>NC_058519.1:482064315-483314315 GCF_904849725.1 Hordeum vulgare subsp. vulgare
AGTTTTTATGGACTAGTTGGTACACCCCTACAAGGTTAATATCTTTTGGAAAGTCGTGCCCGCGGTTATGTGGTAACGTGGATTTTTTAACATTCGGTTATAGAAAAGTTGAAGTAAACTTCATTAAAATATCACAACTGTGTGCGTAACCGTGATTGTCTGTGGGCGTGAGTCTATACTCCGACTGAGAACACGGTGGGGTTATGATTGATGTAAGTAGGTGTTTAGGATCACTTCTTCATCATATGCTAGCTCACGATCGATATGCGTAGACCACCCAATTTACTTTATGTTCTCGTAAGTTGGCCCCCATATATGCTTAGTGCTGCTGGAACCTCACTACTTAACCTTTACACACCCAATAAGTTAATTAGTCCCAATATCATGGTCGCAAGATTAATGAGTCGCCGTGGCTCACAGATAACTACAACACCACACGTCTAGGTACCGCAGATCCAGAGACGTTCGATGCTTCGCACTACAAGAAATATGTCAACTTGTGACCTTCTCTCAGTGACCCGAGCTGAATTGGTCATAAATCCACGACCATTTCGCTAGGAAGGGCTCAAACCCTGAAATTTCCTTACACCAAATGGTCATAAAGCAGGCAACAGTGGTCAATGACCTTATTTCTACCTAATTACGACCAATATAAATGGTCATGAGGTTGCGAACGTGGATGCATTTGTACTTAAGGCCACCTCCTTTTTAAATGTATTGTGAAGGAAGTAAATTTTTTATTTAACCAACTGGTATGAGATTTTTAGAGCGCCTTCATATGCCCAAATTATCATCCTTCTCTAAATTGCAGCTCAATCCAATCATCTATGTGAGCCCAACATCAATTTCTATTTTTTGTCCAGATTGGCACATTGCACACCAAGTGCTATATAGAACCCTCCTATTTCCGTCAAACTTTTTGGGGTCCCTTACATATTCATATCATTGCTACATGCCAATATTCAACTCCATTTGCCTAGTAAAGCTTCGTCAGCAAATTTCCAAAGTTTCTATCCAAAAAGAAGCTTTGTGAAGGAGGTACTAGCTAGGATTATCCAAATGATCTGAGATTTTTCCAAATGTTTCGTATGCTCAACTAATCACTCTCCGCAAAAATTATGCTCAACTAATCACTCTCCGCAAAAATTTAGATTTATCCAGCAATCCATGTGAGCTCATCATCCAAACTTTTATTCTCGTCATATTTTCAGTTTGTGAAGCAACTATATTTTATATTGCTTAATTATTTATGAAACTTTACCGGGGAATGTTGATACCTATATAACTTATCTCCACAAAATTTTAGCTCATTTGATTTAGCCAATTTCTCTCAATAATTTTCCCAAGTTTCTGTCCACACAAGAGCATCGTGAAGGAAGCACCATTTTGGCACGCTCAAATGGTATCAAATTTGTACAGTACCTACCTACGCACAAATTATTATCCTCCGCCAAATTTCAGCTCAATCCATTCAATCATTTGAGACCAACTTCAACATTCATATTTCTGTCCAGTGTGGGACTTTGCAAAATAAGTGCCACCTAGGCTCATCCATTTGAGCTGCAAATTTGCCAAGAGAGTCTCCTTAGTTGATGATCATCCTCAGCCAAACTCGGGCTCATTGGCCATGTTCATTTCCCCCAACACAAATCAAACACTTGGCTGCTAATTCATGTTTGAGCTTAGTTCCGTCTCCTTGTAAGATTATTCTATTGTATTCTTTTTCCTAACACCTACCGGGGGAGTGTCCGACACATCAGACATGCCTAGTCCTCCCAGAACACGTGGCAATGCCAAGGTCATGCGGTGACCATGCGGTTGGCATGCCAGTTTGCGCGCTCTAGAGTTGAGGCCCTCGGACACCATCCAAACCTCGACGTCTTGCCACCACCCCATGTATATCTAATTAAATATATACTTATGTACCTATAGATGATTTTTCGAAAAAATAGAGTGTTGGGGATATACCCCACGGTGTGACCCGGCTTGAAGTATGACCCGCCAAGACTTGAAGACTCACCGGCGACTCAGCAGTGACCTAGCGGGCGGGTCATACATGACCCGACAGGCGACTCTGGCCCAAGGACCAAGGACCAGCATGCACCCTGACATAAGGCGAGTCATAGAGAGGCCAGGAGGGCCGACTCACACAGAAGGCCCAAGAAGAGGAAAGACTCCCATAAGAAGGAAACAAGACCCGGATTAGGATTCAAGAGAGACTAGTCTTATTCCTACTCCTAGTAGGACTCTACATGTAAACCTATCCCTTCCACCTATATAAGGAGGGGTAAGGCGCCCTAAGAGAGACAAGATTCACAACTTAGGTTTAGACAAGACAAATAATGAGAATAGATAGATTAGACACCCACGGGATTAGAGGTGGCGAGTCTGCACCCTTGTAATCGAGATCATCATATTCATCAATGAAACACAAGCAGGACGTAGGCTTTTACCTCAATCTGAGGGGTCGAACCTGGTTAAACTTGCGTCTCTCGATTCCGACCAACCCCTCTCAAGCCGCCACATGGTTGCGATGGCCTCATGATACGTCTCTGTCGTATCTACTTTTCCAAACTCTTTTGCCCTTGTTTTGTACTCTAATTTGCATGATTTGAATGGAACTAACCCGGACTAACGCTGTTTTCAGTGGAATTGCTATGGTGTCGTTATTGTGCAGAAATAAAAGTTCTCGGAATGACCTAAAAATTTACGGAGAATTTTTCTGGAATGAATGAAAAATACCTGCGCAAAGATCCACCGGAGGAGGTGAGCCAGTGGGCCACAAGCCCAGGAGGCGCGGCCACCCCCCTAGCCGCGCCTACCAGGCTTGTGGGGCTCACATTGCTCCACCGCCACCAAACTCAGCTCTATTTAGTCCGTCTCGCCCAGAAAAAAACAGGGAGAAGGATTCATTGCGTTTTACGATACGGAGGTGCCGCCACCCCCTGTTCTTCATCTGGAGGGCAGATCTGGAGTCCGTTCCGGGCTCCGGAGAGTGGAAATCGTCGCCATCGTCATCATCAACCTTCCTTCATCGCCAATTCCATGATGCTCTTCACCGTTCGTGAGTAATCTCATCGTAGGCTTGCTGGATGGTGATGAGTTGGATGAGATCTATCATGTAATCGAGTTAGTTTTGATGGGGATTGATCCCTAGTATCCACTATGTTCTGAGATTGATGTTGCTACTACTTTGCATGCTTAATGCTTGGTACTAGGGCCTGAGTGCCATGATTTCAGATCTAAACCTGTTATGTTGTCGCCAATATATGTGTGTTTTGATCCTATCTTGCAAGTTGTAGTCACCTACTATGTGTTATGACCCGACAACCCCGGAGTGACAATAGCCGGAACCACTCCCGGAGATGACCATAGTATGAGGAGTTCATGTATTCACCAAGTGTTAATGCGTTGGTCTGGTTCTTTATTAAAAGGAGAACCTTAATATCCCGTAGTTTCCATTAGGCCCCGCTGCCACGGGAGGGATGGACAACAGATGTCATGCAAGTTCTTTTCTCTAAGCACGTATGACTACATACGGAATACATGCCTACATTAGATTGACGAACGGGAGCTAGTTACTTATCTCTCCATGTTATAACTGTTACATGATGAATCACATCCGGCATAATCGTCCATCACCGATCCAATGCCTATGAGTCTTTTACTACAGGTCCTTGCTCTGTTACTTTGCTTCTACTACTGTTGCTGCTGCTACTGTTACTCTGTTGCTACTGTTGTCACTTCTGCTACTGTTACTCTGTTGCTACTGCTGCTAACATACCACCTTGCTACTGATACTTGCCTGCAGATACTAAATCTTTCAGGTGTGGTTGAATTGACAACTCAGCTGCTAATACTTGAGAATATTCTTTTGCTTCCCCTTGAGTCGAATCAATAAATTTGGGTTGAATACTCTACCCTCGAAAACTGTTGCGATCCCCTATACTTGTGGGTTATCAAGACCTTTTTCTGGCGCCGTTGCCGAGGAAGTACAGCTATATTCTCTGAGTCACTTGGGATTTACGTCTGCTGGTCACTATGAAGAATCTGAGAGATCCAAGAACCAAAGTCTTGCCCTCAACTACGAGGATAGGTAAGGAACTGCCATCCAGCTCTTCACTTGATTCACCTTCAGTTATGAGTAAGTTTGCGACACCACCTCCTGCTAGAACTCTTGATATGTCGCCTGTGCTTGATGATGCTACTTCTGCTGCCCATGATTCTTATGATGATGCTATGCCTGATACTGCTTTGCCTGATGATGCTATACTTGATACTGCTTTGCCTTATGATGCTATGCCTGATACTGCTTTGCCACTAGGTGCATTCCTTGATGCACAAATTGCTAGAGTTGCTGCTAGATGTGATGATACTTCTGAAATTGCTGATACTATTGAAGTAGAACCTACTTTGCGTGATATGCCTGAACGTTATGTTATGGAGGGAGAGATAGCTGAGGATTTTCTTGCGTGTAAGGATAGCTATGATGTTGAGAAATTACTGCGCAAGTGGAAATAAAAATCTCTGAACGCTAGGATGAAATACGACCCAAAGTTTGCTACTTCGCCTATCTTTGTGACCGATAAGGATTATGAATTCTCTGTCGACCCTGAGTTAATCACTCTGGTAAAATCTGATCCTTTTCACGGTTATGAGTTTGAAACAGTTGTAGCCCATCTGACCAAACTGCACGATATAGCCACCCTATTCACTAGTGAGGAAAAGATCAGCGACTACTTTATCCTCAAGCTGTTCCCTTTCTGACTAAAGGATGATGCTAAGACCTTTTTCACTTCTCTTGCTCCTGGTTGTGTGCGTAGCCCCCAGGATATGGTCTACTACTTCTCTGAAAAATATTTCCCTGCCCATAAGAAGCAAGCTGCCTTGCAGGAAATATACAACTTTGCTCAAGCTGAAGAAGAGAGTCTCCCACAAGCTTGGGGGAGGCTCGTCCAGCTACTGAATGCTTTGCCTGATCACCCTCTTGAGAAGAATGAAATACTTGATATCTTCTATAATGGACTTACCGATGCTTCTAAAGACCACCTAGATAGTTGTGCTGGTTGTGTTTTTAGGGAACGAATTGTAGAACAAGCTGAGATCCTATTGAATAACATCTTGTGCAATGAGAATGCTTGGACTATTCCCGAACCACCTCCTAAGCCAACTCCGAAGAAAAGAGGTATTCTATTCCTCAGTCCTGAAGATATGCAAGAAGCTAAGAAATCTATGCGAGAGAAAGGCATTAAATCTGAAGATGTCAAAAATCTACCACCTATCGAAGAGTTCCATGGTCTTGATAACCCGATACAGGTAGTGGAAGTAAATTATGTGCGTAGGTTTGATGAGAGTGATATTCCTTTTGTAAACCTGCTATCCTATGCCTGGATGAATTTGATAACTTTGTTTTCCAAACAACAGAGTTTCGTTGATTAAATTACCAGACAATTGGAACAGAATGCTCGTATGCTTAGTCATTTAAGTGCTTGTGTGGACAGAAATGCCAATGATCATAAGATTCTGAGTAAGCATGCCTCTATGGTTACTAGTCAGGTAGAACAAGTACTTAAGGCTCAAAATGACTTTCTCAATGAGTTGAATGACAATTCCGCCAGAGTCGTTACTAGAGGCGGTAGAAGGACCCAGGAACCTTTGTATCCTGAGGGTCATCCAAAGAGAATTGAACAAGATTCTCAAGGAGTTAGAACTGATGCACCTAGTCATCCTAGAAAGAAGAAGAAAGATGATAGGGATTTGCACGCTAGCAACCCTGTTGCTGCTACACCTGAGAGTCCAAATGATGTCTCTGTCTCTGATGCTGAAACACAATCTGGTGATGAACATGAGCCTAATGATAATATCAATAGTGATGTTCATGATGATGTTCAACCTAGCAATGAAAATGATGTGCAGATTCAACCTGTTGATCTTGATAACCCACAGCCTAATAATAAGAGATACGATAAGAATGACTTCGCTGCTAGGAAGCATGGTAAAGAAAGGGAACCATGGGTTCAGAAACCCATGCCCTTTCCTCCCAAACCATCCAAGAAAAAAGATGATGAGGATTTTGAGCGCTTTGTTGAAATGATCAGACCTGTCTTTCTGCAAATGCGTTTGACAGATATGCTCAAAATGTCTCCATATACTAAGTACATGAAGAATATTGTGACTAATAAGAGGAGGATACCCGGGGTTGAGATTTCCACCATGCTCGCTAACTATACCTTCAATGGTGGAACTCCCAAGAAACTAGGTGATCGCGGTGTGCCCACTATACCTTGCTTCATTAAAGGCAACTACGTTAGAACTTCTTTATGCAACCTTGGAGCCGGTGTTAGTGTTATGCCTCTCTCTCTTTATCGTAGGCTTGAACTGGATAAGTTGACACCCACTAAAATCTCTCTGCAAATGGCCGACAAATCAACTGCTTTCCCTATCGGCATTTGCGAGGATGTGCCTGTTGTGGTTGCTAATGTCACTATCTTAACAGACTTTTTTATCTTGGATATTCCCGAGGACTATGCCATGGCAGTCATCCTCGGAAGACCCTTTTTAAACACTGCAGGGGCTGTTATAGATTGCAACAAAGGCAATGTCACTTTCCATGTCAACGGTAATGAGCATACGGTGCACTTTCCAAACAAACAATATCGAGTACACTCCATCAATGCTATCGGAAAAACTTCGTCGATTCTTATTGGGAGCTTTGAATGCCCTATTCCTCCTGTTAAGATGAAGTATGATTTGCTTGTTGGGGAGATACACATCCCCATTGAGGTGACCTAGTGACTATTCAAAAATTCTCCATTCTCTTTCGCGATTCGCAAAGGTTTGTCGAGGAGACTTGATCAACCTCATCGACGGATTTCTTTCGATGACCATGAGATGGATGAATCGAGGAGTCACAAACCTTTGTTCCAAGCTTTCATTTAGGGTGCTCAGAAGAAAAATGATAGATTTAGATTAATTTTCCCTGTTTTCTGTTTTAGCGTCCGGTAGAAAAGTACCCCGAAAATAAAAGTTCTCTGAACGTCGTGAAAATCAAGTATGATTTTTTCTGGATTTTTTGAAAAATACTGGGACGAAGAGCTAGTCTGGGGGCTGCACTAGTGGGCCACAAGCCCTGGAGGCGTGGGCACCCCCCCGGCCGCGCCTACGAGGCTTGTGGGGCCCACGTGCACCCCTCCACTCATTCTTGCTCTCATCTGGTTCTCCTACCTCCATAAAAATCGTTTCACAGCTCAAACCCGTGTTCTTTCTCCTCTTGTTGGGATTTTTGATCTCTTTGCTCAAAGCACCATTCTCCAAACTGCTTTGGGGAAATTACTCCTTGGTAAGTGACTCCTCCATTGGTCCAATTAGTTTTTGCTCTAGTGCCTTATACTTCGCGTATTTTTGCTGCCTTGGTGACCCTGTTCTTGAGCTTTGCATGCTAATTTTAGCTGGTCCCAAGTAGTTTTGATGCGTAATATGGCCTCTAGGCACTTGTAGGGGTAGTTGCTATGAGTTTTGTTGAGCCTTGTTCACTTTTCCTTAGAGTCACTAAAATTTTCAGAAATTTTCAGAGATAGAACAGGGAAAAGATGAGGAGGTTCTTAAGAGGCTCTTCAAGCCGTGACCCCAAGGATGATGGAAGTGAGAAGAAGCCCAAGTATCTAGTCCCTCGAGTCGCAGAAGTTCGAGCGTGCGAGTGGCCAAGCGACGTGTTCTTACGCGCTGCTGGACTTTATGAGGACTTTTATCACTTGGTGGAAAACGCAGGCCTTACCGCTGTCGTTGAAGATAAGTGTCCGGAATACCTCCTCCTCACTATTATATTCGTAGAAAGCTTTAACTTCTATCCAAGGAAGAATCCTCCTATGGTTGAGTTCAAACTTTATGATATCCCCCAGCGCATGTCACTCCAGAATTTTTGCAATGTTTGCAAATTACCTTATGTTGAGGATATTCATGAACCTCGTCCACGGGACTTGGAGGCTTTGATCAATACAATTGTTGTAGGAGAGGAGAGAGGAGTGTCTTGCGCGAGCTGCTAGCATTCATTTTCCCGTGCTTAGGTACTTCTCATTATTTGTGAGAAAATGTTTGATTGGCCGTGGGAAGGCTGGGTCACTTAGTTCCCCAGATCTTGCGGTCTTGCGCGAAGCCCTTTATAACGATAAAACTTATAGCTTGGGCGCTATAGTAGCTCAACGGTTGAACACGAACCGTTCTAAAGGCATTGTCTATGGAGGTATCTATGCTACTCGTCTTGCTAGACACTTTCAGATACCTATTAGACTGGAAGAGGAAGAAGAGATTCTTCTTCCTGAGAGATATCTAGATTACGATAGCATGGTTCGCCATGACTTTCTTGATAGAGATATAAATAGAAGGATGATTTATAACCTGGTATTTAGTCAGGGTACTCGTGAGACTATTACTTTGCCTGCTCCTTCTTTGTTCAATCTTCATGCAGGCAGATACATTATTATGCCCTCGGACATCTACGCATATTGGGGATTAGCCTAACCACAGGTGCCCGTGCCCGAGCCACCAGTCGAGTACCAGACGCCAGTTTATTAGTGGGAGTCAGAGGAGCTCACACAACAGTGGCATCCTCAGTCCACTCCGGAGTACCCCAGAGCTGGTTATTTCCCTCCTTGGGAGTAGACCAACTTAGGCCAAAAGCCTAAGCTTGGGGGAGTACGTGTTTCTCACCGACTTTACATTTTTGCTTATGCTTTCACTTTGTTCGTCGGTGTTCACACTTTGCCAGTGTATCATCCATGCTAGTTTATTTTCTTTTTCTCATTTTCTTTTCGTGTGTCTGTCTAGTTTGAGAAAACCCAAAAAGATTTTCTTTTTCTTCTTTTGCTTGTTGGGAGCTTTCCCGTGTAAATATTTTCCTTTTTCTTTGGCTCAAGGTAGAAGACCATGGTTACAATGTTTAGTGGCTCTCGCATGCATACCTGTTTAGCTTTCAAAGAGCCATATTACTTTGTCTTCTCCTTTGTGTTTGCCTGCAGATTCCAGCGTAGTCCAATGCACTAGCACGCTTATTATTGTTCACATCGTTCGGCCATGCAAGTGAAAGGCAATAATGACGATATATGATGAAGTGACTGAGCGTGGAAAAGCTGGTATGAACTCGATCTATTTTGTTTTTGTAAATATGACTAGCTCATCGTGCCTGATTCAGCTTTGTTGTGAGAGAAACATGTTTGCAATGACAACTTAGATACCATATTTGTTTATGCCATGCTTAATTAGCTAGGAGCTTATAATGGTTTGTCTTGGTTGCCCACATGAATGTTGAGATGACTATGATGTAGTATGATAGGATGGTATCCTCCTTTGAATGATTCAAGTGGCTTGACTTGGCACATGTTCACACATGTAGTTGAAACAAAATCAACATAGTCTCTACGATATTCATGTTCATGGTGATTTATGTCCTACTCATGCTTGCACTCAATGATTACTTAATCTCAATGCATTTTGATGACTATTGTCGCTCTCTAGTTGGTCGCTTCCCAGTCTTTTGCTAGCCTTCACTTGTACTAAGCGGGAATACTGCTTGTGCATCCACTTCCATAAACCCAAAGTTGTTCCATATGAGTCCACCATACCTACCTATATGCGTTAGCTACCTGCCGTTCCAAGTAAATTTGCATGTGCCACTCTCTAAACCTTCAAGAAATAATCTGTTTTGCATGCCCGAACCGCTCATGTGGTGACAGGGGGCTATTAGTATCTTCCATGCTAGGCGTGTTATCCTCAATATGTGTTTATTCACTATCATTCACGAGAAAGGGGCCGGTAATTGGAATTCCTAGTTCCATTCTCAAATCGAAAGGATAATTGCAAACAAAACTCCCCCTGGATTGATGTTGGTATGGACCGCACCCGAGGATTCGGCTAGTCGTGGAGTGTGATTGATTGGTGGTGGGGGAGTCAAAACTGTACTTTTCTGTTTGGGAACCACCTATAGCATGTGTAGCGTGGAAGATGGTGAGAACTCTTAGTCATTGCGTTTGACAATGAAAGCATGCCACCCAAAATTATTATCTCTGTTTTCAAAGCTTGAGCTCTGGCACCTCTGCAAATCAATGCTTCCCTCTGCGAAGGGCCTGTCTATTTATGTTCCTGTTGAGTCATCCTCCTCTTACAAAAGCACCAATTAGGGAGCACCTCTGTCATTTTTATGCTTTGCTTTTAACTATGTTGAGTATGACTATGACTGGATCTTCTTTGCCATGAATTACAATGTTTAGTCAGCCCTTGGTCTTTGAAGGTGTTCTGCATTTATGTTTTGCGGTCTCAGAAAGAGCTAGGGAGATACCATCTGTTCATACTGCTTCATGATTGTTTTGATTGAAGTGTTGACGTTTGAGACTTATTATAATTTGCTCGCTAGTTGATTATGCCATTGATATGAGTTTACCGTGACACCTAGATGTCATTTGCTTTTGTGGTTTGCTTGTGATCTTGCTGAAATTCTGGTTATGAGTTAGACATAGTTACAACAACAAGATCAAACAGAGTTCGTCAAAGTGTTTCTTTTGTCTCTTTCAGTTTGTCAACTGAATCGCTTGAGGACAAGCAATGCTTTAAGCTTGGGGGAGTTGATACGTCTCCGTCGTATCTACTTTTTCAAACTCTTTTGCCCTTGTTTTGGACTCTAATTTGCATGATTTGAATGGAACTAACCCGGACTAACGCTGTTTTCACCAGAATTGCTACGGTGTTGTTTTTGTGCAGAAATAAAAGTTCTCGGAATGACCTGAAAATTTATTGAGAATTTTTCTGGAATTAATGAAAAATACCTGCGCAAAGATCCACCGGAGGAGGTGAGCCAGTGGGCCATAAGCCGAGGAGCGCGCGGCCACCCCCCTGGCTACGCCTACCAGGCTTGTGGGGCCCACGTTGCTCCACCGCCTCCAAACTCAGCTCTATTTAGTCCGTCTCGCCCGGAAAAAAATCTGGGAGAATGATTCATTGCGTTTTACGATATGGAGGCGCCGCCACCCCCTGTTCTTCACCTGGAGGGCAGATCTAGAGTCCGTTCTAGGCTCCAAAGAGGGGAAATCATCGCCATCGTCATCATCAACCTTCCTTCATCGCCAATTCCATGATGCTCTTCACCGTTCGTGAGTAATCTCATCGTAGACTTGCTGGACGGTGATGAGTTGGATGAGATCTATCATGTAATCGAGTTAGTTTTGACGGGGATTGATCCCTAGTATCCACTATGTACTGAGATTGACGTTGCTACTACTTTGCCATGCTAAATGCTTGTCACTAGGGCCCGAGTGACATGACTTCATATCTGAACCTATTATGTTGTCACAAATATATGTGTGTTTTAGATCCTATCTTGCAAGTTGTAGTCACCTAATATGTGTTATGACCCGACAACTCCGGAGTGACAATAATCGGAACCACTCCCGGAGATGACCATAGTATGAGGAGTTCATGTATTCACCAAGTGTTAATGCGTTGGTCCGGTTCTTTATTAAAAGGAGAACCTTAATTTCCCGTAGTTTTCATTAGGACCCCGCTGCCATGGGAGAGATGAACAATAGATGCCATGCAAGTTCTTTTCCCTAAGCACGTATGACTATATTCGGAATACATGCCTACATTAGATTGACGAACGGGAGCTAGTTACTTATCTCTCCGTGTTATAACTGTTACATGATGAATCACATCCGGCATAATCATCCATCGCCGATCCAATGCCTACGAGTCTTTTACTACTGGTCCTTGCTCTGTTACTTTGCTGCTACTACTTCTGCTGCTGCTACTGTTACTCTGTTGCTACTGCTGTCACTACTGCTACTGTTACTCTGTTGCTACTGCTGCTACCACACCACCTTGCTACTGATACTTGCCTGCAGATACTAAATCTTTCAGGTGTGGTTGAATTGACAACTCAGCTGCTAATACTTGAGAATATTCTTTTGCTTCCTCTTGAGTCGAATCAATAAATTTGAGTTGAATACTCTATCCTTAAAAACTGTTGCGATCCCTATACTTGTGTGTTATCACCTCACACCTAAGTCCTTGCACGAGGACAACTGTCGTGACAAAACCACGACAGTTGGCGCTCACCGTGGGGCTGATTACACGGTGATATTATGTTCTTGGAGGGAATTTTTTACGGATCGAAAAGCTTGTGATCTGTCGGACGAAGAAGAGCCGCCACTGAAGTCGAAACAGTGTGTTCAAGTTTGAGATGCTCGCGATGTGTTCTTGAAAATTTTAGGGTTAGGTGTTGTACGTGCCGTGATGACCCGCCGAGTCCGAAACCAGAGTAATTTTGGGTGGCAGTCTTGGACGATCCATCAATGGCAGGCTACACCGAGACGTACAGGAAGTCTTTGCGGCAGTCCGCCGAGTCACACGTGCAATTCCACGCCTCCGCATCTGCCTAAAATCACGAGACAATCTACCAAACACGGCTGCATCTCGAGTAGTATTCTGTCCCAAGTAGTATTCTATTGAAGCAGCAAAAAAAAAAAAAAAGAGACACATGCCACCATGGACTCGGTCATCTCTACCATGATCCACCTTGTTGGCTCGCCTCTTCCGCAAGCCGCCGCCATTGGCCCATCGATGTGCCCGCTTTCACACCTCCCTGCCCGTACCAGCGCGCTGCTCCACCCTCACGCCTAGCACGCCCTCACCTTGCCCGCCGGTTCCCGCCTTGCCGCGCCCCGCTGTTTTGCTCTACCACGCCTTTCCTCGCCTTGCTCGCACCATGCTGAGTCCGAGCCGGCACCAGCTTCGCCTTGCTCGCACCACACCGGGTCCTGGCCGGTCACCGCGCGCAAGCCGGCTCATCACCTCACCGTTCGCAGCACCTGTTCCGCCCACCATCGCGCCGGTTTGACGCACCTCGACGTACTTCGCCGCGCTCGCCTTCAATCGCTTCCGTGGGCTAGGGCAGCACCCACCTCCGCCCACACCGCCGTCTACGCCGCAAGCCGCCTCGCCATCACAACAACACTTTGCTCCAGCCTCGCTCGACCGCGTCCGCGCCGTCACACGCCGACTCCACCATGCCGCGCCGCGCCCTCCACTGCGGCCAAGCCTTGCCTTATCGCCTCTGACGTGGCACACCTCGCCCCGCCCCTCCGTGCATGCCTCGGCCACCATGGCTCCTGTACGACTGTCATGGAGGCCCTGAAGGTCGGGTTAAAAGCAGTCAGAATCAGGGAGGAATCGTCATAAGAGAAGGAAGCATAACCGAGCCGGTATGAATTATTGCGGCAGCGCTGTTGGCACAATGGCAACGAACGACCCGTCCACCGGCCAACCATATGCTTAATTACGATCAGCTCCAGAGTTGGGAGAGCACGATGGTTTGTTACAGTCCTGGTGAAGGGATGATGGCTGCTAAGTTTTAGAGACAGATCCGAGATTTTAGATGGAAATAATGAAGCTTTTGAGGAGATTTTTGACCCTGATTTTGCAAAATCAGCTATTGGGCAGGAAGAAAGATAAAGGAATGACACTTGGGGGCTACATTTTTCGTGTGTATGTCTGACCCGATCTGGATCGGCTACAAGGGCAGGTGGACGGCGCAAGCAGCAAAAACAGGTGATTGAATTCCCAAAACAGCAGCCTCAAGCACCATCGCTAAGAGATTCACGCTTCAAAAAATCTGAAGGCCACTACTCGATCAAATTGCTGTGCAATTGCAACATCTGAACAAAAATATCAGGTGATATTTATCCTATATGTTTTTGATACATACTTCATCTGAGCACAATTACATTATCCTAGCATATATTTTTTATGCAGGACAATTATTCAAAGTGTGATTATACCACGGATATGGGGTACACGCCAGCATCATTCTGCACTCATGTTCGTCCGTGTCGCGTTGCTCAATGGACTCATGCACCGGCTTACAATGTCACAGCTAACTAGCCATCCACGCCGGTTTACAAATGACGGACAACTCGTTGCACAAATGACGCGGCCAACTCTCACGTCCGCGCAACCAAGACGGCTTACAACGTCGCAAACTATTCTCTGAGTTGTGCTACTAAGCTGGTTTCAAACGCCGCGGCTGACTTCCACATCTACATCAACATATTGTGCGGTGCTTACTTATAAAAGCCGCCCAACTGACGTGCGCAAGCCGCCATCCCCACGGTCCAATCTACATCAACACATCAGGTGCTATTCATATTATCTACTTTTTAATACATAGTATTTGTCCAAGAACAATTACTTTGGGCTGCAATATTTTTATGCAGGGGAATTCTTCATTACAAAAAGTAGTTTTATATCTCGGAGAGGGAGCAGGCAAGATAACCCGGCCCCGAGGGCTATTGCCTCATTGGCAGGCATTTTAAAGTCGCCCAAGAGGATGAGTCGTCATGATGCGCCGTTCAAACATGGGTGCCCTACTTCATTGTGGGGCATTGTAAAGTCGCCCAAGAGGACGAGTCTCCACGATGCGTCGTTTAAACATGGGTGCCCTGCTTCATTGGCAGGTATTTTAAAGTCGCCCAAGAGGACGAGTCGCCATGATGCGCAGTTCAAACATGGGTGCCCGGCTTAATGGCAAGAATTCATGGTTAAACCTGCCTGTCTGTGTGATGCTACTCCGAACCCGTTTCATGATAAGTCAATCCATATGGACCCTAAACTTATCTGGATTAAAACATCAATTGGTCGTGAGTGCCGGCTTACAGAAAGCGAGGATACTCCATGTGCCATTAAGCCACCTTCTTGGTCAAACCTGCCTGTCTGCATGATGCTACTCCGAACCCAGTGTACTCTCGATATGTCAATCCAGTTGGACCCTGAACTATCCAGGTTAAAACATCGGTTGGTTGTGAGTGCCGGCTTACAGAAAGCGAGGATATTCCATGGGCTATTAAGCCGCCTTCTTTGAAACTTGGTTAAACCTGCCCGTCTGCATGATGCTAATCCGAACCCCGTGTACTCTCGATAAGTCATCCATTTGGCCCTGACTTCCATGTTAAAACATTGATTGGGTAGTGAGGGACGGCTTACAAAGAGCGAGGATAAACCAGTGGGTATGAAGCTAGTTCCATTGAAGTAAGATTCAAGTCTCATATACCAGCACTATTCTGTCATATACATGCATCATCTTGCATTGCATCATGCATCATACATACATCTTATGCCGGTTTTCAAACCGAGTCAAAGCATAAATTCTTGCAGGTGCAAATGAATCTTTGAATAGCCAATTTGGTTGGATTTTCATCATGGTTTATCATAACTAGTGTTAAATGATTGGGGGTTTTAAGCCAGCTCGGAAGAATTGACTATTGTCGAAGAGCCGCCCAATTACATATAATGTCGGGTCATCTAATTGACCGGCTCTTGGATTTCTTCAACTCGTGCTTTGTAGTAAACTACAACACTTATGGATTTCTCAACCATATATTTGCCGGGTTACATTGCAACCACGACCAAGGATTTCTTTCATCACAAAGGTAGCATGAGAGTGGATATGATTCTACAATGGAAGGAATAGTCCCAAATCGCTGCAGGCACACAACCCGGCACTTGGGGGCCACATTATTCAAATCAAGATTACATCAAAGTATGAAAGTCCCATGTCGATGCAAGCATGCACCATGACACTTGGGGGCTAGTGCAATCCGCTTTTCAAATCATCACATCATCAACATACCCAGCTACCTCAAAGAGATAAGCCAGCCCTGGAGGGCTACACACCGCTCTTTATTCAAGTATGAATTCAAGGAAGCACCGGCTCATCATTTTTATAATGATCCGGTCCTTGGGGGCTACACATTGCTGCTCAAGGAGAAGAACGTGGAAGTCCCAAGTCGCCGCAAGCAATCGACCCGTCACTTGGGGGCTACACTATTCAGATTATAATTTCTAAAGTCCCAGGTTGCCGCAGGCAAGACAAGCCGACACTTGGGGGCTACAACACTAAGTTGTTTCACTGATCATGAGGTTCAAATTGAAGACCCGGCCCATCACACACTGATGACCCGGCCCTTGGGGTCTACAGGTAATATGCATATATCAAAAAATTGAAGAGCACATTTCATTTTGTCATGGAGTTGAAGTATTGGGAGACCGGTTCAGCATATTTTTATCTAGTTGAAGCATTGAAAGACCGGCTCAACATCACACAGATTTCTTTATCCCCAATAATACGACATAGTCAATTGGAGTTCAGTTTTTTGACGGGGCACCACCAATAATCATGACCCGCCATTGTCAATCATAACCCGCCGAAGCAAGAGAAGCTGGTTCAACATTGTGTGGATTTCTTATTCCTCAAATTTTCATCAAGCCAAAGCATTGGAGGCCGACTCAGTGGCATATGTATTTTATTATGGAGGACACGTACCTACGAGATGATTGAAGGCGGCTCGAAGAAATCCGAATTTTTCAAAGAGCCACTTCAATAAATCAAGCCGACCAGTGGAGCAAGTTGGTCCCTTGACATATTTATTATTCTGATTTCAGGAGCTTACCTTGAATAAATTCAACCTAACCTGGGGCTAATGTTGGGGATATACCCCATGATGTGACCCGGCTTGAAGTATGACCCGCCAAGACTTGGTGACTCACCGGCGACTTAGGAGTGACTTGGCGGGCGGGTCATACATGACCCGGCAGGTGACTCACACAAACGACAAAGGCCCAAGGCCCAATGTGCACCCTGGCATAAGGCGACTCATAGAGAGGCCAGGAGGGCCGACTCACACAGAAGGCCCAAGAAGAGGAAAGACTCCCATAAGAAGGAAACAAGACACATATTAGGATTCAAGAGAGACTACTCCTATTCCTACTCCTAGTAGGACTCTACATGTAAACCTACCCCTTCCACCTATATAAGGAGGGGTAAGGCGCCCCAAGAGAGACAAGATTCACAACTTAGGTCTAGACAAGACAAATCATGAGATAGACAGATTAGACACCCACGAGATTAGAGGTGGCGAGTCTTCACCCTTGTAATCGAAATCATCATCTTCATCAATGAAACACAAGTAGGACGTAGGCTTTTCCCTCAATCTGAGGGGCCGAACCTGGGTAAACTCGCGCCTCTCGATTACGACCAACCCCTCTCAAACCGCCACATGGTTGCGATGGCCTCACACCTAAGTCCTTGCACGAGGACATCTGTCGCGACAAAATCACGACATAGAGAGCAAACTATAATGCAGGTGTAGTTCAAATTTGACCCGCTTCCAAGTGAATCGACAGAAATTTGTCTTTCCCACAAGAGGTGGATCAAAGCTTTTGAGACACAACCATTTGGTCAATTGTACATTAAATATGGCCTAGTATTTTAGAAAAATGATTTGGACCAATTTTTTAACAAATATATTGTACGTCCTGCAAAAAAAACCTCATTTTTGGCACTTGAAAAATGAAAAATGATTTTTTCATCCAAGGAAAATGAAAACTTCCTTAAGAAACATTCTGTGCTATTCTAATATGCACCCTTGCGCATAATATTATATCATTTGAAAAAACTATGCCATGAATATGGCCATAAGATTGATCATTTAGCTTGAAAGACGTGAACCTTCACACATGATAGCTCATTTCTGAGAACACTTTATAAAAATAATTGCCGTATTACAAGATTTTTTTATCATAACTTGGTCACATATAATGACACAATGCGAAGGTTTTCCAATTATTTTTTATTTTTTCATGCCAATTTCAAAATGCGGTCAAAATATCACGAATGGCCGTTCGTAGCTAGTGGCTAAATCTTGGAAACATTTTGGTGTTTCTATGATTAAATAGATACTTTTATATCTAGAAATGACGTTTACAAAAAATAAAAAGTAATCTAGGAGGGAGTTGTAGATAAATTTGAGCCGCTTGCTACTAAATCGACGAAAATTTATCTTTTTCACGAGAGGTGGCTCAAAGCTTTTTACACCCAACCATTTGGTTAATTGTACATTACATACGGCCTAGTATTCTATAAAATTTGTTTGGTCCAACTTTGCAACAAATACATAGTAGGTCCTTCATAAAAAAACTCATTGTCGGCACTTGAAAAATGAAAGATGAATTCTCCGTCCAAAGAAAATGAAAAATTCCTTAGGAAACATTGTTTTTCATTCCAATATGCATCCTTGTGCATAATATGAGATTATTTGAGCAAACTATGCCATGATTTTGGCCATAAGATTGATCATTTAGCTTGAAAGTCATGAATCTTCACACATGATAACTCATTTCTGAGAACACTTCTTTAAAATAATTGTCGTATTACAAGTTTATTATTTCTCCTCGTAACTTGGTCACATATCAAGACAAAATGCGAAGGTTTTACAATTTGTTTTTGTTTTTTTGAATTTTTCATGCCCATTTGAAGTGCGATCAAAACGGCGGGCATGACCGCTTCTAGCTCGTGGTTGAATTTTGGAAAAAAATCGGTGTTTCTCTCATTAAAATATACTTTTGTACCTATAAATTACTATTTTTGAAATTCATGAGCAAACAATGGGGCATGTGTAGTTCAAACTTGACCCGCTTCGTGTTGAATCGACAGGAATTTGTCTTTTCCATGAGAGGTGGATAAAAGCTTTTTACATGCAACCATTTGATTATTATTTCTGGAAATTATTAGACCACACGAACACATCACCGTGTAACCTCGACAGTGGGGGTGATGCACCGCAGCTCATGCCAAAGGAGACCCAACCAGAAGCGTGATATGCTAGCAGTCCGACGGATGCTTTTGCTGAATCGCGAAGACTTTTCATGTAGAACACTTCTTCTTTTGAATCCATCTTAATAATGTGTTCTTCCGTGCCAAAATCAGGTGCAACAAGGTCCTTCACAAAAAAACATCTTTGTCTATCAAAAATACAAAAAAAATTCCTTGTAAAAAAACTTATTTCAATCAATTACAACAAATTTAAATGGTCACAACGTCTTCATAGTGTTTAATGCATTCTGATTGGTCCATAAGGATCTCACGCAGATCATGCATCAAGGACCGTTGGATGATCCGGGATCCAACGACACCCCTCAACTCTGTAGACGAAACCCTAGCTTTGTCCTCCTAACATTTTTCATCCACCTCCGCCTCCTTTCTTCCTCTATTCTCCTTCCTCCCTTCCTCCCGAGCTCCTTCCTCTCGAGCTCCCTGATCCAATCCCTTCCTCACATCGGTGCCGCCACCCACCGCCCCGCCTCGCTCCCTCATACCTCGTTCCCGTCGCCGTCGGTCATGGCCGCCCCTCCCACCCTCTCCCATCCGCCCCCTCCCCCCCATCCCCACATCACAAGAGAAGACAAGAGGGAGGGAGGTCTCTAGTGAGCATGTCTGGCGGTGGCCATGGCGCGCCCAGATCCGCCATGGTCGTCGGGGGCTTCTTCGTCCTCGGCCTCGATGGAGGTCTCATGACCCACAAGTATAGGGGATCAATCGTAGTACTTTCGATAAGTAAGAGTGTCGAACCCAACAAGGAGAAGAAGGATCTGATAAACGGATTTCAGCAAGGTAATAATTGCAAGCATTGAAAGTAGCGGTAACAAGTGATTGTGTAGCGAGGTGAAACGTAGCGAGCAAAAAGTAACAAGTAACAAGTAGTAGAAACGGTGCAGCAAGTGGCCCAATCCCTTTTGTAGCAAGGGACAAGCCTGAACAAAGTCTTATAGGAGGAAAAACGCTCCCGAGGACACACGGGAATTTCTGTCATGCTAGTTTCATCATGTTCATACGATTCGCATTCGTTACTTTGATAGTTTGATATGTGGGTGGACCGGCGCTTGGGTACTGCCCTTACTTGGACAAGCATCCCACTTATGATTAACCTCTCTCGCAAGCATCCGCAACTACAAAAGAAGAATTAAGACAAAGTCTAACCATAGCATTAAACTAGTGGATCCAAATCAGCCCCTCACGAAGCAACGCATAGACTGG
Organism: Hordeum vulgare subsp. vulgare; assembly: GCF_904849725.1. Taxonomy (NCBI): domain Eukaryota; kingdom Viridiplantae; phylum Streptophyta; class Magnoliopsida; order Poales; family Poaceae; genus Hordeum; species Hordeum vulgare. The sequence goes on from NC_058519.1 coordinate 482,084,228, forward strand.
GGTTTAAGCTTCTGTCACTCCAGCAACCCATCATCTACTTACTACTTCCCAATGCCTTAGTCTAGGCCCAAATATGGTGAAGTGTTATGTAGTCGAAGTTCACATAACACCACTAGAGGAAAAACAACATACAACATATCAAAATACCGGACGAATATCAAATTCACATGACTATCATGTCCTCAGGAACAAAAGTAACTACTCACAAGACATAATCATAATCATGACCAGAGGTGTAATGAATAGCATCAAGGATCTGAACATAAACTCTTCCACCAAGTAATCCAACTAGCATCAACTACAAAGAGTAATCAACACTACTAGCAACCTTACAAGTACCAATCGGAGTTGCGAGACGAAGATTGGTTACAAGAGATGAACTAGGGGTTAGAGAGGAGATGGTGTTGATGAAGATGCCTCCCCTCCTATGAGAGGAGTGTTGGTGATGACGATGGCGACGATTTCCCCCTCCGGGAGGGAAGTTTCCCCGGCAGGATCGTCCTGCCGGAGCTCTAGATTGGATCTGCTCAAGTTCCGCCTCATGGCGGCGGCGAAACCACGAAAAAGCTCCCTCTTGATTTTTTCTAGACCAGGACGCTTCATATAGCAAAAGAGGGGGGCTAGTGGGCCTTCAGGCAGCCCACAAGCTTGCCCACCGCCACCAGGGGGTGTTGGCTGAGTGGGGGCTTGTGGGGCCCTGGTGGCCCCCCTCCGGTAGTTCTTTCGCCCAGTATTTTTAATATATTCCAGAAAAAATCCACGTAAATTTTCAGGGCATTTGGAGATGTGCAGAACAGTGGACTAGGCTTTGCTCCTTTTCCAATCCAGAATTCCAGCTGCCTGAATTCTCCCTCTTCAAATAATCCTTGCAAAATAAGAGAGAAAAGGCATAAATATGGTTCGACAAGTAATATAACAACCCAAAAAGCAATAAATATCAACATGAAAGCATGATGGAAAATGGACGTATCAAGGTCCTGCTTCGCCTCGACCCACGCGGCTCAGAAGCCATCAGGAGGCCCTCGTGGAATTGAAGGCACATGCGAGACGAGAGCCTTCTCCTTGCATCATCATTGGTAGAAGTGTCCTCCTCAACGCGTGGGCGTCAGACGCAGCCTCCTCCTCGACGCGCCTGCGTCGGTCGGAACCTCCTCCTCGACGCGTCACCATCGATCGCAACCTCCCCCTTGACGCATCATCGTCGGCCTCAACCTCCTCATCACACCGCCATCGTCAAACGGGACGGGCAAAGCGACCCCACACCGCTATTGAGAGGAGGCGCCCCGCCGTCGGATCTTCACCGCCCCGTCGCCTCTAGAGCGTCAACGTCCTCTTTCGCCGGTTATTCCCGAGGTGATTTCTCCACTTCCCCCTCCCCTCCCGTGCAAACCCCTAGTACTGGATCTTCTTTCTCCTCATCCCACACTCAGCGGCCATGGCTCTGATTTGCAGCGCTAGTAGTGCATTCTGGTGCTCTTGCTGCTAATCTCGATTTGGTGTTTAATTAAACCGTACATGAGTGGTGTTGTACTAGTGCTAGAGTTTCGGTAATGATGCGCTGGATGTGTTGCTAATCTCAATTTGATGTTTAATTAGTCCGTCAGTGGTACTCTTCTGCATTACGCTGTTGCTGCTAATCTTTATTATATCTCTAATTAGTGCATCCAGTAGTGGCACTCGTACTTTACTACTAGTATTGGAGTATTATTAATGTTCTGTTGGATATGTTGCTAATCTTGATTTGATGTTTGATTAGTTAATCAATACTAGTACTGTATTAGCAAATGATACTATCTTGGATGGTGTGTGGATCGATGTGCAGTTGTTGGATATTTGACTCGGCTGTGTGAGTCCTCTTTGTTGTTTTCAAGTCCCAAAATGTTCCTCGGTTGAAATTTCTAGGGAATAATTTGATTATTGTTGGAGCACAACTGTTTCTGCTCTAGATCATGCCTCATGTTGGAGTGAATTCGAGTGGATATTTGTCTTATCTGTAGGAGTTTAATGTACTGAAAGATATTTTCTTTTGGATTTTTAGATAACAAGTATCCTCATGATGTTTTCAATTACCAATATGTTCCTTTGTTGAAATTCGTAAGGAGTAATTTGATTTATTCCAGCAGTACAAGTACAACTGTTGCTGCTGTAGCTTAACAAATCAATTTAAATTTGTTCTAATGGTACTGTTCCCAATATGTTGCTGTTGGGGTTATGCTACTATTGTTGTGGTTTATGTGTGTGCTTCTAACTTTGCTGATTGAAATGGGTTGTATTGTTTGAGAAGCGCCGCTGATCTGATATTGCAGGATCTGCAAAACAATCCTCACATGTGGGTCCAAGTGGTGCACCAAGTTCTTTTACCTCCAAGTAAGCTCTGCTCCTCAATGGCTTATTTCAAAAGTGTAGACGGTAGTTTGCAACTAAATGAAAGTTGATTGACTCCGTGGCTCCAACTAGCCTTGGATTAGATCATGCATGTTTTGTCTTCAACTCGACAAAAGCTCAAAACCTCAGTTGTAGCGGCCTCACCTTCGACGCCCCCACCAGCACGGACGAGCCCTTCGCTTGTGCCGCGCGTTGCTGCCGCCGTCGACTTTCCCGTCCAACCTCACAGCGAAATCGCAACCCTGCCGCCACTCTGATCCAGCCGCGACTCCGACGTTGGTCTTCGAGGTATGGGATCTCCAGTATCCGATGGTTACTTGGATTAAACCCTACCGACCTCTCCCAATTCTGCGTGTGCTGCTGCGTTGTACAGATCTTCCACTGGTTGTTGTTTACATGCACCCAAATAGATGTTAGTTGTTTGGCTGCATCCTTATGATTTTCCTTTTGGTATATATAACTATGAATGTGTTTGTTGATTGGTGAATAGTTTTGAGTCTCCACTGGTGACATTTTAAGTATCTGGTACGATGTAATTTGCACTTCCTAGTAGATTATCTATTTACTTACATAGTTGTAGGAAGACAAATATCTGCTATGGTTGTTCAGCTCATATATGCCTGATGTGTTGATTTATTCAATTTTTAAGCATTACTTATTGCTATTCTGTAACAGAGTCTATGAAATTTTTGTTAGCCCCATGAGTGTAATTTTCTTGCCCTTGCAAGGGACGAAGTTCCTTAGGTTATAGCTACAGTAAATGAAATAGTCTGAATGTGTTTGTCGGCATGACTGCGGGCATTAATTTTAGCCAGCTAGACAAATGTTTTCTTTAGTTAGAAGAATATAAACCCATCACGCTAGTAGTAACCAATATAGTTTGTTTCCTTTGAAGATATTGAGATTGCTGGTTCTATATTACCTTTTTCTTGGATGCAGCTCTGAATGTGTTAGCTAGTGAATAGTTTTGAGTTGCCACTACATTTGCTTCTTTAATTTCAAATGACATTTTGAAGTTCTGATGTCATGTTATTTGCACCCTAGTAGAATACCTATTTATTTACTTATTGGTTGCAAGAAAATAAATCTGAGCTATAATTGTTCACTTCATATACGTGGGAAGTTTATTGGGATAATTAGATTTATGCCCCTAGTTGTGTTCCACTCGGTTGTTTTACCCCTAATCTTCAAAAGTAGCCGGTTCTGTCCAAGTCACTTTGCTCGTCTTATGCTTTTTCCCTTTGACCGTTTGACCGTTAGTTTGAAAAGTTCATAACTAATTCATACTAAATCAGAAAAATGAAAATAAGATACCAAAATGTTCGGAAAAACATCACCTATATGTCACTCTCATTTGCATTCATGACAAAGGTGTAGGAAAGTGCCCATCCGAGTTTGAGCTCTGATGATACCACCATGAATAGTAAAATATATAAAAAACAAAAAATTCTAAAAAATATTTGGTGGCGAAGAATGACAAATGTTTTAAGTGCTTTCCAAGTTTCATTAGGGAACGACATTCATGGAAGTCGTGGCAAAAAAAAAATCTATTTTGGAGTGTTGAATGTTTTTTTGCCACGACTTCCATGAATGTTGTTCCCTGATGAAACTTGGCAAGCACTTAAAACATTTGTCATTCTTTGACACCATTTTTTTAGAATTATTCAATTTTTTTATATTTTACTATTCATGGTGGTATCGCAAGAGCTAAAACTTGGATGGGCACTTTACAGCACCTTTGTCATGAATGCAAATGACACTGACATATAGGTGATGTTTTTCCAAACATTTTGGTATCTTATTTGAATTTTTATGATTTAGTATGAAATAGTTATGAAGTTTTCAAATTGACGGTCAAATGGTCAAAGGGTAAAAGCAGAAGAGGAGCGAAGTGACTTGGACAGAACCTGTGACTTTTGGAAATTAGGTGTAAAAAAGCCGAGTGGGACACAACTAGTGGCATAAATCTAATTATCCCAAGTTTATTTGTGGTATAGACACCCTATTCGTGTTTGATTTCTTGAATTGGTTCATTTTTAAACAGTACTAGTTGTAGTTCTATAACAGAGTCTTTATGTAGATTAGGTTAGCGCCATGAGTGTGTATTTTCTTGCCCTACCAAGTGAATAAATTCCTTATATTATTCAATTAAATAAAGAAATGGAGGAGCACTAGGAACAGCCAGCTCGAGACATGTGTGAACCTTAAGATGAGCCTACACACATGGAGAAGCGCCAAGAACAATCAGCTCTGAACATGAATGAACTCGAAGGCAAACCTGCATAAATGGAGGTTTGTCAAGAATGAAACTCAAAATTGACGTGGCATGACATATACACATGTTTGTAGACTTTAAATTGTGGTGGTTCCTCTTTTACAGAAGCTCAAGTGTGAAGTGTGAAGTCGTGACGTGTCAAGCTGAGTGAAGAGTAGCATATCTGTGTTGTAAAGATTGTAATAGATTTATTTAGTGGTATATTTGATGAATTTTATGTATGTAATTTGGAAACTTGTGAAATGGAAACCTGATCAGTTGGGCCACTTATGAAAATAATCTCTCAAATTTGTACATTTCTGACAGGTGGGACCAATTTGAGAGATGAGCATGATAATTAGGACCCATCTGACTAGTGGGACCAGCTTGAATATATAATGGCCGAAAATAGAGAATCAATGGACTATAGATGGCCACGACCCAGAAAATAAAAAGGCCGAATTGTTCGGCCTGGCCCATGTTGCTGACCGAAATTAATAGAAAAAATTATATTAAATGGGTTGAATTGTTGGGCTTGGCGCATGTAAAACACCGAACTAGACCGGGCTGATTCTAATCAACGACCAATTCACTTGGTCATAATTTTGCCATGTCAGCTTGCCACGTTGGATCCGACGTGGCCCGAGCAGACTGGCAGTGACCTAAACAATTGGTCGTAGAACCAACGACCTTTTACATATCACAAAAAAGGTCATTAAGTTTCATTAAAGACGGTCAGCTTTTGACCAACTGTTTTTTGTCATAAAAAGGTTGCAAATGAAAAACAATGACCATTCAGTAATGAATATTGAAGGTCAAAAATTGACATATTTCTTGTAGTGTCGTAGCTCGAGTGGGAGTTCAATTAGGAGAGCAGGCGCATGTACGTGACGTACCTCGACGAGTAGAGGACCTTGGTCGTCTCCTAGGCTAGTGAGACAGACTCATTGCAATTTTATCGTTTGTTTTCGTCCGCAGCCGGACCCTGTCTTATGGATAACTGAAATAATGTTGCGTGACTTGTAATTTAGCATGTGGTGAGTGTAAGCCAATCCATATACTCATCTCCTCATAAATGCATCTCCAATGATTTATGTACTTGCAAAACACCGAGATGCGCCTCTATCCACATTAAGGCCTCGGCTCCCAATTTGGATAGTGCAACATCTTGGACGTTACAGATACGAAGTCAACTTGACAAGTTCAAGATGAAGGATGATGAAGGAGTCGCTAAAATGTACACTCGACTCACTCTCATTACAAATGAGATTGGCGGCTTAGGAAGCAAAGAGATGAATGGAAAATTCATCATCAAGAAGATCCTTAGAGCCTTATACGGAAAGTACGACACCATGTGCACGTTGATCCAGATGATGCCAAACTACAACAATCTCAAGCCTATAGAAGTCATTGGAAGGATTGTTGCTCATGAAATGTCAATCAAAGAGAACAAGAGATCCACTACAAGTCGAGTCGAGCGGTGCATACAAAGATTCAAGTGACACTCCCACTACCTCAAGTGACAACCTTGTTACCAACGAAGAGATAAGCCTCATGGATAAGAAATTCAGCAAGTTCTACAAGAGTAGAGGCAAACAGAGAAGCTCCAACTAAAGAAATGAAGAGAAGCGTTCATCTAGTACTGACCGGAATTGTTACAATTGTGGAAGGCCTGGACACTACTCTAATGAGTGCACGACCCCCGCAAAAGAAGAGAAGAGTCACCTAGAAGAATAAGCTCAAGATATGAGTCACCTCGAAGAGAGAAAATGAGTAGAGAAGACCCTCTCTAAGAAGCAAGGACTCGGAGAAGAAGGACAATTACACCAAGATCTAGTCAAGAAGAAGACATCAAGCTCATGTTGGTGAATGTCGGATTGGAATTTTTTTCCTCCAACTCCTATGACATATTTGATTCAACAAATGAAGGAATTGGAAGTTCCTTCATGTCTAAAGTCCCCAAGGTATCACACCCCAAATACTTTGACTTTAATAGTGAGGAGGATGACTTACTAGGAGATGATGACTTGCTCTTTGATAATACTAGTGATATCTATGAAAATGAACTTGATAATAATCATGCTAGTCCAGATAAGTCATGTGATGATTTTTTCTTAATTGTCAAGGCATTATGCTTTCAATAACAAGTGCATAAGCTTCAACTTTCATATTTCGTTTTTACTAGTATTGCTAGTGTCATTTGTTTGATGATTTATTCCACGACATCTTTCAAATGATGTAGTAACCTGTATAATCTTTGCTTAATCACCTTGGCATTTTGTGCTAAAGGGATAACATTGTCCCAAAATCTCATAGGAGGTGGTGTAGTAGGTTCTTCAAATATGTCTTCAAATTCCTATAGAATGGGCTCAATTTCAGAAGGAATATGCACTATAGTGACTTGAGTAACACGAATCAGCAAAACAAGGACCAAAGCATCACAATCAGCATGTTCCATTAGCTTGGCATACTGAAAGTTTCTATGATTTGAGTAGAGTGGAGGGTAATTTTTCATCATGAAAAATCATATGTTCTCCCGTAGGTTTTGTAATTCTCGTGAGCATCTTAATGTGATCCAATTCCACCGGGATGTACTGTTTAAGCTAATTAGCTCTGAATATAATATCCTAGCCTTTTAGCTGCAACACCTTAAGTTTTCTTTCAAAATGACCTCCTCGGATAGTATAAGACGATCATACAAAATGAATTGGCTCCAAAGCACACATCCATTGTCTACTTGCATTTTTATTTTCTTGAAGGTACATGTTTGCTAGAAAGTTTTGCGACTCCATGGAATATAGGTCTTAGTAAGGCTCATGTGAGCTTGAACTTGAAGATCCATTATCATCTATCGCCCTAAGTGAGTCTATTAGTTCTTGTTGCCCTTAGCAACACGTGGGTAAATTTACTTTCTGTTATGAAAAATCACTTGTGGATTTGAGATATTTCATAAGTAGTGTCCAACTAGCACACCTAATTGTTATTATGATTGGTTGAGATGAATGAGAATACAACCAAATAAAGGTTTCTAATCCACCTTTAATAGGGAAAGAATGATGTTATCTCGGGAATATAATATTACTGTATCCCTAAATTGCAGGGAAGCACTAAGAAATAACACGCCATTTGAAGCCCTCGGATGTCCACCACAATCGTCACAGTCACTCGAAACTAAAGCACAAAGTGGAAAATGAAGTTGAGATTTTATTGTGGTGTATGTTGTTGCCTAAGTGAAAAAAGAGGTTTCGAGAGAAATTATACCAAAAGATGAAACATTCTAATGGTCCAGTTGTTTTGGGAGGTTATTTGAACCTAATCAAAGAGATGGATGTCAAAAACAATTTCATAGTGGATCTTGGGCTCATGAAGAGATTTATTGACTTCATTGATTCCTTACACCTTTGGAGTTGAGAAAATGTTTAGGATTAAACATGGACAAATAAGCAGCTAAAATTAGTGATGGTCAATCTCGGTAGTGTGAGTCTTTGATAGCTCGGAAATATATTCTTACGATTTTTACTAGAGTTGGATTTGACCATTAGTCTATTGTGTTGGATGCGGGAGAGGGGGTGTCAGATGAATTTGGAACCTTAAAATGTAGTTAGATGGTTAGGAGGACGGTGGTTGAGCATCGATCTCACTGACTCTCCGGTGCATGTTGAGCGTCGGCAGTTTGGCGGCCGTTTTCGTGTTCTAGCAGGAGAAGAAGACGAGGATAAGTTGGAGGAAAGGATGGACAACGTTTCGCCTCTGCCGCTGTCGGCGGAGGATACTCCAGCCCGTGGATCATTCCAGAGTTGGTTCTATCGGGCAGTCAGAAATTTCGTTCGGGCTGAAGGGGTCGAGGGAAAGACAGGGAGGCGACATTGAAGGTTGTTCGTCCCTGGATTGGACCGATCCCTAAGGTACGTTTGCCTCCATTAACCCTGCCCAATTGCATCAATACGGAGGATATGACTCTGGTTACCAATAGGAAGAAGCTTTGACCAACGTCGGGGAAGACGATGGCGCCGGTGGCGGTCTTGCCGATCCGGGAATTTCGGGCATCACGTTTGAATTCTATGGTTAAATTGGTTGGGCCAGATTTACACGCTGAATCGTTTGGCACAACCATAACTAGGTATTCGGCCCATGGTTGTTCTCACGGTTTTGGTGTTTCGCAGAAGGAAAATGCACACATGGATTTGGTTGATCGACCTGTTTTGCAAAATTAGTTGTCGGTTGCTCGTGTGCCGTGCTCGGGCGTGTCGATTAATGGGTATGTGGCCCAGGTCGAGGCCCATGTGGACGTAGGCCGTGATGACATATGCACTGTGGCAGATTCAATCATGACCGATCTATTCTTTGGAAAAAGCTCTCTTGTAGCTTGGGTTCTACCGCGGTGTGTTCAGCCTGGGTTCCCGATGCTAGGTCTGAGACGAGCCATGCGTGTGCCGCCGCTCAGGCTTGCTATGACTGGGCGGGGTAATAACCCACTCCCGCCCAAGTCGTCTCCTCCTCCTGCGAGAGCTGGTGTGGGACCTCAGCAAGCGCCTTATGCACGAGGGGTGCGATCGGCGACTGTACCACAGGGAATCAGACGCAGTGATGCATGGACTGCAGCTCGGCAGGTCGACGCAACACTGAAGCCTCCCAACGGGGAGTGGGGTGATGACGGTTTTAGCGCATATGGTGAAGGGCAACATCATATCTTTTCGAGGTTTGAATGGACCTACAGGCGGGTTAATCGAAGGGCTGTCTGGGCCTCCGTACTTGCAATAGTGTGGTGGCTATCGCCCTTCTTGGGGTGGGAGAGGTGGCGGTAGGAAGCCGAAGCCTCCAAGTCCATCGGCTCCTCCCGCGCGAGAATCATACGAGGGTGCGAACATGGAGAACGATGTTGTTGCCGTCAGGACTACCGCTACAGGGTTGTCTCGACCAAAATCTTCCATGGTGAGGGTTTCCATTGCACCGAAGGTGCCAGAGGAGTGTAAGATTGCTGCCGGGCCGGAAGACGGTCGTACGGGTGATTTGGACAAACCTGAAGGAGGTGAAAAAGTCGCCAAATGGGCGCATGAGAAAGAGAAGATGACCTATTATCGCCGCAGTATGCCAGGTCATTTTGTGGCTGAGTTATGCGATATTTGCCTCAAGCCAAAGCATGGAACAGTGAAGTGCTCACTGTTGTTGGGGCCAAAACCGGTCGTAATGATCTATGGGGTTTGTTGCCCCGAGCTGATGTTCTTCGAATCACCGACGGCTCCTTCGGCTACTCTCGTGGTCGATACATCTTTGACTGCTTAGGTAGAAGTGAAGCGAGGAAAGATGACTGAGGATCAAGTGGTCCAACTGCTTCGTGGGTTGGTTTATGCAAATTTTAATTGGGCACCAGTCAAATTAGAAGAGCAGGTGTTTCGAGTGGATCTTCCTTCAAGGGAGGATCTTGCATGATTGCTTAAGTTTGGGATGTGTAGAGTGCCAAGCACTAATTGTGTTCTCGATTTTAATGAGTGGAAGTCAAAAGAACCCCACGGGGCACCATTACCTCAGATTTGGATGAGGTTCTCGGGTGTGCCACCTAAGGCGCTTAATGATTTCCTAGTTGCATGGAATTTGGGATCTCTAGTTGGTAAAACTGAGGACATTGATATGTCGTACACTTGGCCTAATAGGGTAGCACGATTGCTCGTTAGTGTGATTGACATTGAGCTGGTTCCTAATGTGGCCTTTTGGACTTATGTGGGCATGCGATATTGCCTACAGATTAAGATTGATAGCCCGTTGTTATTTGATGAGGAGGATGATGATCTGGATGTGCATATGACTGACGGTGATGCAGGAAGTGGTGCTCATGAGAAGAATGGGGACAATGGTTCCAATGACAGTGGTGGGGATTCACATAGCCGCTTTGACAAGTTGGAGGGTGACTCTACGAGGAGGGGGTGGTTCCCTCTTCAACGCTGGTTAACACTTTGAGGTTTTTTCCTTCGGCGCTCTTTCTACTCCAAGTCGCCTTTGGGGTCATAGAGCCGAGGCTCATGAGCTCGCATTGCCTCTGGCTTCTAGGGGAGGGGAGACAGTGTCTCGGGACGACGACTTTGTGTCTAAGAAGAATTTGAAGAATCTGGTTACTGATGGGATTTCTTAGGAGAAGCGGAAGGATATGGCGGTTGAGTTGAAAGATGGCCAGGAGCCCAGGTCGATCATCGCCCCTACCAGTACGGGTACGCCTAAGCGTTCTGGTGTAGGTGCCAGTGAAGGAGTTCTCGTCTCACTGATTGCATGTTGCGAGATGACTCCGGGGAACCCCTCTCCAACCGCAACGGGTGTCTCGCTGAACCTAGGTGGGCGACTGGTGGAGGTGCATACTGCTGCAACCGGTGGCCTCTCCGGAGGAGCCCAAACACCTGGAGGACGAGGGCACGCAGTTGGCGGACGTGGCCAAGCTGTGCCTTCAACAGATGATGTCATTGCTATTGGGGGTATTCCGGACCTAGCCACCGACGACAAGCGAGCAAGTCTGACAATTCAGGCGCAGTCTAATGCCGACGACTCGGAAATGGGCAGAGCAATGCGAGCGACAAAGCTTCATAATATCGAGAACATTACAGGTATGGAAGTGAACACTTCGTACTCGATTTTACATTTTTTGGAAGCTGAAATTATTGATAATGTTGGGTTAGTCGGAGTTAGCTTGGGGAATAATGCGAAGTAGGTCTCAAAAACTATTAGCGACTTGTTAGACCTTGAGGTTGATAGGGCCATGGGCATAGTACGTAATATTGCAGCAGTGAAACACATGAATGATTTTGAAATTAATACATTAGGGGTTCGATCACTGAACTCTTTGTGCGACGACTTAGTACCACCTAAGGGACAACAGAGTGAGGACACCGACTGTGGTAAAGAGGGGTTTATGGCTCCTCTATGCTCCACATCTTGTTCTATTCCCGAAACCAGTTATATGGACCGGGATAAAGGAGAGGAGAATCCTAAACGCACATGGAAAAGGAAGGTCTATACGGTTTCTGTTGTGCGTAGAAGTGCTAGAGCTAGGACTGCAATTTTTTTCATGATGAGAGATGAAAGGAACCTTTTGGAATAGCATAGGTCTAGCAGACTTGGCTAAAAGAAGGTTCCTTGTAGGTGCATCGATAGAACATAAGTTAGACTTCATTGCCCTACTTGAAACGGGTAGGGACAATTTTACGCATTAGTTTCTTAATACCCTGTCAGGTGGTATTGATTTTGATTGGCATTGTTTGCCTCCAAAAGGAAGAACTCATGGGATCTTACTTGGAGTAAAGTGTGAGTCCTTAGAAGTACGTAATCTAGTACCGGGGCATGCTATCAAGTTCAGAGTTTGCTCTAAGATTGATGGGTTCAGTGGGCTCTGGTTGTAGTATATGGAGTAGCTCAGCCATAGCTTAAACCTAATTTCTTAGCAGATCTTGTACGGATGTGTGACAAAAGGTTACCTATCCTGATGAGGGGTGATTTCAACACCATTAGGAGGAGAGAGGAGAAAAATAACGATAATTTTGATGGTAGATGGTCTTTCATGTTCAGTACTATTATTAGAAGTTTGGACCTAAGACAAGTCGAGCTCTCAGGGAGGAAATTTACATGGGAAAATGCACTGCCGATTCCAACTTATGAGAAGCTGGATCGGGTGCTAACCAGTGTGGACTGGGAACAGAAGTTTCCTCTGGTCTTGGTTCAAGCTTTACAGAAAGGAATCTCTGATCATACACCCCTATTGGTCGATTCAGGGGAAGCAACTCATGTAGGAAACAAGGGTATGTTCTCTTTCGAATTAGCGTGGTTCCAGAGAGAAGGATTCTTCGACCTGATTGCCACATAATGGGGGTGGTTTCGGTAGGTAAGACGAATTTGGATCGATGGCAGAACAAGATTAGGCACTTAAGACCGTTTTTGAGAGGATGGGCGAAGGATCAGTAAGGAGTTTATAAGGTAGAGAAGGAGAGACTTCTAAATCTTATAAATGAGCTTGATGTTAAGGCCGAGAGGGTTGTTCTCGCAGTGCAAGAGCTGGCAGCTAAGATAGGTGCCGAGGAAAGATTGCAAGAGCTTCTAAGAGAGGAAGAGTTGAACTTGGCAGTAAGAGTTAAAGCTCATAACATTATGTACGGGGATAATAGTACTAAGTTCTTCCATTAATGGCAAATGGAAGACATAGAAAGAAGAAGATTTTGCAACTGGCGTGGGATGAAGGTGCAATTATAGGGTAGGAGAACCTAAAGTTGTACATCTCTGAATATTACAAACACTCGAGCTCCGGTAGAAAATTTTGTTACGATGGATTAGCGTTTGGTGGCGGATATCCCTGAGCTCGTGAATGAGGAGAATGAGGTTTTATTAGCACCATTTTCTGAGAAAGAGCTGTTTGAGGCTATATTGTTGGCGTTCTGGGAATGGGGGTTCCCAGATCTACCTGCCTACGGCTCAGAGTTGGCCCACTTCATCGACCAAAACCTAACAGGCCCGGCACCACTCAAGGCAAGGCCCTCGCAAGGGGCCCAAGCCTCGCGAGGAGGAGTATCAGCAAGTCCCGCAGGGGGCCTCCTCAGGACCCCTTCGGAGCGGCGGAGATTCCGAGGCAAGACCCAGCCTCAGGAGTCAAGGATGACACGGGGAAAGGAAAGGCGAGCAGCGGATTGCAGGATGGTGCAATTTCCCCTTTCGTGCAAAGGAGGGAATGTTGTAAGCGGGTTCCCAAGGCTTCTTCCAAAGGTTTCCTTTTTGGTGCAACAATACCACCGCCGCCCGACAAAAGGACAGACGTCATCCCTGGACCCATCCATGCAGTGCTAGCAGCCACTTTGCAGGCAAATACCACCTTTGGACAGGGGGAGCATGTTCCCCCGTCCCCTTCAAAATTGGTCATTGTGGGATCCCTTCCCACCCTTGCGATAAGGGAAGACGACCCGGACTGCCGCTATATATAGAGGATAGGTTACTTCGTAGGGGAGAGGGATCATCCGATTCATACATTCATCCACTGGCACCACACAAAGGCCACCCAGCCTCCGGAGGCCCTCGAGCACTGTATTAGTTCATCCACCAACCTCCACGACAGACAATACACCAAAGCAGGAGTAGGGTATGACGCTTCTCAGCGGCCTGAACCTGGGTAAACTGCTGTGTTTTGTGTCTTCCTCGCCATCGATTGAGTTCTCTGCCATCCCTAGTGAGTAGCGAGTTAGGTGAGGCGAGCCTACGAGAGATCTTCGTACACGCCCGTGAGTTCGAATCTTTAGGGTTTTGCGGAGCCCGAAATCCGACATTTGGTGCGCCAGGTGTCAAGGTCTTCTCCGAGCTTCATCTTCCCTAAGCCCCGCTGCTCCGATGTCCGGCGCCCAACAAGCTTCTTCGAGCCTCGTCGAGCTAGCTTCCAACCGTCATGCCACAACGGCCGATAGCACGTGTACCGTTATTATGGTACCAGGCGGCTCGTACCGGATCATCAACATCGTCTCCATCGTCACAACCATCCGCGCTGCCCAGGCACACGACGGCTGGGCGACGCCCCCGGCATCCACGACGCGCCACATCAACTTGGGGGACCTCGACGCACACGACGCGCTGTAGATGGAGAGCGAGATGCTCCACCAGCGACCGACAAAAGGGGGCTTCGACGCTTAGGTGGACCACATCACGGAGTTGATCACCATCGCCTAGAGGGTCATCTGACCCCACTCTTCTTCAAGCCAAAGGCGTCGGGCGACGGGGGCTTGCACCTTGTGCTGGCCCCCGGGCCCGCAAGCAACAAGGCCCCTCCTGCGTTGGGCGGGGCCGAGAGAGACGCGTCGCATGTTGCCCTCCTCCTCCTCCAAATTCTGGTGGTCCGCCTCGAGGCGCAGCATGCCGGTAACCATCAGGGGCGCGAAGGAAACGACAGGACGTTGGATGCACATGCCGACGCACATCACCAAGACCAGGTCGGCCCCCGACAACCCGGGGTAGCCACACGGGAGCGCTCCCTCAGGCGCAGCCAGCATCCGGCAGCGGAGGCATCGGCACGGGCAAACTATGACAATGGGGACACGCCAGGGTACCAAGGGGGGATTCTGCACCGGTCAATGTCGGGACCACCCAACGGAGAAAATAGGAGCAAGCGACTTTGCGCGGAGGCCCGTCACAAGAAGATCTCCGAGTAACGCGGCCAGGGGGACCTCCCCCCACTGCAAAGAGGGACCGCCACAGTCGCACTGCTGAACAACCTTGGAGGTCGTTCGAACACCTACGTGGAGCCTTACGTACCATGTTACATAAAACCACCTGACCCTCTTGTCTAGGAAAAGCCTCAAGCGTCCACCCCAGGCGCCAGTCCTCCTCGGGAGTAAGGAACACTCTAGGGGTCCCCCTTGCCGGACCCTAGGACTCCCGCAGGCGGAGCACTGGGCCCAAGAGGCACGGTCATGGAGGTGCCCCCAAGCCACGGGGCATGATGCTAGCCACCGTCCCCGCGGAGAAACTGTGAAGAACTGGGTCCCCGGCCTCAGGAGGACGAGTCTGGGAAAGCAACTAGACACAAGTGGCGCACGTCACCCGCGGCGACCACGGCGCTGATGTGGGCTCCGAGGGCCGGGCCTCACGAGGCGCCCCTCAAGCGTGAAAGAGCTATGCGAGGTAATTTTTTGGGTTCACTGTTGTAAGGGGTGTCTGTTGGTCGCATGTACTTCGTGTGTTCGGGGCACACCTCCGCCCATCATATCATTTACGCATGCTTCCATAACTTCTGTTGCATCCTTCGGCGATTTGGCATCTTACCTTGCTTGCCTCCTTGGGCGATCTACCCCCCCACTCAGAGGGGCTGCGGGATCGGCTCGCGAGTGCTGAGGCCGCCCTCCAGGCCGCTCGCGAGGGAGAAGCGGAGGCTAGGGCCGAGCTGACGTCGCTGCAGAAGCAGGTCTAGGAGGCGACCGACACCGTCTTGGCCGCCAAGGACGAGGCGTCGTTTGCCCAGATGATGGTGTCCCAATGGGCCAAGCAGTTCAAGCGCATCGCCGACTGGGCGACTGACGCGACGCGCCGGCTTGTGGGGGAGGCGCTGGCGCTGCCAAATGTGAGGAGCAACGGGGGCTACCTCGCCTTCTTCGAGAATGTGGTGGAGGCGCTGGAGGCTCGCGTCTCCTGGGTGGAGGAGGAGAGCGCGTCCGACGCGGGCGAGCTTTTGGGCCTTGCCTTGATGCTTGTCTTCTCCAACCTGCGCCACCTTGTCCCGGAGCTCGATCTCCAGCGCGTCGTCAAGCCGGTGCCCGCTGAGCCCCGACGCCTTCTCCGAGACGAAGTGCACCCGCATGTGGACACCCTGGTGGAACGGTACGTCCGGGCGCCTGTCTCTAGCGAGGAGGAGGCCTCTGACGCCGAGCCCACAGGCGACATGGGTGGCTTCGGTGGCCTTTCCCACTAGGCGTCTCCCAGCTTCCGTTTCCTTCTCCACTAACGTCAAACCAAGAACTCTGCCTTGTTGGGCCTTACACTTTTGTTCGTTACCTTCGTTGTTTTCCGTTTTTCCTTTCGCTCTGGGTCGATTGCTCGCTTGTCGGTAGTCGTTGCAGCTCGACTTCTTTGCATAGGGTTCGTCGCTGCCCCACCCATCCCCCGGGAGTAACGGCGGCCGGGGCCCTCAGGAGGTCCCGTCCTCCCGAGGTACCACCCATGTTGCCGCACGCTTGGTCGATGACCTCCTTCCTCACCAGAGCTGAATCCTTAGGCTCTTCATCCCTTTATTAGTGCGCATATTTTTAATTCATCGTTAGTCTGATGTGAAACTAGATGGTCCCGATCTGGGCCTGCGGGGTAATTAGCTCGTGGTTTTGCGTCGGTCCCTTCCGTAGCTCCTCCTGAGTAGCTCCTGCTGTGTGGGTGGGATGGGATGGAGACCCTTTCAGCCCTCTATGTTTGCGGGCCCTAGTCCCGCTCCTTTTGACCAGTGAGGCTCCAGAGGCTCGATGATCAGGAGCCCCCCTTGGCGCTTGAGCGATTCCTCTTCTCGTTTCCTTGGTCATCGCCTCAAGACACCCTGAGGCCTCCTGAGACTCTTTGTGGTGATATTGTGCTTTGATCCGGACCCCCGAGCGGGGGTTGATCGACAAAAATGTTCGCCCCAGGGACGACAAGTCCTTGCTTTCGCTCCTTGGTCCCTAGGTGCGGTGCAGAGCGTTTAGCTCCTCGGAGAATGTTATCCAAAAAAGAGGCTTCAAAACCGGCGAACACGAGAAAGCGCAAGAGAAAGTTCCACCCCTTTTGTTTTTCAAACATCAACTTTCAAAATTGGCATATGTAAGTCCGGCAGAAGATAGTTTCAAATCCAGGAAAAGCAAGCAAACACCGCGTCCGACACTTAGGCTGGCATAGTCATTGGTGGAATATATGGGTTTCCTTGCCAGCTGCGGGCATAGTCATTGGTGGACAAAGTTGATTGCCTCCGTCTGCACCCAACGCGAAGCATAGGTCTTCCACTAGGCGTGGGGTGGACCCCTTCCGCGTCCTCGGGGGCCCTAGGTGTATACAACCTTGGCTCGTTATTACGTGAGAGTGTCACGGTGGGGGTGTATATGGGAGGTCGCGAGGACGCTTTGGCCTCGTGAGTGTCCCTACCCCCGAGGCATAGGTGCCTGATTCCGGAAGTCATTGGTGGACTGTGTTGATTTCCTCCATCCGTACCCAGCATGGAGAATAGGAGTTCCACTAGGCGTGGGGTGAACCCCTTCTGCGTCCTCGGGGGGCCCTGGGCGTATACATCCTCGGCTCGTTATTACGTGAGAGTGTCACATGATGAAGTAGGTTCCGGAAGGATTGACGAACGATGCAGAGGTGCGACGGGTCGATGCAGGTCTTGCGTACTCCTTCCCCTGAGGCCGGTTGAGGGATTTTTTAGGGCTCTACATTGACAGGTCCCAGTCCCACATATTTCCCTGCCGTTGTGAGGCGCCTCATGAGGCAAGGCCCCGACACCTCCCGATACCGATCGATCCTGGACGGCACCATGGTGGTCAAGTGGCTTTGTGACCGGTTAGGCTCCTGAGGCGCGATGCTCAGGATCCCCCCTTAACGTTCGAGCGGCTCTGCGTTGCTATGATCCAGTCCCGCACATTTCCCAACCTCCGTTGCATGTGACCGAGTGAACGGATGTAGCTACGGGGTCAAGCCCTGCCACCCTTGATAATGACCGGATGTTCGTGGACGATATCAAAGGCAGCATGTGGCCTTGTGACCGGTAAGGCCCCTGTGGCGCGATGCTTAGTAGGCCCCTTTTGACGCTCAAGAAACTCTGCTTCGCTAGGACACGATCCCGCACATTTCCAAATGATACGCCCCAAACGTATCTATAATTTCTGCTTGTTCCATGATCTTTTGGGTGACATTGTTGTACGTTTTGCTACACTTTTATATCATTTTACACATATTTGGACTAACCTACTAACTTAGTGCACCCAGTGCTAGTTTCTGTCTGATGATGTCTATTTTGCAGGGGCTTTTACCCAATTTTCCGAAGCCCGAAAAAATTCAGACAAAATATATAAAAAAACAGCGAAACAGAAGCTTCCGGATCACCGAAGATGGGCCAGAGGGGGCCACGGGCCTCCCAGGCGGCGTGCTAGTGCGGCCAAGCCCTAGGCCACGCCAGGAGGTCGCCTGGGTGGGTCCCACCTCCTCCGGTGCCCTCCTTTGACCTATATTTAGAGTCCTGAGATTAAACCCTCGCAGACTTTCTGGAATCGCGAATTTCTCCATCGTTCCGCCGCCGTAGCGCTTCCAAGATTGGGAGCGTCAGGAGACCTCTTCCCGGCACCGTACCGGAGGGAGGATTGACCTCCGAGAGCTTCTCCACCGCCATGGACGCTTCTCGGACGTGCCATGAGTAGTCCTCCTTGGACCATGAGTCCATGACCAGTAACTATGTGATGTCTTCTCTCCAATCTTGTGCTTCAATGGTTAGTCCTTGTGAGCTCCCCTACATGATCAAGGCATCTATGTAATTCTCTTGCTATTGCTATGCTCGGTTTGTGGGGATCCGATGGATTATGAGATTATGTTCGGAATGTTATGAGTTATATATTTGATTATCCTTTTATCTTATGTTCCTTAGTGATTCATGCATGTTCTCTGTTAATTTTTATTGCTTTGGTCAAGTAGTAGATTGTAACTCCAAGAGGGAGCGTTATGCATGATTGTGGGTTCGGGCCCCTCGATGTCTAGCTTGAGTGACAGAAACATGAGACTAGGGGATGTGCTTGTTGCCACCAGGGAGAAAACAACGGTGCTTGTGGCCACGGTTTCAAGGATTGTTTACCTTACGCATAGTTCGTTAATGCAGTTGTCCGTTGCTTTGAGTTTACACTTTGGGTGGGCTCGCAACTTAATACCGGAGAGATGTTCTGGATAGATCTCTCAAGGTGGATGATTAGTAAGTAGACATTGATGAATAAATGGTCTACTTGTCTTGGCGTACTTCCCATTACTATTGAACCTCTAACTATCAAGGAGCATAATTAGCATTGCGGTGCGATCATAATTCTGTCAATTACCCAACTGTGATTTGTTTACCCAGGCATAGTTGTTTATCGTCTTTTGGGAGAGAGACATCACTAGTGAACATCATGTGACTCCGCTCCATATCACCATCATTGTTTACACCTCTATCATTTACTGCTTTCATTTACTTTTCCGTTGCAATCACTATTACCTTCCCGCTTGTGTTTTGATCCTTTGCAAACTACAAGGCAGGAGAGATTGACAACCTCTCTGTACTCGTTGGTCGCAAAGTTATTTGTTGTGTGTGCAGGTCCACGTCTTCTGCTAGCGCCAGGGTGGAAGACACCTACTTGTTGAGCCTAGGAGTCCTCCTAGTTCGATAAAACTTACAGTCTCCGTGTAAAGGAAATTTGCTGCTAACTACATCTCCACCTTCCACTTGGGGTAACCAACGAGGGGCGAGAATTATATCCATCAACTCGTCATCACCCAACCGCCGCTGCTTGCGACCGAAAGGACGATCTTAGCTACGGGGTCAAGCCCTGCCACCCCTGATAACGACTGGATGTTCGTAAACGATATCAAGGGCGGCAGGTGGCCTTGTGACCGGTAAGGCTCTCGAGGCGCGATGCTCAGGAGACCCCTTTGATGCTCAAGTGTCTCTAATTTTATCCCGTCGATTGTGGCCCTGGGGAGCCGCGGGGCCTCCCCAGCCCCCGCGTCGGGGCGACACGCACTTGCCAGAGCCCCCTAGCGAGGGGAATAGATCGCCCGAAGATGCGAGCAAGGCCAAGTGTCAGGTCCCTGAATGGATGCAGCAGGAGTTATAAAAACATGAGTAAATGATATGATATGCAGGGGAATGTGATATCATTTGTGCTTCCCCGACAACGATGCCAGAAATACTTCTGCTACAACAAAAGACCTTCCAATGGCACTAGAAGTAGGAGTGTTGCTTGATACTCCTCAGCAACGGCACCAGGAATCCTTCAGCTGCAGCTACGCCTTAAGGGACTTCCTAGGCAAGTATGCAAAGGATTTCCCCCGTGGCCTTGGAGCCTTGCGTTGGTGTTCCCTCGAAGCGGAAAGGGTGATGTAGCACAGCGGTGGTAAGTATTTCCCTCAGTTTGAGAACCAAGGTATCCATCCAGTGGAGGAGTATCACAAGATCCTGCACAAACACAAAAAGCTTGCTCCCAACGCTATGAAGGGTTTGTCAATCCCTTATAGATTGATTGCCAAGTGAGAGCTGAAAGCAACAAAGTAAAAAAGCAAAGTAAAAGCGGAGG
This sequence comes from Hordeum vulgare subsp. vulgare, assembly GCF_904849725.1. Lineage (NCBI taxonomy): Eukaryota > Viridiplantae > Streptophyta > Magnoliopsida > Poales > Poaceae > Hordeum > Hordeum vulgare. The sequence goes on from NC_058519.1 coordinate 482,104,640, forward strand.
TGTAAACGATGGATGTGAATAGACCCGTGGGCCGTAGTGTTTACTAGTGGCTTCTCTCATGAAAGCAAGTAGACGGTGGGTGAACAAATTACTCTCGAGCAATTGATAGAACCACGCAAAGTCGTGACGATATCTATGGCAATGATTATATCTATAGGCATCATGTCCAAAACAAGTAGACCGATACTTTCTGCATCTACTACTATTACTCCACACGTCGACCGATATCCAGCATGCATCTAGTGTATTAAGTCCATAAGAACAGAGTAACGCCTTAAGCACGATGACATGATGTAGAGGGATAATCTCAAACCAATGATGAAAACCCCATCTTTTTACCCTTGATGGCAACTACTAAATGTGTACCTTGCTGCCTCTACTGTCACTGGGAAAGGTCACCACATGGTAGAACCCAAAACCAAGCACTTCTCCCATTGCAAGAATCATAGATCTAGTTGGCCAAACAAAACCCAAGACTCAGAGAGACTTACAAGGATATCAAATCATGCATATAAGAAATCGGCAAAGACTCAAATATAGATCAGAGATAATCTGGTCACAAATCCACAATTCATCGGATCTCGACAAACACACCGCCAAAGAAGATTACATCGGATAGATCTCCATGAAGACCATGGAGAACTTTGTATTGAAGATCCAAGAGAGAGAAGAAGTCATCTAGCTACTAACTACGGACCCATAGGTGTGAAGTGAACTACTCACGAGTCATTGGAGGGGCGATGATGATGATGAAGAAGCCCTCCAACTCCAAAGTCCCCTCCGGCAGGGTGCCGAGAAGGGTCTCCAATGAGATCTCGCGGAAACGGAAGCTTGCGGCGGCGGAAAAGTATTTTCGAGGCTCCCCTCATTTTTTGCTGAATTTTTGGGAACATATAGGCCAAGGATATAGGTCAGGGGGCGGCCACGCAGGCCACAAGCCCGGACACCGCCGCCTCCCCCTGGTGGCGGAGTGGGAGCTTGTGGGCTCCCTGGAGCCCACCTGGCTTGGCCCAGAGGCCCCCTGATGTTCTTCTGTTCGGGAAAAAATCATTTCGGGGTTTTTATTCCGTTTGGACTCTGTTCCAAAATCAGATCTGAAAAGAGTCAAAAACACACAAAAAACAGGAACTGGCACTTTGCACTGAATTAATAAGTTAGTCCCAAAAAAGATATAAAAGGTACATAAACATCCAAGGATGACAAGATAACAGCGTGAAACCATCAAAAATTATAGATACGTTTGAGATGTATCAAGCATCCCCAAGCTTTACTCCTGCTCGTCCTCGAGTAGGGAAGTGATAAAGAATGAATTTTTGATGCTTTCATGCTACCTAGCATAGGTGTCCTTTGTAATTCCTCTTATGTGACGTGAATTTTCAGATCCATTAGATTCAAATGAATAGTTTGCTATTGACGTGGAAACAATAATAATTCAAGCAAACTAGCAAGGTAATCACGAACTTTCAAAATAACAAGGCCAAAAGAAAGTTATCCCTACAAAAGCATATAGTCTGGCTATGCTCTATCATCATTGCACAACGAATTTAAATCATGCACAACCCCGGTATTGGCCAAGTAATTGTTTCACACCTTTACTTTCTCAAACCTTTTCAACTCTCACGCAATACATGAGTGTGAGCCATGGTTATAGCACTATAGATGGTGTGGAGTGTGGTGGAGGTTGCAAGACAAAAAAAGGAGAAGATAGTCACATTAACTAGGCATATCAATGAGCTGTGGAGATGCTCATCAATAGATATCAATGTGAATGAGTAGGGATTGCCATACAAATGATGCACTAGAGCTACGAGTATGTGAAAGCTCTTAAAGAAAACTAGTGGGTGTTCATCCAACTTGCTTGCTCACGAAGACCTAAGGCAATTTTGAGGAAGCCTAACATTGGAACATACAAGCCAAGTTATATAATGAAAATTTCCCACTAGCTATATGGTGGTGACAAAACGAGAGACTCTCAATCATGAAGATCATGGTGCTTAATATGCACAAGTGTGGAAAAAGTGGTAGCATTGTCCCTTCTCTCTTTTTCTCTCATTTTTTTATTTGGTGGGTTCTTTGGCCTCTTTTTTTTGTGGGATTATTTGGCCTCTTTTATTTCCTCACTATTGGGGAACGTCGCATGGGAAACAAAAAATTTCCTACGCGCACGAAGACCTATCATGGTGATGTCCATCTACGAGAGGGGATGAGTGATCTACGTACCCTTGTAGATCGTACAGCAGAAGCGTTAGAGAACGCGGTTGATGTAGTGGAACGTCCTCACGTCCCTCGATCCGCCCCGCGAACAATCCCGCGATCAGTCCCACGATCTAGTACCGAACGGACGGCACCTCCGCGTTCAGCACACGTACAGCTCGACGATGATCTCGGCCTTCTTGATCCAGCAAGAGAGACGGAGAGGTAGAAGAGTTCTCCGGCAGCGTGACGGCGCTCCGGAGGTTGGTGATGATCTTGTCTCAGCAGGGCTCCGCCCGAGCTCCGCAGAAACGCGATCTAGAGGAAAAACTATGGAGGTATGTGGTCGGGCAGCCGTGAGAAAAGTCGTCTCAAATCAGCCCTAAAACCTCCGTATATATAGGTGGGAGAGAGGGGAGGAGGCAGCCTCAAAATCTAAAGGTTTGGCCGAAATTGGAGGTGGAGGAGTCCTACTCCAATCCTACTTGGAGTAGGATTCCACCTTCCCACTTGGAAACTCTTTCCACCTTGTGTTTTTTCCTTATCAAACCTTATGGGCCTTAGTGGGAACTTATTCCAGCCCACTAGGGGCTGGTTTATCTCTTCCCATAGCCCATGAGACCCCTTGGGGCGTGACACCCCTCCCGATGGTCCCCGGCACCCCTCCCGGCACTCCCGGTACACTACCGATGAGCCCGAAACTTTTCCGGTAATGCACGAAAACCTTCCGGTAACCAAATGAGGTCATCCTATATATCAATCTTCGTTTCCGGACCATTCCGGAAACCCTCGTGACGTCCGTGATCTCATCCGGGACTCCGAACAACATTCGGTAACCAACCATATAACTCAAATACGCATAAAACAACGTCGAACCTTAAGTGTGCAGACCCTGCGGGTTCGAGAACTATGTAGACATGACCAGAGAGACTCCTCGGTCAATATCCAATAGCGGGACCTGGATGCCCATATTGGATCCTACACATTCTACGAAGATCTTATCGTTTGAACCTCAGTGTCAAGGATTCGTGTAATCCCGTATGTCATTCCCTTTGTCCTTCGGTATGTTACTTGCCCGAGATTCGATCGTCAGTATCCGCATACCTATTTCAATCTCGTTCACCGGCAAGTCTCTTTACTCGTTCCGTAATACAAGATCCCGCAACTTACACTAAGTTACATTGCTTGCAAGGCTTGTGTGTGATGTTGTATTACCGAGTGGGCCCCGAGATACCTCCCCGTCATACGGAGTGACAAATCCCAGTCTTGATCCATACTAACTCAACGAACACCTTTGGAGATACCTGTAGAGCATCTTTATAGTCACCCAGTTACGTTGCGACGTTTGATACACACAAAGCATTCCTTCGGTGTTCGTGATTTATATGATCTCATGGTCATAGGAACAAATACTTGACACGCAGAAAACAGTAGCAACAAAATGACACGATCAACATGCTACGTCTATTAGTTTGGGTCTAGTCCATCACATGATTCTCCTAATGATGTGATCCTGTTATCAAGTGACAACACTTGCCTATGGCCAGGAAACCTTGACCATCTTTGAACAACGAGCTAGTCAACTAGAGGCTTACTAGGGACAGTGTTTTGTCTATGTATCCACACAAGTATTGTGTTTCCAATCAATACAATTATAGCATGGATAATAAACGATTATCATGAACTAAGAAATATAATAATAACTAATTTATTATTGCCTCTAGGGCATATTTCCAACAGTCTCCCACTTGCACTAGAGTCAATAATCTAGTTCACATCACCATGTGATTCCAACGAATCCAACACCCATATAGTTATGGGGTCTGATCACGTCTTGCTCGTGAGAGAGGTTTTAGTCAACGGTTCTGAAACTTTCAGATCCGTGCGTTCTTTACAAATCTTTATGTCATCTTATAGATGCTGCTACTACATGCTATTCGGAAATGCTCCAAATATCTACTCTACTATACGAATTAGTTTCACTACTCATAGTTATTCGGATTAGTGTCAAAGCTTACATCGACGTAACCCTTTACGACGAACTCTTCAACCACCTCCATAATCAAGAAAAATTCCTTAGTCCATTAGTTACTAAGGATAAATTTTGACCGTTGCTAGTGATTCAATCATGGATCACTCTCTGTACCCTCAACAGACTTTGAGTCAAGGCACACATTAGGTGCGGTACACAACATGGCATACTTTAGATTCTACGGCTAAGGCATAGAAGACGACCTTCGTCTATTCTCTTTATTCTGCCGTGGTCGGGTTTTGAGTCTTACTCAAATTCACACCTCACAACGCAACCAAGAACTCCTTCTTTGCTGATCTATTTTGAACTCTTTCAAAAACTTGTCAAGGGATGCATCTTGTTGAAACTTCTATTAAGCGTTTTCGATCTATCTCCATAGATCTTTGATGCTCAATGTTCAAGTAGCGTAATCCAGGTACTCCTTTGAAAACTTCTTTCAAACAATCTTGTATGCTTTACAGAAATTCTACGTTACTTCTGATCCACAATATGTCAACCACATATACCTATCAGAAATTCTATAGTGCTCCTACTCACTTCTTTGGAAATACAAGTTTCTCATAAACCTTGTACACACCCAAAATCTTTGATCATCTCATCAAAGTGTATATTCCAACTCCGAGATGCTTGCACCAGTCCATTGAAGGATCACTGGAGCTTGCATACTTGCTAGTATCTTTAGGATCGACAAAACCTTCTCGTTGTATCACATACAATGTTTGCTCAAGGAAACCGTCGAGAAAACAATGTTTTGACATCCTACGTGCAATATTTCATAAATAATGCATCAACAACTAACATAATTCTAACAGACCTTTAGCATCGCTACGAATGAGAAAGTCTCATCATAGTCAACTGTTTGATCTTGTCGAAAACATCTTTGCGACAAGTCGAGCTTTTCTTAATAGTGACTTATCACCATCATCGTCTGTCTTCTTTTAAAGATCCATTTTACCCAATAGTCCCATGACCATCAAGTAGTTCTACCAAAGTCTACACTTTGGTTTCACACATGGATCCTCTCTCGGATTTCATGGCTTCCAGCCATTTGTCAGAATCTGGGCCCACCATCGCTTTCTCCATAACTCGTAGGTTCACTGTTGCTCAACAACATGACCTCCAAGACAGGGTTACCGTACTACTCTGCAGCAGTACGCGACCTTGTCGACCTACGAGGTTTGTAGTAACTTGATTCGAAGCTCAATGATCACCATCATCAGCTTCCACTTCAATTGGTGTAGGCGCCACAGGAACAACTTCCTACGCCCTGCTACACACTGGTTGAAGTGATGTTTCAATAACCTCATCAAGTTCTACTACCCTCCCACTCAATTCTTTCGAGATAAACCTTTTCTCGAGAAAGGATCCTTTTCTAGAAACAAACACTTTGCTTTCGGATCTGAGATAGGAGATGTACCCAACTGTTTTGGATATCCTATGAAGATGCATTTATCCGCTTTGGGTTCGAGCTTATCAGACGAAAACCTTTTTCACATAAGTTTCGAAGCCCCAAACTTTCAAGAAACGACAGTTTAGATTTCTCTAAACCTCAGTCTATACTGTGTCATCTCAACGGAAATACGCGGTGCCCTATTTAAAGTGAATGTGGTTGTCTCTAATGCATAACCCATAAACGATAGTGGTAATTCGATAAGATACATCACATCATGCACCATACTAAATAGTGCATGGTATGACGTTCAGACACATCATCACACCATGATGTTCCAGGTGGCATGAACTGTGAAACAATTTCCACATTGTCTTAACTGTGTACCAAAAACTCGTAACTCAGATATTCATTTCTATGATCATATCGTAGACAGTTCATCCTCTTGTTACGACGAACTTCACTCTGAAACAGAATTGAACTTTTCAATATTTCAGACTTGTGATTCATTAAGTAAATACTCCTGTATCTACTCAAGTCGTCAGTGAAGTAAGAACATAATGATATCCACTGCGTGCCTCAGCACTCACTGGACTGAATACATCAAAATGTATCACTTCCAACAAGTTACTATCTTGTTTCATCTCAATGAAAACAAGGCCTTGCTCATGTGGTATGATTTGCATGTCACTAGTGATTCGAAATCAGGTGAGTAAAGATCCATCAGCATGGAGCCTCTTCATGCAATTCATACTAACATGACTCAAGCGGCAGTGCCACAAGTAAGTGGTACTATCATCATTTAACTCGTATCTTTTGGCACCAATGTGTAACACTACAATCGAGATTCAATAAACCATTGAAGGTGATTATTCAAGCAAATAGAGTAACCATTATTCTCTTTGAATGAATAATCGTATTGCAATAAACACGATCCAATCATGTTCATGCCTAACGCAAGCACCAAATAACAATTATTTAGGTTCAACACCAATCCCGATGGTAGAGGGAGCGTGCGACGTTTGATCATATCAACCTTGGAAACACTTCCAACACGTATCGTCACCTTGCCTTTAGCTAGTCTCCGTTTATGTCGTAGCTTTCATTTCGCGTTACTAATCACTTAGCAACCGAACCGGTATCCAATACCCTCATGCTACTAGGAGTACTAGTAAAGTACACATCAACATTATGTATATCAAATATACTTCTTTCGACTTTTGCCAGCCTTCTTATCTACCAAGTATCTAGAGTTGCTCCGCCTCAGTGACAGTTCCCCTTATTACAGAAGCACTTAGTCTCGGGTTTGGGTTTAATCTTGGGTCTCTTCATTAGCGCAGCAACTGTTTTGCCGTTTCACGAAGTATCCCTTCTAGCCCTCGCCTTTCTTGAAACTTAGTGGTTTTCCAAACCATCAACTATTGATGCTCCTTCTTGATTTCTACTTTCGCAGTGTCAAACGTCGCGAATCGCTCAAGGATCATTGTATCTATCCTTGATATGTCATAGTTCATCACGAAGCTCTCAAAGCTTGGTGGCAGTGACTTTTGGAGAACCATCACTATCTCATCTGGAAGATTAGCTCCCACTTGATTCAAGTGATTGTCGTACTCAGACAATCTGAGCACATGCTCAACGATTGAGCTTTTCTCCTTTACTTTGTGGTCAAAGAATCTTGTTGGAGGTCTAGTACCTCTTAACAAGGGCACAAGCATGAAATCACAATTGCATCTCTTCGGAACATCACTTATGTTCCGTGACGTTTTACAACGTTTTCGGCGCCTTGCTTCTAAGCCATCAAGTATCTTGCACTGAACTATCGTGTAGTCATCAGTAATGTGTATGTCGGATGTTCATAGCATCCACAGACGACGCTCGAGGTGCAGCACACCGAGTGGTGCATTAAGGACATAAGCCTTCTGCGTAGCAACGAGGACAATCCTCGGTTTTACAGACTCAGTCTGCAAAGGTTGCTACTATCAATTTTCAACTAAATTTTCTCTAGGAACATATAAAAACAGTAGAGCTATAGCGCAAGTTACATCGTAATTCGCAAAGACCATTAGACTATGTTCATGACAATTAGTTCAATTAATCATATTACTTAAGAACTCCCACTCAAAAAGTACATCTCTCTAGTCATTTGAGTGGTACATGATCCAAATCCGCTATCTCAAGTCCGATCATCACGTGAGTCGAGAATAGTTTCAGTGGTAAGCATCCCTATGCTAATCATATCAACTATACGATTCATGCTCGACCTTTCGGTCTCATGTGTTCCGAGGCCATGTCTGCACATGCTAGGATCGTCAAGCTTAACCCGAGTGTTCCGCGTGTGCAACTGTTTTGCACCCGTTGTATGTGAACGTTGAGTCTATCACACCCGATCATCACGTGGTGTCTCGAAACGAAGAACTGTCGCAACGGTGCACAGTCGGGCAGAACACAATTTCGTCTTGAAATTTTAGTGAGAGATCACCTCATAATGCTACCGTCGTTCTAAGCAAAATAAGGTGCATAAAAGGATTAACATCACATGCAATTCATAAGTGACATGATATGGCCATCATCACGTGCTTCTTGATCTCCATCACCAAAGCACCGGCACGATCTTCTTGTCACCGGCGCCACACCATGATCATCCATCAACGTGTTGCCATCGTGGTTGTCGTGCTACTTATGCTATCACTACTAAAGCTACAGCCTAGCAAAATAGTAAACGCATCTGCAAGAACATATGTTAGTATAAAGACAACCCTATGGCTCCTGCCGGTTGCCGTACCATCGACGTGCAAGTCGATATTTCTATTACAACATGATCATCTCATACATCCAATATATCACATCACATCGTTGGCCACATCATATCACAATCATACCCTGCAAAAACAAGTTAGACGTCCTCTAATTTTGTTGTTGCATGTTTGACGTGGTGACCAAGGGTATCTAGTAGGGTCGCATCTTACTTACGCAAACACCACAACGGAGATATATGAGTTGCTATTTAACCTCATCCAAGGACCTCCTCGGTCAAATCCGATTCAACTAAAGTTGGAGAAACCGACACTTGCCAGTCATCTTTGAGCAAAGGGGGTTACTCGTAACGATGAAACCAGTCTCTCGTAAGCGTACGAGTAATGTCGGTCCAAGCCGCTTCAATCCAACAATACCGCGGAATCAAGAAAAGACTAAGGAGGGCAGCAAAACGCACATCACCGCCCACAAAACCTTTTGTGTTCTACTCGAGAAGACATCTACGCATGAACCTAGCTCATGATGCCACTGTTGGGGAACGTCGCATGGGAAACAAAAATTTTCCTACGCGCACGAAGACCTATCATGGTGATGTCCATCTACGAGAGGGGATGAGTGATCTACGTACCCTTGTAGATCGTACAGCAGAAGCGTTAGAGAACGCGGTTGATGTAGTGGAACGTCCTCACGTCCCTCGATCCGCCCCGCGAACAATCCCGCGATCAGTCCCACGATCTAGTACCGAACGGACGGCACCTCCGCGTTCAGCACACGTACAGCTCGACGATGATCTCGGCCTTCTTGATCCAGCAAGAGAGACGGAGAGGTAGAAGATTTCTCCGGCAGCGTGACGGCGCTCCGGAGGTTGGTGATGATCTTGTCTCAGCAGGGCTCCGCCCGAGCTCCGCAGAAACGCGATCTAGAGGAAAAACTATGGAGGTATGTGGTCGGGCAGCCGTGAGAAAAGTCGTCTCAAATCAGCCCTAAAACCTCCGTATATATAGGTGGGAGAGAGGGGAGGAGGCAGCCTCAAAATCTAAAGGTTTGGCCGAAATTGGAGGTGGAGGAGTCCTACTCCAATCCTACTTGGAGTAGGATTCCACCTTCCCACTTGGAAACTCTTTCCACCTTGTGTTTTTTCCTTCTCAAACCTTATGGGCCTTAGTGGGAACTTATTCCAGCCCACTAGGGGCTGGTTTATCTCTTCCCATAGCCCATGAGACCCCTTGGGGCGTGACACCCCTCCCGATGGTCCCCGGCACCCCTCCCGGCACTCCCGGTACACTACCGATGAGCCCGAAACTTTTCCGGTAATGCACGAAAACCTTCCGGTAACCAAATGAGGTCATCCTATATATCAATCTTCGTTTCCGGACCATTCCGGAAACCCTCGTGACGTCCGTTATCTCATCCGGGACTCCGAACAACATTCGGTAACCAACCATATAACTCAAATACGCATAAAACAACGTCGAACCTTAAGTGTGCAGACCCTGCGGGTTCGAGAACTATGTAGACATGACCAGAGAGACTCCTCGGTCAATATCCAATAGCGGGACCTGGATGCCCATATTGGATCCTACACATTCTACGAAGATCTTATCGTTTGAACCTTAGTGTCAAGGATTCGTGTAATCCCGTATGTCATTCCCTTTGTCCTTCGGTATGTTACTTGCCCGAGATTCGATCGTCAGTATCCGCATACCTATTTCAATCTCGTTCACCGGCAAGTCTCTTTACTCGTTCCGTAATACAAGATCCCGCAACTTACACTAAGTTACATTGCTTGCAAGGCTTGTGTGTGATGTTGTATTACCGAGTGGGCCCCGAGATACCTCCCCGTCATACGGAGTGACAAATCCCAGTCTTGATCCATACTAACTCAACGAACACCTTCGGAGATACCTGTAGAGCATCTTTATAGTCACCCAGTTACGTTGCGACGTTTGATACACACAAAGCATTCCTTCGGTGTTCGTGATTTATATGATCTCATGGTCATAGGAACAAATACTTGACACGCAGAAAACAGTAGCAACAAAATGACACGATCAACATGCTACGTCTATTAGTTTGGGTCTAGTCCATCACATGATTCTCCTAATGATGTGATCTTGTTATCAAGTGACAACACTTGCCTATGGCCAGGAAACCTTGACCATCTTTGAACAACGAGCTAGTCAACTAGAGGCTTACTAGGGACAGTGTTTTGTCTATGTATCCACACAAGTATTGTGTTTCCAATCAATACAATTATAGCATGGATAATAAACGATTATCATGAACTAAGAAATATAATAATAACTAATTTATTATTGCCTCTAGGGCATATTTCCAACACTCACATGGGACAATGCTCCATTAATGATGGTCATCACACTTTCAACTCAAAACTTAGAGTAACTATGACTCTATATGGAATGCCTTCGGTAGTGTACCGTGGCAATGATCTAGCATGGCATAGACATCAATGGTAACATCATGCTAGCTATCTTACGATCATGCAATGGCAATGTAGACGTGGTGGCACATGTCATGGTGGTAGTTGCATGGCAATATATCTCGTAATGACTATGAAAAAGCCATAGTAGGTAGGTACGGTGGCTGTTTTGAGGGAGGCTAATGGTGGGTTTTGTGCATCGGCGAAAGTTGCACGGCACTAAGAAGATAGTGATGGTGGTAGGTGAAAGTGCATCTAGACCATGGAATCAACATTAGTCATGAATAACTCATATACTTGTTGCAAAAGTTTTATTAGTAATCGAAACAAAGCATTCAACGCATACTCCTAGGGGAAGGGTTGGTAGGTATAAACCATCGCGCGATCCCGACTGCCACGCAAAGGATGACAATCAATATACTAATCATGCTCAGATTTCATCACATAGTGGTTCACCATACGTGCATGCTACGAGAATCACTAACTTCAACACAAGTATTTCTAGATCCACAACACCTTACTAGCATGACTTCAATATTACCATAACCACAAGTCAAAACTAATTGAGATGAATCAAACTTCTCTAACTATTCAATGCACATGAAGGTGGAAGTTTTCGCATCCCTTTGGATAACTACCCCTTTTGAGAATACTTTCAAAGCATAGATCAAGTACCAAGCCACGCACCGCTGCGCTCTAAAAGATATAAGTGAAGCACATAGAGCAAAAGTATCTAGCTCAAAAGATATAAGTGAAGCACATGTGAGCTGAATTGTCTACCAAAAGATATAAGTGAAGCTCGACAAAATCACGGTGAGTGCATGTCTCTCTATCTAGGTGTGCCGCAAGGATGATTGTGAGACAACAAAAATAAAATACTCCTACGATACAAGACGCTCCAAGCAAAAACACATAACATGTGGTGAATAAAAATATAGCCCCAAGTAACGTTACCGATGGATTGAAGACGAGAGAGGGGATGCCTTCCCGGGGCATCCCCAAGCTTAGGATTTTACGGCATCCTTGAATCTCTTGGGGTGCCTCGGGCATCCCCAAGCTTGAGCTCTTGCCACTCTTTATCTCTTTGTCCATAAGAACTTCACCCAAAACTTGAAAACTTCACAACACGAAACTTAAACAGAAACTCGTGATAACATTAGTACAAGAAAGCAAACCACCACTTCCTTAGGTACTTTAGCAAACTTAAATTCTACTTGTGCTGATGTTGGGTTACTGTACTTTCAATCTTCCATGGCTAATACCCCCCGATACTATCCATAGTTTCATCAAAATAAGCAACCAACACAACAAAAACAGAATCTGTTAACAGTAGACCAGTCTGTAACAATCTGCATGTTTCGTATACCTCTGCTACTTAAAAAATCTGAAAAATTACGACAGCTTGAAGAATTTGCGTAGCAATCAGAAGAAAAAAGAATCAACTCAAAATATCTTACATAAATAAAATGAAAATTCTTTTCGTGAGCAGAAAGTTTCTGTCTTTTCCAGCATGACCAAACGATCATCCCCAAGATTAATCATAACGGTTTTGCTTGGCACAAACGCAAAAAGAAACACAAAAAACACAATCATAACAGAATTATAAAAGTGTGGAAAACACAAAGCAGAAAGAAAAGGATAGATTCGTTGGGTTGCCTCCCAACAAGCGCTATTGTTTAACGCCCTTAGCTAGGCATTCAATGATGCTCTCACAAAAGACAAGAATTGAAGCACAACGAGAGCATCCTAAAGCATGTGAAAACCACATCTAAGTCTAACATACTTCCTATGCATAGGCATTTTATAGGAAAACAGATTCTCAAGACAACCAATAGTTGCCATATGCAAGGAAGAGGAAAGAGACAAGAGCAATCTCAACATCACGAGAGGTGATTTGTTAACATGAAAGTTTCTACCAAAATATTTTCCTCTCTCATAGCAATTACATGTGGGATCATATTCAAATTCAACAATATAGCTATCCCGTAGGATATTCTTTTCATGACCCACATGCATGCAAAGTTGACGCTCTTCAAAAATAGTGGGATTATCATCAAATAAAGTCATGACTTCTCCAATCCCACTTTCAGTATTGTTGCAAATATCATATTCATCATGAGGTTTGAACAAATTTTCAAGATCATAAGAAAGATCATCACCCCAATCATGATTATTGTAACAACTAGGTGACATAGCAAAACTAGCATTCCCAAGCTTAGGGTTTTGCATAATTTTAGCATGATTGTCACTAATAGAATTTATAGTGAAACCATTGCAATCATGCTTTTCATCCAAGGAGACCTCGTGAATCACTTCATAAATTTCTTCCTCACAATTATCAGATTCATGCATCTCACGCAAAACTCCATAAAGATAGTCAAGTGCCCTCAACTCACTAGCAATTCGTTCCACATAAGTGGGTCTCTTAAAGAGATTAACAAACGAAGATGCAAGCATATTGAAGGCACATGGCACACAAGCGAACAGAAAGCAAGCGAGAGAAAAAGGGCGAACGAAAAAGGCAAAAGGCAAAATAAAACGACAAAGGAGAAAGGCAAATGAAAACGGCAAATGTGAAGTGGGGGAGAGGAAAACGAGAGGCAACTGCAACAAAAGTAAATGCAAGAGATGAGTTTGTGAGACCTACTTGGATAGATCTTGATTTCTCCTCCCCGGCAACGACGCCAGAAATACTTATGATGTCAGCTGTGCTTCCCCGGCAACGATGCCAGAAATACTTCTGCTACAACAAAAGACCTTCCAACGGCACCAGAAATAGGAGTGTTGCTTGATACTCCTCAGCAACGGCACTAGGAATCCTTCAGCTGCGGCTACGCCTTAAGGGACTTCCTAGGCAAGTATGCAAAGGATTTCCCCCGTGGCCTTGGAGCCTTGCGTTGGTGTTCCCTCGAAGCGGAAAGGGTGATGTAGCACAGCGTTGGTAAGTATTTCCCTCAGTTTGAGAACCAAGGTATCGATCCAGTGGAGGAGTATCACAAGAGCCTGCACAAACACAAAAAGCTTGCTCCCAAAGCTATGAAGGGTTTGTCAATCCCTTATAGATTGTTTGCCAAGTGAGAACTGAAAGCAACAAAGTAACAAAGCAAAGTAAAAGCGGAGGTGTAAACGATGGATGTGAATAGACCCAGGGGCCGTAGTGTTTACTAGTGGCTTCTCTCATGAAAGCAAGTAGACGGTGGGTGAACAAATTACTGTCGAGCAATTGATAGAACCGCGCAAAGTCGTGATGATATATATGGCAATGATTATATCTATAGGCATCACGTCCAAAACAAGTAGACCGATACTTTCTGCATCTACTACTATTACTCCACACGTCGACCGCTATCCAGCATGCATCTAGTGTATTAAGTCCATCAGATCAGAGTAACGCCTTAAGCAAGATGACATGATGTAGAGGGATAATCTCAAACAGTGATGAAAACCCCATCTTTTTACCCTTGATGGCAACTACTTAATGTGTGCCGTGCTGCCCCTACTGTCACTGGGAAAGGTCACCACATGGTAGAACCCAAAACCAAGCACTTCTCCCATTGCAAGAATCATAGATCTAGTTGGCCAAACAAAACCCAAGACTCAGAGAGACTTACAAGGATATCAAATCGTGCATATAAGAAATCAGCAAAGACTCAAATATATATCGTAGATAATCTGATCACAAATCCACAATTCATCGGATCTCGACAAACACAACGCCAAAGAAGATTACATCGGATAGATCTCCATGAAGATCATGGAGAACTTTGTATTGAAGATCCAAGAGAGAGAAGAAGCCATCTAGCTACTAACTACGGACCCGTAGGTCTGAAGTGAACTACTCACGAGTCATTGGAGGGGCGATGATGATGATGAAGAAGCCCTCCAACTCCAAAGTCCCCTCCGGCAAGTGCTGGGAAGGGTCTCCAGATGAGATCTTGCGGAAACGGAAGCTTGCGGCGGCGGAAAAGTATTTTCGAGGCTCCCCTCATTTTTTGCTGAATTTTTGGGAATATATAGGCCAAGGATCTAGGTCAGGGGGCGGCCAGGGAGGCCACAAGCCCTGACACCGCCGCCTCCCCCTGGTGGTGGAGTGGGAGCTTCTGGGCTCCCTGGAGCCCACCTGGCTTGGCCCAGAGCCCCCCTGATCTTCTTCCGTTCGGGAAAAATCATTTCGGGGTTTTTATTCCGTTTGGACTCCGTTCCAAAATCAGATCTGAAAAGAGTCAAAAACACAGAAAAACAGGAACTCGCACTTGGCACTGAATTAATAAGTTAGTCCCAAAAAAGATATAAAAGGTACATAAAACATCCAAGGACGACAAGATAACAGCGTGAAACCATCAAAAATTATAGATACGTTTGAGACGTATCAGCATGCTGCGAACACCTAAAGTCCGTGCGGTCAGCAGGCACTCCCTAGATCAGTGAACGCAAAAAATTACCTCGCATAGCTTTTCCGTGCCTGACGAGCGCCTCGCGAGGCCCGACCCTCGGTGGCCACGCCTGCATCGTGGTTGCCGTAGGTGGCCCGTGCCACTTGTGTCTCTTCGCTGCATCTAACTCGTCCTCCGGAGGCCTGAGGTTCAGCTCTTCGTCCTTTCTTCGCGGGGGCGACGGCTGGCGTCACGCCCCACGGCCTGGGGCGCTCCGGGCCTCCAGGGCGCTTCCTACTCTTGAGGAGAGTATGCGCCCGGGGTGGGCGCTTGAGGCTCTTCTTTGTCGGGAGGGTCAGGCGGCATCGCATACTCCGGCACGTAAGGCTCCATGTAGGCGGTCGATCAACCTCCGAAGCCGTTCAGCACCGCGACGGTGGCGGTCCCTCTCGGCGGTGGAGGGCGACACCCTCGACTGTGTTTCTCAAAGATCTTCTTGCGATGGGCTTCTGCGCGGAGCCGCTTGTTCCGGTTGACGCCGTTGGTTGGTCCCGGTGTTGCTCGATGCAGACTCCCCCCTTGGTGCCCCTGTGTGTCTCCGTTGTCGTAGCTTGTCCGCGGCGGCGCCTCCGCCGCCCGTTGCTGGCTGCGCCTGAGGGAGCGCTCGTGCATGGCCACTCCTGGTTGTCGGGGGCCGACCTGGTCTGGGTGATGCACACCGGTGTGTGCGTCGAACATCTCGCCGTTCTCGTTGCGCCTCGGGTGGTTGTTGGCATGCTGCACCTCGAGGCTGGCCGCCGGAATCTGGAGGAGGAGAAGGGCGTCATGCGACGTGTCTCTCTCGGCCCCGCCCCGCGTAGGAGGGGCTCCGTCGCTTGCAGGCCCAGGGACCAGCACGAGGTGCGAGCCCCTTGCGACTGGCGCATGTGGCCTTGAAGGAGAGTGGGTCGGATGGTCTTCTGGGTGATGGCGATCAGCTCCATGATGTGGTCTGCCCAGGCATCGAAGCCCCCTTGCATCGGTCGTTGGAGGAGCATCTCGCTCGCCATATGCAACGCGTCGTGCGCGCCGAGGTCCGCCAAGTTGATGCGGCGCGTCTGGGATGTCGGTGGCGCCATACAGCCATCGGGCGCCTGGGTGGCCCGGGTGGTCTCAACGGAGGAGGTGATGTTGATGATATGGTAGGAGCCGCCTGGTACCACAACGCTGGTACACATTGCATCAGTTGTGGTATGGCGGTTGGAGGCCAGCTCGATGAGGCTCAAAGAAGCTTGCTGACTGTCGGTCATCGTGACAGCGGGCTTAGGGAAAATGAATCTCGAAGAAGACCTCGACACGCCCCCTACCTGGCGCGCCAAATATCGGATTTCGGGCTCCGCAAAACCCTAAAGATTCGAACTCAGGGGCGTCTACGAAGATCTCTCACGGCCTAACCTCGCCTAGCACGCTACTCTATGGGAACGACGAAGAACTCACTCGATGGTGAGGGAAACATAGAACATAGGAGTTTACCCAGGTTTAGGCTGTTGTGAAGCGTAAAACCCTACTCCTGCTTTGGTGGATTGCCTCTCGTGGGGGCTGGTGGATGAACTAGTACAGTGTTCTTCGGCCTCGTGAGGCTAGGTGGCCTTAGTGGTGTGAAGATGGGTGAATGAATGGTTCGGGGTCCGGATCGGATCCCCCTCTACGAAGAAACCTATCCTCTATTTATAGTGGCAGCCCCGGTCCTCTTCCCTTATCCTTTCAGCGGGAAGGGATCCCACAATGGCCAATTTCGAAGGGGGACACGGGAACATGCTTCCCCTGTCGAAAAGTGGTCTTCGCTTGCAAAGTAGCTACCAGCGCTGGAGGGGCTGGCTCAGGGATGACGTCCATCCTGCCGGCGGGCGGCCAGGGTCTTGTTGCACCAGAATGGAAACCTTTAGGAGATGCCTTGGGAGCCTGCGATCGTCCTTGCCCCTTTGCACCAAAGGGGAAACTGCTCTGTCCTGCTGTCCGCTGCTCGCCTGTCCTTCCCTTGTGTCATCCTGACTCCTGAGGCCGGGCCTCGCCTCGGAATATCCGCCACTCCGGAGGGGTCCTGATCAGGCCCCCTGCAGATCCTGATGTTGTTCCTCCTCGCGAGGCTTGGCCGCTCGCGAGGGCCTTGTCTTGGGTGGTGCCGGGCCTGTTGGTTTTAGGTCAATGAAGTGGGCCAGCTCTAGGTCGTAGGCAGGCAGGTCTGGGTATCCCCATTCCCGGAACACCAACAATCAACGCCCGCCAGCAGGACAGACATCATCCCTGGACCCGTGTCTGCAGCACTAGCAACCACTTTGCACGCGAAGACCACCTTTGGATAGGGGGAGCATGTTCCCCTGTTCCCCTTCAAAATTGGCCATTGTGGGATCCCTGCCCGCCCTTGCGATAATGAAAGAGGACCCGGGCCACCGTTATATATAGAGGATAGGTTACTTCGTAGGGGAGAGGGATCATACGATTCATACATTCACCCACTGGCACCACACAAAGGCCACGCAACCTCCGGAGGTCCTTAAGCACTGTACTAGTTCATCCACCAACCTCCACCAGAGGCAATCCACCAAAGAAGGAGTATGGTGTTACGCTTCTCAGTGGCCCGAACCTGGGTAAACTGCTCTGTTACGTGTCTTCCTAACCATCGAGTGAGTTCTCTGCCATCCTCAGCGAGTAGCGAGTTAGGTGAGGCGAGCCCGCGAGAGATCTTCGTACACGCCCGTGAGTACGAATCTTTAGGGTTTTGTGGAGCCCAAAATCTGACATATATCTCAGTTGAAGAATGGTAAGGCGCCTTGCCCGGATGGCCTTTTGGGAGAGTTTTACAAGAAAACTTGGTGCATCATTAAGGATGATCTTATGCCTTTATTCCATGATTTGTTCAATGGACAACCGCAATTATTTCATCCAAATTTTGGTATGATTACATTATTGCCAAACAAGGAAGGTGCTACTTGTATTGAGCTATTCCGTCCCATATGCCTACTAAACGCCATCTTTAATATTTTTACTAAAGTGGGAAAAATAGATTAACTAGAGTTGCACACTCGATGGTGTAGCCAACTCAGACAGCTTTCATGCGTGGACGAAACATACTAGAGGGTGTGGTGGTCTTACATGAAACGCTGCATGAAATCCATTCAAACAAACTAGATGGGGTTATCTTCAAAGTGGATTTTGAGAAGGCGTGTGATAAAGTGAAATGGTCTTTCCTACAGCAAGCCTTGCATATGAAGGGTTTCGAAGAAGTATGGAGGAAACATACTGACTTTTTTGTACAAAAAGGATGTGTTGGGGTGAAAGTGAATGATGATATAGGTCACTACTTCCAAACGCATAAGGGTCTCACGTAGGGTGACCCAATGTCTCCTATACTGTTCAATATAGTAGCAGATATGTTGGCAGTAATGATAGGAAGAGCCAAAGAGGAGGGTCGAGTAGCAGGACTCGTGCCACATCTAGTTGATGGTGGCATGTCCATTTTACAATACACTCATGACACTATTATTCTCATGGAGCGCGATCTGTATAAAGCTAGAAACATGAAGCTTGTGTTATGCCTTTTCGAATAGTTGTCGGGGTTGAAGATTAACTTTAACAAAAGTGAATTGTTCTGTTTTGGAAGAGCTAAACCAGAGCAAGATGCTTATAAACAACTATTTTGGTGTGAACTCGGTACCTTACCATTTAGTTATCTAGGAGTACCGATTCATCACCGTAGGCTAACTAATAAGGAATGGAAGTGCATTGAGGGTTGATCTGAAAAAAGCTAAGTTGGTGAAAAGGCAAGCTCATGTCTTACGGAGGAAGGCTAATACTGATCAACTCAGTTCTTACGAGTATGCCGATGTTCCTCTTGTCCTTCTTTGAGGTGCTTGTCGGGGTACGGAAAAGGTTGGATTTTTATCGATCTAGATTCTTTTGGCAGATTGACGATGCTAAGTGAAAGTACATGCTTACTAGATGGGATATCATTTGTAGGCTGAGGGACCAGGGTGGCCTTGGGATTGAGAATTTAGAGGTTCAGAATAGATGTTTACTTAGTAAGTGGCTATTCAGATTATCGGTTGAAGAGGAGGGTATGTGGGTACAAATTTTGAGGAATAAGTACCTACATAACTGTTGGAAATATGCCCTAGAGCCAATAAT
The DNA here is from genome assembly GCF_904849725.1 of Hordeum vulgare subsp. vulgare. Lineage (NCBI taxonomy): Eukaryota > Viridiplantae > Streptophyta > Magnoliopsida > Poales > Poaceae > Hordeum > Hordeum vulgare. The sequence continues at coordinate 482,123,986 of NC_058519.1, forward strand.
AAAATAGTTTTTATTGTATTTCTTATTTCGAGATAATCATTTATTATCCATTCTAGAAAATTATTGAATGGAAACACAAATACATGTGTGGATACATAGACAAAACACTGTCCCTAGTAAGCCTCTAGTTGATAAGCTCATTGATCAAATATGGTTAAGGTTTCCTAGCCATAGACAAGTGTTGTCGCTTGATAACGGGATCACATCATTAGGAGAATGATGTGATGGACAAGACCCAAACCATGAACGTAGCATGTGATCATGTTATTTTATTGCTACTATTTTCTGCATGTCAAGTATGCGTTCCTATGACCATGAGATCATGTAACTCACTGGCATTGGAGGAATGCCTTGTGTGTATCAAAAGTTGCAACATAACTGGGTGACTATAAAGGTTCTCTACAAGTATCTCCGAAGGTGTTCGTTGAGTTAGCATGGATCAAGACTGGGATTTGTCACTCCATATGACGGAGAGGTATCTCGTGGCCCACTCGATAATAGAACATCACAAAAAAGCCGTGCAACCAATGTGACTAAAGAGTTAGCGAGGGATTTTGTATTACAGAACGAGTAAAGAGACTTGCTAGTAACGATATTGAAATAGGTGGAGGGAGACCGATGATCGAATCTCGGGCAAGTAACATACCGAAGGACAAAGGGAATGTGATACGGGATTAACTGAATCATTGACATAAAGATTCAACCGATAAAGATCTTTATAGAATATGTAGGATCCAATATGGACACCCAGGTCCCGCTATTGGATATTGACCGGAGAGTGTCTCGATCATGTCTACATAGTTCTCGAACACACGGGGTCTGCACACTTAAGGTTCGGTGATGTTTCGATATAGTTGAATTATTGATGTTGGTAACCGAAGGGGGACGCCTCTTCCACACTGTATTGGAGGAGGACTCCTCCTCTTCCTTGGCGCGCCGGCCAAACCTAGGGATTTTTCCCTAGGGCGCCACCCCTCCCTCCCACCTATATATAGTGGAGGTGAGAGAGGCTTTTGGCACATCAAGCCAAGGCGCATCCCTCTCACCTTCCACCACTTCGAGACACCCCATAGCTAGTTTGGTACGGTACGACGAAGCCCTGTCAGAGTAGCTCCACGACCATCACCGCCACGCTGTCATGCTGCCGGAGAATTCAGCTACCTCTTTGTCTCTCTTGCTAGATCAGGAAGTCGGAGATCGTCATCGAGTTGCACGTGTGCTGAATGCGGGGGTGCCATCCGTTTGGCTCTAGATCGGGATGGAGTTCGTGGTACGGCTTGTGATTTGGATCGTGAAGACGTTCGACTACATCAACCGCGTTTCTTAACACTTCCCGCTTAGCGGTCTACAAGGGTATGTGGATCCGGTCTCCCCTCTCATAGATGATCATCACCATGGTTAGGTCTTGCGTGTGCGTAGGAATTTTTTTTGTTTCCCATGCAACATTTCCCAACAGTGACATCATGAGCTAGGTATATGCGTAGATGATATCTCGAGTAGAACACAAAGGATTTTGTCGGTGTTGATGTTCAATTTGCTGCCCTACTTAGTATTTTCTTGATTCGGCGGTATTGTTGGATGAAGCGGCACGGACAAACATTACTTGTACGCTTACGAGAGACCCGGTTTCATCGACTAACAAGCAACTTGTTGCATAAAGATGACCCGCGAGTGTCTGTTTATCCAACTTGAGTTGAATCGGATTTGACCGAGGCGGTCCTTGGAGAAGGTTAAATAACAACTTGCGTATCACCGTTGTGGTTTTGCGTAAGTAGGATGTGATCATACTAGATACCCATAGCATCCACGTAAAATTTGCAACAACAAATTAGAGGATGTCTAACTCGTTTTTGCAGGGTATGTTGTGATGTGATATGGCCAAAGACATGCTATGATATATTTGATGTATGAGATGATCATGTTGTAATAGTTAAATATCGACTCGCACGTCGACTCTACGACAACCGACAGGAGCCATTGGGTTGTCTTTAATTATTTTGCGCTTGGTGATGCTTTTTTTTATCGCTAGTCAGTAGCTTTAGTAGTAACAACATAGTTAGCGCGACAACCTCAATGGCAGCACAATGATGGAGATCGTGATCATGGAGATCATGGTGTGGCGCCAACAACGATGAAGATCATCCAGGTACTTTGGTGATGGAGATCAAGAAGCACAATTCATGGCCATATCATGTCACTTATGATTCGCATGTGATGTTAATCCTTTTATGCACCTTATTTTGCTTAGGATGACGGTAGCATTATGAGGTGACCCCTTACTAAAATTCCAAGATAAAATTGTGTTCTCCCCGAGTGTGCACCGTTGCGATAGTTCGTCATTTCGAGACACCACGTGATAATCGGGTGTGATAGACTCTACATTCACATACAACGGGTGCAAAACAGTTGCACACGCGGAACACTCGGGTTAAACTTGACGAGCCTAGCATGTATAGAGATGGCCTTGGAACACAAGAGACCGAAAGGTCGAACATGAGTCATATAGTGGATATGATCAAGATGGAGATGTTCACCATTGAAGCTAACTCAACTCGCGTGATGACCGGACTTGAGTTAGTGAATTTGGATCATGTGTCACTCGAATGACTAGAGGGATGTCAATTTGAGTGGGAGTTTATTAGTAATATGATTAACTAAACTCAGTTATCTTGAGCATAGTGTAAGTAATGTTTGCAAAATTTTATGTTGTAGATCAATGGCTCGTGCAGTAGCAACCCTGAATTTTAAATGCTTTCCTAGAAAAAGCTAAGCTGAAAGATGATGGAAGCAACTTTGTTTACTGGGCCCGTAATCTGAGGCTTATCCTCATGGCTTCCCAAAATAAATATGTCCTTGATGCACCGCTAGGTGATGAACCACCCCAATCAGCTTTGCTAGAAGTTATGAACGTCTCGCAAACGCGCAAGGATGACTACTCATTAGTTCAATGCGCAGTTTTGTATGGCTTAGAAACCGGACTTCAAAGACGTTTTGAACGTCATGGACCATATGATATGTTCCAGGAGTTGAAGTTTATCTTTGAGAAGAATGCCCGGATTGAGAGGCATGAGACCTTCGATAAGTTCTGTTCTTCCAAAATGGAGGAGAACATGTCTGTCACTGAACAAGTGCTCAGAATTTCTGGGTACTCTAACCATCTGGCTGAGTTGGGCATTGCTCTCCCACCAGAGGCTATTACTGATAGAGTTCTTCAATCACTGCCACCTAGCTATAAAGGCTTTGTGTTGAACTACAACATGCAAGGGATGAATAAGTCACTCGCCGAGCTGTTTGTGATGCTGAAAGTCGTTGAGTCAGAAATCCGGAAAGAACATCAAGTGTTGATAGTCAATAAGACTACCAGTTTCAAGAAAACGACAAGGGCAAGAAGGGTAACTCCAAGAAGAGTGACAAAGCTATTGCCCCTCCGACAAAGAAACCCAAGTCTGGACCCAAGCTTGAGACTGAGTGTTATCATTGCAAGGGGACTGGTCACTAGAAGCGGAACTGCCCCAAGTATCTGCCGATAAGAAGGCAACCAACGACAAACAAGGTATATTTGATATACATGTTATTGAAGTGTACCTCACCACCTCTCATAGTTGTGCCTGGGTATTTGATACTGGTTCTATTGCTCACTGCTACCTCTTGAGCTTGCGTTGGTTTTTCCCTTGAAGAGGAAAGAGTGATGCAGCACAGTACCAGAAAGTTTTTCTATAAGTTTGAGAACCAAGGTATAATTCCAGTAGGAGTATCAAGACAAGTCACAATTGTACGTGCGCAAAAACAAACAAACTAGCACCCAACACTGTAAAGGGGTTATCAATCCCTTCACGATTATTTGCAAGGTGAGATCTGGAGGTGGAAGTGCAACAAAGTAAAAGTGTAGAGCTGAAAGTATGATGTGAAGTAGACCAGGGGGCCATAGTGTTCACTAGAGGCTTCTCCCATGAAAGCAAGTATTACGGTGCGTGAACGAATTATTGTCGAGCAATTGATATAATCGCGCAAAGTCATGATGATATCTAAGGCAATGATCATACATATAGGCATCACGTCCGAGACAAGTAGACTGATACTTTCTGCATCTACTACTATTACTCCACACATCAACTACTATCCAGCATGCATCTATTGTATTAAGTTCATAACAAACAGAGTAACGCCTTAAGCAAGACGGCATGATGTGGAGGGATAAATTCATGCAATAGATATAAACCCCATATTTTTACCCTTGATGGCAACAACACGATGTGTGCTTCGCTACCCCTTTTGTCACTAGGTGAGGACACCGCACGGTATGAACCCAAAACCTAGCACTTCTCCCATTGCAATAATTATAGATCAAGTTGGCCAAACGAAACCCACAACTCGAAGAGAATTACAAGGATACGAAATCATGCATATAAGAGATCAGAGGAGACTCAAATAATATTCATAGATAATCTGATCATAAATCCACAATTCATCGGATCTTGACAAACACACCGCAAAAGAAAGTTACATCGGATAGATCTCCATGAAGATCATGGAGAACTTTGTATTGAAGATCCAAGAGAGAGAAGAAGCCATCTAGCTACTAGCTATGGACCCGAAGGTCTGTGGTGAACTACTCACGCATCATCGAAGAGGCAATGGTGTTGATGAAGAAGCCCTCCGTGTCCGAATCCCCCCTCCGGCAGGGCACCAGAACATGCTGCAGATGGGATCTTGCGGCGACAGAAGCTTGCGGCGGCGGAAAAATATTTTCGTGGCTCTCTCTGGCGTTTTTAGTTTTTTGGAGAATTTATAGGCAGAAGAAGTAGGTCAGAGGAGCCATGGGGAGCCCACAAGCCTTCTAGGCCCACCCCCCTAGGCTAGGGCTAGGTGGCTTGAGACCTCCTCCGAGGTCCCCTAGCTTGGTTCTCAAGTCTCCTGCGTATCTTCTGTTATGAAAAAAAATCATTCCGCAGGTTTTATTCCGTTTGGACTCCGTTTAATATTCTCCTGTGAAAAAGGTCAAAAAGACGGAAAAACAGAAACTGGCACTTGGCACTAGTTAATAGGTTAGTCCCAAAAAAAATATAAAATAGCATATTCATGCATACAAAACATCCAAAGTTGACAAGATAATAGCATGGAACCATCAAAAAATTTAGATACGTTGGAGACGTATCAAGCATCCCCAAGGTTAACTCCTGCTCGGCCTCGAGTAGGGAAGTGATAAAGACTGAATTTTTGATGTGGAATGCTACCTAACATATTTTTCCTTTGTAACTTATTTCTTGTGGCATGAATGTTCAGATCCGTAAGATTCAAAACAATAGTTTACTATTGACATGAAAACAATAATACTTCAAGCATACTAGCAAAATGATCATGAACTTTTGAAGTAACAAGGCCAAAGAAAGTTATCCCTACAAAATCATATAGTCTAGCTATGCTCCATCATCCCCACACAATGAATTTAAATCTTGCACAACCCCGGTATTGGCCAAGTAATTGTTCTCGCACTCTTACTTTCTCAAACTTTTTTAACTCTAGCGCAATACATGAGCGTGAGCCATGGATATAGCACTATAGGTGGAATAGAGTATTGTGGAGGTTGTGAGGCAAAAAGGAGGAGATGGTCACATTGACTTGGCGTATTAATGGGCTATGGAGATGCCCATCAATATATATCAATGTGAATGAGTAGGGATTACCATGCAATGGATGCACGAGAGCTATAAGTGTGTGAAAGCTCAAAAGGAGAACTAGTGGGTGTGCACCCGACTTGCTTGCTCACGAAGACCTAGGGCAATTTTGAGGAAGCCCGTCATTGGAATATACAAGCCAAGTTATATAATGAAAATTCCCACTAGTATATGGAAGTGTCAAACCAAGAGACTCTTTATCATGAAGAACATGGTGCTATTTTGAAGCACAAGTGTGGAAAAATATAGTAGCATTGTCCCTTCTCTCTTTTTTTTGTTTGGGCTCTTTGGCCTCTTTTCATATATATTTTTGGTGGGCATCTTTGGCCTTTTTTTATTTCCTCACATGGGACAATTCTCTAATAATGATGATCATCACACTTTTATTTACTCACAACTCAATACTTAGAACAATGATGACTCTATAGGAAATGCCTCCGGCAGTGTACCGGGATGTGCAACGATCTAGCTTAGCGTATGACGTTGAAACATCTCGCTAGCTATCTTACGATCATGCAAAGGCAATATTAAAGTGACGGCACAAGTCATGAGATGGAACGGTGGGAGTTGCATGGCAATATATCTCAGAATGGCTATGAAAATGCCATAATAGGTAGGTATGGTGGCTGTTTTGAGGAAGGTATATGGTGGGTTTGTGCACCGGCAAAAGTTGCGCAGCACTAGAGAGGCTAGCAAGGGTGGAAGGTGAAAGTGCATCTATACCATGGACTCACATTAGTCATGAAGAACTCATATACTTATTGCGAAAGTTTTATTAGTAATCGAAACGAAGTGCTAAACGCATAATCCTAGGGGAAGGGTTCGTAGGTGTTAACCATCGCGTGATCCCGACCGCCACACAAAGGATGACAATCAATAAAACAATTATGCTCCGACTTCCTAACATAGGCATTAACCATACGTGCATGCTACGGGAATCACTAACTTCAACACAAGTATTTCTAGATTCACAACACCCTACTAACATAACTCTAATATTACCAAATCCATATCTCAAAACTTAATTGTTAGGAATCAAACTTCTCTTACTAATCAATGCAATTGAATATGGAAGTTTTTATTATGTCTTCTTTGGATGCCTATCATCTTTAGGACTACTTTCATAGCACACGCCAATTACCAAGTTACCGAGAGAGAGCACTCTCAAAAAGATATAAGTGAAGATCGAGAGTTTTTATTTCTTCAAAATATGACACCTCCGTGCTCTAAAAAAATCGAAGTGAAGCACTAGAGCAAAGTTATCTAGCTCAAAAGATATAAGTGAAGCTCATGCGAGCTAAATTGCCTAACTCAAAAGATATAAGTGAAGCTCATTGAGTATTCTAACAAATTCACGATGAGTGCATGTCCCTCTCAAAAAGGTGTGCAGCAAGGATGATTGTGACAAAACGAAAAGAAAAGACTCCTATAGTACACGACGCTCCAAGCAAAACACATATTATGTGGTGAATAAAAATATAGCTCCAAGTAACGTTACCGATGGATTGAAGACGAAAGAGGGGATGCCTTCTCGGGGAATCCCTAAGCTTAGGCCTTTTGGTGTCCTTGAATTTGGCTTGGGATGCCTTGGGCATCCCGAAGCTTGAGATCTTTCCACTCTTTATCCCATTGTCCATGAGAACATCACCCAAGACTTGAGAACTTCACAACACAAAACTTAAACAGAAACTCGTGATATCATTAGGATAAAAAGACAAACTACCAACTCATTTGGTACTGTAGTAAACTTGATTTCTATTTGGATTGATGTTAGATTACTGTATTCTCACTTTTCCATGGCTAGTACCCCCCCCCCCCCGATAATATCCATAGTTTCATCAAAATAAGCAATCAACACAACAAAAACAAAATCTGTCAAAAACAGACCAGTTTGTAGCAATCTGTATACTTCGTATACTTCTGGTATCCCAAAAATTCTGAAAACTTATTACAATTAGGGCAATTGTCATATCAACCAGCAGCAAAACTAATCAACTCAAAAGCTCTTTCTGGATAGGAATTAAAAATAATTTCGTGAGCACAAAGTTTCTGTCTTTTTCAGCAAGATCAAACAACCATCACCAAAACTAATCATAAAGATTTTACTTGGCACAAACACAAAAAGAAAAACAAAAAACACAATCATAACAGAATTATGATGGTGTTGACACAACAAAACAGAAAGAAAAAATCAAAGGTAAATTCATTGGGTTGCCTTCCAACAAGCGCTATTGTTTAACGCCCTTAGCTAGCCATAAGGCAATATAATCAAGTATCGTCGTCTTTGGTGCTCAAACCATAAGTAGCTCTCATCATGGATTCATAAGGCAATCTTATTTTCTTTCTAGGAAAGTGTTCCAAGCCCTTCTTTAATGGTAATTGAAATCTAATATTCCCTTCCTTCATATCGATGACAGCACCAATAGTCTTAAGGAAAGGCCTACCAAGAATGATGGGACATGTCGGATTGCAATCAATATCAAGAACAATGAAATCTACGGGTACATAGTTCCTATTTGCAATAATAAGAACATCATTGATCCTTCCCATAGGTTTCTTAACAGTAGAATCCGCAAGATGCAAATTAAGAGAGCACTCATCAATCTAATTGAAGCCTAGAACATCACATAAAGACGTTGGAATAACGGAAACACCAGCACCCAAATCACACAAAGCATTGCATTCATAGTTTTAAATCTTGATTTTTATAGTAGGTTCCCACTCATCATGAAGTTTTCTAGGAATAGATATCCCCAACTCAAGTTTCTCTTCAAGAGATTTCATCATAGCATCAACAATATTTTGGCTATAAGCGTGTGGAGAGCTTGGCATGGATTGCATCAAGGAAATACATTCAATCAAAGAGCAACTATCATAATTGAATTCCTTGAAATCCAAAGTTGTAATTTCATTACTACTCAAAGTTTTGATATCCTCTACTCCACTTTTAGTGCTTTTAGCATCAAGACAAATAGACACCGAATCATTGGGGCGTTTCTCAACCAAAGTGGATTCATATCCAGCCCCATCATCATTAGGTTTGAGATTATAAAACAAGGATTCAATGGGAGTTACACCAAGCACTTTAAGATCTTCGTGATTCTCATCATGAGAACACGCCTTTTTAAGCCATTCATGTCTAGCACGAATTTGGGCGGTTCTTTCTTTACTCTCATTCATGGAAACACACATAGCTTTCAAAGTTTAATCCATATTAATCTTGGGAGGAGCACATCTCAATTTCAAAGCATCAATATCAAGAGACATTTTATAAACGGTCCTAGCCAAGTCATCAATTTTGAGCAGTTTTTCTTCTATGGACGCATTGAAAATCTTTTGTGATTTGATAGACTCTTTAATATTACTCTCAAGATCAGAGGGTAATTTATTGTAATTTCCATGAGTACTGTTGTAGGAATTGCCAAAGTTATTAGAGGGATTACTAGGAAAAGGCCTAGCAATAAAGTTACCTCTATAAGCATTGTTGTTGCCAAAATTATTCCTACCAACAAAATTAACATCCAAGATCTCATTGCTATTCTCAATGAAGGAAGACAAAGGCATATCATTTGGATCTAGAGGAGCACCTTTACTAGCAAACAATTTCATTAACTCATCCATCTTAGCACTCAAAGAGTTAATTTCTTCTATAGCATGCACTTTTTTACTAGTAGGTGACCTTTCAGTGTGCCATTGAGAATAGTTTGTCATGATATTATCTAGGAGTTTTGTGGCTTCTCCTAGTGTGATTTCCATGAAGGTTCCACCAGAGGAGGAATCCAAGATATTTCTAGAAGGAAAATTCAAACCAGCATAGAAGATTTGTATAATCATCCAAAGACTCAAGCCATGAGCGGGACAATTTCTAATCATCAATTTCATTCTCTCCCAAGATTGTGCAACATGTTCATGATCTAGTTGCTTAAAATTCATGATATCATTACGGAGAGATATAATCTTGGCTGGTGGAAAATACTTGGATATATTAGCATCTTTACACTTGTTCCAAGAATCAATACTATTTTGGGGTAAAGATGAAAACCATGTTTTTGCTCGATCTCGTAATGATAACGGAAATAGCTTCAATTTAATCACATCATTATCCACATCTTTCTTCTTTTGCATATCGCAGAACTCAATGAAGGTATTAAGATGGGATGCGGCATCTTCACTAGGAATGCCGGAAAATTGCTCTTTCATAACAAGATTCAGCAAAGCAGCATTGATTTCATAGGATTCCACGGTAGTGGCGGGGGTAATCGGAGCACTAATAAAATCATTATTATTAGTATTCGAGAAGTCACACAATTTGGTGTTTTTAGTCATGGTGACTTCAGCAAGCAGACAAGCACAACAGTGAACAGAAAGCAAGCGAAAGAAAAGGGCGAACGAAAAAGGCAAATATTTTTGTAAATTTTTGTTTTTCAGAAGTGGGGGAGAGGAAAACGAGAGGCAAAAGGCAAAAAAAAGTAAATGCAAGAGATGAGTTTGCGATAGTTAGTTGGATATGCTTCACTTAGAATAGTCCGACAACAACGCCAGAAATTGGCACGTTGAAGGGAGACTATTCTTGACTTGATACTCCCCGGCAACGGTGCCAAAAATTATCCTTGCTATCTCTTGAGCTTGCGTTGGTTTTTACCTTGAATAGGAAAGTTGATGCAGCACAGTAGCAGTAAGTATTTCCCTCAGTTTGAGAACCAAGGTATCAATCCAGTAGGAGTATCAAGACAAGTCACCAATGTACCTGTGCAAAAACAAACAAACTTGCACCCAACGCTATAAAGGGGTTGTCAATCCCCTCACGATTATTTGCAAGGTGAGGTCTGGAGGTGGAAAGTGCAACAAAGTAAAAGTGTAGAGCTGAAAGTATGATGTGTAGTAGACCCGGGGGCCATAGTGTTCACTAGAGGCTTCTCTCATGAAAGCAAGTATTACGGTGGGTGAACGAATTACTGTCGAGCAATTGATATAATCGCGCAAGTCATGATGATATCTAAGGCAATGATCATACATATAGGCATCACGTTCGAGACAAGTAGACCGATACTTTCTGCATCTACTACTAATACTCCACACATCGATCGCTATCCAGCATGCATCTATTGTATTAAGTTCATAACAAACAGAGTAACGCCTTAAGAAAGACGACATGATGTAGAGGGATAAATTCATGCAATAGATATAAACCCCATCTTTTTACCCTTGATGGCAACAACACGACGCGTGCCTCGCTACCCCTTTTTCACTAGGTGAGGACACCGCATGTTATGAACCCAAAACCTAGCACTTCTCCCATTGCAAGAATTATAGATCAAGTTGGCCAAACGAAACCCATGACTCGAAGAGAATTACAAGGATATGAAATCATGCATATAAGAGATCAGAGGAGACTCAAATAATATTCATATATAACCTGATCATAAATCCACAACTCATCGGATCTCGACAAACACACCGCAAAAGAAAGTTACATCGGATAGATCTCCATGAAGATCATGGAGAACTTTGTATTGAAGATCCAAGAGAGAGAAGAAGCCATCTAGCTACTAGCTATGGACCCGAAGGTCTGTGGTGAACTAATCACGCATCATCAGAGAGGCAATGGTGTTGATGAAGAAGCCCTCCGTGTTCGAATCCCCCCTCCGGCAGGGCACCAGAACATGCCCCAGATGGGATCTTGCAAAGACAGAACCTTGCGGCGGCGGAAAAGTATTTTCGTGGCTCTCTCTGGCGTTTTTAGATTTTTGGAGAATTTATAGGCGGAAGAAGTAGGGCAGAGGATCCACGGGGAGCCCACAAGCCTGCTAGGCCCGCCCCCTAGGCTGGGGCTAGGTGGCTTGTGACCTCCTCCGAGGTCCCCTGCCTTGGTTCTCAAGTCTCTTGCGTATCTTATGTAATGAAAAGAAATCATTCCGCAGGTTTTATTCCGTTTGGACTCCGTTTAATATTCTTTTGTGAAAAAGGTCAAAAACACGGAAAAACAGAAACTGACACTTGGCACTGATTTAATAGGTTAGTCCCAAAAAAGATATAAAATAGCATATTCATGCATACAAAACATCCAAAGTTGACAAGATAATAGCATGGAACCATAAAAAAATTATAGATACCTTGGAGACGTATCACTCACATTTGCAACTCGAAACAGGAACTGCGGTATAAACGAAGGTTGGTGAAGGACGAAATGACGATGCACGTGGGAAGTGGTTCCAAGGTTGATGCGATCGCTGTCGGCACACTCTCACTTCAATTACCGTCGGGATTAGTGATGAACCTAAATAAGTGTTATTTAGTGCCTGCGTTAAGCATGACCATTATATGTGGATCTTGTTTATTGCGAGACGGTTACTCATTTAAGTCAGAGAATACTGGTTGTTCTATTTATATGAGTAATATCTTTTATGGTCATGCGCCCAATGTGAGGGGTTTGTTCATGTTGAATCTCTATAGTGATGGTACTCATATCCATAACATTGAGACCAAAAGATGTAGAGTTGATAATTATAGTGCCACTTTCTTATGGCACTGCTCCTTAGGTCATATTGGTATAAAACGCATGAAGAAACTCCATACTGGTGGAATTTTGGAGTCACTTGATTTTGAATCACTTGACACATGTGAACCATGCCTCATGGGCAAGATGACCAAGACTCCGTTCTCCCGAACAATGGAGCGTGCAAGTGACTTGTTGGAGATCATACATACTGATGTGTGCGGACCAATGAGAATAGAGGCGCGCGGTGGATATCGTTATTTTCTCACCTTCAGAGATGATTTGAGTAGATATGGTTATATTTACTTAATGAAGCACGAGTCTAAAACGTTTGAAAAGTTCAAGCAATTTTAGAGTGAAGTTGAAAATCATCATAATAAGAAGATCAAATTCCTACGATCTGATCGAGGAGGTGAGTATCTGAGTTATGAGTTTGGTACTAACTTAAGAGAATATGGAATTGTTTCACAGTTGACACCGCATGGAACACCACATCGTAATGGTGTGTCCGAACGTCATAATAGTACTTTATTAGATATGGTGTGTTCTATGATGTCTCTTACCGATTTTCTGTTATTGTTTTGGGGCTATGCATTAGAGACATCTGCATTCAATTTAAATAGGGCGCCATCAAGATCTGTTGAGACGACACCATATGAAGTGTGGTATGGCAAGAAGCCAAAGTTGTCATTTCTTAAAGTTTGGGGATGTGATGCTTATGTCAAAAAGCTTGAGAGTGAAAAGCTGGAACCCAAAGCAGAAAAGTGTGTCTTCATAGGATACCCAAAAGAGAAAGTTGGGTACACCTTCTATCTCAGATCCGAAGGCAAAGTGTTTGTCGCTAAAAACTGAGTATTCTTGAGAAAGAGTTTCTCTCGAAAGAATTGAGTGGGAGGAAGATAGAACTTGATGAGGTTATAGAACCTCTACTTCAACCAGAGAGTAGCGCATCACAGGAAGATGTTTATGTGGAACCTACGATAGTTGAAGAGGAAGCTAATAATGATGATCATGAAACTTCAAATCAAGTTGCTATGGACCTCGTAGGTGGACAAGGGAACGTACTGCTCCTGAGTGGTATGGGAATCCTACCTTATCAATCATGTTTTTAGACAACAGTGAACCTACAAGTTATGGAGAAGCAATGGTGGGCCCGGATTCCAACAAATGGTTATAGGCCATGAAATCCTACCTTATAAATCATGAAATCCTACCTTATCAATCATGGTGATAGGATCTATGTATGAAAACAAAGTATGGACTTTGGAATTATTACCTGAAGGGCGAAAGGCCATTCAGAACAAATGGATCTTTAATAAGAAGACGGACACGAACGATGATGTGACCGTCTATAAAGCTCGACTTGTGGCAAAGGGTTTTTTCACAAGTTCAAGTAGTTGACTACGATGAGACTTTCTCACCCGTAGTGATGCTTAAGTTTGTCAAAATCATGTTAGCAATAGCTGCATTTTTTGATTGTGAAATTTGGCAGATGGATGTCAAAACAGTGTTCCTTAACGAGTTTCTTAAGGAAGAGTTGTACATGATGCAATCGGAATGTTTTGTCGATTCAGAGAATGCTGACAAGGTATGCAAACTCCAGCGATCCATTTATGGACAAATGCAAGCATCTCGGAGTTGGAATCAGCGCTTTGATGAGGTGATCTAGGTGTTTGGGTTTATACAAGTTTATGGAGAAGCTCCTATTTAGAAGAAAGTGGGTGGGAGCTCTATAGCGTTTGTAATATTATATGTGCATAACATATTGCTGATTGGAAACAATATAGAACTTTTGGGAAGCGTAAAGGATTAATCGAATATATTTTTTTCAATGAAGGACCTCGGAGAAGGTGCTGACATATTAGGCATCAAGATCTATAGAGATATATCAAGACGCTTGATAGGACTTTCACACAGCACATACCTTGATAAGATTTTTAAGAAGTTCAAAATGGAACAATCCAAGAAAGGGTTCTTGATTGTGTTGCAAGGTATAAAGTTGAGTAAGACTCAATGCTCAGTTACTCCAGAAGATAGAGAAAAGATGATTGTCGTCCCCTATACTTCAGCCATAGGGTCTATCATGTATGCAATGTTCTGCACAAGACATGATGTCAGCCTTTCCATAAGTATGGTGGGAAGGTTTCAAAATAATATAGGAATGGAGCACTAGACAACGGTCAAGAATATTCTGAAGTACCTGAAAATGACTAAGGAAATGTTTCTCGTTTATGAAGGTGATGAAGAGCTCTTCGTAAAGGGTTACGTCGATGCAAGATTTGACACTGATCCGGATGACTCTAAGTCACAAACCGGATACATATTTATTCTCAATGGGGGTGCGGTAAGCTGGTGCAGTTCCAAGGAGAGCGTCGTAGCTGATTTTACATGCGAAGCAGAGTATATAGTTGCCTCGGAGGCGGCTAAAGAGGGTGTCTGGATGAAGCAGTTCGTGACAGATCTTGGAGTTGTGCCAAGTGCACTGGATCCAATAAATCTGTTCTATGACAACACTGGTGACATTTCTCTAGCCAAGGAACCAAGGTTTCACAAGAGGACTAGACACATAAAACTAAGCTTCAATGTTATCCGCAATTACATCAAGGAGGAAGATATAAGTATTTGCAAACTGCACACGGATCTGAATGTTGCAGACCCGTTAACTAAGCCTCTTCCACAAGCAAAACATGATCAACACCAGAACTGTATGGGTGTTAGATTCGTTACATTGTAAATCACATAGTGATGTGGAGCTAGATTATTGACTCTAGTGCAAGTGGGAGACTGTTGGAAATATGCCCTAGAGGCAATAATAAATAGTTATTATTATATTTCCTATTTCAAGATAATCGTTTATTATCCATGCTAGAATTGTATTGAATGGAAACACAAATACATGTGTGGATACATAGACAAGACACTATCCCTAGTAAGTGTCTAGTTGACTAGCTCGTTGATCAAAGATGGTTAAGGTTTCCTATCCATAAACAAGTGTTGTCGCTTGATAACGGGATCACATCATTAGGAGAATGATGTGATGGACAAGACCCAAACTATGAATGTAGCATGTGATCGTTTTATTTTATTGCTACTGTTTTCGGCATGTCAAGTATACATTCCTATGACCATGAGATCATGTAACTCACTGACACCAGAGGAATGCCTTGTGTATATCAAACGTCGCAACGTAACTGGGTGACTATAAAGGTGCTCTCCAGGTATTCTCGTGGTTTTATCACGGCAAATGTCCTCGTGAAAGGACATAGTGGTAAAGCCATCGCAACTATGTAGAGACTCAAAGGGGTTGATCGGGAACGAGAGACGAATTTACCCAGGTTCGCCCCTCCGATGGAGGTAAAAGCCTACGTCCTTCTTTGTGTGTATTGATGATTAAATCGATTACAAGGGAAGCGGTTTCGCCTAACCTAGCTCTAGATTGATTGTAACTTAGGTCTATCAACCCTAAAGACTCGCCTTTATATATAGGTCGAGACCCTAGGTTTACAAGAGTCTGGGTCATGTTATGATTTGTGACCTGTTATGTTTCTAACTCGGCTTGCTCCTTTAAGCAAGGAAACTCCTGGCGACCTTCTCCCTCGTGGGCCAAGACTCGCCATCTTTGTGTCCTAGGACGCCACTGGCTCTCTTTAATGAACCGCCTTGCGCCTCCTGTCTTGTATGTTAGGGCCCATCTTGAATATGAAATTTGAGCCTCCATCAACTTGACCCGGCCTCATACGGCGGGTCATACGACGCGATAATATCCCCAACATTACGCCCCATATTGACTTGGATTTATTCATGTCAATAGTCTGTTCTTTAATCTTGGCGGCTCGTGTACAACCCATGTTTTGTCTTCTGAGGCAGAAATATCGGCTTCAAAAGATCTTTATAAGCCATTACTTTGTTCACCAATGACGTCACCCGCCCCCGAAATTTAGGGACTCAATGATGTCATCACAGCTGCCCTTTGTAACGACTCTTTTCACTTATCCAGATAGCCCGAAAATTGAGGCGCCCTTGGCTCCGAAATTTATTGAGCCTCCTTGATTCCCGCGCCTCTCGTTTCCATTCCATCCACGAGCCTTTAAATACTCTGTAGGGGGTCCCTCCTCATTTTTTACATCGCTTCCTTGCTTCTTCTTCGTCTTCCTCTAGCTCAGACCTTCATCACGCTGCCGCCGTGCAACTTCCATCATCGAGCAATCTGATCCAGGGACACCACGCCACACTACTTCACTTCCGCATCACGGGTCTCATCCTCCACCGTCAGCGCCGTTAGGTAAATCCTTTCCTCTTGCCAGATATGCATGTTAATCCACTGTAGCTCAGTAGGGTTCGTCGGAGTTCATCCTGTGTTTTTCACCATTGCAGACCTGCTTGATTCTTCAATGAATCTTTTCCCATCGTTAGGGCGCGGTAGATGTAGTGATCTGGTCCGTGATAACCCACAAGTATAGGGGATCGCAACAGTTTTTGAGGGTAGAGTATTCAACCCAAATTTGTTGATTCGACACAAGGGGAAGCCAAAGAATATTCTCGAGTATTAGCAGTTGAGTTGTCAATTCGACCACACCTGAAAGACTTAGTATCTGCAGCAAAGTTTCAGTAGCAAAGTAGTATGATAGTAACGGTAGCAGCGGTAACAGTAACAGTAATGACAGCAGTAGCGGTAACAGTAGCAGCAGTGGCAGCAGTAGCGGTAAAGTAACATAGCAAGGAACAGTAGGAAAAGACTCATAGGCATTGGATCGGTGATGGATAATTATGTCGGATGACATACATCATGTAACAGTTTTAACCTGGGGAGATATGTAACTAGCTCCAGTTCGTCAATGTAATGTAAGCATGTATTCCGTATTTAGTCATACGTGCTTATGGAAAAGAACTTGCATGACATCTATTATCCATCCCTCCAGTGGCAGTGGCGTCCTAACGGAAACTAAGGGATATTAAGGTCTCCTTTTAATAGAGAACCGGAACAAAGCATTAGCACATAGTGAATACATGAACTCCTCATACTATGGTCATCTCCGGGAGTGGTTCCAGCTATTTTCAGTCCGGGGTTGCCGGGTCATAACACATAGTAGGTGACTACAACTTGCAAGATAGGATCAAGAACACACATATATTGATGAAAACATAATAGGTTCAGATCTGAAATCATGGCACTCGGGCCCTAGTGACAAGCATTAAGCATAGCAAAGTAGTAGCAACATCAATCTAAGAACATAGTGGATACTAGGGATCAAACCCCATCAAAACTAACTCGATTACATGATAGATCTCATCCAACCCATCACCGTCCAGCAAGCCTATGATGAGATTACTCACGAACGGTGAAGAGCATCATGGAATTGGCGATGAAGGATGGATGGACACAGACTCCAGATCTGCCCTCCAGAGGAAGAACAGGTGGTGGCGGCGGCTCCGTATCGTAAAACGCAATGAACTCTTATCTCTGATTTTTTTCTGGGCAAGAGAGAATATATAGAGCTGGAATTGGAGGTTGCGGATCCACGAGGGGCTCACAAGCCTGCCAAGCCCAGCCAGGGGGCGGGCCTCCTAGGCCTGTGAGCTCCTGGCTCCGTGTCTCCAGGTGAGTCTTGCGCTAGTATTTTTTGTATATTCCACAAAAAATCCTCGTAAATTTCCAGGTCATTCCGAGAACTTTTATTTCTGCGCAAAAACAACACCATGGAAATTCTGCTGAAAACAGCGTCAGTCCGGGTTAATTCCGTTCAAATCATGCAAATTAGAGTCCAAAACAAGGGCAAAAGAGTTTGGAAAATTAGATACGATGGAGACGTATCAGTCCCCTGTATAACTTCCCCTAGATGCTTTATAAGATCTGTTAAATAATGACCTGCCACTGCTTTCATACGATGTTGTCATATAGGGTTATTGAATTTATCCCCTTTTTGGACCTTTGTTAGATCCATACCTTTATGCAGTTTGGTAGAAACCTGTTTGTCCCACACCTAGTAAAATCTGAAATCTCGACCCCTTTGTAAGCCGCCTTTACCCTTATACCGGCTTCCTTGTTAGGATCATAAATCCTTTGTAAGCAGCCTTTACATTAGGGCGACTTGAACATAACTACAAACCGCCCCCTTCTAGTGCCATCTTTGTTGCTCCTCATGGAGACTCATATCTGGGCGACTTTAAGAATAATTTTGTTGTCTATAGTCACCTAAACTATTTCAATCCGAATTTTTTGCTTCTTGCCTTTTCCTTTTAGATAACCTGCCAAATATGCTTATGCACCTCTTATCTGTCTGAAAACACCAACATGACCAAACCGCCCACATGCAACTGGGTGTCCTCTTTGGTAACATACGAAGTACTCAATGAATATGTAACTGTTGGAATGTGACATCCCAAGAGACCATTGGTTGGAGAAGCGCCTATGGGGAAGAAAAACCCGCATCCGCTGAAGGAGAAGTTGTAATTTTCGTCGACCACTTTGAACGGGGTTTTGCTCCTCCAGGGTCAAAATTCTTCACACACATCTTGCACTTTTATAACCTCCATCCTCAAGACTTGGTCCCTAATTCCATAAACAACTTATGCTAGTTCCAAGTATTTTGTGAAGTTTACCTGGGAAAAGAACCTTCTATTCTTATATTCCGGTAATTCTTTTATCTCAATCATCAGACTAAATTTGATGACGTACCTGATGTCCCACAAGCGTATGGGATCGCAGCAGTTTTCGAGGGTAGAGTATTCAACCCAAATTTATTGATTCGCTCACAAGGGGAAGCTAAAGGATATTCTCAAGTATTAGCAGCTGAGTTGTCAATTCAACCACACCTGAAAGATTAGTGTCTGCAAGCAAAGTATCAGTAGCAAGGTAGTACGATAGCAACGGCACTAGAAAAAGCTTTGGCAAATCCCCGGCAAAGGCGCGAGAAAAAGGTACGTTGACGGGAGAATATTCTTGGGTCACCCTCCCCAGCAATGACGCCAGAAAAAGCCTTGTTGACGGGATGTTAGTGCCAACAAAGTATTGCAACAAGTAACAACGGAGTAGCAAGGAACAATAGTAGTAGCAGCAGCAAAGTAACAAGTAACAACAGTAGCGACAGCAGCAGCAAAGTAACAACAGTAGTGACAGCAGCAAAGTGGCCCAATCCCTCTTGTAGCAAGGGACAAGCCTAGGCAAAATAACGCAGCGAGGACCAGTAGTAAAAGATTCATAGGCAGTGGATCGGTGATGGATGAGTGTGACGGATGTGATTCATCATGTAACAGCTATAACACGGAGAGATATGTAACTAGCTCCCGTTCGTCAATCTAATGTAGGCATGTATTCCGTATGTAGTCATACGTGCTTAGGGAAAAGAACTTGCATGACATCCATTGAACATCCCTCTCGTGGCAGCGGGGTCCTAATGGAAACCACGGGGTATTAAGATTCTCCTTTTAATAAAGAACCGGACCAACGCATTAACACGTGGTGAATACATGAACTCCTCATACTATGGTCATCTCCGGGAGTGGTTCCGGCTATTGTCACTCCGGGGTTGCCGGGTCATAACACATAGTAGGTGACTACAACTTGCAAGATAGGATCTAAAACACACATATATTGGCGACAACATAATAGGTTCAGATCTGAAATCATGGCACTCGGGCCCTAGTGACAAGCATTAAGCATAGCCAAGTAGTAGCAACATCAATCTAGAACATAGTGGATACTAGGGATCAATCCCCGTCAAAACTAACTCGATTACATGATAGATCTCATCCAACTCATCACCGTCCAGCAAGCCTACGATGAGATTACTCACGAACGATGAAGAGCATCATGGAATTGTCGATGGAGGAAGGTTGATGATGACGATGGCGACGATTTCCCCTCTCCGGAGCCCCGAACGGACTCCAGATCAGCCCTCCAGATGAAGAACACGAGGTGGCGGCGCCTCCATATCGTAAAACGCGATGAAACCTTCTCTCTGATTTTTTTCCGGGCGATACGGAAGATATAGAGCTGAGTTTGAGGGCGGTGGTGTCACGTGGGCCCCCACAAGCCCTCACAGCGCGGCCTAGGGGGGTGGCCGCGGCCTGTGGTCTTGTGGCCCACTGGCACGCCCCCTCCGATGGATCTTTGCGCAGGTATTTTTCTTTTATTCCAGAAAAATTCTCCATAAATTTTCAGGACATTCCGAGAAGTTTTATTTCTGCACAAAAACAACACCATGGCAATTCTGCTGAAAACAGCGTTAGTCCGGGTTAGTTCCATTCAAATCATGCAAGTTAGAGTCCAAAACAAGGGCAAAAGAGTTCGGAAAAGTAGATACGTTGGAGACGTATCAACTCCCCCAAGCTTAAAGCCTTGCTTGTCCTCAAGCAACTCAGTTGACAAACTAAGAGAGACAAAAGAAAAACTTTGACAAACTCTGTTTGATCTTGTTGTTGCAACTATGTCAAACTCACAACCAGAATTTCAGCCAGATCACAAGCAAACCACTTAAGAAAATGACATCTAGGTCTCAGGGTAAACTCATATCAATGGCATAATCAACTAGCGAGCAAATAATAATAAGCCTCAAATGTCAACACTTCAATAAAAACAATCATGAAGCAACACGAATAGATGGAATCTCGCTAGCTCTTTCTGAGACCGCAAAACATAAATGCAAAGCACCTTCAAAGACCAAGGGGTGACTAAACATTGTAATTCAAGGCAATGAAGATCCAGTCATAGTCATACTCAACACAGTTAAAAGGAAAGCATAAAAATGACAGAGGTGCTCTCTAATTTGTGCTTTTATAAGAGGAGGATGACTCGACGGGAACATAAATAGACAGGCCCTTCATAGAGGGAAGCATTGATTTGCATAGGTGCCAGAGCTCTAGCTTTTAAAACAGAGATAATAATTTTGGGTGGCATGCTTTCATTGTCAATGCAATGACTAAGAGTTCTCAACATCTTCCACGCTACACATTCTATAGGCGGTTCCCAAACAGAAAAGTAATGTTTTGACTCCCCCACCACCAATCAATCACACTCCATGGCTAGCCGAATCCTCGGGTACCGTCCATACCAACATCAACCCTGGGGGGGGGGTTTGTTTGCAATTATCTTTTCGATTTGAGCATGGAACTGGGAATTCCAATTACCGGCCCCTTTCTCGTGAATGATAGTGAATAAACACATAGCAAGGATAACACACCTAGCATGGAAGATACCAATAGCCCCCTGTCACCACATGAGCGGTTCGGGCACGCAAAACAGATTATTTCTTGAAGGTTTAGAGAGTGGCACATGCAAATTTACTTGGAATGGTAGGTAGATACCGCATATAGGTAGGTATGGTGGACTCATATGGAACAACTTTTGGTTTATGGAGGTGGATGCACAAGCAGTATTTCCGCTTAGTACAATTGAAGGCTAGCAAAAGACTAGGAAGCGACCAAATAGGAGCGACAACGGTCATCAAAATGCATTGAGATTAATTAACATTGAGTG
Source organism: Hordeum vulgare subsp. vulgare (assembly GCF_904849725.1). NCBI lineage: Eukaryota > Viridiplantae > Streptophyta > Magnoliopsida > Poales > Poaceae > Hordeum > Hordeum vulgare. The sequence continues at coordinate 482,145,632 of NC_058519.1, forward strand.
CAAGAATGAGTAGGACATAAATCACCATGAACATGAATATCATAGAGGCTATGTTGATTTTGTTTCAACTACATGCGTGAACATGCGCCAAGTCAAGCCACTTGAATCATTCAAAGGAGGATACCATCCTATCATACTACAACATAGTCATCTCAAAATCCATGTGGGCATCCAAGACAAACCATTATAAGATCCTAGCTAAATAAGCATGGCATAAGCAACTATGATCTCTAAGTTGTCATTGCAAACATGTTTCTCGCACAACAAAGTTGAATCAGGCATGATGAGCTAGTCATATTTACAAAAACAAAATAGATCGAGTTCATACCAGCTTTTCAAGGCTCGGTCACTTCATCATATATCGTCATTATTGACTTTCACTTGCACGACTGAACAATGTGAACAATAGTAAGCGTGCTCGTGCATTGGACTAAAGCTGGAATCTGCAGGCAAACACAAAGGAGAAGACAAAGTAATATGGTTTTTTGAAAGCTAAACAGGTATGCATGCAAGAGCCACTAAACATTGTAACCAATATCTTCTACCTTGACCCAAAGAAAAATAAAACTATCTACACGGGAAAGCTCCCAACAAGCAAAAGAAGAAAAAGAAAATCTTTTTGGGCTTTTCTCAAATGGATGATATAGTGGCAAAGTGTGAACACCGGCTAACAAAGTGGAAGCATAAGCAAGAATGTAAAGTCGGTGAGAACACGTACTCCCCCAAGCTTAGGCTTTTGCCTAAGTTGGTCTACTCCCAAGGAGGGAAATAACCAGCTTCGGGGTACTCCAGAGTGGACTGAGGATGCCACCGCTATGTGAGATCCTCTGGCTCCCACTGATAAACTCGCGTCTGGTACTCGACTGGTGGCTCGGGCATGGGCACCTTGTGTTGGGCTAGGCCCCAATATGCGTAGATGTCCGAGGGCATAATAATATACCTGCCTGCATGAAGATTGAACAAAGAAGGAGCAGGCAAAGTAATAGTCTCACGACTACCCTGACTAAACACCAGGTTATAAATCATCCTTCTATTTATATCCCTATCGAGAAAGTCATGGCGAACCATGCTATCGTAATCTAGATATCTCTCGGGAAGAAGAACCTCTTCTTCCTCCTCCACTCTAATGGGTATCTCAAAGTGGCTGGCAAGACAAGTAGCATAGATACCTCCATAGACAACACCTTTAGAACGGTTCAGGTTCAACCGTTGAGCTACTATAGCGCCCAAGCTATAAGTTTTATCGTTATAAAGAGCTTCGTGCAAGACCGCAAGATCTGGGGAACTAAGTGACCCAGCTTTCCCACGGCCAATCAAACATTTTCCCACAAATAATGAGAAGTATCGAAGCACGGGAAAATGAATGCTAGCAGCTCTAGCGCAAGACACTCATATCTCCTCTCCTACAACAATTGTACTAATGAAAGCTTCCAAGTCCCGTGGACGAGGTTCATGAATATCCCCAACGTAAGGTAATTTGCAAACATTGCAAAAATCTTGGAGTGACATGCGCTGGTGGATATCATAAAGTTTGAACTCAACCATAGGAGGATTCTTCCTCGGATAGAAGTTAAAGCTTTGTACGAAGATATTAGTGAGGAGGAGGTATTGGGGACACTTACCTTTGATGAATGCGGTAAGGCCTGCGTTTTCCACCAAGTGATAAAAGTCTACAGAGATTCCAGCGGCGCGTAAGAACACGTCGCTTGGCCACTCGCACGCTCGAACTTCCGCGACTCGAGGGACCAGATACTTGGGCTTCTTCTCACTCCCATCATCCTTGAGGTCACGGCTTGAAGAGCCTCTTAAGAACCTCCTCATCTTTTCCCTTTTCTATCTTTGAAAATTTCTGAAATTTTTAGTGACTCTAAGGAAAAGTGAATAAGGCTCAACGAAACTCATAGCAACTACTCCCACAAGTGCCTAGAGGCCATATTACGCATCAAAACTACTTGGGACCAGCTAAAATCAGCATGCAAAGCTCAAGAACATGGTCACCAAGGCAGCAAAAATACGCACAGTATAAGACACTAGAGCAAAAACTAATTGGAGCAATGGAGGAGTCACTTACCAAGGAGTAATTTCCCCAAAATAGTTCGAAGAACGGTGATTTGAGCAAAGAGATCAAAAATACCAGCAAGAGGAGCAAGAACACGGGTTTGAGCTATGAAATGATTTTTTCTGGAGGTAGGAGAACCAGATGAGAGCAAGAATGAGTGGAGGGGGCGCCTGTGGGCCCCACAAGCCTGGGTGGCGCGGCCAGGGGGTGCCCGCGCCCCTAGGGCTTGTGGCCCACTGGTGCAGCCCCAGACAAGCTCTTCGTCCCAGTATTTTTCAAAAATTCCAGAAAAAATCATACTTTATTTTCAGGACATTCGGAGAACTTCTATTTTTGGGGTATTTTTCTAGCGGACGCTAAGACAGAAAACACGGAAAACTAAACTAAATCTATCATTTTTCTTCTAAGCAACCGAAGGTGAAAGCTTGGAACAGAGGTTTGTGACTCCTCAATTCATCCATCTCATGGTCATCGAAAGAAATCCGTCAATGGGGTTGATCAAATCCCCTCGAAAAAACTTTCTCGAATCGCAAAAGAGAACAGAGAATTTTCGAATAGTCACTAGGTCACCTCAATGGGGATGTCTATCTCCCCAACAAGCAAACCATACTTCATCTTGACAAGAGTAATAGGGCATTCAAAGCTCCCAATAAGAATTGATGAAGTTTTTTTGATAGCATTGATGCAATGTACTCGATATTGTTTCTTCGGAAAGTGCATCGTATGCTCATTACCGTTGACATGGAAAGTGACATTGCCTTTGTTGCAATCTATAACAGCCCTTGAAGTGTTTAAAAAGGGTCTTCCGAGGATGACAACCATGGCATCGTCCTCGGGAATATCCAAGATAACAAAGTCTCTTAAGATAGTGGTGTTAGCAACCACAACAAGCACATCCTCGCAAATGCTGATAGGGAAAGCAGTTGATTTGTCGGCCATTTGCAGAGTGATTTCAGTGGGTGTCAACTTATCCAGTTCAAGTCTTCGATAAAGAGAGAGAGGCATAACACTAACACCAGCTCGAAGGTCGCACAACGCAGTTCTAACGTAGTTGCCTTTAATGGAGCAAGGTATAGTGGGCACACCGGGATCACCTAGTTTCCTAGGAGTTCCACCCTTGAATGTATAATTAGCTAGCATGGTGGAAATCTCAACATCAGGTATCGTTCTCTTATTAGTCACAATATCTTTCATGTACTTAGCATACGAAGACATCTTGAGCATATCCGTCAAACGCATCTGCAGAAAGACGGGTCTGATCATCTCAACGAAGCGCTCAAAATCCTCATCATCCTTTTTCTTGGATGGTTCGGGAGGAAAGGGCATAGGTTTCTGAACCCATGGCTCCCTTTCTTTACCATGCTTCCTAGCAGTGAAGTCATTCTTATCGTATCTCTTAGTCTTAGGCTGTGGGTTATCAAGATCAACACTAGGTTCAATCTCCACATCCTTTTCATTGCTAGGTTGAGCATCTTCATGAACATCACTTTTGATATTATCATTAGGCTCATGTTCATCACCAGATTGTGTTTCAACATCAGAGGCAGCGGCATCGTTTGGACTCTCGGGTGTAGCAGCAACAGGGTTGCTAGCGTGCAGGTTCCTATCATCTTTCTTCTTCTTTCTAGGATGGCTAGGCGCATCAGTGCTAACTCCTTGAGAATCTTGTTCAATCCTCTTCGGATACAAAGGTTCCGGGGTCATTCTACCGCCTCTAGTAACGAATCTGACAGAATTGTCATTCAACTCATTGAGCAAGTCAGTTTGAGATTTAAGTACTTGTTCTACCTGAGTAGTAACCATAGAGGCATGTTTACTCAGAAGCTTAAGATCATTGACATTTCTGTCCACACAAGCACTTAAATGACTAAGCATACGAGCATTTTGTTCCAATTGTCTGCTAACATAATCATTGTAACTCTGTTGTTTGGCAACGAAGTTATCAAATTCATCCATGCATAGGCTAGCAGGTTTATCAAAAGGAATATCACTCTCATCAAACCTACGCAGAGAATTTACTTCTACTACCTGTATTTGGTTATCGAGACCATGGATCTCTTCGATAGGTGGTAGATTTTTGACATCTTCAGATTTAATGCCTTTCTCTCACATAGATTTCTTGGCTTATTACATATCTTCAGGACTGAGGAATAGAATACCTCTTTTCTTTGGAGTTGGCTTGGGAGGTGGTTCGGGAATAGTCCAAGCATTCTCATTGCACAAGATGTTATTCAGTAGAATCTCAGCTTGTTCTACAGTTCGTTCCCTAAAAACACAACCAGCACATCTAGGTGGTCTTTGGAAGCATCGGTAAGTCCATTATACAAGATATCAAGTATTTCATTCTTCTCAAGAGGGTGATCAGGCAAAGCATTCAGTAGCTGGATGAGCCTCCCCCAAGCTTGTGGGAGACTCTCTTCCTCAGCTTGAGCAAAGTTGTATATTTCCTGCAAGGTAGCTTGCTTCTTATGGGCAGGGAAATATTTCTCAAAGAAGTAGTAGACCATATCCTTGAGCAAGAGCAAGAGAAGTGAACCAAGTCTTACCATCATCCTTTAGCGAGAAAGGAAACAACTTGAGGATATAGTAGTGGCGAATCTTTTCCTCACTAGTGAATAGGGTGGCTATATCGTGCAGTTTGGTAAGATGGGCTACAACCGTTTCAGACTCATAACCATGAAAAGGATCAGATTCGACCAGAGTGATTAACTCAGGGTCGACGGAGAATCCATAATTCTTATCGGTCACAAAGATAGGCGAAGTAGCAAACTTCGGGTCATATTTCATCCTAGCGTTCAGAGATTTTTCTTTCCACTTGCGCAGTAGTTTCTCAACATCATAGCTATCCTTACACGCAAGAAAGTCCTCAGCTATCTCTCCCTCCATAACATAGCGTTCAGGCATAACAGGCAATTCAGGCATAGTAGCAGGTTCTACTTCAATAGTATCAGTAGTTTCAGAAGTATCATCACGTCTAGCAGCAACTCAAGCAAGTTGTGCATCAAGGAATGCACCTGGTGGCAAAGCAGTATCAAGCATGGCATCATCAGGCATAGTATCAAGCATAGCATCATCAGGCATAGTATCAAGCATAGCATCATCAGGCATAGTATCAAGCATAGTATCATCAGGCATAGTATCAAGCATAGCATCATCACGCATAGTATCAAGCATAGCATCATTAGGCAAAGTATCAAGCATACGCGACATATCAAGATTTCTAGTAGGAGGCGAAGTCGCAAACTTACTCAAAACTGAAGGTGAATCAAGTGCAGAGCTAGATGGCAGTTCCTTACCTCTCCTCGTAGTGGAAGGCAAGGTTTCAGTTCTTGGATCTTTCGGATTCCTCATAGTGATCAGCAGACGTCAATCCCAAGTGACTCAGAGAATATAGGTGTGCTTCCCCGGCAACGGCGCCAGAAAAAACCTTGATGTCCCACAAGCGTATGGGATCGCAGCAGTTTTCGAGGGTAGAATATTCAACCCAAATTTATTGATTCGCTCACAAGGGGAAGCTAAAGGATATTCTCAAGTATTAGCAGCTAAGTTGTCAATTCAACCACACCTGAAAGATTAGTGTATGCAAGCAAAGTATCAGTAGCAAGGTAGTACGATAGCAACGGCACCAGAAAAAGCTTTGGCAAATCCCCGGCAAAGGAGCCAGAAAAAGCTACGTGGACGGGAGAATATTCTTGAGTCACCCTCCCCGGCAACGAGGCCAGAAAAAGCCTTGTTGACGGGATGTTAATGCCAACAAAGTCTTGCAACAAGTAACGGCGGAGTAGCAAGGAACAGTAGTAGCAGCAGCAGCAAAGTAACAAGTAACAGCAGTAGCGACAGCAGCAGCAAAGTAACAACAGTAGTGAGAGTAGCAAAGTGGCCCAATCCCTCTTGTAGCAAGGGACAAGCCTAGGCAAAGTAACGTAGGGAGGACCAGTAGTAAAAGATTCATAGGCAGTGGATCGGTGATGGATGAGTGTGACGGATGTGATTCATCATGTCACAGCTATAATACGGAGAGATATGTAACTAGCTCCCGTTCGTCAATCTAATGTAGGCATGTATTCCGTATGTAGTCATGCGTGCTTAGGGAAAAGAACTTGCATGACATCTATTGTTCATCCCTCCTGTGGCAGCGGGGTCCTAATGGAAACTACGGGATATTAAGGTTCTCCTTTTAATAAAGAACCGGACCAACGCATTAACACGTGGTGAATACATGAACTCCTCATACTATGGTCATCTCCGGGAGTGGTTCCGGTTATTGTCACTCCGGGGTTGCCGGGTCATAACACATAGTAGGTGACTACAACTTGCAAGATAGGATCTAAAACACACATATATTGGCGACAACATAATAGGTTCAGATCCGAAATCATGGCACTCGGGCCCTAGTGACAAGCATTAAGCATAGCCAAGTAGTAGCAACATCAATCTAGAACTTAGTGGATACTAGGGATCAATCCCCGTCAAAACTAACTTGATTACATGATAGATCTCATCCAACTCATCACCGTCCAGCAAGCCTACGATGAGATTACTCACGAACGATGAAGAACATCATAGAATTGTCGATGGAGGAAGGTTGATGATGACGATGGCGACGATTTCCCCTCTCTGGAGCCCCGAACAGACTCTAGATCTGCCCTCCAGATGAAGAACAGGAGGTGGCGGCGCCTCCGTATCGTAAAACGCGATGAAACCTTATCTTTGATTTTTTTTTCCGGGTGAGACGGAAGATATAGAGCTGAGTTTGGGGGCGGTGGTGCCACGTGGGCCCCACAAGCCCTCAAAGCGTGGCCTAGGGGGTGGTCGCGGCCTGTGGTCTTGTGGCCCACTGGCACGCCCCCTCCGGTGGATCTTTGCGCAGATATTTTTCTTTTATTCCAGAAAAATTCTCCGTAAATTTTCAGGACATTCCGAGAACTTTTATTTCTGCACAAAAACAACACCTGGCAATTCTGCCGAAAACAACGTTAGTCCGGGTTAGTTCCATTCAAATCATGCAAGTTAGAGTCCAAAACAAGGGCAAAAGAGTTCGGAAAAGTAGATACGTTGGAGACGTATCAGGACCCTGCTTCGGGCTTAGCGAAGTCAATATCCAAAGGCCGAATGGAGTGTGGATTTCCACCCGCCACGTTACCCAGCCATCCTAAGGGTTGGGGTAAGACCTGGTTCTACTGCAAGGATACATCCCCTGCTGATGAGAATCCTGTGTCAGGTTACACACGTGAGCATCTCCGAGTGAACTTTGAGCTTCCCGGCCCAATTACTGATGCAGAGCATACTCAACACGCCAATTTATATCCTAGGCTTAGAGATCTGACGGCTAATGACTTAATCAGTGTTAATCTCACCCGGTACTGGGTAGACTAATCTATCTTGTCCTTGAGTTGCCTCAGCTTGTTAATATGTCAGTATGACGGCGACTTGAACAACCCTCTGCATTTTAACAACACCCTGCTTGACACTGATGAAATCAACAAGATTGTGAAGAAATTGTTGGGTGAAAACAAAGATGCTTGTATCAAAACAGGGTTGAAACCTTTCTACACTCAAAATCCTACTCCTGAGGTAACAAACCTTTTCATACCTCATATTATTTTGCAAGGATTCTCACTGCTTAAACTTGCTTATCCTTTGCTAACACCACAGCAGGCTAACTCGTCATTTTGGAAACGGCGTCAAACCAAAGTTCCTGCCACTAAACCCAAAGCCGCCCTGAAGAAGTCAAAGAAGAAAGCCACTATAGACAAAGCATGAGCTATGGACGATTTTGAGCGTGTAGACAACCATTCTGAGGTAAAACCTTTATTTTGTTAAACCACCCTTTAATTGAACTTGCTAACGCCTCCGTATTGCCAGAAGGATAAAGAAGATAGTCAAGATGAGGTTGTCGAGGTAATTTCTATCTCCTCTGGCTCAGAAAACTCATTTCCAAGGCCACCAAGGCGGGTCGTTAGGGAAGTTCCTTTATCTCACCCAAAGGCTTATTTGGATCCTAATTTCCTTTTGAAGAAAAATCTTTATACTCCAAGGCGCCATACCCGATGTGCTTCGGGTGAACTTGTATCTGGGCTACCCAACAAGTCGGCCTCTGGAAAGCGTCCAAATGAGATGCTTCTCATTCCAACTTTTTATTTTTCAAAGTCTGGCCTTTTCCACCATCTTCTTGAACCTTTTCATTCAAATTATCAGGAGTCGCCCCCCGTCATCAGGCGACTCAACTGCCTCAAAAATGCTGCCCCTTATCATCAATCCAGGGTAAAATTATTAGTTTTTGTATGTAATATTACTTTGACTCCTTTAATATTTATATATACCTTGATGTATTACGTTCATTATGCAGAGCTCAAGCCAAAAAGACTAAGGTGGGCGGGTCATCAACGAATCCACATGCAAATGAAATGGAAACACAGGAGCTTAATCCTCTTGAGCTGACTATTCCCTATGAAACTCGCGTTGAATCCCCCATAGCTCGCCAAGACGCGTGTGATGATCTACCTTCTCATGATGAACCGGCGAATATGGGTGGCGTTGTCATGGAGGCAAACCAACAAATTGATCCCAATCCGCCAAGTCCTCTTGAGACAACCAAAAAATCTTCTCCTTCTGAAGAAGAAGTTGTTATTACTGGGACGGGTTTTAATGTTCACGTCTTCACTGAGTTGGCCAAGCACACTGCCAAGGATGAAACACTTGACAAGGGGAAAAACAAAGTTGAGCTTCCCAATAGTGAAAAACTTTCCTTTGAAGAGTTGCACTCTGGTTACCTGAATCGTCTCTCCATAAGCCGAGAAATGGAGACCAGCCTAGTAGGCATGATGAGGAAACGCTATGAGGTATACAATACTTATCTCATACTCTATTCCCCCTTATGTAGCCCCCAAGGTCCGAGTCATCTTCGTGAAGATGAGTCGGGTCTTGATATAAAATTGTTGAAGTTCGACCTGTATCCCCCAAGGGCCGATTCATCTTCCTGAAGATGAGTCGGGTCTTGATATAAAATAGTTGAATGTCGACTTGTAGCCCCCAAGGGCCGAGTAATCTTCTTAGAGATGAGCCGGGTCTTGATATATAATATTTGAAATTCGACGTGTAGCCCCCAAGGATTGGGTCATCTTATTGGAAATGAGTCGGGTCTTAATATAGAGTAGTTGAAATTCGGCCTGTAGCCCCCAAGGGTCGGGTCATCTTCTTGGAGATGAGATGGGTCTTTTGATAGACTAAAAACCGATATACATTAGCCCCCAAGTGTCAAGTATATCGCTGGCAATCTTCTTGAGACTTGTGACAATCCTTCTGACAGCCCCCAAGCATTATTATGCACCTGGCCGTTGGCTTATAAAATGAACTTGATACTCATCTGGATATGTTGTAATGCAAGAGACTGTAACTCTGGTCGACTCCAAATTAGATAGCATGAGAAAAAAATCTTTGGGCAGCAACAGGATGCCCGGGCCACAACTGATTAAAAACTCTGGGTTACTTGTGAAGAAATAGAGAGAATCAAAGCTGACTTCAAGGCTTTCAAAGAAACTTCGGAGACCGAAAAAGCCGCTTTGATTTAGCATGTTGAAGTCGCCAAGAAAAAGCTAAAACCAATCGTTGAAGAGTTGACTCACCTAAAATGTCATATCTCACAGATGACGACTGTTGTCTTTGGTAAGTAGTATATGATGAAGTTCTTATGATAACGTGCGATGATCAAATATTTCATAAAATAAAGACCCGTCGGGCGACACATATGCGTGAAAACGTTTTGCAGGCCTCTAGACTCGTAATCTTCACGATGATTGCATTGTGAAACCGAAAGCTTCATATACTCCTACAGAGCAGCTGTATGCTGGAAGCTTGATGACAATCAGAGCTGTAATGGGTGAAAAGGACCCTGCAAAGTTCATCCTTGATGTGCTAAGACAGCTCTCAACAATCCCCAAGCAAATCGAGGAACTGAATAGGCCAGCTGCCTGAAAAGGTGTTATAGCTGCATTGAGTCGGGCCTTGGCGTACGCACCTGAACTCAAACCAGAAGAAATCAGTGGAGGTTTCCCTAAAACCAAAGAAGATGGATCGTCTTTTACTCAGGAGGATTTTACCAATTGTGTAAGGGCATCTCGTGTGTCGGTGAGTTATCTAGCAGTGGAAGTTAACCTAAAGTCTTATCAGCCGGCTTACAATGATGACAACGTACAAGTTCGACCTCCTAGTTATGAGCCGATCAACTTAACTCCTCAACACCGTAAGCCTCTCTTTGCCCGTGAAGTTGACATGTCCCCAATCGTGCACGAAGAAGCTGAATTCCATGCTTTAACCCATTGCAATTGGGATATGGGTAATCTTCAAATATAGGACCCAGAAGACCCGCCACAGGCTGACACGGAGGCCTCTTAACAACTCGGACCATCTCAAAGTTGACCCGGCATGGCTTTGTGACTAGAGGAAATATGTGATTGCATAAAAACTTGGATGCAACTCCTTTGGGCTCTGTGTAGCCTTGTAATAGCCATAGGGTCAAAACTTATGTTATGCATTATGCCTTCGTGCACGCTGGAACTTTTGGCATTGTTGTTTTAATATAAGCCACCTTTTTGAAATTTACTGTCTTGCAATTGGATTTTTCCTTCATAATAAAAATGACTTCATAGTCACAATGCTTTGCATGAGCTGGCAAGAATATTGAATCTTCCCTGGAAAACATAACACCACATAGGACATCAAATTAGTATAACTAAGTCGGCTCAGTGAGTCACAACAGGTAGACGGGCTTGCAAAGCTCTAGTCATACCCTAAGATAGGTTTGTACAATAACCTTTATAATTTAGACTGGCGGATCAAGCTCAAGTCAGACTTCAATGAAGCAGGTTCCATGAAGCCATGGTTTGTCTATTTTCCATATGTCGGCTCTCACACGACACATCAATGTTTTAACATTGACAAGCCAGGGTCCAGAATGGATTGACTCGCCAAGAGTACACGTGGCCAATAGGGGGAGTCGCAAAGGCATATAGTCCAGTATAACCATTATAAAGAGGTAATTTTTCGCAAGCCAAGAGGGTAAGAAAGCTGAACTCAATGAATTGGAAACCCCCAAGTGACCTATGATCAGGGAAAAGCTAGCATAGGATTGCAGAAGACAATGCTACTACCGCTAAACAACCTAGGGAGTAATAGCCCCCGGGTAAGCCCGCTTGATTCTCCGGAACATAAATTGGCGCCTATGTTTGAACCATGCATTGTGGCAACTGGTCCTCTTTGGCTTATCAGTATCCATGTTTGGACGATCACAACGTGGCGGTTCGTCCTCTTTGATGGTAATAGCGTCCATGTTTGAATGACCTCGTCGGCAGCGGCACATCCTCTTGGGCGGCTTATGAAAACAATAAAGACTCATGCTCATTATATAGGCTGAAACGGTAGAAACCCCAAATTTCGTGGGTGACGGCTTTATTGTCTTGATAAAATAATAGTACAAAACGTGACCTATGTACATGGATAAGGAGACAAGGGCTCTAAGTATAGTAAGGCGAAGGTGGGCAATGTTCCACGGCCGGGTCGTCTCCTCCTCCGAAGTTGGCTTATCTCGGCGAAGGTCTATCAGATAATAGGAGCCATTATGAATACTTTTACTGACGATGAGAGGACCTTCCCATGGGGGTGATAGCTTGTGCATGCGTGTGTGATCTTGAATCAATCGAAGCACTAAGTCGCCTTCCTGGAAAATCCACCTCTTAACCCTACGACTGTGATAGCGGCGCATGTCTTGTTGATATATAGCTGACCGTGCTGCAGCCAAATCACACTCTTCCTCCAAGGCATCCAAAGAATCCTGACATGCCTGCTCATTGTGTGCTTCCACATAAGTGGCGACTCGAGGAGAATCATGCCTTATATCACTGGGTAAAACTGTCTCGGCCCCATAAACAAGAAAGAAGGGTGTGTAACCAGTGGATCTATTTGGCGTAGTCCTGATACTCCAAAGCACTGCGGGGAACTCCTCGACCCAACAACCCGGAGTGCGTTATAAAGGAAACATAAGTCGGGGCTTGATCCCACGCAGAATCTCCTGATTAACTCGCTCAGCCTAACCATTGGACTACGGATGTCCTACCGCGGATACATCAAGCCAGATATGCTCCCGCTGGCAAAACTGCTTCATGGCGCCTTTTGATTGATTGGTACAATTATCAGTAATAATGTTGTGAGGATGACCAAAACGAAAGATTAGCTTTTTGAGGAACTTGACGGCTGTTTGTGCATCGCAATTGCTGACCCGCTCCGTCTCAACCCACTTGGTAAATCTGTCAACCACCACCAATAGATGAGTCTTTTTGTCAGAAGACATTTTGAATGGGCCCACCATATCAAGCCCCCGGACCGCAAAAGGCCATGTGATCGGGATCATGCGCAATTCTTGAGCCGACACGTGAATTTGTCGGCCAAATTTCTGACATCCATCACACTTGCCCACGATGTCCTCCGCATCTGCATGAGCCGTCAACCAATAGAAACCATGTCAAAAAGCCTCTGACACCAAGGATCATGACCCGACGTGATGCCTGTCGGGGGGATAACCTCGGGGTAGGCTCATCAAGCCTGCTCCTTCATTTCCAGCCCAAAGGACATGAACGTACACTGATTCCCAAGGCCCAAGTCTTCCGGCCGGCTAGGCAGCGCCTACCGGCTAGAGGACGAGGCGGCCATTCCTCTGGCCGTCCATGCAACCCCTCCCGGCTACCTCTCCTGAGCCGACCTGGTCCCGCCAGCCCGGCTCGAAAGGAGGCGGCCGCGCCCAAGCCGGCTAGCCGAGCAGGCTAGCCGGCCAAAGATCACAAGTCACATCAGATCGTAGGTCAGGATGAGACCTTACGATTAAAGGTAGCTACGCGTCAGCAAAAGGTACTGGATCGAGGCGCCCGGCAGGTACGAGCGTCGGCGGCCACGCCGCTGACCTACCCCGGCTCTGATCCGTCACCTAGCATAGTGTCGGATTGTCACACTCCCACTCCATTACTGCACTCGGCATGGGGAACAGTGGAGGCGGTCGTACTACCTGCCCATGACGAATCTTGTGGGGCGACGTTTGACGTACAACGCATGCTCGGCGTCAACCTTACGCGAGAGCCTCATTGGCCAGCCGGCGGGTCCCACTGCCAATCGAGACCATGCAGCCGGCGGGTCCCTCAAGCGACAAGACAAGACTCTAGTAGGCCCCTGGCCAGCCGGCGAGGCTGCCAGCCGGGTCCCACACTTGTACCCTTTATCCATATTGTAGGTCGGCGGGTTCGTCTATAAAACCTTTCGGTCGCCCTTCATGCAGGGGGGTCGATCATTCCACAGTCACACAACACTACACGCTCACCAACCACAGAGAGAGAGGAAGAGACGAGCCGGCTGCTCCCCTCTTCCTCCTCCCAACACAGCTCCAGGAGCAACATTGTACTCTGTTCATACACATCAAACACTCCGGTAGGATTAGGGGTATTATCTCTACGGAGAGCCCTGAACCTAGGTACATCGTGCGTCCCATGCGTGTACCAACCTCATTCCCAGCATCCACCTTTGTCCCTTCGGTTCTCACTGACTTTAGCCTACCTATGGCATATCTTGTGAGTATTCACCGACATTTGGCGCCCACCATGGGGCCGATCGCGGCATCGGATGGCTTTACGCCCTGGGCGGGGCCCCGCACCTACACCACCGGATGCATCGCATCCGGATCAGTTTGCCTGCCTGTGGAGCCCGCTTTCGACAAGGCAACACCAATGATGATCGACGTCCACATCCGCCATGCGGATTCAGACAAAGATTCTGATGATGAGGCGCTCCCGAGTGTCGTCGTCGCTGCTATGGAGAACCTCAGTATTCTCTTCAGCGACCTACATCTCAACGACGGTCCGCGCTACTTCGGCGAGGACTTCGACGTTGAGGCGCTCTGCAACAGCTTCAGCAGGCTCTCTATCGCTGAGATGCCTGCCCACGACGTATATCCCAGCAACGCCCTCATCTTTGATGACCCTCCGCCGTCGGTGGGGTTCTTTACCCCATACCACGTTGCTGCTGTCTCCAACACCGTGGAAGTGATGGTTATCGGCACCGGCACCAGCACAGCTCCCGGCAAGGCCTCAGCAGGTGCTGGTGAGCCCGCCGCTGCCGCCGCCGATACTCTTCGGGACGCCATTGCCAGCCTGAAGACACCTGTCACCTCTTCTGCAAACCATGCTGACGCTCGGACCTCGCTGGAGGAGGCTCGGAAGCGTATCCTGGAGGAGGGCATCGCTGTAGCTTCGGCAAAACGTCGGTTGGAGGCTACGCAGCGCGAGTATAACTCCGCATACGGCCTTACTCCGATTTCCGAGGCCCCTAGCCGGCTTGATCGGTCTGCAGCCGCGGCCGGTTCATCGCCGAAGTCCTAGGCGGCGATCTTCCCACCTACAAAACTCCTGCGGCCAACATGCGAGCAGCGCAGGCAGCCATGGAGGAGATGGTGAGCCTGGAAGGTGAGGAGCGCGCTTTCCAGGAGAAGCGGGTCAAGGACCTCCTTGACGCCGCCAACCAGCAAGACGCTCGGCTTGACCCTAGTCAGGCTCAATCGGAGTCCCCGGGACCCAACTCCGGGGCACGCCGCAACCCTAGAGGTCAGCATCATGCAGAAGGATATTCCTCACATCACCCTTCCGGCCGGAGGGGCGAGGGAAGCCAAGACCGGTGCTCTCAGCGCCAGAGCGAGCACACTTAGGGCTTGCGTCGCGGAGGCGACGAGGGCGATTCAGAGTGTGAGATTCTTCCCCCACGAAGAACTCACGTCTGTGGTTCACGATGCGCCTCCCCTCACGCCACTAGGGCTGGCGCTCACGCCACCGAGGATGATCGGGACGCTCGCCGACGTCTCATCGTCCTGGCCCGGTCAGCCCTCCTAGAGGAAGACGGTCCCGTCGGTCCGGCTTGCTTCGGCCCCCGGATTCGACGGGAGCCGTTCCCCCGAGGTTTCACCCTGCCTCGAGACACGCCAAAATACAATGGCACGGCCAAGCCAGAGGACTGGCTGATTGATTACACCACGGCCGTCGGCATTGCCAGGGGCAACAAGCGCGTAGCAGTCCGCTACGTGCCACTCATGTTGACCGGCTTGGCCCGGACTTGGCTTAACAACCTCCCGGCCGGTAGTGTCAACTCTTGGGTGGACTTCGAGGAGGCATTCGTCCGCAACTTCACTTGCACCTACAAGCGCCCTAGCCGGCCCCGCGAGCTGGCCATGTGCATCTAGAAGGCCGACGAACCCCTTCGCGACTACGTCACCCGGTGGACTAAACTCCATAATTCCTGCGAGGGGGTGCATGAGGTACAAGTCATCCAGTACTTCATCGACGGTTGCCGAGACGGCACCCTCCTCAAGCACAAGCTCATGTGCTCCGAGCCCATCTCTCTGGCAGTGCTCATGGCCAAGGCGGAAAAATACGCCACGGCCGACTCGCCAATGCGCGTCAAGGTGACCGCCTCGGACAAGGCTGTACCTACGTCGGCTACTCCCAAGCCGGCTAGGGACAACCGAGGCGGCCAGAACAACTACAAGCGCAAGGCGGATCAGATGGATCCCCGCTCCAATAACAAGTTGGTGGCCAGCGTGGAGGGCGAAACTTCGGCTCCTCAAGCCGGCCCTCCACGAAATCGCCCCAACAGAAGCAACGCCAACTGGCCGCCCAAGCAGTCCTTCGAGCAGCTGCTCAACGCCCCCTACAAGATACATTCTCGGGCTCAGCCGTCTTCCCCACACCTTTCGACAGTGCAGCTTTGCACGCCGGCCGTCGCAAGGGGGCGGTCTGCCGGCTCCCCCTGGTGCGCAGGCGGCACCTCGTGCACCGGCTCCCAACCACGCTCCGGCTCCGCCGCTGCCGCCTCGCAACGATAGCCACCACCAAGATGACTACCCTCATCAAGACGGAGCATTCGTTGTCTTCACCAGTGAAGGCGATGACAAGCACAGCATGTGCCAGAGGCAGCGCGAGGTAGACGCCACTGTCCCCCCGGTTCCCCAGTACATGCATTGGTCCGACAAACCAATCACATGGAGTTGGGTGGACCATCCTGCGGTGATGCCCAACCCGGGGTCATACGCACTCGTCCTCGACGCCACCTTCGCCTCCAAGAGGCTCACCTACCGATTCTCCTGGGTGTTGGTAGACGGCGGCAGCAGCATCAACATCCTCTACCTCGACACTCTCCTCAAGCTCGGACTCAAGGAGACGGACGTCCTACCGACCAGTACTGTCTTCCATGGCATCGTGCCTGGGCAGTCCTACTCGCCCATTGGCAAGATCCAGCCGGACGTCCTCTTCGGCGACAAAGCCCACTTCCGCCGAGAGTCCATATGGTTCGAGGTAGTGGATCTCAGTAGCCCGTATCACGCGCTGCTGGGAAGACCGGCTCTGGCCAAGTTTATGGCTATTCCGCATTACGCCTACCTGAAGATGAAGATGTCGGGTCCCAAGGGCATCATCACTGTTGTTGGCGACTACAATAAGTCGCTCGAGTGTGGCCAAGATAGCAGCCGCCTCGCCGACGCCTTGGTGATTGTTGACGAGAAGCGGCAGATCGACCGGCTCG
This sequence comes from Hordeum vulgare subsp. vulgare, assembly GCF_904849725.1. Lineage (NCBI taxonomy): Eukaryota > Viridiplantae > Streptophyta > Magnoliopsida > Poales > Poaceae > Hordeum > Hordeum vulgare. The sequence goes on from NC_058519.1 coordinate 482,162,295, forward strand.
TGGCCCAGGCTACTGAGCAGCCGACGGTTCCTTCTCCTCCGTCCCAATCGACAGGCGAGGGCTCTTTCAAGCCGGCTAAAGAGACCAAGCAGGTCCCACTCGACCCTGCCAACCCAAAGCAGTGCGTCACCATCGGGGCTGGCCTCAGCCCCAAATAGGAAGGCGAGCTCGTCGACTTCCACCATGAGAATCGGGACATCTTTGCAGGGTCCCCCAAGGACATGCCAGGTGTTCCGAGGTAGTACACCGAGCACAAACTTCACGTGCGACCGGATGCAAAGCCAGTGAAACAACCCTTGCGCCGCTTCGTCGAGGGGAAGCGGCGCACGATTGGAGAAGAAATCACTCGGCTCCTTGCAGCCGGCTTCATCATGGAGGTTTTCCACCCGGACTAGCTGGCTAATCCAGTCCTGGTGCTGAAGAGGAACAACACATGGCGAATGTGTATTGACTACACTAGCCTTAATAAGGCCTGTCCGAAAGACCCTTTTGCGTTGCCTAGGATAGATCAAGTGATCGACTCCACTGCAGGCTGTGAACTGCTGTCGTTTCTGGATGCCTATTCGGGCTACCAGCAAATCAAGCTGGATCCAGCTGATCGCCTGAAGACCTCCTTCATCACACCCTTCGGGGCCTACTGCTACACCACCATGACGTTCGGTCTGAAGAACGCAGGTGCGACGTTCCAACGCTGCATGTAGCAGTGCCTACTGCCACAGATCGGCAGAAACATCCACGTCTATGTGGATGACATCGTTGTCAAGACGAAGCAGCACTTCAGCCTCCTCGATGATCTGCGGGAGACGTTCGCCAATCTGCGTGAGTACAAGATCCGGCTCAACCCAGAGAAGTGCGTCTTCGGGGTTCTAGGCGGCAAACTCTTGGGGTTCTTCGTGTCCGCCGGCGGCATCGAGGTGAACCCCGAGAAGATCGACACCATCGAGCGGATGGTGCGGCCGGCTCGAATCCTCGACGTCCAGAAGTTCGCCGGCTGCTTGGCGTCCCTTAGCCGGTTCGTTAGCGTAAAGAGGAGGGCAAGGCACTGCCGGTGCAGTGCCCTGTCTATTACCTTAGCGAGGTCTTGTCCGCCTCTAAGCAGAACTATCCACATTATCAAAAAATGTGTTATGGTGTTTACCTTGCTGCAAAGAAGTTGAAGAAATACTTCCAAGAGCATGCCATCATTGTGGTGAGCACTGCTCCACTTTCAGAGATCATGGGCAACCATGATGCCACGGGCAGGATTGCCAAATGGTCCATCGCCATGGCGGATCATGATATTCGGTACGAGCCTCGCACCGCCATCAAATCTCAGGTGGTGGCCGACTTCTTAGTCGACTCGACCGAGACCCAGTTTGAGCCACCGCCTCCAGACTCCACGCATTGGCGGATGCACTTCGACGGCTCAAAGATGCGAACAGGACTGGGAGCCGGCATTGTCTTGACGTCTCCGAAAGGGGACCAGCTCAAGTACGCTCTCCAGATCCACTTCGCCGACTCCAAAAGCAGCACCGGCTGAATCCACGGTGCAAGCACCGTCGGCTCCACCAACTACGCCGGCTGCAGTTCCTATGCCGTCTCTATTGGTCCCGCGGACTCCAATGGCGGCACCGGCTACGACAACAACCTCGGCTCTGCCTGGACTCGAATCCTCCCAGTGGGTGGACGTCATGGAGGTAGACGGTGAGCCGGCTGCCGTGGCAGCACCAGAGACACCTTGTCTCGAGCCCACAACCGCGGCACCATCAAGCTCGGGGGCTGCAGAAGCCCCCAACAGTCAAGACGAAGCGGAGGCGACCCTTGTGTCAGCTCCATCATGGGCCCAAACTATTCTGGCCTTCCTTATTCACGGCGAACTTCCTCAGAACGAGGCAGAGGCGAGACAGATCCAGCGTAGGTCCGCCGCCTACGCCATCGTCAATCGCAAACTGGTACGGCGCAGTGTGACCGGCGTGTTCCAACGCTGCGTCGAAACAGAAAAGGTACAGGAGATCCTCAGAGACATCCACCAGGGGGAGTGTGGGCACCATGCCGCCTCCAGAACCCTGGTGGCCAAAGCATTCTACCATGGATTCTACTGGCCCACGGCCCTCGAGGAGGCCGTGGATCTGGTCGACAAGTGCGAAGGTTGCCAACGCTTCAGAACGCAGAGCCACATGTCGCCTTCGGCCCTCAAAACCATTCCCCTGTCATGGCCATTCGCCATCTGGGGAATGGACATGGTAGGGCCCTTCAAAACGGCTCGCGGTGGGATGACACATCTTTTGGTGGCTGTCGACGAGTTCACCAAGTGGATCGAAGCCAGACCTATCAAAAAGCTTGACGGCCCCACCGCTGTCAAGTTCATCACAGACATCTGTGTCCGATATGGCGTTCCCCACAGCATCATCACCGACAACGGCACCAATTTCGCCAAGGGCGCTCTAGCGCTCTACTGTTCCAAGGTAGGCATCCGGCTCGATTTGGCATCAGTGGCACACCCTCAGTCGAACGGCCAAGCAGAGAGGGCCAACGGCCTGATTCTGGCCGGCATCAAGCCAAGACTGGTGGCACCACTGGTCAGATCAGTCGGCTGCTGGATTGAAGAACTGCCGGCTGTGCTATGGAGCCTCCACACCACACCGAACCGGTCAACCGGCTTCACTCCATTCTTTCTGGTATACGGGTCCGAGGCTATTATTCCCACGGATATCGAGTTCGACTCGCCTCGGGTCACCCTATACACATAAATGGAGGGGAAGGAGGCAAGAGAAGACGGTGTGGATCTCCTCGAAGAAGCAAGGGACTTGGCCTTGAGCCGGACGGCCATCTATCAACAGAAGCTGAGATACTACCACAGCAAAAAGATCAAGCCTCTCTCTTTCAGGGAGGGAGACTTGGTCCTCAGAAGAATCCAGCGCACTGTCGGCCAGCACAAGCTCTCATTCCCATGGGAGGGACCCTTCATCATCAGTAGGGCGTTGCACAACAACACTTACTACTTGATCGACGCCCAAAAGCCAAGGAAGTGCAAGAGGGACGACTCCGGCCAAGAAATGGAACGTCCATGGAACGTGTTGTTGCTTCGCCCGTTCTATTGCTAAAAGGCAAGAATCAAGCAAGGGAAAGAGCATGCACATGTATCTTTCTCCCTTTCAGGGATCAACAACAAATGCAATAAAAAGAGCATGCTTCATGTTTCTTTTTATTCAGAGTTTTCACTCACTGCACGCCCCCTGACTGGCTTCAATAAGCTCGGGGGCTACACCGTGTACACCTCTTGCTGGCTTTATCAAGCTCGGAGGCTACGCAGTGCATGCCCCTTGCTGGCTTTAACAAGCTCGGGGGCTCGCTAGCCGCTCGGACGGCTTCCCTATTGTAAAAGAACACATAGTGTAACCGGCTGATCCCTGGTCACCTCGTACGAGTCTGCGGGCTGGCTCCGGCCGCCTGGTTTGCGAGGTGACGCCAGGTCAGGTTGGATACATGCAAAGTTCGGCTACAAAGGGTCGCCGGCTCGGGCTGGATCGATCATATATACGATCTCATTCAAGCCGGCCTCTGTTGGCTTATGTCTTGTTCTTTAAGTCTTGATGGCTTCGAAAAAGGAGTCAACCAGGAATCAAAAGACAAGAATATAAGACAACAGGCTTGGTAATACGAATATAATGTTGAATATATACATTCAAAGAAGCATTGGCCCACGGCCCATGTTCATTACATCCCTCCGGGGGTAGAACAAAACACACAAGACACCGGCTATGGGGCTGCGGCCTCATCGGTCGCCCCGGCCGCTGCTCCTGATGTGGTAGCATCACCATCTCCGGCTACTCCCGAGGCGGTTGCACCGTCTCCTTCGCGAGGGCTCCCGGCTCCGTCCACACCGGAGTCGGCGTACGCCGCACCGCTGGAGGCGGCAGCAGATTCCATAGCTCGGGCCGCCTCGTTGGAACTGCCGTCAGAGTCATAGGGTTGAAGGCCGTGCAGATCTTCAGCGATCACACCGCCATCTTCACCCCACTCCAAAACGAAGTCATCCCAGGCTGCGTACTCGGTGATGTCGTTGGCCCTCATACGAAGTGCCTCCTCCATGCCTTGTAGCTCCGCCTCCGAGCCATCACGCTGGGCGGCAAGCTTGCCCAAGTCCAAGTTCCGATACCAGGACTTGGCCAAGCGCAGGGCCAAGTAAGCCCTAGCCCGCGCAGCAGAGGCGCGCCAGGCATCCAGGCGTTCTTCGCCTGCTGTAAGCCAGTGGGCGAGTCGGCTCACGGACGCCGGCTCCACGCCTTCCGGCCACAAGGCCGCCACCATCGACGAGCCTGCGATCTGGAGCTGAGCCACAGACTCGCCCACGGCGCGCATGCAGGCCCGAAGGCCCACCCCGATCTCCTCCACGCTCCAGCCGGAGGTAGTGTCTACCTCATGCCCGGCCGCGCGGCGCTCCTCGCGGCTCACCTCAACGGCGGTGTCGGCCGCGATCTGGGTCTCACGAAAGAGACCTGGAATGGCAGCAGCCAAGACGTAAGAACACAGCAAAAAGAGGAGACGGCCAAAAAGACCAAAAACAAGCCAAGGAAGAGAGACTCACGATGGAAGGCGCCATCGGTCTCATGGGAGCTCTCGAGGACCTCGCGCTCCTGCACCTTACTCGCATGAGTAAGGCGGGCAACCCCCTCCTGGAGAGTCGCCGCAGACTCCAAGGCCTTGGCCACCTGCGTTTGCTTCTAGACAAGGGCCTCCTCCCTCTCCCTTAAGGCGGCGTCCTTGAGGTCCATCTCCTTGAGATGAAGCGACGCGAGGCGATCAACATCGGCGGAGTAGGAGGCCTCCTTCTCCTGTAGCGTAGCGCGCAGTCGCTCCAGCTCGACCCGGCTGGCCGCCTCGAGCTCCTTCTTCTCCATCTAAAGAAGGACCAGCTGCTCCTGGAGCTGGTTGCCAGCATTACGCAGGGCGTCCCTCTGCGTGGCAGCTTCGCCCAGCCGGACTTCAAGCTCGGCGATCCGGCTATCAGCCCCCAGGTGTTGGGTCCGTAGCTCGTTATAAGCCTGCGCCTGAGCGTCGTAAAGCTCCTGCCAAAAAAAGCAAAAAGGAACAGGATTAAGATTCGGCCTGGTTAAGACTTAACCAACCCGATTCTCGGGGGCTACACCCAGTGGGTGTGCTAGCACGCCCCCACTAAAGAAACAATACAGGGAAAAGGACCTCCAAGAGATTCGGACCGGTCGACGATCGACCGGCCCAATTCTCGAGGGCTACACCTAGTGGGTGCGCTGTCGCGCCCCCACTAACACAAAAGGAAGAGAAAAAAGTTCAAAAAGCCAAAGAGGAAACACCTACCTGGGTGTGGGCCTCCAGGCGCTCCATGTCGCCGCACACCATGCGGGCCGACTGCTCCACCTTGGACCGGCTGCTGGTAAAAATCGTCACCTGCTCCGGGACGCCGGAAAGCGCGGTGCTGGCGGGCAGTCGTAGGCGGGTCAGGTTTGCCGCCCGCCATGTCTTCATGGGCCGGCTCCCAGCCCGGCCCCTAGCTCCCGGCGCAACAGGGCCGTGTTGGGGAATGACGATGGCACCGGCTCGTGGTGCCAGCTCGGCAGCCGGCTCTGACACCATCCCGGCTGACGCTGCCTCCTCCGCGGGAGGCGGATGGGCCGCATCCGGCGCATCCATGGTCGCCTCTGGGGCATCAGGGGCCGTGTCCGGCGCAGCTAGGTCCAGCTCTGGCGCGTCGGGTGCCGCCTCGGCCCTAGGGGAGTCAGGGACCGTTTCCAGGTCCACCTGCGTCGAGGCTTCCAGCCCTGAAGGCTGGGGCTCCTCAGCCCTTGGGGCCGGCCTTGAGGCGGCCTCGCTAGCTAGCTCCTCCGCACGAGCATGTGCGTAGGGGTCATGTCTAGCCTTAGCACGCTTCTCCACCGGCCTCTCGACCCGGCTGGGGCAAGGCTGGCCCACGGCGGCCTTCCCCGCAGCCGTGTCCCACCGGCGCTTGGACTCCGTCTCGAGCTCCCTCTGGGCAGCATCGGCTGCTGCCCAGCTAGCCCGCTCGGCTGCGCAGGCGGTGTCTTCATCCACATCCTCCGCCTCCCTGTCAAGCAAAACTCCTATGGAACAAAGCTCCTCGCAAGATAGACGAAGAAAAGGGGGAGGAAATCTTACCCCGCTACCACAGGGACCTGCCTCCGGCCAGCACCGCGGCGTCTCTTCGTGTCGCCTGCTCGCTGTCCGGCTGGAGGACCCGGCGCCGGCCGCTTAGGAGCCGGTCGGGAAGCTGTGGCACCCTTGCCCTTCTTCCCGGCTGCCTCGTCAGCAGCGGTCGCTACGCCCCTTTGGCGCCTGCCGCGCGTCAGTGGCGGACTGGTGACCTCTTCCACCCCATCAGAGTCCTCCTCGAAGGCTGCACCAGAAATGAATGAGGGAATCTCGTCGTCATCCGTCCAGTCCGCAATGGAGGGCCGTGCGTACTCACCAGACGGCTCTGCCCCTTCCGAATCTAGGGGATTCTCCGAGCCGGCGGAGGAGTCCGACCGGGATTCAATCATACCCTCGTCCTCAATCTCTGAAGCGTCGAACACATCCATGTCAGGAGCGGGCGGACGGAGGGACCCCTGCAGATTCTCGAACAGCTTCGGAAAGGGATTCAATCGTCGGCTCAGCAACATGACCGGCTTCAAGGCAAACAACAAATAATAAAGAAGCCACCTACCATCGAAGGCGGATGGGCCCTGTTGAAGGGGGACATCCCCCACGTCCATTCCCCGCTCTCATCCATGCGGGCGATGGAGATCAGGTTCACCCTTCGTGCTATAGCACCGGGGTGAACTTCTTGGTGGATAGCCGGCATGGATCATGCCGGCCGCTCATCTGGCAGACCTAATGCAGCTGCCTCTGCAAGGGCAGGATCCGGCGGGCCACCATGGTGGTGAGAAGGTCACGACCAAGGAGGCCGCTCTTCTCCAAAATGTCGAGGTGGGCACAGATCAGCGCCACCTCGGGAATCGGCTTGGGGGTCTTCGCATCCCAGTTCCGCCTCGTCGGCGGAGCAATGTCGAACGGGGGCATGTTGAGGGCATCCTGGCCCGGGTCGGCGCTCTTCACATAGAAGAAACCCTTCTGCCAATGCTTGATGGATTCTTGCACAGGCATCTGGGGGAAGCCCGACTTCGAGCGGTGGTGCACCAATGCGGCCCCGCACAGCGTCATCGGGCGCGGCCCCTGGAGCTTCTCCACCTCAGATTTCTCCATGGCAATAGACTGCTGCTTGAAGAAAAATAGGCTGCGCCACACGTCGACGCGGGGCTCGATCCCCACGAAGCCCTCGCATAGGACCACGAAGGCTGACAGCTGCAGAATGGTGTTCAGCGCCAAATGATGCGGCTGCAGGCCGAAGAAGTGGAGCCATTCGGCGAAGAAAGTGCTGGCCGGGAGCCCGAAGCCCCGGTAGAAATGCTCGACGAAGACCACGACCTCTCCCGTGGCGGGTGCGGGAGCGGTCTCGGCGCCAGGGAGTCGCACCAACACTTGGGAGGCCGGGGGCAGTAGTCGGTGGTAACGGAGCTCTTCGATGTGCCCCTCGCCGACGTCACTGCCCAGCCAGGCTCCCTGCAAGGACGCCTTCTGCGTCGAGGGCCTCTTCAAGGAAGAACCACCGGCCATGGCTGCCGATGACGGGAACCCGAAGGGGTTGGCGAGTTGGCGACTTCGCGGCGACGAACACGAAGAAGACGAAGGATGCGAGCTCTTTCTCTCTAGGCGCAGGGAGGAAGAGAGCACGGATGTGGAGCAAGGAGGGGGCGAATGGCCTCCTCGGAACCCCCGCATCCCATTTAAACCCCCATGAAGCATCGTGGGGAGGGGATCCGGTGCGCGTTGGACCCCCCATTAACCCCGTGTATTATGGGCGGTAACGCTTCCTTAAGCCCAACCGTCGCGGAGTAAATCCGCAGAGGATCTCCCGCGTGGAGGCCGAGGGGGCGTCGTGGCGGGACCCAGGGCCCACGCCCGGTCCCGTCATCAGTAATCACCATCATTACGCCAGGCGGGGCCTGGCACGTGGCGTTCTCCGAGCAAATTGCGACGAGCCCGAGGCGTCGCTTCAAAGCCAATCGGTCTCGAAGCCGACGCCCTTCATCACAAGTGGCGGCGAAAAATATCAAGACAAATCGACAAGCCGGTGAGGCCGTCCGCCCGCAGGCGGCAGGCCTCGCCGGCTTCGGGGATAACTGTCGGGGGGATAACCCCGGGGTAGGCTCATCAAGCCTACTCCTTCATTTCTAGCCCAAAGGACATGAACGTATACTGATTCCCAAGGCCCAAGTCTTCCGGCCGACTAGGCAGCGCCTACCGGCTAGAGGACGAGGCGGCCATTCCTCTGGTTCGCTGGGCAACCTCTGCCGGCTAGAGTCGAGGCGGCTACCTCTCCTGAGGTGGCCTGGTCCCGCCAGCCCGGCTCGGAAGGAGGCGGCGGCGCCCAAGCCGGCTAGCCGAGCAGGCTAGCCGGCCAAAGATCATAAGTCACATCAGATCGTAGGTCAGGATGAGACCTTACGATTAAATGTAGCTACGCATCAGCAAAAGGTACTGGATCGGGGCACCCGGCAGGTACGAGCGTCGGCGGCCACGTCGCTGACCTACCCCGGCTGTGATCCATCACCTAGCATAGTGTCGAACCATCACACTCCCACTCCATTACTGCACTCGGTGTGGGGAACAGTGGAGGCAGTCGTAGTACCTGCCCATGACGAATCTCGCGGGGCGAAGTTTGACATACAGCGCGTTCTCGGCGTCAACCTTACGCAAGAGCCTCATTGGCCACCCGGCGGGCCCCACTACCAATCGAGACCATGCAGTCGGCGGGTCCCTCAAGCGACAAGACAAGACTCTAGTGGGCCCGTGGCCAGCTGGCGAGGCTGCCAGTCGGGTCCCACACTTGTACCCTTTATCCATATTGTAGGCCGGCGGGTTCGTCTATAAAACCCCCCGGTCGCCCTCCATGCAGGGGGGCCGATCATTCCATAGTCACACAACACTACACGCTCACCAACCACAGAGAGAGAGGCAGAGACGAGCCGGCTACTCCCCTCTTCCTCCTCCCAACACAGCTCCAGGAGCAAGATTGTACTCTGTTCATACACATCAAACACTCCGGCAGGATTAGGGGTATTATCTCTACGGAGAGCCCTGAATCTGGGTACATCGTGCGTCCCATGCATGTACCAACCTCGTTCCCAGCGTCCACCTTTGTCCCTTCGGTTCTCACCGACTTTAGCCTACCTATGGCATATGTTGTGAGTATTCACCGACGATGCCCACAGTCGCGAGCATGTATTTCATTGAGAATTTCTCGTCCTTCTTCAAGGGAAACACATTGCTGGAAAATCCCGCAAGTGCTTCGCTTGTGTAACTCCCCCTTATGGATGATCATAGACTTGCACCATCATATTATCTGCCGAGCGATGATCTCGTCCATCGGCAACTCACCGCGGGGTAGATAAGCCATATAAGGAACCATCCAGTCAGGAATTGCCCGGAGAACCACCACCAACTATGATCCTGGGTTAGGAACTGCCATGTCCTATTTAGAAGGCAACTTCATAGAAGGGTTGTGTAGGACGGGGACAAGCTTGCATTTAGATCTGAGTCGTGACAAAGCATAAACCACCTCATTGTATTGATGATTGATACGTCTCCGTCGTATCTACTTTTCCGAACTCTTTTGCCCTTGTTTTGGACTCTAATTTGCATGATTTGAATGGAACTAACCCGGACTCACGCTGTTTTCAGCAGAATTGCCATGGTGTTGTTTTGGGCAGAAATGAAAGTTCTCGGAACGTCCCGAAAATTTACGGAGATTTTTTCTAGAATAAAAGAAAAATGTCTACGCAAAGATCCACGTGAGGGGGCGTGCCAGTGGGCCACAAGCCCCTCGGCCGCGGCCACCCCCTATGGCTGCGCCATGAGGGCTTGTGGGGCCCACGTGGCACCACCGCCCCCAATCTTAGTCCTATATCTTCCGTTTCGCCTCGAAAAAATCAGAGAGAAGGTTTCATCGCATTTTGCGATACAGAAGCGCCACCACATCATGTTCTTCATCTGGAGGGCAGATCTGGAGTCCGTTTCGGGCTCCGGAGAGGGGAAATCGTCGCCGTCGTCATCATCAACCTTTCTCCATCAACAATTCCATGATGATCTTCATCGTTCGTGAGTAATCTCATCGTAGGCTTGCTGGACGGTGATGAGTTGGATGAGAACTATCATGTAATCGAGTTAGTTCTTGACGGGGATTGATCCCTAGTATCCACTATGTTCTAGATTGATGTTGCTACTACTTGGCTATGCTTAATGCTTGTCACTAGGGCCCGAGTGCCATGATTTCAGATCTGAACCTATTATGTTGTCGCCAATATATGTGTGTTTTAGATCCTATCTTGCAAGTTGTAGTCACCTACTATGTGTTATGACCCGGCAACCCCGGAGTGACAATAGCCGGAACCACTCCCGGAGATGACCATAGTATGAGGAGTTCATGTATTCACCGCGTGTTAATGCGTTGGTCCGGTTCTTTATTAAAAGGAGAACCTTAATATCCCGTAGTTTCCATTAGGACCCTGCTGCCACGGGAGGGATGGACAATAGATGTCATGCAAGTTCTTTTCCCTAAGCACGTATGACTACATACGGAATACATGCCTACATTAGATTGATGAATGGGAGCTAGCCACATATCTCTCCGTGTTATAGCTGTTACATGATGAATCAGATCCATCATACTCATCCATCACCGATCCACTGCCTACGAGTCTTTTACTAATGGTTCTCGCTACGTTACTTTTCCTAGGCTTGTCCCTTGCTACAAGAGGGATTGGGCCACTTTGCTGCTACTGTTGCTACTGTTGTTACTTTGTTGTTGCTGCTACTACTGTTCCTTACTACTCCGTTGTTACTTGTTGCAAGGCTTTTTCTGGCGCCGTTGCCGGGGATTATCAAAGCTTTTTCTGGTGTCGTTGCTATCATACTACCTTGCTACTGATACTTTGCTTGCAGACACTAATCTTTCAGGTGTGGTTGAATTGACAACTCAGCTGCTAATACTTGAGAATATACTTTAGCTTCCCCGTGTGAGCGAATCAATAAATTTGGGTTGAATACTCTACCCTCAAAAACTGTTGCGATCCCATACGCTTGTGGGACATCAAGGCTTTTTCAGGCGCCGTTGCCGGGGAAGCACACCTATATTCTCTGAGTCACTTGGGATTGATTGCTAATCACTATGAGGAATCCGAAAGATCCAAGAACTAAAATCCTACCTTCCACTACAAGGAGAGGCAGGTACACTATTATGCCCTCGGACATCTACGCATATTGGGGCTTGGCCCAACCACAGGTGCCTCTGCCCGAGCTGCCAGTCGAGTACCAGACGCCAGTTTATCAGTGGGAGTCAAAGGATGCTCGTCTCCGTGAGGCAGCTATTCACGAAGTGGCTGCAGCGCTCCCGTATAACCCTGATTATGATTTTGGGTTTCGCCAAGACCATCCTTGGGAGTAGACCAAGTTAGGCCGAAAGCCTAAGCTTGGGGGAGTACGTGTTCTCACCGACTTTACATTCTTGCTTATGCTTTCAGTTTGTTAGCCGGTGTTCACACTTTGCCACTGTATCATCCATGCTAGTTTATTTTCTTTTTCTCGTTTTCTTTTCGTGTGTTTGTCTAGTTTGAGAAAAACCAAAAAGATTTTCTTTTTCTTCTTTCGTTTGTTGGGAGCTTTCCCGTGTAGATAGTTTTCTTTTTCTTTGGGTCAAGGTAGAAGACTATAGTTACAATGTTTAGTGGCTCTTGCAGGCATACCTCTTTAGCTTTCAAAGAGCCATATTACTTTGTCTTCTCCTTTGTGTTTGCCTGTAGATTCCAGCTTTAGTCCAATGCACGAGCACGCTTATTATTGTTCACATAGTTCGGTCGTGCAAGTGAAAGGCAATAATGATGATATATGATGAAGTGACTGAGCCTGGAAAAGCTGGTATGAACTCGATCTATTTTGTTTTTGTAAATATGACTAGCTCATCATGCCTGATTCAGCTTTGTTGTGGGAGAAACATGTTTGCAATGACAACTTAGAGATCATAGTTGCTTATGCCATGCTTACTTAGCTAGGAGCTTATAATGGTCTGTCTTGGTTGCCAACATGAATGTTGAGATGACTATGATGTAGTATGATAGGATGGTATCCTCCTTTGAATGTTTCAAGTGGCTAGACTTGGCGCATGTTCACGCATGTAGTTGAAACAAAATCAACGTAGCCTCTATGATGTTCATGTTCATGGTGATTTATGTCCTACTCATGCTTGCACTCAATGTTAGTTACTCTCAATGCATTTTGATGACTATTGTCGCTCTCTAGTTGGTCGCTTCCCAGTCTTTTGCTAGCCTTCACTTGTACTAAGCGGGAATATTGCTTGTGCATCCACTTCCATAAACCCAAAGTTGTTCCATATGAGTCCACCATACCTACGTATGTGTGGTATCTACCTGCCGTTCCAAGTAAATTTGCATGTCCCACTCTCTAAATCTTCAAGAAATAATCTGTTTTGCATGCCCGAACTGCTCATGTGGTGATAGGGGGCTATTGGTATCTTCCATGCTAGGCGTGTTATCCTTGATATGTGTTTATTCACTATCATTCACGAGAAAGGGGCCGGTAATTGGAATTCCCAGTTCCATGCTCAAATCGAAAAGATAATTGCAAACAAAACTCCCCCAGGATTGATGTTGGTATGGACGGTACCCGAGGATTCGGCTAGCCGTGGAGTGTGATTGATTGGTGGTGGGGGAGTCGAAACTTTACTTTTCTGTTTGGGAACCGCCTATAGCATGTGTAGCGTGGAAGATGTTGAGAAGTCTTAGTCATTGCATTGACAATGAAAGCATGCCACCCAAAATTATTATCTCTGTTTTCAAAGCTTGAGCTCTGGCACCTCTCCAAATCAATGCTTCCCTCTGCGAAGGGCCTGTCTATTTATGTTCCTGTTGAGTCATCCTCCTCTTACAAAAGCACCAATTAGAGAGCACCTCTGTCATTTTTATGCTTTTCTTTTAACTGCGTTGAGTGTGACTATGACTGGATCTTCATTTCCTTGAATTACAATGTTTAGTCAGCCCTTGTTCTTTGAAGGTGCTCTGCATTTATGTTTTGCGGTCTCAGAAAGAGCTAGCGAGATACCATCTATTCGTACTGCTTCATGTTGTTTTGATTGAAGTGTTGAAACTTGAGGCTTATTATTATTTGCTTGCTAGTTGATTATGCCATTGATATGAGTTTACCGTGAGACCTAGATGTCATTTGCTTATGTGGTTTGCTTGTGATGTTGCTGAAATTCTGGTTGTGAGTTAGACATAGTTGCAACAACAAGATCAAACAGAGTTCATCAAAGTTTTTCTTTTGTCTCTCTCAGTTTGTCAACTGAGTTTCTTGAGGACAAGCAAGGCTCTAAGCTTCGGGGGAGTTGATGCGTCTCCGTCGTATCTACTTTTCTGAACTCTTTTGCCCTTGTTTTGGACTCTAATTTGCATGATTTGAATGGAACTAACCTGGACTGACGGTGTTTTCAGCAGAATTGTCATGGTGTTGTTTTTGTGCAGAAATGAAAGTTCTCTGAACGTCCTGAAAATTTACAAAGATTTTTTCTATAATAAAATAAAAATACCTACGCAAAGATCCACGTGAGGGGGCGTGCCAGTGGGCCACAAGCCCCTGGGTCGCGGCCACCCCCTATGGCCGCGCCATGAGGGCTTATGGGGCCCACATGGAACCACCGCCCCCAATCTCGGTCCTATATCTTCCATTTTGCCTGGAAAAAAATCAGAGAAAAGGTTTCATCGTGTTTTGTGATACGGAGGCGCCGCCACATCCTCTTCTTCATCTGGAGGGCAGATCTGGAGTCCGTTTCGGGCTCCGGAGAGGGGAAATCGTCGCCATCGTCATCATCAACCTTTCTCCATCGACAATTCCATGATGCTCTTCATCGTTCGTGAGTAATCTCATCGTAGGCTTGCTGGACGGTGATGAGTTGGATGAGATCTATCATGTAATCGAGTTAGTTCTTGATGGGGATTGATCCCTAATATCCACTATGTTCTAGATTGATGTTGCTACTACTTGGCTATGCTTAATGCTTGTCACTAGGTCCCGAGTGCCATGATTTCAGATCTGAACCTATTATGTTGTCGCCAATATATGTGTGTTTTAGATCCTATCTTGCAAGTTGTAGTCACCTACTATGTGTTATGACCCGGCAACCCCGGAGTGACAATAGCCGGACCACTCCCGGAGATGACCATAGTATGAGGAGTTCATGTATTCACCGCGTGTTAATGCGTTGGTCCGGTTCTTTATTAAAAGGAGAACCTTAATGTCCCGTAGTTTCCATTAGGACCCCGCTGCCACGGGAGGGATGGACAATAGATGTCATGCAAGTTCTTTTCCCTAAGCACGTATGACTACATACGGAATACATGCCTACATTAGATTGATGAACGGGAGCTAGCCACATATCTCTCCGTGTTATAGCTGTTACATGATGAATCACATCCGTCATGCTCATCCATCACCGATCCACTGCCTACGAGTATTTTACTACTGGTTCTCGCTACGTTACTTTGCCTAGGCTTGTCCCTTGCTACAAGAGGGATTGGGCCACTTTGCTACTACTGTTGCTACTGATGTTACTTTGCTGCTGCTACTACTATTGTTCCTTACTACTCCGTTGTTACTTGTCGCAAGCCATTTTCTGGCGCCGTTGCCGGGGATTGTCAAAGCTTTTTCTGGTGTCGTTGCTATCATACTACCTTGCTACTGATACTTTGCTTGCAGACACTAATCTTTCAGGTGTGGTTGAATTGACAACTCAGCTGCTAATACTTGAGAATATCCTTTAGCTTCCCCTTGTGAGCGAATCAATAAATTTGGGTTGAATACTCTACCCTCGAAAATTGTTGCGATCCCATACGCTTGTGGGACATCAATGATCAATGTGATCAACCTGGTAGCCATGAAAATGACCCACCACCTCGGTTACTACACGCCTATAAGCGGCCATCAGCGGGTCTTTAGAGTCCCAAGTTCCAGAGACTTATTGAGCTACCAAATCTGAGTGACTCAAGCATCTGAGCCGGCTAAGATTCATCTATTTAGCTATTATGAGCCCGTGTAAAAGAGCCTAGTACTCAGCTCCATTGTTAGTGCAAGGAAACATGAGTCGTAAGACATAGCAAAACTTGTCACCTCGCGGAGAGGATAACACCACGCCAGCTCCTGAGCCCTCCAATTGCGTGGAACCGTCAAAGTGAAAAGTCTAGTATGTGTTATCCGGCCTATCTTCTGGAATCTGCAACTCGGTCCAATCGTTGATGAAATCCACTAAAGCCTGAGACTTGATGGTTGTGCGGGGCATATACTTCACGTGATGGGGACCAAGCTCAATTGCCCACTTAGCAATCCGCCCAGTAGCCTCGCGGTTTTGCATAATGTCCTCAATTGGCACCGAACTGACCACAGTAATTGGGTGCTCGTGAAAGTAGTGTTTCAGCTTCTAGTTTGCCGTAAAAATCCCAAAGACCAGCTTCTGCCAATGCGGGTATCGTTGTTTAGACAAAGTTAACACATCGCTCACAAAATACACCGGTCGCTGAACCAGATACTGCTTGCCTTCTTCCTTGCATTCGACCACCACAGCTACACTCACCTCCTTTGAATTAGTGGTAATGTAGAGGAGCATAGGCTCTTTATCAGTCAGGGCGGCTAACACAGGCGGCTCATCAAGTTGTTTCTTGAGGGCTTCAAAGGCCTCATTAGTCGCATCTATCCAAACGAAGTTATCTGTCTTCTTGAGCAGCTGATAAAGGGGGATAGCCTTCTCACCAAGGCGACTTATGAAACGTCTCAATGCCGCAATGCGACCCGCCATGTGTTGGACCTGGTTGAATTAGCCGGCTTTCCAAGCGAAGTTATCGCCTTGATTTTGTACGAGCTAGCCTCAGTACCTCGCTCAGACACCATCAAACCCAATAACTTGCCCGCAAGAACACCAAAAACACACTTTGTCGGGTTAAGCTTCATCTAGTACACGCGAAGATTATCGAATGTCTCCTTGAGATCTTCCAAGAGTGTCTCCTTCTTCTGACATTTCACCACGATGTCGTCAACATAGGCGTGAACATTGCGCCCGACCTGACTATGCAAGCAGTTCTGGATACAGTGTTGATAAGTCGCCCGCGTGCTCTTAAGTCCAAAGGGCATGGAAACATAGCAGAAGGCGTCGAAAGGGGTTATGAAAGCCGTCTTTTCTTGATCCTTCTTGGTCATCTTGATCTGGTGGTAACCGGAGTACGCATCCAGAAAGCACAAACGCTCGCAACCCGCCATAGAGTCAATGATTTGATCGATACGGGGAGAGCAAAAGGATCCTTCGAACAAGCTTTGTTGAGATCGGTGTAACCAATACACATACAAAAAGTACCATTCTTCTTGAGAACTAAAACCAGGTTAGCCAACCATTCTGGGTGAAAGACTTCGATGATGAACCCGGCGGTGAAGAGTCCGGCGACTTCTTCAACAATTGCCTTGCGTCTCTCCTCGTTAAATCGTCGGAGGTATTGCCGAACTGGTGTCATCTTCAGATCCACATTGAGGTGGTGCTCAGCGAATTCTCTGTTGGAAATATGCCCTAGAGGCAAGAATAAATTAGTTATTATTATATTTCTTTGTTCATGATAATCGCTTATTATCCATGCTATAATTGTATTGATTGGAAACACAATACTTGTGTGGATACATAGACAAAACACTGTCCCTAGTAAGCCTCTAGTTGAGTAGCTCGTTGATCAAAGATGGTCAAGGTTTCCTGACCATAGGCAAGTGTTGTCACTTGATAATGGGATCACATCATTAGGAGAATCATGTGATGGACTAGACCCAAAATAAATGAACGTAGCATGTTGATCGTGTCATTTTGTTGCTACTGTTTTTCTGCGTGTCAAGTATTTATTCCTATGACCATGAGATCATATAACTTACTGGCACCAGAGGAATGCCTTGTGTGTATCAAACGTCACAACGTAACTGGGTGACTATAAAGATGCTCTACACGTATCTCCGAAGGTGCCCGTTGAGTTAGTATGGATCAAGACTAGGATTTGTCACTCTATGTGACGGAGAGGTATCTCGGGGTCCACTCGGTAATACAACATCACACACAAGCCTTGCAAGCAATGTGACTTAGTGTAAGTCATGGGATCTTGTATTACGGAACGGGTAAAGAGACTTGCGAGTAAACAACATTGAAATAGGTATGCGGATACCGACGATCGAATCTCGGGCAAGTAACATACCGAAGGACAAAGGGAATGACATACGGGATTATATGAATCCTTGACACTGAGGTTCAACCGATAAGATCTTCGGAGAATATGTAGGATCCAATATGGGCATCTAGGTCCCGCTATTGGATATTGACCGAGGAGTCCCTAGGGTCATGTCTACATAGTTCTCGAACCCGCAGGGTCTCCACACTTAAGGTTCGGCGATGTTTTATACGTATTTGAGTTATATGGTTGGTTACCGAATGTTTTTCGGAGTCCCGGATGAGATCATGGACGTCACGAGGGTTTCCGGAATGGTCCGTAAATGAAGATTGATATATAGGTTTTCTCATTTGATTACCAGAAAATTTTCGGGCATTACCAGGAATGTACCGGGAGTGACGAATGGGTTCTGGATGTTCACCGGGGGGCCAGCCCACCCGGGGGAACCCCATAGGCCTTAGGGGTGCCGCACCAGCCCTTAGTGGGCTGGTGGGACAACCCAAGAGGCCCTATGCGCAGGAATCAAAGGAAAAAAAGGGGAAGTGGGAAAGTGGAGAAGGACTCCACCTTCCAATCCTAGTTGGACTAGGACTGGAAGGGGAGGACTCCCCCCCCCCTTACTTCGGCCGACCCCTTGGGGCTCTCTTGAGCCTCAAGGCAGGTCCCTCCCCCTCCCTCCTATATATACTGAGTTATTAGGGCTGATTTGAGACAACTTTGCCACGGAAGCCCGACCACATACCTCCACGGTTTTTCCTCTAGATCGTATTTCTCCGGAGCTCGGGCGGAGCCCTACTGAGATAGATCACCACCAACCTCCAGAGCACCGTCACGCTGCCGGAGAACTCATCTACCTCTTCGTCTCTCTTGCTGGATCAAGAAGGCCGAGATCATCGTCGAGCTCTACGTGTGCTGAACGCGGAGGTGCCGTCCGTTCGGCACTAGATCAGAGTGGATCGTGGGAAGGATCGCGGGGCGGTTCGTGGGACGGTTCGCGGGGCGGATCGAGGGACGTGAGGACGTTCCACTACATCAACCGTGTTTCTTAAACACTTCCTGCTGTGCGATCTACAAGGGTACGTAGATCGGAAATCCCCTCTCGTGGATGGCATCACCATGATAGGTCTTCGTGCGCGTAGGAAATTTTTTGTTTCCCATGCGACGTTCCCCAACAGTGGCATCATGAGCTAGGTTCATGCGTAGATGTTATCTCGAGTAGAACACAAAAGTTTTTGTGGGCGGTGATGTGCCATTTGCTGCCCTCCTTAGTCTTTTCTTGATTCCGCGGTATTGTTGTATCGAAGCGGCTCGGACCGACATTACTCATACGCTTACGAGAGACTGGTTTCATCGCTATGAGCAACCCCGTTGCTCAAAGATGACTGGCGAGTGTCGGTTTCTCCAACTTTAGTTGAATCGAATTTGACCGAGGAGGTCCTTGGAGAGAGGTTAAATAGCAACTCATACATCTCTGTTGTGATGTTTGCGTAAGTAAGATGCGATCCTACTAGGCACCCATGGCAACCACGTAAAACATGCAACAACAATTAGAGGACGTCTAACTTGTTTTTGCAGGGTATGCTTGTGATGTGATATGGCCAACGATGTGATGTGATATATTGGATGTATGAGATGATCATGTTGTAATAGTTAATATCGACTTGCACGTCGATGCTACGGCAACCGGCAGGAGCCATAGGGTTGTCTTTAAACTAACGTTTGTGTTTGCAGATGCATTTACTATATTGCTAGGACGTAGCTTTAGTAGTAATAGCATAGCATACACGACAACCTCGATGGCGGCATGATGATGGAGATCATGGTGTGGCGCCGGTGACAAGAAGATCGTGCCGGTGCTTTGGTGATGGAGATCAAGAAGCACATGTTGATGGCCATATCATGTCACTTATGAATTGCATGTGATGTTAATCCTTTTATGCACAGCATTATGAGGTGATCTCTCACTAAAATTTCAAGATGAAATTGTGTTCTCCCCGACTGTGCACCATTGCTACAGTTCGTCGTTTCGAGATACCACGTGATGATCGGGTGTGATAGAGTCAACATTCACATACAACGGGTGCAAAACAGTTGCACGCTTGGAACACTCGGGTTAAACTTGACGAGCCTAGCATGTACACACATGGCCTCGGAACACATGAGACCGAAAGGTCGAGCATGAATCATATATTTAGATATGATTAGCATAGAGATGCTTAGCACTGAAACTATTCTTGACTCACGTGATGATCGGACTTGAGATAGTGGATTTGGATCATGTACCACTCAAATGACTAGAGAGATGTACTTTTTGAGTGGGAGTTGTTAAGTAATATGATTAATTGAACTAATTATCATGAACATAGTCTAATGGTCTTTGCGAATTACGATGTAGCTTGCGCTATAGCTCTTCAGTTTTTATATGTTCCTAGAGAAAATTTAGTTGAAAGTTGATAGTAGCAACTTTGCGGACTAAGTCTGTAACACTGAGGATTGTCCTCGTTGCTGCGCAGAAGGCTTATGTCCTTAATGCACCACTCGGTGTGCTCCACCTCGAGCGTCGTCTGTGGATGTTGTGAACATCCGACATACACGTTTCTAATGACTACGCGATAGTTCAGTGCAAAATACTTAATGGCTTAGAAGCAAGGCGCCGAAGACGTTTTGAAACGTCACGGAACATAAGAGATGTTCTAAAGAGATGAAATTGTGATTTCATGCTCGTGCCCTTGTTAAGAGGTATGAGACCTCCGATAAGATTCTTTGTCCATGAAGTAAAAGGAGAAAAGCTCAATCGTTGAGCGTGTGCTCAGATTGTGTGAGTATGACAATCGCTTGAATCAAGTGGGAGTTAATCTTCCAGATGAGATAGTGATGGTTCTCCAAAGTCACTGCCACCAAGCTGTGAGAGCTTCGTGATGAACTATAACATATCAAGGATAGATACAATGATCCTTGAGCGATTCGCAATGTTTGACACTGCGAAAGTAGAAATCAAGAAGGAGCATCAATAGTTGATGGTTAGTAAAACCACTAAGTTTCAAGAAAGGCAAGGGCTAGAAGGGATACTTCGTGAAACAGCAAAACAGTTGCTGCACTAATGAAGAGACCCAAGATTAAACCCAAACCCGAGACTAAGTGCTTCTGTTATGAGGGGAACGGTCACTGAGGCGGAGCTACCCTAGATGCTTGGTAGATAAGAAGGCTGGCTAAGTCGACAGAAGTATATTCGATATGCATGATATTGATGTGTACTTTACTAGTACTCCTAGTAGCACGAGGGTATTGGATACTGGTCCGGTTACTAAGTGATTAGTAACACAAAATAAAAGCTACGGAATAAACAGAAACTAGCTAAAGGCGAGGTGACGATACGTGTTGGAAGTGTTTCCAAGGTTGATATGATCAAACGTCGCATGCTCCCTCTACCATCGGGATTGGTGTTAAACCTAAATAATTGTTATTTGGTGCTTGCGTTAAGCATGAACATGATTGGATCGTGTTTATTGCAATGCGATTATTCATTTAAAGAGAATAATGGTTACTCTATTTCCTTGAATAATCACCTTCAGTGGTTTATTGAATCTCGATCGTAGTGTTACACATGTTCATGATATTGGTGCCAAAAGATACAAGGTAATGATGATAGTACCACTTACTTGTGGCACTGCCGCTTGAGTCATGTTGGTATAAATTGCATGAAGAGGCTCCATGCTGATGGATCTTTATACTCACTTGATTTTGAATCACTTGTGACATGCAAATCATACCACATGAGCAAGGCCTTGTTTTCATTGAGATGAAACAAGATAGTAACTTGTTGGAAGTAATACATTTTGATGTATGCAGTCCAATGGGTGCTGAGGCACGCAGTGGATATCATTGTGTTCTTACTTCAATGACGATTTGAGTAGATACAGGAGTATTTACTTAATGAATCACAAGTCTGAAATATTGAAAAGGTTCAGTTATGTTTCAGAGTGAAGTTCGTCGTAACAAGAGGATAAACTGTCTACGATATGATCATAGAGATGAATTTCTGAGTTGCAAGTTTTGGTACACAGTTAAAGACAATGTGGAAGTTGTTTCGCAATTCATGCCACCAAGAAAACCATGGTGTGATGGTGTCATAGCCGCTACCTATTTGATATGGTGCATACTATGATGTCTCTTATCGAATTACCACTATCATTTATGGGTTATGCATTAGAGACAACCGCATTCACTTTAAAATAGGGCACCGCGTAATTCCGTTGAGATGACACAGTATAGACTGAGGTTTAGAGAAATCTAAGCTGTCGTTTCTTGAAAGTTTGGGGTTGCGACACTTATGTGAAAAAGTTTCAGTCTGATAAGCTCGAACCCAAAGCGGATAACTGCATCTTCATAGGATATCCAAAACAATCGGGTGCATCTCCTATCTCAGATCCGGAAGCAAAGTGTTTGTTTCTAGAAAATGGGTCCTTCTCGAGGAAAGGTTTCTCTCGAAAGAATTGAGTGGGAGGGTAGTAGAACTTGATGAGGTTACTGAACCATCACTTCAACCAGTGTGTAGCAGGGCGCAGGAAGTTGTTCCTGTGGCGCCTACGCCAATTGAAGTGGAAGCTGATGATGGTGATCATTAAGCTTTGGATCAAGTTACTACAAACCTCATAGGTCGACAAGGTCGCATACTACTACAGAGTGGTACGGTAACCCTATTGTGGAGGTCATGTTGTTGAACAACAATTGAACCTACGAGTTATGGAGAAGCAATGGTGGGCCCGGATTCTGACAAATGGCTGGAGGCCATGAAATCCGAGAGAGAATCCATATGTGAGAACAAAGTATAGACTTTGGAAGAACTACTTGATGGTCGTAGGACTATTAAGTAAATATGTATCTTTATAAGGAAGACAGACGATGATGGTGAATCGTCACCATTAAGAAACGCTCGACTTGTCGCAAGGATGTTTTCCGAAAAGTTCAAGAAGTTGACTATGATGAGACTTTCTCACTCATAGTGATGCAAAAGGTCTGTTGGAATTATGTTAGCAGTTGCTGCATTATTTATGAAATATTGCACATAGGATGTCAAAACATTGTTTTCCTCGACGGAAAGGTTGTACGTAATACAACCGGAAAGTTTTGTCAATCCTAAGGATGCTACAAAGTATGCAAGCTCCAGCGATCCTTCTATGGACTGGTGCAAGCATCTCGGAGTTGGAATATATGCTTTGATGAGTTGATCAAAGCTTTTGGGTTTATACAAGGTTTATGAGAAACTTGTATTTCCAAAGAAGTGAGTGGAAGCACTATAGAATTTCTGATAAGTATATGTGGTTGACATATTGTTGATCGGAAGTAATGTAGAATTTCTGTGAAGCATAAAAGGTTGTTTGAAAGGAGTTTTTCAAAGGAATACCTCGATTGAGCTACTTGAACGTTGAGCATCAAGATCTATGGAGATAGATCGAAACGCTTAATAGAAGTTTCAACAAGATGCATGCCTTGACAAGTTTTTGAAAGAGTTCAAAATAGATCAGCAAAGAAGGAGTTCTTGACTGTGTTGTAACGTGTGAATTTGAGTAAGACTCAAAACCCGACCACGGCAGAATAAAGAGAATAGACGAAGGTCGTCTTCTATGCCTTAGCCGTAGACTCTAAAGTATGCCATGCTGAGTACCGCACGTGATGTGTGCCTTGCAGCAAGTCTGTTAAGAGGTACAGAGAGTGATCCAGGATTGAATCACTGATCAGCGGTCAAAGTTATCCTTAGTAACCAAATGGACTAAGGAATTTTTCTCGATTATGGAGGTGGTTAAAGAGTTCATCGTAAAGGGTTACGTCGATGCAAGCTTTGACACTAATCCGAATAACTATGAGTAGTGAAACGGATTCGTATAGTAGAGTAGATATTTGGAGTATTTCCGAATAGCACATAGTAGCAGCATCTATAAGATGACATAAAGATTTGTAAAGAACACACGGATCTGAAAGTTTCAGAACCGTTGACTAAAACCTCTCTCACGAGCAAGACGTGATCAGACCCCAGAACTATATGGGTGTTGGATTCGTTGAAATCACATGGTGATGTGAACTAGATTATTGACTCTAGTGCAAGTGGGAGACTGTTGGAAATATGCCCTAGAGGCAATAATAAATTAGTTGTTATTATATTTCTTTGTTCATGATAATCGTTTATTATCCATGCTATAATTGTATTGATTGGAAACACAATACTTGTGTGGATACATAGACAAAACACTGTCCCTAGTAAGCCTCTAGTTTACTAGCTCGTTGATCAAAGATGGTCAAGGTTTCCTGACCATAGGCAAGTGTTGTCACTTGATAACGGGATCACATCATTAGGAAAATCATGTGATGGATTAGACCCAAACTGAATGAACGTAGCATGTTGATCGTGTCATTTTGTTGCTACTGTTTTTCTGCGTGTCAAGTATTTATTCCTATGACCATGAGATCATATAACTCACTGGCACCGGAGGAATGCCTTGTGTGTATCAAATGTCACAACGTAACTGGGTGACTATAAAGATGCTCTATAGGTATCTCCGAAGGTTCCCGTTGAGTTAGTATGGATCAAGACTGGGATTTGTCACTCCGTGTGACGGAGAGGTATCTCGGGGCCCACTCGGTAATACAACATCGCACACAAGCCTTCCAAGCAATGTGACTTAGTGTAAGTCACGGGATCTTGTATTACGGAACGAGTAAAGAGACTTTCCAGTAAACGAGATTGAAATAGGTATGCGGATACTGACGATCGAATCTCGGGCAAGTAACATACTGAAGGACAAAGGGAATGACATACGGGATTATATGAATCCTTGACACTGAGGTTCAACCGATAATATCTTCGGAGAATATGTAGGATCCAATATGGGCATCCAGGTCCCGCTATTGGATATTGACCAAGGAGTCCCTCGGGTCATGTCTACATAGTTCTCGAACCCGCAGGGTCTCCACACTTAAGGTTCGGCGATGTTTTATGCGTATTTGAGTTATATGGTTGGTTACCGAATGTTGTTCGGAGTCCCGGATGAGATCACGGACATCACGAGTGTTTCCGGAATGGTCCGGAAACGAAGATTGATATATAGGTTTGTCTCATTTGATTACAGGAAAAATTTCGGGCATTACCAGGAATGTACCGGGAGTGACGAATGGGTTCCGGATGTTCACCGGGGGCGGCCAGCCCACCCCGGGGAAGCCCATAGGCCTTAGGGGTGCCACACCAGCCCTTAGTGGGCTGGTGGGACAGCCCAAGAGGCCCTATGCGCAGGAATCAAAGGAAAAAAAGGGGGAAGTGGGAAAGTGGAGAAGGACTCCACCTTCCAATCCTAGTTGGACTAGGATTGGAAGGGGAGGACTCCCCCCCTTGCTTCGGCCGACCCCTTGGGGCTCTCTTGAGCCTCAAGGCAGGTCCCTCCCCCTCCCTCCTATATATACCGAGGTATTAGGGCTTATTTGAGACAACTTTGCCACGGCAGCTGATACGTCTCCATCGTATCTACTTTTCCAAACTCTTTTGCCCTTGTTTTGGACTCTAATTAGCATGATTTGAATGGAACTAACGTGGACTGACGCTGTTTTCAGCAGAATTGTCTTGGTGTTATTTTTGTGCAGAAATCAAAGTTCTCCAAACGTCCTGAAATTTTACGAAGAGCAGTTTTGGAAAATATCAAAAATATATGCGCCAGGATCCACCTCAGGGGGTGGGCCAGTGGGCCACAAGCCCCTGCTCCGCCACCACCCCCCTGGTGGCGATGGGCAGTCTTGTGGGGCCCACACGGCCCTGCCACCCCCAACTCCAGCTCTATAAGTTGCCTTTCGTCCCAGAAAAAATAAAAAGAGAAGTTTTCGCCACGTTTGCGATATGGAGGCGCCGCCACCACCTGTTCTTCATCTGGAGGGCAGATCTGGATTCCGGCTTGGGCTCCGGAGAGGGGAAATCGTCGCCATCATCAACATCAACCTTCTTCCCACTCCAATTCCATGAAGCTCTTCGTCGTTTGTGAGTAATCTATTCGTAGGCTCGCTGGGCGGTGATGAGCAGGACGAGATCTATCATGTAATCGAGTTAGT
This sequence comes from Hordeum vulgare subsp. vulgare, assembly GCF_904849725.1. NCBI lineage: Eukaryota > Viridiplantae > Streptophyta > Magnoliopsida > Poales > Poaceae > Hordeum > Hordeum vulgare. Next base: position 482,187,710 of record NC_058519.1, read on the forward strand.
TTTGATGGGGATTGATCCCCAGTATCCACTATGTTCTGAGATTGATGTTGCTACTACTTTGCCATGCTTAATGCTTGTCACTAGGGCCCGAGTGCCGTAATTTCAGATCTGAAATTATTATGTTGTCACCAATATATGTGTGTTTTAGATCCGATGTTGCAAGTTGTAGTTACCTACTATGTGTTATGATCCGGCAACCCCGGAGTGAAAATAACCGAAACCACTCCCGGTGATGACCATAGTTTGAGGAGTTCATGTGTTCACCAAGTGCTAATGCGTTGGTCCGGTTCTTTATTAAAAGGAGAACCTTAATATCCCGTAGTTTCCTTTTGGACCCCGCTGCCACGAGAGGGATGGACAATAGATGTCATGCAAGTTCTTTTCCCTAAGCACGTATGACGACACATGGAATACATGCCTACATCACATTGACGAACGGGAGCTAGCCATGTATCTCTCTGTGTTATAGCTGTTGCATGATGAATATCATCCAAACAAATCTCCGACCCATTGCCTACGAGTTTGTCCTACTGCTCTTACTTGTCTTCCTCTGCTGCTGCTGCTACTACTGTTGCTACTGCTATTACTTGTCTTGCTCTGCTGCTACTGTTGCTACTACAGTCGCTTGCTACTATTGCTACTTGCTACTGCTGTCACTACTATTGTTCCTTGCCACTGCTATTGCTCGTTACACTGTCGTTACTCGTTACTTTGCTGTTACTACTGTGCTTGCAGATACTAATCTTTCAGGTGTGGTTGAATCTGACAAATCCAGCTGCTAATACTTGAGAGTATACTCTCACCTCGTGTGGCTTATCAACAAATTGGGTCGAATACTCTACCCTCGAAAACTGCTGCGAACCCACGCGCTGGTGGGCCATCAACAACATTCTTCTAGTTCCGTTACTCGGGAGTGCTATCAGCATTCTTCTGGTGCCGTTGCAAAGGGGAAGAACAGTTGACATCAAGCATTTTTCTGGCGCCGTTGCCGGGGAGGTATTGCTATATTCTCTGAGTCACTTTGGATTTATATCCGCTGATCACTATGAAGAATCTGAAGGATCCGAAGACCAAAGTCTTGCCCTCAACTACGAGGGGAGGTAAGGAATTGCCATCTAGCTCTGAACTTGATTCACCTTCAGTTATGAGTAAGTTTGCGACATCACCTCCTGCTAGAAATCTTGATATGTCGCATGTGCTTGATGATGCTTATGATACTACTGCTAGAGATGCTATGCTAGATACTATGCCTGATACTATGCCTGATGATGCTATGCTTGATACTGCTAGAGATGCTATGCTTGATACTATGCCCGATACTGCTAGAGATGATATGCTTGATACTACTTTGCATGATGATGCTAGTGTTGGAATTACGCCCTAGAGGCAATAATAAATATAGTTATTATTATAATTCCTGTATCAAGATAATCGTTTATTATCCATGCTATAATTGTACTGAATGAAGACTCATTTACATGTGTGGATACATAGACAAAACACTGTCCCTAGCAAGCCTCTAGTTGGCTAGCCAGTTGATCAAAGATAGTCAGTGTCTCCTGATTATGAACAAGGTGTTGTTGCTTGATAACTGGATCACGTCATTAGGAGAATCACGTGATGGACTAGACCCAAACTAATAGACGTAGCATGTTGATCGTGTCATTTTGTTGCTACTGTTTTCTGCGTGTCAAGTATTTGTTCCTATGAACATGAGATCATATAACTCACTAACACCGGAGGAATACTTTGTGTGTATCAAACGTCACAACGTAACTGGGTGACTATAAAGATGCTCTACAGGTATCTCCGAAGGTGTTCGTTGAGTTAGTATGGATCAAGACTGGGATTTGTCACTCCGTGTGATGGAGAGGTATCTCGGGGCCCACTCGGTAATACAACATCAAACACAAGCCTTGCAAGCAATGTAACTTAGTGTAAGTTGCGGGATCTTGTATTACGGAACAAGTAAAGAGACTTGCCGGTAAACGAGATTGAAATAGGTATGCCGATACTGACGATCGAATCTCGGGCAAGTAACATACCGAAGGACAAAGGGAATGACATACGGGATTATATGAATCCTTGGCACTGAGGTTCAAACGATAAGATCTTCGTAGAATATGTAGGATCCAATATGGGCATCCAGGTCCCGCTGTTGGATATTGACCGAGGAGTCTCTCGGGTCATGTCTACATAGTTCTCGAACCCGCAGGGTCTGCAAACTTAAGGTTCGACATTGTTTTATGCGTATTTGAGTTATATGGTTGGTTACTGAATGTTGTTCGGAGTCCCGGATGAGATCATGGACGTCGCGAGGGTTTCCGGAATGGTCCGGAAACGAAGATTGATATATAGGATGACCTCATTTGATTACCGGAAGGTTTTCGGAGTTACCGGGAATGTACCGGGAATGACGAATGGGTTCCGGGAGTTCACCGGGGGGGCAACCCACCCCGGGGAAGCCCATAGGCCTTGAGGGTGGCGCACCAGCCCTTAGTGGGCTGGTGGGACAGCCCAAAAGGGGCCCTATGCGCATTGGAAGAAAAATCAAAGAGAAAGAAAAAAAAGAGGAGGTGGGAAGCGAAGGAAGGACTCCCACCCACCAAACCAAGTCCAACTCGGTTTGGGGGGGGAGACCTTCCCCCCTTGGCTCGGCCGACCCCCTTGGGGCTCCTTGAGCCCCAAGGCAAGGCCTCCCCCTCTCCCACCTATATATACGGAGGTTTTAGGGCTGATTTGAGACGACTTTTCCACGGCAGCCCGACCACATACCTCCACGGTTTTTCCTCTAGATCGCGTTTCTACGGAGCTCGGGCGGAGCCCTGCTGAGACAAGGTCATCACCAACCTCCGGAGCACCGTCACGCTGCCGGAGAACTCTTCTACCTCTCCGTCTCTTGCTGGATCAACAAGGCCGAGATCATCGTCGAGCTGTACGTGTGCTGAACGTGGAGGTGCCGTCCGTTCCGTACTAGATCGTGGGACTGATCGCTAGATTGTTCGCGGGGCGGATCGAGGGACGTGAGACGTTCCACTACATCAACCGCGTTCACTAACGCTTCTGCTGTACGGTCTACAAGGGTACGTAGATCACTCATCCCCTCTCGTAGATGGACATCACCATGATAGGTCTTTGTGCGCGTAGGAAAATTTTTGTTTCCCATGCGACGTTCCCCATCAGGGGCATCATGAGCTAGGTTCATGCGTAGATGTCTTCTCGAGTAGAACACAAATGTTTTTGTGGGCGGTGATGTGCGTTTTCCTTCCCTCCTTAGTCTTTTCTTGATTCCGCGGTATTGTTGGATTGAAGCGGCTTGGACCGACATTACTCATACGCTTACGAGAGACTGGTTCCATCGCTACGAGTAACCCCGTTGCTCAAAGATGACTGGCAAGTGTCGGTTTCTCCAACTTTAGTTGAATCGGATTTGACCGAGGAGGTCCTTGGATGAGGTTAAATAGCAACTCATATATCTCTGTTGTGGTGTTTGCGTAAGTAAGATGCGATCCTACTAGATACCCGTGGTCACCATGTAAAACATGCAACAACAAAATTAGAGGACGTGTAACTTGTTTTTGCAGGGTATGCTTGTGATGTGATATGGCCAACGATGTGATGTGATATATTGGATGTATGAGATGATCATGTTGTAATAGATAATATCGACTTGCACGTCGATGGTACGGCAACCGGCAGGAGCCATAGGGTTGTCTTTATACTAACGTTTGTGCTTGCAGATGCGTTTACTATTTTGCTAGGATGTAGCTTTAGTAGTAATAGCATGAGTAGCACGACAACCCCGATGGCGACACGTTGATGGAGATCATGGTGCGGTGCCGGTGACAAGAAGATGGTGCCGGTGCTTTGGTGATGGAGATCAAGGAGCACGTGATGATGGCCATATCATGTCACTTATGAATTGCATGTGATGTTAATCCTTTTTTGCACCTTATTTTGCTTAGAACGACGGTAGCATTATGAGGTGATCTCTCACTAAAATTTCAAGACGAAATTGTGTTCTCCCCGACTGTGCACCGTTGCTACAGTTCGTCGTTCGAGACACCACGTGATGATCGGGTGTGATAGACTCAACGTTCACATACAACGGGTGCAAAACAGTTGCACACGCGGAACACTTGGGTTAAGCTTGACGAGCCTAGCATGTGCAGACATGGCCTCGGAACACATGAGACCGAAAGGTCGATCATGAATCATATAGATGGTATGATTAGCATAGGGATGCTTACCACTGAAACTATGCTCAACTCACGTGATGATCGGACTTGAGCTAGTGTAAGTGGATCATGAACCACTCAAATGACTAGAGAGATGTACTTTTTGAGTGGGAGTTTAGCGAATAATTTGATTAAGTTAAACTCTAATTATCTTGAACATAGTCTAAATCCACTTTGAATATATTTGTGTTGTAGATCATGGCTCACGCGACAGTCACCCTGAATTTTAATACGTTCCTAGAGAAAGCTAAGTTGAAAGATGATGGAAGCAACTTTGTAGACTGGGCTCGTAATCTTAAGCTAATCTTACAAGCTGGGAAGAAGGATTATGTCCTTAATGCTACGCTAGGAGATGAACCACCCGCTACGGCTGATCAGGATGTTAAGAACACTTGGTTAGCACGTAAGGAGGACTACTCAGTAGTTCAATGTGCAGTCTTGTATGGCTTAGAACCGGGACTTCAACGTCGCTTTGAGTGTCATGGAGCATTTGAGATGCTCCAGGAGTTGAAGTGTATTTTTCAGAAGAACGCCCGGATCGAGAGGTATGAGACCTCCGATAAATTCTATGCTTGCAAGATGGAGGAAAACTCGTCTGTCAGTGAACATGTGCTCAAAATGTCTGAGTACTCAAACCGTCTAGCTGAGCTGGGGATTGAACTCCCGCAAGAGGCTATCACTGACAGAATCCTTCAATCACTGCCGCCAAGCTATAAAAGCTTTGTGTTGAACTACAACATGCAAGGGATGAACAAGTCTCCCGGCGAGTTGTTTGCGATGCTGAAAGTCGCAGAGTCTGAACTCCGTAAAGAGCATCAAGTGTTGATGGTGAATAAGACCACTAGTTTCAAGAGAAACGGCCAAGGCAAGAAGGGTAATTCAAAGAAGAGCGGCAAGCCTGTTGCCAATCCGACGAAGAAACCCAAAGCTGGACCTAAGCCTGAAACAGAGTGTTACTATTGCAAGGGTATGGGTCACTGGAAGCGCAATTGCCCAAGTATCTGGCAGATAAGAAGGCGGCCAAAGAAAAATCAGGTATATTTGATATACATGTTATTGATGTGTACTTAACCGTCTCTCGTAGTAGTGCCTGGGTATTCGATACCGGTTCTCTTGCTCATATTTGCAACTCGAAACAGGAACTGCGGAATAGACGAAGGCTGGCGAAAGATGAAGTGACGATGCGCGTAGGAAATGGTTCCAAGGTTGATGCAATCGCCGTCGGCACAGTTTCACTTCAGTTACCATCAAGATTAGTTATGAACTTGAATCATTGTTATTTAGTGCCTGCGTTGAGCATGAACATTATATCTGGAACTTGTTTATTGCGAGACGGTTACTCTTTTAAGTCAAAGAATAATGGTTGTTCTATTTCTATGAGTGACATCTTTTATGGTCATGCACCCAATGTGAGAGGATTGTTCATATTGAATCTTGATAGCGATACACACATACATAACATTGAGACCAAAAGAGTTAGAGTTAACAATGATAGCGCCATATTTTTGTGGCACTGCCGCTTAGGTCATATTGGTGTAAAGCGCATGAAGAAACTCCATGCCGATGGACTTTTGGAGTCACTTGACTATGATTCACTTGACACGTGCGAACCATGCCTCATGGGCAAGATGACTAAAACTCCGTTCTCCAGAACAATGGAGCGTGCAAGTGACTTGTTGGAAATCATACATACCGATGTGTGTGGTCCGATGAGCGTGGAGGCACGCGGTGGATATCGTTATTTTCTCACCTTCACTGACGATTTGAGTAGATATGGTTATGTCTACTTGATGAAACACAAGTTTGAAACATTTGAAAAGTTCAAGCAATTTCAGAGTGAAGTTGAAAATCATCGTAACAAGAAGATCAAGTTCCTACGGTCTGATCGTGGGGGTGAATATCTGAGTTTCGAGTTTGGTGCTCACTTAAGACAATGTGGAATTGTTTCACAGTTGACACCGCCTGGAACACCACAGCGTAATGGTGTGTCCGGATGTCGTAATCGTACTTTATTAGAGATGGTGCGATCTATGATGTCTCTTACCGATTTGCCGTTATCGTTTTGGGGTTATGCATTAGAAACAGCTGCATTCACTTTAAATAGGGCACCATCAAAATCCGTTGAGACGACACCATACGAACTGTGGTATGGCAAAAGGCCAAAGTTGTCGTTTCTTAAAGTTTGGGGATGTGATGCTTATGTCAAAAAGCTTCAGCCTAAAAAGCCGGAACCCAAAGCGAAAAAGTGCGCCTTCATAGGTTACCCAAAATAGACAGTTGGGTACACCTTCTATCTCAAATCCGAGGGCAAAGTGTTTGTTGCTAAAAACGGAGCTTTTCTCGAGAAGGAGTTTCTCTCGAGAGAATTGAGTGGGAGGAAGATAGAACTTGACGAGGTTGTCGAACCTCTCATCCCTCTAGATGGTGGCGCAGGGCAAGGGGAAACCTCTGTCGTTGCGACGCCGGCTGAGGAGGAAGTTAATGATGGTGATCATGAAACTCCGGTTCAAGTTTCTGTCGAACCACGCAGGTCGACGAGACCACGTGCTGCTCCAGAGTGGTACGGTAATCCCGTCTTATCAATCATATTGTTGGACAACAATGAACTTGCAAATTATGAAGAAGCAATGGTGGGCCCGGATTCCAACAAATGGCTAGAAGCCATGAAGTCCGAGATAGGATCCATGTGTGAGAACAAAGTGTGGACTTTGGAGGTACTGCCTGAGGGCCGCAAGGCTATTCAGAACAAATGGATCTTTAAGAGGAAGACGGACGCTGACGGCAATGTGACCGTTTATAAAGCTCGACTTGTGGCAAAGGGTTTTTCACAAGTTCAAGGACTTGACTACGATGAGACATTCTCACCCGTAGCGATGCTTAAGTCCGTCAGAATCATGTTAGCAATAGCTGCATTTTTCGATTATGAAATCTGGCAGATGGATGTCAAGACGGCGTTCCTTAACGGTTTCCTTAAGGAAGAATTGTATATGATGCAACCCGAAGGTTTTGTCGATCCTAAGAATGCCAACAAAGTGTGCAAGCTCCAGCGATCCATTTATGGACTGGTGCAAGCATCTCGGAGTTGGAACAAACGCTTTGATGAGGTGATCAAAGCATTTGGGTTTATACAAGTGGTTGGAGAATCTTGTATTTACAAGAAAGTGAGTGGGAGCTCTGTGGCGTTTCTAATATTATATGTGGATGACATATTGTTGATTGGAAACAACGTAGAGTTTTTGGAGAGCATAAAGGATTACTTGAATAAAAGTTTCTCTATGAAGGACCTAGGAGAAGCTGCTTACATTCTAGGCATTAAGATCTATAGGGATAGATCAAAATGCCTGATAGGACTTTCACAAAGCACATACCTTGATAAAGTTTTGAAGAGGTTCAAAATGGAACAGTCCAAGAAAGGGTTCTTGCCAGTTTTACAAGGTACGAGATTGAGTAAGACTCAGTGCCCAGCAACTGATGAAGATAGAGAGCATATGCGCTCCATCCCCTATGCTTCAGCCATAGGTTCTATCATGTATGCAATGCTGTGCACTAGACCGGACGTTAGCCTGGCCATAAGTATGGCAGGTAGGTTCCAGAGTAATCCAGGAGTGGATCACCGGATGGCGGTCAAGAATATCCTGAAGTACCTGAAAAGGACTAAGGAGATGTTTCTCGTGTATGGAGGTGACGAAGAGCTCGCCGTAAAAGGTTACGTTGATGCAAGCTTTGACACATATCCGGACGACTCTAAGTCGCAAACCGGATACGTATTTATTCTTAATGGGGGTGCGGTAAGCTGGTGCAGTTCCAAGCAAAGCGTCGTAGCAGATTCTACATGTGAAGCGGAGTACATGGCTGCCTCGGAGGCGGCTAAGGGGGGTGTCTGGATGAAGCAGTTCATGACGGATCTTGGAGTGGTGCCAAGCGCACTGAATCCAATAACCTTGTTCTGTGACAACACGGGTGCCATTGCCTTAGCAAAGGAACCACGGTTTCACAAGAAGTCGAGGCACATCAAACGACGCTTCAACCTCATCCGCGACTACGTCGAAGGAGAGGACGTGAATATATGCAAAGTGCACACGGATCTGAATGTAGCAGACCCGCTGACTAAATCTCTTCCACGGCCAAAGCATTATCAACACCAGAACTGTATGGGTGTTAGATTTATTACAATGTAATTCGCATGATGATGTGAGGGCTAGATTATTGACTCTAGTGCAAGTGGGAGACTGTTGGAATTATGCCCTAGAGGCAATAATAAATATAGTTATTATTATAATTCCTGTATCAAGATAATCGTTTATTATCCATGCTATAATTGTATTGAATGAAGACTCATTTACATGTGTGGATACATAGACAAAACACTGTCCCTAGCAAGCCTCTAGTTGGCTAGCCAGTTGATCAAAGATAGTCAGTGTCTTCTGATTATGAACAAGGTGTTGTTGCTTGATAACTGGATCACGTCATTAGGAGAATCATGTGATGGACTAGACCCAAACTAATAGACGTAGCATGTTGATCGTGTCATTTTGTTGCTACTGTTTTCTGCGTGTCAAGTATTTGTTCCTATGACCATGAGATCATATAACTCACTAACACGAGAGGAATACTTTGTGTGTATCAAACGTCGCGACGTAACTGGGTGACTATAAAGATGCTCTACAGGTATCTCCGAAGGTGTTCGTTGAGTTAGTATGGATCAAGACTGGGATTTGTCACTCCGTGTGACGGAGAGGTATCTCGGGGCCCACTCGGTAATACAACATCACACACAAGCCTTGCAAGCAATGTAACTTAGTGTAAGTTGCGGGATCTTGTATTACGGAACGAGTAAAGAGACTTGCCGGTAAACGAGATTGAAATAGGTATGCGGATACTGACGATCGAATCTCGGGCAAGTAACATACCGAAGGACAAAGGGAATGACATACGGGATTATATGAATCCTTGGCACTGAGGTTCAAACGATAAGATCTTCGTAGAATATGTAGGATCCAATATGGGCATCCAGGTCCCGCTGTTGGATATTGACCGAAGAGTCTCTCGGGTCATGTCTACATAGTTCTCGAACCCGCAGGGTCTGCACACTTAAGGTTCGACGTTGTTTTATGCGTATTTGAGTTATATGGTTGGTTACCGAATGTTGTTCGGAGTCCCGGATGAGATCACGGACGTCACGAGGGTTTCCGGAATGGTCCGGAAACGAAGATTGATATATAGGATGACCTCATTTGATTACCGGAAGGTTTTCGGAGTTACCGGGAATGTACCGGGAATGACGAATGGGTTCCGGGAGTTCACCGGGGGGGCAACCCACCCCGGGGAAGCCCATAGGCCTTGAGGGTGGCGCACCAGCCCTTAGTGGGCTGGTGGGACAGCCCAAAAGGGGCCCTATGCGCATTGGAAGAAAAATCAAAGAGAAAAAAAAAAGATGAGGTGGGAAGGGAAGGAAGGACTCCCACCCACCAAACCAAGTCCAACTCGGTTTGGGGGGGGAGACCTTCCCCCCTTGGCTCGGCCGACCCCCTTGGGGCTCCTTGAGCCCCAAGGCAAGGCCCCCCTCTCCCACCTATATATACGGAGGTTTTAGGGCTGATTTGAGACGACTTTTCCACGGCAGCCCGACCACATACCTCCACGGTTTTTCCTCTAGATCGCGTTTCTGCGGAGCTCGGGCGGAGCTCGGGCGGAGCCCTGCTGAGACAAGGTCATCACCAACCTCCGGAGCGCCGTCACGCTGCCGGAGAACTCTTCTACCTATCCGTCTCTCTTGCTGGATTAAGAAGGCCGAGATCATCGTCGAGCGTACGTGTGCTGAACGCGGAGGTGTCGTCCGTTCGGTACTAGATCGTGGGACTGATCGCGGGATTGTTCGCGGGGCGGATCGAGGGACGTGAGGACGTTCCACTACATCAACCGCGTTCACTAACGCTTCTGCTGTACGGTCTACAAGGGTACGTAGATCACTCATCCCCTCTCGTAGATGGACATCACCATGATAGGTCTTCGTGCGCGTAGGAAATTTTTTGTTTCCCATGCGACGTTCCCCATCAGCTAGAGATGCTATTTTGCCTAATGATGCTATGCTTGATACTGATAGAGATACTCCTTTGCCTGATGTTCCACTAGGAGTGTTCCTTGATGCTCATATTGCTAGAGTTACTGCCAATGCTCGTGATGCTTCTGAAACTACCAATACTATTGAGATAGAACCTGCTTTTGCTCCTGCTAGATCTAGCTCTCCTAGATATGAATTGCCTGATATACCTGAGGGTTATGTTATGGAGGGAGAGATAGCTGAGGATTTTCTTGCGTGTAAGGATGCCTATGACGCTGAGAAATTACTTCTCAAGTGGAAGGAAAAATCTCGGGAAGCTAGGATGAAAAATGACCCGAAGTTTGCCACTTCGCCTATCTTTGTCACCGATAAGGATTATGAATTCTCTGTCGACCCTAAGATAATCTCTCTAGTCGAATCTGATCCTTCTCATGGTTATGAGTCTGAGACGGTCATAGCCCATCTTGCCAAACTATCCGAAATAGCCAACCTTTTCACTAATGAGGAGAAGATCCGCCACTACTATATCCTTAAGCTGTTTCCTTTCTCTCTAAAGGATGACGCTAAAGTCTGGTTCACCTCTCTTGCTCCTGGATGTGTGCGTAGTCCCTAGGAGATGGTCTATTACTTCTGTGAAAAATATTTCCCTACCCATCAGAAGCAAGCTGCCCTACAGGAAATATACAACTTTGCTCAGCTCCAAGAAGAGAGTCTTCCACAAGCTTGGGGGAGGCTTGTCCAGGTACAGAATGCTTTGCCTGATCACCCTCTTAAGAAGAACGAGATACTTGATATCCTCTATAACGGACTTACCGATGCCTCTAGAGACCACCTAGATAGTTGTGCCGGTTGTGTTTTTAAGGAACGAACTGTAGAACAAGCTGAGACCCTACTGAATAACCTCTTGATCAATGATAATGCTTGGACTATTCCCGAACCACCTCCTAAGCCAACTCCGAAGAAAAGAGGTATTCTATTCCTCAGTCCCGAAGATATGCAAGAAGCCAAGAAATCTATGCGAGAGAAAGGCATTAAATCCAAAGCTGTCAAAAATCTACCCCCTATCGAAGAGATCCATGGTCTCGATAACCCGATACAGGTAGTGGAAGTGAATTCTCTGCGTAGGTTTGACGAGAGTGATATTCCTTTTGATAAACATGCTAGCCTATACTTTGATGAATTTGACAACTTTGTTGTCAAACAACAGAGTTTCAATGATTATGTTAGCATACATTTGGAACAAAGTACTCGTATGCTTAGCCATTTAAGTGCTTGTGTAGACAGAAATGTCAATGCTCTGAAGCTTCTGAGTAAACATGCCTCTATGATTACTACTCAGGTAGAACAAGTACTTAAAGCTCAGAATGACTTGCTCAATGAATTAAATGACAACTCTGTCAGAGTCATTACTAGAGGAGGCAAAATGACCCAGGAACCTTTGTATCCTGAACGTCATCCTAAGAGAATTGATCAAGATTCTCAAGGAATCAATGCTGATACACCCAGTCATCCTAAGGAGAAGAAGTAGGATGATAGAAAACTGCATGCCAGTTCACCAAATACTGTCACACCTGAAGAACCTAATGATATATCTGCGTCTGATGCAGAAACACAATCTAGTGATGAACATGAACCTGGTGACAACATGGACAGTGATGTTCATAATAATGCTCAACCTAGCCATGATGAGGATGTGGAGATTGAACCTACGGTTAATCCTGATAATCCACAACCTAAGAGATACGGTAAGAATGACTTCACTGCTATGAAGCATGGTAAAGAAAGAGAGCCATGGGTTCAGAGACCTATGCCCTTTCCTCCTAAGCCATCCAAGAAAAAGGATGATGAGGATTTTGAGCGCTTCGTTGAGATGATAAGACCCGTCTTTCTGCAGATGCGGTTAACTGATATGCTCAAGATGTCTCTGTATGCCAAGTACATTAAAGATATCGTGACTAATAAACGGAAGATACCAGATCTTGAGATCTCCACCATGCTTGCCAATTACACTTTTAAAGGTGGAACTCCTAAGAAACTTGGTGATCCCGGAGTGCCCACTATACCTTGCTCCATTAAAGGAAACTACGTAAGAACTGCCTTATGTGACCTTGGAGCCGGTGTTAGTGTTATGCCGCTCTCTCTTTATCGTAGACTTGAGTTGGATAAGTTGACACCCACTGAAATTTCTCTGCAAATGGCCGACAAATCAACTGCTTTCCCTATCGGCATTTGCGAGGATGTGCCTCTTGTGGTTGCTAACACCACTATCTTAACAGACTTTGTTATCTTGGATATCCCCGAGGACGATGCCATGGCTATCATCCTCGGAAGACCCTTTTTAAAAACTGCAGGGGCTGTTATAGTTGCAACAAAGGCAATGTCACTTTCCATGTCAACGGTAACGAGCACACAGTGCACTTTCCGAAGAAACGATATCCAGTACATTGCATCAATGCTATCGAAAAGACTTCGTTGATTCTCATTGGGAGCTTTGAATGCCCTATTCCTCGTGTCAAGATGAAGTATGATTTGCTTGTTGGGGAGATACATATCCCCATTTAGGTGACTTAGTGTCTATTCGAAAATTCTCCGTTCTCTCTTGCGTTTCGAGAACGTTTTGTCATAAGGACTTGATCAATCCCATTGACGGATTTCTTTCGATGACCATAAAACGGATGAATCACAGAGTCACATACCTCTGTTTTGAGTCTTCCTTTCGTGTTGCTTAGAAGAAAAATGATGGAATTAGTTTAGCTTTTCCTGTTTTCTTTTTTAGCGTCCCGGAGAAAAATACCTCGAAAATAAAAGTTCTCCGATGGTCCTGAAAATTTAGTATGATTTTTTCTGGAATTTTCGAAAATTACTGGGCCTGAGAGGTGGCCTGGGGGCCTGACCAGTGGGCCACAAGCCCTTGCTCCGCCACCACCCCCCTGGTGGCGTGGTGCAAGCTTGTGGGGCCCACAGGCACCCCCTCCACTCATTCCAGCTCCCAGACTCTTCTTCCACCTCTAGAAAAAATTGTTTCGCAGCTCAAACCCGTGTTCTTGCTCATTTGGCTATGATTTTCGATCTCCTTGCTCAAAGCACCATTCTCCGAACCGTTTTGGGGAAATTACTCCTTGGTAAGTGACTCCTCCATTGGTCCAATTAGTTTTTGCTCTAGTGCTTTATCCTTAGCGAATTCTTGCTACCTTGGTGACCCTGTTCTCAAGCTAGAAATGTTGATTTTAGTTGGTCCCAAGTAGTTTTAGCACGTGATACGGTCTCTAGGCACTAGTAGGAGTAGTTGCTACAAGTTGGGTTAATCCTTATTCACTTTTCTTTTGAAGTCTCTAATAAAATTTCAGAATTTTTAAGAGCTAGAAAAAGGAAAAGATGAGGAGGTTCTTGAGAGGCTCTTCAAGCCATAACCACAAGGAGGATGAGAAGAATCACCCCAAGTACGTAGTCCCTCGAGTCACAGAAGTTCGAGCGTGCGAGTGGCCAAGTGATGAATTTTTGCGCGCCGCCGGACTTTATGAAGACTTTTATTACTTGGTGGAGAACGCAAGTCTTACTGGTTCGTTGAAGATAAGTGCCCACAATATCTCCTCCTCGCCAATATTTTCGTTCAAAGCTTCAACTTTTATCTGAGGAAGAATTCTCCCATGGTTGAGTTCATGATATACGATGTCCCCCAGTGCATGACGCTGCAGGACTTTTGCAATGTATGCAAATTACCTCGTGTTGGGGATATCCGTGACCCTCGTCCACGGGACTTGGAGGATTTCATTGGTTCTATTGTTGTTGGAGAGGAGAGAGGAGTGTCTCGCGCTAGAATTGCTAGCATACATTTTCCTGTGCGAAAATGTTTGATTGGCCGTGGGGAGGCTGGATCACTTAGCTCTCCAGACCTTGCGGTTTTGCGTGAAGGCCTTTATAACGATAAGACTTATAGCTTGGGCGCTATAGTAGCTCAACGGTTGAACCCGAACCATTCTAAAGGTGTTGTCTATGGAGGTATCTATGCTACCCGTCTTGCCAGACACTTTGAGATACCCATTAGACTGGGAGAGGAAGGAGAGATGCTTCTCCCTCAGAGATATCTGGATTATGACAGCATGGTTCGCCATGATTTTCTGGATAGAGATGCTAGTAGACGGATGTTTTGAAACCTGGTGTTTAGTCAGGGTACTCGAGAGACTATTACTTTTCCTTCTCCCTCTTTGTTTGATCTTCATGCAGGCAGGTACACTATTATGCCCGCGGACATCTACACATATTGGGGCTTGGCCCAACCACAGGCGCCCGTGCTCGACCTGCCAGTCGAGTACCAGACGCCAGTTTATCAGTGGGAGCGAGAGGAGCTCACACAGTAGTGGCATCCACAGTCTGCTCCGGATTATCCTGGAGCTGGTTATTTCCCACCTTGGGAGTAGACTAAGCTAGGCCAAAAGCCTAAGCTTGGGGGGGGGGGGGGGGGTACGTGTTCTCACCGACTTTACATTCATGCTTATGCTTTCACTTTGTTAGCCGGTGTTTACACTTTGCCACTGTATTATCCATGCTAGTTTCTTTTCGTTTTCTTGTTTTATTGTTTTATGTCCTTTTGAGAAAACCCAAAAAGATTTTTCTTTCTTCTTTTGCTTGTTGGGAGCTTTCCCGTGTAAATAGTTTTCTTTTTCTTTGTGTCAAGGTAGAAGATATTGGTTACAATGTTTATTGGTTCTTGCATGCTTACCTGTTTAGCATTCAAAGAGCCATATTATTTTGTCTTCTCCTTTGTGTTTGCCTGCAGATTCAGCTTAGCCCAATGCGCTTATTATCGTTTTCATCGTTCGATTGTGCAAATGAAAGGCAACAATGATGATATATGATGAAGTGACTGAGACTGAAAAGTTGGTACGAACTCTATCTATTTTGCTTTTGTAAATATGACTAGCTTGTCGACCCAGATTTAGCTTTGTTGTGAGAGAACCATGTTTGCAATGACAACTTAGAGATCATAGTTTCTGATGCCATGCTTATTTAGCTGAGAGCTTATAATGGTTTGTCTTGAATGCCAACATAGATTTTGAGATGACTATGATGTAGTATGATAGGATGGTATTCTCCTTTGAATGTTTCAAGTGGCTTGACTTGGCGCATGTTCATGCATGTAGTTGAAACAAAATCAACATAGCCTCTATGATGTTCGTATTCATGGTGATTTATATCATGTTCATGCTTGCATTCAATGTTAGTCAAACTCATTGCATCTTGATGATCGTTGTCGCTCTCTAGTTGGTCGCTTCCCAGACTTTTGCTAGCCTTCACTTGTACTAAGCGGAATACTGCTTGTGCATCCACCTCCATAAACCCAAAAGTTTTTCCATGAGAGTCCACCATACCTACCTATTTTGCAGTATCTACCTGTCGTTCCAAGTAAATTTGCATGTGCCATTCTCTAAACCTTCAAGAAATAATCTGTTTTGCATGCCCGAACTGCTCATGTGGTGACAGAGGGCTATTGGTATCTTCCATGCTAGGATTGTTATCCTCGACATGTGTTTATTCACAGTCATTCACGACAAAGGGGCCGGTATTTGGGATCCCCAGTTCCACGCTTAAATCGAAAACATAACTGTAAAACAAGACTCCCCCCGGATTGATGTTAGTATGGACGGTACCCGAGGATTCGGCTAGCCGTGGAGTGTGATTGATTGGTGGTGGGGGAGTTAAAACTTTAATTTTCTGTTTGGGAACCACCTATAGCATGAGTAGCATGGAAGATATTGAGAACTCTTGGTCATTGCGTTGACAATGAAAGCATGCCACCCAAAATTATTATCTCTGTTTTCAAAGCTTGAGCTCTGGCACCTCTGCAAATCAATGCTTCCCTCTGCGAAGGGCATGTCTATTTATTTTCCTGTCAAGTCATCCTCCTCTTATATAAGCACCAATTAGAGAGCACCTCTGTCATTTTTATGATTTGCTTTTGATTGATATTGAGTATGACTATGACTGGATCTTCGTTGCTATGAATTACAATGTTTAGTCAGCCCTTGATCTTTGAAAGTGCTCTGCATTTATGTTTTGCGGTCTCAGAAAGTGCTAGCGAGATAGCACCTATTCATATTGCTTCATGCTTGTTTTGATTGAAGTGTTGGTATTTGAAACTCATTATTATTTGCTCGTTAGCTGATTATGCCATTGATATTAGTTTACCGTGAGACCTTTGTGTCATTTGCTTTTGTGGTTAACTTGTGATCTTGCTGAAATTCTGGTTATGAGTTAGACATAGTTGCAACAACAAGATCAAACAGATTTTGTCAAAGTTTTTCTTTCTCTCTTAGTTTGTCAACTGAGTTGCTTGAGGACAAGCAAGGTTTTAAGCTTGGGGGAGTTGATACGTCTCCATCGTATCTACTTTTCCAAACTCTTTTGCCCTTGTTTTGGACTCTAATTTGCATGATTTGAATGGAACTAACATGGACTAATGCTGTTTTCAGCAGAATTGCCTTGGTGTTATTTTTGTGCAGAAATCAAAGTTCTCCAAACGTCCTAAAAATTTACGGGGAGCAGTTTTGGAAAATATCAAAAATATCTGAGCCAAGCTCCACCTGAGGGGGTGGGCCAGTGGGCCACAAGCCCCTGCTCCGCCGCCACCCCCTGGTGGCGGTCGGCAGGCTTGTGGGGCCCACACGGACCTGCCGCCCCCAACTCCAGCTCTATAAGTTGCCTTTCGTCCCAGAAAAAATAAAAAGAGAAGTTTTCGCCGCGTTTGCGATATGGAGGCGCCGCCACCACCAGTTCATCTAGAGGGCAGATCTGGAGTCCGTCTTGGGCTCCGGAGAGGGGAAATCGTCGCCATCGTCATCATCAACCTTCTTCCCTCTCCAATTCCATGAAGCTCTTCGTCGTTCGTGAGTAATCTATTCGTAGGCTTAGTGGGCGGTGATGAGTAGGATGAGATCCATCATGTAATCAAGTTAGTTTTGATGGGGATTGATCCCTAGTATCCACTATGTTCTGAGATTGATGTTGCTACTACTTTGCCATGCTTAATGCTTGTCACTAGGGCCCGAGTGCCATGATTTCAGATCTGAAATTATTATGTTATCACCAATATATGTGTATTTTAGATCCGATCTTGCAAGTTGTAGTTACCTACTATGTGTTATGATCCGGCAACCCCGGAGTGACAATAACTGGAACCACTCCTGGCGATGACCATAGTTTGAGGAGTTCATGTGTTCACCAAGTGCTAATGCGTTGGTCCGGTTCTTTATTAAAAGGAGAACCTTAATATCCCGTAGTTTCATTTTGGACCCCGCTGCCATGGGAGGGATGGACAATAGATGTCATGCAAGTTCTTTTCCCTAAGCACGTATGACGACACACGGAATGCATGCCTACATCACATTGACGAACGGGAGCTAGCCACATATCTCTCCGTGTTATAGCTGTTGCATGATGAATATCATCCAAACAAATCACCAACCCATTGCCTACGAGTTTGTCCTACTTCTGTTACTTGTCTTGCTCTGCTGCTGCTGCTACTACTGTTGCTACTGCTGTTACTTGTCTTGCTCTGCTGCTACTGTTGCTACTACTATCTCTTGCTACTGTTGCTACTTGCTACTGTTGTCACTACTGTTGTTCCTTGCCACTGCTATTGCTTGTTACACTGTCGTTACTCGTTACTTTGCTGTTACTACTGTGCTTGCAGATACTAATCTTTCAGGTGTGGTTGAATCTGACAAATTCAGCTGCTAATACTTGAGAGTATACTCTCACCTCCTGTGGCTTATCAACAAACTGGGTCGAATACTCTACCCTCAAAAACTGCTGCGAACCCACACGCTGGTGGGCCATCAACAACATTCTTCTAGTTCCGTTACTGGGGAATGCTATCAGCATTCTTCTGGTGCCGTTGCAGGAGAAGGTTTGTTGTCATAAGCATTCGTCTAGCTAACGCCAGAGATTGCAGATCAACAGCCCGACCACATACCTCCATGGTTTATCCTCTAGATCGTATTTCTGTGGAGCTCGGGCGGAGCCCTGCTGAGATAGATCACCACCAACCTCCGAAGCGTCGTCACGCTACCGGAGAACTCATCTACCTCTCCGTCTCTCTTGCTGGATCAAGAAGGCCGAGATCATCGTCGAGTTGTACGTGTGCTGAACGCGGAGGTGCCGTCCGTTCGGCACTAGATCGGAGCGGATCGTGGGACGGATCGCGGGACGGTTCGCGGGGAGGATCGAGGGACGTGAGGACGTTCCACTACATCAACCGCGTTTCTTAAACGCTTCCTGCTGTGCGATCTACAAGGGTACGTAGATCGGAAATCCCCTCTCGTAGCTGGACATCACCATGATAGGTCTTCATGCGTGTAGGAAATTTTTTGTTTCCCATGCGACGTTCCCCAACATTCTCTCGGTACTCCTAGCATGTCAAAAGGTTTCCATGCAAAGATGTCCCAATTCTCATAGATGAATTCCATGAGCGTGCTTTCCTATTTAGGATCCAAGCTAGTCCCAATAGTGAACTGCTTAGAAGAGTCACCGGGGGTGAAATCAACTTGCTTGGTATCATTTGTTGGCTTGAACTTGAGGGGCGGCTCAGAACCAACAGTGGGTTTTCTGAGGGGACTCATGTCGGACGGGTCCACATTAGCCTTGTGAAATTCCAATTCTTGAGCCATGCATGCCCACTCAGCGTAGGCAATGTCTCCTTCCTCACACTCATGTGCTATCTTTCGATCTCCATTGACTATCATAGTCCCTTTAAGACCTGACATCTTGATCTTGAGGTACACATAGCAGGGTCGGGCCATAAAACAGGCGTAAGCCGACCGTCCGAACAAGGCATGGTAAGGACTTCTGATCTTGACCACCTCAAACATCACAACCTCGCTCCTATAATTGGATTCATCACCAAAATCAACGTTTATTTGATCCTCCCAACTAGATATGTCGACTTGCGTGGGACAATGCCATGAAAGACCGTGGTCGAGGGCATCAAGTCGCCCTCAGACAAATTCATCTGCCGGAAGGTGTCATAGTATAAGATATTAATGTTGCTTCCTCCATCCATGAGAACCTTGGAGAGGGTATATCCCCAACCTGTGGCGCTACCACCAATGCTAAGTCGCCGGGACTATTGACCCGGAGCGGGTGATCATCTCTACTCCATGTGATGGGCTGTTCTGACCAATTGAGGTACCTAGAAACCACCGGCTCAACCATGTTGATCGCCCTCTGCCTGACTTTCTTATCCCGCCTGCAGGTGTTCGTGGTGAAAACATGGTACTGACCACTGTTCAATTTGCTTGGGGTTGCTCTGAAATCCACCCTGGTTGTTCTGCTGCTGGAAACCGCCCTGGTTATTATGCTGCTAGAAGCCGCCTTGGTTGTTGTACTACTGGTTACCCTGACCAGAGTTTGTCCACCGCCATTGTTCGAGCCGCCCTGCCCGTGAGGGCCGGAGCCAGGGAACCCACTGGAAGAACCCCCTTGTGACCCGCCAGGTCCAAAATGACCCGGGAGTCCACCACTATTACTCCCTTGGTTATCCCTGGACGCTTGGAGACAAAATTCCTGCATCACATAACAGTTTTCCCAAGAGAAAGTAGACGGGGCATCCGGAGTACTGTGCTTAGGACAAGGTCCCTGAAGAATCTCCTCGTAATTACATGTTTTCTCCCATTGTAGCCTCGAGATTGACCAGTATTCCGACGCTAGTTTCTAGGCTCGGCAATGGTATTGGCACCAAAATCTGACCAGCCATCTTGTTGTCTTCTCTTTTCTTGACCTCCCTGGTTTCCATTGGGTCCATGAGCTTGAGAATGACCCTTGGTGCCATCCCCTTTCTTAACTTCACTTGCTTTGTCATCATCTTAGTCGGCATCTTTTGTGTCGTATGACTCGGCGTACCTGGTGAGAGTGTTCATCAACTCGCCCATATCCCGCACCTTTCGCTTCAAACGACCAAGCTTCAAGACTCGAGGTTGAAAATGACAATTTTTCTCCAAGATCACCATGACTTGAGCCGCCATGATGCCATATGATGAGTGGATGATCTCAGCAACCCGCCGTGTCTAGTGGTGAGCCGACTCATCCATACGCTGAACACACTGATGTAGATCCAAAATCGTCATTGGGAGCTTGCAAGTTCCTCAAAAGTTTTTAATAAATCGTTCTTTTAATTACGCCCAAGTGTTGATGGAGTTGGGAGGTAGTTTTTTCAACCATGTTTGAGCCGACCCTTCCAACATAATCGTGAGATACTTGGCACACACTGCATCACTAGTGTCAAGCATGTCCATAGAAAGCTCATAACTCTCAATCCACGCACCTGGCTCAAGGTCGGGTGTGTAATTGGGCACCTTGAGAGGACCTTTGAAATCTTTAGGCATACACTCGTTGCGAAGAGAGAAAGACAAACAGGGGACCCATATGGTCCTTCCAACCGACTAGCTATACACACGTGCTGGCGGTGCATAAGTCGGAACCACCTCAGCCGCCACCGCCGCTGCCGCATCTGCTTCCGCCCGACGGGCAGCTCGGGCCACGTTCACAAGCACCTGGGCATTCGACATTGGTGGTCTAGGCAGGTTGGCTTGAGGCTGCTGTCGGTGAGCACTGCTGGAAACCGCCAGAGGATACTCATGGCGACTCTTGGTGCGACTGGCGTGTAGTGTGGAGTGCAACCGATCACGACTTTAAGAAAATTGCGCCTGTTGAACCACGACCATCTTTAGCATCTCGATGGTGTTCCTAGCTTCCACCTCAATTAGGGTGTTTCGATGAATGGGGCGAGATTCCAAGTTGCCTGTAGCAGCCAACACGTTTTCTACAGGGTTGGAGAAGTGGCCCTACGGCCTTCGGAAATGCTGAACTGGTGGCTGGATCGGCGAAGGCTGAGCCGGCTACTGTGTCGGAGGCGGCCGAGCCGGCTCAGCTTGGACATCAGTATGTCGAGGCGGGTTATGTTCCATGTGAGGCATGTGTGCGCTGTCAAACAGCCGAGTAGGATTGAGATTGGCCAGAAAACGACTCTGATGCCTCCTCTCATGCACCGCATCAGAAGTGTCTCGCCGACGCTCGAGCCGCCACACCTCAGCCTTCAAACGTTCAACCTCCTCACTGATTTGAAACTGCTGATCCTCCATCCAGGTGTTTTTAGCGTCAATCTCTCACTGAATCTTGGCCATCTCTTCACACAGTTTTACCAGCTCTGCATTGATTTCCTCCTGATTTTCGACAGTAACGACGACTGCCACAAGTTTTGACATCTCGCCCATCAGATCCGTCATGGCCTGGGCCGGCGTTTTCCCAGATCCGCTGGCTCCATTGGCAGCTGCCGCATCTGGCTGATTTGGAGCCGACAACCCCTGCCATGTAGATAGTAACCTGGTGAGGTGGCTCTTACGGGCCTTCGGAGATCGCCGCCTCAGGGAAGCTCCCAAGCCTTGCATCATAGAGAGGGCAAATTGAATTCGTGTCTCCCATGGATGACTCGCCATATGAGTTGACGGGGGTGTCTCCATCAGTCGCCGGCTCATCCGGGAGGCTGACCCCCTGCGTGAAGCCAACGAAGACGCGACGCTGCACCACCTGACATTTAGAGGGTCGAGCGAGCCTAGACGGCACGACGATGTTGATGTAGATGTCCGGCTCAAGAACAGGCACACCAATTTTTCCGATGAAGACGTGAATCTTACCGAAGGGGACCCAGTAACCAGATTTGATCGAACCGGCCTCGGGACCCCAGCTCGAATTGTCGATGTAGCACTTTCCATGGCGGATCTTGGTCATGAGACCAACCGCGTAGCTCCCGAACCCTGGAAGGGCTCTCTTTGAGAACTCAACTCCATCGTGCGTAGGCCCCACGGTGAGCGCCAACTGTCGTGGTTTTATCACGGCAGATGTCCTCATGAAAGGACTTAGTGGTGAAGTCATCGGAACTACGTGGTGACTCAAAGGGGTTGATAGGGAACGAGAGACGAGATGGAGGTAAAAGCCTACGTCCTACTTTGTGTGTATTGATGATGAAATAGATTACAAGGGTGCGGTTTCGCCTAACCTAGCTCTCGATAGATTGTAACTTAAGTCTATCATCCCTAGAGACTCACCTTTATATACAGGTCGAGACCCTAGGTTTACAAGAGTCCGGGTCACGTTATGTTTCGTGACCTGTTATGTTTCTAACTCACCTTGCTCCTTTAAGCAAGGAAACTCCTGGCGACCTTCTCCCTCATGGGCCAAGACTCGCCATCTTTGTGTCTTGGGCCGCCGCTGACTCTCTTTAGTGAATCGCCTTGCGCCTCCTGCCTTGTATGTCAGGGCCCATAATGAATATGAACTTTGAGATGCCATCAACTAGACCCGGCCTCATAGGGTGGGTCATACGTTGGGATAATATCCCCAACAGGTATCTCCGAAGGTGTCCGTTGAGTTAGCATGGATCAAGACTTGGATTTTTCACTCCGTATGACAGAGAGGTATCTCGGGGCCCACTCGATAATACAACATCACAAACAAACCTTGCAAGCAATGTGACTAAAAAGTTAGCCACGTGATTTTGTATTATGGAACGTGTAAAGAGACTTTCCGGTAACGAGATTGAAATAGGTATAGGGATACCGACGATCGAATCTCGTGCAAGTAACATACCGAAGGGCAAAGGGAATGTGATATGGGATTAAGTGAATCCTTGACACAGAGGTTCAACCGATAAAGATCTTTGTAGAATATGTAGGATCCAATATGGACATCCAGGTCCCGCTATTGGAGATTGACCGGAGAGTGTCTCGGTCATGTCTACATGGTTCTCGAACCCGCACGGTCTGCACACTTAAGGTTCGATGATGTTTCGATATAGTTAAATTATTGATGTTGGTAACCAAATGTTGTTTGGAGTCCCAGATGAGAACCCGGATGTCACGAGGGTTTCCGGAATGGTCCGGAGACCAAGATTGATATATAGGAAGTATCCATTTGGCTTCCGGAAGATTTTCGGGTTGTAAGTGCATCTAGTGCCCTTAGTGATTTTGGTGGTTTGAAGACTTATAGGTTAAGTGACTAATGTGTTTATAAGTGTACACATGCTCTATAAGTCGATGAGGAGTTTGAGTTAGACGATGAATATCGACCCCTAAAAATGTATGTCTTCGGTTGAAGATTTTGGTCTTACCTTGAAGATTTGATCACGAAGAAATTGCGATAAAATTGATACTCCTCATGAAGATATTGATGATGAGGAATCTGGTGGTTCCTGAAGAAAAATTGTTTGAAGACTTTGAAGCGTGAAGATTTATTCTTTCTGTTTCATTTTCTTTACTCTTGAGTCATAGGAAAACCGTACTGTTAAAGGGGGTCGAGGTAATACTAAGAAATAAATTTCCTCATGATGCTCAACCCAAGCCTAAACCTACTAAAGCCTCAGAGTGAAGAATATGAGAGACATGAGGACCTTCACAGTTGAAAGTTCCGACCGTTATCGCGACACACACCACCTAAGTGATCTTATCCACCCAACGGTCATAATAGTTAAGGGCATTTATGTCAAATCATGTCGGGATGCTCCCAGGCTATAAATAGCCGCCCCCACGACCATTAGCTAGTTGGCTGCTCTGAGAGAAACTAACACTTATCACTTAGAGCAACCCAAATTCCTCAGAGTCTTCGAGAGTAAATCATCAAGTGAGGAAATACCCCAAACACCAAACCACGAACCAAAACCAAGTGATTGAGCATCACTGAAGAATTTGTTCTTGTGTGGAACTGAAGCCTTTTACCTTTGAGGACTGTGCATCCTCGAGACGGTTAGGCGTCATGGTCTAGAGCATCCAGCAGTCGATTGTGGATCGTCGGGTGACCGAGTTTGTGAGGGTTTGGAAGTCTGCCCTGAAGACTTACCACGCGTGTTGGGCGAGGACTGTGTGACCTTAGCTCAAGGATAATATGGTAGGGACTGTGTAACCTTTGGTTTCAATACCAAGCCGCTCCAAACCAGACGTACAACTGTCACATCAGTTGGAACTGGGTCATCAACAACTGTCTTCATCGTGATACGGGTTCTATTTCTTCAACTCTTTCATTTCCTCAGAATTGTATGTTGAAGACTTTCATTTGTACTGTTTGAATAATTTGTTTGAAGACTTTCTCTGAATTTTCTCAACCTCAAATTCTTCATTCTAGTTAATCTTCACATGCGTTCTGTGTGCCTGTGTACTATCAAACCAATTCTCATAATCTTCACCAAGTAATCTACAGTTGTAGTCTTTGCACCTCCGATCCTGCGCTATTTCCGCTGCACGTAATTCATCAGTGAGGAATTTCCTCAAAAGGAATTTACTCAGCGATGAAATTCTAAAAATCACCTATTCACCCCCCTCTAGTCGATATAACGCACTTTCACGGGCATTACCAGTAAAGTATCGGGAGTGACGAATGGGTTCCGGAGTTCCATCGAGAGGGGCCACCCACCCGGGAAGGAACCAAATAGGCCCAAGGGTGGTGCACCAGCCCTTAGTGGGCTGGTGGCCAGCCCAAGAAGGCCTATTCGACCGAAATAGGAGAAGGAAAGGAGAGGTGGGGCAAACCGAATTGGGGAAGGGGGACTCCTCCTCCAAACCGTATTGGAGGACTCCTCCTCTTCCTTGGCGCGCGAGCCAACCCTCTGGATTTTCCCCAAGGGCGCCACCCCTCCCTCCCACCTACACATAGTGGAGGTGAGAGAGGTTTTTGGCACCTTAAGCCAAGGCACATCCCTCTCTCCCTCCACCACTTCGTGACGCCCCGTAGCTAGTTCGATACTGTACAACGAAGCCCTGCCGGAGTAGCTCCACCACCATCACCGCCACGCCGTCGTGCTGTCGGATAAATCAGCCACCTCTTCGTCTCTCTTGCTGGATCAAGAAGTCGGAGATCGTCATCGAGCTGCACGTGTGCTGAATGCGGAGGTGCCGTCCGTTCAGCGCTAGATAGGGACGAAGATCGTGGGATGGCTTGCGATTTGGATTGCGAAGACGTTCGACTACATCAACCGCATTTCTCAACGCTTCCCGCTTAGCAATCTACAAGGGTATGTGGATCCGATCTCCCCTCGATCACCATGGACAGGTCTTGTGTGTGCGTAGGATTTTTTCCCCATGCAACGTTCCCCAACAATAATAAAACTTTGGCCCACGTATATGTCAGACCCAATGATTCACCTTTTTGGAAGGGCCTTATGAGGACGAAGGCAACTTTTTTCCAAAGGACTAAATTCATCATTGCAAATGGTGAGTCGACGAGATTCTGAGAGGATACGTGGTTAGGGGAGACGTCGCTTGCTTCTCAGTATCCATCTCTCTATAATATTGCACAACGTAAGGAAGTTTATGTTGCTACAGTATTACAAACTATTCCTCTAAATATACAATTCCGGAGAGATCTAGTTGGAGATAGATGGGCATCCTGATTGCATCTTGTTCGAAGGTCGATGGACATTCAACTTTCATGTGAGGCTGTCAGACTTCAATGGAAGTTAAGTGCGAATAAAGTCTTTTTGGTCAAATCTATGTATTTATATCTCATAGACTCGGGCCCAATCCCAAACTCTTTACATATTTGAAAGGTCAAGGTTCCTTTAAGGATCAAAGACTTCATGTGGTTTGTTCACAAGGAGGTGATTCTAACGAAAGATCACTTGGCTAAACGTGATTAGGATGGTAATAGGAGATGTAGTTTTTGTGATCAAATGAAACTATCAAACACCTCTTTCTTCATTGTCCGTTGGCTAGGATTGTACGGCGTTCTCTTCAAATAGCTTTTAATATTAACCCTCCTCGTAGCATACATACGTTATTTGGGACGTGGCTACAGGGATGCACCCTAGCTTGGCACAACATATCCGTATAGGAGTATGCGCTTCGTTGTGGTCGATTTGAAACTGCAGGAATGATTTAGTTTTTAACAGACATACAAATACAATTTTTTTGTAGGTCATCTTCTGACCCACTACATGGATCTGTACGTGGTCGTTACTAACTAATGCGGGAGCGAGGGATCCTTTGGTTACTGAGTCTGTCCGATGAGAGATGGTAGCTCGGGTTATCTTCAATAGGTTTGGATGTCGGTTTAATAATAGGATAGATGTTTAGTCATTGGTCCCTATTTTCCCTGGTTGTGGCCTTTTCATCTCTTTTTATGACGCTTTATGCTCCACCTTCGCATGAACTTGTAATCGACTCATGAAATATTTGCTCTATGTTTAATAAAATGCCGTATGCATCAATTGATGCACAAGCCGAAGATTAACCACCTTTTCTAAAAAAAGAAGGACGGTGATTCCCCAACCAACCAGAATTCAAACCCTAGACATGGCACGTGCGCTTGCATTTTTCTGAATTTATTTAGACCTTCACGCGATGTGTATTGTGGAAGGAGACGTTTCCGACTATAAAATTGTGTGCGGCGACTTCGTCAATCTCAAGACTATGTGTCGGCTCAATCTTTTAAAGATGATCATAGGATTAGGAGATGTGTGTTCATAGAGATTAGTGTATGTGTGTATGTATGAGGGACTGGTTTAAAAATGTTTGGTTATTGACAAAAGTTGTAATTGTACACGCGCATTTTCCTCCATAGGTGGGCCCACAGCCAGCGTCGAATGGCGATAACAAACTGAGCGGCAGAGGCGGCCATAGCCGCGAGCGAAAGCTTCTCTGTGTACAAATCTACTTCCATCGATGCCACTCGTCGGTAGCCCTCGCCACGGCCCGCCGCTGAAGCTCGCCGGCCGCGCCCAGCGCCGGCCTCCGCCCCGCACCATTGCGCCCAAATGCGACATCTCCTCCCCTCCTCCGCGCCTAACCAGGAGGGCCGTTTCCGCCGCCTCGCTGCTCCTCACCGCCCTCCCTTTCCCCGCCTCGTCACCCCAACTCCCGGCAGCCTCGGCATCGGAAACGGAGGCAGAAGTCGGGGAAGGAGAAGGAGGCGCACCAGCGTTGGAGCTGGAACGGTACACTGACCAGGACCAGGGGTTCACCCTCCTCAAGCCGGCCTCATGGCCCAAGGTATGAAGCTCTGTGGCGACGTGGCGCTGCAACCTAGCGTAAACACTCATTTGATGCATCATCCTAGGATGCTTTGTGCATTTTGACGCGTTAGGTTCGTGGATTGGAGCTCTGAATCGTGTGACGCTGTTGTGTAATTGGGGAAGGTGGAAAAGGCGGGCGCGACGGCGCTGTTCCAGCAAGAGGGGAAGGGGAGCAACAATATTGGGGTCGTCGTCAACCCTGTCCGCCTCTCCTCACTGACGGATTTCGGTACACCGCAGTTCGTCGCAGAAAGGCTTCTACAGGCAGAGAAGAAAAAGGTAAATGTGTGTAGGGGCATTGCCATTTGCCAGCCCCATACTTATTGCTACATTTAGAAATCTTATTTTTACGCGCTCCACTTAGATGAACTGCTTATAGGCTGTGTAGTATAAGGTGCAAACTGAGCTCCTTTTGTTGCTTCTTATTATGACCGGCGATAAAGATTCAGTGCCCACATTTTGGAGAAGTTCAGTGCTAGTATTGGCAGTTGGTTTGAAACCTTTCCCTTGATTCAGGAAAGTACCAAATCTGCAGAGGTGATTTCTACCGGAGAGAGATCGGGCCATGATGGCTTGACAGTGTACGAAATCGAGTACTCACTGGATAGCACCAGGGGAGGGATGAAGCGGATCTTCTCGGCAGCGTTTGTTGCTTCCAGAAAGCTCTATCTGCTCAATGTAGCCTATTCTGATACTGAGGAGAAGCCCTTGGACAAGCACACTAGACTTGTTTTCGAGGAAGTCCTTCATTCCTTTGATTCTGTATAGTTTCTTTCTCTTAACAGGGGATGTATCATGTATGTCTCCCTTTCTTGTTCATACAAACTTCGACCCTAACATAAGCTTCTTTACGGTGATTTGTAAAAAGAGTTATGAAAGGTTACAATGATCTTCTTCCAATACAATTTGAAATGTTTTTAGTTTCTTTCAGCAGGCTGTATTATTATATGATTTTTAGTTTATCTGAGAATGCAACTTTACTTTAGGAGCTGAAACTATGTTGTATACAAGTGTACTGTTGTTTGTTCCAGGGAACTTTATGTTTTCACAGGTTGTGTCTACAGATCGTGTTTTGTTGGGTGCATATCCTTACCCTCAGTTTCAGCATCCAGGTAATCCATCAATGAGTACCCTGTGACAGTCAGTTACAGACTTACAGTAGAAACTTCAAGTTGTTAGAAATTGATTATACCTTGATTGTTTCTCACATGAAGCCTCATCTGCTGGAAATACATTATTTTCTGGTTAGGTCTTGACAACCTGCCGGCCTTTTTTCGAACCATGCAGGAGAAGTGCATGTGATTTCATTAGAAGAAGAAGAGAATGTACAGCCAAGAAATTATAAATGACCAAGAGTCCAAGACAAACCATCCAAAGCGACCCAAAGTACACGGCAACAGCACCAACCAGCAACACAACCAAGTAACACCACAGCAACAGCTAAAACCAAAAGCTAACCTCGGCCTTCAGCTGGTTGATAACCTGAAGGATCGGAGTGTGCTTCTTTCCCGGTCTTGCAGAACTTCAGTTATCTATATGATGTGTTTCCTTCTTTGGTGTGCTCTCAAACTGTTTTTAGTCCTGCAAGGATACCATAAGCAATATACTATCATAGTGATTTTACTTCAGTTAGGAACATTTTAGTGTTTGAATCAACATTATTTCAAGGGGTACCGAGAACTGAACTATCGACCTGAATCAAATATCACATGTCTATAAGGTTTCACGTTCTAACAAAACGGACAGCTTCCAACAGAAGGCTATCCGCCTTCAGAATGGGAACTGCTACAGTTGCCATGTGTGTTAAATAAAGACATCTCATAGTCATAATAGTGGACTAATACTGAAGCCCCATACTATTCTGACTTGCACCAGTTGGAAGACGCAGAATCAAATGATCAAGTGTAAACCGGTAAGCAGATGATGCATATTAGTAATTGTCTGTCGGAAAGATTTAACTGCTCTACTGTTGCTTATGGTTTTTCGCTGACACCAATGGATGGGACATAAAAGTTGCATCCATATGCTCCTTCCTCAAATACAGGAAAATTCCGTGTACACAGAAGTATTTTCTGGAAAAGGGAGACCAGCATTTTTGTAGTGGAGTATGCCACCTGGTAGCAGTAGCACTATTGGTTTGATGGAAATGTTCTTCCGGCTTACGTTTGTTGCTTGTAAAAATATTTGTGTGTGCAGCATGTATGGCCAGATAGTCCTCACGTGAAGCCATCTAACAGTCATACTTAAAGGACCTTTGGAACAAGTCTTCTGTCATTTGATTGTTCATTTCTGATCTCTTAGACATGAGAGGTATGCTCCTTCTTCTCAGCAGAGTTCCTATTAGTCATAAACTTTATTTGCACTGCTGGTTGACGGGTTCTTTGCAAAAATAGTAAAAGCTAACGAGTCAAATAATTCCTTTCCACCAATGTAGCATATACAACGTCCTTCCTAATACACTGTAAATTCTTATAGTTCTGGATGCAACCAAGATATCTTGTATATGATTGCAAGGAATTTTATTATCGGAAGGAGTAACTGATTATATTTTCATTGCAAATGCCATCTTGAATGAGCCATAATTCAAATCAAGGTTTGTGACTAGAAACCTGCATGTCATAGCCTCATTGCTCATTTTCCTTAATTGTGATGTAATTATGAAATAAATATACTTCCCAAAAAATGGATCTTTGGACTAACACTAGCAAAAGGTCCCGTGCGTTGCAACGGGAGGAAAGAAGACCGCATACTCTCAATTTAAAAAAAAATGATCTATAATTTGAGTATTTGTAGCTAATACCCAAACAAAGATGATCTTAGCCTACAAAACACAGTTCAAGATTCCAGATGTCTTCTATTTAAATATGGTTTGCATATAGATTTAAAAAGTTCTATATGTGTCATAGTTACATGCAGCAGATGAAACACAAAATAAGATGCTATGTATCGGTTTCGTATCGGTTTCAATATTAATGCTCATGACTATCACAATAATTGTTTGGATATTTCTAAAATAAATATTCATGTACTTGTAATGTTCATGAGTTTTATAAATGTATGTATATGCTACAAAAATGATTTATGTATTCACTCTAAAAAATGTGTAGTCCGTTGGTAAGTACGCGTATGGATTTGGCCAAAGGAAATACATACATAGCATGTTCGATCATGTGACATGTACAAAAAGAGAGGCTGGTGGAAGTACAACATGCATACGGATGGTAATTGATTCATTGTAACTATTTCCCTCGCTCGTTCCTCGCTAAGTAACAAGAGCAATATGTGTGGCATGTTTATTTGCATTACGACTTTGGTACGAAGAAATGATGAATCTTGCATTATTGATTTAGGTTGCACCCTATTTTTTTAAAATAATTAATAGATAGATATTACATCATATTCAGATTCTATGCATTTTCCTAATCAAATTTCATATATAATATGTTGAAATTGAAGTTAAGGTTTAAAAGATATGATTATTTAAAAAAAATTCAGACGGATGGCGGGTTGTTTAATCCAAATATTAGGGGGTTATATGTAAAAATTCAGAAAACGCTGTGACTTAAAATCGGACTGCGGGTTCATTAGTACAAAAGTATGGGGGCTTTTTGTAAAAGGAAAAAACGATTCGTCCGGCTAAAAAACGTATTGTGGGTTTATTATCTGAAACTGTAGGGGCTTTAATGCAAAAGAAAGAAATGATTCGTTCGACTTAATAACGTACTGCGGGTTGATTATCTAAAATTGTAGGGGCTTTTGTACAAAATAGCCAACGACGTACGGTTCTTGTTCATTTTTTCTACATGCAGCAAACTAACTTACCCTCTGTTTTTTCAATTTTTCATCCAGTTCCCCTTAATTATCCAGAGGAGCACTCTGCAGAAGCTCATCACCGAATCTACCACCGCTCCCGACGACAACGGCGGCAAGGAGTGCACCGTGCAGCTCGACGACCTACCCGGCGGCCCGGCCGCCTTCGACCTCGCGGCCAAGTTCTGCTACGACGTCCAATTCGAGCTCAACGCGGCCAACGTGGTCCGAGTACGCTGCGCGGCCGAGCGCCTCGGGATGGCCGGCGAGGGCAACCTCGCCGGCAACGCCGAGGCCTTCTTCGTCCGCGACGTGCTCGGCAGCTGGGAAGACACCGTGCAAGCGCTGCAGGCCTGCGATGACGGAGATGACGGAGTGCCGCAGCAGGCCGAGGACCTCCTCCTCGCTCCCCGGGCATCGAGTCGCTGGCGGCCAAGGCGTGGGCCGACCCGACGCTCTTCGGATGCCCCATGGCCGAGAACTACACGACGAGGTGCGTAGAGGCGGCCGCCCCGCCCGTGATGTGGAACGGGACCTACGGGAAGCCGCGCTCGCCGGGAGCCGGGTGGTGATACACGCAGGCGTCGTCGCTCCGGCTGCCCCTGTACAAGCGGCTCATCTCCGAGATGCGGGCCAGGGGCATGAGCCCTGAGAGCATCGCCGGCTCGCTCGCGCACTACGCCAGGCGGCACCTCTCTGGCCTCAACAGGCGCGATGTCGGCGGCGGCACTGCGTCGGACACCACGTCGTCTGATGACGTGGTCGGCGAGCAGCGCGTGCTTCTGGAGGAGATCGTGGCACTGCTCCCAGCCGAGAAGGGCGTCGCGACGACGAGGTTTCTGCTCGGCATGCTCCGCACGGCGACGATCCTGCATGCCGGCGCGGCATGCCGGGACGTGCTGGAGAGGCGGGCTGGCGAGCAGCTGGAGGAGGCGGCGCTGGAGGACCTACTGATCCCTAACACCACCTACTCCATGGACACGCTCTACGACGTGGACTGCATGCAGCGCATGCTGGAACAGTTCGTGCTGTCCAACACGACAACATACGCCGATCCCTTGCCGGAGATCACGGCGGACGAGACCCCTCCCGGCGAGCTCATGCTGGCCAGCACGGTAGCCAAGCTCGTTGACGGGTACCTCGCCGAGGTCGGCATGGACGCAAACCTTAAGTGCTCCCAGTTCCAGCAGATCGCGGCGCTCGTCCCGGACTACGTCCGCTCCCTCGAAGACGGCCTCTACCGCGCCATCGACAACTTCATCACGGTAGGTAATGGCCAGTGGCGGCCATGAATTAATGAATGTTCTTGAGCTTGCATTTGATACCTCTCTATCATGGCAGGCGCACCCGTGGCTGACGGAGTCGGAGCGGGAGCAGCTGTGCTGGCTGATGAACTGCCAGAAGCTGTCACTGGAGGCGTGCACGCATGCAGCGCAGAACGAGCGGCTGCCGCTGCGGGTGGTGGTGCAGGTGTTCATCTTCGAGCAGCTGCGGCTGCGCACTACGGTGGCCAGCTGGTTCTTCGTCGGTGACAACAACGCCGCCGCCGCCGCCCAGATTGAGCCGCCCCGGGCCGAACAGCCGTCGCCCGCGCCCCGCGCCAGATCTGGAGAGGAGCTCCGAGTCTGACCGCAGCCGAAGCTCCCACGCCGCCCGACCCCGTCCACCTCGCGATGTCGACCAACTCCGGCCGGAGCCTCGCGGGCCATCAGCGTCGCTCGCCCCTTCTTGTTCCCTTTTATCTCTCTCCTGCCTCACCATCTTTTCTCTACGTGGACGCCCGAGCTCCCAGCCGCATATCTAGCACGTCGACGCTCGGATCCACACTCCCTCGCCCAGATGCTGTTGCCATGGACCCATTCCTGCCGGATCCGCCCCAGGCGTCGTTGCTTCGCCGGAGTCCATCGCCGTTGTGTCCCTACCTCGGGCAGGAGGAAGGGGGCGAGCTCCCGTTGGCCTCTCGCTCGCTGCCCCATCCGCTCGTGTGGGCGGCGCAGCCCAAGCCGCAGCGCAAGGCTGCCTCTCACAACGTCAAGGCCCAACGTTTCATATTTTTTTTGTAAAGTCATAGGGGCTTTTTTATAAAAAAGTCGCGGTGGGTTTTCCGACGAAAACAATAGCCTCTTTATTAGGTGGTATAGATATTTAGATCCTGACAAGCAGGCCCGACGCTTTAATCTTTTTTTATCACAGGGAGATAATCACGTGAATGTTTCCCGGCTGCGAAGTTGGGAAACCTTTGCCTTCTCTTTTAAGAATGTTTACTTACGTTGTCACTTTTGAGGAAAAGATTACATTAATAGGAGCCAACTTGTCCTGTAATCTTGCTGATATTATAAGCTGGTTGGCACACTGCATGATGACTGATTCGTGCACATGAATAGGGAGTTCTATAAGTTCTGCTTATGCAAGTTGCAACTCAATTATACATCCATGATCACATAATTGTGTCAAGTGCAAGTTGGAACTGCATGAGGAATGGAAACTTGCACTATTTTAACTGATACGGGATTGTTTCTGATGTAGCAGTTGCTTGCTGTTCTGATTCTCTGAACTGAAGTCAACACATTATTTTTTTCCAGGGTGTGAATGGATTTGGAGACTTGCAGGCTCCAGAATGTGAACATGCCGGCATTACCATATTGCACGCTTCTGCTCGTTTGACTCGTTTACACATGCGTATGCAATTAATGTCCAAACTTCACGCTTCAGGTATTTTTCATTTTGAATTGCTCAAATTGTCACATGTGTACGCTATTCATAAACAGACTTGCATCATTAGTTAGGAAGATCAAATGGCCCTGCAAGTGATTCATGCTGGTACTTTTTTTTTTTGTGTGTGGACAAACTCGTGCAAAGCAAATAAAAGCTTGAAATTTGTGCTGAGTCTGTGTATCTTAAGCCGCTTCTACCTATGACGATCTGACGAATCAGTGGTGTATATAGAATATAAATGATTCAGTCAGTCACTTGTCGGTCCAGATTGATTAAACTAGCTATGATAAGGAGAGTGAAATTTGACCCACCAGGCTAGTATGCAGTGCACCCCTGATCTGTATGTGGACCAGGTTACGTAAGAGCATTTCTAGTGGATGGTGTAAATTTAAACGTGTATATCTTCATATACACGTTCATATACACGTTGTTAAATTATACACGTTCCAGTTTTTCAGTGGAACGTGTAAATTAGGACGTGTATATTTCAAACGGCTATATTTTCAAACGGCTATATTTTCAACGACCATATTTCTGATCTATATAAACCACCCCTATCACCTTTCTTCCAGCACACTTCTACCTGTGACTTCTCTTCTCACCTAGTTTTTTCTATCGTTTCTCATACAACACAATGAACACATTCACTTGGGACATGAGTTCTTCGTCATCTTCATCTGGCGACGATGAACTCATACTTGCAGCATTCGCCGAGCGCGAGGAGGAAGAGAGGAAGAACGCTCGACGCCATGGCGGTTCCAAGCATGGACGTCAGTCAATCGATCAAGGAGCGACAAACTAATCGACAAAGATGCACTTTTGACGCAATGGGAGAAAGAGTCACAGTCTCTCGTACTCATGCAGAAGAACTGAGCTCGTTTATTCAGATGACTCAACGGATTAGAAATTTCAATGAACATGATCAGCTTAAACTTGATCTAATTGACCATGTGTGGCAAAAGTTTGGAAACGAGTGATGTCCTAGTTATAAGTTTGTAATAGATAAAAAAAGCGTGTAAAATTGACAGCAATCTGAATCAATTGGCAGCTATTTTACATCACAATCCTCTCCCTCCCGTCGCTGCCTCTCCCTCTCCCTCCCGTCGTTGCCTCTCCCTCTCCCTCCCGTGGCTGCCTCTCCCTCCTCTGCCCAGGCCGCCGCCTCGCCCTCCTCTGCCCAGGCCGCAGGCCCCTCCTCTGCCCAGGCCGCCGACCCTCCTCTGCCAGGCCGCCGCCCTGCCCCTCCCGTCGCCAGATCTGGGGCGACCGGAGAAAATGCGACGGCGATCTGGGGCGAGGTAGGGGCCGCGAGACGAAGCAGCCGAGCTCACGAGCGTGGCTTCGTCGTGGTTGTTTCCACGCCTGGTACCGTCGTGGCTTCGTCGTGGTTGTTTTCACCCCCGTTTACACGAGTCGCTAGGAGTCGTTGGGCAGTAAAACTGCCCGGTCTTGTATATTTACTATACACGTCCATATAGAGGATCCACTGGAGATGCTCTAACATACTGAATTTTATCGAGCTGGATAGCAGATGACATAAGATGCAATCCCGGAATAATATACAACCCTGCGACATCCTAAATTAGTAATGAGGGCACCTAGCATATATCCATGCTTTGCTCTCCTTTTTGTCTTCTACTCCCTCTGTACCACAATACTTGTAGTTGGGGGAATTTATATTAGTTCTCGCCGACAACAAGTATTTAGGTACAAAGAGAGTACTCCCTCCGTTCCTAAATATAAGTCTTTTAAGCGATTTCACTATATGTCTACATACGGAGCAAAATGATTGAATGTACACTCTAAAGTATATCTATATACATTAGTATGTAGTCCACTAGTGAAATCTCTACAAAGACTTATATTTAGGAACGGAGGGAGTATATAAGAGGGAGAACATCTTGGCTGCTGCCTCGAAACATTCTTGGAATCATGACCCGGCCATTGTTCTTGACCCCACTTGAGAGTATGTGTGTGTGGGCGTACTTGTTTTTCTTATACTTCCTTTGTTGACTTCCAGAGGGGTTAGTTTGACTTAGTGTGGTCTCTAAATTTCCTTTTGTATATTTTGTTCACGGTTGCAAAATCAGCTCTTACAAATCCAATTATTATCATTACCATCGTGCCACACAAAATACATATTCACTACGGACATTGGGGAAGAAAGAACTCCAGTAAATCTTCAAGGACAAACTCCAACATGCTTACATGCAAGCCGGAGAATCGAAACTCAATGAACAATTTTATCACAATATCTCTTCACTCTGTTGAGCAAGTTAGATTGCGTGCTAGTAAGTCTATGCTGCGTTTGGACTTTGGAGGCCAAAGCGAGTAGACCCAAGCTTGCAAACTCTGGCAATACAATTCTCCGAGTCCAAGGAGAACGAGAATACTTGGGCTGAAAGTGACACGCCCGATTTCCTTTGCTTGCGTATCACATGGACCTTTCAAAGGCAACTTTTGGATGTTTCTGCAGAGAACAGACGGCTACGTCTGAGTGCGGAGTTGCAGACGACCAGACGCTGCATGCCAAAACAACTTAAATATAAGTTAAATATAAGTTTTTAAAGATATTTTACTAAAAGTCTACGTAAAATGAGTGAATCTACACTCCAAAATATGTCTATATACTTCCGTATGCAGTCCATTAATGAAACATTCTTTAAAGATTTATATTTAGGAACGCAGGGAGGGAGTATTTCGAGAAGAGGAGTACGTATAAGATATACTCGATCAATCAAAGGACTCGGCCGGTCAACAGAACGGAACTGGCTCCCCAGCTGGGCCACCCTGTTTGAATCTCATGACAAAGCAAAAGTGTCGGCCTCATGGCTAAGATTAGTAAGGCTGGTCACAATGGGGAGTAACATAAGGTAGGAACCTACACACTTTTCTAGACTATGTTCCTACCTCCACAATGGGGAGTAACATATATGTAGTGTCATGCAACAATGCATTTATTAGGCTATAGACTCATTGTTTATTGGAGTGTGTGATGTTCCGGTAACTTAGCTAGTTACCACAAGCACCTCTCTCTTCATTAAATATGTGCCACATAAGCAAAGTTGTATTGGAGTGTGTGATGTTACTGCTAAGTTCCTCCCCATTGTGACCAGCCTAACTAATCGTGTATGAACGGATTAGTCAATGAGCTTGCTCTACTAGGAAATTAGCATCATGCACCAACCCAAAACTCCCCTTGAAGGAGAGCATCATGCGTGCACCCAAGACCGAACACACATTCTAAAATACAACCTCCGTTCCAAAATATAAGTCTTTTATAGATTTCCCTAGAAAGACTATTCAAATGCGGAGTAAGCGCTTTAAAACAATTACGATTTAGGCTTAAAATAAATGCAAAATAAAACTAATTGAAGACCCTACGCTTACCCAAAG
Organism: Hordeum vulgare subsp. vulgare; assembly: GCF_904849725.1. Lineage (NCBI taxonomy): Eukaryota > Viridiplantae > Streptophyta > Magnoliopsida > Poales > Poaceae > Hordeum > Hordeum vulgare. The sequence continues at coordinate 482,224,980 of NC_058519.1, forward strand.
CTTTACACCACAATAATTTTGATCCTAGGCACCACCAAGAATCTAGGACGCCAAAGCACCAAGATGAACAAGCTCTAGGGTACCAAGCACCTAGAATAATGAACTTCTTAAACTTCACTTTCACGTATCATCGTGAAGAACTCAAATCGATGCAACTAATACAATGATAAGAACACACGAAGTGATCAAGTCCCTCACACTCAAATTCCTACACAATAATAAAAGCTATGGAGGAATATGAGAGAAAGAACAAGGAGCTCACAAAGAACTCCAAGATCTAGATCCAAGGGGTTCCCCTCACATAGAGGAGAACGTGATTGGTGGAAAGGTAGATCTAGATCTTCTCTCTCTTTTCTCTCAAGAACCAGCGAGAATCATTGGAAGGATTGAGAGTTAGTAAGCTCGAAGAAGGTCAACAATGGGGGGCAACATGAGCTCCAAGGATGAGGTTCAATGGGGAAGAAGAACCCCTTTTATAGGAAGGGGAAAATCCAACCGTTACCCCCTCAGTCTGCCCATAAGCGGTGCTACTGCTCTAGAGAGCGGTACTACCGCCCATAAACCGCTGCTGGGAGCGGTACTACTGCTGGGGCGACATAGCCACATATTAGAGGGTAGACACACAAGTGGTAGTTCCGCCAGAGCAGTACTACCGCTGCCAGGAGCGGTACTACCACAGATAAGAGGTAGTAACGCCTCCTACTACCGCTCAGGATCCGTTGAGGATTCCAGCCAGAGAAATCATGGGTGGAAGTGGCGCGGTAGTAACAAGCGGTATTACCGCGCTGAACTACCGGCCATAAATCGCCAGTCCGACACGAATAGTGTTGAGACACCAGGATAGCGGCACTGGCCAGGGACACTATCGCCCGAGAGTGGTACTACCGCTGGCCAGGGCGGTACTACCACAGATAAGAGGTAGTACCGCTGCTGGGAGCGGTACTACCGTTGGGATCTTTCCGGATCAGAATGGAAGCAACCGATGAATGCAGAACACCAAAACCGCCATAACTTCTGCAAGTGAGATTCGAATTGAGAAAACTCAAGCTTGTTGGATTTCAGGACGACAAGAGATGATATGAAAATGCCAATGATATAGAGATGTGAAACCTCTATGAGTGAAGAACCGGTAAAAACTCCAACATCGAGAACATCATAGAAGATGCATATGTACACCGTTTTTTATGGACTCGAGCTTGTCATGAAGATGACCATAAGCTCTAAAACTAACCAAGAGAAACACCAATCAAGAACCAAGAAAGATGATGCAAGGATGCAAATGGTTTGAGCTCTCAACGAACGATACGATCAAGCTATTCACTTGAGAGCCCCCTTGATAGTACAACAATCGATCCTATAACCCGGTCTCCCAACTACCACCATGAGGGTAAAATAGAAAACCTATCAAGGGCAAACCTATACCTTGCACAAAGTCCACTTGATCTAGATGATGACGACCTTGCCTTCCTCAAGATGGACCACCTTTCTTGATTGCGTTGGCTCGATGAAGACTAGTTGATTGTTCCCCCATACTCACTATGGGTGATCCACTCTTAGACACATCTTCACAAGTCCATTGTCATCACAATGGACAACAAGCTTCAAGCATGATCTCTTCGTGATGCTCCACTTGAACTCGCACACCGTAATCTTGATGACGATCACCACGTGATGTCATCCTCCATGGGTTGTATGAGATCTTTCTTTGGATGCAAGCCCATGGAAACGTACCTAACCCCACACAGAACTCTCACATAGACCATGGGTTAGTACACAGAGCGTAATGGACAATACTTACCATACCATGGATCACTTGACCCCTCTTGATACATCTTGTACGCTTTGTGTGTTGATCAACTTGATTCACTCTTTAACTTAGTCTTGATCAACCTAGAGATTTATCTTCTCTATGACCAATATTTGGATAAATCCTTGAATACCACCTTGGTCACCATATAAACTCCTTGAAACTAACAGATGGACTCCAATGAGTGCTCATGGAAAAATTCTTCGAATATATCTCAAGGCAACCATTAGTCCATAGGGATTGTCATCAATTACCAAAACCACGCATGAAGAAATATGCTCTAACACACCTGTTTTTTCATGACGCCATGCCTAGAAATCCTCCTATTGGGCTGAGCTAATAGGGATGCATAATATCGCCTCAATATCCATGGGTAGAAATTGCTCGGTAATCTCCCACCTGTCCCACCATCTAGATGTTGCGTCAATTAACTCAGACACTAGTTGAGGTGGAGATGAAGATAGTGCCACAACTGGACTCAACCGTTCCGACCGAGGGATGCAATTCTGTCGCAAGTATGCGTAGACTGTCAGTTTCTAGTCCTCCAGATGAGATCTAACTGGAGATTATTTTGATGCTCCACTAGGGCCCGCCATACATGGGAGGGCGATGATCCTAGGGTATAATGATGAGTTGATGGATGTACTTCTCGCCCCTCGTTGGTTACCCCAAGTGGAAGGTGGAGATGTAGTCAGCAGCAAATTTCCCTCACACGAAGACTGTAATGTTTATCGAACCAGAAGGACTCCTAGGCTCAACAAGTAGGTGTCTTCCACCCTCACGCTAGCAGAAGACATGCACCTGCACACACAACAAATAACTTTTCTCCCAACGAGTACATAGAGGTTGTCAATCTCTCCGTCCTTGTAGTTTGCAAAGGATCAAAACACAAACGGGAAGGTAATAGTGATTGCAACGGAAAAGTAAATGAAAGCGGTAAATGATGGAGGTGTAAACAATGATGGTGATATGGACCGGAGTCACATGATGTTCACTAGTGATGTCTCTCTCCCAAAAGATGATAAACAACTATGCTTGGGTAAACAAATCACAGTTGGGCAATCGATAGAATTATGATCGCACCGCAATGCTAATTATGCTCCTTGATAGTTAGAGGTTCAATAGTAATGGGCAGTACGCCAAGACAAGTAGACCGTTTATTCATCAGCATCTACTTACTAATCATCCACCTTGAGATATCTATCCAGAACATCTCTCCGGTACTAAGTTGCGAGCCCCACCCAAAGTGTAAACTCAAAGCAATGGACAACTGCATTAACGAACTATGCGTAAGGTAAACAATCCTTACAACCGTGGTCACAAGCACCGTTGTTTTCTGCCTGGTGGCAACAAGCACATCCCCTAGTCTCATGTTTCTTTCACTCAAGCTAGACATCGAGGGGCCCGAACCCACAATCATGCATACCGCTCCCTCTTGGAGTTACAATCTACTATTTGGCCAAAGCAATAAAAAGCAACGGAGAACATGCATGAATCACTAAGGAACATAATATAAAAGGATAATCAAATATATAACTCATAACAATTTGAACATAATCTCATAATCCATCGGATCCCAACAAACCGAGCATACAAATAGCAAGAGAATTACATAGATGCCTTGATCATGTAGGGCAGCTCACAAGGACTAACCATTGAAGCACAAGATTGGAGAGAAGACATCACATAGCTACTGGTCATGGATTCATGGTCCAAGGAGGAATACTCACGGCACGTCCGAGAAGCGTCCATGGCGGTGGAGAAGCTCCCGGATGTCAATCCTCCCTCCGGCAGGGTGCTGGGAAGAGGTCTCCTGACGCTCCCGGTCTTGGAAGCGCTACGACGGTGGAACGATGGAGAAATTCGCGATTCCAGAAAGTGTGCGAGGGTTTCCTCTCGGGACCCTAAATATAGGCCAAAGGAGGGCACCAGAGGAGGTGGGACCCACCCATGCGACCTCATGGCGCGGCCTAGGGCCTGGTCGCGCCAGCAGGCTGCCTAGGAGGCCCGTGGCCCCCCTCTGGCCATCCTTCGGTGATCCCGCAGCTTCTATTTCGCTGATTTTTTATATATTTTTTCGGGATTTTTTTCGGGCTTCGGAAAATTGGGCAAAAGCACGTGCAAAATAGACATCAGCAGACAGAAACTGGCACTGGGTGCACTGAGTTAGTAGGTTAGTCCAAATATGTGTAAAATGATATAAAAGTGTAGCAAAACATATAACAATGTCACCCAAAAGATCATGGAACAAGCAGAAATTATAGATACGTTTGGGACGTATCACTCCCCCGTTCACAATAAATGCATATCCGTTTTGTGACATAGAGTCATCCAGATGTGTGTCAAAGCTAGCATCAACGTAACTCTTTACGACGAGATCTTCATCACCTTCATAAATGAGAAACATCTCCCCAATCCTTTTCAGGCACTTAAGGATATTCTTGGCCGTTGTCGAGTGTTCCACTCCTGGATCAATTTGAAACCTTCCGGCCATACTTATGGCAAGGCTGACATCAAGGTAGCATGCACAATATCCGTTTTCGGGAAGTAGAAAGACTTGATTATTCGAGCGCTTAAGGATTCTGGTGCAATCGAGATTCTCCACACCTACCGAACCAACAAAGCCAAAAGTGAATAACTGAAAGTCTCGGAACCCTAGACCCCTCACCCAGTGTTGTTGTTTTGTCACGACAAATGTCCTTGTGATAAGACTAAGTCTAGGAGCCATTGCAACTAGGTGGTCGCTTGGATGGGGTTGATCGGGAACGAGAGACAAAGATTTACCCAGGTTCGGCCCCTCCGATGGAGGTAAAAGCCTATGTCCTGCTTTCTATGTTATTGATGATGATCTCGATTACAAGGGTGCGGAATCACTAACCTAGCTCTCGAGGGTTTCTAACTTATCCCTCCTACCTCAGGGGCTCCCCTTTATATATAGGTTGATGCCGTGAGATTACAACAAAGTTCAGGCCATATTGTAACCCGTTGAAATGACGTGGATGTCGCCTAGAGGGGGGGGGGGTGAATAAGCGCTTTAAAATAATTTCGGTTTAGGCTTGAAAAAATGCGGAATAAAACTAACGTTAAATTTGTCAAGCACAAAACCTAAAACAACTAGGCTCAACTATATGCACCAACAACTTATGCTAAGCAAGATAAACAACTAAGTGATAGCAAGATATATGACAAGAAACAATATGGCTATCACAAAGTAAAGTGCATAAGTAAAGGGTTCGTGTAAGAGATAACCGAGGCACACGGAGATGATGATGTATCCCGATGTTCACACCCTTGCGGATGCTAATCTCCGTTGGAGCTGTGTGGAGGCACAATGCTCCCCAAGATGCCACTAAGGCCACCGTAATCTCCTCACGCCCTCGCACAATGCAAGATGCCGTGAGTCCACTAAGGGGACCTTTAGGGCGATCACCGAATCCGTACAAACAAGGTTGGGGCAATCTCCACAACTTAATTGGAGGCTCCCAACAACACCACAAAGCTTCACCACAATGACATATGGCTTCGAGGTGACCACAAATGCTCGGGGCAATGTCCACAACTTAATTGGAGACCCCGACGTTTGCCCGGAGCTTTACACCACAATGATTGAGCTCCAAGGCACCACCAAGCTTCTAGGGGTACCAAGTACGCAAGGGTAATAAGCTTCTCAACTTCTAAATTCCATGTATCACCGTGGAGAACTCAAACCGATGCACCAAATGCAATGGCAAGGCACACGGAGTGCCCAAGTCCTTCTCTCCCAAATCCCACCAAAGCAACTAATGCTAGGGAGGAGAATGAGAGGAACAACGAAGAAGAACACGAAGAACTCCAAGATCTAGACCCAAGGGGTTCCCCTAACATAGAGGAGAAAGTGATTGGTGGAAATGTGGATCTAGATCTCCTCTCTCTTTTCCCTCAAGAACTAGCAAGAATCATTGGAGGGATTGAGAGTTAGCAAGCTCGAAGAAGGTCAACAATGGGGGAAGAACACGAGCTAAAAAGATAAGGTTCAATGGGGGAAGAATACCCCCTTTTATAGGTGAAGGAAAATCCAACCGTTATGCTTCACAGCCCGCACAGAGCGGTACTACCGCTCGGTAGGTTCACCAGCCATGCTGATGCAAAAAGGATGCACAAATAAAGTTTGACAGAGCGGTACTACCACTCATGGGAGCGGTACTACCGCTCGGTAGGTTCACCAGCCATGCCGAGGCAAAAAGGATGCACAAATAAAGTCTGACGGAGCGGTACTACCGCTCGCCATAGAAACTGCCTTAAGTTTCGCATACGGACTCCGAATTCAATGAAACCAAGTTTGTTAGAAAGCTAACGACATGGGATAACACAATCTTGATAGAAATATCAATAATAAGGAAGTGAGAAAAGTCCCATAAAAAATGGTGAGAACCCTTTCTCGAATAAGACCTGTAACTCCCAACATTGAAAACATCATAGAAGATGCATATGGACTCCGTTTTCGATGAACTCGAGCTTGTCATGAAGATGACCATAAGATATAAAACTAACAAAGAGAAACACCAAACAAGAACCAAGAAGTATGATGCAAGGATGCAAATGGTTTGAACTCTCAACGAACGATATGATCAAGCTACTCACTTGAGAGCCCCCCTTGAGAGTACGACAATCTATCCTAAAATAGAAAACCTATCAAGGGTAAACCTATACCTTGCACCTAGTCCTCTTGAGCTAGATGATGATGATCTTGGCTTCCTCAAGATGGACCACCTTTCCTGATTGCCTTGGTTTGTCGAAGACTAGTTGATTGATCCCCCATACTCACTATGGGTGAGCCACTCTTCAGCACATCTTCACAACTCCATTGCCACCACAATGGATGACAAGCTTCAAGCATGATATCTTCGTGATGCTCCACTTGAACTTGCACACTGCAATCTTGATGACGATCACCACTTGATGTCATCCTTCATAGGTTGAATGACATCTTTCTCTTGACGCAAACCCATAGAGACACACCTAACCCCACATAGAACTCTCACAAGGACCTTGGGTTAGTACACAAAAGCGTTATGGACAATGCTTACCATACCATAGGATCACTTGATCCCTCTCGGTACATCTTGTACACTTTGTGTGCTGATCATCTTGATTTACTCTTTGCTTAGTCTTGATCAACCTTGTGTCTTTATGACCAATCTTTGGATAATGCCTTGAATAAAACCTTGGTCATCATATTAAATCCTTGAGATCAACAAATGGACTTCAAGAAGTGCCTATGGACAAATCCTTCGAATATAACTTAAGGCAACCATTAGTCCATAGGAATTGTCATCAATTACCAAAACCACATATGGAGAAATATGCTCTAACAATCTCCCCCATTTTGGTAATTTATGACAATCAGTAAAAGAGAGTTTATATAAGGAAATAAGCATAACCAAGCGCACACATACAAAGCTATAATGCATGCGTACAAGATGTAAATGCTTAAGCAATAAATGCAAAAATCCTCTATGCATCACCATACTAAACTCTCTAAACTTCTCCCACATTGGCATCGATTGTCAAAATGGACAAAAAGTTTAGAAAGCCAATATAGTAGGTGGTCCTCCAAAAAGTGTGTACTTCTCAACAATAGAGTGCAAAGAAATACAAATAAACAATGATAAGAAGCTGGAGGAAAACAAACTATATCAAGGACCCAAAGATTGCAAAAAGAAGGATCGTATTGTTGGGGAACGTCGCATGGAAAACAAAAATTTTCCTACGCGCACGAAGACCTATCATGGTGATGTCCATCTACGAGAGGGGATGTGTGATCTACGTACCCTTGTAGACCGTACAGCAGAAGCGTTAATGAACGCGGTTGATGTAGTGGAACATCCTCACGTCCCTCAATCCGCCCCGCGAACCGTCCCGCGATCAGTCCCACGATCTAGTGCCGAACGGACGGCACCTCCGCGTTCAGCACACGTACAGCTCGACGATGATCTCGGCCTTCTTGATCCAGCAAGAGAGACGGAGAGGTAGAAGAGTTCTCCGGCAGTATGAAGGCGCTCCGGAGGTTGGTGATGATCTTGTCTCAGCAGGGCTCCGCCTAAGCTCCGCAGAAACGCGATCTAGAGGAAAAACCGTGGAGGTATGTGGTCGGGCTGCCGTGGAAAAGTCGTCTCAAATCAGCCCTAAAACCTCCGTATATATAGGTGGGAGAGGGGGAGCCTTGCCTTGGGGCGGCCGAGCAAAGGGCGGAAGGTCTCCCCCTCAAATCGAGTCCTACTTGGTTTGGTGGGTGGAGTCCTTCTTTCCTTTCCCACCTCCTCCTTTTTTTTCTTTTCTCTTTGGTTTTCTTCCTATGGCGCATAGGGCCTTCTTGGGCTGTCCCACCAGCCCACTAAGGGCTGGTGTGCCACCCCCAAGGCCTATGGGCTTCCCCGGTATGGGTTGCCCCCCCGGTGAACTCCTGGAACCCATTCGTCATTCCCGGTACATTCCCGGTAACTCCGAAAACCTTCCGGTAATCAAATGAGGTCATCCTATATATCAATCTTCGTTTCCGGACCATTCCGGAAACCCTCGTGATGTCTGTGATCTCATCCGGGACTCCGAACAACATTCGGTAACCAACCATATAACTCAAATACGCATAAAACAACGTCGAACCTTAAGTGTGCAGACCCTGCGGGTTCGAGAACTATGTAGACATGACCCGAGAGACTCCTCGGTCAATATCCAATAGCGGGACCTGGATGCCCATATTGGGTCATACATATTCTACGAAGATCTTATCGTTTGAACCTCAGTGCCAAGGATTCATATAATCCCGTATGTCATTCCCTTTGTCCTTCGGTATGTTACTTGCCCGAGATTCGATCGTCAGTACCCGCATACCTATTTCAATCTCGTTTACGGGCAAGTCTCTTTACTCGTTCCGTAATACAAGATCCCGCAACTTACACTAAGTTACATTGCTTGCAAGGCTTGTGTGTGATGTTGTATTACCGAGTGGGCCCCGAGATACCTCTCCGTCACACGGAGTGACAAATCCCAGTCTTGATCCATACTAACTCAACGAACACCTTCGGAGATACCTGTAGAGCATCTTTATAGTCACCCAGTTACGTTGCGACGTTTGATACACACAAAGTATTCCTCCGGTGTTAGTGAGTTATATGATCTCATGGTCATAGGAACAAATACTTGACACACAGAAAATAGTAGCAACAAAATGACACGATCAACATGCTACGTCTATTAGTTTGGGTCTAGTCCATCACGTGATTCTCCTAATGACGTGATCCAGTTATCAAGCAACAACACCTTGTTCATAATCAGAAGACACTGACTATCTTTGATCAACTGGCTAGCCAACTAGAGGCTTGCTAGGGACAGTGTTTTGTCTATGTATCCACACATGTAGATGAGTCTTCATTCAATACAATTATAGCATGGATAATAAACGATTATCTTGATACAGGAATTATAATAATAACTATATTTATTATTGCCTCTAGGGCATAATTCCAACACGTATGCCACAAAGACATACAAAAATAGAAGCAAGCAATCAAAAGATACCAGATGGAACAAACAATCACATGGTCCTTCGAACGACATGAATAAAAGATATTATGATAAATCTAGTGTTTTATCAAAACGAGAGAAGCTCCCCATGAATTGTGCACTAATAAGAATTTTTATATTTGATACAAGTACACCAAATAGGATCGTTGCTCCCCAAAAATTAATAAAAACACACAACAAGTGCAAGAAGATAGATGAGACAATAAGCATATCAATTGCACAAAACATATGGTTGAGCATCATGTAAAAGAGGCAACTTAAGGATAGGCTCAACTAAATTTATGTGTGTGAGTCATGGCAAAGCACTTGAGAAGACTAAGATAAGGATGAGCATTACTCATCAACATAGTCTTGATGAAATGAGAAACAAAGTGCAAGACATATCATTCCCACACACACACACACACTAGAAAATGGGTTCACAAGCATACTAATAAACAAAATAAGAACCAATGCTTGTGACAACCCATGGTGAAGATAGGAAATAATAACCTTGTCAGAGGAAGGATACCAATTGAAATGGCAAAACCCTCATCAAGACAAGCATGAGGAAAAATAATCTTCACCACCAAAGAGTGCATCAAGATGCAAGAATATAAGATACACACTCAAGACAAATCCTTTCACGAAGCTGCCAAAAACTTAAAAAGGAAATGCAATGGTGGACATGAAGGAAAAGAGGATATCAATTAGAGGTGTAACTTCTCTCATGTGTAAAAGATTCTAGGTAGAAGACAATCATGATGATATATATCCACAAAGAAGGATGTACACACGAAATGGTTACAAGAAGGAACAAACGAGATATCCAAAAGGAAGTCATAAATATATCAATAAGATCTTTGCTTGGAAGCATAGCACATGGCCTAATATTTTCTTATTGTACAATATGGACTTCCAACATACGAACATCAAAGACATCCCAACTAGCAATAAGACATCATCATTCGGATGCTTTGAGAAAGGAAACAAGTACCACAAGAACGAATCAAGAGATTCATGCCGTGATGCAACCTGGAGAGAGAGAGACAGAACCACGAGAGGAGGGTATAACCCCTCGCGGTCCCGACGGTGCGGTAGTACCGCACGTCATCATGGTAGTACCGTGTGGCCAGCAGTTGTAAAATTTTACCACCGCTCGCTGGGCTATAGTACCGTTCTTCCAGCCGCAGAAGAAAAATACTGCCGTGCTGGATGCGGTAGTACCGTGTTGGTGCTGCTAGTGCACGAGTGCAGCAGTAACACCTCTCGAGCGGTAGTACCGTGGCTATCCACGGTAGTACCGCTCAGCCAAGAAAAGGCAGATTCGGGCCTTTGCAAGAAATGTATGTGTCGTGGTTTTTTCACGACAGATGTCCTCGTGAAAGGACTTAGTGTTGGAGCCATCGCACCTTGGTGGCGACTCAAAGGGGTTGATTGGGAGCGAGACAGAGATTTACCCAGGTTCGGCCCCTCGTGAGGAGGTAAAAGCCTACGTCCTGCTTGGTGTTGTATTGATAGTGTTTCGATTACAAGGAGGGCGTAACTCGCCTGACCTAGTACTCGATGATTTCTAACCTGCCCCTCCTTCCCTGGGACTCGCCTCTTAGGGTTTACAAGAGTCCTTGCCCTCGCACAAGTCGTGATTCTTTCTATCTCTAAGTCGCTGTGCTTTCCAAGATTGGAATACTCCCCGACAATTGGTTCTCCACGAGGATCTTTAACCGCCATCCAACTCTTGGGCCTATTGGGCCAAAGCTTAAACCGCCAAAGGATGAGTTGCCTACTCGGTGTGACCCGGCCCAACTAGGGTGGGTCACACCGCAGATAATATCCCCAACATTAGGCCCCAGATTGACTTGAACTTGTTCACGCCAATATTCTTACCTAGTTAGGGGTGACTGAGTCTGCTCCTTTCATGCATCATACACTTGAACCGCCATCTGTTGCGAAGATACCTAAGTCGCCGAACCACTTCTTGTTGGTATCAACTTATCCCTTTAATCTCGGAAGAGATAATGACGCAATCCCAAACGGATCCTTCGGCACAAATATCCCGAAAATTTTGGGCGGCATCATAGCGAATCTTTATCCCTTTGGTAGTTCCCGCATGTGGCGTCTTGATTCCAGCGCCTGACCTAATAAATAGGCTGGGGGAAGGGAAAGGGCACATTTCCACCTACCCATCTTGTCGTCCCCTTCCTCCTCGCGACTGTACCGAGAGCTTCCTCGCCGCCCGAAGACCTTCGTCTCCGGCCGCCACATCCGACGCATCCCGACGCCCGCCAAACGCGCAACACTCGCCGCGGATCTTCCTCGGTCGCCTCCGGTCGCCATCACCAGGTCAGTCCTCCTTCATTAGAGGCAGATCTTAGTTCCTCGAAGTTCATGCCCGCCGGTTTCTTAGAACACCTTGAATGCCTCCATAATCGCTGGTTAGTTCATGATGATAACATTAGGCACAGTAGCATCAACCATACTCTTAGTTGACTAGCTTCGGTTTGAAGATCTAGAAAGGTTTTCGTCAAATCAGCTTCACTGTTCTCACCCTAGCCATAGGCTGTTTTCCTTTATCCAGGCTTTTTTCATTCGTTTTTGCCTGCTCTATAGATCTATATGTTACTGCCTGCCGTATAAAACCTGTTTGTAGATCCACACTTCACCATTTTAGCGAACATCTCTGAAGCTCTGAGCCATCTCTCTTAAGCAATAGGAAATTCATGAATCGCCCTAGTATTCTGACCCGGCCCTTTGTTGGCGAGTCAACAAACTCCTTTGGTCGACTGACAAATGTTTGGCGAGTCAACTGATCTTTTAACCACTTAGTAAGCGCTCGGTGAGTTAATTTACTCGTAATCTCTCCCTTTGTAGCATGGGTACCGTTTTTAAAGCCGATTGGCTCCCGACCAAAGTTGATGAATCTTTTCTCAACGACTGTGTGAAGACGGGAAATCTTGACCCAAAAGAGGTTATCGGATGGCGTTCCGGGTTTGGAGAAGAGATTCCCAACCCGAAGGAAGGGGAAATAGTTGTTTTTGCTGAGCACCTCGAACGGGGATTTAAGCCGCCAGGATCAAAATTCCTCAGAGACGCCATGACCTTCATGAATGTCCTCCTCCAAGACTTAGGACCTAACTCGATTAGCAATTTATGTCAGTTCCAAGTGTTGTGTGAAGCCTACATGCAGATGGAACCTTCAGTTCCTTTGTTCTGGTATTTCTTTCATTTGAATCACCAGACATAATTTTCCAATGGCCCTAGCTTGGAACTTGGAGGCGTCAACATTCAACGCCGCAGGGACAGTCCATTCCCACCACTCTCCATGCCAAGTCATCCCAAAGGCTGGGGCGAGTCTTGGTTTTATTGCCAGGAAACTTCTCCTGAGGGTGAGAATAAGCTCCTTGGCTATAGGGAGGAACGCCTTCCGACAAACTTCAAACTCCCAGACAAGCTCACTGAAGAAGAGGAGTCAGATTTTATCCCAGTGCTATCCGAGTTAAGATCTCTGACAAACAACGATCTTACTAGGATCGATTTGATCCGCTGCTGGGTTGAATGGCGCATCCTCCCCTTAAGTCGTCGTGAAGGCCTAATGTGTGAGTTTGATGGCACCTTGGACCATCCCCAGTGCTACTTCCGTACAACACTGACAGAAAACGACATCGTATCCATCATCAAGAAGTTGACCGGCGAGCCCTTGGCCAAGTGTGGCCAAATAGGTCTCAAACCATTCTGCAAGATCAACTCGGCGCCAAAGGTAAATAACTTAACCCGACTTTACTTTATTCCTTCCGACTAACTTGAATTATGATTCTCATAATAAAAATGCCATTTCAGAAAGGCGACAAATTCTGGTCCAAGAGGCGAAAAAAGATGGCCCTGAAGCAAGCCAAGCCGCCCCCAAAGAAGAAATCCAAGGGCAAAGGCAAAGCCGCTGTTACTGAGCCATCTGACGCAGACAAATCCCAAGTCGGCGACGTACTTTCAGAGGTAAAATTCTATCTTCTTTGACTCGCCATTCATTGTTATAGTTTTGTGTTTACGCCTCCATATCCCTTGTGTAGAATGAGGACAACGAAAGCCAGGAAGACTCTGTAGAGGTAATTTCTGTTTCCTCTGACTCATCTTCTCCTCCGCCTAAGCCGGCCAGGCGGATTTGTGGGAAAGTTCCCATGTCTCACCCAAATGCTTGTTTGGATCCTAATTTCCTTTTGAAGAAAACGCAATATGCTTCTAATCGGAAAACTCGGAATCATTCTGAAGACTTGGTGTCCGGGTTACCAACGAAAACTAAGAAGAGGAAAAATGAGGTATCCTTTTAATCGCATCTCCTTTCGTTTCCTTTTGGATCGTATTTATAACTCGCTCACATCTTGAGGTGTCATTTTTGCAGAATTCTCCTCCTTCGTCGGGCGACTCAGTGATGTCAGACCTTCCGCCGATGATCCGCGTTCCAGGGTAAGTTCTTATAATACTTACATTGTCCTGATGATGATAATGTCTGTTTTTAAGCGCACCCCCCGTTTCTTTTAGGGCACAAGCGAAGAAGAGGAAAACTGGCGGGTCACCTTCCACTACAACTCCTGAGCCTATTGAAAAATCGGCGCCGATTCAGGATAACCAGGCCAAGGATAAATCTGAAGATCAAGCGGATCTCCCGAATTCGCCCAAGGAAGGCATGGAAACTCCTAATCCGCCGAGTGTGTTGAAAACGGCAGAAGATCCAGATGCTGTGATCATCACTGGCAGTCGCTTTTCTAAGCCGGCTTCAGCAGTTTTGTCGAAGCACGTATCATCATCAGCTCAACCTTCTATTGAACATGAAATTTCCAAGGCTAAGCTATCCCAATATGAAAATATTGAATTTAAAGAACTTTGCTCTGGCTTTGCAAGTCGCCTGGAGGTGAGTTATGAAATGGAAAAAAGTCTGCTTCTTATGATGAAGAACAGACATGAGGTACGCCTTACTTCATACTATATTATCCTCATTAACCCCCAAGGGCCGGGTCATCTGTGAAAAGATGAGCCGGGTCTTGATAGTAGAAGAAATCTTTCGACCTGTAACCCCCAAGGGTCGGGTCATCTGTAAAAAAAATGAACCGGTCTTGATAGTAGAAGAAATCTTTCGACCTGTAACCCCCAAGGGCCGGGTCATCTGTAAAAAGATGAACCGGGTCTTGATAGTAGAAGAAATCTTTCGACCTGTAACCCCCAAGGGCCGGGTCATCTGTAAAAAAAATGAACTGGGTCTTGATAGTAGAAGAAATCTTTCGACCTGTAACCCCCAAGGGCCGGGTCATCTGTAAAAAGATGAACCGGGTCTTGATAGTAGAAGAAATCTTTCGACCTGTAACCCCCAAGGGCCGGGTCATCTTGTTGAAAGATGAGCCGGGTCTTGTCATTAGAAAAATCTTTCGACCTGTAACCCCCAAGGGCCGGGTCATCTTGTTGAAAGACGAGCCGGGTCTTGTCACTGTATAATTTTGTCTAAAGAATTATACATTAGCCCCCAAGTGTCAGAGATGTTGCTTGCAATAATTCTGAGACTTGCCCCTTGATAATATATTTTGATAGGAATCTCTTGCCCAAGCTGAGTCGGCATTTGGCGACTTAAAGAAAAATTTAGCCGATCAGCAAGATGCACGGGCAAAATCAGAAGAAAAACATCAAATAATTTTATCTGAGTTGGAGAAGCTGAAAGCCGCCCTCAAAAAGGCTCAAGCTGATCAAGACGCCGTGGTAAAGCGAGCAGAAAAAGATGAAGCTAAATTGGAAACCGTGCAACAAGAGTTGGCCGGCTTAAAGCAACATATCTCCAACATGGCACAAGCTATCTTTGGTAAGAAACAAGACCTTGACCTTGCACTTTGTAAATAAATAACTTAGTATGAAGAAGTTACTGACCATCATTATCCCTTATAAAGGTCCGAGAGCCGCCAACCTTCAGAACGATTGCGTCCTGATGCTGAAGGCGATTTGCACATTAACAGAGCAACTGTATACCGGAAGCGTGCTAACCGTGAAAGTAGTGATGGGTTCCAAGGAGCCCATAACATCAATAAAAAAGATGCTTGGCTGCTTATCTACCCTTCCGCCTCAGATCAGTGAGCTAACCTGGTCAGCTGCCTGAAAAGGGGTACTGACTACGTTGAGTCTGTGCTTGGCGTATGCTCTAGAATTAAAACCCGAAGAAGTAGCAGCAGGCTTTCCCCAGCTCAAGGACGACGGGTCCGAATTTGCTTAAGAAGATTACGTTGTCAAAGAATCCCGCTTGGCGGCGACTCAGCTTGCAGCCAGCTTGGATTTATCAAAGTATCAAGCCGCCTATGATGATAAGAATAAGAAAGTTAATCCGCCAACCTTTGTGACAACCAGCTTGACTCCGCGTCGACCCAAGAACCCTTTTGATTTGGAGGTGGATCTCTCATCAGTTCTGAACGATGAAGATGAATTTGCCGCCTTATCCAAGTGTAACTGGGTATTGGGCGACTTGCAAATTGAAGTCAGTCAGAGTTCAAAGCAGGCTGACCCGGGGACATCAGCAGAGTAATCCTTCATGGATTTGGCCATCAGAGCCATGTAATAAGTCATTCATAGAAAACAACCCTCTTCTGTGATTTCTTTAAAACCCTTGTGTCGCCCTTAGGGCGCCTTATGATGCTTGACCCGCCCTCAGGGCGTCTTATGATGCTTGACCCGCCCTCACGGCGTTTTATGATGCTTGACCCGTCATGGCAATAATGATTTTGATCATCAACCTGTTAGGCTTAAAAACATACATCAAACCACCTCAGTGAGTAATGGATGATAATAAATAATAACTGATTCAAGATGTTAAGGTGAGTCGGAAAAATTTGAAAAACCTTGTGACAGTGCCAGGAAGGTGAAAAATAAGAATTTTGTCAGCTCATTCAAGTCGCGACAGGATATGACGAGTTATATAAACTCAAGTGCTACCCGAGGGAGACTTTTTGTATAAAAAAGCTCAAGTATTTAGACCGGCTGATCAGGCACGAGTCAAGCTTCAGTGAAGCAGGTTCAGTGAACCAATGATTTCTCTATTTTCCATGTGGGGCGCTAGCCGGTACCAGACATGTTTTAACCAAGGCGAATTAAGGGTCCATAAAGCGGAGTAACTCGCCAAGAGTTCATGGGTCCATATGGCGATTCGGCCAACACACAGTCCAGTATAACCATTTGTAATGCGGTAATTTTTCGCAGGCCAAATGGGTAGTAAGGCCGATCTCAGTGAGAGGAAGCCCCCAAGTGACCTATGATTAGGGGAAATACCGGTCATAGGATTGTAGAATCGTATACACTATTACCACAAAACGACTTGAGAACAAATTGCCCCCAAGTAAGATGGCCTAATCCACAGAATCATATAAGGCGCCTATGTTTGAATCGCGCGCTTGTAGCGACTTCGATCCTCTTTGGCTTATCGATACCTAGTTTTGTAATAAGTGCATCATGGCGACTTATGCTCTCTGGTATGGATAGCGTCCATGCTTGGGCGACTTGTTGAAGAGCAAAATAAAAGATCCATACTTTCAATAAGATGAAATAGCAGGAAAGCCCCCGAGCTTGTGGGCATCAATTTTATTGCTTCATAAAAATGAAAAACTTACAAAAAGCAGAGCTAATAGCTCAAATGTAATAAGACCGCAAGTGAGCTATGTTCCAGGGGCGAGTTGACTCAGCCTCCGTGGTTGGCCGATCAGGCTGAAGATCCACCAGATAGTATGACCCGTTGCGAAGGCTTTTGCTGACAACGAACGGTCCTTCCCATGGTGGTGATAACTTATGCATGCCAGTGTGATCTTGGATCAATCGAAGCACTAAGTCGCCCTCCTGAAAGGTTCGGCTCTTGACCTGGCGGCTGTGGTAATGCCGCAAGTCCTGCTGATAAATCGCCGATCGGGCGGCAGCCAAATCACGTGCTTCCTCCAAAGCGTCCAAAGAATCTTGACGCGCCAACTCGTTGTCCTGTTCCACATAAGCAGCAACTCTGGGCGAGTCATGCCTAATGTTAGTGGGAAGAACAACTTCTGCTCCGTATACCAGGAAAAAGGGAGTAAAACCCGTAGAACGGTTTGGGGTGGTCCGGATGCTCCATAGTACTGAAGGCAACTCCTCAACCCAACACCCTGGGGTGCGTTCCAGGGGAACCATAAGTCGGGGTTTGATTCCTCGCAATACTTCCTGATTCGCCCGTTCGGCCTGCCCATTAGATTGTGGATGAGCCACTGCAGAGACATCAAGCCGGATGTGCTCCGGATGGCAAAACTCCTGCATCGCACCTTGTGATAGATTAGTACCATTATCAGTAATAATGTTGTGTGGATATCCGAACCGGAAGATCAATTTTTTCAAGAACTTGACCGCTGTCTCCGCATCACAAGCACCAACAGGTTCTGCTTCGACCCACTTGGTAAATTTATCAACTGCCACCAGCAAATGAGTTTTTTTGTTGGATGACATCCTAAAGGGGCCAACCATGTCTACCCCCCAGACCGCGAAAGGCCAAGTAATAGGTATCATCCTTAGTTCTTGAGTCGGCACATGAGCCTGTCGTCCGTAGCGCTGGCAACCATCACATCGATGAACTATCTCTTCTGCATCTGCATGAGCCGTCAACCATAAGAAACCGTGACGGAACGCCTTTGAAACCAGGGAGCGTGACCCGGCATGATGCCCACAATCTCCGGCATGGATGTCGTTCAGAATCACGCATCCTTCTTCGAAAGAAACACATCGTTGGAACACCCCAGAAGTGCTTCGCTTATATAATTCGACATTGATGATGACCATGGATTTTCTTCGACGAACAATTTGGCGAGCCAACATTTCATCCGAAGGTAACTCGCCTCGGGTGAGATATGCCAGATACGGAAGAACCCAATCCGGCGTAACACGGAGAGCCGCCATGAACTGGGACTCAGGGTCTGCTATTGCCAACTCCTCTTCTGAGGGCAACCTTACGGAAGGATTATGCAAAGTATCTAAAAAGACATTGGGAGGAACCGGCTTACGCTGTGAGCCGAGACGCGAAAGGGCATCAGCTGCTTCGTTAAGGCGCCGGTAGATACTTGTTACCCAGACAACATTGGATTGATGTAGTAGATAGTTGTCCATTGATCATCCTGACTTGGCTCCAATAAGCACATGGTGTCAACACCTTCCTTATAGGTGAGCCGAGCATTCAATGCATCTCCAATTGTTCCTAGAACAACAAAACAAACAAAATGGTGCCCAAACTCATTGGGACCAAAGAGTTGGAAAACCAACAATACATAGGACAAACTCCACATAAATATGTGCATATAGATATGAAATTGAACTTCATGCACATTTTAGTCAATTTATGACAAGGTGGAGTTTCCCTTATATATCGGGTCAAAGGAGGAAAGCATGCAAAAGAAAAAAAAATATAAAGTAAATATGCATGCTCAAGGCTTTCAAGAATCACATCAACACATAGTTGATAAGACACCAAAAGGCAATGTATCAATTAAAAATAAAATACCAAACGAAAAATTATCACTTGAAGGATATCAATTAAAAGATACATCAAGGAATGATATCCATTGATACAATCCAAATAAAAGGCAACAAGATACCAATTGAAAGGAAAGCAAACACGAGGTATCTAGTTCCCAAAAGAGAGCAAGGTTCCAAACAAACCAAACCCTCGACAAATTTTCATGATGGCACAAAGCATCACAAAGAGCAAGACTTGCCTCCCATCAACACACACTTGATGGGGATCGAAAGATGTTATGATAAACGCATAAAGAGAGTTTTCTAAAGATAATAGTATAGCTCCCCCAAGATATGTGCATTATATAGAATTTGCATTTGAATACAAAATGCACAAGATGGAATCATCACTTTCACTATATCGATAAGAACACTAGACATGTTCAAATAGATCCACAAAAGGCAAGGAAGACAAAGGATACACAAAATCCAATGTAAAGATGATTAGCAATTTCTACCACATGAAGGTAATACCAATTGTCAAAGGACAAGAAGTATTTGAAAATAATTCCTATTGGTAGAATGAAAATATATCCAACATCATCTTTACTCCAAAAACACAAGCAAATGACACTTGTAGAGCTAACATGCTGATACGTCTCCAACGTATCTATAATTTTTGATGGTTCCATGCTATTATCTTGTCAACTTTGGATGTTTTGTTTGCATGATTATGCTATTTTATATATTTTTTGGGGCTAACCTATTAACTCAGTGCCAAGTGCCAGTTCCTGTTTTTTCCGTGTTTTTGACCCTTTTCAGAGAAGAATATTAAACGGAGTCCAAACGGAATAAAACCTTCGGAAAGATTTTTTTTCCGTAACAGAAGATATGCAGGGAACTTGAGAACCAAGGCAAAGGACTCCGGGGGAGGCCACAAGCCCCCTAGCCGTGGCCTGGGGGCGCCTACCAGGCTTGTGGGCCCCCCGTGGCTCCTTTGCCCTACTTCTCCCGCCTATAAATTCCCTAACAATCCAAAACTGCCACACAGAGCCACGAAAATACTTTTCCGCTGCCGCAAGCTTCTGTCTCCGCAAGATCCCATCTGGGGACCGTTCTGGTGCCCTGCCGGAGGGGGGATTCGGACACAGAGGGCTTCTTCATCAACACCATTGCCTCTCCGATGATGCATGAGTAGTTCACCACAGACCTTTAGGTCCATAGCTAGTAGCTAGATGGCTTCTGCTCTCTCTTGGATCTTCAATACAAAGTTCTCCATGATCTTCATGGAGATCTATCTGATGTAATCTTCTTTTGCGGTGTGTTTGTCGAGATCCGATGAAGTGTGGATTTATGATCATATTACCTATGAATATTATTTGAGTCTCCTCTGATCTCTTATATGCATGATTTCGTATCCTTGTAATTCTCTTTGAGTTGTGGGTTTCGTTTGGCCAACCTGATCTATAATTCTTACAATGGGAGAAGTGCTTGGTTTGGGTTCATACCGTGCGGTGTCCTCACCCAGTGACAGAAGGGGTAGAGAGGCACGCATCGTGTTGTTGCCATCAAGGGTAAAAATATGGGGTTTATATCTATTGCATGAATTTATCCCTCTACATCATGTCATCTTGCTTAAGGCGTTACTCTGTTTGTTATGAACTCAATACACTAGATGCATGCTGGATAGCGGTCGATGTGCAGAGTAATAGTAGTAGATGCAGACAGTATCGGTCTACTTGTCTCAGACGTGATGCCTATATGTATGATCATTGCCTTAGATATCACCATGACTTTGCGCGGTTCTATAAATTGCTCGACAGTAATTCGTTCACCCACCGTAATACTTGCTATCATGAGAGAAGCCTCTAGTGAACACTATGGCCCCCGGGTCTACTTCACATCATATTTTCACATCTACATACAAAAATACCAAAAAATACTTTGCTGCAGTTTTATTTCTTTTTACCTTTTATCACCTTCAGATCTCACCTTGCAAGTAATCGTGAAGGGATTGACAACCCCTTTATCGCGTTGGGTGCAAGTTTGTTTGCTTTTGCACAGGTTTATTGGTGCCTCATCTTGATACTCCTACTGGATTGATACCTTGGTTCTCAAACTAAGGGAAATACTTACTGCTACTGTGCTCCATCACCCTTTCCTCTTCAAGGGAAAAACCAACGCAAGCTCAAGAGGTAGCACATGCCACCTAGGAACAAGATAATTTACAATATCAACACTAAGTGGCAATATCTCAATATACACATTTTCTAGGCTTGTCATACCCACATAGCATATTACTCCCCAATAATGTGATAACCCAACGTTATTAACAAGTAGCAAATGAAAACCAACAAGAGATAATTAATGGACCATTTAGAATTTAAATTTCTCATGAGTAAGACATACCACATAGAGACTAGATAATTTTGAAATATCAAAACTAAGTGGTATTCCTCATCTATACAAATTTATAGGATTGTGAGGTGCGCAAAGCACATCACTCCCCCACAATGGGATAATCCATTAATCTCTCACAAGAGCCAACACAGATACAAAGAGGATGCAAAAAGGCTCAACACAAGACTCACATGTACATGATGTGCAAACCAACATACACATACTCGATTAGTCAAGATAAGCAAGTTGGAAGCACAACATATACAAATACATGCAAGGTACAAAACCACAACTTGTAAAGGGGAAAGTAACTAACCATGTAAACAATTTAAGTACAAGTTACCGCAAGGAGGCACATTGGATATAAGATAGAAACTCGATAATCCAAATGACTTGGCTTGAGATAGTACGAATGATGAAGACCTCTTAATTCTTCATTATGTATCCAAGTATCCAATGTCCTCCAATATGATCTATTGATCAAGTTTGAGCTTGTTGGTCCCCAACCATGTTGGGTCCTAAGAGGTTAATCACAATAGGCTTGGCTACCCAAATGGTTCTTTTCTTGACACCACTTTGAGTACCAACAAACTTGGCAAACACATTGCCAATCTTATCCTTCCCAAGAGAATAGATATCCTCAATAATGATTTGGTTGGATAAATTACCTCTTGTGCAAGAAGAAGCGAAGTGACCCTTCTCACGACATAAGTAGCAACATCTACCCTTTAATTTCTTCCCAATTGTTTTCTCAACTTGAGGAGTGTTGGATTGGGTCTTCTTGGGAAGAGTCCTTTCTTCAACTTGTATTTGAGTAGATACCAATTGAACTTGTGGTCCCTTCCATTGTTGCTTGTGACTTTCGTGCTTCTTCTTTAGTGGGCAAGATCTAACATGGTGCCCTTCAGTTATGCACTTGAAGTAAATAATCTTGGCCGAATTCTTGACTTGTTCTTGGCCCTTCTTCTTGAAGCTTTTGGACTTCTTCTTCTTGTTGGAGTTGAATCCAAGTCCATTTTTGTCATTCGGGGATTTTTGCCCACACAAGACATTGTTGAGTGTGGACATCCCTTCATGACTCTTTTCCAAGTCTTTCTTCAAAGAAGTGACTTGGGCCTTGAGCTCTTTGATTTCCTCTACATGGTTAGTATCAACACAAGTACTAGAGGAAGTATAAGCTTCATTGTTAGAGAAACAAGGCAAGGAAAGTAATTCATCACAAGAGGTAGCAACATTATGAGTAGATGAATTACGAGGACTAGCACATGGCAATATAGCATTTTGACTAGAAGTAGTGCCATTGTCCACATGAGGCTCACTTGATGTTACCTTGGTAGTAATAGCCTCATGAGCTAATGTTAGCACATTATGGTATGCTAGAAGATCATCATGAGAGCTTGTGAGCATTACATTACTTTCTTCCAATTTCCCATAATTGCTAGATAGCCACTCAAGTTGAGCCCTTAGCTCAACATTCTCCTTTGAAATGGACACTTCACAAGAAGTAGAGTTAGTAGCACAAGCATCATCATTAGCAATAAGAGGAGAAGTCAACTTGGCAAGATCTTTAGCATATGAAGCTTCAAGTTGAGCATGGGACTCGGTGAGTTCGATGAGCGAACTCTTAATAGCCTGATACGTCTCCAATGTATCTATAATTATTGATTGTTCCATGCTATTATATTATCAACTTGGGATGTCTTATATGCATTTATATGCCATTTTATATCATTTTTGGGCTAACCTATTAACTCAGTGCCTAGTGCCAGTTTCTGTTTTTTTCCGTGTTTTTGACCTTTTTCAGAAAAGAATATTAAACGGAGTCCAAACAGAATAAAACCTGCGGGATGATTTTTTCCATAACAGAAGATAGCCGGAAGACTTGAGAACCAAGGAAGGAGGTCTCGTGGGAGGTCACGAACCCCTCATGTCCCACAAGCGTATGGGATTGTAGCAGTTTTCGAGGGTAGAGTATTCAACCCAAATTTATTGATTCGCTCACAAGGGGAAGCTAAAGAATATTCTCAAGTATTAGCAGCTGAGTTGTCAATTCAACCACACCTGAAAGATTAGTGTCTGCAAGCAAAGTATCAGTAGCAAGGTAGTAAGATGGCAACGACGCCAGAAAAAGCTTTACAATTCCCAGCAGCGGCACCCGAAAAAGCCTTGTTGACGGGATGTTAGCGCCAACAAAGTCTTGCAACAAGTAGCAGCGGAGTAGCAAGGAACAGTAGTAGCAGCAGTAGCAGCAAAGTAACAACAGTAGCAACAGTAGCAGCAAAGTGGCCCAATCCCTCTTGTACAAAGGGACAAGCCTAGGCAAAGTAACATAGCGAGGACCATTAGTAAAAGACTCGTAGGAAGTGGATCGGTGATGGATGAGTGTGACGGATGTGATTCATCATGTAACAGCTATAACACGAAGAGATATGTAACCAGCTCCCGTTCATTAATCTAATGTAGGCATGTATTCCGTATGTAGTCATACGTGCTTAGGGAAATGAACTTGCATGACATCTATTGTCCATCCCTCCCG
This sequence comes from Hordeum vulgare subsp. vulgare, assembly GCF_904849725.1. Taxonomy (NCBI): domain Eukaryota; kingdom Viridiplantae; phylum Streptophyta; class Magnoliopsida; order Poales; family Poaceae; genus Hordeum; species Hordeum vulgare. Next base: position 482,248,745 of record NC_058519.1, read on the forward strand.
TGGCAGCGGGGTCCTAATGGAAACTACGGGATATTAAGGTTCTCCTTTTAATAAAGAACCGGACCAACGCATTAACACGCGGTGAATACATGAACTCCTCATACTATGGTCATCTCCAGGAGTGGTTCCGGCTATTGTCACTCCGGGGTTGCCAGGTCATAACACATAGTAGGTGACTACAACTTGCAAGATAGGATCTAAAACACACATATATTGGCGACAACATAATAGGTTCATATCTGAAATCATGGCACTCAGGCCCTAGTGACAAGCATTAAGCATAGCCAAGTAGTGGCAACATCAATCTAGAAAATAGTGGATACTAGGGATCAATCCTCGTCAAGAACTAACTCGATTACATGATAGATCTCATCCAACTCATCACCGTCCAGCAAGCCTACGATGAGATTACTCAGGAACGATGAAGAGCATCATGGAATTGTCGATGGAGAAAGGTTGATGATGACGATGGCGACGATTTCCCCTCTCCGGAGCCCGAAACGGACTCCAGATCTGCCCTCCAGATGAAGAACTGGATGTGGCGACGCCTCCGTATCACAAAACGCGATGAATCCTTCTCTCTGATTTTTTTCCAGGCGAAACGAAAGATATAGATCTGAGATTGGGGGCGGTGGTGCCACGTGGGCCCCACAAGCCTGCACGGCGCGACCATAGGGGGTCGCCGCGGCCTATGGGCTTGTGGCCCACTGGCACGCCCCCTCACGTGGATCTTTGCGCAGATATTTTTCTTTTATTCCAGAAAAAATCTCCGTAAATTTTCAGGACATTCCGAGAACTTTTATTTCTGCACAAAAACAACACCATGGCAATTTTGCTGAAAACAGCGTAACTCCAGGTTAGTTCCATTCAAATCATGCATATTAGAGTCCAAAACAAGGGCATAAGAGTTCGGAAAAGTAGATACGACGGAGACGTATCAACGCCATCAACTAGACCCAGCCTCATAGGGTGGGTCATACGTCGGGATAATATCCCCAACAGGTATCTCCGATTTGAGTATGGAACTGGGAATTCCAATTACCGGCCCCTTTCTCATGAATGATAGTGAATAAACACATATCGAGGATAACACGCCTAGCATGGAAGATACCAATAGCCCCCTGTCACCACATGAGCGGTTCGGGCATGCAAAACAGATTATTTCTTGAAGATTTAGAGAGTGGCACATGCAAATTTACTTGGAACGGCAGGTAGATACCACACATAGGTAGGTATGGTGGACTCATATGGCACAACTTTTGGTTTATGGAGGTGGATGCACAAGCAGTATTCCCGCTTAGTACAAGTGAAGGCTAGCAAAAGACTGGGAAGCAACCAACTAGAGAGCGACAACAATCATCAAAATGCATTGAGATTAACTAACATTGAGTGCAAGCATGAGTAGGACATAAATCACCATGAACATGAACATCATAGAGGCTATGTTGATTTTGTTTCAACTACATGCGTGACCATGCGCCAATTCAATCCACTCGAAACATTCAAAGGAGGATACCATCCTATCATACTACATCATAGTCATCTCAACATTCATGTTGGCAACCAAGGCAAACCATTATAAGCTCCTAGCTAAGTAAGCATGGCATAAGCAACTATGATCTCTAAGTTATCATTGTAAACATGTTTCTCTCACAACAAAGCTGAATCACGCATGATGAGCTAGTCATATTTACAAAAACCAAATAGATCGAGTTCATACCAGCTTTTCCAGGCCCAGTCACTTCATTATATATCGTCATTATTGCCTTTCACTTCCACGACCGAACGATGTGAACAATAATAAGCGTGCTCATGCATTGGACTAAAGCTGGAATCTGCAGGCAAACACAAAGCAGAAGACAAAGTAATATGGCTCTTTGAAAGCTAAACAGGTATGCATGCAAGAGCCACTAAACAGTGTAACCAATAGCTTCTACCTTGACCCAAAGAAAAAGAAAACTATCTACACGGGAAAACTCCCTACAAGCAAAAGAAGAAAAAGAAAATATTTTTGGTTTTTCTTAAACTAGACAGACACACGAAAAGAAAACGAGAAAAAGAAAATAAACTAGCATGGATGATATAGTGGCAAAGTGTGAACACCGGCTAACAAAGTGAAAGCATAAGCAAGAATGTAAAGTCGGTGAAAACACGTACTCCCCCAAGCTTAGGCTTTTGGCCTAACTTGGTCTACTCCCAAGGAGGGAAATAACCAGCTCCTAGGTACTCCGGAGTGGACTGTGGATGCCACTGCTGTGTGAGCTCCTCTGGCTCCCACTGATAAACTGGCGTCTGGTACTAGACTGGCAGCTCGGGCACGGGCACCTGTGGTTGGGCCAAGCCCCAATATGCGTAGATGTTCGAGGGCATAATAGTGTACCTTCCTGCATGAAGATTGAACAAAGAAGGAGCAGGCAAAGTAATAGTCTCACGAGTACCCTGACTAAATACCAGGTTATAAATCATCTTTCTATTTATATCTCTATCAAGAAAGTCATGGCGAACCATGCTATCGTAATCTAGATATCTCTCGAGAAGAAGAATCTCTTCTTCCTCCTCCAGTCTAATAGGTATCTCAAAGTTTCTGGCAAGACGGGTATCATAGATACCTCCATAGCCAACGCCCTTTAAACGGTTCAGGTTCAACCGTTGAGCTACTATAGCGCCCAAGCTATAAGTGTTATCGTTATAAAGGGCTTTGCGCAATACGGCAAGATCTGGGGAACTAAGTGACCTAGCTTTTCCACGGCGAATCAAACATTTTCCCTCAAATAGTGAGAAGTACCGAAGCACGGGAAAATGAATGCTAGCAGCTCTAGCGCAAGACACTCCTCTCTCCTCTCCTACATCAATTGTACCGATAAAAGCTTCCAAGTCCCATGGACGAGGTTCATGAATATCCCCAATGTAAGGTAATTTGCAAACATTGCAAAAATCCTGGAGTGACATGCGCTGGGGGACATCATAAAGTTTAAACTCAACCATAGGAGGATTCTTCCTCGGATAGAAGTTAAAGCTTTGTTCGAAGATATTTGTGAGGAGGAGGTATTGCGAACACTTATATTCAACGAAGGCGGTAAGGCGTGCGTTCTCCACCAAGTGATAAAAGTCCTCATAAATTCCAGCGGCGCGTAAGAACACGTCGCTTGGCCATTTGCACGTGTGAACTTCTGCGACTCGAGGGACCGGATACTTGGGCTTCTTCTCACTCCCATCATCCTTGGGGTCACGGCTTGAAGAGCCTATCAAGAACCTCCTCATCTTTTCCCTTTTCTATCTCAAGGAGTAATTTCCCCAAAACAGTTCGGAGAACGGTGATTTGAGCAAAGAGATCGAAAATCCCAGCAAGAGGAGCAAGAACACGGGTTTGAGCCGTGAAACGATTTTTTCTGGAGGTAGGAGAAGCAGATGGGAGCAATATGAGTGGAGGGGGTGCCTGTGGGCCCCACAAGCTTGGGTGGCGTGGCCAGGGGGGTGCCCACGCCCCTAGGGCTTGTGGCCCACTGGTGTGGCCCCCAGACAGACTCTTTGTCCTAGTATTTTTCAAATATTCCAGAAAAAATCATACTAGATTTTCACAGCGTTCGGAGAACTTTGATTTTCGGAGTACTTTTCTACCGGACGCTAAAACAGAAAACAGGGAAAACTAAACTAAATCTATCATTTTTCTTCTAAGCAACCTAAGGTGAAAGCTTGAAACAGAGGTTTGTGACTCCTCGATTCATCCTTCTCATGGTCATCGAAAGAAATCCATCAATGGGGTTGATCAAATCCCCTTGACAAAACTTTCTCGAATCGCAAAACAAGACGGAGAATTTCCGAATAGTCACTAGGTCACCTCAATGGGGATGTGTATCTCCCCAACAAGCAAGTCATACTTCATCTTGACACGAGGAATAGGGCATTCAAAGCTCCCGATAAGAATCGATGAAGTTTTTTCGATAGCATTTATGCAATGTACTCGATATTGTTTCTTCGGAAAGTGCACCGTATGCTCATTACCATTGACATGGAAAGTGACATTGCCTTTGTTGCAATCTATAACAGCCCCTGCAGTGTTTAAAAAGGGTCTTCCGAGGATGACAGCCATGGCATCGTCCTCAGGAATATCCAAGATAACAAAGTTTGTTAAGGTAGTGGTGTTAGCAACCACAACAGGCACATCCTTGCAAATGCCAATAGGGAAAGCAGTTGATTTGTCGGCCATTTGCAGAGAGATTTCGGTGGGTGTCAACTTATCCAGTTCAAGTCTATGATAAAGAGAGAGAGGCATAACACTAACACCGGCTCCAAGGTCGCATAACGCAGTTCTAACGTAGTTGCCTTTAATTGAGCAAGGTATAGTGGGCACACCGGGATCACCTAGTTTCTTCGGAGTTCCACCCTTGAAGGTATAGTTGGCAAGCATGGCGTAGATCTCAAGATCAGGTATCCTCCCCTTATTAGTCACAATATCTTTCATGTACTTAGCATACGGAGACATCTTGAGCATATCAGTCAAACGCATCTGCAGAAAGACAGGTATGATCATTTCAACGAATCGCTCAAAATCCTCATCATCCTTTTTCTTGGATGGTTTGGGAGGAAAGGGCATAGGTTTCTGAACCCATGGTTCCCTTTATTTACCGTGCTTCCTAGCAGCGAAGTCATTCTTATTGTGTCTTCTAGTCTTAGGCTGTGGGTTATCAAGATCAACACTAGGTTCAATCTCCACATCCTTATCATTGCTAGGTTGAGCAACTTCATGAACATCAGTATTGATATTATCATTAGGCTCATGTTCATCACCAGATTGTGTTTCAGCATCAAAGACAGAGGCATCGTTTGGACTCTCAGGTGTAGGAGCAACAGGGTTGCTAGCATGCAGGTTCCTATCATCTTTCTTCTTCTTTCTAGGATGACTAGGTGCATAAGTGCTAACTCCTTGAGAATCTTGTTCAATTCTCTTCGGATCACCCTCAGGATACACAGGTTCCTGGGTCATTCTACCGCCTCTAGTGATGACCCTGACGGAATTGTCATTCAACTCATTGAGCAAGTCATTTTGAGCTTTAAGTACTTGTTCTACCTGAGTAGTAACCATAGAGGCATGTTTAGTCAGAAGCTTAAGATCATTGACATTTCTGTCCACACAAGCACTTAAATGTCTAAGCATACGAGCATTCTTTTCCAATTGTCTGCTAACATATTCATTGAAACTCTATTGTTTGGCAACGAAGTTACCAAATTCATCCATGCATAGTCTAGCAGGCTTATCAAAAGGAATATCACTCTCATCAAACCTACGCAGAGAATTTACTTCTACTACCTGTATCGGGTTATCGAGACCATGGATCTCTTCGATAGGTGGTAGATTTTTGAGATCTTCAGATTTAATGCCTTTCTCTCGCATAGATTTCTTGGCTTCTTGCATATCTTCAGGACTGAGGAATAGAATACCTCTTTTCTTCGGAGTTGGCTTAGGAGGTGGTTCGGGAATAGTCCAAGCATTCTCATTGCACAAGATGTTGTTCAACAGAATCTCAACTTGTTCTATGGTTCGTTCCCTAAAAACACTATCGGCACAACTATCTAGGTGGTCTTTGGAAGCATCGGTAAGTCCATTATAGAAGATATCAAGTATTTCATTCTTCTCAAGAGGGTGATCAGGCAAAGCATTCAGTAGCTGGATGAGCCTCCCCCAAGCTTGTGGGAGACTCTCTTCTTTAGCTTGAGCAAAGTTGTATATTTCCTGCAAGGCAGCTTGCTTCTTATGGGCAGGGAAATATTTTTCAGATAAGTAGTAGACCATATCCTGGGGACTACGCACACATCCAGGAGCAAGAGAAGTGAACCAGGTCTTAGCATCATCCTTTAGCGAGAAAGGAAACAGCTTGAGCATGTAGTAGTGGCAGATCTTTTCCTCACTAGTGAATAGGGTGGCTATATCGTGCAGTTTGGTAAGATGGGCTACAACCGTCTCAGACTCGTAACCGTGAAAGGGATCAGATTCGACCAGAGTGATTAACTCAGGGTCGACAGAGAATTCATAATCCTTATAGGTCACAAAGACAAGCGAAGTGGCAAACTTCGGGTCGTATTTCATCCTAGCGTTCAGAGATTTTTCTTTCCACTTGCGCAGAAGTTTCTCAACATCATAGCTATCCTTACACGCAAGAAAATCCTCAGCTATCTCTCCCTCCATAACATAGCGCGTATCAGGCATAACAGGCAATTCAGGCATAGTAGTGCTACTGCAACAAAAGACCTTCCAACGGCGCGAGAAACACGTGCTGACGGGAGACTGTTCTTGTCTTGATTCTCCTCAGCAACGGCACGAGGAATCCTTCTGCTACGGCTACACCTTTAGGCACTTCCTAGGCAAATATGCAAAGGATTTCCCCGTGGCCTTGGAGCCTTGCGTTGGTGTTCCCTCGAAGCGGAAAGGGTGATGTAGCGCAGCGGTGGTAAGTATTTCCCTCAGTTTTGAGACCCAAGGTATCGATCCAGTGAAGGAGTATCACAAGTGCCTGCACAAACACAAAGAACCTCCTCCCAATGCTATGAAGGGGTTGTCAATCCCTTATAGATTGTTCGCCAAGTGTGAACTGAAAGCAACAAAGTAACAAAGCAAAGTGAAAGCGGAGGTGTAAACGATAGATGTGAATAGACCCGGGGGCCGTAGTGTTTACTAGTGGCTTCTCTCATGAAAACAAGTAGACGGTGGGTGAACAAATTACTGTCGAGCAATTGATAGAACCGCGCAAAGTCGTGACGTCATCTATGGCAATGATTATATCTATAGGCATCACGTCCAAAACAAGTAGACCGATACTTTTTGCATCTACTACTATTACTCCACACGTCGACAGCTATCTAGCATGCATCTAGTGTATTAAGTCCAACAGAACAGAGTAACACCTTAAGCAAGATGACATGATGTAGATGGACAATCTCATATCAACGACAGAGCCCACCTTGTTACCCTTGATGGCAACCACTCAATGTGTGCCTTGCTGCCCCTACTGTCATCGGGAAAGGTCACCACATGGTAAGAACCCAAAACCAAGCACTTCTCCCATTGCAAGAATCATATATCTAGTTGGCCAAACAAAACCCAAGACTCGGAGAGACTTACAAGGATATCAAATCATGCATATAAGAAATCAGCAAAGACTCAAATATATATCATAGATAATCTGATCACAAATCCACAATTCATCGGATCTCGACAAACACACCGCCAAAGAAGATTACATCGGATAGATCTCCATGAAGATCATGGAGAACTTTGTATTGAAGATCCAAGAGAGAGAAGAAGCAATCTAGCTACTAACTACGAACCCGTAGGTCTGAAGTGAACTACTCACGAGTCATTGAAGGGGCGATGATGATGATGAAGAAGCCCTCCAACTCCAAAGTCCCCTCCGGCAGGGTACCGGGGAGGGTCTCCAGATGATATCTCGCGGAAACGGAAGCTTGCGGCGGCGGAAAAGTATTTTCGAGGCTCCCTTGATTTTTTTAGGGAATATATAGGCGCAAGATCTAGGTCAGGGGGGCACCAGGGAGGCCACAAGCCCTGCCACCGCCGCCTCCCCCTAGTGGCGGAGTGGGGGCTTGTGGGCTCCCTGCAGCCCTCCTGGCTTGGCCACAGGCCCCCTGATCTTCTTCTGTTCGGGAAAAAATCATTTCGGGGATTTTATTCCGTTTGGACTCCGTTCCAAAATCAGATCTAAAAAGAGCCAAAAACACAGAAAAACAGGAACTTGCACTTGGCACTGAATTAATAAGTTAGTCCCAAAAAAGATATAAAAGGTACATAAAACATCCAAAGATGACAAGATAACAGCATGAAACCATAAAAAATTATAGATACGTTTGAGACGTATCAAGCATCCCCAAGCTTAACTCCTACTCGTCCTCGAGTAGGGAAGTGATAAAGAATGAATTTTTGATGCTTTCATGCTACCTAGCATAGATGTCCTTTGTAACTCCTCTTATGTGACGTGAATGTTCACATCCATTTGATTCAGAACAATAGTTTTCTATTGACGTGGAAACAATAATAATTCAAGAAAACTAGCAAGGTAATCATGAACTTTCAAAATAACAAGGCCAAAAGAAAGTTATCCCTACAAAAGCATATAGTCTGGCTATGCTCTATCATCATTGCACAACGAATTTAAATCATGCACAACCCCGGTATTGGCCAAGTAATTGTTTCACACCTTTACTTTCTCAAACCTTTTCAACTCTCACGCAATACATGAGCGTGAGCCATGGTTATAGCACTATAGATGGTGTGGAGTGTGGTGGAGGTTGCAAGACAAAACAAGGAGAAGATGGTCACATTAACTAGGCATATCAATGAGCTGTGGAGATGCTCATCAATAGATATCAATGTGAATGAGTAGGGATTGCCATACAAATGATGCACTAGAGCTAAGAGTATGTGAAAGCTCTTAAAGAAAACTAGTGGGTGTGCATCCAACTTGCTTGCTCACAAAGACCTAAGGCAATTTTGAGGAAGCCTATCATTGGAATATACAAGCCAAGTTATATAATGAAAATTTCCCACTAGCTATATGGTGATGACAAAACGAGAGACTCTCAATCATGAAGATCATGGTCCTTAATATGCACAAGTGTGGAAAAGTGGTAACATTGTCCCTTCTCTCTTTTTCTCTCATTTTTTTTATTATTATTATTGGTGGGCTCTTTGGCCTCTTTTTTTTCGTGGGCTTCTTTGGCCTCTTTTATTTCCTCACATGGGACAATGTTCCATTAATGATGATCATCACACTTACAACTCAAAACTTAGAGCAACAATGACTCTATATGGAATGCCTTCGGTAGTGTACCGTGGCAATGATCTAGCATGGCATAGACATTAATGGAAACATGATGCTAGCTATCTTACGATCATGCAATGGCAATGTAGATGTGGTGGCACATGTCATGGTGGTAGTTGCATGGCAATATATCTCAGCATGACTTTGAAAAAGCCATAGTAGGTAGGTATGGTGGCTGTTTTGAGGGAGGCTAATGGTGGGTTTTGTGCACCGGCAAAAATTGCACGACACTAAGAAGATAGTGATGGTGGAAGGTGAAAGTGCATCTAAACCATGGACTCAACATTAGTCATGAAGAACTCATATACTTGTTGCAAAAGTTTTATTAGTAATCGAAACAAAGCATTCAACGCATACTCCTAGGGGAAGGGTTGGTAGGTATAAACCATCGCGCGATCCCGACCGCCACACAAAGGATGACAATCAATAGACTAATCATGCTCATATTTCATCACATAGCGGTTCACCATACGTGCATGCTACGGGAATCACTAACTTCAACACAAGTATTTCTAGATCCACAACACCTTACTAGCATAACTTCAATATTACCACAACCATATCTCAAAACTAATTGAGAGGAATTAAACTTCTCTAACTATTCAATGCACATGAAGGTGGAAGTTTTCGTATCCCTTTGGATAACTACCCCTTTTGAGACTACTTTCAAAGCATAGATCAACTACCAAGCCACACACCGCTGTGCTCTAAAAGATATAAGTGAAGCACAAAGAGCAAAAGTATCTAGCTCAAAAGATATAAGTGAAGCACATGTGAGCTGAATTGTCTACCAAAAGATATAAGTGAAGCTCGACAAAATCATGATGAGTGCATGCCTCTCTCTCTAGGTGTGCAGCAAGGATGATTGTGACACAACAAAAATAAAAGACTCCTACGATACAAGACGCTCCAAGCAAAAACACATAACATGTGGTGAATAAAAATATAGCCCTAAGTAACGTTACCGATGGATTGAAGACGAGAGAGGGGATGCCTTCCCGGGGCATCCCCAAGCTTAGGCTTTTACGGCATCCTTGAATCTCTTGGGGTGCCTTGGGCATCCCCAAGCTTGAGCTCTTGCCACTCTTTATCTCATTGTCCATAAGAACTTCACCCAAAACTTGAAAACTTCACAACACGAAACTTAAACAGAAACTCGTGATAACATTACTATGAGAAAGCAAACCACCACTTCCATAGGTACTGTAGCAAACTTAAATTCTACCTGTGCTGATGTTGAGTTACTGTATTTTCAATCTTCCATGGCTAGTACCCCCCGATACTATCCATAGTTTCATCAAAATAAACAACCAACACAACAAAAACAGAATCTGTTAACAGCAGACCACTCTGTAGCAATCTGTATATTTCGTATACCTCTGGTACGTCAAAAATTCTGAAAAATTACGAAAGTCTGAAGCATTTGCGTAGCAATCAGCGGCAAAAAGAATCAACTCAAAAGCTCTTACAGAAAAAAAAATTCTTTTCGTGATCAGAAAGTTTCTGTCTTTTCCAGCATGACCAAACGATCATCCCCAAGACTAATCATAACGGTTTTGCTTGGCACAAACGCAAAAAGAAACACAAAAAACACAATCATAACGAAATTATGAAAGTGTGGAAAACACAAAACAGAAAGAAAAAGGATAGATTCGTTGGGTTGCCTCCCAACAAGCGCTTTTGTTTAACGCCCTTAGCTAGGCAAAAGGTGATGGAATCACGTATAGTCATCTTTGGAGCTCAAACCATAGATAGCCCTCATCATAGATTCATAAGGCAATCTTATTTTCTTTCTAGGAAAGTGCTCCACGCCCTTCCTTAAAGGAAATTGAAATCTAATATTCCCTTCCTTCATATTGATGATAGCACCAATAGTCCTTAGGAAAGGTCTACCAAGAATAATGGGACATGAAGGATTGCAATCTATGTCAAGTACAATGAAATCCACGGGTACATAATTCTTATTTGCAACAATAAGAACATCATCGATCCTGCCCATGGGTTTCTTGAGAGTAGAATCTGCAAGATGCAAATTAAGAGAACACTCTTCAATCTCATGAAAACCAAGAATATCACATAAAGACTTTGGAATTGCGGAAACACTAGCACCCAAATCACACAAAGCATTGCACTCATAGTTTTTGATCTTGATTTTGATAGTAGGTTCCCACTCATCATGAAGTTTTCTAGGTATAGAGACTTCTAGTTCGAGTTTCTCTTCAAGAGATTTCATCATAGCATCTACGATATGCGCGGAAAGACTTGCTTTGGCTATAAGCATGTGGAGAGTTTGCAATGGATTGCATCAAAGAAATGCATTCAAACAAGGAGCAATTATCATAATTGAATTCCTTCAAAACCAAAGTGGGAGTTTGATTACTACCCAAAATTTTGACTTCTTCTACTCCACTCTCCACACCTTTATCATCAAGATAGGCGGACTCCGAATCATTGGGGCGTTTTTCAACCAAAGTGGATTCATATCCAGCCCCTCTATAAATAGGTTTGACACGCGAAAACAAAGATTCAAGAGGAGACACACCAAGCACTTTAAGATCTTCGTGATTTGCATCACTAGAACGCACCCTTCTAAACCATTCATGCCTAGCGCGAATTTGGGCGGTTCTTTCTTTGCTCTCATTCTTGGAGACACGCATAGCTTTCAAAGTTTCATCCAAGTTGACCTTGGGAGGAGTTCATCTAAATTTCAAAGCATCAATATCACAAGACATCCTATCAACGCTCTTAGCCAAATCGTCTATTTTGAGTAGTTTTTCCTCTATGGACACATTGAAAATCTTTTGAGAGTTGATGAACTCTTTGATATTACTCTCTAAATCAGAGGGTAATTTGTTGTGATTTCCATAAGTGTTGTTGTAGGAATTGCCATAGTTGTTAGAGGAGTTACTAGGAAAAGGCCTAGGAACATAGTTTCCTCTAAAAGCATTGTTGTTGCCAAAATTGTTCCTACCAACAAAATTCACGTCCAAACTAGCGTTGCTACTCTCAATCAAAGAAGATAGTGGCATGTCATTAGGATCTACAGTAGCGTTTCTAATAGCAACCAAATTCATCAACTCGCCCATCTTAGCACTAAGCAAGTTAATTTCTTCTATAGCGTGCACCTTTTTGCTAGCAGGCGACCTTTCAGTGTGCCACTGAGAGTAGTTGGTCATGATATTGTCTAGGATTTTTGTAGCGTCTCCTAACGTGATTTTCATGAACGTTCCACCTGAGGAGGAGTCCAAGATATTGCGAGAAGAGAAATTCAAGCCAGCCTAAAAGATTTGTATAATCATCCATAAACTCAAGCCATGAGCGGGACAATTTCTAATCATAAGCTTCATCCTCTCCCAAGATTGTGCAACATGTTCATGATCAAGTTGCTTGAAATTCATGATATCGTTACGTAAGGAGATGATCTTAGACGGCGGAAAATACTTGGATATGTAAGCATCTTTGCACTTATCCCAACAATCGATACTATTTTTAGGCAAAGAAGAAAACCAACTTTTTGCGCGATCTCGCAACGAGAAAGGAAAAAGTTTCAACTTAATCACGTCATTATCCACATCTCTTTTAATTTGCACATCGCAAAGCTCAATGAAGGTATTGAGATGGGATGCAACATCTTCACTAGGAAGGCCAGAGAATTGCTCTTTCATAACAAGATTGAGCAAAGCTGCGTTGATTCCATACGATTCCGCACTAGTGGCGGGAGCAATCGGAGTACTAATAAAATCATTATTATTAGTGCTCGAGAAGTCGCAAAGTTTGGTGTTTTCAGCCATGATGACTTCAACAAACAAACAAGCACACAAGCAAGCAAGAAAACCGGCAAAGGAAAACGGCAAAGGCAAAAGAAAACGGCAAAGGAGAAAGGCAAATGAAAACGGCAAATGTGAAGTGGGGGAGAGGAAAACGAGAGGCAACGGGAAAAAAAGTAAATGCAAGAGATGAGTTTGTGAGACCTACTTGGATAGATCTCTCCTTCCCCGGCAACGGCGCCAGAAATACTTCTGCTACTGCAACAAAAGACCTTCCAACGGCGCCAGAAACACGTGCTGACGGGAGACTGTTCTTGTCTTGATTCTCCTCAGCAACGGCACCAGGAATCCTTCTTCTACGGCTTCGCCTTTAGGTACTTCCTAGGCAAATATGCAAAGGATTTCCCCGTGGCCTTGGAGCCTTGCGTTGGTGTTCCCTCGAAGCGGAAAGGGTGATGTAGCGCAGCGGTGGGAAGTATTTCCCTCAGTTTTGAGAACCAAGGTATCGATCCAGTGAAGGTGTATCACAAGTGCGTGCGCAAACACAAAGAACCTGCTCCCAACGCTATGAAGGGGTTGTCAATCCCTTATAGATTGTTCGCCAAGTGAAAACTGAAAGCAACAAAGTAACAAAGCAAAGTAAAAGCGGAGGTGTAAACGATATATGTGAATAGACCCGGGGGCCGTAGTGTTTACTAGTGGCTTCTCTCATGAAAACAAGTAGATGGTGGGTGAACAAATTACTGTCGAGCAATTGATAGAACCGCGCAAAGTTGTGACATCATCTATGGCAATGATTATATCTATAGGCATCACGTCCAAAACAAGTAGACCGATACTTTCTGCATCTACTACTATTACTCCACACGTCGACCGCTATCCAGAATGCATCTAGTGTATTAAGTCAAAAAGAACAGAGTAACGCCTTAAGCAAGATGACATGATGTAGATGGACAATCTCATATCAACGACAGAGACCACCTTGTTACCCTTGATGGCAACCACTCAATGTGTGCCTTGCTGACCCTACTATCACTGGGAAAGGTCACCACATGGTAAGGACCCAAAACCAAGCACTTCTCCCATTGCAAGAATCATAGATCTAGTTGGCCAAACAAAACCCAAGACTCGGAGAGACTTACAAGGATATCAAATCATGCATATAATAAGAAATTAGCAAGGACTCAAATATATATCATAGATAATATGATCACAAATCCACAATTCATTGAATCTTGACAAGCACCCCGCCAAAGAAGATTACATCGGATAGATCTCCATGAAGATCATGGAGAACTTTGTATTGAAGATCCAAGAGAGAGAAGAAGCCATCTAGCTACTAACTACGGACCCGCAGGTGTGAAGTGAACTACTCACGTGTTAGTGGAGGGGCGACGATGATGAGGAAGAAGCCCTCCAACTCCAAAGTCCCCTCCGGCAGGGTGCCGTGGAGGGTCTCCAGATGAGATCTCGCGGAAACGGAAGCTTGCGGCGGCGGAAAAGTATTTTTGAGGCTCCCTTGATTTTTTTTCTGATTTTTAGGGAATATATAGGCGCAAGATCTCGGTCAGGGGGGCGCCAGGGAGGCCACAAGCCCTGCCACCGCCGCCTCCCCCTGGTGGCGGAGTGGGGGCTTGTGGGCTCCCTGCAGCCCTCCTGGCTTGGCCCAGAGGCCCCCTGATCTTCTTCCGTTCAAGAAAAAATCATTTCGGGGATTTTATTCCATTTGGACTCCGTTCCAAAATCATATCTGAAAAGAGCCAAAAACACAGAAAAAACAGGAACTGGCACTTGGCACTGAATTAATAAGTTAGTCCCAAAAAAGATATAAAAGGTACATAAAACATCCAAAGATGACAAGATAACAACATGATACCATCAAAAATTATAGATACGTTTGAGACGTATCAAGTAGCTGGTTCTACTTTAATAGTATCAGCAGTTTCAGAAGTATCATCACATCTAGCAGCAACTCTAGCAAGTTGTGCATCAAGGAATGCACCTAGTGGTAAAGCAGTATCAAGCATATCATCATCAGGCATAGTATCTAGCATAGCATCATCAGGCATAGTATCTAGCATAGCATCATCAGACATAGTATCAAGCATAGCATCATCAGGCATAGTATCAATCATAGCATCATTAGGCATAGTATCAAGCATAGCATCATGGATAGCAGAAGTAGCATCATCAAGCACAGGCGACATATCAAGATTTCTAGCAGGAGGTGAAGTCGCAAACATACTCCAAACTGAAGGTGAATCAAGTGTAGAGCTAGATGGCAATTCCTTACCTCTCCTCGTAGTGGAAGGTAGGATTTTAGTTCTTGGATCTTTTGGATTCCTCATAGTGATCAGCAGACGTCAATCCCAAGTGACTCAGAGAATATAGCTGTGCTTCCCCGACAACGATGCCAGAAAAAGCCTTGATGTCCCACAAGCGTATGGGATCGCAGCAGTTTTCGAGGGTAGAGTATTCAACCCAAATTTATTGATTCGCTCACAAGGGGAAGCTAAAGAATATTCTCAAGTATTAGCGGCTGAGTTGTCAATTCAACCACACCTGAAAGATTAGTGTCTGCAAGCAAAGTATCAGTAGCAAGGTAGTAAGATGGCAACGGCGCCAGAAAAAGCTTTGACAAGTTCCAGCAGGGGCGCCAGAAAAAGCCTTGTTGACGGGATGTTAGTGCCAACAAAGTCTTGCAACAAGTAGCAGCGGAGTAGCAAGGAACAGTAGTAGCAGCAGTAGCAGCAAAGTAACAGCAGTAGCAGCAGTAGCAGCAAAGTGGCCCAATCCCTCTTGTAGCAAGGGACAAGCCTAGGCAAAGTAACGTAGCAAGGACCAGTAGTAAAAGACTCGTAGGCAGTGGATCGGTGATGGATGAGTGTGACGGATGTGATTCGTCATGTAACAGCTATAAC
This sequence comes from Hordeum vulgare subsp. vulgare, assembly GCF_904849725.1. Classification (NCBI taxonomy): domain Eukaryota; kingdom Viridiplantae; phylum Streptophyta; class Magnoliopsida; order Poales; family Poaceae; genus Hordeum; species Hordeum vulgare. The sequence continues at coordinate 482,264,264 of NC_058519.1, forward strand.
ACGGAGAGATATGTAACTAGCTCCCGTTCATCAATCTAATGTAGGCATGTATTCCGTATGTAGTCATACGTGCTTAGGGAAAAGAACTTGCATGACATCTATTGTCCATCCCTCCCGTGGCAGCGGGGTCCTGATGGAACTACGGGATATTAAGGTTCTCCTTTTAATAAAGAACCACACCAACACATTAACACGTGGTGAATACATGAACTCCTCATACTATGGTCATCTTCGGGAGTGGTTCTGGCTATTGTCACTCCGGGGTTGCCGGGTCATAACACATAGTAGGTGACTACAACTTCAAGATAGTATCTAAAACACACATATATTGGCGACAACATAATAGGTTTAGATCTGAAATCATGGCACTTGGGCCCTAGTGACAAGCATTAAGCATAGCCAAGTAGTAGCAACATCAATCTAGAACATAGTGGATACTAGGGATCAATCCCCGTCAAGAACTAACTCGATTACATAATAGATATCATCCAACTCATCACCGTCCAACAAGCCTATGATTAGATTACTCATGAACGATGAAGAGCATCATGGAATTGTCGATGGAGAAAGGTTGATGATGACGATGGCGACGATCTCCCCTCTCCGGAGCCCGAAACGGACTCCAGATTTGCCCTCCAGATGAAGAACATGATGTGGCGGCGCCTCCGTATTGCAAAACGCGATGAAACCTTCTCTCTGATTTTTTTCCAAGCGAAACGGAAGATATAGAGCTGAGATTGGGGGCGGTGGTGCTACGTGGGCCCCACAAGCCTGCACGGCGCGACCATAGGGGGTGGTCGCGACCTGTGGGCTTGTGGCCCACTGGCACGCCCCCTCACGTGGATCTTTGCGCAGGTATTTTTCTTTTATTCCAGAAAAAATCTCCATCAATTTTCAGGACATTCCGAGAACTTTTATTTCTGCACAAAAACGACACCATGGCAATTTTGCTGAAAACAGCGTCAGTCCAGGTTAGTTCCATTCAAATCATGCAAATTAGAGTCCAAAACAAGGGCAAAGGAGTTCGGAAAAGTAGATACGACGGAGACATATCAGCCCCCTAGGCGCGCCCTAGGGGTGCCTAGCAGGCTCGTGGGCCGCCTTGCCTCCTTTGCCCTACCTCTTTCGCCTATAAATTTCCAAAAATCCCGGAACCAATAGAGAGAGCCACGAAAATACTTTTCCGCCGCCGCAAGATCCTGTCTCCGCGAGATCCCATCTGGGGACCGTTATGGTGCCCTGTCGGAGGGGAATTCAGACATGGTGGGCTTCTTCATCAACACTGTTGCCTCTCCGATGATGCGTGAGTAGTTCACCATAGACCTTCGGGTCCATAGCTAGTAGCTAGATGGCTTCTTCTCTCTCTTGGATCTTCAATACAAAGTTCTCCATGATCTTCATGGAGATCTATCCGATGTAACATTCTTTTGCGGTGTGTTTTTCGAGATACGATGAATTGCGGATTTATGATCAGATTATCTATGAATATTATTTGAGTCTCCTCTCATTTCTTATATGCATGATTTCGTATCCTTGTAATTCTCTTCGAGTTATGGGTTTCGTTTGGCCAACTTGATCTATAATTCTTGGAATGGGAGAAGTGCTTGGTTTTGGGTTCATGCTGTGCGGTGTCCTCACCTAGTGACAGAAGGGGTAGCGAGGCATGCATCATGTTATTGCCATCAAGGGTAAAAAGATGGGGTTTATATCATATTGCATGAATTTATCCATCTACATCATGTCATCTTGCTTAAGGCGTTACTCCGTTTGTTATGAACTTAATACACTAGATGCATGTTGGATAGCGGTCGATGTGTGGAGTAATAGTAGTAGATGCAGAAAGTATCGGTCTACTTGTCTCAGACGTGATGCCTATATGTATGATCATTGGCTTAGATATCGTCATGACTTTGCGCGATTCTATCAATTGCTCGACAGTAATTCGTTCACCCACCGTAATACTTGCTATCATGAGAGAAGCTTCTAGTGAACACTATGGCCCCCGGGTCTATTTTACACATCATATATTCACATCTACATACAAAAATACCAAAAAATACTTTGCTGCAGTTTTATTTCTTTTTACCTTTTATCACCTTCAGATGTCACCTTGCAAGTAATCGTGAAGGGATTGACAACCCCTTTATCGCTTTGGGTGCAAGTTTGTTTGCTTTTGCACAGGTTTATTGGTGCCTCATCTTGATACTCCTACTGGATTGATACCTTGGTTCTCAAATTGAGGGAACACTTATCTCTACTTTGCTTCATCACCCTTTCCTCTTCAAGGGAAAAACTAACGCAAGCTCAAGAAGTAGCAGGAAGAATTTCTAGCACCGTTGCCGGGGAGTATTCAAGTGAAGCATATCTACCAAGTACCTATCGCGAACTCATGTCTTGCATTTACATTATTTGCCATTTGCCTCTCGTTTTCCTCTCCCCCACTTCTAAAACGATTTTCCGAAAATACCAAAAAGGTTTTCCTTTTTATTCGCTATTGTTCCGTTGCTATGTTTGCTTGTGTTGCCATGTGCCTTATATTTGCTTGCATCTTCGCTTGTTAAAAATCCATTGATATGGACCCTCATCCACTTGCTAATATGTTCAAAAGACCAAATTATGATGAACAATTTGCTAGTGAGTTGAGTGCACTTGACTATCTCTATGGAGTTTTGTTTGAAAATCATGAATTTGAAAATTTTGATGAAGTGTTGAAAGAAGAAAATTATAAAGTGGTTCATGATATCTGCTTGAATGAAAAACATGATTGCCATGTTGTTAGTATGAATTCTCTGAATATCTATGATGCTAATGATATGCAAAAGCACAAGCTTGGGGATGCTATGCTTGATGAAGATGATATTTTTTGTTTCCCAAGTTTTGGTGATGACCCTTATGCTATAATTGATCAGGAAAGGAATCCTTTGTGTGATAGTTATATTGTAAGATTCCTTCATGATGTTACTGAAAATTACTATGAGAGAGGAACATATGCTTTTACATATTGCAATAATATCAAGCTTCCTCTCTATGTGTTCAACGTTTTGCCTTCCTATGCTAGTTAATTCTTGTTCCCATAAATTGTTTGCTCAAAAAATCCCTATGCATAGGAAGCGGGTTAGACTTAAACATGTTTTTTCCATTCATGATGCTCTTTTGCATATCTCAACTACTACTTTTTATGTGAGCATCATTGAAATCGTTAAGCCTAGCTAGGGGCGTTAAACGATAGCGCTTGTTGGGAGGCAACCCAATGAATAAAATTTATTTTTGCATTTCACTTTCTGTTTTTTTGAGTCCACACCATCATAATTCTGTTATGATTGTGTTTTTATGTTTAAATTAGTGTTTGTGCCAAGTAGAACCTTTATGATTAGTTTTGGTGATAGTTGTTCAATCATGCTGAAAAAGACAGAAACATTGTGCTCACGAAATTATTTTTAATTCTTATCCAGAAAGAGATTTTGAGTTGATTATTTTTTGCTTCTGATTTATATGCAAATTTCCCTAATTTTCATAATTGTTTAGAATTTTTGGGATACCAGAGTTATATGAAATATACAGATTGCCACAGACTGATCTGTTTTTGACAAATTCTATTTTTGTTGTGTTGATTACTTATTTTGATGAAACTATGGTTAGTATTGGGGGGTATGAGCCATGGAAAAGTGAGAATACAGTAATATAACATCAATCTAAATAGAAATCAAGTTTACTGCAGTACCTGAAAAGTTGGTAGTTTGTTTTCTTATGCTAATGATATCACGAGTTTCTGTTTAAGTTTTGTGTTGTGAAGTTTTCAAGTTTTGGGTGATGTTCTTATGGACAATGGAATAAAGAGTGGAAAGAGATTAAGCTTGGGGATGCCCAAGTCATCCCAAGACAAATCCAAGGACACCAAAAAGCCTAAGCTTGGGGATGCCCCGGGAAGGCATCCCCTCTTTCGTCTTCAATCCATTGGTAACATTACGTGGAGCTATATTTCGAGTTATGGGTTTCGTTTGGCCAACTTGATCTATAATTCTTGCAATGGGAGAAGTGCTTGGTTTTGGGTTTATACCATGCGGTGTCCTCACCTAGTGACAGAAGGGGTAGCGAGGCACACATCGTGTTGTTGCCATCAAGGGTAAAAAGATGGGGATTATATCATATTGCATGAATTTATCCCTCTACATCATGTCATCTTGCTTAAGGCATTACTCCATTTGTTATGAACTTAATACACTAGATGCATGCTGGATAGCGGTCGATTTGTGGAGTAACAGTAGTAGATGTAGAAAGTATCGATCTACTTGTCTCGGACGTGATGCCTATATGTATCATCATTGCCTTAGATATCGTCATGACTTTGCGCGATTCTATCAATTGCTCAACAGTAATTCGCTCACCCACTGTAATACTTGCTATCATGAGAGAAGCCTCTAGTGAACTCTATGGCCCCGGGTCTATTTTACACATCATATATTCAGATCTACATACAAAAATACCAAAAAATACTTTGCTGCACTTTTATTTGTCTTTACCTTTTATCACCTTCAGATCTCACCTTGCAAGTAATCGTGAAGGGATTGACAACCCCTTTATCGCGTTGGGTGCAAGTTTGCTTGCTTTTGCGCAGGTTCATTGGTGCCTCATTTTGATACTCCTACTGGATTGATACCTTGGTTATCGAACTGAGGAAAATACTTATCTCTACTTTGCTGCATCACCCTTTCCTCTTCAAGGGAAAAAGCAACGCAAGCTCAAGAAGTAGCATAGCCCTTGAGCCATTTTCGAGGTGCTCATAGTCCTCAAGGAGTTTAGGATGTGCAACTTCAATCTTATCATTTTTAGTTCTAAAAGCATTAGCCACCTCGAGAGCTCTATCATGGGATTCCTTTAATCTAGATAATTCTAGAGCAAAGGTTTTCTCAAGAGATTCCTTGGTGGTTTGTTCATTTTCAAGAGCTTGAGATAGCTCCGCGATCTCATTAGCGTAATCATGCTAATGAACTTCCATTGTCTCAATGGTGGCCTCATGCTCCTCAAGATGAGCTTCCAACTCCTCAATGTATTTCTTGCCCTCAGTGGCAATAGACATGATTTCCAAGAAGTTGGAACAAGCAAGTTTATTCTTATAAAGAGATTTAAATATCATTTCACCCTTAATTTTTAAGGATGCAATATCATCAATCTCTTCATCTTTATCCTCATCCTTATTATCATCAACATCATCATCATGAGATATATTGGGATTCAAAGTAGGAGATACCTTTGAAGCCTTAGCCATAAGGCAAAAGTTAGAAACAATAGATGATGATGTGGGATCCCTTGAAGCATCATTTAAGGCACATCTTGTTCCATGGAGTGATGGATTTCCTCTACATTGTTAGCACAACAACTCGAGGAAATAGATACATTTTTTTATCATGGCCAAAAGATATAGAAAGCATATCATCATGAGATTTAGTCAAGCAGTTTTTACATGATATGCATGGACTATCAACACAAGCATGTAAAACATTTAGAGTGCTCAAAGTGTTAATGCCTAAAGATGAAGCATTGCAATAATATAGTGATGAAGGATCATCAACAATAAGCCCACTATCATCATTGCAATTATCTCCACTACTCACCATATCATTACCTTGTGGCAATCCACATGTAGGTGAAGTAGATGAAGTTGAGAAGACCACACAACCATAGGTGGAGGGAAAACAATCATTCCCATAAATCTTGGACGTACCATATTTATCTTCAAGCTTTGTCCACAACTCATGAGCATCCCGGAATGGCATGAGTTGAAATATAACTACATTGCTCAAAGCATCAAAAAGCACATTAGAAGCTTGAGCATTGAGATAAGTGTTTTATCATCCTCTAAAATTATATTGTGAGAATCCTTTGGAGGAGAAAAACCCATATCTACAATTTGCTCCAAATTTCGGTCCATGACCCTAAAGTGATTAAGCATGCGAATTACCCAAACATCAAAATTTGTGCCATCGAAACTAAGAGTGTCAGAGAATCCTAAACCCCTAGTCGACATCCTTACTCTATAGGTGGTTAAACCTAATAAAGAGAGACCTAGCTTTGATACCAATTGAAAGGACATGGATGTCGCCTAGAGGGGGGTGAATAGGCGCTTTAAAATAATTACGGTTTAGGCTTGAACAAATGCGGAATAAAACTAACATTTAATTTGTCAAGCACAAAACCTAAAACAACTAGGCTCAACTATGTGCACCAACAACTTATGCTAAGCAAGATAAACAACTAAGTGATAGCAAGATATATGACAAGAAACAATATGGCTATCACAAAGTAAAGTGCATAAGTAAAGGGTTCGGGTAAGAGATAACCGAGACACGCGGAGAGGATGATGTATCCTGAAGTTCACACCCTTGCGGATGCTAATCTCCGTTGGAGCGGTGTGGAGGCACAATGCTCCCCAATATGTCACTAAGGCCATCGTAATGTCCTCATGCCCTCGCACGATGCAAGATGCCGTGATTCCACTAAGGGGCCCTTGAGGGCGGTCACCGAACCCGTACAAACAAGGTTGGGGCAATCTCGACAACTTAATTGGAGGCTCCCAACAACACCACGAAGCTTCACCACAATGGCATATGGCTTCGAGGTGACCACAAATGCTCGGGGCAATCTCCACAACTTAATTGGAGACCCCAACGTTTGCCTGGAGCTTTACACCATAATGATTGAGCTCCGAGGCACCACCAAGCTTCTAGGGGTACCAAGTACCCAAGGGTAATAAGTTTCTCAACTTCTCACTTCCATGTATCACCGTGGAGAACTCAAACCAATGCACCAAATGCACTGGCAAGGGCACACGAAGTGCCCAAGTCCTTCTCTCCAAAATCCCAACAAAGCAACTAATGCTATTGAGGAAAATGAGAGGAAGAACGAAGAACATGAAGAACTCCAAGATCTAGACCCAAGGGGTTCCCTTCACTTAGAGGAGAAAGTGATTGGTGGAAATGTGGCTCTAGATCTCCTCTCTCTTTTCCCTCAAGAACTAGCAAGAATCATTGGAGGGATTGAGAGTTAGCAAGCTCGAAGAAGGTCAACAATGGGAGAAGAACACGAGCTAAAGAGATAATGTTCAAGGGGGAAGAAGACCCCCTTTTATAGGTGAAGGAAAATCCAACCGTTATGCTTCACAGCCCGCACAGAGCGGTACTACCGCTCATGGGAGCGGTACTACCGCTCGATAGGTTCACCACCCATGCTGAGGCAAAAAGGATGCGCAAAAAAATCCGACAAAGAGGTACTATTGCTCGTGGGAGAGGTACTACCGCTTAGTAGGTTCACCAGCCATGCAGAGGCAAAAATGATGCGCAAATAAAGTCCGAGGGAGCGGTACTACCGCTCGAGGGAGCGGTACTACCGCTCGCCACAGAAACTGCCTTAACTTTCGCACACGGACTCCAAATTCAATGAAACCAAGTTTGTTAGAAAGCTAACGACATGGGATAACACAATATTGATATAAATATTAATAAGAAGCAAGTGAGAAAAGTCCCATAATAAAATGGTGAGAACCCTTCCTCTAATAAGACCGGTAAAAACTCCCAACATCGAAAACATCATAGAAGATGCATATGGAATCCGTTTTTGATGAACTCGAGCTTGTCATGAAGATAACCATAAGCTCTAAAACTAACAAAGAGAAACACCAAACAATAACCAAGAAGTATGATGCAAGGATGCAAATGGTTTGAGCTCTCAACGAACGATATGATCAAGCTACTCACTTGAGAGCCCCCCTTGACAGTACTACAATCTATCCTAAAATAGAAAACCTATCTAGGGCAAACCTATTCCTTGCACCTAGTCCTCTTGAGATAGATGATTATGATCTTGGCTTCCTCAAGATGGACCACCTTTCTTGATTGCCTTGGTTTGACGAAGACTAGTTTATTGCTCCCCCATACTCACTATGGGTGAGACACTCTTCAGCACATCTTCACAAGTCCATTGCCACCACAATGGATGGCAAGCTTCAAGCATGATATCTTTGTGATGCTCCACTTGAACTTGCACACCGCAATCTTGATGACGATCACCACTTGATGTCATCCTTCATAGGTTGAATGAGATCTTCCTCTTGATGCAAACCCATGGAGACACACCTAACCCCACATAGAACTCTCACAAGGACCATGGGTTAGTACACAAAAGCTTTATGGACAATGCTTACCATACCATGGGATCACTTGATCCCTCTCGGTACATATTGTACACTTTGTGTGTTGGTCATCTTGATTTACCATTTGCTTAGTCTTAATCAACCTTGTGTCTTTATGACCAATATTTGGATAATACCTTGAATACCACCTTGGTCATCATATAAAATCCTTGAGACCAACAGATGGACTTCAAGAAGTGCCTATCGACAAATCCTTCGAATATAACTTCAGGCAACCATTAGTCCATAGGGATTGTTATCAATTACCAAAACAACATATGGATAAATATGGTCTAACACCTGTGGCCTAGTCTAATTCCTATTCATCTTGTCTTATCAAGTACGGAAAACATCTGGCGTCTTCCGTTATGAGCCGTCCTGCCTAGTACAGGCCCATGAGTCAGCCTTCTGTGATAAGCCGCCTTCTTAACCATGGGCTTCTTGACCTCTATGCCTTGTAATTGACCAAGCCTTTTGCCGCCACCTTGATAGCGTGGTTAACTTCCTGGCGAGTTATCCCATGGGGTATATCCCCGACATTAGCCTTCAGTTTAGCCTGGTTTTACCCATGTTAAACTCCACCTTGAACGTGAGAGGAAAACCTAAAGCTAGTAACTAAATGTTGAACTTTATTCTCAAGCCGATATTTCTCTTCTCTTTGTTGCTAATGATGTGTTTGGATAAGTAGTGTGCCGGCTCATTTCCTTCGTCCAACACTTCGCTTCTTTTTAATCACTTTCGCAATGATGTCATCCTACTGACCGTTGATGTGGACATATGATTATAGAAAATATTTTGAACAATCATCAAATCAGTCACGCGCGAAAATCAAGGTGACCTAGCTAGTGCTAATCACTGTAGAATCTATATTTTTGCCACGCCGTTTCAGGTTCACCCCCCTTATAAATAGACTTTTCGGTCCTCTTGCTTATCTTTCTGCCATCTTCTTCCTCTTACCTTCCTTCTATTGCTTCCGACACCCGAGCTCGTCGGATTTTGAAATGCCAGAAGCGACTCAACCATGCCATTGGAGCACGACTACTTCACCCGCGGCCTTCTCCAGGAGCGCACCACTTTGAAAATTTCCTATTCCTGGACCTGATAAGTAGCATTCCCTCCATTAGGGTTTTTAGGCGTTCTTTGGAGTTCATCGGGTTCATTGAAGTCGCTGTTAGCAGTATTAATATATCCAATATCTCCATGCCCTTTTAACAAATGTAGTTTTGGCCCGATCTCCTCTGCACTTTTATGATACAATAGATCCAGAATGTTTTATCCATAATATCCTGTGTGCATCTTGCTTTCGATGCCTCCGCCGTTGTTAGAATGTTTCATATTCTTTTTTTTGTATTTATCAGATCTATTCATCTTCTTGTCTTGGTAGAAAATAGTTTGTGCGTACGAGAAAATCTTGCTAAGTCCTATTAGCCTCTCTATCCGCCTTCAACCGACTCACTGCCATATCCCAACTTATTTTTTCACGCTAACCCGTTGAAATCCAATTTAGCTTAGTACCGGATTATTTAAGCGGTATCCCTTGTTTTTACCTTTTGGCGGGTTAAATACCGGCTCATACGTCTATTTTTGCCCTTTTGTAGTCGACTGTAATGGCTCCCAAAACTAGCAAGGTTTGTGGTTGGATGAGATCTCAGGAATCAGTTATTACTCTAGAAAACCTCGCTTCCCAAGGTTATCTGCTGGCTTAACCCAAAATTAGTTGGCGAGTGCGTGCGGAAGAATCTTCTCCTCAACCCGGCTTAGGCCTTGTTTGGAACCACTCAGATTGTGATAATGACTCAGATTATGATAATCCAGTTTTTATAATCTATAATGTCTCCAAACAAGACATAATATGTTGTAGATTATAAAAACTAGATGGACAGATTATTAAAACTCACAATCTACTCTACCGAGATAAAACCAGATTATGGATTGCTAATGACCCATTATCCTTGTAAAGTTAGAGGTAATGACTAATTTCTGCCACCGCCACCCTCCTTCTTTTTTCTCCTCAGCGGGCGCACAGAGCAGACATGTCGTTATGCAATGTAAAAACCTATATTACAATTTATATAATCTGGTCTCCAAACATGTCCACCTAGTTATTTTTATAAACCTGATTATATAATCTATCTTCATAATCCATATTATCATAATCTACCGTGGTTCCAAACAGGGCCTTAGGGGAAGTTTTCGTTTGTACTGATCATCTGACCAAAGGTTTTCTTCCACCCAGGTCAAGGTTCTTCAGAGACTTGCTCCATTTTTACGATTCGAGACCACATGATATTAGCGAGAACTCAGTGACCAACATTTGTCAGTTCCAAGTCCTCTGTGAAGTTTATCTTCAAATCGAGCCAATTGTCACCCTCTTCATTGAATTATTTTATGTCAACCATTAAACCAAAATAAAAAATAGCCCTAGTGTAGAACTTGGTGGAATATCTATTCAGAAAATAAAAAATATCCCTTTTTCCTGAGTCAAAATTGGCAAGTCATCCCAAGGGGTGGAATAAGACTTGGTTTTATCGCCAAAACACTACGGCCGAAGGCCAAAATCCTTTGTGAGGTTATAGATTGGAACGGATTAATGCATCCACTCAATTTCTGGGTTGGCCTGCTCATGAGGAAAGGAAACAATTGACACTCATGCTTTTGAGACTAAAAGCCTTGACTGCTCATGGCCTCACTAGTATCGACTTGATCTGGTACTGGATAAGCTAGCGAATTCAGGCGCTTAGTCTAAGAGGCGACCTGATGTGCAACTTCACTCATGAGCTGGCAGATGTTCAACGCTTCAGTGAAGAAAACATGTTTGAAAATGACAACAATAAGGCCACCAAGAAGTTCTTTGGCGATTCAAAAGAAAAGTGCAGCGTGCCCGGGTTGGCTCCATTTTGCTTGACCAACCAAGTTCCTCTTGTAAGTATTTTTGAACTTTGTTCATTTTGTTTTATTTGTTATGTCCTTCTCGTTATCACACACATCTTCTGACTTGTATGATACCTGTAGGAAAACTCTGATTGGTGGAAAGCTAGGGCGAGGACTCCTGTTCCCCTTAGTTTGAGCAGGCTGATGACTTGGCTTAAGGAGCCGCCAATGATGAAGAATATGAGGTAGAGCTTGACTCACTTGACCGCCTCTTTATTAAACTTGTTGATGCTTCTTATCCTGAGGGTAACTCCGAAGCCAGTGAAGCCGACAATGTTGAGGTAATTTCGATCTCCTCCGACTCATCAACACAATAGATTGGCTAGATTATGAAGCTATGATGATCATGCAAATAAGAAGCATAAAACTGAGAGAAGATTCAAATAATTTTCATGAATAATCTGAATATAAACCCAGAATTCATGGGATCCCAACAAACGCACCGCACAAAAGAATTACACCGGATAGATCAAAGCGAAGATGCGATGACCATTGTATTGAAGATCAAGAGAGAGTGAGAGATAGCCATCTAGATAGTAACTACGGACCCGTAGGTGTGTGATGAACTACTCACACATCATCACGAGGGCACCAAGGTTGATGAAGAGGCCCTCCGTGGTTGATCCCCCTCCGACAGGTTACTGGAGCGGAGCTCCAGATGGGGTCACCGTGGAACAAAGACTTGTAGTGGCGTAAAAAGTGTCTCAGATATATTTTGGGTTTGTGGAATATATGAGAATTTATAGGCCACAGAATGAGGCAAGAGGGACCACAGGGAGACAACAAGGCATTAGGGCACGACCACCCCCTGGCCGCCCTGTTGCCTTGTGGGCTTCTCATGGGGTTCATGTCTCCCCCCGAAGCTTCTAGTTCTTGTTTTGGTCCACATAAAACGTCAAAACGTTTCATGGCAATTGGACTTCGTTTGGTACTGAAAACCTTTAAAAGAAAAAACATGCAGAAAACAACAAGTGACAGTGGGCACTGGGTTAATATGTTAGTGCTCAAAATAATATAAATTGGTGCATTATGACCCCAAAAGTATCTTAAGATGATAATACAACAACATGGAACAATAAAAATTTATAAATACGTCTGAGACGTATCAAGCATCCCCAAGCTTAATTCCTGCTTGTCCTTGAGTAAGTAAATATTAAAACAGAATTTTTGATGTGACATGCTATCCATATGTAATCTTTTGCATGTATGCTCATTAAGAAATGATGAATTGACAAACATCAACATAGTAATAATTATAAGCACAAGAAGCAAAATCATCAATCTTTCAAAGTATACGATCTCAAAAGAATGTATACCCCCATTAATCTTTCATATTAGCAAAGCATGGACCCGTCTTCCCCACATTAATACAAATGTTAAGAACCAAGGTGTCCAAGTCAGGTAATTGGATCATATTCTTTCAAAGTGAATCAACTTTTTATTCTTCATGCAATACATGAGCGTGAGCCATGGACATATCATATGGTGGAATAGAATATGGTGGTAGATATTAAAGGATAAAAGTGGAGAAGATAGTATCACATCAACTAGGCATACCAACGGGATATGGGTATGGCCATTGGTAGATGTCGATGCTAGGAGTAGGGGTTGGCATGCAAATGATGCACTAGAACTATAAGTGTATGAAAGCTCGAATGAGGTTAAGTGGGGTGTGCATCCAACTTTCTTGCTCATGAAGACCCCGGGCATTTGAGGAAGCCCATCGTTGGAATATACAAGCCAAGTTTATAGTAATGATAATATGATTCCCATTAGCATATGAAAATGACATATCATGAGACTTTCTACATGAGGAACATGGTGTTGGGGAACGTCGCATGGGAAACAAAAATTTTCCTACGCGCACGAAGACCTATCATGGTGATGTCCATCTACGAGAGGGGATGAGTGATCTACGTACCCTTGTAGATCGTACAGCAGAAGCGTTAGAGAACGCGGTTGATGTAGTGGAACGTCCTCACGTCCCTCGATCCGCCCCGCGAACAATCCCGCGATCAGTCCCACGATCTAGTACCGAACGGACGGCACCTCCGCGTTCAGCACACGTACAGCTCGACGATGATCTCGGCCTTCTTGATCCAGCAAGAGAAACGGAGAGGTAGAAGAGTTCTCCGGCAGCGTGACGGCGCTCCGGAGGTTGGTGATGACCTTGTCTCAGCAGGGCTCCGCCCGAGCTCCGCAGAAACGCGATCTAGAGGAAAAACCGTGGAGGTATGTGGTCGGGCTGCCGTGGAAAAGTCGTCTCAAATCAGCCCTAAAACCTCCGTATATATAGGTGGGAGGGAGGGGAGGAGGCAGCCTCAAAACCTAAAGGTTTGGCCGAAATTGGAGGTGGAGGAGTCCTACTCCAATCCTACTTGGAGTAGGATTCCACCTTCCCACTTGGAAACTCTTTCCACCTTGTGTTTTTTCCTTCTCAAACCTTATGGGCCTTAGTGGGAACTTATTCCAGCCCACTAGGGGCTGGTTTATCTCTTCCCATAGCCCATGAGACCCCTTGGGGCGTGACACCCCTCCCGATGGTCCCCGGCACCCCTCCCGGCACTCCCGATACACTACCGATGAGCCCGAAACTTTTCCGGTAATGCACGAAAACCTTCCGGTAACCAAATGAGGTCATCCTATATATCAATCTTCGTTTCCGGACCATTCCGGAAACCCTCGTGACGTCCGTGATCTCATCCGGGACTCTGAACAACATTCGGTAACCAACCATATAACTCAAATACGCATAAAACAACGTCGAACCTTAAGTGTGCAGACCCTGCGGGTTCGAGAACTATGTAGACATGACCCGAGAGATTCCTCGGTCAATATCCAATAGCTGGACCTGGATGCCCATATTGGATCCTACATATTCTACGAAGATCTTATCGTTTGAACCTCAGTGCCAAGGATTCGTATAATCCCGTATGTCATTCCCTTTGTCCTTCGGTATGTTACTTGCCCGAGATTCGATCGTCAGTATCCGCATACCTATTTCAATCTCGTTTACCGGCAAGTCTCTTTACTCGTTCCGTAATACAAGATCCCGCAACTTACACTAAGTTACATTGCTTGCAAGGCTTGTGTGTGATGTTGTATTACCGAGTGGGCCCCGAGATACCTCTCCGTCACACGGAGTGACAAATCCCAGTCTTGATCCATACTAACTCAACTAACACCTTCGGAGATACCTGTAGAGCATCTTTATAGTCACCCAGTTACGTTGCGACGTTTGATACACACAAAGTATTCCTCCGGTGTCAGTGAGTTATATGATCTCATGGTCACAGGAATAAATACTTGACACGCAGAAAACAGTAGCAACAAAATGACACGATCAACATGCTACGTCTATTAGTTTGGGTCTAGTCCATCACATGATTCTCCTAATGATGTGATCCCGTTATCAAGTGACAGCACTTGCCTATGGCGAGGAAACCTTGACCATCTTTGATCAACGAGCTAGTCAACTAGAGGCTTACTAGGGACAGTGTTTTGTCTATGTATCCACACAAGTATTGTGTTTCCAATCAATACAATTATAGCATGGATAATAAACGATTATCATGAACTAAGAAATATAATAATACCTAATTTATTATTGCCTCTAGGGCATATTTCCAACAGTCTCCCACTTGCACTAGAGTCAATAATCTAGTTCACATCACCATGTGATTCCAACGAATCCAACACCCACATAGTTATGGGGTCTGATCACGTCTTGCTCGTGAGAGAGGTTTTAGTCAACGGTTCTGAAACTTTCAGATCCGTGCGTTCTTTACAAATATTTATGTCATCTTACAGATGCTGCTACTACGTGCTATTCGGAAATGCTCCAAATATCTACTCTACTATACGAATCCGTTTCGCTACTCATAGTTATTCGGATTAGTGTCAAAGCTTGCATCGACGTAACCCTTTACGACGAACTCTTTAACCACCTCCATAATCGAGAAAAATTCCTTAGTCCATTAGTTACTAAGGATAAATTTTGACCGCTGCTAGTGATTCAATCATGGATCACTCTCTGTACCTCTCAACATACTTTGAGTCAAGGCACACATCAGGTGCGGTACACAACATGGCATACTTTAGATTCTATGGCTAAGGCATAGAAGACGACCTTCGTCTATTCTCTTTATTCTGCCGGGGTCGGGTTTTGAGTCTTACTCAAATTCACACCTCACAACGCAACCAAGAACTCCTTCTTTGCTGATCTATTTTGAACTCCTTCAAAAACTTGTCAAGGCATGCATCTTGTTGAAACTTCATTAAGCGCTTTTGATCTATCTCCATAGATCTTTGATGCTCAACGTTCAAGTAGCGCAATCCAGGTACTCCTTTGAAAACTTCTTTCAAACAACCTTGTATGCTTTACAGAAATTCTACATTACTTCTGATCCACAATATGTCAACCACATATACCTATCAGAAAATCTATAGTGCTCCCACTTAATTCTTTGGAAATACAAGTTTCTCATAAACCTTGTACAAACCCAAAATCTTTGATCATATCATCAAAGTGTATATTCTAACTCCGAGATGCTTGCACCAGTCCATTGAAGAATCACTGGAGCTTGCATACTTGCTAGTATCTTTAGGATCGACAAAACCTTCTCGTTGTATCACATACAATGTTTGCTCAAGGAAACCGTCGAGAAAACAATGTTTTGACATCCTACGTGCAATATTTCATAAATAATGCATCAACAACTAACATAATTCTAACAGACCTTTAGCATCGCTACGAGTGAGAAAGTCTCATCATAGTCAACTGTTTGATCTTGTCGAAAACATCTTTGCGACAAGTCGAGCTTTTCTTAATAGTGACTTATCACCATCATCGTCTGTCTTCTTTTAAAGATCCATTTTTTACTCAATAGTCTTATGACCATCAAGTAGTTCTTTCAAAGTCTACACTTTGTTTTCATCCATGGATCCTCTCTCGGATTTCATGGCTTCCAGCCATTTGTCGGAATCTGGGCCCACCATCGCTTTCTCCATAACTCGTAGGTTCACTGTTGCTCAACAACATGACCTCCAAGACAGGGTTACCGTACTACTCTGCAGCAGTACGCGACCTTGTCGACCTACGAGGTTTGTAGTAACTTGATTCGATGCTTGATGATCACCATCATCAGCTTCCACTTGAATTGGTGTAGGCGCCACAGGAACAACTTCCTGCGCCCTGCTACACACTGGTTGAAGTGATGGTTCAATAACCTCATCAAGTTCTACTACCCTCCCACTCAATTCTTTCGAGAGAAACCTTTCCTCGAGAAAGGATCCGTTTCTAGAAACAAACACTTTGCTTTTGGATCTGAGATAGGAGATGTATCCAACTGTTTTGGATATCCTATGAAGATGCATTTGTCCGCTTTGGGTTCGAGCTTATCATACTGAAACTTTTTCACATAAGTGTCGAAGCCCCAAACTTTCAAGAAACGACAGTTTAGATTTCTCTAAACCTTAGTCTATACTGTGTCATCTCAACGGAAATACGCGGTGCCCTATTTAAAGTGAGTGTGGTTGTCTCTAATGCATAACCCATAAACGATAGTGGTAATTCGATAAAAGACATCATAGTATGCACCATATCAAATAGTGCGTGGCTATGACGTTCAGACACATCATCACACTATGATGTTCCAGGTGGCATGAACCGCGAAACAATTTCCACATTGTCTTAACTGTGTACCAAAACTCGTAACTCAGATATTCATTTCCATGATCATATCATAGACAGTTTATCCTCTTGTTACGACGAACTTCACTCTGAAACGGAATTGAACTTTTCAACATTTTAGACTTGTGATTCATTAAGTAAATACTCCTGTATCTACTCAAATCGTCAGTGAAGTAAGAACATAATGATATCCACTGCGTGCCTCGGCACTCATTGGACTGCATACATAAAAAATGTATCACTTCCGACAAGTTACTATCTTGTTTCATCTCAATGAAAACAAGGCCTTGCTCATGTGGTATGATTTGCATGTCACTAGTGATTCGCAATCAGGTGAGTAAAGATCCATCAGCATGGACCCTCTTCATGCAATTTATACTAACATGACTCAAGCGGCAGTGCCACAAGTAAGTGGTACTATCATCATTAACTCGTATCTTTTGGCACCAATGTGTAACACTACAATCGAGATTCAATAAACCATTGAAGGTGATTATTCAAGCAAATAGAGTAACCATTATTCTCTTTGAATGAATAGTCGTATTGCAATAAACACGATCCAATCATGTTCATGCCTAACGCAAGCACCAAATAACAATTATTTAGGTTCAACACCAATCCCGATGGTAGAGGGAGCGTGCGACGTTTGATCATATCAACCTTGGAAACACTTCCAACACGTATCGTCACCTCGCCTTTAGCTAGTCTCCGTTTATGTCGCAGCTTTTATTTCGCGTTACTAATCACTTAGCAACCGAACCGGTATCCAATACCCTTGTGCTACTAGGAGTACTAGTAAAGTACACATCAACATTATGTATATCAAATATACTTCTCTCGACTTTTGCCAGCCTTCTTATCTACCAAGTATCTAGAGTTGCTCCGCCTCAGTGACTGTTCCCCTTATTACAGAAGCACTTAGTCTCGGGTTTGGGTTTGGGTCTCTTCATTAGCGCAGCAACTGTTTTTCCGTTTCACGAGGTATCCCTTCTAGCCCTCGCCTTTCTTGAAACTTAGTGGTTTTCCAAACCATCAACTATTGATGCTCCTTCTTGATTTCTACTTTCGCAGTGTCAAACGTCGCGAATCGCTCAAGGATCATTGTATCTATCCTTGATATGTTATAGTTCATCACGAAGCTCTCAAAGCTTGGTGGCAGTGACTTTTGGAGAACCATCACTATCTCATCTGGAAGATTAGCTCCCACTTGATTCAAGTGATTGTCGTACTCAGACAATCTGAGCACATGCTCAACGATTGAGCTTTTCTCCTTTACTTTGTGGTCAAAGAATCTTGTTGGAGGTCTCGTACCTCTTAACAAGGGCACAAGCATGAAATCACAATTTCATCTCTTTAGAACATCATTTATGTTCCGTGACATTTTAAAACGTTTTCGGTGCCTTGCTTCTAAGCCATTAAGTACTTTGCACTGAACTATCGTGTAGTCATCAGAAACGTGTATGTCGGATGTTCACAGCATCCACAGACGACGCTCGAGGTGCAGCACACCGAGTGGTGCATTAAGGACATAAGCCTTCTGTGCAGCAACGAGGACAATCCTCGGTTTTACAGACTCAGTCTGCAAAGTTTGCTACTATCAATTTTCAACTAAATTTTCTCTAGGAACATATAAAAACAGTAGAGCTATAGCGCAAGCTACATCGTAATTTGCAAAGACCATTAGACTATGTTCATGACAATTAGTTCAATTAATCATATTACTTAAGAACTCCCACTCAAAAAGTACATCTCTCTAGTCATTTGAGTGGTACATGATCCAAATCCGCTATCTCAAGTCCGATCATCACGTGAGTCGAGAATAGTTTCAGTGGTAAGCATCTCTATGCTAATCATATCAACTATACGATTCATGCTCGACCTTTCGGTCTCATGTGTTCCGAGGCCATGTCTGTACATGCTAGGCTCGTCAAGCTTAACCCGAGTGTTCCGCGTGCGCAACTGTTTTGCACCCGTTGTATGTGAACGTTGAGTCTATCACACCCGATCATCACGTGGTGTCTCGAAACGACGAACTGTAGCAACGGTGCACAGTCGGGGAGAACACAATTTCGTCTTGAAATTTTAGTGAGAGATCACCTCATAATGCTACCGTCGTTCTAAGCAAAATAAGGTGCATAAAAGGATTAACATCACATGCAATTCATAAGTGACATGATATGGCCATCATCACGTGCTTCTTGATCTCCATCACCAAAGCACCGGCACGATCTTCTTGTCACCGGCGCCACACCATGATCTCCATCATCATGATCTCCATCAATGTGTCGCCATCGGGGTTGTCGTGCTACTTATGCTATTACTACTAAAGCTACGTCCTAGCAAAATAGTAAACGCATCTGCAAGCACAAACGTTAGTTATAAAGACAACCCTATGGCTCCTGCCGGTTGCCGTACCATCGACGTGCAAGTCGATATTTCTATTACATCATGATCATCTCATACATCCAATATATCACATCACATCGTTGGCCATATCACATCACAATCATACCCTGCAAAAACAAGTTAGACGTCCTCTAATTTTGTTGTTGCATGTTTTACGTGGTGACCAAGGGTATCTAGTAGGATCGCATCTTACTTACGCAAACACCACAACGGAGATATATGAGTTGCTATTTAACCTCATCCAAGGACCTCCTCGGTCAAATCCGATTCAACTAAAGTTGGAGAAATCGTCACTTGCCAGTCATCTTTGAGCAAAGGGGGTTACTCGTGACGATGAAACCAGTCTCTCGTAAGCGTACGAGTAATGTCGGTCCAAGCCGCTTCAATCCAACAATACCGCGGAATCAAGAAAAGACTAAGGAGGGCAGCAAAACGCACATCACCGCCCACAAAACCTTTTGTGTTCTACTCGAGAAGACATCTACGCATGAACCTAGCTCATGATGCCACTGTTGGGGAACGTCGCATGGGAAACAAAAATTTTCCTACGCGCACGAAGACCTATCATGGTGATGTCCATCTACGAGAGGGGATGAGTGATCTACGTACCCTTGTAGATCGTACAGCAGAAGCGTTAGAGAACGCGGTTGATGTAGTGGAACGTCCTCACGTCCCTCGATCCGCCCCGCGAACAATCCCGCGATCAGTCCCACGATCTAGTACCGAACGGACGGCACCTCCGCGTTCAGCACACGTACAGCTCGACGATGATCTCGGCCTTCTTGATCCAGCAAGAGAAACGGAGAGGTAGAAGAGTTCTCCGGCAGCGTGACGGCGCTCCGGAGGTTGGTGATGACCTTGTCTCAGCAGGGCTCCGCCCGAGCTCCGCAGAAACGCGATCTAGAGGAAAAACCGTGGAGGTATGTGGTCGGGCTGCCGTGGAAAAGTCGTCTCAAATCAGCCCTAAAACCTCCGTATATATAGGTGGGAGGGAGGGGAGGAGGCAGCCTCAAAACCTAAAGGTTTGGCCGAAATTGGAGGTGGAGGAGTCCTACTCCAATCCTACTTGGAGTAGGATTCCACCTTCCCACTTGGAAACTCTTTCCACCTTGTGTTTTTTCCTTCTCAAACCTTATGGGCCTTAGTGGGAACTTATTCCAGCCCACTAGGGGCTGGTTTATCTCTTCCCATAGCCCATGAGACCCCTTGGGGCGTGACACCCCTCCCGATGGTCCCCGGCACCCCTCCCGGCACTCCCGGTACACTACCGATGAGCCCGAAACTTTTCCGGTAATGCACGAAAACCTTCCGGTAACCAAATGAGGTCATCCTATATATCAATCTTCGTTTCCGGACCATTCCGGAAACCCTCGTGACGTCCGTGATCTCATCCGGGACTCCGAACAACATTCGGTAACCAACCATATAACTCAAATACGCATAAAACAACGTCGAACCTTAAGTGTGCAGACCCTGCGGGTTCGAGAACTATGTAGACATGACCCGAGAGATTCCTCGGTCAATATCCAATAGCGGGACCTGGATGCCCATATTGGATCCTACATATTCTACGAAGATCTTATCGTTTGAACCTCAGTGCCAAGGATTCGTATAATCCCGTATGTCATTCCCTTTGTCCTTCGGTATGTTACTTGCCCGAGATTCGATCGTCAGTATCCGCATACCTATTTCAATCTCGTTTACCGGCAAGTCTCTTTACTCGTTCCGTAATACAAGATCCCGCAACTTACACTAAGTTACATTGCTTGCAAGGCTTGTGTGTGATGTTGTATTACCGAGTGGGCCCCGAGATACCTCTCCGTCACACGGAGTGACAAATCCCAGTCTTGATCCATACTAACTCAACTAACACCTTCGGAGATACCTGTAGAGCATCTTTATAGTCACCCAGTTACGTTGCGACGTTTGATACACACAAAGTATTCCTCCGGTGTCAGTGAGTTATATGATCTCATGGTCATAGGAATAAATACTTGACACGTAGAAAACAGTAGTAACAAAATGACACGATCAACATGCTTCGTCTATTAGTTTGGGTCTAGTCCATCACATGATTCTCCTAATGATGTGATCCCGTTATCAAGTGACAGCACTTGCCTATGGCCAGGAAACCTTGACCATCTTTGATCAACGAGCTAGTCAACTAGAGGCTTACTAGGGACAGTGTTTTGTCTATGTATCCACACAAGTATTGTGTTTCCAATCAATACAATTATAGCATGGATAATAAACGATTATCATGAACTAAGAAATATAATAATAACTAATTTATTATTGCCTCTAGGGCATATTTCCAACACATGGTGCCACTTTGAGGCGCAAGTGCCGTAAAGGATAGTAGCAAAGTTCCTTCTCGCTTTTTCTCATTTTTTATGGTGGGCTCATTTGGACTCCCCCATTTTTTTCATTTTCGTCCGGACTCTCTTCCCGACTTGTGGGGGAATCATAGTCTCCATAAACCTTTCCTCACTCGGACAATGCTCTAATAATTATGATCATCACACTTTTATTTACTTACAACTCATGAAAGATCGATATGGCTCAATATGAATGCCTCTGACAGTGTACCAGGATGTGTAATGATCTAGAATGACATGCATTCAACAATGTAATGAATGGCATCTTGGCCACAAATGCTATGTCAGCTCTATATGATCATGCAAAGCAATATGATGATGAATGAACTAGTCATATGATGTAACAGTGAAATTTGCATGACAATATTCTCGGAATGCCTATGGAATGCCATGATAGGTAGGTATGGTGGCTGATTTGAGGAAGATAAATAAACGTTTATGTGTGACAGAGCATATCATGACACGAGGTTTGGATGCACCGACAAAGTTCGCACCGATCCTCGAGGTGAGAATGGGCAATGCACGGTACAGAAGAGGCTAGCAAAATATGAGGGTGTGAGATTGCGTATGTCCATGGTTTCACATTAGTCATGAAGAACTCACATAATTTTTGAAAAGTTATTAGCTTCATCACAAATGGAAGCACTAGCCACATGCCCGGAGGGAGAGGGTTGGGAGGAGTTAACCATCGCGCGACTCCAACTCAAAACAACACTAGGATTTCAACAAGGACTAGAAATGTTCACACATCCCCGCCATGCCTTTTTAATATTCATATAAACAAGGAATTAACACCTATTAATACCACAACTCATACAAATCAACAATGATGCACTCACACCTTTTCATATTACCACATCAATATCATTAACCCACAATTTTTCTTTATGTGCTACATGATGGTTTTGATTATCATTCCTTGGATACTTATTATTTTTGGAGTAGCTTTATGACCCATGAAAATTACTGCTACTGTTTATTAACTCTCAAACAAATATAAGTGAAGAACAATAATTCAAGTATTTCTATAAAATCTACACGCCACCATGCTCAAAAAGATATAAGTGAAGTACTAGAGCAATTGTTTAGCTCAAAAGATATACATGAAGCACAAAGAGTATTCTAAGAAATCGTGATAGATGTGTATCTCTCTCAGGTTAGGTTTTCAGCAAAATATGACTGTGTCAAACTAAAAATAAAAATAAAACTAAAGCAAATGGCGCTCCAAACAAAACTTATATATTGTGATGAATAAAAATGTAGCTTCAAGTGACATACTGATGGATTGAGACGAAAGAGGAGATGCCTTTCGGGGAATCCCCAAGCTTAGACGCTTGAGTCTTCCTTGAATTTACCTTGGTGCGCCTTGGGAATCCCCAAGCTTAGGCTCTTGATGCTCCTTATTCCATTGGCCATCGTGATAGCACCCAAAAGTTAAAAACTTCAACCACACAAAACTCAACAAAACTTCGTGAGATCCGTTAGTATAAGCAACATATCAAATGCATATGTACTTTTGTAAATTGACTCTTATTTAATTATTTCATAATAGATACTTTATTCTAACTTCCCCATGGCTTATACCTCTCGATACAATCCAAAGCATCATCAAAACAAGCAAAGTATGCAAGCAAAAAACAGAATATGTCTAAAACAGAACAACCTGTAGTACTACATGTAATGAACCTATATTTATGTAACTCCAAAAATTCTGAAAAATTAGGAAGACATGAAAAATTTATACGTAAATACTGTGTAAAACATTCAGATTAAAAATACGTTCCACTAATATCATATAAATTCTGCACTGGATGTCAAAGTTTCTGTTTTTGCATCGTATCGATTATACTTATCATACAAGTAATCCCAAAGGTTTAACTTGGCACTAATTTAAATACAAAAACACAAGAATTAGAGAGACAATAATCATATCATCATACCTAAGCAAAAAATTAAATAGCAAAAAATAGTTAAGATAACTATTGGGTTGCCTCCCAACAAGCGCTATTGTTTTATGCCCCCAGCTAGGCATAATCCGTATTATCGAGCGTTGTCATCTTTGACACTCAATCCATAAGTAGCCCTCATGATAGATTCATAAGGTGGTTTGATTCTCTTTCTAGGGAAGTGTTCCATCCCTTTCTTTAATGGAGATTGGAACCTTATGTTACCCTCTTTCATATCAATAATTGCACCTATAGTTTGTAGGAAAGGTCTACCGAGTATTATGGGACAAGTATGATTGCAATCAATATAAAGCACAATGAAATCTACATGCACATAATTTTTATTTTCAATAATGAGAACATCATTAGTTCTACCTAAGGGTTTCTTAATGGTAGAATCCACAAGATGCAAGTTTAAGGAACATTCTTGAATATTAGTGAGACCAAGCACATCACATAGAGATTTAGGTATTGTTGAAACACTAGCACCAATGCCACACAAAGCATTGAATTCATATTTATTTATCTTTATTTTTATAGTAGGTTCCCACTCATCATGCAATTTTCTAGGAATAGAAACTTCAAGTTCAAGTTTCTCATCATATGCTTTTATCATTGCTTCCACTATATGATTAGTCAAAGCCTTGTTTTGTTCATAAGCATTGGGTGAGATAATAATGGATTGCAACAAGGAAATACATTATAATAAAGAGAAACTTTCATAATTAAAATCCTTGTAATCCAAAATAGTGGGCACATTACTAGTTAAAGTTTTGACCTTTCCAAACCCACTTTTTTAGTTTTAGCATTAGAATCATCACACTCCAAGCAAATAGGACGCTCAGTAGCCAAAGTTGACACATCTCCAGTCCCTCTATTATTAACATTCAGAGAAGTAAATAAAGATTCAATAGGATAAGTTCCAATTATTTTAAGATCTTCATCGTGGTTTTGGTAAAAACCGAGTGGGAGAGCTTTTACTAGGAATTCCCGCTTAGCTTTCAACTTAGCGGTCCTCTCCCTACTTTCATTCATAAAAATTTGGATAGATTTAATATTCTCATTAAAATCATTCTTGGGTGGCAAAGCTTTACTTTTAAGAGTTTCTACATCAAGAGCAATTCTATCCATGTTCTTAGCCAAAGTATCGAGCGTATGTATCTTTTCCTCTACCATAGTATTGAAAACCTTTTGAGAATTAATAAATTCTTTAATAGTATTTCAAGATCATAGAAGAATTTATTATTATTGGTAGAAGGATTTCCATAAGAATTTCCATAACCACTAGGAATATTACCGGGATATGGCTTAACATTGAAATTACCCCTATAGACATTGTTATTGAAATTATTTCACGAGATAAAATTCACATCAATGGCATTATCATTTTGCTCAATCAAAGTAGACAAGGGCATGTCATTAGGATCAACATGAGAATTTTATTAGCAACAAAATTCATAAGAGCATCCACTTTTTGACTCAAAGTAGTGATTTCCTCAACAAAATTACCTTCTTACCAGTTGGAGCTCCTTCGATATGCCATTGTGAATAGTTTGCCATGTTGTTGTCCAGAAGTTTGGTGGCCTCTCCTAAGGTAACCTCCATGAAGGTACCACCTGCGGAAAAATCTAGAAGATTTCTGGATACAAAGTTTAGTCCTGCATGAAATTTTGGATGATCATCCACAAGTTCAAACCATGCGTAGGGCAATTTCTAATCATTATTTTCATCCTCCCCCAAGCTTTAGCAACATGTTCATGATCTTGCTGCTTAAAATTAATTATTTGATTTCTAAGGGAGATGATCTTAGCAGGAGGAAAATGCTTGGCAATAAAATCATCTTTACACTCATCCCATGTTCTAATACTATTACGTGGTAAAGATGAAAACCAATCCTTAGCTTTATCTCTTAGAAAAAAGGAAATAATTTTAATTTCACAACATCATTATCCACATGCTTTTTATTTTTCATATAGCATTTCAACAAAGGTATTAAGATGAGAAGCGGGATGCTCATTAGGACTTCCCGAAAATTGTTATTTCATGACAAGATTGAGCAATGCAACATTAATATCCAAGGCATCCGCAATAGTGGCACACGGTACTGGAGTACTAATAAAATCATTATTTTTAGTATTTTATAAGTCACACAACTTAGTAGTATCTTGAGACATGGGGATTGAGCAAGAAAAGTAACAAACACGACAAGTAAACTAGAGAGTGAAGATGCAAACTAGTGACAAGCAAAACAAGCAAAGGTAAATATTTTTGTATTTTTGATTTTTTTGAAACAAGCAAGATATACAAGCAAATAAAAAGAGGAAAAAGTGAATAATAATTTGTGTGAAGTTACTTGATAGTTGGTGATGATATTCCCTCATAACAGCGCCATAAATCCTTCCTGATACTTGTGATCTGTGTTGAGATACTTGTGATTTGTGTTGGGTTTTCCGTGAAGAGGAATGGGTTATCATAGCACAATTAATGCGGGTAAGTATTTTCCTTTATTGAGAAACCAAGATTTATAGAAACAACAGCAATATCAATCCTTAACCGTCTTTAGAGGCTACACACAAAAGAGCAAACAACTTGCACCCAACGAGGGCAAGAGGGTTGTCAATCTCCTTGGTCTCATTATTTGCAAACGGATAAGGTGTGTAGATAATTGTAGATAGTTGTGACTTGCAAAATAAAACAAAATACAAATTAACAATGAGGAAATTATAAGTTTTTTTAATATATACGTGAATAGACCGTGTGGCTGTAGTGTTCTCTAGTGGCATCTCTTACGAAAGCAACATACGGTGGGTAAACAAATTATTGTTGGGAAATTGATAGAATAGTGTATAGTTATGCGATTTTCACAACAATGATCATGTGTACATAGGCATCACGTCCATAAGAAAATAGGTTGACTCCTGCCTGCACCTACTACTATTACTCCACCCATCAACCGCTATCCAACATGCATCTAGACTATTAAGTAAAACAAAGTAATGCTTGGGGAACGATGACATTATGTAGACAAAGTAAACTAAATCAATATGAATAATCCCCATCATTTTATCCTTAGTGGCATCAACACAAAGACGCAACTTGTCCTGTTTCTGTCACTGGGATATAGAAACTCGCCAGGTCGAACCCACTACAACACACATCTACCACTGAAGAAAGATCAAACTACTTTGCCAAAGCAATTCAATATATCAGATAGATTTACGAAGCTATGATGATCATGCAAATACGAATCATAAAATTGAGAGAAGATTCAAATACTTTTCATGAATAGTCAGAACATAAAACCACAATTCATTAGATCCCAACAAACGCACTGCATGAAAGAACTACATCGGATAGATCAAAGCAAAGATGCGATGATCATTCTACTGAAGATCAAGATCAAGATCAGGTTCAAGAGAGAGAGGGAGAGAGAGAGAGAGAGAGATAAATGACTCCTCGCATGTGCGTTGGTTTCCCTCAAAGCTTAAAGGGTGATGAAGCACAACGACGACAAGTATTTCCCCCAGTTAATTAACCAAGGTATCAATCGAGTAGGAAGATCCACAAGACTATGTAAGCATCCCGTGCACACAAATAGCAAATCCTCGCAACCCAACTCATAGAGGGGTCGCCAATCCCTCATGGGTAAAGCAAGGATATATTGATAGACGGAAATAAGAGTGATGGCAAATAGAATGCAGCAAGGTATTTGTGGGTTTTGATAATATAGATCAGAAAAGAAAATAGCAAATAAAGTAGAAAAGCAAATAGCAAGGCAGAGATGCAAATGGATGATGTGAAGTAGACCCGGGGGCCGTAGGTTTCACTAGTGGATTCTCTCGAGAAAATAACAAGCGATGGGTAGACAAATTACTGTTGGGCAATTGATATAAAAGCAAAAAATTATGATGATATTCAATACAATGATCATATATATAGGAATCAAACCCAAAATAAGTAGACCGACTTCTGCCTGCATCTACTTCTATTACTCCACATATCAACCGCTATCCAGCATGCATTTAGTGTATTGAGTTCATGGAGAAATGGAGTAATGCCTTAAGAATGATGACATGATGTAGAAAGATCTATTCATGTAGAAATAGACCCCATCTTTTTATCCTTAATGACAACGATACATGCGTGTCATGTCTATTTCTGTCACTGAGATTGAGCACTGCAAGATCGAACCCATCACATTCCTATTCCAAGATAAAAGATCAAGATGGCGAGACAAAAAGCAAAGACCGGAGAAGAAATACGAGGCGATAATAATCAAGCCTCAATATGTTTTCATAGATCTGGTCATAAACTCACAATTCATCGGATCCCAACAAACACACCGCAATAGAAAGAGTTACATCATATGGATCTCCAAGATACCATTGTATTGATAAAAAAATGAGAGATAAAGCCATCTAGCTATTGTCTATGGACCCATAGGTCTGATATGAACTACTCACACATCATGGGAGGAGCACCAATGGAGATGGTGAACCCCTCCATGATCATGTTTTTCTATGGAAAAGGTTCTAGATTGGTTTTCATGTCTCTAGAACTTGCGACAACTGAAACGATTTTTTGTCGACTCCTCTAGGGGTTCTGGAATATTGGGGTATGTATAGAGCTCAAAGGCGGTGCAGAAGCTTCCAGGGGGCCCCACTAGACACCAGACCGCGCGAGGGACCTCTGGCTTGCCCTCGTGTCTAGCGGCATCCCTGGGCCTTGGCTGCCGCTCAATCTTGGCTCCCAAGTTTCCTTCTGGTCCAAAAAAAATCTCTGTAAAGTTTCGTGGCAATTGGACTTCATATGATATGGATTTTCTGCTAAGGAAAAAACAACATAAAACAACAACTAGCACTAGACACTATGGCAATAAGTTAGTCCCAAAAAATGATATCAAATTGCTATAAAATGATTATAAATCATCCAAGAATGATAACATAATAGCATAGAACAATAAAAAAATATAGATAGGTTGGAGATGTATCAATAGCCATCTAGATACTAAATACGGACCCGTAGGTATCTCGTGAACTACTCACACATCATCACGAGGGCACCAAGGTTGATGAAGAGGCTCTCCGTGACCGATCCCCCCCTCTAGTAGAGTGCCATAATGGAGCTCCACATGGGGTCGCCATGGAACATAGACTTGAAGTGGCGTAAAAAAGTGTTTTGTGGATATATTTAGGGTTTATGAAAAATATGAGAATTTATAGGCCGGAGAACGAGGCAAGAGGTGCCACAGGGTGGCGACAAGGCATCACGGAGCGGCCACCCACCCTGGTCGTGCCCTATTGCCTTGTGGGATTCTCGTGGGGCTTTAGGTCTCCTCCCGAAGCTTCCATGTCTTCTTTTGGTCTACAAAAATGCCAAAACTTTTCATGGCAATTGATACGTCTCCAACGTATCTATAATGTTTTATTGTTCCATGCTATTATATAATATGTTTTGGATGTTCTATATGCATTTATATGTTGTTTTATATTATTTTCGGGACTAACTTATTAATCTAGAGCCTAGTGCCAGTTTATGTTTTTCCGCGTTTTTGAATATTGCAGATAAGGAATATTAAACGGAGTCCAAACGGAAAAAAAATCTCTGAAAAGATTTTTCTTGGACCAGAAGATACACAATAGACTTGGAGTAGGGGGCAAGGTAGTTGCCGGGAGGCCACAAGCCTGCATGGTGCACCCTGGGGGTGGCCGCGCCCCTGGCTTGTGGGCCCCCTGCAGGTCTCCTAACCCTAATTCTTGGCCTATAAATTCCCAAATATTCCCGTATAACCAAAAAGAGCCACGAAAATACTTCTACCCCGCCGGGAGCCTCTGTTCCCGAGAGATCCAATCTGGGAGCCTTTTCCGGTAATCTGCCGGAGAGGGAATTGATCACGGAGGGTATCTAGATCAATTCCATTGCCCCTCCGATTATGTGTGAGTAGTTGACCACAACCTACGGGTCCATAGCTAGTAGCTAGATGGCTTCTTCTCTCTCTTTGATCTTCAATACCATGTTCTTCATTATCTTCATGGAGATCTATCCGATGTAATACTCTTTTGCGGTGTGTTTGTCGAGATTCGATGAATTGTGAGTTTACGTTCAGATTATCTATGGATATTATTTGAGTCTCTTCTGAATTCTTATATGCATGATTTCATATCTTTGCAAGTCTCTTCGAATTATTTGTTTGGTTTGGCCAACTAGATTGGTAATTCTTGCAATGGGAGAAGTGCTTAGTTTTGGGTTCAATCTTGCGGTGCCCTCACCAGTGACAGTAGGGGTAGCAAGGCACATATTGTATTGTTACCATCAAGGATAAAAAGATGGGGTTTTCATCATATTGCTTGAGTTTATCCCTCTACATCATGTCATCTTACGTAATGAGTTACTCTGTTCTTCATGAACTTAATACTCTAGATGCAGGCATGAGTTGGTCTATGTGTGGCGTAATAGTAGTAGATGAAGAATCGTTTCGGTCTACTTGATACAGACGTGATGCCTAATGCATAATCATTGCCTTAGACATCTTCATAATTATTTGTTTTTCTATCAATTGCTCGACAGTAATTTGTTCACCCACCGTATTATTTTCCTTTACGACAGAAGCCTCTAGTGAAACCTATGCCCCCCGGGTCTATTTTCCTTATTATATTTTCAGATCTATAAACCAAAAATACCAAAAATACTTTGCTTCAATTTATTTACTTTAGTTTTACTTTCAGATCTATCAATATTTTATATCTATCTCTATCAGATCTCATCTTTGCCAATAACTTTGAAGGGATTGACAACCCCTTTATAGTGTTGGTGCAAGTGTTTAATTATTTGTGTAGGTACTACTATTGGAGCCTTGCTTGTTCCTCCTACTAGATTGATACCTTGGTTCTCAATAAACTGAGAGAAATACTTATCTATTTCTATGCATCACCCTTTCCTCTTCAAGGGAAAACCAACGCAGACTCAAGAGGTAGCAGCAATTGGACTTCATTTGGTATCGAAACCTGAAAAACAAAAAACACGCAGAAAACAACAAGTGGCACTAGGAACTTGGTTAATAGGTTGGTGCTAAAAAATGATATAAATTGGTGCATTATGACACAAAAGTATCTTCACATGATAATATAACAGTATGGAACAATTGAAAATTATAGATACGTTGGAGAAGTATCACAGAGCGACAACGAGAGTTATTGATTTGAATAGAAGAAACACTAGAGAAGGAGGAGATATATGTTGGGGAATGTTGCATGGGTAACAAAAATTTGCCTACGCTCACCAAGATCAATCTATGGAGATGAACATCTACGAGAGGGGGAGTTCATCTACATACCTTTGTAGACCACTAAGATGAAGTGTATATAACGCAGTTGATGTGGTCGTACTCTTCACGATCCAATCCGATCGAGCACCGAACGAACGTCACCTCCATGTTTAGCACACGTGCGTGTCGATGATGTCTCCTCCTTCTTGATCCAGCAAGAGGGGAAGTAGAAGTATATAGGATCTCAACCAACACGACAACATCGTGAAGATGGTGTTGTCACAGTGGCGGCAGGGCTTCGCCAAGCGCCTCCAGAACAACGTACGATGAAGAAACGAGAGAGACGGGAGGAGGGCCCCGGTCGTGGAGATTCTACCGCCCCCTTGTGCCTACCCACATTTATATAGGTGTGGGAGGGGCTAGTGTCTTGCCCTCCAAGCCCTAGTGTTGTTGGTCAAAGGGGGGAGGAAGGAAATCCCTCCTTTCCATCCCCACCCATCACTATCCCCCCTTTTAGGGATTTCGATCTTATCCTTTCGGGATATGATCCTATTTCTTTTAAGGGGTGATATTTATGCTCCTAGACCAGGGGTGTGGGGACTTTCCCCACTACCGACGTCCATGTGGGTCCGCATGCAGGTGGGGTCCACACGAGAACCTTCTAGAACCTTCCTAGTACAATACCGACAAATCCCAAACATTTTCCGAAACCCTGAATATGACTTCCCATGTATAAATCTTTACCTCCGGACCATTTTGGATATCCTCATGATGTCCAAGATCTCTTCTGGGACTACAAACAACATTCGGTCACCAATGTACATATCCTAGTACTACACTAGCATCATCGAACGTTAAGCATGCGGACCCTACGAGTTCGAGAATCATTTAGACATGACCGAGACACCTGTATAGTCAATAACCAATAGCGGGACCTGGATTCCCATATTGGTTCCTACATATTCCATGAAGATCTTTATCGGTCGAACCACGATGTCAAGGATTCAATCAATCGTGTATGCAGTTCCCTTTGTCCAAGAGTATGTTACTTGCCCGAGATTCGATCGTCGATATCTCCATACCTAGTTGAATCTCGTTACCGGCAAGTCTTTTTACTCATTTCATAATACAAGGTCCCGTGATTAACTCCTTAGTCATGAGGATCAATAGGAGCTTGCTTAGTAAGTAGAATCATGATCATGTCAACCTTATCATTAAGAGAGGAGATCTCCTCAACAGAGTTTACCTTCCTACCTGTTGGAGCTCTCTCGGTGTACCATTGAGAATAATTTGTCATCATCTCATCAAATAGCTTTGTGGAAGCACCAAGTGTAGTAGACATAAAGGTTTCTCCCGTGGCCGAGTCTAACAGATTCCGCGAGGTAAAGTTCAATCCTGCATAGAAAGTTTGGATAACCATCCAAGTAGTCAAACCATGTGTAGGGCAATTATTAACAAGAGATTTCATATGTTTCCAAGATTGAGCAACATGTTCATTATCCAATTGCATAAAATTCATAATGTTACTCCTCAACTGGATAATCTTAACAGATGGGTAATACTTCCCAATAAAAGCATCTTTGCACTTATCCCAAGAATCTATGCTATTCTTAGGCAAAGATTGAAGCCACACTTTGGCTCCTCCTCTCAAGGAGAAAGGAAAAAGCTTAAGTTTAACAATATCACCATCTACTTCTTTATATTTTTGCATATCACAGATCTCAACAAAATTGTTCAAGTGCAAGGCAGCATCATCTCCAGCACTAGAGAATTGATCTTTCATAACTAGGTTCAGTAAAGCAGGTTTAATCTCATAAGACGTGGCCTCAGTGGCAGGAGCAGCAATAGGAGTGCAAATAAAGTCATTGTTGTTGTGACTAGTGAAGTCACACAACTTGGTGTTTTCAGTGGAACCCATAGCAGCAGCAACAAGCAAGAACAAAACAACTAATTTTTTTGTGGTTTTTGGTACGAGACTCAAAATCAAAGACTAAAAAGCAAACTAGAAAGACTAAAAAGCAAAGGTAAAGGATAGCGTGCAACTCCCCTATCTTGAAGACTGGAGTCCCCGACAATGGTGCCAGAAATTTGCTTGATGACGAGTTGATGAATATACTTCTCGCCCCTCGTTGGTTACCCCAAGTGGAAGGTGGAGATGTAGTCAGCAGCAGATTTCCCTTACACAGAAACTGTAAGGTTTATCGAACCAGAAGGACTCCTAGGCTCAACAAGTAGGTGTCTTCCACACTAGCGCTAGCAGAAGACGTGGACCTGCACACACAACAAATAACTTTTCTCCCAACGAGTACACAGAGGTTGTCAATCTCTCCGGACTTGTAGTTTGCAAAGGATCAAAACACAAGCAGGAAAGTATAGTGATTGCAACGGAAAAGTAAATGAAAGCGGTAAATGATGGAGGTGTAAACAATGATGGTGATATGGACCGGAGTCACGTGATGTTCACTAGTGATGTCTCTCTCCCAAAAGATGGTAAAGAACTATGCTTGGGTGAACAAATCAGAGTTTGGCAATTGACAGAATTATGATCGCAACGCAATGCTAATTATGCTACTTGATAGTTAGAGGTTCAATAGTAATGGGCAGTACGCCAAGACAAGTAGACCGTTTATTCATCGACATCTACTTACTAATCATCCACCTTGACATATCTATCCAGAACATCTCGCCGGTATTAAGTTGTGAGCCCCACCCAAAGTGTAAACTCAAAGCAATGGACAACTGCATTAACGAACTATGCGTAAGGTAAACAATCCTTACAACCGTGGTCACAAGCACCATTGTTTTCTCCCTGGTGGCAACAAGCACATCCCCTAGTCTCATGTTTCTGTCACTCAAGCTAGACATCGAGGGGCACGAACCCACAATTATGCATAACGCTCCCTCTTGGAGTTACAATCTACTACTTGGCCAAAGCAATAAATAGCAACAGAGAACATGCATGAATCACTAAGGAACATAATATAAAAGGACAATCAAATATATAACTCATAACAATCTTAACATAATATCAGAATCCATCGCATCCCAACAAACCGAGCATAGAAAAAGCAAGAGGATTAGATAGGTGCCTTGATCATGTAGGGCAGCTCACAAGGACTAACCATTGAAGCACAAGATTGGAGAGAAGACATCAAATAGCTACTGGTCATGGACTCATGGTCCAAGGAGGACTACTCACGGCACGTCCGGGAAGCGTCCAAGGCGATGGAGAAGCTCCCGGAGGTCAATGCTCCCTCCGGCAGGGTGCCGGGAAGAGGTCTCTTGACGCTCCCGATCTCAGAAGCGCTGCGGAGGCGGAACGATGGAGAAATTCGCGATTCCAGAAAATCTGTAAGGGTTTGCTCTCGGGACTCTAAATATAGGCCAAAGGAGGGCACCAAAGGAGGTGAGACCCACCCAGGTGACCTCCTGGTGCGGCCTAGGGCCTGGCCACGCCAGCAGGCCGCCTAGGTGGCCCCTGGACCCCATGTGGCCCATCTTCGGTGATCCAGAAGCTTCTGTTTCGCTGATTTTTTATATATATTTTTTGAAATTTTTCGGGCTTCGGAAAATTGGGTAAAAGCCCCTGCAAAATAGACATCAGTAGACAAAAACTAGCACTGGGTGCACTGAGTTAGTAGATTAGTCCAAATATGTGTAAAATGATATAAAAGTGTAGCAAAACATATAACAATGTCACCCAAAAGATCGTGGAACAAGCAGAAATTGTAGATACGTTTGGGACGTATCACTCCTCCGTTCACAATAAATGCATATCTGTTTTGTGACTTAGAGTCATCCAGATGTGTGTCAAAGCTAGCATCAACGTAACTCTTTAGGACGAGATCTTCATCACCTTCATAAATGAGAAACATCTCCCCAATCCTTTTCACGCACTTAAGGATATTCTTGACCGTTGTCCAGTGTTCCACTCCTGGATCAATTTGAAACCTTCCGGCCATACTTATGGCAAGGCTGACATCTTGTCTTGTGCACAACACCGCGTACATAATAGATCCTATGGCTGAAGCATAGGGGATGACACTCATCTTCTCCCTATCCTTTGTAGTCTCTAGGCATTGAGTTTTACTCAACTTCACACCTTGTAGGACAGGCAAGAACCCCTTCTTGGACCGATCCATTTTCAACTTCTTCAAAACCTTATCAAGGTATGTGCTTTGTGAAAGTCCAATTAAGCATCTCTATCTATCTCTATATATCTTTATACCTAATATTTAATCAACTTCTCCGAGGTCTTTCATTGAAAAACTCTTTTTCAAATATATCTTCACGCTTTCCAAAAGTTTTATGTTGTTTCCAATCAGCAATATGTCATCCACATATAATATTTGAAATGCTATAGACCCCCCACTCACTTTCTTGTAAATACAAGTTTCTTCATAAACTTGTATAAACCCAAACGCTTTGACCACCTCATCAAAGCGAAGATTCCAACTCCGAGATGCTCGCACCAGTTCATAAATGGATCGCCGAGCTTGCATACTTTGTCAGCGTTCTCTGGATCGACAAATCCTTCTGGTTACATCATATACAACTCTTCCTTAAGGAAACCATTAAGGAACACTGTTTTGACACCCATCTGCCATATTTCATACTCGAAAAATGCAACTATTGCTAACTTGATTCTGACGGACTTAAGCATCGCTACGGGTGATAAAATCTCATCGTAGTCAACTCCTTGAACTTGTGAAAACCCCTTTCCAACAAATCGAGCTTTATAAACGGTAACATTACTATCCGCACATGTCTTCCTCTTAAAGATCCATTTGTTCTGAATAGCCTTTCGACCTTCACGTAATACTTCCAAATTCCACACTTTGTTTTCATACATGGATGCTATCTCAGATTTCATGGCCTCTAGCCATTCGTTGGAATCCAGGACCAGAATTGCTTCTCCATAGCTCATAGGTTCATCGTTGTCCAACAACATCATCTCTAAGACAAGATTACCGTACCACTCAGGAGCAGTACGCGTCCTTGTCGACCTACCATGTTCGGTAGTAACTTCATGATCACCATCATTAGCTTCCTATTCAACTGGTGTAGGCGCCACAGAAACATTTTTTCTGTGCCCTGCTACTCTCTGGTTGAATTGACGGTTCAATAACCTCATCAAGTTCCACCACCCTCCCACTCAATTCTTTCAAGAGAAATTCTTTCTCGAGAAAGGATCTATTCTTAGAAACAAATACTTTGCCCTTGGACCTGACATACAAGGTATACCCAACTATTTCCTTTGGGTATCCTATGAAGATGCACTTATCCTCTTTGGGTTCGAGCTTATCAGGCTGAAGCCTTTTGACATAAGCATCGCAACCCCAAACTTTAAGAAACGACAACTCGGGTTCCTGGGCAAACCATAATTCATACGTGTCGTCTCAACGTGTTTAGATGGTGCCCTATTTAAAGTGAATACGACTGTCTCTAATGCATAACCCCAAGACAATAGTGAAAAATCGTAAAGAGACATCATATAATGCACAATACCTAATAAAGTACGATTATGACATTCAGACACACCATTATGCTATGGTGTTCCAGGTGGCGTGAGCTGTGAAACAATTCCGCACTGTCTTAAGTGCATGCCAAACTCATAGCTCAGATATTCTCCTCCTCGATCAGATTAGAGGAACTTAATCTTCTTGTTACAATGATTCTCAACTTCACTCTGAAATTGCTTGAACTTTTCAAACGTTTTAGACTTGTGCTTTATCAAGTAAATATATTTGTATCCACTCAAATCATTGGTGAAGGTGAGAAAGTAATGACATCCACCGCGTGCCTCAACACTCATTGGACCACACACATCAGTATGTATGATCTCCAACAAGTCACTTTCCCGTTCCATTACCGGAAAACGGGGTTTTAGGCATCTTTCCCATGATGCATGGTTCGCATGTGTCAAGTGATTCAAAATCAAGTGACTCCAAAAGTCCATCAGCATGGAGCTTCTTCATGCGTTTCACACCAATATGCCTTAAGCGATAGTGCCACAAGAAAATGCTACAATCATTACTCACTCTACATCTTTTGTCATAAATTTTATAAATATGGTATCATTACTATCGAGACTTAACAAGAATAAACCATTCACATTGGGTGCATGACCATAAAATATATTACTCATATAAATAGAACAACCATTATTCTATGAATTAAATGAGTAACCATCTCGCATTAAACAAGAACTAGATATAATGTTCATGCTCAACGCAGGCACCAAATAACAATTATTTAGGTTCATAACTAATCTCGATGGTAATTAAAGATAGATCGTGTCGACAACGATCACATCAACCTTGGAACGATTTCCCATGCACACCGTCACTTCGTGCTTTGCCAGCCTTCATTTATTCCGTAGTTCCTATTTCTAGTTACAAATATGAGCAATCGAACCGGTATCAAGTACTCAGGAACTACTATGAGATCTAGTAAGGTACACATCAATAACATGTATATCAAATATACCTTTGTTGATGTTACCAGCCTTCTTATCGACCAAATACTTGGGGCAATTTCGCTGCTAGTGGCCAGTTCCCTTGTAATAGAAGTACTAAGTCTCAGGCTTTGGGCCAGCCTAGGGTTTCTTCATGGGAGAAGCAACTGAATTTCCACTCTTCTTGAAGTTTCCCTTCTTCTTGCCCTTGCCATTCTTGAAACTAGTGGTTTTATTGACCATCAATACTTGATGCTCCTTTTTGATTTCTACTTTCGCGATTTCAGCATCACGAATAGCTCGACGAGTGACTTGTTCATCCCTTTCATATTATAGTTCATTATGAAGCTCTTGTAGCTTGGTGGTAGCGACTGAAGAACTCTGTGAGTGACTGTCTCGGGCGGAAGCTCAGCTCCCAACTGAGTCAAACGATTGTAGTACCCAGATATTCTGAGTATGTGTTCACTGACAGAACTATTCTGCTCCATCTTGCAGGCAAAGAATTTATCGGAGGTCTCATACCTCTCGATTTGGGCATTAGCTTCAAAAACTAACTTCAACTCGTGGAACATCTCATATGCTCCATGGCGTTCAGAACGCCTTTGAAGTCCTGATTCCAAGCCATACAACATGGCACACTTAACTATTGAGTAGTCATCCGCGCGTGCCTGCGAGACATTCACAACATTTGCACACGCCGCTAGAGGGGGTGTTGCCTCAAGCGGTGCATCAAGGACATAATCCTTTTGCAAAGTTGTGAGGATAATCCTGAGATCACGGACCCAGTCCGCATAGTTACTTCCATCAACTTTCATCTTAGCTTTTTCTAGGAACGCATTAAATTTCAGGGGAGCTACTGCACGAGCCATTGATCTACACCATAATTTGCAAAGACAACTTAGACTATGTTCTTTATAATGGGTTAAATTAATCATATTACTTAAGAACTCCCACTCAAATTAACAACCCTCAGGTTGTTCGAGTGTAACAAGACCCAAATCCACCAACCCAAGTCCGATCATCACGTGAGATGAGGTGGTTTGGATGATGAACATATCCATGTTGATCATATCTACTATATGATCCATGTTCGACCTTTCGATCTCGTGTATTCCGAGGCCATGTGTGTACATGCTAGGCTCGTCAAGTTTAACCCAAGTGTTCCTCATGTGCAAAATTGGCTTACACTTGTTCTATGCGAACATAGAGTCTATCACACTCGATCATCACATGGTGCTTTGAAATGACGAACCTTCGCAATGGTGAACACTTGGAGAGAACGTAGTTTTATCTTGAAATTTCAGTGAGGGATCATCTTATAATGCTACTGCCATCCTAAGCAAAATAATATGCATAAAAGGATTAACATCACATGCAAATCATAATAGTGACATTATATGGCCATCATCATCTTGTGCTTTTGATCTCTATCTCCAAAGCACCGGCATGATCTCCATTGTCACCGACATGACACCATGATCTCCATCATTGTGTCACCATTGGGGTTGTTGCACAAACTATGCTTCTACCACTATCGCTAACTCATAGCGATCAAGTAAAGCAAAAAGGTACAAATAATTAAAGACAATCGTATGGCTCCTGCTGGTTGCCGTACTCATCGACATGCAAGTCATGATAATTCTATACAGAACATGATCATCTCATACATCACATATATTTCATCATGTCATTGGCCATATCATATCACAAAATACCCTACAAAACAAGTTAGACGTCATCTACTTTGTTGTTGCATGTTTTACGTGGCTGCTCTGGGTAACTAGAAAGAACTGTTCTTACCTATGCAAAGCCACAACAATGATATTCAAGTTGCTATTTAACCTTCTACAAGGACCTCCTCTGTCGAATCTGATTCAACTAAAGTGGGAGAGATAGACACCCGCGAGACATCTTATGCAACAAGTTGCATGTTAGTCGATGGAACCGATCTCTCGTACGTGGACAAGTAAGGTTGGTCCAGGCTGCTTCATCCCATAATACCGCCGAATCAAAATAAGACTAAGGAAGTAAGGAATCTGGATATCAACACCCACAAAATCTTTTGTGTTCTACTCGTGCATGTTATCTATGCATAGACAACTCATGATGCCACTGTTGGGGAACGTTGCATGGGTAACAAAAAAATTCCTACGCTCGCCAAGATCAATCTATGGAGATCAACATCTACGAGAGGGGAGTACATCTACATACCCTCGTAGATCGCTAAGCGGAAGCGTATATAACGCGGTTGATGTAGTCGTACTCTTCACGATCCAACCGCGATCCAGCGTCGAATGGACGACACCTCCGCGTTCAGCACACGTGTGGCTCAATGATGTCTCATCCTTATTGATCCAACAAGATAGGAAGGAGAAGTAGATGGGATCTCAACTAACACGACAACGTGGTGGAGATGGTGTTGTCGTAGTGCCGGCAGGGCTTCGCCAAGTGCCTCTGGAACTACGTACGAGGAATAAACAGAGAGACGTGAGGAGGGTCGTGGCCGTGGACAGTCTATTTCCCCTTGCACCTCCCCACATTTATATAGGCATGGGAGGGGTTGGTGGCTTGCCCTCCAAGCCCCTAGGGTCGTTGGTCAAGGGGGGGGGAGGAAATTAGGGATCTCGATCTTATCCTTTCGGGATACGATCCTATT
The DNA here is from genome assembly GCF_904849725.1 of Hordeum vulgare subsp. vulgare. Lineage (NCBI taxonomy): Eukaryota > Viridiplantae > Streptophyta > Magnoliopsida > Poales > Poaceae > Hordeum > Hordeum vulgare. The sequence goes on from NC_058519.1 coordinate 482,304,179, forward strand.
CCTTTTAAGGGGGGATATTGATGCGCCTAGACCAGGGGTGTGGGGACCACCCACTACCCACGTCCATGTGAGTCCCCATGCAGGTGGGCCCCACTTTGGAAACTTCTAGAACCTTCCAAGTCTAATACCGAAAAATCCTGAACATTTTCCTAAACCCTGAATATGACTTCCCATATATATATATATATATATATATATATATATATATATATATATATATATATATATATGAGGAATAGTTATTCTTCACCCCCTCTATTTTTACATCAATACACCGTAATTTTACGTTTTCTAAATTTTAATCTTATCTCATACGTAAAAAGGGACCGTAAGAAAATACATAGTCACCGTTAAAAAAAATATGTCACGTAAAATTACAAACATAAAAACACAATGTAAATTATACGTAAAATGCGATTTTTCTGGTCTTATGACCTATATTTTTGTTTTCTTATGTCAAATTTTACGTAGTGAATCAATATAAATGTAACTATTTGCATTTAAAATGTAATTTATTTATGAAATGATCGTAAAATTACCTCGGATGAGGAATAATTTATTCTGCACCCTGGGTGATGAATAGAGTTCTATTTTCCCTATATATATATATATATATATATACATACATATACATACATACATATATACACTCTTTACCTCCGGACCATTCTGTATATCCTCATGATGTCTGGGATCTCATCCGGGACTTCGAGCAACATTCAATCACCAATGTACATATCCCAGTACTACTCTAGCGTCATCGAATATTAAGCATGCAGACCCTACGGGTTCAAGAATCATTTAGACATGACCGAGAAACCTCTCGAATCAATAACCAATAGCGGGAGCTCGATGCCCATATTGGTTCCTACATATTCCACGAAGATCTTTATCGGTCGAACCACGATGTCAATGATTCAGTCAATCATGTATGCAGTTCCCTTTGTCAAGCAGTATATTACTTGTCCGAGATTTGATCGTCGGTATCTCCATACCTAGTTCAATCTCGTTACCGACAAGTCTCTTTACTCGTTCCGTAATACAAGATCCCGTGACTAACTCCTTAGTCACATTGCTTGCAAGCTTCTTCTAATGTTGTATTACTGAGAGGGCCAGAGATACCTATCCGTCAAACGGAGTGACAAATCCGAGTCTCGATCCATGCCAACCCAACAAACACCCTCTAAGATACCTGTAGAGTACCTTTATGACCACCCAGTTATGAAGTGAGTTTGATACACACAAGGCATTCATCCGGTGTCAGGGAGTTGCATGATCTCATGGTACTGGAAAGACACACTTGACATGAAGAAAGCAGTAGCGACAAACTAAGTGATACGATCATGTGCTATGCTTACGGTTGGGTCATGTCCACCACATCATTCTCCTAATGATGTGACCCCACTATGAAATGACAACTCATGCCTATGGTTAGGAAACCTTAACCATCTTTGATCAACGAGCTAGTCTAGTAGAGGCTCACTAGGGACGCGGTGTTGTCTATGTATCCACACATGTATTTGAGTTTCTGATCAATACAATTCTAGCATGGATAATAGACGTTTATCATGAACAGGGAAATATGATAATAACCAATTTATTATTGCCTCCAGGGCATATTTCCAACAATATACTCGGTTGAGATAAGTAGAGCAAACTAGTTAAAGTATGGTGATAGAAACACAAACTTTATCAATAATATTGCGACAACAAGAAGGAAGAGAAATCTTATCCGGAAATTGCTAGGAGAAGATGGCACACGAGAGATGATGTACAGTCAATGGGAAGTCTGATTACAAATTATTTCAAGGATTTGTTTACTGCAGAAGTAACTAATCCCGACGAAGATATGCTCAACAAGGTTAGACCGCGAGTCACTAGTTACATGAATGAGTCCTTTCTAGCTCCCTACACTACCGAGGAGGTAAAATCTGCATTGTTTAGTATTGGAGTATAAAAGCTCCCGGTCAGGATGGCATGCATGCTATTTTTCATAAAAAGTTTTGGCCACTGGTTGGTGATAATCTAGTCAAAGAGGTACTTGATGCTGTTAATACAGGTGTTATATCAAAAGGATGGAATACTACCACTATAGTACTCGTCCCAAAGGTGGATAATACAGAAAAAATATCACAATACATGCCTATTAGTCTGTGCATTGTGGTATATAAGGTCATTTCTAAATTTTTGGGTGCTAGACTGAGGGTCGTGTTACCAGATATTATCAGTGAAACACAAAGTGTGTTTGTGCCTGGTAGGATCATCACAGACAATGTTATTGTTGCTTATGAATGTCTGCATACAATGAAGAAAAGGAAACAAAGGTAAGCATGGGACTTGCGCCATCAAACTTGACATGCATATGGCCTATGACCGTGTGGAGTGGGTGTTCTTACAAGCAACGTTGGCAAAACTTGGTTTTGCTCAACAATGGATTCGGTTGATCATGTCTTGTGTTACATCAGTGGAGTACAAAGTGAGATTTAGTGCTAATGAGACACTCCCATTTAAACCCTCAAGAGGCTTACGACAGGGTGATCCACCGTCCCCATATTTATTCCTTTTGTGTGCGGAAGATCTTTCGTCATTAATTGAACATGAGGAGGCCCATGGCAGATTACTGGGAGTCCAGGTGTGTAAAGATTCCCCGCAAACGTCGTGTCTGTGAAGAGGATTCTGGATGATTATTGTGCAGCTTCAGGGCAACTTGTCAGCCTAGCGAAATCCTCAATATTTTTCAGTCCAAACACGCAGGTGGAGGTGAAGGCAGAGGTGTGTCAAATTCTGGACATTTTGACAGAGTCTTCGTTGGGCAAATATTTGGGCTTACCCTCAATGATAGGGGTTGATCGTAGAAACTTTTTTTTTTGCATCTTATAGAGAGAATTCAGGAAATGGTGAATGGATGGAAAGAGAGAACAATATCTTTTGGAGGAAAGGAAGTCTAGATCAAAGAGGTGGCTCGATCCATCCCTACATATGCGATGAGTGTGTTAAAATTCATGAAACAAATTGTAAGGGAATCACCAACGCAATGTTGCAAAAGTAGTGGGTGACGATGTCAACCACAAACGTATGCATTGGTTCACATGGTGGAAAATGTGTATCCCGGAGGAGAAAGGAGGTATGGGCTTTCATGACGTTCATAGTTTCAATCTGGCGATGTTAGCCAGGCAATGTTGGAGATTTATCGAAAATTATGACTCTTAGTGCTCTAGAGTGATGCGTGCAAGATACTACCCCTAAAGGGATATTCTGAACAATACGGTTAAGAAAGGGTCTTCGTTTGTTTGGCAAAGCATTTATGCAAGGATTCAGACTTTCAAGAAAGGATGCATATGGAGAGTTGGAGATGGTATAAAAGTAAACATATGGGATCATTGTTGGATACCAAAAAGCCCTTCTTGAAAAATTATCACAGTCTGCAAAATTTGTGTCTTGACGCTTGTGAATGAGCGTATAGATCCCATCACTGGTAATTGGGGTGAATCATTAATTCGTAAAAACTTTTGGCACATTGATGCAGAACGAATATTGCGGATCCCATTACCACACAATGCGATATATGATTTTGTTGCATGCTAATTTACTAGGAGTGGTGTATTCAGTGTACGTTCAACTTACTATAAAGAATGGGAAGAGTAATTTGGGTCCAAAGTTGATACTATCGGAGGACAAACCATTCGTCACATCCCAACTAGTGGTCAATGCCCCGTGTGCCAAGGTGCATCGGAAGATTCACGACACATGCTATTCACATGTAGACGTGTAAAATGTGACCCTAGTAGACCGTCCTGGTCCAGGGATAATGTAATTCCTTCTGTGTGATAGGAAGTTCCAGTAACCATATGATATGGAGAAGTGGATTTTCATGTAAAGTTTGCAGTAACTTGCTGGTACTTGTGGTGGCAAAGAAGAGAGCTGATCCGGGGAGAACATGTGCAAAATCCGCCTCAAACTGCTATGGTTATCCATGCACTGGTCTTAAAATTCGAACGTTCAGCAAAACAACCTACTACATCCACTTGACTCAATGAATGGAAGAGGCCTTCGTCAGATTTCCAAGCTCCAAATGTTGATGCTTCTTTCATGGATGCTGGTCGGGCCGCTTCTGGAGCTGTGGTTCATGAGCATTACGGGGGATTCATCGGTGCATGTACATCAACGATGGAATTTGTTTCATATGTGGTGACGGTAGAAGCAGAAGCAATGAGGCAGGGTTTGCTTTTTATCCGGAGGTTGGGGTGTACTAAAGTTCATATTCAAACGGATAACTTGATCGTGGCAGAAGCACTGAACAAGAATGAAGGCTACTCCTTAGTAGCAGCACCTATATATCCTCAATGAGTGTTGTAGTCTACTGATAGATTTCGAAAAGGTTTGTATTGAACACTATAATAGGGAGTCTAATACAGTTGCCCATGAGCTAGCTAGTTTTAGAAGGAATAATCCACCATTTGTTTGGCTGGATACCCCTCTTAGTTTTATTCTTCAGTTCTTAGCAGATGATATAAGTGTTACTTAATTTATAATATATCTAGCCATGAAGCCCTTTCCGTAAAAAAACAAACTGCATGGGGGTAGAATAGACTTTACATCTATCAGTACACATAAAGACCTAAACAGGAAAATGAATATAGCGACACTAAAGCCAAAAGTTAAATAAGGAAAGCTTTACAATGTCAACCAATAGTATTACTCCTATAGTCCTATACAGTATCTGCCTTCCATTTACCATTCGGCGTGAGTGGTAGGCTATCTTTCAAAAAACATAACTCACCTTCCATTTTTTTGTAACAGTCTGTCACCAGAGTTATTTTCACACTAATTACTGGCACTTGACGCGTATACGGAGTGTGTTCTCCCAAAAAAAAAAAACATATATTATATGGAAGTGAAAAAAAGCACCGTTTGTTCACGTATGCTCTGAACCATCGTGGTGCATTTTGACAGTGCACGTGCCATTTTCCCGGTACACATGACAACACAGGAGGGAGAGGCTCAGTCGATAGCTGCCTCCGAGAATCCCGTCAGTAGTCAACTGAAAGAGTTGATCAAGTCGGGCAAAACCCTATAAACAAACCAAGCCAGGGCAAGGAGTTCAGCGCAGCACACGGATCATATAAACGAACGCCAACGCGAACGAACCACCAAGCCAACAAACGCGGCACCCTACGCTCCTCTCTCTTCCCCAGCACACGAGAGGGAGCTCTGTCACGAGAGGACGGACTTTTGCCGCTCCGCCGCAAAGCCTATATAGGCTCCCTTCACCGCTCTCGCTCCCTCCCCCGCCGCACCCTTCCCCATATACGGAGTCCCGAGGCAGGCATCACCGTACGTGGACGCGCGCGTGCCGGTAGGTATAACCCAAGAGGGCTCGGGAAGTCTTGGAGAAGGGCGGCGGGGACGGGCGTCGCCATGGCCGGGTCACAGGTGGTGGACTCCGGGGAGAAGCGCCTCAACGAGCTCGGCTACAAGCAGGAGCTCCGGAGGGAGATGGTACGCACGGTCCCTGGTCATTTCCTTCCATTTTTCTCTACCCTGTTCTCGTAATATTTGTGTCAAAGATGGAGACGACGGACTCGCCGGCGACGGCAGCGAGGATTCGGTGCTTGCGGAGGGCAACCACCTGTATTTTCTGCGTGTTTCGGTGAAACTGTGGCGGCGGCGTTGGCTAATTTTCTTCGTCCGTAGAGGCGTGATGCGATCATGCATGACCCGCGCGTTTCGTTTTTCCGGTTTCTCACGAGATGGAGATCTTTTGTGGCAGACGCTGTTCAAGACGCTGGCCATCTCTTTCTCCACGATGACGCTCTTCACGGGCATCACGCCGCTGTACGGCAGCAGCCTCCAGTACGCCGGGCCGGCCAGCCTCGTGTGGGGCTGGGTCGTCGTCTCCTTCTTCACCTGGTTCGTCGGCATCGCGATGGCCGAGATCTGCTCCTCCTTCCCTGTAAGCACACGTACACCTTCCCGGAACTTCCCTACATGCCGCCGTGATCGAATTCTGGTGCTCTGTTTCTGCTCTGCTTGTAGCATTCAGTTATGGTTTTGGTCAGTCAAAATTATGCTGTTGGTACAGAGTTCTTGCAGTTTAGTTCTGACTCTCGACTGTCAATGACTGAATCTTGAATGTATTGTTTTCCTGCACCTGTGCTGTATGACTTGTGTCACAATATTCAGGGGGAAAGACTCGTTGCTTCTGATCACGGCTGACGTGCTCTGCTTTGAACTTGTTTTTCTCTTCTTATTTGACAACAGACAACTGGTTCGCTCTATTTCTGGGCTGCTCATCTTGCTGGCCCGGTCTGGGGTCCATTGGCATCCTGGTGCTGCGCTTGGCTGGAGGCCATAGGCCTCATTGCCGGAATTGGCACACAGGTACGCCCTTCTGTCATTTTTTTTTTTTTTTGATTTCATGCCAACTCGATCGGGAATCATCATAACTGAAAGATGAAGCCTGTCTGCTCGTTCTTGTTTTTTTTTTTTTTTTCTGGCATTTGATCGAATCCCATAGTAAGTGTCTCGTCTGCTTTGTCAATTTTGCGTCTCCGTTGTTGTTGCAGGCCTATGCAGGATCCCAGGTACTGCAGAGCATAATCCTGCTATGCACCGGCACTAACAAAGGCGGCGGCTACCTGGCCCCTCGCTGGCTGTTCCTCGTCATGTACCTCGCGTTAACCTTCATCTGGGCCGTGTTCAACACATTTGCGTTGGAAGTCATCGCCTTCCTCGACGTCATCTCCATGTGGTGGCAGGTCACAAACTCACAATATAATATAATCCATGTATAGAATGCTTGCTTTGGACTGAAAGAGGTAGATCGATCGCAGAAAAAAATGACAGCGTCGTTGATGTTGTGGTGCAGGTGGTCGGCGGCACGGTGATAGTGATCATGCTGCCGCTGGTGGCGAAGACGACGCAGCCGGCGTCGTACGTGTTCACGCATTTCCAGACGACGCCGGATGTGACCGGGATCAGCAGCGGCGCCTACGCGGTGGTCCTGTCCCTCCTGGTGAGCCAGTACTCCCTGTACGGGTACGACGCGGCGGCGCACCTGACGGAGGAGACCAAGGGCGCCGACAAGAACGGGCCCATCGCCATCCTCTCCAGCATCGGCATCATCTCCGTCTTCGGCTGGGTCTACATCCTCGCCCTCACCTTCAGCATCCAGGACTTCGGCTACCTCTACAACACCGCCAACGAGACCGCCGGCACCTTCGTCCCGGCGCAGATACTGTACGACGCGTTCCACGGCCGGTACGGCAGCTCGACGGGCGCCATCGTGCTGCTCTTCATCATCTGGGGCTCCTTCTTCTTCGGCGGCCTCTCCATCACCACCAGCGCCGCCCGGGTGGTGTACGCGCTGTCGCGGGACCGCGGCATCCCCTTCTCCGGCGTGTGGCGCAAGATCCACCCGACGCGCAAGGTGCCCGGGAACGCGGTGTGGCTGTGCGCCGCCGTGTGCGCGCTGCTGGGCCTGCCCATCCTGTGGATCAACGTGGTGTTCACGGCCATCACCTCCATCGCCACCATCGGCTGGGTGGGGGGCTACGCGGTGCCCATCTTCGCGCGCATGGTGATGCGGGAGGAGGACTTCCGCCCCGGCCCCTTCTACCTCCGGTGGGCCAGCAGGCCCGTCTGCCTCGTGGCGTTCCTGTGGATCTGCTACACCTGCTCCGTCTTCCTGCTCCCCACCATGTACCCCATCAGGATGGACACCTTCAACTACGCGCCCATCGCGCTCGGCGTCGTACTGGGGCTCATCATGCTCTGGTGGGTCGTCGACGCCAGGAAGTGGTTCAAGGGACCCGTCAGGAACATCGACGATCTGCAAAACGGCAATGGCAATGACAATGCCAATGTCAAGGTCTGAGACCCGCCAAGTAGCCATGCTCGAGCAAGTCATTCTTTTTCGTTGGGTTGTGCGTGTGTGTGATGTAAGTTTAGGTTGTGGAGTGGAGACTTGGTATCCGTCATACCGAAGAAACTAGGAATAGGTGGATGCCTCACGAAATCAAACATTTTCAAGAAGGAACAGAGCCATGAATCGTGAAGCTGTCGTTTGTTCTTCCGATCTAAAACACTGAGCTGAAATGAGAATAGAAAGGTCTGCCTAACTTTCTTTCCTTTTTGAGAAACACAAGACGATCACAACACTCATGCACACTCGTCCCTTTGAGCACCTCCAGACTAAGCGTGACCCAGCAAATCTTAAGATCGACCAAGTCGAAATAATAGCCTGGAGGACCATGAAATAAATTCAGAAAATATGCCAGCACCCGTGTAAGTTTAGGCGATTTCGCCATAAGAGACCTAACCATCTATTCTGAACCGTCCATTAGTTTTGATCCAAGGGTCTAAAGTGAATGAAGTGATAGGTCACGTATGAGAGGTAATAGGTCACCCAACACTCATATTTGGTAAGTGTTAAAGAAAGGGAAAGAGTTAATTACACCACAAGTGCTTGAACTTGATAAGAAAAGTTAGTTTGGTGTTGGAACTTGGGGCATACATTGAACCGGTGACAGAACTTGACTTGGACGTGCATCTATGGTGCTAATCACGTTTTGTCTACATATAATATGCTGACAAGATGCGCCAACATGGCATGAGACCTAATTTCAGTATGAGGAAAGACGGGGATGGACGTGCGATGTGGGTTTTTGCAAAACACCCTATTGACCGAGATGGGCCTTAAATGGACTCCAATGATCGCAACTCATATTTGCCATGATCGTGTTTTTAATTCATATGCACCATTACAAATAATATTAGTATTGACATTACATAATCTTTTTCTATAATGATTATATACATTTTAGAACAATATTTAATTAATAATATTTCTCGTAAAGTAAGTACATGAATATTTATCTTAATGCATGAATACATCCTAAAACTATATGATTTTTAGTACATTAATAATGCATGATTTTTATTATAATTTGCAAAAATTATTATAATTCTTTAGTATTATCTTATCTATAGAAATATTTCGATTTTTTTAATATTTGATAGGATGAGATTAACGTTCTTTAAAAAACCTTTTTTAGAATTATGTGAACATTATTTAAAATAGAAATATTTTTAGAATGACATGAACATTAGTTTAGATAATAATAATTATTATAATTACATGAACATTTTGGTAAATAAGAATGTATTTTTAGAATAACATGAACATTATCTCAAATATTTTTATTATAATTATACAAACATTATCTTAAATAAGTTAATTTATTTTATGTATAATATTTTTTGTGCATTCTTACAAAGTGTTATGAAAAATATAAAAAAACTAACATGTGAAAATTGCCCACGGTGACTGCAGGTCATTTAAGGCCTATGTGCATGCTTGTTTATATATCATTACAGATAGAAATCATATTTATATAGCAAGTGATATGTGGTGTGATGACTAGCGTGTCTGATCTGATGTTGAAGGTCGTGTGTTTGAACCTGGGCAGTGCTTAATTTTGCCTCCTCATTTTCATTTGTTGCATTTTGTCCTGGCGGGTGGGGCCCAATTATCCTAATCGCTTTTTATGGTTATTTTAAGAAAAAATGTAAAGTTTTTTTTGTGAGAAAAGGTAAAATATTAGGGTGTTTTGTTAAAAATCAGGCCACATGTCCGTCATCACCTTTCAGTCATTGAAATTGGGTCCCATGTCATGTTGGCGTGTCTTGTCAGCACGTGATATGTATACAAAATATAATTAGCACCATAGATGCACGCCCATGCCAAATGCTATCATCGGTTTAATGTATGCCGTAAGTTTTAGCACCATAATGATTTTTTTGCCAAGTTCAGACACCTGTAGTGTAATTGACTCAAAAGGAAAATAACATAATTGAAAAGTATGAATTAATATTATACAAAAATGTTGTATATTCTACAATGAAAGCGTCGAGTAAAAGGAAATTGCACTATTCCTAATTAACGTGATTGATGCCATGAAATGTCGTGATTTATATTGAAATGTTTTTGACGTCATAGAATAACGTGACACTAGAGAAAATATGAATGCTCTCTTTTTCATAATATATATTAGAGACAATTCCTTATTTAATATCATGCTTAAATTTTATGCTCTATTTGACATCGTTAAAAAATTTCTTCCCTATTTAACAATGAATCTAATTTTTATGCCTTTTCTTACATATTTATCCATTTTAAGCTTAAATGACATCTAAAAAGACCATTTTATCCATATATATATATATATATGTTTGTGTACGTGTGCGTGTGAGTCTGTGTGCACACGTGTTCTACTGATGTTACGTGCGTGCTGTTGCATGCATGCGTGTGTTGTGTACTGATATTACCTCGATTTGTTTGTGCAAAGCTACGGTGATGAATTTTCCACTTCATTTTTCACTTACAACACACATTACATGCCATGCATAGATTGTACAGAGATTGAAGCCGCGCATGATTCAATTCACATTTTTGACAATGCTACTATTTCTTTCAAGACAGCACGTACCAGTCTTTCCCATCCCAGGCAATTCTCTAAGAGCAACTCTAGCAGACCCCGCATCCAGCCGGCCCGGAAAATGCGTTTGCAGTTCGGGGGAAACCGCTTTTGCGGACTGGCTCGGACGGCCTCAGATGCAGACCCCCCAAACGGACCCGTATAAAAGTATATTCGCCGAATATGTTTTTTTACGGGTCGACTTGAAAACAGAAAACGCTCAATTCTCGCATTTTACATAAGTTCCCACATATAAGTTCAAATTCAAACAAACATAACACAGTTTTACGCGCAAATAAAGGCCAAGTTCAGTACGACAAACGCAAAAGAGGGCCTTGCATCATCTTGGTCGATCTTCACTCCGCGCCATCGAGTCCATCTTGAAGTTCATCGGCACCACCGAATCCACCTCCGACACTTGTCCCAACTCTCGCACCGAAGTCATCGACATTGCCACCATATGGAGCAGAGAAAACATCTCCGGAACTGTAACACGAACGGCCGACGCGACCATTCTCCTCTTCAGATCTCTCTCCTTGCCATATCATGCCATGTTTTGATGAGGTCGTCCATGTCATCGTGGTTCATTGACATGATCTTGTTCTCTTCGACGAGCAACAAGGACATGGATTTGTTTTCAGCGGCGCGTGCTCTTGTCTCCTTAATGGAAGCTTTGCAGAGCCCCTCTTCTTTGAGCAATTGCCACTTCTCTTGCTTCTATTTTGCCTTCTTCTCGGCCAACTCTTTCTTGATCTCCAATGACTTCAACAACATCAACTCGTTTGGTAGCACCATGGCATCAATCTTCTCCCGCAAGCTCGATGCTTCTTGATCTCTCTTCATCTTCTCCTTAGTCTTCTTATCGCCATCGGGCTTGTTCAAATTTCTTGGGACATCATCATCCTCATCTTCATCCATGTTTGTAAGCGAGCCCCTCTTTGGTGGGGATTCTTTGTCGATCAACTTCCGCTTCTCGCACTTTTGGAGCAACTCGCAACAATGCTCTAGTTTGAAGAATTTGGCTTCTGAAGCTTCCATGTCTTTGTATCTATGTTGGGTAATCTTGTCCTACACAATGTGAACAAAGTGATGTAATCAATTCTCGTGATGAAAATATGATTATGCATAACTTGAAAAAAGGCAAAACAAACTCACCTAGTCGGATTCCATGGTCCCACTTGGAGGTGCATTGCGTACTTGCTCCAAGCAACCTGCCCAACGGCTGCACATAGGCTTGATATTCTCCCAACACCCTTGAAGCGACCGAAATGTGTGTGCAGTCCTATTGGGATACTTTGCCATAATGCGGAAGTATTGATATTCGATCCTTTGCCAATATCTCTTGGCGGTTTGAGAAGTACATGTGCATGCATCAAGAGACACCGCACTCCATGCTTGGATCAAAGCTTGGATCAGGTGTCATTTAGGTTTAAATTAGACGAAAGTGTCATAAAATGCATAAAATTCAGACTCGTCGTTAGATAGGGAAGAAAAAGGTTTTCAGTGTCAAAAAAGGAAATGAAATTTAAAATAGTGTTAAATAAGGAATTATTTGTATATATTAATGGGTGTAAGCAAACTCACATATATGGTCAAGTACATCAACGAACTTCATGAACTAGAGAAGACATGTCCTCAGGAACAATAATTACTACTCACACATCATCAACATGTTGAAGATCAGAGGTGTAACAATACTAATTAAGGATATGAACATAATATCTTCCACCAAGTAATCCAACAAGCATCAACTACAAGATGTAATCAACATAACTAGTAACCACATGTACCAATCTGAGGTTTTGAGACAAAGATTGAATACACGTGATGAAATAGGGTTGGAGATGTGATGGTGTTGGTGAAGATGTTGTTGAAGATTGGTCCTCCCACAAAGGAGGAAGCGTTGCTGATGATGATGTCTTCGATTTCCCCCTCCCGGAGGGAAGTTTTCCCGACAGAATCTCTCTATCGGAGAGAAAAAGGGCCTCTGCCCAGGTTTCCACCTTGAGAGGCGGCGCTTCGTCCCGAAAGATGACTTATGATTTTTTCTAGGGTAATACACCATATAGGAGAAGATGGTCGCTAGAGAGCCGTCTGGGGCCTCGCAAGCCATCAGGGCATGGCCAGGGGGTGCCTTGTTGGCTTGTGCCCAGCTGGTGGCCCCTCTCCGGTATATTTTTGGCTCAGGAATTCTTCGTAAATTTTCAGGTCATTTGAAGCAAGTTGATTTTATTCCTTTTTCTTGGTTTCCCGGTCCACAATTTTAGTTTCCATATATTTACCTCTCAGTGATGTACCTTGCATACTCAGAGAGAAAGAGCATAAGAATCACATGATAATAAGGGATAATGGGCAGGATCAACACAAATACCAATAGTAATTCATGATGCAAAATGAGTGTGTCAACTCCCCCAATCTTAGACCTCGCTTGTCCTCAAGCGGAAGCCGAGCTCGAAAATAATGACCACATGATTTGAGAGAGAGGTTTCGATGAAAACATAATACGATCATGAAAGCATCATGAATATTATCATAGCATCAAGTATTTTATCATATAACTTATCATATGCAAGTAATAATCCATTCACAACTATTGGAGTATGAAGCATAAACTTTACTGATAATCAATTAACTATATTCTCAATCATTGGGACAATAATAATTCATCATAATTTAGAGGAGAGTCTATGTAAGAGCTTTCTTTTTGGCAAGTTCACATACTCAACTATCATTTAATCTTCTATGATTGCTCACGCTCAAGGCATACTTTTGGAGCTCATGTTTCCATAGGACACATAGGAACATAGGGGCTTAAATGGCTTGCCACCCAACTTATTTACCTCTAGGATAATGACAACAATAATGAATCACGATAATCTACATCCACTTGGATATATAACTCCGAATCATTCCTGAGCACATGGTGCTTGCCACTGTAGGATTAATAGGTTGTAAGAGGGATAAACTTTATTGTCTCAAGCACAGGATTGAACTCCTCAAAGTAAAATATAGGCCCTTCACAGAGGGAAGGAGAGGTTGGCATGCGCTTTTAATTTGTTGGATGTGTGAACTCTTAATGCAAAGGAACGTCACTTTTATATTGCCCCTTATGATAGCAAACTTTATTATGCACTCTGTTTCTTTTTATTTATTTGCCATCACAAGATCGTACAAAGCTTATTTTACCTTGCAATAAAAGATCATACATATTTAGGAGCAATTTTTATTGCTTGATGCACCAATGACATCTTAATGTAATGATCTTATACAATCCATAGGTAGGTATTGTGGACTCTCATGGCAAGAAATTGGGTTTCATGGTTATGGATGCAAAAGTAGTATCTCTACTTAGTGCGGAATTTTTGGGCTAGCAAAGGATCTAAAGAAAGCATCACATGTTGAAGGATCCAAGACCATATAACTTCTATGTGAATATAAACTACCATGATCATTACGTTGTCTTGCATGTCCAACATCAATACTTGATCATTATATAATATTTGATGAAGGCTCACAATCATAAAATATCTCCAAGATAGTGTATTTCTATGTGAGTCTCCTCTCCTCTATCATAATCTTGCTTAGATTGCAACAATGACTAGTACTATGTTTGTTTACTGTCAACAACTTTTATCATTTATTCCATTTTTGTCTGAAGTCATTACTTCTCATGAGATGAGCATATGATCTTTATATTTATTTTTCTTGCCATGCTAAGATGATGGGTGTCCATAGGTAAACCACAAAAACTCAAATAATCTTTATTATATAACTTGCATACTCGATTACAAGGATAGCTGGAACTCAAAGAAAATTCCTAAAAAAAGCAAATCTGAAATTTATTTCTCTCAATCATGAAACAACTAAGGATCGAACTAAGATAGATAGTAATGATGGAAGTGATGGTGATACGATACCGGGGCACCTACCCAAGCTTGGTACAAGCCAAGGGTGGTGCCCATACCCATGTACTCAAGAGTCCTTCTAGGGTGATGGTGGTGGTGTAGTAGGGGTGTCCTCGGTACTCTAGGGTGTAGACGCCCCATCATAGAAAGAAAATTTTGTCTCGGAGTCCTGAAACCAGCAACGAAGCTCATCCTCTCAAACCTAGATTCATACTCACGATTTTGGCCTTGGAGTTCATAGATTTGATCTTGGAGGTGATCGATCTGATCTTGAAGCTTAGAGAGAATCTCCCCCACGTTCTTTGTGTCCAGCTTATTTCTCAGATGAAATCTCTGGTCACAGAGTGGTTAGCACTGGAAGATCTCCTATTCCATCGCTGCAAGCCTGGCCTTCTCGCTTCCCTCCTTCTTTGGACCTTGAACATTCCACATGTGAAGCAACCCCTCATGCATCTCAATGGCTTCAGGGTGCTTCATCAGCTCCCGCATGTAGGGGTTGATGACCTTCTCGAAGAACTTGTCCTTGGAAGGGCTTGGTGAAGTCATCGCGATCTAAATCCGTGAGAAAAACAACTCTAAACTAGAATAAGGAAAATCTCACGATGCCATGTACCTACCCCCTTTTCAGATTTCTGGAGTGTTTCGGAAAACTTCCTTTATGTGCTCCTCCGGTGTTATGACTTGGATGACATTAGTTCCTCCTTAATGGGTGTACCTGAAATATAATGCTTGATTCTTTGCCCATTAAGAACTCCCAGGTGTTTACCTTTGAAGTTATTTATTTTTATAGCACTCGAGCGATAAAACTCCACGACAACATAAGGTCCTTCCCATAGGGAGAGGAGTTTCCTTGCATAAAATCTAAAACGAGAATTTGTACAAAAGCACTAAGTCTACCACATTGAATTCCTCGTTTTGAATTCTCTTGTCATGCCATATTTTAACCTTTTTAAAAAACAACTTAGCATTTTCATAAGATTGTGTTGTCCATTCATCTAGTGAGCTAATATTAAATAACCTCTTTTCACCGGTAAGTTTAAAATCATAAGTAAGTTCTTTAATTGCCCAATAAGCCTTATGTTCTAACTCAAGAGGTAAATGACAAGCTTTTCCATAGACCATTTTACATGGGGACATCCCCATGGGATTCTTATAAGAAATCCTATAAGCCCACAATGCATATCATCAAGTTTCTTAGACCAATTCTTTGTGGACCTATTGATAATCTTCTACAAGATTAATTTTATTTCACGATTGCTCAATTCAACTTGACCACTAGATTGAGGGTGATATGGTCATGCAATTCTATGGTTAATATCACATTTAGCTAAAATTTTACGGAAAGTACCATGAATAAAATGTGAACCATCATCAGTCATTAAGTATCTAGGGACACCAAACCTCAGAAAGATAATGTATTTAAGCATTTTAATAGAAGTGTTCTGATCAACACTACTAGTTGGAATAGCTTCTACCCACTTAGTAAAGTAATCCACAACAACTAAAATATTTGTATATCCATTAGAGGAAGGAGAAGGTCCCATAAAGTTAAAACCCCACACATCAAATGGTTCAATAGCAAGTGAATAGTTCGTATGAATTTCATGACATTTACAAATATTACCAACTCTTTGGCATTCATCACAAAAAGGACATACTTACGAGCATCTTTAAAAATAGTAGGCCAATAGAAGCCGAATTGTAACACCTTGTGCGCAGTTTTGTCACCGGCATGGTGTCCTCCATAGGCCTCGGAATGACACTTCCTTGGAACCTGTTCCTCTCATTCTCGGGTATACAACGTCTAATAACACCATCTACTCCTTCTGTTTAAAGATGTGGGTCATCCTAAAAGTAATGTCGTAAATCGTAGAAGAATTTATTTCTTTTGTTGATAGGTGAAGCTAGGTGGGACATATTTAGCAAGAATGAAATTAGCATAATCAACATACCAAGGAGAGCTACGTGAAGTATTAATAGCAGCAAGTTGCTCATCAGGAAAATTATCATCAATAGGTAGTGGGTCATCAAGAACATTTTCCATCCTAGACAAGTTATCAGCTACAAGGTTGTCAGCTCCCTTCCTATCAATGATGTCCAGATCAAATTCTTGGATTAATAACACCCATCTAATGAGTCTAGGTTTAGCATATTTCGTTTCCATAAGGTATTTAATAGAAGCATGATCAGTATGAATAGTTACTTTAGAATCAACAATATAAGGTCTAAACTTATCACATGCAAAAACAATTGCTAAAAATTCCTTTTCAGTAGTAGCATAATTCCTTTGATCGGTGTCTAGGGTCTTACTAGCATAATGAATAAAATTCAATTTCTTGTCTACTATTTACCCTAGAACAGCACCAACGGTATAATCACTAGCATCACACATAATTTCAAATGGTAGGTTCAAATCAGGTGGTTGGACAATAGGTGCAGAAATTAAGGCTTCCTTAAGCATTTCAAAGGCTTCTACACAATCATCATAAAAAACAAAAGGAACATGTTTTTGGATAAGATTAGTTAGTGACCTAGGGATCTTTGAGAAATCTTTAATGAAATTCCTATAGAAACCAGCAAGACCAAGGAACCTTCTTATACCTTTGATATCTTTTGGGCAAGGCATTTTTTATTACATCAACTTTGGCCTTATCCACCTCAATACCTCGTTCAGAAATTCACCATAAAGTGGCACTTCTCCCAATTCAAGACGATATTAGTTTCTTTACATATCCGCAAAACTCAATCAAGGTTGATCAAGCAATCATCAAAGGAAGTCGCGTAAACGGAAGAATCATCCATGAAAACCCCAACAATCTTTTCACAGAAGTTATAGAATATAGCAGTCATATATCTTTGAAAGATAGCAGGTGCACTGCATAGACCAAAATGCATACACCTATAAGCATAAATTCCAAAGGTGCAAGTAAAGGTAGTTTTCTCTTGGTCCTCTTTTGACACACGTATTTGAGAGAATCCAGAATATAAATCAAGAAAGCAAAAAATGTGTGCTTAGATAATCTATCTAACATTTGATCAATGAAAGGCAAGGGGTAATGATCTTTTCTTGTAGCATTATTCAATTTCCTGAAATCAATTACCGTCCTATTACCAGTTACTATCCTTTGTGAAAAAAGTTTGTTTTTATCATTAGGTGATACATCTCCAACGTATCTACAATTTTGGATTGTTCCATGCTATTATATTATCAACTTGGGATGTTTTATATGCATTCGTATGCCATTTTATATCATTTTTGGGACTAACTTATTAACTCTGTGCCCAGTGCCAGTTTCTATTTTTTTCCGTGTTTTTGACCTTTTTCAGAAAAGAATATTAAACGGAGTCCAAACGGAATAAAACCTGCGGGATGATTTTTTCCATAACAAAACATACGCAGAAGACTTGAGAACCAAGGAAGGAGGTCTCGTGGGAGGTCACGAGCCCCCTAGGCGCGCCCTAGGGGGGCGCCTAGCAGGCTCGTGGGCCCCCCCTTGCCTCCTCTGCCCTACCTCTTTCACCTAGAAATTCCCAAAAATCCCGAAACCACCAGAGAGAGCCACAAAAATACTTTTCCGCCGCCGCAAGCTTCTGTCTCCGCAAGATCCCATCTGGGGACCGTTCTGGTGCCCTGCCAGAGGGGGATTCGGACACGGAGGGCTTCTTCATCAACACCATTGCCTCTTCGATGATGCGTGAGTAGTTCACCACAGACCTTCGGGTCCATAGATAGTAGCTAGATGGCTTCTTCTCTCTCTTGGATCTTCAATACAAAGTTCTCCATGATCTTCATGGAGATCTATTCGATGTAACTTTCTTTTGCGGTGTGTTTGTCGAGATCCTATGAATTATGGATTTATGATCATATTATCTATGAATATTATTTTAGTCTCCTATGATTTCTTATATGCATGATTTCGTATCCTTGTAATTCTCTTCGAGTTATGGGTTTCGTTTGGACAAGTTGATCTATAATTCTTGCAACGGGAGAAGTGCTTGGTTTTGGGTTCATACCGTGCGGTGTCCTCACTCAGTGACAGAAAGGGTAGCGAGGCACGCATCATGTTGTTGCCATCAAGGGTAAAAAGATGGGGTTTATGTCATATTGCATGAATTTATCCCTCTACATCATGTCATCTTGCTTAAGGCGTTACTCCGTTTGTTATGAACTTAATACACTAGATGCATGCTGGATAGCGGTCGATGTGTGAAGTAATAGTAGTAGATGCAGACAGTATCGGTCTACTTGTCTCGGACGTGATGCCTATATGTATGATCATTGCCTTAGATATCGTCATGACTTTGCACAATTCTATCAATTGCTCGACAGTAATTCGTTCACCCACCGTAATACTTACTATCATGAGAGAAGCCTCTAGTGAACACTATGGCCCCCGGGTCTATTTTACACATCATATATTCAGCTCTACATACAAAAACACCAAAAATACCTTGCTGCACTTTTATTTCTATTTACCTTTCATCTCTGTCAGATCTCACCTTGCAAGTAATCGTGAAGGGATTGACAACCCCTTTATCGCGTTGGGTGCAAGTTTGTTTGTTTTTACCCAGGTTCATTGGTGCCTCATCTTGATACTCCTACTGGATTGATACCTTGGTTCTCAAACTGAGGGAAATACTTATCGCTACTTGGCCGCATCACCCTTTCCTCTTCAAGGGAAAAACCAACGCAAGCTCGAGAAGTAGCAACAAGAATTTCTGGCACCGTTGCCGGGGAGTATTCAAGTGAAGCATATCTACCAATTACCTATCGCAAACTCATCTCTTGCATTTACATTATTTGCCATTTGCCTCTCGTTTTCCTCTCCCCCACTTCTAAAACGATTTTCCGAAAATACCAAAAAGATTTTCCTTTTTATTCGCTCTTCTTCCGTTGGCCTTTTTGTTGCTATGTTTCTTATGTTTCCATGTGCCTTCTATTTGCTTGCATCTTCGCTTGCTAAAAATCTATTGATATGGATCCTCATCCACTTGCTAATCTTTTCAAAATACCAAATTATGATGAACAATTTCCTAGTGAGTTGAGTGCACTTGACTATCTCTATGGAGTTTTGTTTGAAAATCATGAATCTCGAAATTTTGATGAAGTGTGGAAAGAAGAAAATTATAAAGTGGTTCATGATATCTTCTTGAATGAAAAACATGATTGCCATGTTGTTAGTATGAATTCTCTGAATATCTATGATGCTAATGATATGCAAAACCACAAGCCTGGGGATGCTATGCTTGATGAAGATGATATTTTTTGTTTCCCAAGGTTTGGTGATGACCCTTATGCTATAATTGATCATGAAAAGAATGCTTTGTGTGATAGTTCTATTGTAAGAGTCCTTCATGATGTTACTGAAAATTACTATGAGAGAGGAACATATGCTTTTACATATTGCAACAATATCAAGCTTCCTCTCTATGTGTTCAACGTTTTGAAGTTATGCTTGTTTTGCCTTCCTATGCTAGTTAATTCTTGTTCACATAAATTTTTTGCTCACAAAATCCCGATGCATAGGAAGTGGGATAGACTTAAACGTGTTTTTTGCCATTCATGATGCTCTTTTGCATATCTCAACTACTACTTTTTATGTGAGCATCATTGAAATCGTTAAGCCTAGCTAGGGGCGTTAAATGATAGCACTTGTTGGGAGGCAACCCAATGAATAAATTTATTTTGCTTTTCGCTTTCTGTTTTGTTGAGTCCACACCATCATGATTCTGTTATAGTTGTGTTTTTATGTTTTAATTAGTGTTTGTCCCAACCTTTATGATTAGTTTTGGTGATAGTTGTTTAATCATGCTGAAAAAGAGAGAAACTTTGTGCTCACGAAATTATTTTTAATTCCTATTCAGAAAGAGCTTCTGAGTTGATTCTTCTCAGTAGCGTAATTAGTTTCAACATTAACCGTATTCAAGAAAGGTCTACCAAATATGATGGGACAGAAGTTATCTTTTTCCAAAACAAGTACTAAGAAATCAGTGGTATACTTGACTTTTTTGCACAAGACTTGAACATCTTTAACTATCCCGAGTGGTGAAATAGTATCACGGTTTGCAAGGTTAATAGTGACATCAATATCTTCATTTCAGAGGGTGCTATATCATGCATACTTTCTTGATATAATGTAAACGGTATAGCACTAATACTAGAACTAATATCACACATACCATGATAGCAATTATCTCCCATTTTAACTCTGATGATAGGTGTGCCTACTACTGGTTTATTTTTTATCTAGTTCATATCATTTGTTTCTAACAGTTTCCGTAATTCTAGCAGCTTCAACAGAGAGGTAAATAACATGCCCATCAATATTATCAACTAGGATATCTTTAACTACATCTACATTAGGCTCGACATTTATTTGTTCATAAGATGTAGGTGTTCTAACATAAGTCTTATTAACCACTGTTGTAGCCTTAGCATGTCCTCTAATCCTAACAGGAAAAGGAGGTTTGTCAATGTAAGTAGTAGGAACAATTGGATCAACATGGTAAACAATTATTTCTTCCTTCTTAATTCTAACAGGTTCCTCGGGTAATTTTTCAATGGGAGGATGATATTTAAACCACTTTTCCTTGGGAAGGTTAACATAGGTAGAAAAAGATTCACAGAAAGTAGCTACTATCTGAGGGTCAAGGCCATATTTGTTGCTAAACTCATGAAAAGGTGAAGTTTCCATGAAAGATTTAAGACAATCAAAGTTAAGCTTTATACCTGATTTTTTACCTTCATCGAGTTCCCCATCTTCAGAGTTGCTTTTAATATTTTCCAAAAGATCCCATCTGAATTCAATAGTCTCCTTCATATAGGAACCAACAACACAAGCATCGTGTAATGTTTGATCATCGTGAGAAAGCCGAGCATAAAAATTATGTATATTCAATTCCGTTGAGAACTCATGTTTGGGGCAAGTGTGCATCATAGATTTAAGCCTCCCCCAAGCTTGAGCGATGATTTATCCTTCATGAGGCCAGCAATTATAAATAAAATTTTCATCATGATGAATTAGATGCATATGATAAAACTTCTGATGAAATTCCAGCTTCAAGCGATTCCAATCCCATGATCCAATATCATATGATAGCCTGTACCACATTCGTGATTTTCCCTTCAAACATAAAGGGAAAACTTTCTTCTTAACTTTATCTCCTGGTAGACCTGAAAGCTTAAACAATCAAAAAATCTCATCGACGTATATCGAAGGGTAATCAGGATGAGTTGAACCATTATAAGGATTAGCTAGCAGTTTCTCTACCATACCCAAAGGAATCTCATAACAAATATTTTCAGTAGGTTCAGAGGTTGAGGAAAAATTTCCTCAACTCCCGTTCGAGGCGAAGATGCCCCAAACAAGCCACTCAAAGGGTGACCATTCATAGAGATAAGCAATAGTAAATTTCAGCACATACCGAAAGTGTTTCTTTACCAATTTCAGCACATACCGAAAGTGGACCGGTGCTAAGGTTTTGTTATTACTTTAACTAGAAACCCACATAATATTACCCCCTCTCGCAAGCATCCACAACTATGAAAGAAGAATTAAGATAATTCTAACCTTAGCCTGAAACATGTGGATCCAAATCAGCTCCTCATGAAGCAACACATAAACTCGGGTTTAAGCTTCTATCACTCTCGCAACCCATCATCTATTTGTTACTACAGAATGACTTCCCTTAGGCCCATAACATGGTGAAGTGTCATGTAGTCGATGTTCACATGACACCACTAAGAGAAGTAACAACATCTATATCATCAAAATATCGAATGAATACCAACTTTATATGATTACTTATAACAAGACTTCTCCCATTTCCTCATGAACAACAATTACTACTCACACATCATCAACATGTTCAAGATCAGAGGTGTAACAATAATAATTAAGGATCTGAACATAATATCTGCCACCAAGTAATCCAACAAGCATCAACTACAAGATGTAATCAATACAACTAGTAACCCACAGGTACCAATGTGAGGTTCCGAGACAAAGATTGAATACACGTGATGAACTAGGGTTTGAGAAGAGATGGTGCTGGTGAAGATGTTGATGAAGATTGGTCATCCCATGAAGGAGGAAGTGTTGTTGATGATGATGGCTTCGATTTCCCCCTCTTAGAGGGAAGTTTCCCCTACAAAATCTATGTACCGGAGAGCAAAAGAACCTGTGCCCAGGTTTCCGCCTCGAGACGGCGATGCTTCATCAGGAAAGATGACATATGATTTTTTCTAGCTGAAAACACACCATATAGGAGAAGATGGTCGCCAGAGGGCCAGTTGGGGCCCCACAAGCCATTAGGGCACGGCCAGGGGCGTCACGCACTATTGGGTTGTGCCCAGGTGGTGGCCCCTATCCGGTATATTTTTGGCCCAAACATTCTCAAATATTCCAAAAAAAATCTTCGTAAAGTTATAGGTCATTTGGAGCAAGTTGATTTTTCTACCTTTTTCTCTGTTTCCCGGTCCAGAATTCAAGTTTCGAGATATTGCCCTCTTAGTGATGTACTTTGCATATTCAGAGAGAAATAGCATAAGAATTGTATGAGAACAAGAGATAATGGGCAGGATCAATAGAAATATCAATAGTAATTCATGATGCAAAATGAGTATATCAACACCTCATCGACATGTTCATGATCAA
The DNA here is from genome assembly GCF_904849725.1 of Hordeum vulgare subsp. vulgare. NCBI lineage: Eukaryota > Viridiplantae > Streptophyta > Magnoliopsida > Poales > Poaceae > Hordeum > Hordeum vulgare. The sequence continues at coordinate 482,327,219 of NC_058519.1, forward strand.
AGGTATAATAATGGTGATCAAGGATCTGAACATAATATCTTCCACCAAGTAAACCAACAAGCATCAACGACAAGATGTAATCGACACTACTAGTAACCCACATGTACCAATCTGAGGTTTTGAGACAAAGATTGAATACAAGTGATGAACTAGGGTTTGAGATGAGATGGTGCTGGTGAAGATGTTGATGAAGATTGGTCCTCCCACGAAGCAGGAAGCTTTGGTGATGATGATAGCTTTCATCTCCCCTCCGAGAGGGAAGTTTCCCCGTCATAATCTCTCTACCGGAGAGCAAAAGGGCCATTGCCCAGGTTTCCGCCTCAAGACGGCGGCAGTTTGTCCTGAAAGTATCCTTCTAATTTTTTCCTAAGGTGAAACGTACCATAGAGGAGAAAAGGGGGGGGGGTGTCGGGTGACCTGCTGGGCCCCACAAGCCATCAGGGAGACCTACATATTTTTTGGAGCTAATGTCTAAATCAGACACATAGAAAGATGAGGACTTTATCATATTTGCCAGCCAACTCATTTATCTCAAGGATAATGTGAACAATAATGAATCATGATCACCTACATCCAACAGGATCTATAAATATGGATATTTCCCCAACACATGATGCTTACCAACTAGAGATCTAATAGGTAGGAATAGGGTAGACATTTGTTGACTCTTGCATAAGAATAAGTACATGAAAATAAAATAAAGGCCCTTCACAAAGGGAAGAAGAGGTTGTCATGCGCTTTTAGTTTTTGATTGTGCAAACTCTTAACATAAAGGACGTCACTTTATATTGCCCCTTGTGATAACAAACTTTATTATGCAGTCTCTCACTTTTATTCCTTTGCCATCACAAGATTGTACAAGGTTTATTTTCCTTTATAATAAAAGATCATACATATTTAGGGGCAATTTTTATTGCTTTGTGCACCGATGACAACTTACTTGAAGGATCTTATTCAATCCATAGGTAGGTATAGTGGACTCTCATGGCAAGAAACTGGGTTTAAGGGTTATGGATGCACAAGTAGTATCTCTACTTAGTGCGAATTTTTGGATAGCAAAGGATCTAAAACAAGCGCCACATGTTAGAGGATCCATGACAATATAACTTCTGTGCGAATATAAACGAACATGACCATTACATTGTCTTCCATGTCCAACATCAACACTTGATCATTATATAATATTTGGTGGGGGCTCACAATCATAAAAGATGTCCAAGATAGTGTATTTATATGTGAATCTCCTCTCTTCTATCATAATCTTGCATAGATTGTACCAATGACCAATGCTATGTTTGTTCATTCCCAACAAATCTTATCCAACATACCTCTTCTATGTGAAGTCAATACTCCCCATGAGATTAGCATATGATTTTTCTACTTCTTTTATTTCATTTCTATGATTGATGCATGAGAGTAAAACAAACAAACTCAAACTAATCTTTATTATATAACTCTCATACTCGGTTACAAGGATAGATAGATCTCAAAGCAAAAATTTCAAGGTAAGCAAATCTGAAATTTTATTTCTCTAAATCACAACATAACTAAGTATCGACCTAAGATAGATGATAATGGTAAAAGTGATGGTGATACGATACCGGGGCACCTCCCCCAAGCTTGGAACAAGCCAAGGGAGGTGCCCATACCCATATAGTCAATTGTCCTCCTTGGGTGATGGTGGTGGTGAGGTAGTAGGTTTGTACTTTGAAATAATTAGGAGGACAACGTTTAACTCCATCATCTCATGAAGTAGCTGTTGGATCATTGTAGTGTTCTTTTGTACTTCCATGATAATATGTTTATTCTCTATCCACCAAGAGCTTTGTCCCGCATCACTTTCACTTGGACATGAGATGTACAAATTGGACGGTATATGCGAGCGAGAAATATTCTCAACTCCATAATTGTGAATCAAGTTGTGAAAATTATTCACATTTAACCTATTGAGGCGCCTCCTCAGAATAGATTCACCTTGCGCTTCCTAAGCTAGTTGAGCTCCCCCCATTGGTGGGCAAGGATTTAAAGGAGTGGAGATGCCTTATAACGTTCCATGTTCGGAGGTACAGGGATGTAACTCCGTAGAGTCTATAGGTTCCTCCCCAGAGATAACTTCCTCAGCTCCTTCTCATTCAAGCTCCATCTGCAACAGCCAAGCCTGGTCCGCAATGTTGTTGGAGGAGGATGAAGACATAGCTTCCTGTAATGCCCAAGATGCAACCCTATCCTTATTTTGGCGCGAGGGCCTCGACAGGGATAGAAGCGCATCTCCTCGTTTCGCAAGAATGGATATCGTCACAAGTACATGTACTGAAGAGAAGAGTATATGGAATTGGCTTACACTCGCCACAAGCTACATCAGAGTCACATCAGTACAATATACACATATCACGAAGAAGAGGAGGGTCCGACTACGGATGAAAACAAACGAGAAAAGAACGACGTCCATCCTTGCTATCCCAGGCTGCCGGCCTGGAACTCATCCTAGATCGACGACGAAGAAGAAGAAGAAACTCCAAATGAACAATCATCGCGCTCACATCAAAGTAACCTTTACTTGTACCTGCAACTGGTGTTGTAGTAATATGTGAGCCACAGGGGACTCAGCAATCTCATTTCCAAAGGTATTAAGACTAGCAAAGCTTAATGGGTGAGGTATGGTTAAGTGGTGAGGCTGCAGCAAGCGACTAAGCATTTATTTGGTGGCTAACTTACGAGTACAAGAATAAGAGGGGGTGATCTATGCATAGCGGACGTGAACTATTGATGGTCAAATGAATGATCCTGAACACCTACTTACGTCAAACATAACCCCACCGTGTCCTCGATCGGATAAGGAGCTCGCAAAAGAGACACTCACATTTACGCACTCAGTTGACAAGTTTTAATTAAGTTTACTTCAAGGTTTCTAGAACCGGATGTTAAACAAAGTTTCCACGTTGCCACATAACCGCGGGCACGGCTTTCCGAAGGTTTTAACCCTGCAGGGGTGCTGCAACTAGTCCATCACAAACTACCACATGCTGCGACGGAATGACCTCGATCAGGGAAACCCATGATCTCCTTGGATCCCTATTGGAAAACCTCAACCTCGATTTTAGCTCAAAGCATCCTCGGAATCCCTCGCACGAGACTCGATAAAGGTAAAACATGTCCAGCAAGGCCGCCCGGCGTGTCGACGATCCCAATAGGAGCCGCGTATCTCGTTCTCAGGACACGACGGATGAGCAATACGTACGATGGACGGATAGAAATCCCCCGAGTTGCCCCGGGTGGCCCCGCAAGTGGCTCTGTTTTGGACCAACACCATCAACACTAGCCCTCCCTGTATTATGTAGAATTACTCCTCGGGTTCATGATGCCCTATGCTTTTTAGTATTAACACAATTATTATGTTGGGCAAATAGAGTACCAATGTTGGGCCTTGCCAGACAAGCTTTATCCCAAAACGAGAATCTAGGGGGTCCCCATAAAAACCCCAAGCATGTTAGGAGCGCTCATTTATGAAACATAACACCGGTAGCCAAAACTAAGGCGACAAAGGTGGAACAAAACACCAGGCTAGAAAGGACGAGCCTTTCACCTTTGACCAAGTATATAGGTGCATTAATTTAAATAGCATTACTATGGTGATATAACAAGGAACCCATGTTATCACAAGGAAGCAATTGCACCTACAACTAGCAACGCTAACACATGGTTAAGCAAGCGGTAACATAGCCAAACAGCGGTTTGCTAGGTTGTGAACATGTTGAATGTTTTGATGGCAATGTTGAGAGGCTGACATTTAACATGTGGTAGGCAACGAGACATAGCGACAGAAACGAACAACTAGCATGGCAATGATAGTAATGATATCTGGGGAAATGGTCATCTTGCCTGAGATCCAACTTGGAAGAAGAATGACTCCGTGAAGCAGGCGAACCGACGTAGTCGAACGGGTCCTCACATTCCGACACGCTTGCGGAACTGTATCGATATGAAGCAAACCGGAAACAAGAATCAACACACAATATTCACCACAACAAGTGCACGATACGATGCACAACCTAATATGATGCATGTCCAGTTTAAATATACAAGGCATGGCATGTCAATTCACATCACGCAAACACTACACATTAAGTGGAGCTCAATATACAACGAGTTGCATATTGAAAAATATCCACATTTAATTATTTAATTCAGTCCCGATTATTTACACGGCAATATTAAATGTTGTAAAACTTGAAAAGAGGTGAAGCACTAATTCACTACCTATCAAGGCATTTTAAATGTGGCCGGAAACGACATATAGCACCTCCGAGACGACCCCACGTGTTACTTTCTAAATCTGTCCAGATTTGACCTAAACACATTTTATGTTTGTTAAACGGCAGAACAAAGTGGTGCACGTGATCTACGCGTCGTTCTAGTCGGTTTTCATATATAGCTCATCTCCATCGGAGCTACGGATCACTAGCTACGAATTAAACCGTTTTTAATAAGTCCTCTACGCAAAACGGTGCAAACAGCGGGGTTAATTACTTTTATCATGCACGAAAGTCGCATTTTGCGAAACTACACGAAAATCTACACGTTCTACATATCTACGATTTCTGCATGTGATGCATGGTTTAAAAATTACAAGTGTTTTTAAAAATTATGCCTATATCCTGACTTAGCAAAAAAAATACTAGCGCAGATAAAAAAATGAAGTAGGCCAAATCTAGGAAATAAGCAGGGTCGTTTGGGATTTGAACCCCAGACCCCTTGGTTCATTGTACGGATCGCTACCAGCTTGGCTAGCAACATGCTTGCGTAAGATAACAACGTCGAGACTTTCTATAAGCACACCTTCGGACGTTCTACAGGAAATGAAAAACATACGCACAACCTACAGAGTTCAGTTCGTTAGGGACGAACGGATGGCACCGCAGGCGACTGCAGGGCGGCTCCGACGGGGCTCTTCGCCGGCGGGCCGTGTAGACCCGGTCGAGGGGGTCCCATATCCGAGCTCGATGATGACTCCGGTAGCCGGCAGCGGCAGATCGAGGCACGACTTGAAGGACCTCGGCGCCTCCATGGCTGCACCTGATTGCAACGGGAGAGAGAGAGAGATTAGAGAGAGGAGGAGGAGCAACACACAGAGATAGGAAGAAGAAGGGCCGGTGTCGCTCATCTGATGGGGCTGCTCGCGGGCAGAGCAAGCTGGACTACATCGCCATGGGTACTGCTCGAGGTTCGCTCCTGCCTGCTGCAGCTGCTTGATGCCACGAAGGAAGGCCAGCTACAGCGCACGTCTGGTCGAGGACGGCTTCGACGGTGGTCACCGGCAGGGACGGCGACTTTGTTCCCTCGGTCCAAATTGGGATCCAGGAGACTACACGAGCACGGAAGCTGCGTTGGGGCTACGGGCGACAGACGCGGTGCACCACGGCGCTCGGGCTGGGGAGGTTGCTGGCTCTAGGACCGATGGAAGATCCGGTGGCTGCACGTTGGTTGGCTCGGGTTGGACCCCGAGGTGGGAGAAACAGATGGGTGGCGGCGGCGAGGGGATTGGGTTGTTGGGACACGGGCCCTAGAATTTAGGGTTGGCATCTATTTATGACATTAGGGTTACGGTAGGGGTTAATTCCGTCCCTCCGATCGTCATCCGTCGGTCGAGAAATATAGGATAGGGTAGTCTAAACAAAGAATGAAGATGTTTTGGGGTATTACGGTGTTGATCCGGATCCAACGGTCATGACCGTATATTTCGGGTTCCGGTAGGTTTTCGGACTAGGTTGCGGGCAGGTCGGTGTACTGTGCAGAGGGGCTAGGCGGGGATGAGAGGTAAAACGGGCAACCCGGCGACATAGATTTTTAAACACCGAAAAACGTCTGACGATAAAACGATGACGGTGCCGCTACGGTCGACCGTTCGGGTATCAAACGAACTGTGATTGCGATGAAATTTGGCAGGCGGCCTACATACATAATATTAAGACCACACGCCAACTTTCAACCCGATCCAAGAATATTTTAAATGCACTTTTGAAAAACAACAATTTAACAGTGACACGGGCGCGAGTGTGTGTGGTTGGTCTCAATATGGTCAACGACGAGAACGGAGAGAACCAACAACTAATAACGGTTGCAAGTTTTGAAAACTGGCCGCAACGGAGTGCTGATGAAATGCAGATGATGCGCATGATGCGATGATGAGTGTGAGAGACAAACGAACTAGACAATGAAAACGAAATAAAAGGGGAATCTTCTGGAGCGTCAGTCTCGGACTGTCACAACTCTCCTACACTACAAGAGGATCTCGACCCGAGATCTAATAATGAAAGGGGAAGAGGAAGAGAAAGAGCAGGTAAAACTTAGTCGCTTCTTTGACAATGAGTGAAACCAATGACTCTTGGGGGTTGCAAAGAGGTGAAGAATGATATGAGAAACAAGGAAGAATTCATACAAAATTTCGGTAGCACTTCGATAGGAAAATGGAACAAAATTCGATACAATGGAAAGATCTTGTGAAGATTCACAACAACTAACTAAATTGAGTAAGGGAACAATAAGATCATGAAAAGACAAAATGATAGAAAGAAGACAGCAACATCACAAAGCCTCGGTTACGAAGAATAGAAACTAGATCTTGGCAAGAAAAGAACGAAGAAGAAAATGAGAACTACTACCACAAGAATCTTAAAGAACACCTTGAGAATGAAGAGATCTTGCGCTGCCTAACAGAAAACTTGAATAAGGCACCGGAATAATTGAGAGACGAACGAAGATACAACAATTGAGAAGAATTTGAGAATGAAAGCTAAAAGCTGAGAACGAAGAAATCTTCTGAAATGATGGCCTTCGGATGATCAAGAAATGAAAACAACTCATAAAAGCACCAGATAGCAAGAAAGGGATTCTCATGATTGGGAACAATTCAAGATGATGCCAGAAAGTTGAAATGATGAATCTTCAAGAGAATGGACCAAGATTTAAGAGAAACACTCATTTGGTCTTCCAAGCTGAAAATGATGAGGAAAACACCATCAAGAATAACTGATACACTGTGGAATAATGAAGAATGAAAGGTTGAGCCAAATATGAGAATTAATTCGAATAGATCTTGAAGAAGGAATATGACCGATGGAAATCATTCTTACGTCACATTGAAAAAGAATTAAAGATCTCCGGAAAGATTACAAGAGCGAGATAAGATCCTGGGAAAGAACCTGTGGGTTATGGGCCCACTCAAAGAAACCACCGTTGAAACAATTGATTAGGAAGAGAGATATTGCACCGGTACAACTGAAAACTTTATGAGGTGAGAACCTCAAAATAATTGAAAGGATTGAAAACAAGAAACTTCTCAGAATCTTCAACACACCGGATAGAATAGGGAGAAATGAAAAAAAAGACTTGATAAGAATTTTTGAAATGGGAAATAATTTAAAGGATGAAAATATATGATGAACACCAAGAGCTTGAACTGAACCCACCAGAGAAGAAAACAAGAAATGAAAAATGATGAGCTCAGAACTCCTGAGAATCTTCATAATGAATCATCGGAAACAATTTGGAAGAAAAGAGAGCGGAAGCATTAATGAAAAGAAAGGCACTTGGATGAGAATGAATCACTGAAGAAAAGGGCGGGAGGGCGGAAAAAACAAAGACAACTTCGGACAGATGAGATGAACTCCGTAAGGAAAAAAGAGATTTGTCTTGCAAATATTGGAGAGGATTGAATTCACTGGAGCGAAGCACAACGATTGAAAAAGAATTGACAAGACAACTTTGGTTGAAAGAATTGATAAGATAATTGATTGAGCAAAAGAATTAGCACTCTCATAAAAATATGAGAAGACCTTTGGGAAAGATGTGAATTCACCACTTGACATCAAAGCAACTCGAATTACCATACTCCAACAAAACAAAGGGATGAGGCTTATGAAACAAGCCAGAACAAATTCATGAGAGAGATTCCGTCCGATATTTTCGTGGATGAGGCTCGCACAGGCCCTATCCTACAGTAGCCATCATGTACAAGGCAGTGCACACGACATACGAAGCGTCCCCGAGTCATAGCAAGCTACAAGGCTCTTTAAGACACAACGAGAACCACTGGAAAACAACCGTGAACAAACGAATCCACTAGATGTCGAACCCCAACCTAACATCATGCATTTGTTGGAAGATTGTCCTATAAGTAACTACTTGAATTCCCACTTAAGAACTCCCAAAATTTCTGGTCATGCAATCTGGTCCACGGATACAAGGAGTAATATATCACTCAACTCCTATACTAACCCGTCCAGTGTATCACATCCGTCAACACATAACCAGAATCTCGGAACTTCATCTATCTCAGACCCTCGTAATCACAATGATACTAAGTATGGCGATACATCCGCCATTACTAGTATTGAAGCAATTTCGAACATCCTTCATCCTGAGATACTAAGAAATATGAACGATAACGATGTGCTCAAGAATCCCGTGGAGCTCAACTCCTCGGAAGAAATCAAGTCACACATGAGGCACCAAGACAGAACTCCATCACATCGACATCATATAGATTCCAAAATATCCGCATGATCCTAAAAAATTGTGTGAGAAGAGGAGTAGAATTGAAATTATTACGTCAAGATTGCTCACCAAAGCATAGAAGAGGAGAAAAAAGAATCCTACTCCTCAATATATAACTAGAATCAAAGTAATTTTTACTAGACTCGACTCAACCAAGTTTGATCAATCAAGGGGGCTCCTAGGTCGGTACTGCTCTGATACCAACTTGTAACGCCCAAGATGCGACCATGTCCTTATTTTGGCGCGAGGGCCTCAACAGGGATAGAAGCGCACCTCGTCGTTTCGCAAGAATGGATATCGTTACAAGTACATGTACTGAAGAGAAGAGTATATGGAATTGGCTTAAACTCGCCACAAGCTACATCAAACTCACATCAGTACAATATATACATATCACGAAGAAGAGCAGGGTCCGACTACGGACGAAAACAAACAAGAAAAGAACGACGTCCATCCTTGCTATCCCAGGTTGTCGGCGTGGAACTGATATGTCCATTTTGCATCATGTTTTCATGTTGATATTTATCTCTTCTTTGGCTGTTATTTCACTTCACGGTACTATTCTTATGCCCTTTCTCTCTTATTTTGCAAGGTTTACATGAAGAGGGAGAATACCGACAACTGGAATTCTGGCCTGAAAGTGGAGCAAAGTTAAGATACCTATTCTGCGCAACTCCAAACACCGTGAAAATCAACGGGGATTTTTTCCCAATATATAAAAAATACTGGGCCGAAGAAGTACCGGAGGGGCACCATGGGGTGCCCACAAGCCTGCACGGCGCGGCAACCCCCAGGCCGCGCCATGGGGGCTTATGGGCAGTCCACTAGCCCACTGGCCCCCCTCTTTTGCTATATGGAGGGTTTCGTCCAGAAAAAAATAAATCAGAAGGGAGCTTTTTCGTGGTTTCGCCGCTGCCACGAGGCGAAACTTGAGTAGAACCAATCTAGAGCTCCGGCAGGACGATCCTGCCAGGGAAACTTCCCTCCCGGAGGGGGAAATCGTCGCCATCGTCATCTCCAACACTCCTCTCATCGGAGGGGACTCATCTCCATCAACATCTTCATCAGCACCATCTCATCTCCAAACCCTAGTTCATTTGTTGTAACCAATCTCCGTCTCGCGACTCCGATTGGTACTTGTAAGGTTGCTAGTAGTGTTGATTACTCTTTGTAGTTGATGCTAGTTGTATTACTTGGTGGAAGAGTTTATGTTCAGATCCTTGATGCTACTCATTACACTTCTGATCATGATTATGATTATGCTTTGTGAGTAGTTACTTTTGTTCCTCAGGACATGGGATAAGTCATGCTAATAATAGTCATGTGAATTTGGTATTCGTTCGGTATTTTGATATGTTGTATGTTGTTTTTCCTCTAGTGGTGTTATGTGAACGTCGACTACATAACACTTCACCATTATTTGGGCCTAGAGGAAGGCATTGGGAAGTAGTAATTAGATGATAGGTTGCTAGAGTGACAGAAGCTTAAACCCTAGTTTACGCGTTACTTCGTAAGGGGCTGATTTGGATCCACTAGTTTAATGCTATGGTTAGACTTTTTCTTAATTCTTCTTTCGTAGTTGCGGATGCTTGCGAGAGGGGTTAATCATAAGTGGGATGCTTGTCCAAGTAAGGGCAGTACCCAAGCGCCGGTCCACCCACATATCAAACAATCAAAGTAACGAACGCGAATCATATGAACATGATGAAAACTAGCATGACAGAAATTCTCGTGTGTCCTGGGGAGCGTTTTTCCTCCTATAAGACTTTGTCCAGGCTTGTCCCTTGCTACAAAAGAGATTGGGACACTTTGATGCACCGTTGCTACTTTTGTTACTTGTTGCTTGCCACGAATCATCTCACCACACAATCACTTGTTACCGACAATTTTAGTGCTTGCAGATTTTTCCTTGCTGAAAACCACTTGTGAGATCCTTCTGCTCCTCGTTGGGTTCGACAGTCTTACTTATCGAAAGGACTACGATTTCTCCCCTATACTTGTGGGTCATCAAGACTCTTTTCTGGCATCATTGCCGGGGAGTGAAGCGCCTTTGGTAAGTGGAACTTGGTAAGGAAATATTCATATAGTGTGCTGAAATTTGTTGTCACTTGTCACTATGGATACTAATCCTTTGAGGGGCTTGTTCGGGGTATCTTCACCTCGAACGAAAGCACAAAGAGTTGCTCCTCAACCTGCTGCACCTACTGAAAATATTTGCTTTGAATTTCCTTCGGGTATGCTTGAGAAACTGCTGGCTAATCCTTTTACACGAGATGGAACATCACATCCAGACTTGCATCTAATCTATTTAGATGAGGTTTGTGGTTTATTTAAGCTTGCAGGTGTGCCCGAGGATGAGGTCAAGAAGAAGGTCTTTCCTTTATCTTTGAAGGATAAGGAGTTGACATGGTATATGCTATGTGATGATACTCGATCATGGGACTACAATCGGTTGAAATTGGAATTTCATCAAAAGTTTTATCCTATGCATTTAGTACATCATGATCGGAATTATATTTATAATTTTTGGCCTCGTGATAGAGAAAGCATCGCTCAAGCTTGGGGGAGGCTCAAATCAATGCTATATTCATGCCCCAATCATGAGCTCTCGAGAGAAATTATCATTCGGAACTTCTATGCTCGGCTTTCTCATGATGATCACACCATGCTTGACACTTCTTGTACCGGTTCTTTTATGAAGAGAGATATTGACTTCAAATGGAATTTATTGGAGAGAATCAAACGCAACTCTGAAGATTGGGAGCTTGAATAAGGTAAGGAGTCAGGTATGAATTTCACTTTTGATTACGTTATATCCTTTGTTGAGACAAATATCTTTAGTGATTTTAGCGCTAAGTATGGACTTGACTCTAAGATAGTAGCTTCATTGTGTGAATCCCTTGCTGCTCATATTGATCTCCCCAAAGAGAAGTGGTTTAAATTTCATCCTCCTTTAGAAGTCAATGTAGTTAAACCCACTCCAGTTGAAGAGAGAGTCATTGACTATAATGATCCTGTGGTTCCCAGTGCTTACATTGAGAAACCACCTTTCCCTGTTAGGATAAGGGATCATTCTAAAGCTTCAACTGTGATACATAGAGGCTATATTAGAACACCTACACCCCCTGAGCAAATTAGAGTTGAACCTAGCATTGCTATTATCAGAGATCTTCTGTCTGAAGAAGTTGAGGGACATAATATTCACTTTTGTGAAGATGTTGCTAGAATTGCTAAACCTCACGCCAGAGACAAACATAGGCCTGTTGTTGGCATGCCTGTGGTTTCTGTTAAGATAGGAGATCATTGTTACCATGGTTTATGTGACTTGGGTGCTAGTGTTAGTGCAATACCTCAATCCTTATACGATGAAGTCAAAGATGAGATTGCACCTGTTGAGATAGAACCTATAGATGTCACTATTCAGCTTGCCAATAGAGATACTATCTGCCGTGTGGGAATTGTTTGGGATGTTGAAGTCTTGTATGGTAAAACAAAGTATCCTGCTGATTTACTCGTTCTTGCTACCGCACAAGATGGCTTCTGTCCCATCATATTTGGTAGACCTTTTCTCAATACCGTCAATGCTCATATTGATTGTGAGAAGCAAACTATCACTGTTGGCTTTGAAGGCATGTCACATGAGTTCAATTTCTCCAAGTTCGGTAGACAACCTCATGAAAAGGAGTTGCCTAGTAGGGATGAAACTATTGCCTTAGCTTCTATTTTCGTGCCTCCTATTGATCCCTTAGAGCAATACTTGCTTGAGCATGAAAATGATATGCATATGGATGAAAGGGATGAAATAGATAGAGTTGTCTTAGAACAATATACTATCCTTAAGGATAACTTGACTGTTGAACTGCTTGGGGATCCACCCTCACCAAAGGGTGATCCTGTGTTCGAGCTTAAACAGTTGCCTGATACTCTTAAGTATGTCTATCTTGATGAAAAAGAGATATATCCTGTTATTATTAGTGCTAGCCTCTCGGAGCATGAAGAAAAGATGTTGCTAAAAACTCTGAGGAAGCACCGTGCTGCTATAGGATATACTCTTGATGATCTTAAGGGCATTAGTCCCAATCTATGCCAACACAAGATCAAAACTGATCCTGAATTCAAATCAGTTGATGATCATCAAAGGAGATTGAATCCTAAGATGAAAGAAGTAGTGAGAAAAGAAATACTAAAGCTCCTGGAAGTGGGTATTATCTATCATGTTGCTCATAGCGATTGGGTGAGTCCGGTGCATTGCATTCCTAAGAAGGGAGGCATCACCGTTGTCCCTAATGATAAGGATGAGTTGATCCCACAGAGGATTATTACTGGCTATAGGATGGTGATTGATTTTAGGAAGTTGAATAAGGCCACTAGGAAAGATCATTACCCTCTGTCTTTTATCGACCAAATGCTAGAAAGGCTGTCCAAACACACACTTTTCTGCTTTCTAGACGGTTATTCTGGTTTCTCCCAAATACCAGTTGCACAATCTGATCAGGAGAAAACCACTTTCACCTGCCCTTTCGGTACCTTTGCCTATAGACGTATGCCTTTTGGCTTGTGTAATGCACCTGCCACCTTTCAAAGATGTATGATGGCTATATCCTCTGACTTTTGTGAAAAGATTGTCGAGGTTTTCATGGATGACTTCTCCGTTTATGGGTCTTCCTTTGATGATTGCCTCAGCAACCTTGATCGAGTCTTATAGAGATGTAAAGACACCAATCTTGTCTTGAATTGGGAGAAGTGCCACTTTATGGTTAATGAAGGCATCGCCTTAGGACATAAAATTTCTGAAAGAGGTATTGAAGTCGATAAGGCTAAGGTTGATGCAATCGAGAAAATGCCATACCCCACAGATATCAAAGGAATAAGAAGTTTCCTTGGTCATGCTGGTTTCTATAGAAGGTTCATTATAAACTTCTCTAAGATTTGTAGGCCTCTTAACAATCTCTTGCAAAAGGATATTCCTTTTGTCTTTGATGATGATTGTGAGGAAGCCTTCGAAATACTTAAGAGGGCTTTGATAACGGCACCTATTGTTCAACCACCTGATTGGAACCTACCCTTTGAAATCATGTGTGATGCTAGTGATTATGCTGTTGGTGCTGTTCTGGGGCAAAGAGTTGATAAGAAGTTGAATGTTATTCAGAACGCTAGTAAAACACTAGACAGTGCCCAAAGAAACTATGCTACTACGGAGAAGGAGGTTTTAGCAATCGTGTTTGCATGTGAAAAGTTTAGGTCTTACATAGTTGATTCCAAATTCACTATTCACACTGATCATGCTGCTATTAAGTACTTAATGGAGAAGAAGGACGCTAAACCTAGACTTATCAGATGGGTTCTCTTGCTACAAAAATTTGATTTGCACGTTGTCGACAGAAAGGGTGCTGATAACCCAGTAGCAGATAACTTGTCTAGGTTGGAGAACGTTCTTGATGACCCACAACCTATTGATGATAGCTTTCCCGATGAGCAATTGAATGTCATCAATGCTTCACGTAGTGCACCGTGGTATGCTGATTATGCAAACTATATTGTTGCCAAATACATACCACCTAGTTTCACGTACCAGCAAAAGAAGAAATTCTTCTTTGACTTGAGACACTACTTTTGGGATGATCCTCATCTTTATAAGGAAGGAGTAGATGGTGTTTTTAGACGTTGTGTACCTGAACATGAACGGGGAAAGATCCTACAGAAATGTCACTCTGAGGCCTACGGAGGACACTTATACGTCTCAAATGTATCTATAATTTTTGATGGTTTCACGCTGTTATCTTGTCAACTTTGGATGTTTTATATACCTTTTATATCTTTTTGGGACTAACTTATTAATTCAGTGCCAAGTGCCAGTTCCTGTTTTTTCTGTGTTTTTGACTCTTTTCAGATCTGATTTTGGAACGGAGTCCAAACGGAATAAAATCCTCGAAATAAAATTTTCCAGAACAGAAGAAGATCGGGAGGCTTGAAGGCCAAGGCAGGGGGCCCACAGGGAGCCCACAAGCCCTGTTGCCGCAGCGAGGGGGGCCCGTGGCAACCAGGCTTGTGGCCTCCCTGGCACTCCCCTGCCCTAGCTCTTTGGCCTATAAATTACCTAAAATCCCAGAAAAAATCAAGGCATCCACGAAAACACTTTTCCGTTGCCGCAAGCTTCCGTTTCTCCAAGATCTCATCTCGAGACCCTTCCCGGTGCCCTGCCAGAGGGGACTTTGGAGTTGGAGGGCTTTTACATCAACATCATCGCCTCTCCAATGAGTCATGAGTACTCCACTTCAGACCTACGGGTCCGTAGTTAGTAGCTAGATGGCTTCATCTCTCTCTTGGATCTTCAATACAAAGTTCTCTATGATCTTCATGGAGATGTATCCGATGTAATCCTCTTTGGCGGTGTGTTTGTCGAGATCCGATGAATTGTGGATTTGTGATAAGATTATCTATGAATTATATTTGAGTCTTTGTTGATTTCTTATATGCATGATTTGATATCCTTGTAAGTCTCTCCGAGTATTGGGTTTTGTTTGGCCAACTAGATCTATGAGTCTTGCAATGGGAGAAGTGCTTGGTTTTGGGTTCATACCGTGTGGTGACCTTTCCCAGTGACAGAAGGGGCAGCAAGGCACGCATCATGTTGTTGCCATCAAGGGTAACAAGATGGGCTTTTATCATAGATATGAGATTGTCCATCTACATCATGTCATCTTGCTTAAGGCGTTACTCTGTTCTTTGGGACTTAATACACTAGATGCATGCTGGATAGCGGTCGACGTGTGGAGTAATAGTAGTAGACGCAAAAAGTATCGGTCTATTTGTTTTGGACGTGATGCCTATAGATATAACCATTGCCTTAGATAACGTCACGACTTTGCGTAGTTCTATCAATTGCTCGACAGTAATTCGTTCACCCACCGTCTACTTGCTTTCATGAGAGAAGCCACTAGTGAACACTACGGCCCCCGGGTCTATTCACAACTATCGTCTCCACTTTCACTTTTACTTTGCTTTGTTTACTTTGTTGCTTTCAGTTCTCACTTTGCAAACAATCTATAAGGGATTGACAACCCCTTCATAGCGTTGGGTGCAAGATCTTTGTGTTTGTACAGGTACTTGTGACTTGAACGCTCCTCCTACTGGATTGATACCTTGGTTCTCAAACTGAGGGAAATACTTACCGCCGCTGTGCTACATCACCCTTTCCTCTTCAAGGGAACACCAATGCAAGCTCCAAGGCCGCGGGGAAATCCTTTGCATATTTGCCAAGGAAGTCCCTATAGGCGTAGCCGTAGCAGCAGGATTCCTGGCGCCGTTGCCAGGGAAGGTCTGTTGTCGCCGTAGCAGAAGGATTTCTGGCGCCGTTGCCGGGGAAGGTCTGTTGTCGCAGTAGCAGAAGGATTTCTGGCGCCGTTGCCGGGGAGGAGAGATCAAGTCAAGATCTATCCAAGTAGGTGTCACAAACTCATCTCTTGCATTTACCTTTTTTTCCAGTTGCCTCTCGTTTTCCTCTCCCCCACTTCACATTTGCCGTTTTCATTTGACTTTCTCCCTTGCCGTTTCCTTTTGCCTTTTTGTCGTTTTCGTTTGCCGTTTTATTTTGCCCTTTGCCGTTTTCCTTTGCCGGTTTTCTTGCTTGCTTGTGTTCTTGTTGGTTTGTTGAAGTCATCATGGCTGAAAACACCAAACTTTGCGACTTCTCGAGTACCAATAATAATGATTTTGTTAGTACTCCGATTGCTCCCGCCACCAGTGCGGAATCGTATGAAATCAACGCAGCCTTGCTGAATCTTGTTACGAAAGAGCAATTCTCTGGCCTTCCTAGTGAAGATGCCGCATCCCATCTCAATACCTTCATTGAGATTTGCGATATGCAAGAGAAAAGAGATGTGGATAATCACGTGATTAAGTTAAAGCTTTTTCCTTTCTCGTTGCGAGATCGCGCAAAAACTTGGTTTTCTTCCTTGCCTAAAAATAGTATCAATTCTTGGGATAAGTGCAAAGATGCTTACATATCCAAGTATTTTCCGCCGGCTAAGATTATCTCTCTATCTAACGATATCATGAATTTCAAGCAACTTGATCATGAACACGTTGCACAATCTTGGGAGAGGACGAAGTTAATGATTAGAAATTGTCCCGCTCATGGCTTGAGTTTGTGGATCATTATACAAATCTTTTACGCTGGTTTGAATTTTGCTTCTCGCAATGTCTTGGACTCCGCCTCAGGTAGAACGTTCATGGAAATCACGTTAGGAGACGCTACAAAACTCCTAGACAATATCATAACCAACTACTCTTAGTGGCACACTGAAAGGTCACCTGCTAGCAAAAAGGTACATGCTATAGAAGAAATTAACTCGCTTAGTGCTAAGATGGACGAGTTGATGAATTTGGTTGCTAGTAGAAATGCTCCTATAGATCCTAATGACATGCCACTATCTTCCTTGATTGAGAGTAGCAACGCTAGTTTGGACCTTCATTTTGTTGGTAGGAACAATTTTGGCAACAATAATGCTTTTAGAGGAAACTATGTTCCTAGGCCTTTTCCTAGTAACTCCTCTAACAATTATGGCAATTCCTACAACAACACTTATGGAAATCACAACAAATTACCCTCTGATTTAGAGAGTAATATCAAAGAGTTCATCAACTCTCAAAAGATTTTCAATGCGTCCATAGAGGAAAAACTACTCAAAATAGACGATTTGGCTAAGAGCGTTGATAGGATGTCTTGTGATATTGATGCTTTGAAAGTTAGATGTGCTCCTCCCAAGGTCAACTTGGATGAAACTTTAAAAGCTATGCGTGTCTCCATGAATGAGAGCAAAGAAAGAACCGCCCAAATTCGCGCTAGGCATGAATGGTTTAAAAGGGTGCGTTCTAGTGATGCAAATCACGAAGATCTTAAAGTGCTTGGTGTGACTCCTCTTGAATCTTTGTTTTCACGTGTCAAACCTATTGATGAAGGGGCTGGATATGAATCCACTTTGGTTGAAAAACGCCCCAATGATTCAGAGCCCACCTATCTTGATGATAAAGGTGTGGAGAGTGGAGTAGAAGAAATCAAAATTTTGGGTAGTAATGAAAATCCCAGTTTGGATTTCAAGGAATTAAATTATGATAGTTCCTCCTTGTTTGAATGCATTTCCTTGATGCAATCCATTGCAAACTCTCCACATGCTTATAGCCAAAGCAAAGCCTTTACCGCACATATCGTAGATTCTATGATGAAATCTCTTGAAGAGAAGCTCGAATTAGAAGTCTCTATACCTAGAGAACTTCATGATGAGTGGGAACCTACTATCAAAATCAAGATCAAAAACTATGAATGCAATGCTTTATGTGATTTGGGTGCTAGTGTTTCCGCGATTCCAAAGTCTTTATGTGATATTCTTGGTTTTCATGAGATTGAAGAGTGTTCTCTTAATTTGCATCTTGCGGATTCTACTGTCAAGAAACCCATGGGAAGGATCGATGATGTTCTTATTGTTGCAAATAAGAACTATGTACCCATCGATTTCATTGTACTTGACATAGATTGCAATCCTTCATGTCCCATTATTCTTGGTAGACCTTTCCTAAGGACTATTGGTCCTATCATCGATATGAAGGAAGGGAATATTAGATTTCAATTTCCCCTAAAGAAGGGCATGGATAATTTGAATTTTCCTAGAAAGAAAATAAGATTGCCTTATGAATCTGTGATGAGGGCTACTTATGGTTTGAGCACCAAAGATGACTATACGTGATTCCATCACCTTTTGCCTAGCTAAGGGCGTTAAACAATAGCGCTTGTTGGGAGGCAACCCAAAGAATCTATCCTTTTTCTTTATGTTTTGTGTTTTCCACACTTTCATAATTCTGTTATGATTGTGTTTTTTGTGTTTCTTTTTGCGTTTGTGCCAAGAAAAACCGTTATGATTAGTCTTGGGGATGATCGTTTGGTCATGATGGAAAAGACTTTTCATTTTTTTCCGTACAAGATTTTGAGTTGATTCTTTTTGCTTCTGATTTCTATGCAAATTCTTGAGACTGTCGTAATTTTTCAGAATTTGTGAAGTACCAGAAGTATACGAAGTATACAGATTGCTACAGACTAGTCTGGTGTTAACAAATTATGTTTTTGTTGAGTTGGTTGCTTATTTTGATGAAACTATGGATAGTATCGGGGGGTATTAGCCATGGAAGATTGAAAATACAGTAACCTAACATCAACATAAGTAGAATTTAAGCTTGCTACAGTACCTAAGGAAGTGGTGGTTTCCTTTCTTATACTAATGTTATCACGAGTTTCTGTTTAAGTTTCGTGTTGTGAAGTTTTCAAGTTTTGGGTGAAGTTCTTATGGACAAAGAGATAAAGAGTGGAAAGAGCTCAAGCTTGGGGATGCCCAAGGCACCCCAAGTTGATTCAAGGATGCCGTAAAAGCCTAAGCTTGGGGATGCCCCGGGAAGGCATCCCCTCTTTCGTCTTCAATCCATCGGTAACGTTACTTGGGGCTATATTTTTATTCACCACATGTTATGTGTTTTGCTTGGAGCGTCTTGTATTGTAGGAGTCTTTTATTTTTGTTGTGTCACAATCATCCTTGCTGCACACCTAGAGAGAGAGACATGCACTCATCGTGATTTTGTCGAGCTTCACTTATATCCTTTGGTTAGACAATTCAGCTCACCTGTGTTTCACTTATATCTTTTGAGCTAGTTGATTTTGCTCTATGTGCTTCACTTATATCTTTTAGAGCACAGCGGTGCGTGGCTTGGTAGTTGATCTATGCTTTGATAGTAGTCTCAAAAAGGGTAGTTATCCATAGGGATATGAAAACTTCCTCCTTCATGTGCATTGAGTAGTTGGAGAAGTTTGATTCATCTCAATTAGTTTTGAGTTGTGGTAGTGGTAATATTGAAGTTATATTAGTAAGGTGTTGTGGATCTAGAAATACTTTTGTTGAAGTTAGTGATTCCCGTAGCATGCACGTATGGTGAACCGCTATGTGATGAAGTCTGAGCATGATTAGTCTATTGATTGTCATCCTTTGTGTGGCGGTCGCGATCGCGAGATGGTTTATACCTACCAACCCTTCCCCTAGGAGTATGCGTTGAATGCTTTGTTTCGATTACTACTAAAACTTTTGCAACAAGTATATGAGTTCTTCATGACTAATGATGAGTCCATGGTTTAGATGCACTTTCACCTTCCACCATCACTATCTTCTTTAGTGCCGTGCAATTTTCGCCAGTGCATAAAACCACCCATATAGCCTCCCTCAAAACAGCCACCATACCTACCTACTATGGCTTCTTCAAAGCTATTCCGAGATATATTGCCATACGACTACCACCGTGACATATGCCACCACTTCTACATTGCCATTGCATGATCATAAGATAGCTAGCATGATGTTTCCATTGATGTGTATGCCATGCTAGATCATTGTCATGGTACACTATCGAAGGCATTCCATATAGAGTCACCATTGCTCTTAGTTTTGAGTTGTAAGTGTGATGATCATCATTGATGGAGCATTGTCCCATGTGAGGAAATAAAAGAGTCCAAAGATGCCCACCAAAATAAAACAATAATAAAAAAAAAGAGGCCAAAGAGCCCACAAAAAAAATTAGAGAAAAAGAGAGAAGGGACAATGCTACTATCTTTCCACACTTGTGCATATTAAGCACCATGATCTCCATGATTGATAGTCTCTCGTTTTGTCACCACCATATAGCTAGTGGGAAATTTTCATTATATAACTTGGCTTGTATATTCCAATGATAGGCTTCCTCAAAATTGCCTTAGGTCTTCGTGAGCAAGCAAGTTGGATGCACTCCCACTAGTTTTCTTTAAGAGCTTTCACTTTCTCTTAGCTCTAGTGCATCAATTGTATGGCAGTCCCTACTCATTCACGTTGATATCTATTGATGAGCATCTCCATAGCTCATTGATATGCCTAGTCAATGTGACCATCTTCTCCTTGTTTGCCTTGCAACCTCCACCACACTCCACACCACTTATAGTGCTAAAACCATGGCTCACGCTCATGTATTGCGTGAGAGTTGAAAAAGTTTGAGAAAGTAAAGGTGTGAAAACAATTACTTGGCCAATGCCGAGGTTGTGCATGATTTAAATTCGTTGTGCAAGGATGATAGAGCATAGCCAGACTATATGATTTTGTAGGGATAACTTTCTTTTGGCCTTGTTATTTTGAAAGTTCATGATTACCTTGCTAGTTTGCTTGAATTATTATTGTCTCCACTTCAATAGCAAACTATTGTTTTGAATCTAATGGATCTGAACATTCACGTCACATAAGAGGAGTTACAAAGGACATCTATGCTAGGTAGCATGAAAGCATCAAAAATTCATTCTTTATCACTTCCCTACTCGAGGACGAGTAGGAGTTAAGCTTGGGGATGCTTGATACGTCTCAAACGTATCTATAATTTTTTATGGTTTCACGTTGTTATCTTGTCAACTTTGGATGTTTTATATACCTTTTATATCTTTTTTCGGACTAACTTATTAATTTAGTGCCAAGTGCCAATTCCTGTTTTTTGTGTGTTTTTGACTCTTTTCAGATCTGATTTTGGAACGGAGTCCAAACGGAATAAAATCGCCGAAATAAATTTTTCCAGAACGGAAGAAGATCGGGAGGCTTGAGGGCCAAGGCAGGGGCCCACAGAGAGCCCACAAGCCCTGTTGCTGCGGCCAGGGGGGCCGCGGCAACCAGGCTTGTGGCCTCCCTGGCTCTCCCCTGCCCTAGCTCTTTGGCCTATAAATTCCCAAAAATCCCAAAAAAATCTGGGCATCCACGAAAACACTTTTCTGGCGCCGCAAGCTTCCGTTTCTGCGAGATCTCATCTGGAGACCCTTCTCGGTGCCCTGCCGGAGGGGACTTTGGAGTTGGAGGGCTTCTACATCAACATCATCGCCTCTCCACTGACTCGTGAGTAGTCCACTTCAGACCTACGGGTCCGTAGTTAGTAGCTAGATGGCTTCTTCTCTCTCTTGGATCTTCAATACAAAGTTCTCTATGATCTTCATGGAGATCTATCCAATGTAATCCTCTTTGGCGGTGTGTTTGTCGAGATCCGATTAATTGTGGATTTGTGATCAGATTATCTATGAACTATATTTGAGTCTTTGCTGATTTCTTATATGCATGATTTGATATCCTTGTAAATCTCTCCGAGTCTTGGGTTTTGTTTGGCCAACTAGATCTATGATTCTTGCAATGGGAGAAGTGCTTGGTTTTGGGTTCATACTGTGCGGTGACCTTTCCTAGTGACAGAAGGGGCAGCAAGGCACGCATCATGTTGTTGCCATCAAGGGTAACGAGACGGGATTTTCTCGTAGATATGAGATTGTCCATCTACATCATGTCATCTTGCTTAAGGCGTTACTCTGTTCTTTTGGACTTAATATACTAGATGCATGCTGGATAGCGGTCGACGTGTGGAGTAATAGTAGTAGATGCAGAAAGTATCGGTCTATTTGTTTTGGACGTGATGCCTATAGATATAATCATTGCCTTAGATAATGTCACGACTTTGCGCGGTTCTATCAATTGCTTGACAGTAATTCGTTCACCCATCGTCTACTTGCTTTCATGAGAGAAGCCACTAGTGAACACTACGGCCCCCGGGTCTATTCACAACTATCGTCTCCACTTTCACTTTTACTTTGCTTTGTTTACTTTGTTGCTTTCAGTTCTCACTTTGCAAACAATCTATAAGGGATTGACAACCCCTTCATAGCGTTGGGTGCAAGCTCTTTGTGTTTGTGCACGTACTTGTGACTTGAACGCTCCTCCTACTGGATTGATACCTTGGTTCTCAAACTGAGGGAAATACTTACCGCCGCTGTGCTACATCACCCTTTCCTCTTCAAGGGAACACCAATGCAAGGCTCCAAGGCCGCGGGGAAATCCTTTGCATATTTGCCAAGGAAGTCCCTATAGGCGTAGCCCTAGCAGCAGGATTCCTGGTGCCATTGCCAGGGAAGGTCTGTTGTCGCAGTAGTAGAAGGATTTCTGGCACCGTTGTCGGGGAAGGTGTGTTGTCGCAGTAGCAGACACCATGCGGGAGATAG
This sequence comes from Hordeum vulgare subsp. vulgare, assembly GCF_904849725.1. NCBI lineage: Eukaryota > Viridiplantae > Streptophyta > Magnoliopsida > Poales > Poaceae > Hordeum > Hordeum vulgare. Next base: position 482,349,852 of record NC_058519.1, read on the forward strand.
AACTGCACACAAGGTATTGCAATCAGGTTTCTATTGGCCCAGTCTCTTCAAAGATGCCCGTAAGTTTGTCTTGTCGTGTGACGAATGTCAAAGAATAGGTAATATTAGCAAACGTCAGGAAATGCCTATGAACTATTCACTTGTGATTGAACCATTTGATGTTTGGGGCTTTGATTATATGGGACCTTTTCCAAAATCCAATGGGTATACTCACATCTTGGTTGTTGTTGATTACGTCACTAAGTGGGTAGAAGCTATCCCCACTAGTAGTGTTGATCACAACATTTCTATCAAGATGCTGAAAGAAGTTATCTTCCCTAGATTTGGAGTCCCTAGATATCTGATGACCGACGGTGGTTCACACTTCATTCATGGTGCTTTCCGTAAAACGCTTGCTAAGTATGATGTCAACCATAGAATTGCCTCTCCCTACCACCCTCAGTCCAGTGGTCAAGTAGAGCTAAGTAATAGAGAGATTAAACTAATTCTGCAAAAGACTGTCAATAGGTCTAGAAAGAATTGGTCTAAGAAGCTCGATGATGCACTATGGGCTTATAGAACTGCCTATAAGAATCCCATGGGCATGTGTCCGTACAAAATGGTGTACGGGAAAACATGTCACTTACCTCTTGAGCTAGAGCATAAAGCTTATTGGGCAATCAAAGAGCTCAACTTTGATTTCAATCTTGCCGGTGAGAAGAGGTTATTTGACATTAGCTCGCTTGATGAGTGGAGAACTCAAGCATATGAGAATGCCAAGCTCTTCAAAGAGAAGGTCAAGAGGTGGCATGATAAGAGGATACAAAAGTGTGAGTTCAATATAGGTGATTATGTCTTGCTATATAACTCTCGTTTAAGATTCTTTGCAGGCAAGCTTCTCTCTAAATGGGAAGGTCCCTTTGTTGTTGAGGAAGTATATCGTTCTGGTGCTATCAAGATCAACAACACGGAAGGTAATTGTCCGAGAGTGGTAAATGGGCAGAGAATCAAGCATTATATCTCACGTACTCCCATAACTGTTGAAAGCAATATCATCAATACCATAACTCCGGAGGAATACCTAAGGGACATTTATCAGCCTGTTTCAGACTCCGAAAACGAAAAGGTATGTGATTCGGTAAGAAAACAGAGTCCAAAACTTTTCCAATAGGAAATTTTCTCCGTTTTGGAATATTTGAAAAATACAAAAATTGGAAGTAGTCCGGAAAGTGCGCGAGGAGGCGACACGCCTGCACGGCTCGGGCCCACCCCGTGGCCGCGCCGTGAGGGCTTGTGGCCACCTCGTGCGCCACCCGGACTCCGTTTTCTTGCAGGGGAATCCTTCTGGTCTAGAAAAAAATCATTATATATACTTCCGTTTGGTCTGACCTCTGCATCACGCAGATTTCCTCTATTTTTCGTTTTGAGCCTGTTTTCTGCCGCAGATCGAGGTCAAGATGTCGTCCTAGGAATCTGTGGGGGGAGAACAACCTCCGTCAAATCTATGGAGAAGTTCATGTTGATCTGAAAAGGATGGAGGACATGGAGGCTAAGGAAAGGCTACCTAAGGAAACCAAGGGCAAAGTTAAGGAGAAGGATCAGGCATGGGATGAAGTGCAATTTGTGCTCAACAAGGAAGAAGTTGAAGGAGTGGATTTCCTCCAACCTTACCTCCACCTACTATCTCCATCCTTGATTGAACTCTTGAGGTTTTGTGAAACAACTCGTGCTCGTAATACTTGTCTCACTCGTGAAGTTGTTTTGCTAGAAAAACATATCGCAGATCTCCAAGGCATAAATCAAAGATTAATGGCCCTCCTGGATTCAAAGGTTGCAACAACTCCACCACCACCACCAAAGGAAGACACCTGAGCATTGGTATGGGCAATCCCCTTGGCTTATGCCAAGCTTGGGGGAGTTGCCCCGGTATCGTTTCACCATCACATCTTTTGCATTTACCTTTGTTTTAGTTTTCCTTTTTCAGTTTTCTCTTTCTCTTTTAGTTTGAAAGTCTTAGTGTTTTAGTCTTGAGTTTTGCTTTGTGTCAACCGTGATGTATTCTTGCTCGTGAGCCTTATAATAAAGAGTGTCTTAGTTGAAGGGCTTTGCCTCTTGCCATGATCAAAAGAGTGAGAATAGAACAAAGGCATGAAAGATCATGTAATGATCTTATGAGAAGTGATGGCTTCACATATAAAAAGGATGATGATTGAAACTTGTTGAGGGTAGGCAAACGTAGACCTTGGTCATTGTTGCAATTAATAGGAAGTGATAAAGAAGGAGAGGTTAACATATAAATATATCATGTCTGACACCACCTATGATTGTGAACACTCACTAAACTATTGCATGCCTAGAAGTAGATGTTGGACAAGGAAGACAACATAATGAATTGTGTTTGCTTGGCTCTGAACAATGTTATATGATTAGAGATCCCTTAGCATGTGACGATTGCTTCCACCTCATATTAGCCAAAACTCCCGCACCAAGTAGAGATTCTACTTGTGCATCCATAAACCTTCAAACCAGTTTTGCCATGAGTGTCCACCATACCTACCTATGGATTGAATAAGCCCTCAAGTAAGTTGTCATCGGTGCAAGCAACAAAAATTGCTCTCTAATATGTATGATCTATTAGTGTGTGGAAAATAAGCTTTACACGAACCTGTGATGAGGAAGACATAAAAGCAACAGACTGCATAATAAAGTTCTTTATCACAGGGGGCAATATAAAGTGACGTTCCTTTGCACTAAGAGGACACACATCCAAACCTCAAAAGCGCATGACAACCTCTGCTTCCCTCTGCAAAGGCCTATCCTGTACCTTTACTTTTTGTCCTTGAAAGAGTCATGGTGATCTTCACCAATTCCTTATTTTGCCTTTGTCTTGGCTACCGTCACATGCTTTGGAAAGATCTATATTCATATGTCAACTTGGAGGTAAATATTCATGAATTATTACTGTTGACATTACCTTTGAGGTAAGCAGTTGGGAGGCAAAACTATAAGCCCCTATCTTTCTCTGTGTCCAGCTGAAACTTTGATCTCATGAGTACCACGTGAGTTGTAGCAATTGTAGAGAACGAAAGAATGATTGAGTATGTGGATTTCCTTTACAAGCTCTTATTTGACTCTTTCTGATGTTGTGATAAATAGCAATTGCTTCAATGACTAAAGGCTAGCGGTTGTTACTTCTTGGTAAGGTTCTTGATCCATGCTTTACCTTGTGAAGGAATTATCACTTTAGCATGAGAGATTATATGTTGGTATTGCTGTTCTGATCTTGATCATGATGCATGCATGTTCGTATCTTGTTTTGTCGACACCTCTCTCCCTAAACATGTGGACATATTTATTGAGCTCGGCTTTCGCTTGAGGACAAGCGAGGTCTAAGCTTGGGTGAGTTGATACGTCCATTTTGCATCATGTTTTCATGTTGATATTTATCTCTTCTTTGGCTGTTATTTCACTTCACAATACTATTCTTATGCCTTTTCTCTCTTATTTTGCAAGGTTTACATGAAGAGGGAGAATACCGGCAACTGGAATTCTAGCCTGAAAGTGGAGCAAAGTTGAGATACCTATTCCGCACAACTCCAAACGCCGTGAAAATCAATGGGCATTTTTCCCCAATATATAAAAAATACTGGGCCGAAGAAGTACCGGAGGGGCACCAGGGGGTGCCCACAAGCCTGCACGGCGCGACCACCCCCCAGGCCGCGCCATGGGGGCTTGTGGGCAGCCCACTGGCCCCCCTCTTTTGCTATATGGAGGGTTTCGTCCAGAAAAAAAATCAGAAGGGAGCTTTTTCGTCGTTTTGCCGCCGCCACGAGGCGGAACTTGAGCAGAACCAATCTAGAGCTCCGGCAAGACGATCCTGCCGGGGAAACTTCCCTCCCGGAGGGGGAAATCGTCGCCATCATCATCACCAACACTCCTCTCATCGGAGGGGACTCATCTCCATCAACATCTTCATCAACACCATCTCATCTCCAAACCCTAGTTCATCTCTTGTAACCAATCTCCGTCTCACGACTCTGATTGGTACTTGTAAGGTTGCTAGTAGTGTTGATTACTCTTTGTAGTTGATGCTAGTTGGATTACTTGGTGGAAGAGTTTATGTTCAGATCCTTGATGCTACTCATTACATCTCTGATCATGATTATTATTATGCTTTGTGAGTAGTTACTTTTGTTCCTGAGGACATGGGATAAGTCATGCTAATAATAGTTATGTGAATTTGGTATTCGTTCGGTATTTTGATATGTTGTATGTTGTTTTTTCTCTAGTGGTGTTATGTGAACGTCTACTACATAACACTTCACCATTATTTGGGCCTAGAGGAAGGCATTGGGAAGTAGTAAGTAGATGATGGGTTGCTAGAGTGATAGAAGCTTAAACCCTAGTTTATGCATTACTTCGTAAGGGGCTGATTTGGATCCACTAGTTTAATGCTATGGTTAGACTTTGTCTTAATTCTTCTTTCGTAGTTGCGGATGCTTGCGAGAGGGGTTAACCATGAGTGGGATGCTTGTCCAAGTAAGGGCAGTACCCAAGCGCCGGTCCACCCACATATCAAACTATCAAAGTAATGAACGCGAATCATATGAACATGATGAAAACTAGCATGACAGAAATTCCCGTGTGTCCTCGGAAGCGTTTTTCCTCCTATAAGACTTTGTCCAGGATTGTCCCTTGCTACAAAAGGGATTGGGCCACTTTGCTGCACCATTGCTACTTTTGTTACTTGTTGCTTGCTATGAATCATCTCACCACACAATCACTTGTTACCGAGAATTTCAGTGCTTGCAGATTTTTCCTTGCTGAAAACTACTTGTCAGATCCTTCTGCTCCTCGTTGGGTTCGACACTCTTACTTATCGAAAGGACTACGATTGATCCCCTATACTTCTGGGTCATCAGGAACCCATCCTAGATCGATGATGAAGAAGAAGAAGAAACTCCAAATGAACAATCATCGCGCTCAGGTCAAAGTAACCTTTACCTGTACCTGCAACTGGTGTTGTAGTAATCTGTGAGCCACAGGGGACTCAGCAATCTCATTTCCAAAGGTATCAAGATTAGCAAAGCTTAATAGGTGAGGTATGGTTAAGTGGTGAGGCTGCAGCAAACGACTAAGCATTTATTTGGTGGCTAACTTACGAGTACAAGAATAAGAGGGGGGTGATCTACGCACAACGGACATGAACTACTGATGATCAAATGAATGATCATGAACACCTACTTACGTCGAACATAACCCCACCGTGTCCTCGATCGGAGAAGGAGCTCGCAAAAGAGACAGTCACGGTTACGCACTCAGTTGACAAGTTTTAATTAAGTTTACTTCAAGTTTTCTAGAACCGGATGTTAAACAAAGTTTCCACGTTACTAGTAACCGCGGGCACGGCTTTCTGAAAGATTTAACCCAGCAGGGGTGCTCCAACTACTCCATCAGAAACTACCACACGCTGCAACGGAATGACCTCGATCAGGGAAACCCGTGATCTCCTCGGATCCCTATTGGAAAACCTCAACCTCGAGTTTAGCTCAAAGCATCCTCAGAATCCCTCGCACGAGACGCTCGATAAAGGTAACACTAGTCCAGCAAGGCCGCCCGGCGTGTCGACGATCCCGATAGGAGTCGCGTATCTCGTTCTCAGGACATGACGGATGAGCAATACGTATGGTGGCCGGATAGAAATCCCTCGAGTTGCCCCGGGTGGCCCCGCAAGTGGCTCTGTTTTGGACCAGCACCATCAACACTAGCCCTCCCTGTATTATGTAGAATTACTCCTCGGGTTCATGATGCCCTATGCTTTTCAGTATTAAGAGAATTATTATGTTGGGAAAATATAGTACCAATGTTGGGCCTTGCCAGACAAGCTTTATCCCAAAACGAGAATGTAGGGGGTCCTCGTAACAACCGCAAGCATGTTAGAAGCGCTCATTTATGGAACATAACACCGGTAGCCGAAACTAAGGCAGCAAAGGTGGAACAAAACACCAGGCTAGAAAGGCCTAGCCTTCCACCTTTTACCAAGTATATAGGTGCATTAATTTAAATAGCATTTATATGGTGATATAATAAGGAACCCATGTTATCACATGGAAGCAATTGCACCTGCAACAAGCAACGCTAACACATGGTTAAGCAAGCGGTAACATAGCCAAACAGTGGTTTGCTAGGTTGTGAACACGTTGAATGTTTTGATGGCAATGTTGAGAGGCCGACAATTAACCTGTGGTAGGCAACGATACATAGCAACAGAAATGAACAACTAGCATGGCAATGATAGTAATGATATCTGGGGAAATGATCATCTTGCCTGAGATCCAGCTTGGAAGAAGAATGACTTCGTGAAGCAGGTGAGCCGACGTAGTCGAACGGGTCCTAACATTCCGACACGCTTGCGGAACTCTATCGAGATGAAGAAAACCGGAAACAATAATCAACACACAATATTCACCACAACAAATGCACGATACGATGCACAACCTAATATGATGCATGTCCAGTTTAAATATGCAAGGCATGGCATGGCAATTCACATCATACAAAGACTACACATTAAGTGGAGCTCAATATGCAACGAGTTGCATATTGACGAAACTCCACATTTAATTATTTAATTCACTCCCGATTATTTACACGGCGATATTAAATGTTGTAAAACGTGACAAGAGGTGAAGCACTAATTAACTACCTATCTAGGCATTTTAAATGAGGCCGAAAACGACATATAGCACCTCCGAGACGACCCCACGCGTTACTTTCTAAATCTGTCCAGATTTGACCTAAACACATGTGATGTTTGTTAAACGGCAAAACAAAGTGGTGCATGTGATCTACGCGTCGTCCGTTTTCATATATAGCTCATCTCCATCGGAGCTACGAATCACTAGCTACGAATTAAACCGTTTTTAACACGTCCTCTATGCAAAACGGTGCAAAAAGTGGGGTTAATTAATTTTATCATGCATGAAAGTGGCATTTTACGAAACTACACGAAAATCTACACGTTCTACATATCTACAATTTCTGCATGCGATGCACGGTTTAGAGCGTTTTAAAAAAATATGCATATATCGTGACTTAGCAAAAAATGTTGGGGAACATCGCATGGGAAACAAAAAATTTCCTACATGCACGAAGACCTATCATGGTGACATCCATCTACGAGAGGAGATTTGGGTCTACGTACCCTTCTAGATCGCACAACAGGAAGCGTTAAGAAACGCGGTTGATGTAGTGGAACGTCCTCATGTCCCTCGATCTGCCCCGCGAACCGTCCCACGAACCGTCCCGCGATCCGTCCCACGATCTGCTCCGATCTAGTGCCGAACGGACGGCACCTCCGCGTTCAGCACACGTACAGCTCGATGACGATCTCCACCTTCTTGATCCAGCAAGAGGGGCGGAGAGGTAGAAGAGTTCTCTGGCAGCGTGACGGCGCTCCGGTGGTGGTGACGATCTAATCCTGCAGGGCTCCGCCCGAGCTCCGCAGAAATACGATCTAGAGGAAAAACTGTGTGGTATAGGGTCGAGCAGCACGTGGCAAAGTTGTGTCTCAAAAACCCTCAATACCTCTAGTATATATAGGAGGGAGGGAGGGGAGGAGGCAGCCTCAAACCATTAAGGTTTGGCCGAAATTGGAGGTGGAGGAGTTATACTCCAATCCTACTTGGAGTAGGATTCCACCTTCCCACTTGGAAACTCTTCCACCTTGTATTTTTTCCTTGTCAAACCTTATGGGCCTTAGTGGGAACTTATTCCAGCCCACTAGGGGCTGGTTTATCTCTGCCCATAGCCCATGAGACCCCTTGGGGCGTGACACCCCTCCCGATGGTCCCCGGCACCCCTCCCGGCACTCCCGGTACACTACCAATGAGCCCGAAGCTTTTCCGGTGACCAAAACAGGACTTCCTATATATCAATCTTTACCTCCGGACCATTCTGAAGCTCCTCGTGATGTCCTAGATCTCATCTGGGACTCTGAACAACTTTCGGTTACCAACACCTATAACTCAACTATACCGAAACGTCACCGAACCTTAAGTGTCCAGACCCTAAGGGTTCGAGAACTATGTAGACATGACCCGAGACACTCCTCGGTCAATATCCAATAGCGGGACCTAGATGCCCATATTGGATCCTACATATTCTCCGAAGATCTTATCGGTTGAACCTTAGTGTCAAGGATTCATATAATCCTGTATGTCATTCCCTTTGTCCTTCGGTATGTTACTTGCCTGAGATTTGATCGTCGGTATCCGCATACCTATTTCAATCTCGTTACCGGCAAGTCTCTTTACACGTCCCGTAATACAAGATCCCGTGATTTACACTTAGTCACATTGCTTGCAAGGCTTGTGTGTGATGTTGTATTACCGAGTGGGCCCTGAGATACCTCTCCGTCACACGGAGTGACAAATCCCAGTCTTGATCCATACTAACTCAACGGACACCTTCGGAGACACCTGTAGAGCACCTTTATAGTCACCCAGTTACGTTGCAACGTTTGATGCACACATGGTATTCCTCCGGTGCCAGTGAGTTATATGATCTCATGGTCATAGGAACAAATACTTGACACGCAGAAAACAATAGCAATAAAACGACACGATCAATATGCTACGTTCATAGTTTGGGTCTTGTCCATCACATGATTCTCCTAATGATGTGATCCCGTTATCAAGTGACAACACTTGCCTATGGCCAGGAAACCTTGAGCATCTTTGATCAACGAACTAGTCAACTAGAGGCTCACTAGGGACAGTGTGTTGTCTATGTATCCACACATGTATTTGAGTTTCCAATCAATACAATTCTAGCATGGATAATAAACGATTATTATGAACAAGGAAATATATTAATAACTAATTTATTATTGCCTCTAGGGCATATTTCTAACAGTCTCCCACTTGCACTAGAGTGAATAATCTAGTTCACATCACCATGTGATTTTAACGAATCCAACACCCATATAGTTCTGGGATCTGATCACGTCTTGCTCGTGAGAGAGGTTTTAGTCAACGGTTCTGAATCTTTCAGATCCGTGTGTGCTGTACAAATCTTTATGTCATCTTATAGATGCTGCTACTACGTGCTACTCGGAAATACTCCAAATATATACTCTACTATACGAATCCGTTTTACTACTCATAGTTATTCGGATTAGTGTCAATGCTAGCATCAACGTAACCCTTTACGACGAACTCTTCAACCACCTCCATAATCGAGAAAAATTCCTTAGTCTATTAGTTACTAACGATAACTTTGACCGTAGTTCAGTGATTCAATCCTGGATCACTCTCTATGGCTAAGGCATAGGGGACGACCTTCGTCCTTTCTCTTTCTTCTGTCGTGGTCGGGATTTTCAGTTTTACTCTTATTCACACCTTACAACACGGCCAAGAACTCCTTCTTTGCTGATCTATTTTGAACTCCTTCAAAAACTTGTCAAGGCATGCATTTCATTTGAATGTTCTGTTTAGCATTTTTATCTATCTCCATAGATGTTGATGCTCAATGTTTAAGTAGCTCTATCCAGGTCTTCCTTTGAAAGACACCTTTCAAACAACCTTTATGCATTACATAAATTCTACATTACTTCCGATCAACAATATGTCAACCACATATACTTATCAGAAATTCTATAGTGCTCCCACTCACTTGTTTGGAAATACAAGTTTCTCATAAACCTTGCACAAACCCAAAATCTTTGATCATCTCATCAAAGTGTATATTCCAAGTCCGAGATGCTTGCACCAGTCCATAAAAGGATCGCTGGAGATTGCATACTTGTTAGTATCCTTAGGATCGACAAAACCTTCTGATTATATCACATACAATCTTTCCTCAAGGAAACCGTCGAGGAAACAATGTTTTGACTTCCTATGTGTAATATTTCACAAACAATGCAGCAACTACTAACATAATTCCAACAGGCTTTTAGCATCGCTACGAGTGAGAAAGTCATATCATAGTCAACTCTTTGATCTTGTCGAAAACATCTTTGCGACAAGTCGAGCTTTTCTTAATAGTGACTTATCACCATCATCGCCTGTCTTCCTTTTAAAGATCCATCTTTACTTAATAGTCTTACTACCATCAAGTAGTTCTTCCAAAGTCTACACTTTGTTTTATACATGGATCCTCTCTCGGATTTCATGGCCTCTAGCCATTTGTCTGAATCCGGGCCCACCATTGCTTCTCCATAACTCGTAGGTTCATTGTTGTTCAACAACATGACCTCCAAGACAGGTTTACCATACCACTCTGTAATAGTATGTGACCTTTGTCGACCTATGAGGTTTGTAGGAACTTGATCCGAAGCTCTAATGATCACCATCATCAGCTTCTACTTCAATTGGTGTAGGAGCCACATGAACATCTTCCTGCGCCCTGCTACACACTGGTTGAAGTGATAGTTCACTAACCACATCAAGTTCCACCACCCTCCCACTCAATTCTTTTGAGAGAAACCTTTCCTCGAGAAAGGACCCGTTTCTAGAAACAAACACTTTGCTTCCAGATCTGAGATAGGAGATGTATCCAACTATTTTGGATATCCTATGAAGATGTATTTATACGCTTTGGGTTCGAGCTTACCAGACTGAAACTTTTCACATAAGCATCGCAGCCCTAAACTTTCAAGAACTAAAAACTTAGGCTTCCACAAACCATAGTCTATACTGTGTCATATCAATGGAAATACGCGGTGCCCTATTTAAAGTGAATGCGGTTGTCTCTAATGTATAAGCCATAAACGATAGTGGTAATTCGATAAGAGACATCATAGTATGCACCATATCAAATAGGGCCTGGCTATGACGTTCAGACACATCATCACACTATGGTGTTCCAGGTGGCATGAACTGCGAAACAATTTTCACTTTGTCTTAACTGCGTACTAAAAACTCGTAACTCAGATATTCATCTCTATGATCATATCGTAGACAGTTTATCCTCTCGTCACGACGATCTTCACTCTGAAATTGCTTTGAACTTTTCAATATTTCAGACTTGTGATTCATCAAGTAAATACTCCTATATCTACTCAAATCGTCAGTGAAGTAAGAACATAACGATATCCACTGCGTGCCTTAGCACTCATTGGACTGCACACATCAAAAATGCATTACTCCCAACAAGTTACTCTCTTGTTTCATGTGGCATGTTTTGCATGTCTCAAGTGATTCAAAATCAAGTGAGTCCAAACGATCCACCTCTATGGAGTTTCTTCATGCATTTATACCAACAGGTATATATGGTTTGCATGCCTCAAATGTTTCAAAAATGAGTGAGTACAAAGATCCATCGGCATGGAGCTTCTTCATGCATTTTATACCAACATGACTCAAGTGGCAGTGCCACAACTAAGTGATACTATCATTGTTACTTTGTAACTTTTGGCACCAATATTACGAACATGTGTAACACTACGATCGAGATTCAATAAACCATTGAGGGTAATTATTCAAGGAAATAGAAAAACTATTATTCTCTTTAAATGAATAATCGTATTGCAATAAACACGATCCAATCATGTTCATGCTCAACACAAACACTAAATAACAATTATTTAGGTTTTACCACCAATCCCGATGATAGAGGCAGCGTGCGATGTTTGATCACATCAACCTTGGAAACACTTCCAACACGTATCGTCACCTCACCTTTAGCTAGTCTCCGTTTATACCGTAGCTTTCGTTTCGAGTTACTAATCACTTAGCAACCGAATCGGTATCCAATACCCTCGTACTACTAGGAGTACTAGTAAAGTACACATCAATATCATGTATATCAAATATACTTCTGTCAACTTTGACAGCCTTCTTATCTACCAAGTATCTAGGGTAGCTCCGCCTCAGTGACCGTTCCCCTCATAACAGAAGCATTTAGTCTTGGGTTTGGGATCAATTTTGGGTTTCTTCATTAGAGCAGCAACTGGTTTGCCATTTCATGAAGTATCCCTTCTAGCCCTTGCCCTTCTTGAAACTAGTGGTTTTACTAACCATCAACAATTGATGCTCCTTCTTGATTTCTACTTTCGCAGTGTCAAACATTGCGAGTCACTCAAGGATCATCATATCTATCCTTGATTTGTTTATAGTTCATCACGAAGCTCTAACAGCTTAGTGGCAGTGACTTTGGAGAACCATCACTATCTCATCTAGAAGATTAACTCCCACTTGATTCAAGCGATTGTTGTACTCAGACAATCTGAGAACATGCTCAACGATTTGAGCTTTTCTCCTTTACTTTGTAGGCAAAGAATCTTGTCGGGGGTCTTATACCTCTCAACAAGGGCATGAGCATGAAATCTCAATTTCATCTCTTTGAACATCTCTTATGTTCTGCATCGTTTTCAAAACGTCTTTGGCGCCTTGCTTCTAAGCCATTAAGTATTGTGCACTGAACTATCATGTAGTCATCAAAGACGTGTATGTCAGATGTTTGCAACATCAACAGACGACGCCCGAGGTGCAGCACACCGAGTGGTGCATTAAGGACATAAGCCTTCTGCATAGCAATGATGACAATCCTTAGTTTTACGGACTCAGTCCGCAAAGTTGCAACGATCAACTTTCAACTAAGTTTTCTCTAGGAACATATAAAAAACATTAGAGCTATAGCGCAAGCTACATCGTAATTCGCAAAGACCATTAGACTATGTTCATGATAATTAGTTCAATCAATCATATTACTTAAGAACTCTCACTCAAAAAGTACATCTCTCTAGTCATTTGAGTGGTGCATGATCCAAATCCACTATCTCAAGTCCGATCATCACGAGAGTCGAGAATAGTTTCAGTGGTAAGCATCTCTATGCTAATCATATCAACTATACGATTCATGCTCGACCTTTCGATCTCTTGTGTTTCGAGGCCATGTCTGCACATGCTAGGCTCAAGTTTAACCCGAGTGTTCCGCATGTGCAACTGTTTTGCACTCATTGTATGTGAACGTTGAGTCTATCGCACCCGATCATCACGTGGTGTCTCGAAACGACGAACTGTAGCAACGGTGCACAGTCGGGGAGAACACAATTTCGTCTTGAAATTTTAGTGAGAGATCACCTCATAATGCTACCGTTATTCTAAGCAAAATAAGGTGCATTAAAGTATTAACATCACATGCAATTCATAAGTGACATGATATGGCCATCATGATGTGCTTCTTGATCTCCATCACCAAAGCACCGGCACGATGTTCTTGTCACCGGCGCCACACCATGATCTCCATCATCATGATCTCCATCAACGTGTCGCCATCGGGGTTGTCGTGCTACTTATGCTATTACTACTAAAGCTACGTCCTAGCAATATAGTAAACGCATCTGCAAACACAAACGTTAGTTTAAAGACAACCCTATGGCTCCTGCCGGTTGCCGTACCATCGACGTGCAAGTCGATATTAACTATTACAACATGATCATATCAGACATCCAATATATCACATCACGTCATTGGTCGTATCATATCACAAGCATACCCTGCAAAAACAAGTTAGACGTCCTCTAATTTGTTGTTGCATGTTTTACGTGGCTTCTATGGGTATCTAGTAGATCGCATCTTACTTACGCAAAAATCACAATGGAGATGTGCAAATTGCTATTTAACCTCTCCAAGGACCGCCTCGGTCAAAACCAATTCAACTAAAGTTAAAGAAACCGACACCCGCCAGTCATCTTTATGCAACGAGGTTGCATGTCAATCGATGAAACCAGTATTTCATAAGCGTATGAATAATGTCGGTACGGGCCGCTTCAATCCAACAATACCGCCGAATCGAGAAAAGACTAAGGAGGGTAGCAAATCGAACATCACCGTCCACAAAACCTTTTGTGTTCTACTCGAGATAACATCTGCGCATGAACCTAGCTCATGATGCCACTGTTGGGGAACGTCGCATGGGAAACAAAAAATTTCCTATGTGCACGAAGACCTATCATGGTGATGTCCATCTACTATACGAGAGGAGATTTGGATCTACGTACCCTTGTAGATCGCACAGCAGGAAGCGTTAAGAAACGCGGTTGATGTAGTGGAAATTCCTCACGTCCCTCAATCCGCCCCGCGAACCGTCCCACGAACCGTCCCGCGATCCGTCCCACGATCCGCTCCGATCTAGTGCCGAATGGACGGCACATCCGCGTTCATCACACGTACAGCTCGATGACGATCTCCACCTTCTTGATCCAACAAGAGGGGGCGGAGAGGTAGAAGAGTTCTCTGGCAGCGTGATGGCGCTCCGGTGGTGGTGACAATTGATACGTCTCAAAGGTATCTATAATTTTTGATGGTTTCATGCTGTTATCTTATCATCTTTGGATGTTTTATGTACATTTTATATCTTTTTTGGGACTAACTTATTAATTCAGTGCCAAGTGCCAGTTCGTGTTTTTTCTGTGTTTTTGGCTCTTTTCAGATCTGATTTTGGAACGGAGTCCAAACGTAATAAAATCCCCAAAATGATTTTTTTCCCGAACAGAAGAAGATCACGGGGCTTGAGGGCCAAGCCAGGAGGGCTACAGAGGGCCCACAAGCCCCCCATCTGCCACCAGGGGGCGGCGGCCACCAGGCTTGTGGCCTCCCTGGCGCCCCCCTGACCTAGATCCTTCGCCTATATATTCCCTAAAATACAGAAAAAAATCAAGGGATCCACGAAAATACTTTTCCGCCGCCGCAAGCTTCTGGTTCCGCGAGATCTCATCTGGAGACCCTTCCCGGTGCCCTGCCGGAGGGGACTTTGGAGTTGGAGGGCTTCTACATCAACATCGTCGCCCCTCCAATGACTCGTGAGTAGTTCACTTCAGACCTACGGGTCCGTAGTTAGTAGCTAGATGGCTTCTTCTCTCTCTTGGATCTTCAAGTTCTCCATGATCTTCATGGACATCTATCCGATGTAATCCTCTTTGGTGGTGTGTTTGTCGAGATCTGGCGAATTGTGGATTTGTGATCAGATTATCTATGATATATATTTGAGTATTTGTTGATTTCTTATATGCATGATTTGATATCCTTGTAAGTCTCTCCGAGTCTTGGGTTTTGTTTGGCCAACTAGATCTATGATTCTTGCAATGGGAGAAGTGCTTGGTTTTGGTTTCTTACCATGTGGTGACCTTTCCCAGTGACAGTAGGGGCAGCAAGGCACACATCGTGTAGTTGCCATCAAGGGTAACAAGGTGGGCTTTGTCGTAGATATGAGATTGTCCATCTACATCATGTCATCTTGCTTAAGGGGTTACTCTGTTCTTTTGGACTTAATACACTAGATGCATGCTGGATAGTGGTCGACGTGTGGAGTAATAGTAGTAGATGCAGAAAGTATCGGTCTACTTGTTTTGGACGTGATGTCTATAGATATAATCATTGCCATAGATGAGGTCACGACTTTGCGCGGTTCTATCAATTGCTCGACAGTAATTTGTTCACCCACCGTCTACTTGCTTTCATGAGAGAAGCCACTAGTAAACACTACGTCCCCCGGGTCTATTCACACCTATCGTTCCCACTCTCGCTTTTACTTTGCTTTGTTACTTTGTTGCTTTCAGTTCTCACTTGGCGAACAATCTATAAGGGATTGACAACCCCTTCATAGCGTTGGGAGCAAGCTTTTTGTGTTTGTGCAGGCACTTGAGATACTCCTTCACTGGATCGATACCTTGGTTCTCAAATTGAGGGAAATACTTACCACCGCTGCGCTACATCACCCTTTCCGCTTCGAGGGAACACCAACGCAAGGCTCCAAGGCCACAGGGGAAATCCTTTGCATATTTACCTAGGAAGTCCCTTAAGGCGTAGCCGTAGTAGAAGGATTCCTGGTGCCGTTGCTGAGGAGTACCAAGACAAGAACAGTCTCCCGTCAACACGACTATTTCTGGCGCCTGATACGTCTCAAACGTATCTATAATTTTTGATGGTATCACGTTGTTATCTTGTCTTCTTTGTATGTTTTATGTACCTTTTTTTATATCTTTTTGGGGACTAACTTATTGATTCAGTGCCAAGTGCCAGTTCCTGTTTTTTCGTGTTTTTGACTCTTTTCAGATCTGATTTTGGAACGGAGTCCAAACGGAATAAAATCCCCAAAATGATTTTTTCCCGAACGAAAGAAGACCAGGGAGCCTTTGGGCCAAGCCAGGTGGGCCCCAGGGAGCCCACAAGCTTGCACCACGCCACCAAGTGGGGAGGCGGCGGTGGGCAAGCTTTTGGCTTCCCTGGCCGCCTCCTGACCTAGGTTTTGCGCCTATGTATTCCCAAATATTCTGCAAAAAATTGGGGGAGCCTTGAAAATACTTTTTCGCCGCCGCAAGCTTCCAATTCCGCGAGATCTCATCTGGAGACCCTTCCCGGCGCCCTGCCGGAGGGGACTTTGGAGGTGGAGGGCTTCTTCATCATCATCATCGCCCCTCCAATGACTCGTGAGTAGTTCACTTCAGACCTACGGGTCCGTAGTAAGTAGCTAGATGACTTCTTCTCTCTCTTGGTTCTTCAATACAAAGTTCTCCATGATCTTCATGGAGATCTATCCGATGTAATCTTCTTTGGCGGTGTGTTTGTCGAGATCCGATGAATTGTGGACTTGTGATCAGATTATCTATGATATATATTTGAGTCTTTATTGATTTCTTATATGCATGATTTGATATCCTTGTAAGTCTCTCCTAATCTTGTGTTTTGTTTGGCCAACTAGATCTATGATTCTTGAAATGGGAGAAGTGCTTGGTTTTGGGTTCTGCCATGTGGTGAACTTTCCCAATGACAGTAGGGGCAGCAAGGCCCACATCAAGCAGTTGCCATGAAGGGTAAAAAGATGGGATTTTTATCATTGGTTTGAGATTATCCCTATACATTATGTCATCTTGCTTAAGGCGTTACTCTGTTCTTATGGACTTAATACACTAGATGCATGCTGGATAGCGGTCGACGTGTGGAGTAATGGTAGTAGATGCAGACAGTATCGGTCTACTTGTTTCGAACGTGATGCCTATAGAAATAATCATTGCATAGATATCGTCACGACTCTGCACAGTTCTATCAATTGCTCGAAAGTAATTTGTTCACCCTCCGTCTACTTGCTTTCATGAGAGAAGCCACTAGTAAAACACTACGGCCCCCGGGTCTATTCACATCCATCGTTTACACCTCTGCTTTTACTTTGCTTTGTTACTTTGTTGCTTTCAGTTCTCACTTGGCAAACAATCTATAAGGGATTGACAACCCCTTCATAGCGTTGGGTGCAAGCTTTTTTGTTTGTGCAGGATCTTGAGATACTCTTCCGTCGGATTGATACCTTGGTTCTCAAAGTGAGGGAAATACTTACCACCGCTACGCTACATCACCCTTTCCGCTTCGAGGGAACACCAACGCAAGGCTCCAAGGCCACGGCGGAAATCCTTTGCATTCTTGCCTAGGAAGTCCCTTAAGGCGTAGCGGCAGCTGAAGGATTCCTGGTGCCGTTGCTGAGGAGTATCAAGCAACACTCCTATTTCTGGCGCCATTGGGAGGTCTTTTGTTGCAGTAGCAGAAGAATTTCTGGCGCCGTTGCCGGGGAAGAGGATCGTCAAGAATATTCTCCCGACAACGTGCCAATTTCTGGCGCCGTTGCCGGGGAGGAGAAATCAAGATCTATCCAAGTAGGTCTCACAAACTCTTCTCTTGCATTTACTTTTGTTGCTAGTTTCCTCTCGTTTTCCTCTCCCCCACTTCACATTTGCCGTTTTCATTTGCCTTTCTCCTTTGCCTTTTTCATTTGCCCTTTTTTCTCTCGCTTTCTTTCTGTTCGCTTGTGTGCCATGTGCCCTCAATATGCTTGCATCTTCGCTTGCTTAAAATCTAGTGATATGGATCATCATCCACTTGCTAGTCTCTTTAAGAGACCCACTCATGTGAAACAAATTGCTATTGAGTTGAGGGAAATTGCCTATGTCTTTGGAGTTTTGCGTAAGATGCGTGAATCTGAAAATTGTGAGGAAGAAATTCATGAAGTGATTCAAGAGGGCTCCTTGGATGAAAAGCATGATTGCAATGATTTCACTATAAATCCTATTAGTGACAATCATGCTAAAAATATGCAAAACCCTAAGCTTGGGGACGCTAGTTTTGCTTTGACCACTACTTATTGCAATAATCATGATTGGGGTGATGATATTTCTTATGATCTTGAAAATTTGTTCAAACCGCATGATGAATATGATACTTGCAACAATACTGAAAGTGGGATTGGAGAAGTCGTGACTTTATTTGATGATAATCCCACTATTTTTGAAGAGCGTCAACTTTGCATGCATGTGGATCATGAAAAGAATATCCTTTGTGATAGTTACATTGTTGAATTCGAATATGATCCCACATGTAATAGCTATGAGAGAGGAAAATATTTTGGTAGAAACTTTCATGTTACCAAATTACCTCTCGTTATGTTGAGATTGCTATTGTATCTTCCTTCTTCCTTGCATATGGCAACTATTGGTTGTCTTTACAATCTGTTTTCCTATAAAATGCCTATGCATAGGAAGTATGTTAGACTTAGATATGTTTGCCTTATGCCTAGCTAAGGGCGTTAAACAAAAGTGCTTGTTGGGAGGCAACCCAAGGAATCTATCCTTTTTCTTTCTGTTTTGTGTTTTCCACACTTCCATAATTCTGTTATGATTGTGTTTTTTGTGTTTGTGCCAAGCAAAACCGTTATGATTAGTCTTGAGGATGATCGTTTGGTCATGCTGGGGAAGACAGAAACTTTCTGCTCACGAAAATAATTTTCGTTTTTTTTCTGTAAGATATTTTTAGTCGATTCTTTTTGCTGCTGATTTCTATGCAAATTCTTCACACTGTCGTAATGTTTCAGAATTTTTGAAGTACCACAGGTATACGAAACATACAGATTGCTACAGACTGGTCTGCTGTTAACAGATTCTGTTTTTGTTGTGTTGGTTGCTTATTTTGATGAAACTATGGATAGTATCGGGGGGTATTAGCCATGGAAGATTGAAAGTACAGTAACCCAACATCAGCACAAGTAGAATTTAAGTTTGCTACAGTATCTAAGGAAGTGGTGGTTTGCTTTCTTGTACTAATGTTATCACGAGTTTCTGTTTAAGTTTCGTGTTGTGAAGTTTTCAAGTTTTGGGTGAAGTTCTTATGGACAAAAAGATAAAGAGTGGCAAGATCTCAAGCTTGGAGATGCCCAAGGCACCACAAGAGATTCAAGGATGCCATAAAAGCCTAAGCTTCGGGATGCCCCGGGCAGGCATCCCCTCTCTTGTCTTCAATCCATCGGTAACGTTACTTGGGGCTATATTTTTATTCACCACATGTTATGTGTTTTTGCTTGGAGCGTCTTGTATCGTAGGAGTCTTTTATTTTTGTTGTGTCACAATCATCCTTGCTGCACACCTAGAGAGAGATACATGCACTCATTGTGATTTTGTCGAGCTTCAGTTATATCTTTTGGTAGACAATTCAGCTCACATGTGCTTCACTTATATCTTTTGAGCTAGATACTTTTGCTCTATGTGCTTCACTTATATCTTTTAGAGCACAGCGGTGCGTGGCTTGGTAGTTGATCTATGCTTTGAAAGTAGTCTCAAAAGGGGTAGTTATCCAAAGGGATACGAAAACTTCCACCTTCATGTGCATTGAATAGTTAGAGAAGTTTGGTTCATCTCAATTAGTTTTGAGTTGTGGTCTTGGTAATATTGAAGTCATGCTAGTAAGGTGTTGTGGATTTATAAATACTTGTGTTGAAGTTAGTGATTCCCGTAGCATGCACGTATGGTGAACCGCTATGTGATGAAATCTAAGCATGATTAGTCTATTGATTGTCATCCTTTGCGTGGCGGTCGGGATCGCGCGATGGTTTATACCTACCAACCCTTCCCCTAGGAGTATGCGTTGAATGATTTGTTTCGATTACTAATAAAACTTTTGCAACAAGTATATGAGTTCTTCATGACTAATGTTGAGTCCGTGGTTTAGGTGCACTTTCACATTCCACCATCACTATCTTCTTAGTGTCGTGCAACTTTCGCCGGTGCACAAAACCCACCATTAGCCTCCCTCAAAACATCCACCATACCTACCTACTATGGCTTTTTCAAAGTCATTCTGAGATATATTGCCATGCAACTACCACCATGACATGTGCCACCATGTCTACGTTGCCATTGCATGATCGTAAGATAGCTAGCATGATGTTTCCATTAATGTCTATGCCATGCTAGATCATTGTCATGGTACACTACCGAAGGCATTCCATATAGAGTCATCATTGTTCTAAGTTTTGAGTTGAAAGTGTGATGATCAGCATTAATGGAGCATTGTCCCATGAGAGGAAATAAAAGAGGCCAAAGATGCCCGCCAAAATTAAAAAAAGAGAGGCCAAAGAGCCCACCAAAAAAATAAAAAATAAATATGAGAGAAAAAGAGAGAAGGGACAATGCTACCACCTTTCCACACTTGTGCATATTAAGCACCATGATCTTCATGATTGAGAGTCTCTCGTTTTGTCACCACCATATAGCTAGTGGGAAATTTTCATTATATAACTTGGCTTGTATATTCCAATGATAGGATTCCTCAAAATTGCCTTAGGTCTTCGTGAGCAAGCAAGTTGGATGCACACCCACTAGTTTTCTTTAACAACTTTCACATACCCTTAGCTCTAGTGCATCATTTGTATGGCAATCCCTACTCATTCACATTGATATCTATTGATGAGCATCTCCATAGCTCATTGATATGCCTAGTTAATGTGACCATCTTCTCCTTTTTTGTCTTGCAACCTCCACCACACTCCACACCACTTATAGTGCTAAAACCATGGCTCACGCTCATGTATTGCGTGAGAGTTGAAAAGGTTTGAGAAAGTAAAGGTGTGAAACAATTACTTGGCCAATACCGGTGTTGTGCATGATTTAAATTCGTTGTGCAATGATGATAGAGCATAGCCAGACTATATGCTTTTGTAGGGATAACTTTCTTTTGGCGTTGTTATTTTGAAAGTTCATGATTACCTTGCTAGTTTGCTTGAATTATTATTGTTTCCACGTCAATAGCAAACTATTGTTTTGAATCTAATGGATCTGAACATTCACGTCACATAAGAGGAGTTACAAAGGACATCTATGCTAGGTAGCATGAAATCATCAAAAAATCATTCTTTATCACTTCACTACTCGAGGACGAGCAGGAATTAAGCTTGGGGATGCTTGATACGTCTCAAACGTATATATAATTTTTGATGGTTTCATGTTGTTATCTTGTCATCTTTGGATGTTTTATGTACCTTTTATATCTTTTTTGGGACTAACTTATTAATTCAGTGCCAAGTGTCAGTTCCTGTTTTTTCTGTGTTTTTGGCTCTTTTCAGATTCGATTTTGGAACGGAGTCCAAACGGAATAAAATCCCCGAAATGATTTTTTCCCGAACAGAAGAAGATCAGGGGGCTTGAGGGCCAAGATAGGAGGGCTACAGGGGGGCCACAAGCCCCCCATCCTCCTCCAGGGGGGTGGCGGCTAGCAGGCTTGTGGCCTCCCTGGCGCCCGCCTGACCTAGATCCTTCGCCTATATATTCCCTAAAATACAGAAAAAAATCAAGGGATCCATGAAAATACTTTTCTGCCGCCGCAAGCTTCCGTTTCCGTGAGATCTCATCTGGAGACCCTTCCCGGTGCCCTGCCGGAGGGGACTTTGGAGTTGGAGGGCTTCTACATCAACATCATCGCCTCTCCAATGACTCGTGAGTAGTTCACTTCAGACCTACGGGTCCGTAGTTAGTAGCTAGATGGCTTCTTCTCTCTCTTGGGTCTTCAATACAAAGTTCTCCATGATCTTCATGGAGATCTATCCGACGTAATCCTCTTTGGCGGTGTGTTTGTCGAGATTCGATGAATTGTTGATTTGTGATCAGATTATCTATGATATATATTTGAGTCTTTGTTGATTTATTATATGCATGATTTCATATCCTTGTAAGTCTCTCCGAGTCTTGGGTTTTGTTTGGCCAACTAAATCTATGATTCTTGCAATGGGAGAAGTGCTTGGTTTTGGGTTCTTACCGTGTGGTGACCTTTCTCACTGATAGTAGGGGCAGCAAGGCACACATCGTGTAGTTGCCATCAAGGGTAACAAGGTGGGCTTTGTCGTAGATATGAGATCGATGAGTTGTACCATCATAAGGATTAGCTAGCAGTTTCTCCAATATACCCAAAGGAATATCATAACAAATATTTTCAGTGGGTTCATTAGGTTGAGACACAAACTTTTCCACTTCCGTTCAAGGAGAATATGCCCCAAACAAACCACTCAAACGATGACCATCCATAGTAACAAGCAACAGTAAATTTCAGCACATACTGAATATGTTTCCTTGCCAAGTTCCACTTACCAAAGGCGCTTCACTCCCCGGCAATGATGCCGGAAAAGAGTATTGATGACCAACAAGTATAGGGGATCAATCTTAATCCTTTTGATAAGTAAGAGTGTCGAACCCAATAAGGAGCAGAAGGAAACGATAAGCGGTTTCACCAAGGTGTTCTGTGTAAGTATTGTAAGTAATAGTGATAGATAGTTTGAGCAGGATAATACGTAACAGGAGACAAGTAACAATAGTATCAAGTACGCATAAATATATCCTAATCCCCTTTATAGAAAAGGACAGGCCTAAAAGTATTCTTATTTGAAGCAAGCGCTCTCGAGGACACATGGGATTTTTTGTCTAGTCATGTTCATCATGTTTGAGTTAATTAGTGTTCATTACTTTGATATTTTGATATGTGGATGCACCGGTGCTAAGGTTCTGTTTTTTACTTGAACAAGCGACCCACTTATGATTACCCCCTATCGCAAGCATCCGTACCTACGAAAGAAGAATTAAGATAAATCTAACCATATCATGAAACGTGTGGATCCAAATCAGCTCCTTATGACGAAACACATAAACTGGAGATTAAGCTTCTATAACTCTCGCAACCCATCATCTACTTGTTACTCCACAATACCATACCTTAGGCCCGTAACATGGTGAAGTGTCAGCTAGTCGACGTTGACACGACACCACTAAGAGAAGCAACAACATACACATCATCAAAATATCAAACAAATACCAACTTCACATGATTACTTATAACAAGACTTGTGTCAAGTTCTCAGGAACAATAGTAACTACTCACACCTCATCAACATGTTCAAGATCAGAGGTATAGTAATGGTGATTAAGCATCTTCCACCAAGTAAACCAACAAGCATCAACTACAAGATGTAATCAACACTACTAGTAACCCAGAGGTACCAATCTGAGGGTTTGAGACAAAGATTGAACACAAGTGTTGAACTAGGGTTTGAGATGAGATGGTGTTGGTGAAGATGTTGACGAAGATTGGTCCTCCTACAAAGTAGGAAGCGTTGGTGATGATGATGGCTTCGATCTCCCCTCCAAGAGGGAAGTTTCCCCGACAAAATCTCTTTGCCGAAGAGCAAAAGGGCCTCTGCCCAGGTATCCGCCTCGGTACGGCGGTGCTTCATCTTGAAAGTATCCTTCTGATTTGTTTTAGGGTAAAACACACCATAAGGAGAAAAGGGGGATCGGGAGACCTGTTGGGGCCCCACAAGCCATCAAGACGCACCGAGGGGGTGGGTGCGCCCTATTGGTTTGTGGCCAACACGTGGGGCCCCTCTAGTATATGTTTGGCCCAATAATTATTATATATTCGATAAAATTTCTCCATGAAGTTTTAGGTCTTTTGGAGTCGAGTGATTTTTCAGCCTTTTTGTTGGTTTTCACGTCCAGAATTCCAGTTTCCAGCAACTTCCCTCTTTGTGATGTACCTTGCATATTCCGAGAGGAAATGCATAATACGTGTACCATAATGACGAATAATGGACAAGAATAACATAAATATCAAGAAGAATTCATGATGCAAAATGGACGTATCATGGTACTACAAGTCTTCCTCTTAACAATCTATGAAATGAAGTAATAACACTTTGAGGAGTTGAGAAATCGACCACGTAAGAGAATCTACAATCACACGTACCAAAAACCATCAAACCCCCTATGCATACACGTCTGCAGATAGTGACCTAACAACACAATAAAATTATTTTCACAACTGGAAATATTATTTGCAAATCCTCAAATCCATATTACTACATGCACATGAAACCTAATCTAATGCACAGAAGGTACGACTCCATCGTGCCCATATCCGGCGGTTGGCTGCGCCCGCCCTAATGTTTGATTTAGTCCCCGACAAGGTAGAGTATGACATCAGACATGCACCGGCTCATGGGAATCAAGGCGCCGCCATCTCCCATGCCCTAGTCTTCCTCGCTAGATCTCTTGCCCTAAACGTCACTATTGGATGTGAGGTCGATGGTGGATATGTTATGGTCGAAGCCTTCCATGTCCACCACCATGCACTTGCAACGGTATGGGTTGTAAGGAATGATACACGGCGTCTGAGAGTGTGACTCCATCTTGCCAACGTTCATGTGAGGGGTACTGCGGTCTCCCACGCGTGCTGCCTTGAACGGCTCGCACGCCACACCATACTCGCGTAGGACAAGGCCCAAGCATTCACCTATGCATTAGCGCACCAATGAAGCAGTTGCGCATCTTCCACGGCGTTTGAAAGCCACACGAACCGCACTGCCTCCAGTGAGTCAGCCACATGCCTCGTGTCGGATTCACGGGCCATGTGGGCGGACTCGATGGATTCCTACCGGATGGAGTATGACCGCCGCCGTGGAGTGACTCCATTCAGGAACGATGGTGCGCAAGCCGGGCGAGCATATAAGTAACCTCACTAACAATATAAGTACATACAAATGGATGTAAACAAAGAGCACCACATTCCAATCTTCAAAATAAACTGCAATTTGTTAGTGTCTTATCCTTTTCTAACAATAAAAAAGTTTGGATCCACCAATCCCATTTTTATTGAAAATGAAAACATCACACTATATTCTTTGGCTGCAAATAGTTACCTAAATGTGCAAGATAAATACTGAAAACAAAATATTTTCATCTTGAGAAATATTTATCTCTCATGATTGTAATTTTGCGTGTGAAAAACATTTATCAATAATTGGATGCCAAAAACAAACAATTTAGAATGCCAATTGGACCTCCAATTGGTAACAAAGATGCAATGTGAAGACTCTTCATACTATTTACAAAACTGCATAAATACAACTAGTCCTTCTGAATCTTCAGAAGACTAATTAGCTTCTCAAACTTCACAAAATGGATGTGTTTGTATATCCATCAAGGTCACTAACATGTGTACAAAATAGATATAGTAATATAAACATATCCGAATTACATGTTGAATAAAATTATGAAGAGTGATCTTTAATTGTAACATGCTAGCATCATGCAAACACGCTATGTGAAGATTCGGGATACTTAGGACACCAGAGGTCAATGATATGCTGTATTTTTTTTGACCAGGGGCTAAAACCCCCGGGATTCTTTGAGTAAGCGAGGAGGACACAAGGATTTTTATATAGGTTCATGCCATCATTGATATACATCATGTTATTGATTGATATGAAAAATGGGGTGTTACAACTGCTAGAGTGCTACAATTGGATGCTTGGGATGTCTAGCTAAGGTGATAGGGGTACTAACATAAGTGTCTGAGAATATGTATCTCTCTTCCTCTTCTTCTACGTAGCTACTTGATCTTCATGTTGCTTGTGACCTAAGTGGCGGTGGTTGCTAGTCTTGTATTCCTAGTGAACTTGAGTACCCCTTGAAAGTAGCCACGACCCTCCCCTTATATAGGCATGGGGGTACCCACATTGGTCGGTTTAGTACATGTGAAATGATAAAAAAAATGGGTGCCCGCCCTACATATTTACGATTTGTCTTGGTCTTTACGGTGGTACACATGATAAGCTGGTGTTGTAGTTTGTTAAGTACTCGAGTTCTGATTGCCATCTAGGCTTGAGGTCCCTTTTGTCATCGTCTTTCCTTGATGTGACGAGAGGCGTTGCTTCCCGTAGTTAAAAATGGTGGCTAGGCTCTGTCGTCCTCACCTTATCGATAAGGTATGCATCATATTGTACCGAGGCACTCGAACCGCAGGTAAATCGTGATGATGGTGGTCTACGATATGTAGACATACGGCAAGCTACACACCGTAGCCTACGCCTGCATTAGATGTACGGTCTGGAACATGGCCTCATAGCCACGACGCGAACTGTGTGCATGTGTGACACATATTATGCGGAGACAAGTGCTCAAACAACCAAACATCGGCACGTAGACATCATTTCTGACATTCTGCACAAAGACCTGCATGCCACCCTGCAGGTGGATCCATCGGGTTGTTGGATGATGTTTAAGTGAAAAATAGCAGTGTGATGTCCTTCCAAATTTGTGTAGCCTTTTGGATTGGCCCGTCCGTCGGCATGCTCGGGGCACCCTGGTTTTGGTTATGCTGACAATAGCCCCCGACCCCGCCCGTCCTGGGTGAAGTCATGAGCTGATGTTCATAATCTAGGTGGAGAAATTTCACTGGGTTGGAAGACACATTATCATCTCTCCTTAATAATAAAGCGTTGACTGTTTCTATCGTTTTCTATCGTCCGTCGTGTTATTTTTATAAAAAAAACTGATATTTTCTGAAATCAACCCGCTGTTCAGATTTAAGTCACAGCCGTATCGTTTTTTTTTACATTTTACAGAAAACTCCCTGATGTTTCAGGTAATCAATCCGTCCTCCGTATTTAAGTCAGCCTAAACGTTTTTTTTGTTTTAAAAAAACATGACTTTTCAGTTAATCAATCCACATTTCATCTAAGACAAAATTATCCATATCTTTTAAACCGTAACTTCTATTTTAACATGTTATACATGAAATTTGATTAGAAAAATATGTAGAATCTAAATAGAATGTTATTTTTAGCTATTGAATACTTTTTAAATATTATTTTTGATGCAAACTTAATCTGTAGTGTACGTTTCTTTTTTTCTCTCTTTCCGACGACGATACAAATTGCAATAAACATTCAATAAATTAAAACCAAATTGAAAGGAAAGAGAACATCGTTAACCACACATGCACATTTTTGGAAAACCTCCTGGGGAGAAACAACATATTTCTCATCTTATTTCGAGTGACTCATTCAAACGCATTTTTGTTGTGTGAGCAGTGAGACTATCGTCGACAACATAAATGTGATGCCATGTGAAAATATATTGCATTCAGAGCGTGTGTTATTTTTTTTTGTTGCAACGCACGAGCTCTTTTGCTAGTTAAAAAATAATGAAAAGGAGACATTCCCTGGTCATCTGATATGCACGTATAGGTGGAAAAAACGGGGAAGGGATTGCCCTCATCATCAGGTGGATTGTGGACGAGGTCGGTGTCGAGCCGCCTCGGTTACCGATCCCCCACTATTGTCCACGGGTCATGATCGGACCAGTAAATTGCCAAAAACTACCACATTTCGCGCAACCGTGTTCAGTAGCTACCACTTTACGATTTTGTGCAGAAAACTACCAAATTTTTCTTAATCTGTGGCAAAAAACTATCGAACTTTTTAACTGAGCGATTTAGCTCTTTTAACCGTTTTTCTGACAATGCTGGCCCACATGTCAGGTGCCAGGCTGGCCACCTTTGACGCCCCCGCTCTGACCGCGGTTAACGGCGCCCACTCACTGTCCCCGTCGGATGTGAGCGCCCTCCTCTTCTTCTCTCCTCTCGCTCCGGTGACCTCCCCCAACTCCGGCAGCCCCCATCGTCCCAGATCGAGTCGTTAATCGAGCCGCTCGGTCGGACCGAGAACGCGCAATCACCGTCGCTGCTCTGCTTCGTCGTCGTGGCCACCGGCAGCCCCCGTATGAACCATCATGTCTGCAAGCTTCCCTCTTCGCACCGCTCGCCATCGCTGTCGTGCGTGCACCGCCGCCCATCTGAAGTTCTCGAGTTAACTAGGTGCACCGCCGCCCATCAAGCATCGCTTCGTCTTCGTTGTCTGTCAACCAGCCACCACACGCTCCGGCCGCCGTTCCGGCGACCCCCGGCCCCCACAACTCCGCCTCCACCCCCGGTGCCCTGGTCCTGCGCCGCTCACGCCCCCTCATCGGCCGCCGCCGCGCTCCGGCTCTCTAGTGCCACCGCTTCCCAACGTCACCGTTGCTTGCTCCTTGGAGCCTCCGATCCCCACGAGCCACGGCGCACCAACTCCTCCGACCCTCCCTCTCTCCCTTCCTGTCCTACTCCGCCTCTCCCATGTCCTTCCTGTGTTTCCCAGCCGTAGCCAGCACCGACGAACCGACGCCGCATCGATCTGCGGCGGCACCGCAACAGCAAGGTCGAGCCACTGCTCGAGTGGCGGCGCACATGATGGCGAGGTCCACGGGGCAGCGGCGGACCGTCCAACCCGTCTTCCCTGTGCAGTGGTGGCTGGCCGTGCTAGTGAGGGGCTCTGGTGCGCTCCAACATCGCCGGCGGCGCGGCGGCCTTCGAGCTCTCCGTGCTTTGTGATGAGACGCACATAACCTGTTCGATGTAATGCACATGAGGGTGGAGAGAGGTGAAAGAAAGGTCTGACGTGTGCGTCCTATCTGTAATAACGGTCAAAGTTAACGGGCAACCTGACTTGTGGGCCCAGCATGTCAGAAAGGCGTTTAGAAGAGGTTAATGAAGCAATTTTCACACTTGGTAGTTTTTAGTAACAAATTAGCAAACAAATGACAGTTTTCGGGACAAAATCATATAGTGGTAGTTTGTAGACACGGTTTCATGAATTGTGGTTGTTTTTGTAATTTATTCTGATCGGACGGTGTGTTCAAGGTTCTCCGGTAGTTATTCTCACCATCGTCGCTCTCTTCTCCTCCTCCTTGATTTTCTCTACCACGGCATTCTTGTTCTAGAGGCAGACCTAGGTCAGGCCATATGATTCCCATGCAAGGGGAGCTGTTTTCCTCCCGCAGCATCAGCGCCCCCACTTCCATGGTTGACATGATAGTCCCGGCATGAGGGCCCGGAGTGGGTTCCCTGTTGTTTGGTGTGGCGGCACTGAATCGGTCCATGCAGGGGACGTGGATGACCATGCTCAGGCCGCTGCCATGCTATCCCGACCATTTTGGTAATTTCCTACAGCGACTGGTTAGTCAATGGTACGGGGGGATGTAGAAGAAGCGCACGGGCCACACAGAGGCAGAGGTCGTAGTCATCCAACCGCTGTAGGGGTGATCTTCTCTTCTCCTACCTGCCTAACCATTGAGGACCCTTCCTCGGATCTCCCCACTCCCGTGCCTTCTCGGATGGGTGAGGAGACCGAGGTCGCGTAGGGGTTGATATCGTCTTGACATTGTTGATGCAGAGTTGTATGAAGTCAAAGAAAGCAGAACCTTAGCCCCCTACCTGGTGCGCCAGATGTTGGAGTGTAAACTCAGGAAACCAAAGATCAAGGATACCCTGTTTTTTTTTGTGTTCGGCCAGGGGATAAAATGTTTTGGATTCTTTGCATAAGCGAGGCAAAGGACACCAGGATTTTATACAGTTTTAGGCCACCATTGATAGTGTAATACCCTTCATCATGTTATTGACTGGTATGAAAATAGTATGTTACATGTTAGAGGGTTACAGTGGGGTGCTCGGGATGTCTAGCTAAGGTGCACGTGTTACTAACATAACTACCCAAGGACGGCTATCGCTACTCTTCTTCTACCTAGATACCTTGATCTTTGTGTTGCTTGTGACCTAAGTAGTGATGGTTGCTAGTCTGGTGCTACTTGTGAACTTGTGTGTCCCCTGAAAATGGCAACATTCCTCCCCTTACATTGGCCGGGGGGTGCCACAACAGGCGGTCTAGTACATGTGAAAGGATACAAAAGAAAATGGATGTCTGCCCTACGTACTTATAGTTTGTTTTGGTCTTTACGGTGGTACACTGGTGTTGCAGTTCATCAGTGCTTCTGATGGCCGTCCTGCCTTGTGGGTCCCTCATGTCATCGTCTTGCCCTGGTGTGACATGAGGTGCAGCTTCCTGTAGTAAGGCCAACTCCACCGCACAACCCGATTCTGTCTCGCCCCGTTCGTTTGGGGTAAAACGAACAAACAGATCGACCCAACGCGAGACGGTCCGGATCCATCATGTCCGTTTCGTGTCCGACACAATCCATTTTTGAGCGTAAACTTGTGCGGGATTTGGGTCGCGGCGGACACCAAACGGACGCGCGCTCGTCCGCGTCGGGGACGCGTGGCAGGCGGCCACCAACCTCCCACCCACCCGCATGAATGCGCACGAGCGACCGGGCCCGCCTGTCATCCGCCTAGTGGAAGGTCGCGGTCCTTCTTAAATGAGGAAGCCGTGGACCGGTCGTCCACAGTTCTCATCGCCACGCCGCGGCCTCCTGGAAACCCGACAGCCCCCTCGCGAAACCCTAGCCTCCTCGTCGAGCTCGCCGGCCGCCGCAGCCATGGGTGTGTGGAACTACGGCCGCAATGGCACCCACGACCGCGAGGCTGGCTCCTCGTCGGGACGCCGCCGCGGCTCCGTTAAGGAGGAGGCCGCATCACCACCTCGCTAGGCCGCGGCTCCCTTCTCCATCGCTCCCATACCCGGTGCCGGCCATCGCGACCGACAGTACCCCAACATTGAGGTCTGCTGGGGCTATGTTGGCTTTGAAACCTCAAAGAAACGTTTCCACGTATGTGCAACTAGCTAGCAAGCTAGCTAGTAGGTGGATGGATTTCCCTACTACTTGTGTGTATGCGAACTTTGCTTGTGGCTATCGCGAACACAATCGATACGATTCCGACAGAACAACTCGGCGTAGACGGAAAGCTGATCGAGAGTTTTTTCTTGATAGCTACAGGAACGTGTCGTTCCTTTGCTTTGTATTGCATTTTTCTAGTGTTACAAGCACCATCCCTAGGATGCCTTTTATACACATCCACAAGGGACTATGAAAATAGACTAGGACTAGGTATCCTAATACTATTAGGACTTGGTTTGACTTTCTTTTCTAATCCCATGTGTACAGGGCAACGTGATTAAGTCACATTCACCCCTTAATCACGATGTCCTTACTTCCGACCTGGGTCCCAAACACGATTGTTGCTTCTCATAACTGTTATCATCGGCATGGCCTTTGCCGTCCCTTGCAACATTTTATGGACCGTCTTTACTGTCGTCGGCTCGTCCGTAGCTCGATGACAACACTCCTTTTTGGTCGTATCTTCAATCTTCACCTCTTCTTTGGTGCTTTGTAGACTCCTTCGGATCATCGAGGGCACATCTTTTGAACTTGAGCGTGACTATACTTTGGTCTAACTTTGAATTCCAAGCTCTTGGCGCTTGCATCAGCCCGTAAAGTGCCTTCTTGAGCTTGTCAACTTCCGCTTGTTCGTCTTTCTTCTCGTAGCTAAGGGGTTGTTCCACGTATACTTCTTCTGTGAGATCGCCGTTGAGGAAAGCGAATTTAACATCCATATGATGAACCTTTCAATCCTTTTGTGCTGCCAAAGCTAGGAGCACTCTCACTGTCTCGAGTCGAGCAACCAGTGCAAACACCTCATCATAGTCAACTCCTCGATGTTGTACATAGCCCTTTGCAACGAGTCTTGCCTTATACTTCACAATGGCACCCTCCGTGTCCTTCTTGAGATTGGAAACCCACTTCAAACCTATCGCCTTTTGGTTTGGAGGTCGGGTTACCAAAGTCCACATGCCATTGCTCTCAATCGCCTTCATCTCCTCACCCATGGCGTGCGTCCAACTATGGCTTTTGCTCGCCTCTACGAAGTTCGCCGGCTCCTCAACTCCGAACAAACATAGTCCGGAGTACTCGAGCATAACTGGCTTTGTGTACTTGTATACTTTCTTGAGCGTCTTGTAGCGACGAGGCCCTGAGGAGTCCGTTGTAGCTTGCGAAGGAGGTGACACAAATTGTGTCTATGTTGATGCACTTGAGGAAGATGACTGAGTCCCGAGCGTGTCATCGACATCCGCATCGTTGTCGTCGTCACTATGCGCCTCATTGTCGATGTTGTCGTCGAGATCTCCACCCGTATCATGCGCTTCGTTGTCGCTATCTTCTTGCGACCTATGCACGTCGTCGTCGGTGTCGGCACCATGATGATCACTACCATTGTGGTCACCTTGGTTGGGCATCTTACCAACCACCTAGACATCCTCCCCTGCATCATCATCAGTTGGAAATTCAACCGTGAATATGTTACTGTTTGGAGCATCGTCGGTTGCGGCGCTCCAATTCCACGCTTGGTTTTCTTCAAACACGACGTCACGTGAAATCCGTAGATGCTTGGTTTGTAGATCGTAGAAGCGGTATGCCTTGGTGCCGGAACTCCTCTTGTATCCGATGAACACCATCTTGGTGCTACGATCGGCAAGCTTTGAGAGGTGCGGCTCCGCCGTCTTCACATGTGCCACGCACCCGAACGTCCGTTGATGAGACACATTCAGCTTACGTCCGTAAATTGCTTCATACGGAGTCTTTCCGATCACCCTCTTCGTTGGAGCCCGGTTGAGAAGATAGACTGCTGTCGAGACAGCTTCTCCCCAAAAAATTCCCGGCAGGTTCTTGCTCTTGTGTAAACTCCTTTTCATGTCAACGACGGTTTGATTGTGCCTTTCAACGACCCCATTATGCTGTGGCGCATAAGGTGCCGTGAGGAACCTTTTTATGCCAATCTTCTCGCAGTAGTCGTTGAACTTGTTCGACGTAAACTCTCCGCCGCGATCTGTCCGTAGAGGGCGAACCTTCAACTTGTGTTCCATCTCCGTTGCAGCCTTTAGCTTCTTGAACGCTTCATATGCCTCATCTTTAGATGGTAGGAGAACGACCCACATATATATCAAGTAGTCATCTACCACAAGGAAGAAGTACTTCTTTCCTCCATGAGTTGCCGGGGTGATAGGGCCACATAGATCACCATGGAGCAGCTCGAGGGCATCACTTGCACGATAGGTAGACTGAGCAGGGAACGGCCTGCGGTGCTGTTTTCCAACCAAGCACCCGTCACATACTCGATCAACATGGTCGATAAATGGCATCCCAGATACCAATTCCATTTTCGACATCTTCTTCAAGGCGTAGAAGTTAACGTGTCCAAATCTAGCATGCCATAACCACGAATCATCATCACTCTTGGCGAGCCAACACTCCGGTTGAGATTGATCAAGGTTGAGGATATAGAGCTTGTTCCGTGTGCGACTAACACGAGTTAGCACGTTCCGGAGGTTGTCGAAGATCGTCATCACTCCGTTCTCGATATCCACCTTGCATCCATTCTCGTCAAGCTTCTCGATAGAGATGATGTTGTTGCGAAGCCGTGGGATGTAGTACACTCCGGTGAGTATGCGATGTTCGCCAGTGAGACCCTCAAAGAGGACAGATCCTTGCCCACAAATCTCCACATTTGAACCATCACCAAACTTGACCGAGCCTTCAACATCGTATTCCAACTCGAGGAATTTCTCCTTGCAACCCGTCATGTGGTTACTGGCACCCATGTCGAGATACCACGACACGTTGTCATCCCCGGATAGCTTTGGTGTCCTTTCTTCTCATGAAGTAACACCTTCCGGTTTGGTTTCACAACCACTGTTTTAGCGAGATCACAAACTTCGGCCATCAGAAGACCTGGACCTTCGTGTGCCTCCTTTGCCAAATTTGCCTTGATCTCTCGCTTGTCAGGCTCCGGACAATCCTTTGCAAAGTGATCCATCTCGTTGCAGTTATAACACTTGACCTCGGACATATCCAAGTTTCGTTGCTTTCGTCCTTTAGATCGGTCAGCCTTAACACAACCTTGTGGCTTGCCTTTTCCAGTTTGTCCGCCGCGCATTGCGTTGCTTGAGCCTACGTTGCCATCACGCCTTCCTTTGCTACTTGGGGACTCCCAATCTGCACGCGAGTACATGAGTTGGCCACTACCTCCTTCGTTGCGTTTCCGACAGCCACGAGCATTCTCTTCCCACGTCCGCAGGCGTCCGATCGCCTCCGTTATGGTCATGTCGTCGATGTCGTAAAGCTGCTCGAGCGTGCCGATGATGTACGTGAATTTGTCAGTCACTGAACTGGAAATTTTCTCCAAAATCTCAGTCTCCTCGAGCTTTGCACCAAGCACGCGGATCTCTCCCACCAAAGTAGTAAGACGCATGGCGGAGTCGTTCACCGATTCAGTTTCCTTCATCTGCAACTTGTGAAATTGGCGCTTCAGCACTTGTGCCCGAGCCTTGGTGACGCGATCTTCTCCGATCCTCATCTCTTTGAGTGCGTTCCACGCCTTTCTTGCTGTCTCGAACTCCGCCAATGTCATCAGCACGAAATCCGACACGGACTGGGCTATGGCGGCCATGGCACCTTCGTCGGACTCGTCATCGACGTCGTCGTCTGTGATTGCCTGCCACACTCGGAGGGTTCGAAGAATAATCTTCATCTTCACCACCCACACGCCATAGTTGGCGTCGGTGAGCATCGGGTACTGTATGGGGATGTTCTGATGCGCCTGGACGTTGGCGCCGCCCGTTCCCCCACCACTGGTTGCTGACTTGCCGTCCTTCTTCACCTTGTCGCCGTTTTTGTTCGTCTTGGCACCGTCGTTGCCGGACTTGATCGATTCAGCGTCGCTATCCGCCATCGTAGATCGTAGATCGTCGAGGCTCTAGATACTAATTGTTGGCTTTGAAACCTCAAAGAAACCTTTCCACGTATGTGCAACTAGCTAGCAAGCTAGCTAGCAGGTGGATGGATTTCCCTGCTACTTGCGTGTACGCAAACTTTGCTTGTGGCTATTGCGAACACAATCGATACGATTCCGACGGAACAGCTCGGCGTAGACGGAAAGCTGATCTAGGGTTTTTTCTTGATAGCTACAGGAGCATGTCGTTCCTTTGCTTTGTATTGCGTTTTTTCTGGTATTACAAGTACCATCCCTAGGGTGCCTTTTATACACATTCACAAGGGACTATGAAAATAGACTAGGACTAGGTATCCTAATACTACTAGGACTCGGTTTGACTTTCTTTCCTAATCCTATGTGTACAGGGTAACGTGATTAACTCACACGCTACTGAAAGACGAGGACGCCGGTCCTGTGGAGTGATGTCCACTCCCCAACGCGTGGCATCTCTTCGCCGACCGCGTCCCATCCCTCCGGTGCCGACGAGCGGCCGTGCGCGCCGCGAGGAGATCGACCGTCGTCGCCGCCTCCTCCCCGACGACCTTTATTACGACCCGAGGTACGCCGCCGACAGTACCATGTGGGACACTTGGCTCAGGGACGAGCACGATGTGCGTCGTGCCTCGTACTTCGCCGGGACGGTCGCGGGGCCGTGGCGGGCACGGGAGGTACGCGGGCGTACGCGGGTGCGCCGCATCACGCCCACGTCGTCGCCTTCGCCGTCTCCGTCACCACCTCCACCTCCTCGCATGACGGAGGAGGAGGAGGCCAGGCGGCCAGCCTCATTCAACGCATCATGAAGGACTCCATGCGGGCCTGGACCACGCCATAGCCCTTTCTGCAGCCGGCGACATCGTCATCCCTGAACCGAAGGAGGAGGAGGAGGTGGCCGTGTTCCCTGCGGAGCTCGTTGACGCGTCGTGAGGCTGGTCCTGCATCATGCCGAAGATGGCGCAGACAGTAAGGACCGTGAACTGGTGCCCCACGCCGCCGAGGTCGTCTGGTTGCAGCCACGGTCGGAGTCGTCTGCATGCAGCATGCATGGCACGTATGCTCGGGAGACCATTGCATGGTTGAGGACGTGGCCTCGCAGCCACGGTCGGAGTCGTCTGCATGCAGCATGCAGGGCACGTATGCTCGGGAGACCATTGCTTGGTCCATCGAACACTGTCTCTTAATGTCACTTCTCACGTTTTTCAACCTAGTCTTGGTTAAAATAAGAATTAGCAGATGATAATTCTTCACAAAGATCTGCATGCCACCCTGCATGTGGATCCTTCTAGGTGTTGTAGCGATATTTATGTGAAACATACTTTTGTGGCCTTCCATATTCGTGTAGCTTCTGGATTGGCCCGTCCTTTGGCATGCTCGGGGTACCCTGGTTTTGGATATGCCGACAGAAACATACAAACAAATACTAGTTGGTGAGTTTAAAATGAAGATAATTTATGAGAGATGAAGGACAATTTATATTTTTTGAGTGATAATTTTTGAAATGTGTTGAGTATATATATTGGATCACATGAACTAAAGCTGGGAAACTCCTACATTGTTCAAACACAGAACTAAAAAATTAAGCGGTAAATACCTTATTACGAAACATAGATCTCACCTTGTAAAAAATAGGAAGTTTAGTACTGCAACTGAAAGGAAGTTCTAGAAATGATAGTTGATATATATCAAATGCAAGGAAGAACTTACGGTGCCATTCCAAACACATTGGTAGTACCCATCGTACATAACAATGGTTCACTGGTATAACGTACTTGCGATAAATGTAAAAAAAAAAAAGGATGGTGGGTGTGCATCCTTCTAGAGAGAACTTATAAAAATATTATTTATCCCTGCCTAGAAGCACAATGGATTTTAACAACTATATACAAGAGTTGATTCCTGCTAAAAAAAATTAATATTGTATTTTTTTTATTCTTTTTGAAAAATAATGCACCGATTTGAATATTTTCAAAAATAGGCCTGTCTCGGCCCTGGTATGGCCGGCAGGAGGCTGTCGGCGTCGGCATGGCCGACAGGAGGCCAGTCGGCCTAGGCCCGGTCGATTAGTGGCTCTCGGCCACGTGGCGGCCGACTAGTGGCCAGGCCACGTCGATTGCCCTGTCGGCTCTGCCTGTCGGCCCTGGCGAAGCCGATAAGGCTATCGGCCTGGGGGAGGCTGACTAGTGGCCACTAGCCAGCCGAGGCAGCCCCTTCCCCCTCTCTTCCTCCTTCCTCCTTTCTTCCTCCTTCCTGTTTCTTCCTTCTCCCTTCTCCTATTCTACCTTATCTCCTTTCTCTCTTTCTCCTCCTACCTTCTGCCCCCACACAAAAAATCTTTCATTTCCACGTTTTGAACCGTGCATTTGTTGTGTAAGGAGGAGGGCATCCGAACTATCCGTCTCATTCGCGATGGGGTAGTTTGTGGTGCTTGTTTTGAAGCTATTTTTGGTGGTGGTGGTGGAGGTTGAGGTGGAGGTTGTAGTGGTGGTGGTGGTGGTGGTGTGGGTGAAGTTGGTTGTTTTGATGGAGTTGGAGGTGGTGGTGTGGGATTATTCTCGGTGTTCGTCAAGAGTCCTTCGTCGTTCATCGTTTCTGCGCACGCTTCAAGGGTAAAATATTTTTGTTGTTTAACTAGTTTTAGGTGCTCCGGTAGATTAGTATAAATTTAGTTGTTTAACTAGTTTTAGGTGCTCCGGTAGATTAGTATAAATTTAGTTGTTTAACTAGTTTTAGGTGTTCCGGTAGATTAGTATAAATTTAGTTTTTTAACTAGTATTAGGTGCTCCGGTAGATTAGTATAAATTTAGTTGTTTAACTAGTTTTAGGTGCTCCGGTAGATTAGTATAAATTTAGTTGTTTAACTAGTTTTAGGTGCTCCGGTAGATTAGTATAAATTTAGTTTAGTAAATGAAGTAGTTTAAATATTTTTAGGTTCTCCGATAGATTTGGAAAATATATTTCGGTTTGTCGTTCTTCTAATTTTTTTCCTTGTTGAATAATAAGTTAGGTCAGCAGAGATGTCTGATTTAGTGACGTTATGTTTGCACTATGGTCGTGGTACCGTTCAAACAAATGAGATGGGAGCTGATCTTAGTGAATTTCAGTACACAGAGGTGCAGGTGTCCTCCCCTAAAACATGGTGTGTTAGTCAGTTGACAGAATGGCTTGCGCGATGTTTAGGGTTCAATACTGAAACACACACCGTCGGTGTTCATGCATTATGGACCCGGTCCACTGGTAATATTTTCTGGTATTTGAAGCATATAGAGCGGGACGACCAGTGGGTGCGCTTGTTACAATCTTGCGAGCGTAGGGGATGTCATCCTGTGGCCTTACTTCTCCCCGTGCTAAAGCCGGTGACTGAACCTGAAGTGGAACGTAGCTACGAATATGGTGAGAGCAGTGTAGGGATGCATGATTCATAGTCAATTCACGGGTCCCATGCTGGGGATGATTTTTACAAAGCAGGCCAGAGTAGTCAGGCAGAAGGGGGAGATGCAGATGATTATCTCAGCGGTGAGGCGGATGCCGACGAGATTGATGGGCACATGCAAAACGAGATGCATGAAGAAGATATAGCGGGTGATATTTCCGATGAATCGGCCGAATCAGATGGAGAAGAGCACACACATGAAGTGCCTATTCCTGCATCATGGAATCATGACTTCTCATCTGCAATGTTGGTGAATGACGGTCATGACTCTGCCTGGCAGTATCACCAGAACAACATTGCAACAGGTGCCCTCTACCCGAACAAACAAGCTCTGAAGGGCGCCATCCTTAATTGGGCAATGTCCACTCAAAGGGTATTTGTAGCTCAAGTTTCTTGTCCGGATAAGTTGACAATGGTTTGTAGAAATCAGGGTTGTCCCGCAAGGGTGCATGGATATCTCCCTAAGTACGACACAAGCTGGGTCATAAGTGACTTAGTTAGTCATAATTGTGTTATTCCATGCATCCCTCAAGATTATCCCAACCTTACTTCCACTATGATAGCTCGCTTGCTTTACAACGAGATTGTGGAGTGCAAGGCGATGGAAGTGAAGGCTATCCAGAAAAAAGTCTTCGTCAGGTTAAAGTACAACATATCATATGGCAAGGCTTGGAGGGCTAAGCAGAAGGCATTGGAGACCAGATTTGGTTCATATTTTGATGCATATGACTCTGTTGTTCGGCTCGTGTAGACACTGCAGAACCGGAATCCTGGCACGTATGTTGACATCCAAGAGTTGTACCTGCCAGAGTTCCCAACGGTTAGGGTGTTGCATCGGATGTTCTTCTCTTTCGGTGCCTGCATTGAAGCTTTCAGACATTGTCGATCGGTGATATGTGTTGATGGCACATTTCTCACTGGCAAGTACAAGGGTCAGATCCTCACAGCCATAGGTCAAGATGGGCAAAATCAAGTCGTCCCACTTGCATTTGCTTTTGTGGAGAGCGAGAACATCGAGAGTTGGACATGGTTCTTCAGGCAGTTAAAAATAGTTGTTGTGCAAGATAAGCAGAATGTGTGCATCCTTCATGATAGGCATGCAGGTATACTCAGTGCGATCAAGACATTGTCAAGCCCTGCTCCCGGTGAACAAACTCCTTGGCAGGACATTCAGAGTCGTTGGTGCATGCACCATCTAGGGGCAAATTTCTTCTCACAGTTTAGAAATAAGAACCTCATGAATCTATTCAAGAAACTCTGCAAGTAGAACCAACAATGGAAATATGAGCTGATACGTAACAGACTAAATGTTTGCACACAGAGACATGTTAGGGACAGGAGAGCTGCAAGAGATGCTGCTGTCAGGGGACATGTTAAAGCAGTAGCTGCACAATTAGCAACTGGAGCTGCTACCGTGGAGGAAGAGCCGGTTGGGCTTTGTGACTTGCGAGGATTTGACCCTCCTGGTACAAGGAGAAGGCTAGCGAGGACGATTAAAACCTTCGATCAGTGGATAGAGCATGAGCCATTGGAGAGGTGGTCTCTCTTGCATGACACACATGGAGCAAGGTACGGTGTCATGACTACCAACCTGGTTGAAACATATAATTTTGTCCTAAGAGGAAACAGAGCTTTGGCACTTACAGCGATCATTGAGGGCATTTTCTATGGCACAGTGAAGTATTTCAGGGAAGGACGTCAAATTGCTGCGGAGAATATGACAAACAATCCGAACACACGTTACTGTGAAAGGGTTATGAAGTACATGGATGAAAAGATGAAGAAATCCCGGTCACACAGTGTTGTCGCCATTGGAAATCTAGAGCGAAGGTTCGAGGTTTGCTTAGCTAACAACAAATTCGGATGTGAAAATGAGATGAGAACACATGAGCTGAAAATTGGAAATGAATTGTGGCCAACGTGCGAATGCACATGCAACAAACCAAAGTTGCTTCACCTACCTTGCTCGCATGTACTTGCTGCTTGCGGGCTCATAGGTCTTGACGCAATCTCTTTTGTGTCTCCGTATTTTCTGAAAGAGGTTGTCCTCAATACCTGGACAGGTGAGTTGATGGGTTTCCGATCAATGGGTAACTTCAACACTGTTGAGCCTGCTCAAAGGCGATACATTCCACATCCTGCGCATATGCGTACAAGTAGAGGGAGGCGGCAGAGTCAGCGCATTCGGAATGACATGGATGAATCTGAGGCCGGCGGGCACACCGTGCAATGCATTCTATGTAATGAATTTGGGTATAGGGATCCTAATTGTCCCATCTTCGTCACTGCAAGGGGCACTAGGCGTGGACGAGGCAGCCGAGGAAGAAGAAGAGGAAGAGGGAGGGCAAGAGGAGGAGGAAGAGTTTAAAATTTGTACTATCACTATGTTTTAAGTTTGTACTATCAGTATGTTTTAATTTTGGACTAGCACTATGTTTTAAGTTTGTACTATCACTATGTTTTAAGTTTGTACTATCACTATTTTTAATTATGGACTAGCACTATGTTTTAATTTTATACTATGTGTTGCACTACGTTTTGTATTGTATAGCAATGGAGGGAACGTATCTTCTTAATCCGGACGTTGATAGTAAGCATCGTGCTTCGCTATTAACTGAGCAGAAGCTCGTACCACTAGTCACTCGTACTGCTAAGGTGGACTGGAGTATACATCCGCTGTGGGTTGAAAGATAAATGTTTTTATCTTAAACTTTAATCATTGTATTAGATATGCATTGCAAGTAACATAAATGTTTTTATGCTTGGTGGATATGTAGAGTCAAATGGGTCGGGCTTTTACCATTCACACGTCTAGTTGAGGCCACTGAGACGTCGCGACACCTCAGCATTGACTCTTCTTTGCTCACTTGCTTAGTGGACCGATGGAGGCCTGAGACCAACACGTTCCACTTCAGATGGGGTGAGATGGCTCCTACTCTGGAAGATGTCTCAATGTTGCTCGGACTTCCGTTGGCGGGAAATGCGATAGGACCGTTGGAGGACCCGCCAGATTGGCAACAAACTTTGGTAGCACGTTTCTTCTATATATATGATGGGGCTCCAATACTGGCGTCAGAGGCGCACGGACCTAAGTATGACTAGTTACAACATTTCAGGGTTAGTTCCTACCTCGCATATCTATCAAAGTTAAATGTTTCAAGTTGCAATATTTCCAGGTTATTCACAAGTCCCTTTCTCCTTACATGATTGCAGATCAAGAGATTTCCAGGTTATTCACAAGTCCCTTTGAGTGCTATACAGATTACTCGTAGCCTGGAGGCGTACCTATTGTGGCTTCTCGGGAAGGTGATGTTCACAGAGAACCATGTCACTACTTTGAGTGCGCGTTACATCCCCATTGCACTGGAAATCGCGACTGCTGAGTCGGCTGAACAAATCACACCGAGGAGTTGGGGATCTGCGGTATTAGCTGCTACCTACCGAGGTATGTGCAACGGTTGTCAGCTATCCACGGCCAAGTCGGCCATTCTTGGTTGCCCGCTGTTTTTACAACTGTGGTCCTGGGAGAGGTTCTCTATTGGACGACCAAACATAGATGTGGACCACAGTTATCATGTGGGCAACATGCTTGATGGTGATGACATTGACTTGCCAACTTTCGGCCTGTGTTGGACGCGTCACAAGGTATGTCCCCTGGTATAATGTTATCCACCTTCTTAGTTTACACTATGGTTGAAACTAACTTTTGTCTTGCGCAGAGACGGTATGCTAGTGAACAGACTAGGCAAGCCTACACTGCCCTAAATGAGCAGTTTGATACGTACGCGCGAGTTATTTGGCAACTGTACACGGAAGCAGCCAGAATTTCTAGATATCCCGATGGTATTTCTGTGCTATGCACGAGAGATCAGGGTTACTGGATGACGAAATCGAAGATCATCTTCGGTGTCTTTTTTGAGGAGATGGCGCAGTAGCGCATTATGAGACAGTTCGGTCTTTGGGAGTTGACTCCTCCGCCCAACACAGAGAACCTGCTGTCAGTAGTAGTCCACAGGTATGTTATACTAACTATATATTACATTTTGTTTCTCTATGGGCTATGGTTAAACATCATCATAAATTACAGGATGACAAGGAAGGGAACCAATAGGACACGGGCTCAGTGGCTACGAAGGCTTGAAGAGTACGTTTTAGAATGGGAAACTGCCACTGAACGTAGGTGGCATGAACAACAAGCATTTGATCTCGCTGAATACAATGCATATTTGGAGGGGTACATGAGAGGAACGCGATTACACATTCTTCAGCACTCCAATGCAGATGAGATTCCGGACCCGCATACGTCTGATACGTACCCGATGTATGATACTTCTGGCTCGAGGCAGTATGCGGTAATATTTATTCTCTTTACGTCATTTAAGTTGTTGTTACTTGCTTCATCATCGGTACTTATTATTCTTAATGAAAATTTCAGGGTGAGTTGGCATACAGTCTTCATACTAACGTGATGAACTTTGATCGACAATTGTCATCTGCACCTCTTATGGTACCTCAGTCTCAGATTCAACTATGGCTCAAGAGGCTCGAGCAGAGGATAAGAGATATCTATAAAGCTATCACGTGCACGCGCACTTCGGATGTTGTGCATCACCAGCCGCAGCCTACGCCGGTGCCGCGTCACTCCGTGCATCGACATCAGCCACGTCCACGTCTACAAGGAGTGGAAACGACACCACATCCACCCCCACCTGACCAGCCTGGCAGTTCAGCGTGGCATCAGCCACATCACCACGCTTCGTCATCGAGCTTCATGTTTCATCCAAATCCGCCACATCACAATCCTACTCCTGGTTTCATGTTTCATCCACATCCAATAGGTATGGTCCCTCCTGCATATCATGATGTGTCGGCGTCCGGATCCGGGTTAGGGAGTGAACCAGATGAGCCACCATCATAGCAAAACATGTGGTTGGACATGTTTTCGACTCCTCCACCGTGGCCCACACAGGATACACAGTATGACCAGGGTGGATCCAAGATTCCTCCTTGTAACATTAGGCCCCCCCCAAAGGTGGGGATGGAGTACACCCCCCACACCCCCAGAGCGCCAACCGAGACGTCGTGAGTGAAGCAAACTCTTTGCCCTGCTATGTATCACTTCAGACTTATGTCTATTTTATGTAAGAAACTTATGTGTATTTTATGTATGAGACTTATGTGTATTTTATCTATGAGACTTATGTGTATTTTATCTATGAGACAGATTCCTATCTATTTCTATGCTTAGTTGGTTCATCGTGGATAACACATATACTACCAATAACATGAGATTACAAGCAAAGTAAGATTTCAGAGATACATAAAATAAGATGCAGAGTTCATACAAAAACTACATAAAGTCATCGTCATCCTTCGATGATGCAGAGCTCTGACCCTTTGACGAAGCGGTACTCTTGACACTCGTTGATGCTGCCCTCTTGTCCTTCCTACTCGGCATGAAGATATCGTCTTCGTCCTCGCTATCGTCAATCCATAAAAAGGGATGTTTTAGTCCACCTCCACCGCATATGTGCTGTCCTTTGTTCTTCCATCTTTCATTCAACCGCAGAAGTTCCTTCCGAATCTCCTCATATGTCCTTGCAGGCCACCCCTTCCTAGCTAATGCATGAGCAACCTCATTCAGTAGCGTGTCACTACTAATGAGTTCATCCCATGAAACTATTCTATTGTCTATCTTGAAATTGCTAGCCAAGCGTAGAAGACACTCACACATACCACTGCGGAAACTACGATCGAAAGGATAATGAGACATTTTGAGC
The DNA here is from genome assembly GCF_904849725.1 of Hordeum vulgare subsp. vulgare. Lineage (NCBI taxonomy): Eukaryota > Viridiplantae > Streptophyta > Magnoliopsida > Poales > Poaceae > Hordeum > Hordeum vulgare. The sequence continues at coordinate 482,393,720 of NC_058519.1, forward strand.
ACACTCCTTACCAACCTTGCTGTGGAGAGGGTTTTATAGGTGCCGAAGAGCGGGAAATAAATGGCGGGAACAAAATGGCAGGAAAGCAAGGCGGGAACAAAAATGCTCAGTTGGTTCTTCGTGGATAACACATATACTACCAATAACTTGAGATTACAGACAAACTAAGATACACCTTGTCGGAATTAAAATACAACTAGCTGAAATTAAGATACAATGTGCTGACACAACTTGCTGAAAGTAAGATACAACTTGCGGAAATTAAGATACAACTTGCGGAAATTAAGATACAACTTGCTGAAATTAAAATAAATCTACTAAGTCCAGCGTGGATATTTGCCTTTTCCATCACCGGCTTCTTCTGCTCCTTTGGCCGCACGAGCCCTTTCTCTCTTTCTCTCCCTCTCAGCTTCACGGGCCTGTTCCCGCTATCTGTAAACCTCCTCCAACCGAAGTTTCTCTTCTTGGTTCTTCCTTTTCATCTCATCAAAGCCCTCTGTTCCACACAGTAATCTTCCCACTCTTTCTTCTTCTCTGCTTTCTCCTCTGCTTCAGCCTTCGTGCGGCGCTCTTCCAAGTCCAAGCTAGCCCATGCACGACGACCTCTTTCACGAATCTCGGTCACCGCCCAGTCCGGCACTTCGTGTCAATCCAACGATAGTACATGGAGAGAGGAGGAGGAGACTACAAAAAATATATATAAATATCAAGTAAACAATAATATCAACAACATATTTACTCTGGATAACTTGAGCATACCGGAGGCCTGAGGTATGCAGAAATAGATTCGGGCGGATCAGATTCATAATTGGCGCACATGAAAAACTTCATGCCTAACCAATTTGAAAAATCCGTCACCTCCTTCACCTTGCATAGATCACCGCACCAACATCGAACTGCTTCCACACCCCGAGGCAAACTCGCACTCTGCATTTTCTTAGGCCTGATGCTCTGATCCGAGCAAGGCGAACTCATATTGATTGGATGATGGAGGAAGGCAGTGCTAGTGTTCTCAAGTGAGGCTGGATGATGGAGGAAGGCAGTCCAATGCCTCCTTTTATAGACTTAGATGACCAGGCAGATGGCGGGAAAACAAGGAGGGAAATGAGGCGGGAAAGATTTGGCGGGAAATAAGAGGGTAAAAAGTTGGCGGGAAAAGAAAAGGGCAAAATTAGGCGGGAAAGGTGGTGCAAAAAATTAGGCGGGAATGAACACGTAGAAATATTTGCGGCAACGGAGGAGGGAATGAAATAGCTAACGTTCAAAATAAAAGTACTCGATACATACAATACACATAAGTTTCTTACATAAAATATCATCGCGAGTGAGACGGATAGTTTGGATGCCCTCCTCCTTACACAACAAATGTACGGTTCAAAACGTGGAAATGGAAGATTTTTTTGTGGGGGGAGAAACAAGGAGAAGAAATAGAGAAAGGAGATAAGGTAGAATGGGAGAAGGAAGGAGATAAGAAATAGAGAAAGGTACAAGGAGAGGGGGGAAGGGCCGGGCTGGGGCTGGCTCGTGGCCACTAGTCGGCCACGGCTAGGCCGATTGCCCTATCAGCTTCCCCAAGGCCGACAGGCAGTGGCCTGGCCACTAGTTGGCTCCCACGTGGCCGAGAGCCTCCTGTCGGCCGCACCAAAGCCAACAGCCTCCTGTCGGCCACACCAAAGCCGACAGCCTCCAGTCAGCTAGTGGGTAGCCGAGGCAGGTATAGTTTTGGAAATTTTCAATTTGGTGCATTATTTTTCAAAAAGAATAAAAAAATGCAATATTAAAAAAATTTAGCTTGATTTCTTATGTTGTAATAGAAGATAAATTCATGGAATTTAACAACTATACGCAAGAGTTGATTTCTTATGTTGTAATAGAAGATAAATTCATGAAGAGAGTGTTAATCAATACTAAAGACCATACAAAACACTATTTTGAAACTTGATTAACTTATAGAAATTTGCACAACATAAGTCTACCACAGTCTAGTCCATTATGCTTGTTACATCGACATAAAATTCCTTGAAAAATATTGAAAGTGCCTTATAGAAGCAACATAACAAAAGAATCATGATGTTTCGCATTTCTTGGTTCATGTAAGAGTTGATCTATCTTAATATCATAACAAATAAGGAGAACCGAATATATATATATATATATATATATGTATATGAAAGCTATTTTTTTGTGAGAGAAAATTCATTGATTAGGCGTGAGCATGCCTTCTCAGAGTAATATAGAAAAAAGCATCCTCCCCTTTCTTTATGCTTACGTCGATGAATGAAACTTGGATCTACAAAAAAAAAGTTAACCCATACATAACTCTCAGCTATATCTTGTTCTTACCTTTGGTTGATCTTCATCGAACAAACCTCTAAAAATGGCTTAGGTAAAAAAAAGCACCTCTCAACAAAACGGTAAGAAGCAATATGCCCCTATTTTTCCTGCATCTATTAGTGAATCAATTATGTTGTTGATAGACACATATTATTGCATTCATAACTTAAAAAAAGTTGAGATTTCAGGCCTCAGTTTTGAGTTCTATCAGGTTCAGAATAATGGATGATGCAACATAGTAACATACAAAAAATTGCTCCTTCTCTATCGTAGACTTGAAACTGATACTCATATTTTTATGTCTTTATTTATTTCAGGCCTTTCAGCGATGTGCATTCAGTGAAAGGAGACATTCCCGTTGACTACAAAGGCATGTGTGGCAGCTTTGTGAATCTCAAGATGATTTGTCGGCTCAGCCTCTCAAAGGTGCTCATAGGGTAGGATGTGAGTGTGTGCATTCATACATATGAGTGTATATGCGTATATATGAGTGTCTACGTCTGTACTGTTTTACAAATATGGTAAATCCCCATGGTACAGTATGAAAGAATTTCATAGGGGGGAGAATGTAAACATTTCAATAAAAACACCATATATGTCAAGATGCTTACATCCAACGTAATTAGAGATGTAGAAAGTGGATGCATCTCCTTAATTTATGACACACAACATAATGTGTGTGAAGTTTCACTCACATCGATAACATGACACTAAGTTGGCTAAGACAACAAAACCAAATATAATCGCAGTATAACACTAAAGGTTAATAATTTGCCTCTTACATTTAAAGTAAGGAAATATGGGCATGACTACGGTTAGATTGTTTGCTAAAGATGCAGAAATTCTGTAATCAAAAGATCATTTGTATGCACCCACCCTATCACGCAAAGTTGCCACTGCTAAATTTGAGGGTTGATATGAAGGGGCAAATAAAAATTGAAACATGCGGATGATAAAAGAGGAGATATTATTGCAAGAGAATGTCGAAAAGATATTGCATCGTGGACAATCAGTATATTTGCTATATATAGTCTTTTATTTCCATAACCTAGAGATAATAGACATGCAACAATTGATATTACTGAAGTTATTTGCCACTATTGGATTTGAGGTATGTTCTTAAGAACAAATCGGGGCGAAGAAACATATATACATCAAATATTGCACTAGGTACTCGAATCCAACGAAGGGAAACTTAGAGACACATATCCTATGCACCCAACTATGGTTAGTTCTTATGAGGTCGAAACATGCATCAATAATATGTGCATCATTGTGGTATGTTGTGTGAAGTTGAAATTCCATCACTAATACCCGCATCGCGACTAATCCTAGCACAAACATAAATTGTGTGAATCATGTCAAAGTCCTGAAGGTAGCTATGCCTCCACTTATTTGAATAACATGGAAGATACCATGAGACGAAGACAGATAAAGACTCACAAACCAGTAGCCAGTTTTAGACAATCAACAAATCTTGCAAATGTAAGAATACAACAATATAATGTGTGTTAACTATGGAGGGGTAACAAAAAAAATTAGGTATGTGACCTAAAAGTAATAGGAAGGAGCACCAAAGAACAATAGCCATGGGAGGCATGACGAAAACTCAAACAAGTGTCTCCTGTAACTTTAGATGAAGAACAAAGAGTGTTATAGTTCCATCATGTTCTGAGGGCAGACGCTCTTTGGCCTCTTACTTCCTCTTCTTGACTCGTACTCGACATTGCATGCATCCGAATAAATGCATGCACATGTTCAATTTTCCTACTATGCAATATATCAAACTAACATGAAGAACCAGCTCTTAACAATGATAGGGTTAGGATGCATCTTGAATCTCCAAACCAAGTTTCCACCTCTATGCTTATAGTATCTTAGGATCTCTCTCTCTATCTCTATCTATCTATGTATCTCTCTCTCTCTATCTATATATATATGTATATCTTCCTTTTCACTTTTGAAATCTCACATCGAGTATGTGTACATATATATTTTGTTTCTACGCTAAAGATACAAAGCAATCCAAAAGGAAAAGGAATGAGTGCTTAAGAATAATAGGAACGAGAGACATCGGGAAACACAAAACTGAATTCTCGCCTGTGGCGATAGAGTTTAAATCCAAGAAGTTAGGATTCACTCCAAGTTTACATCCATTCCCACTACTCTAAGGCCCTCTACTTTTTTTCTACACCTATTCTTAGTTCACTAGTCAGCAGTGGTACACTGGTATGTCATAGATATAATTCATGTACTTGAGTATCATCCTACTAAATTAAAAATGCGCTAGTGTGTATTTTTATGACTACATGGATTTTTTTCAGATATATATTTCAGATATAAAAAACTTGGAATGATATAGACTCATGTGCAGAATAATTTAGAGCAACATATGTTTGGTTCAGCTGGTAGAATATCGGACATAAATTATAATAATAGATTATAATTAAAACCCATCTAGGGAGTCATCATCTTATCTTACCATGAATTGAGGCATGCTAAAAACATAGAAAATACCCCTCAAATTTTGTAGGGTGTACGAACTTCAGAAAATTCATGTTAATTATGAAATACTTTTATGTTGTGTCATCCATAAGTAACAAGAAGGAGTGCCAAAAACAATAGGCATGGATACATTGGGAAAAGTCAAACCAAAGCCTCCTCGAGTGTTAGATAAGGAGTGACTACTTTAGCCTTTCATCATGTGCTCATGCCCACTACTCTTAGCTCATATTCTGATAGGTGCAAACCCGTTGAACGAGTTCACACCCGAGGGTGGCCAGATCTTCACGTCATAGGACCGAACCGAGAGGGACAAATAGCTTTATACGTGTCAAGGTTGGATGCAACCCGTATGTTGGGGGTGGATGACCGGAGATACGAGAACTTCAACCCGTTGTCCGAACAATCGCATAACCACAAACCGGGACTAACCCACATGAACGTCTGAACCGTAGAGCATGAATTAGGTGGTACCAGAAACTCCTTCTCACGAATCCAGATGAACTGACAATAGCAAAGGTAGTAAGGATCTCCTGATCTCTAGTAGTCTTGCTGCATAAGCTTGTAGTTCAATGATTTGACAAAAGGTTTTAAAAGGATGGGGGAGATGGGGTTTTATATCAGGAACACACCCCTTAGGTAGGTGTGAAAAGATTTCAGAAGTAATTAGCTTTGCATGGGTTCCTTGGAAGAATAAGCAGTCAACTTTGGGAGTTGTTGGAGAGCTTCTCAAAAATTTGTGAAGCTTTGACATCATGGAATCCTTTCACGAGAATGACTAGAATTTTGACTCGCAACTCTAAATGATGTGAGATTTTTGCATTGGAAAGTAAATTTGATGTAGCTTCTGGTGATGTACCCCTATGGCCTCGTCTGTCCCTCAAACCATGTGAAACAATGGAACATCAGAGCTAAAAACTGACAGCATCAGCTTCACTTGAAACTTGTTTTCTTCATACTTGTTTCTCCAAACCGGTTGCTTTAAGAGTCATAGGATGTTGGATTTATTGCGTTTGATACTTAAATTCAACCAACAATAATGGGGATGAAAGCATAGTTGTGTCATCGAGGTTACAATGTGAACCTAAGTTAGCATTCACGTGGTCACTTATAAGTCTAGCTAGACATCTTATGATCGGACCTATAATTGTTGAAGACTTTTCGATGGTTGTGGTGTCCTCATCATCCCCCCTCTAGAAAATGAGTCTTCCTCGACTCTAAGGGTTCAATGATTTTCATGTCCTCCTCTTCTTATCCGTCTTGAAAAGGAGTCGTCCTCGACTCTATCTGGTAATTCACAAAACAAAATAGGCCAGTACAAACAAGCAATGCAAATAGTCTATGGAATGCATAAGTTTACCTTTCATGTTAGCAAACTTCGAATGATTAGTTCGACTCCATAATTCCTTCTAATTAACATTTCCATGGAGTACGAACTTGTAATTAACCATGTTCATATTATCCTCCCTCTCTTGGAGAAAAGTCGTCATCGACTTCATCCGGTCTACAAAATTATAGCACGAGGACAAAACGAAATAACTAGGGAAATTTGAACAATTATGTGTGGATCTTAAGTTTGTGAACTCATTTGTTTTGTCTTCAATGTTGAAAAAAAATTGATGAATAGATGGTATGCCAAAAGATGTACCCAAGAATTTTTCTCTTATTTTGTTTTGCCAATGTTTCAAGAGTTCATATGTGCATACCTCGGGGTGCATAAAAAATGGAAGATCCTTTTTGTTTTACCTCATTTAGTACTTGGATCCCTTTCTGAAAATCAATCTTCATAGATGCACCTTGTGTAGTACTACTCCACGTCCTCCATATTTGTTCTTGGATCTCATCCTTCCATCTTTGAAAGAGGGAAGAAAGGTATGATTTTTGCATATCATTTTTTGTATCACTCTCAAGTTGTGGGATTTTTGGAAGTGGATACTCCTTCTCAATTCTCGTGGAGTCACTTTGCTTTCTTTTCTTATCACTCTCAAGTTGTGGGGTTTTGGATTGTGGATTCTCTTCCTCACATGGAATTTGTAGCACATATTTCTTGGATGTTGATACAATAGTGGTGGTCGAGATGGCAACATTAGGAATGAGATTCTCATGTGAACAAGGGGTAAGAGTCATCAGAGCTTGTCCAGCAACCACGGTCATGCTTGGCAATGGTTCAACGTTGTGTCGATGGGTGCCACAACTTCGCCATCGAGCATGATGTCCTTGGTGTAATTCAAGGGCATCAGCTACATGCCCACATGAAACAGTGGCACCTTGCCCTCAAGCATGTCCTCCTTGCTGCACTTTTTGAGTAGTGGTAACACGCCCAGGAGCAGCAACATCATGCCCTCTAGCATGTATTCTTTGCTACACTTCATGAGCAATAGGTTATTGTCGATGTCGAACCCCGTCGCCACTTTCTCAAATACGCTTGTTAAGCCTCCTTCAAAATTCTTCCACCATGTTTTGTAATTCCCGGAACTCAACACGTGTGACCGGGGCGTCTTCTTCCCCTTGACTTTCTTCTCGAACTCGATCCGGATCCTGCCACGTTAGTGGGGCTACAAGTGTAAAATGATCATTATTTGGAATCACACAACCTCACCTCTTACACACCAAAGTTCTTATGAGTTCACATCAAATACTGCTTCTCCCGAGTGTGTTAAAGCAATTGAAAGACATGGATCAAAGAACTAGCTTCGGGTTATTTTGGTGGAGCTTGGTGGGGTAAACAAAAAGGGTGTTGTGCTAAAATCAAGTTGATGCAAACAAACAAATTATGTGGATAGATCTACTGCACCTTTGCACCAAGATTGAAGAAACACATAACACCTAAGCTTCTGATTTTTTTTCTACCAAGCTAAAACTTTTGGATCTTACTCAACACTTTCCTTTTCCCTCTTGACTTTTTTTTCAGCCACTCTTTTCTTTCTTTCTTTCTTTGATTTTTTGACATTTTTTCTCTCCTTTTCCAAAACACAACAACCAAATGTGAAAGAAACTATGAAGATGAACTTGGTGCAACATGCAAGGTATGAACAACAAGATCTCAGCACCAACAAGGCTTGGATTTATTTTTGGTGGGGCTTTGGACTTCTAGGACACAAAATATAGCATGAAAACACTCATGGGGATATTACCCATGGGTATACCAAGAGCGGAGATTAGCCATCTCCCAGACATTTGGGGGCCGCCTGGCCCCCCTCTCCAGATGGCGATAGCCGGCCCACATGGCCAACACGCGCCGAGGCCGGCTGGCGATAGCTGGCCCACCTGGCCAACTCATGTTAGGTCGACTAGAGGGATTCGGCCTGCTGGCTGGCTCAACACTAGCCGAATGGCCGGCTCCCGTCCCATCCAATCGTACCTCCGTACAAAGACAAGACAAGACAAATGATGCACAGGATATCACGGCAGCAGTACACACTTACATACACGGGTGGCTATGGCGTGATGATGAAAGGGTCAGTGAGGCTACATGGCCCCCGTCACCGCCGACACTAACCGTGCTAGACGGCCCTGTAGCCGCGTTCCACCCCTTGTGTGCGCCCTGACGACTCGGTGCGTCAGCCGCTGATGCGCACGGTCGGCGGGCCCCATGTCAGACAAGACCCGACAGCCGGCGGGCTCGGCGGTCAGCCAAAGTGGCTTGTAGCTGACCCCCACCTCTTGTCCTACCCTCACCAATGTACACCTCTGGCTATACTATAAAGCCTCACCCCAGCCTTCAGAGAGGGGCACGCTCGCACGAACCTATAGACGCACCCACGCGTAGAGCACTACTGAGGCAGCGAGACCGGTGGCCACATCTCCATCTCCCTCCTCACGAACAGCTCAAGGAGCACCATTTTGTATTGTGATTCTCATATAGTCACACAGGAAGGACTAGGGTTTTTACCTCATCGGAGGGCCCTGAACTGGGGTAGATCGGCCTCATGTGTGTTGCGCCTACACTCGTCCCCAGATGCCATCGGCGTCCATCGGCCCCAAACCACGAACTAAGCTACCCCCTGACATCTGTCCCGCAAATATCACGACAGTTGGAGCCCACCGTGGGGCCGACAGCGATGCTGTCGAAGTAACGCTCCGGGAGGGACCCTTCACCCATTATGGCGAGCGCATGGCGCACGGCTTGGTCGTGCGCTACGGTGCGCTCGACTGCGTCAATGACAACACCCGCCATCTCGAGGACGCGGAATTCCTCGTTGACGGCTCCATCATCTCCCTCGGCTCGCACCGCATCTACGTTGCAGTCGTCGCCAATGACTACCCCACTGAGGTGCTCACCTGCGACGAGCTGCTGCCAGCTGGCGAAAGCGACCTCTCCTGCAGCATCGACGATCTGTGCGACCGTGTGGAGGTGCTCACTGCCACCTCGCTAGGCGACGCGTCTGGATACCACACCCCGATCCGCGCGGTGGTGGACACGCTCCGCACCCCTATCCTGCCGGTGGCCGGCCCCGCAGCCGCCACCCAAGAGATCGAGGCCCACCGCGTGCAGCTGCTCCGCGAGGCGGAGGCACTAGAGGCGACCCAGCGCGAGTTCAACGCGGCCCATGGTCTCACACTGGCTGCCCCCGAGCCCAGCCGGATAGCGTACGTGCGACACCACAGAGGCACCATTGGCCAGGAGCTGGCTGACGACCGCCCCATCTACGATACCCCCATCAAGAACATGCGAGCTGCATAGGTCGCCATCGTTGAGCTGGAAGAGCTCGAGGGTCCGGCCCGCGACGTGCAACAGGAGCGTATCCTCGTCCTCATAGAGGCCGCCAATACGCAGCAGGCCTAGTCATCCTGCAACCCGGCTGGCTCCCGCTCAAGGACCTACGACAATGCCGGCCGGCCCACAACCGGTCGGCGGCAGACGAACCACACATCTTCACCTGCCAACACCCACCACCGTCGCGGTAGCCGATAGGCGGGCAGCCACGGCTGACGGGACCGTATCCCATCAGTTGTCGATAGCCGTGTGTAGATGCCGGCTGGCCCAGGCGACCATCAGTTGGCACGAAGCGGGCAGCGCGAGGAGCGCGATCGGTCGGCACCGCCTCACGTGCCGGCATACGAGCGGATCGGCCTGCGCCAGCTTGACGACCAGGACGCGCGTTTCTGCTTGGAACATCTCGCCAAATCCCGCGTCGTCGATGAGGAAGGCACTATCGGCCCGCCGTGATTCGGGCCACGCATCCTCAAGGATAGTTTTCCCAAGGACTTCACCTTGGTGCGTGACACCCCCAAGTACAATGGCTCAACCAAGCCCGAGGATTGGTTGACCAACTACACCACCATCGTGGGCATCGCTGGCGGCAACAAGCGCATACAAGCGCCCTGGTCGGCCCCGTCAGCTCACCCTGTGCGTAGAGGGCCCGACTGAGCCACTCTGCGACTACCTCACGCGATGGACCGAGCTCCGCAACTCATGCGATGACGTCCATGAAGTGTAGGCGATCCAGTACTTCATGGACAGCTGTCGAGACGACACCCTCCTCAAGCACAAGATCATGCGCCGGGAACCCTCAACCCTCGCACAACTGATGGCCATCATCGACCAATACGTTATGGTCGAGTCTTCCATGAAGCCCTCTGTGCTCGTCGACGCGGCCGGCAAGACAACCATGTCCAAGCTGGTTGCCGCCCCAAAAGCCGGATGATCCCTGCCGGATCAAGGCAAGCGCAAGGTCGACCAGTCGGATGCCCGCCAGGGTAACAAGTAGGTCGCAACCGTCGAGGATGGCTGCATGGTCGATGGCTAAGGCTCCAGCCGGTGCCAGCCTACCAACGAAGGCAAGCAGCCATGGCAGGCCAGGTACACCTTCGAGGCCATGCTCGACGGCCCGTGCAAATTCCACAACGGGGCCAAGCCGGCGACGCACACCGCCCGCCAGTGTAGCTGGTTCACCAAGATTGCGTGTGGCGAGGCCTTGCCGTCGCTGCCACCTTCTGCTCCGGGAGACGATGGGCCCCACGATGAATACTGATGTCATCTTCACCAGCGAACATGACGACAAGCACAGCCAGCGCAAGCGCGCGCTGGAGGTCAACGCCATCGTCTCGCCGGTCCCTCGGTACACGCATTGGTCTGACAAGTCGATCACCTGGGCCCGCGAGGACCATCCGACTGTGATGCCGTGCCAGGTGGCTACGAGCTAGTTTTGGATCCCACCTTTGTTTCCCAATGCTGCACGTGCCCCTTCACGCGGGTGCTCGTCGACGGCGGTAGCAACATCAACATCCTCTACCGCGACACCATGGAAAAGCTCGGCATTCTGGAGTCCGACCTCCAGCCGACTCGGACAGTGTTCCACGGCATCGTCCCCCACTACTCTTGCTCGCCGATTGGCAAGGTCCGGTTGGATGTATTGTTCCGCTCCCCGAAGAACTTCTGCCGTGAGCCAATCTTGTTCGAGGTCATCAACCTCACCAGCTCCTACCAGGCCATCTTGGGCCGGCCGACCCTGGCTAAATTCATGGCGGTCCCACATTACGCCTACCTGAAGATGAAGTTGTCAAGCTCGCACAGAATCATAACTGTTGCCGGCAACTACAAGAACTCAACCGAGTGCGCTCTGGCCGGCTCCAAGCTGGTCTAGTCGCTCGTCATTTCCGAGAACTGGTGACACATCGACCGGCTCGTGGCCCTCACCCGCGATCCGGCGGCCATGCCCGATCCCAAGATGAAGCAACCGGCTGCGGAGGCCCAGTTCCAGCCTGCCACCGACAAGGACACCAAGAAGGTCCCTCTAGACCTGGCCGACCCCACCGGCAAGTATGTCCTTGTGGGGGTCGGCCTCAGCGACAAATAGGAAAGCGAGCTCGTCGACTTTCTCTGTGAGTATCAGGATATCTTTGCATGGTCACCAAAGGAGATGCCAAGGGTCCCGAGGAAGTTCGCCAAGCGCTTTCTTCATGTCCGGCCAGACGCAAAACCGGTCAGGCAACCCCTGTGCCGCTTCTCAGAGGAGAAGAGGAAAACCATCGGTGAAGAAGTTGCCCGACTGCTAGCGGCCGGCTTCATCATGAAAGTCTTCCACTCGGACTGGTTGTCGAACCCCGTCCTGGTGCTGAAGAAAAATAAGACTTGGCGCATGTGTATCGACTACACGAGCCTAAACAAGACATGCCCCAAGGATCCATTTGCTCTGCCCCATATCGATCAAGTGATCGACTCGACAGCCGGCTGCGAATTGTTGTCCTTCTTGGACGCCTATTCAGGCTACCACCAGATCAAGCTAAATCTAGCCGATCGGCTCAAAACAACTTTCATCAGATCCTTCGGGGCGTTTTTCTATATTACATTGACGTTCGGGCTGAAAAACATCGGTTCCATGTTCCAGCGCTGCATGCAGCGATGCCTCTACAAGCAGCTTGGCTGCAACATACACGTCTACGTAGACGACATTGTGGTCAAGACCAAAGAAAGTAGCACCCTCCTAGACGATCTCAAAGATACGTTTGTGAGCCTGCATGAGTTCGAGATCTGGGTAAACCCGGAAAAGTGCGTATTCGGCGTACCAGCAGGACAGATCCTTGGTTTCCTTGTTTTTGAATGAGGGATCGAGGCAAACACAGACAAGATTCGGGCCATTGAGCGAATGGCTCGGCCGTCAGACCTTGCCGGCGTCTGATGACCCACAAGTGTAGGGGGTCTATCGTAGTCCTTTCGATAAGTAAGAGTGTCGAACCCAACGAGGAGCAAAAGGATCTGACAAGTGGTTTTCAGCAAGGTATTCTCTGCAAGCACTGAAATTATCGGTAACAGATAGTTGTGTGATAAGATAATTCGTAGCAAGTAGCAAGTAACAATAGTAACGAAGGTGCAACCAGATGGCCGAATCCATTTTGTAGCAAGGGACAAGCCTGGAAAAACTCTTATATGAGGTAAAGCGCTCCCGAGGACACATGGGAATTTCTGTCAACCTAGTTTTCATCAAGTTCATATGATTCGCGTTTGCTACTTTGATAATTTAATATGTGTGTGGACCGGTGCTTAGGTGCTGCCCTTACTTGGACAAACATCCTACTTATTATTAATCCCTCTCGCAAGCATCCGCAACTATGAAAGAAGAATTAAGACAAAGTCTAACCATAGCATTAAACTAGTGGATCCAAATAAGCCCCTTACGAAGCAACGCATAAACTACGGTTTAAGCTTCTGTCACTCTAGCAACCCATCATCTACTTATTACTTCCCAATGCCTTCCTCTAGGCGCAAATAATGGTGAAGTGTCATGTAGTCGACGTTCACATAACCCCACTAGAGGAGAGACAACATACAACACATCAAAATATCGAACGAATACCAAATTCACATCACTACTTTTAGCAAGACTTATCCCATGTCCTCAGGAACAAAAGTGACTACTCACAAAGCATAATTATTTTCATTACCAGAGAGGTATTGAATAGTATCAAGGATATGAACATATAATCTTCCACCGAGTAATCCAACTAGCATAAACTACAAAGAGTAATTAACACTACTAGCAACCTTACAAGTACCAATCGGAGTCGCGAGACGAAGATTGATTACAAGAGATGAACTAGGGTTCGGAGATGAGATGGTGCTGATGAAGATGTTGATGGTGATGAGTCCCCTCCGATGAGAGGAGTGTTGGTGATGACGATGGCGACGATTTCCCCCTCCGGGAGGGAAATTTCCCCGGCACGACGGCCGTGCCGGGGCTCTAGATTGGTTCTGCTCAAATTCTGCCTCGTGGCAGCGGTGACTCCTCCCGAAAGCATCCTCACGATTTTTTATGGGAAGAAACCCTCCATATAGCAAAAGATGAGCGCCGGAGGGGCAACAGGTGGTCCACAAGCCACTCAGGCCCGGCCACGGGGGTAGGCCGGGCCTGGCAGGCTTGTGGCCTCCTGGTGGCTCCCCTCCGGTACTTCTTCCGCCAAGTATTTTTCATAAAATCCAAAATAATTGTGACATCCTCGACTTTTGCTACAGTGATGATTGTAATTAAGCGAGAGTGATCCCGCGCTAATGATGCCACGTCACTGTTAATTATATCAATGATCTCGTGTTGGTTGAAAACCGAATCAAAGTTCGAAACTTAATATTAAAGTCGGACGAGAAAGGTTTTATGTTGTTGAAATAAAAATGTCAGGGAGTTATGAAAATTCTCTAAGGAATTATAAACACGAATCGAGCACTTGTGGAATTATTGGTAATCCCAATATATTTAAAAGAGGAGCTTTAAATAAAATAAATAAAAGAAATATAGCAAATGAAAAGAAATAAAAAAAGAATTAAAAGTATATATAATAAATTGTAAAAGAAAGTAAATAAAATAGAAAAATAATAAGAAATAATAATAATAAGAAATAAAAAAAGAAAAAAAGAAAAAGATAAAAGACCCCGTGGCTAACTCGGCCAAAAGTGGCCCAACCAGCCTCCCCATCGCCCAGCCCCTCCCTGGTGTATAAAGCCCCAGGAGGGGCAACCCTAGCGGCCACCCCACTTCGCCGGCTCCATCCCCGGGGGCCCCTCCTCACCGGGGCCCCTCTCGGCGACCCTCCGGCCGGCTCCCCTCGGCGGCACGACCTCACCGACACCATCTTCACTACGCCACCGTCACTGCCTCGTCCTCCTCCTTGCCGTCTCCTCCGCCTCCCGAGAACTCCGGCTTCATTGGGCCCTCTCGTCAACGTCGGTGAGCACCTTGTTGGGATCCTCCCACCGTCTCCTTCCTCGCGCCATCCCGGTTCCGTTCCGGAAAACGACGCTCCGTTCCGACGCTGTTAGGATCGATTAGGCAATGTTGGAGATGTATCTCTCTCTCTGTGATGTTGAGTGTGTGTTAACAAAGAGGTTGGAGTTGTTAGAAAAAAAGAGAAATAAAAATAAAACGATGTATTTACGTATGTATGTATGTATGTATTGTATGTATGAGATGCACATATGTATGTATTTATGTATGTAGGTATGTGGAGAATACGTGTATGTAGGAAATATGTGTATGTGGCCTAAGCCACTTACCGGTGGGGCCAACTCACCCCGCTGTCTATGACAGGGAGGCCCCACAACCTCTTTTAAGAAAAGTGAAAATGAAAATATAAATATAAAAATAATGTTTTTATTAAATAAATAAATAGATATATTATTTAATTAATTATTTGGGTAATTAGAATAATTAGAGTATGACATGTGGGTCCCCCATTAAATTAATCTGATTAATTACTATTTAATCTTAATTAAAACTTGTCTCTATGACACTCGAGACCCACTAGTCAGTTGACCAGTCAACTGTTGATGTGAGCATGACATCATGCTGAAGTCATAATTGCTTTTAGTTAAATTAATTAAATCTGTTTTTAATTCCTAATTTTTGAATAAAACTTTAAAAATTAATATAAAATAATCCGTAAGTCACATCAAAATATTTTCAACATGAAAGTTGATCAGCAGAACGAGACGAACCCGGATACACGGTTCATTCGTGTGTCACGCGTCCCTAGCATAGAAAACATGGAACTTTTCCATCGTTTCCAGTCTGACCGGTAGTAGCCAGAGACCCGGAAAATATCGTCAGATATTCTTCCGACCCGTCTATGACGGATGTGTTGGAAATATGCCCTAGAGGCAATAATAAATTAGTTATTATTATATTTCTTTGTTCATGATAATCGTTTATTATCCATGCTATAATTGTATTGATTGGAAACACAATACTTGTGTGGATACATAGACAAAACACTATCCCTAGTAAGCCTCTAGTTGACTAGCTCGTTGATCAATGATGGTCTAGGTTTCCTGACCATAGGCAAGTGTTGTCACTTGATAACAAGATCACATCATTAGGAGAATCATGTGATGGACAAGACCCAAACTATGAATGTAGCATATTGATCGTGTCGTTTTATTGCTATTGTTTTCTACGTGTCAGGTATTTGTTCCTATGACCATGAGATCATATAACCCACTGGCACCAGAGGAATACCTTGTGTGCATCAAACGTCGCAACGTAACTGGGTGACTATAAAGGTGCTCTACAGGTATCTCCGAAGGTGTCCGTTGAGTTAGTATGGATCAAGACTGGGATTTGTCACTCCGTGTGATGGAGAGGTATCTCGGGGCCCACTCGGTAATACAACATCACACAGAAGCCTTGCAAGCAATGTGACTAATTTTAAGTCACGGGATCTTGTATTACGGAACGAGTAAAGAGACTTGCCGGTAACGAGATTGAAATAGGTATGCGGATACCGACGATCAAATCTCGGGCAAGTAACATACCGAAGGACAAAGGGAATGACATACGGGATTATATGAATCCTTGACACTGAGGTTCAACCGATAAGATCTTCGGAGAATATGTAGGATACAAGATGGGCATCCAGGTCCCGCTATTGAATATTGACCGAGGAGTGTCTCGGGTCATGTCTACATAGTTCTCGAACCCGCAGGGTCTGCACACTTAAGGTTCGGTGACGTTTCGGTATAGTTGAGTTATAGGTGTTGGTAACCGAAAGTTGTCCGGAGTCCCATATGAGATCCAGGACATCACGAGGAGCTCCAGAATGGTCCGGAGGTAAAGATTGATATATAGGAAGTCCTGTTTTGGTCACCGGAAAAGTTTTGGGCTCATCGGTAGTGTACCGGGAGTGCCGGGGACCATCGGGAGGGGTGTCACGCCCCAAGGGGTCTCATGGGCTATGGGAAGATACAAACCAGCCCCTAGTGGGTTGGAATAAGTTCCCACTAAGGCACATAAGGTTTGAGATGGAAAAAACACAAGGTGGAAAGACTTTCCAAGTGGGAAGGTGGAATCCTACTCCAAGTAGGATTGGAGTAGGACTCCTCCACCTCCAATTTCGGCTAAACCTTGAGGTTTTGAGGCTGCCTCCTCCCCTACCTCCCTCCTATATATACAAGAGGTACTGAGGGTTTTTGAGACACAACTTTGCCACGTGCTGCTCGACCCTATACCACGCAGTTTTTCCTCTAGATCGTATTTCTGCGGAGCTTAGGCGAAGCCCTACCGGAGTAGATCATCACAACCACCGGCGCGCCGTCACGCTGCTGGAGAACTTTTCTACCTCTCCGCCCCCTCTTGCTGGATCAAGAAGGTGGAGATCGTCATCGAGCTGTACGTGTGCTGAACTCGGAGGTGCATACCATTCGGCACTAGATCGGAATGGATCATGAGACGGATCACGGGACGGATCATGGGACGGATCGCGATACAGTTCGTGGGATGGTTCGTGGGGCGGATCGAGGGACGT
This sequence comes from Hordeum vulgare subsp. vulgare, assembly GCF_904849725.1. Taxonomy (NCBI): domain Eukaryota; kingdom Viridiplantae; phylum Streptophyta; class Magnoliopsida; order Poales; family Poaceae; genus Hordeum; species Hordeum vulgare. The sequence goes on from NC_058519.1 coordinate 482,410,787, forward strand.
GAGGACGTTCCACTACATCAACCACGTTTCTTAACGCTTCCTGTTGTGCGATCTACAAGGGTATGTAGATCGGAAATCCCCTCTCGTAGATGGACATCACCATGATAGGTCTTCGTGCGTGTAGGAAAATTTTGTTTCCCATGCGATGTTCCCCAACAGTGGCATCATGAGCTAGGTTCATGTGTAGATGTAATATCGAGTAGAATACAAAGGGTTTTGTGGACGGTGATGTTCGATTTGCTGCCCTCCTTAGTCTTTTCTCGATTCAGCGGTATTGTTGGATTGAAGCGGCCCGGACCGACATTATTCGTACGCTTACGAAAGACTGGTTTCATCGCTCGACATGCAACCTCGTTGCTTAAAGATGACTGGCGGGTGTCGGTTTCTTCAACTTTACTTGAATTGGTTTTGACCGAGGCGGTCCTTGGAGAGGTTAAATAGCAATTTGCACATCTCTGTTGTGGTTTTTGCGTGAGTAAGATGCGATCTACTAGATACCCATAGCACCCACGTAAAATATGCAACAACAAATTAGAGGACATCTAACTTGTTTTTGCAGGGTATGCTTGTGATATGATATGGCCAATGACGTGATGCGATATATTGGATGTATGAGATGATCATGTTGTAATAGTTAATATCGACTTGCACGTCGATGGTACGGCAACCGGCAGGAGCCATAGGGTTGTCTTTAAACTAACGTTTGCGTTTGCAGATGCGTTTACTATATTGCTAGGAAGTAGCTTTAGTAGTAATAGCATAAGTAGCATGACAACCCCGATGGCGACACGTTGATGGAGATCATGATGATGGAGATCATGGTGTGGCGCCAGTGACAAGAAGATCGTGCCGGTGCTTTGGTCATGGAGATCAAGAAGCACATGATGATGGCCATATCATGTCACTTATGAATTGCATGTGTTGTTAATCCTTTTATGCACCTTATTTTGCTTAGAACGACGGTAGCATTATGAGGTGATCTCTCACTAAAATTTCAAGATGAAATTGTGTTCTCCCCGACTGTGCACCGTTGCTACAGTTCATCGTTTCAAGACACCACGTGATGATCGGGTGTGATAGACTCAACACTCACATACAACGGGTGCAAAACAGTTGCACACGCGGAACACTCGGGTTGAACTTGACGAGCCTAGCATGTACAGACATGGCCTCGGAACAAATGAGACCGAAAGGTCGAGCATGAATCGTATAGTTGATATGATTAGCATAGAGATGCTTACCACTGAAACTATTCTCGACTCACGTGATGATCGGACTTGAGATAGTGGATTTGGATCATGTACCACTCAAATGACTAGAGATATGTACTTTTTGAGTGGGAGTTCTTAAGTAATATGGTTAATTGAACTAATTATCATGAACTTAGTCTAATGGTCTTTGCGAATTATGATGTAGCTTGCGCTATAGCTCTACAGTTTTTTATATGTTCCTAGAGAAAATTTAGTTGAAAGTTGGTAGTAGCAACTTTGCGGACGGAGTGTGTAAAACTGAGGATTGTCCTTGTTGCTGCGCAGAAGGCTTATGTTGTTAATGCACCACTCGATGTGCTGCACCTCGAGCGTCGTCTGTGGATGTTGTGAACATCCGACATACACGTTTTCGATGACTACGCGATAGTTCAGTGCAAAATACTTAATGGCTTAGAAGCAAGGCGCCGAAGACGTTTTGAAACGTCACGGAACATAAGAGATATTGTAAAGAGATGAAATTGTGATTTCATGCTCGTGCCCTTGTTAAGAGGTATGAAACCTCCGACAAGATTCTTTGTCCACAAAGTAAAGGAGAAAAGCTCAATCGTCGAGCGTGTGCTCAGATTGTCTCAGTACGATAATCGCTTGAATCAAGTGGGAGTTAATCTTCCAGATGAGATAGTGATGGTTCTCCGAAGACACTGCCACCAAGCTGTGAAGAGCTTCGTGATGAACTATAACATATGAAGGATAGATACAATGATCCTTGAGCGATTCGCGATGTTTGACACTGCAAAAGTAGAAATCAAGAAGGAGCATCAATAGTTGATGGTTTGTAAAACCACTAAGTTTCAAGAAAGGCAAGGGCTAAAAGGGACACTTCATGAAACGACAAACCAGTTGCTGCTCTAATGAAACCCAATATTGAACCCGAACCCGAGACTAAGTGCTTCTGTTATGAGGGGAACGATCACTGAGGCGGAGCTACCCTAGATGCTTGGTAGATAAGAAGGCTGGCTAAGTCGATAGAAGTATATTTGATATACATGATATTGATGTGTACTTTACTAGTACTCCTAGTAGCGCGAGGGTATTGGATACCGGTTCGGTTGCTAAGTGATTAGTAACACGAAATGAAAGCTGCGGAATAAACGGAGACTAGCTAAAGGCGAGGTGAGGATACGTGTTGGAAGTATTTCCAAGGTTGATATGATCCAATGTCGCACGCTCCCTCTACCATCGGGATTGGTGTTAAACCTAAATAATTGTTATTTGGTGCTTGCGTTAAGCATGAACATGATTGGATCGTGTTTATTGCAATAGGATTATTCATTTAAAGAGAATAATGGTTACTCTATTTGCTTGAATAATTACCTTCAATGGTTTATTGAATCTCGATCATAGTGTTAGACATGTTCATGATATTGGTGCCAAAAGATACAAGGTAATGATGATAGTACCACTTACTTGTGGCACTGCCGCTTGAGTCATGTTGGTGTAAATTGCATGAAAGGCTCCATGCTGATGGATCTTTAAACTCACTTGATTTTGAATCACTTTAGACATGCAAATCATACCACATGAGCAAGGCCTTGTTTTCATTGAGATGAAACAAGATAGTAACTTGTTGGAAGTAATACATTTTGATGTATACAGTCCAATGAGTGCTGAGGCACGCAGTGGATATCATTATGTTCTTACTTCAGTGATGATTTGAGTAGATACAAGAGTATTTACTTAATGAATCATAAAAGTCTGAAATATTGAAAAGTTCAATTCTGTTTGAGAGTGAAGTTCATCGTAACAAGAGGATAAACTGTCTACGATATTATCATAGAAATGAATATCTGAGTTGCGAGTTTTGGTACACAGTTAAGACAATGTGGAAGTTGTTTCGCAATTCATGCCACCAAGAACACCATGGTGTGATGGTGTGTCCGAACGTCATAGCCGCAACCTATTTGATATGGTGCATACTATGATGTCTCTTATCGAATTACCACAATCATTTATGGGTTATGCATTAGAGACAACCGCATTCACTTTGAATAGGGCACCGCGTATTTCCGTTGAGATGACACAATATAGACAATGGTTTAGAGAAACCTAAGCTGTCGTTTCTTGAAAGTTTGGGGCTAGGATGCTTATGTGAAAAAGTTTCAGTCTGATAAGCTCGAACCCAAAGCGGATAAATGCATCTTCATAGGATATCCAAAATAGTTGGATACATCTCCTATCTCAGATCCGGAAGCAAAGTGTTTGTTTCTAGAAAACGGGTCCTTTCTCGAGGAAAGGTTTCTCTCGAAAGAATTGAGTGGGAGGGTGGTAGAACTTGATGAGGTTATTGAACCATCACTTCAACCAGTGTGTAGCAGGGCGCAGGAAGTTGTTCCTATGGCGCCTACACCAATTGAAGTGGAAGCTGATGATGGTGATCATTAAGCATTGGATCAAGTTACTACAAACCTTGTAGGTCGACAAGGTCGCATACTACTACAGAGTGGTACGGTAACCCTGTCTTGGAGGTCATGTTGTTGAACAACAATGAACCTACGAGTTATGGAGAAGCAATGGTGGGCCCGGATTCCAACAAATGGTTGGAGGCCATGAAATCCGAGAGAGAATCCATGTGTGAGAACGAAGTGTAGACTTTGGAAGAACTACTTGATGGTCATAGGACTATTAAGTAAAGAAGGATCTTTATAAGGAAGACAGACGATGATGGTGAAACGTCACCATTAAGAAAAGCTCGACTTGTCGCAAGGATGTTTTCCGACAAGTTCAAAGAGTTGACTATGATGAGACTTTGTCACTCATAGCGATGCTAAAGATCTGTTGGAATTATGTTAGCAGTTGTTGCATTATTTATGAAATATTGCACATAGGATGTCAAAACATTGTTTTCCTCGACGGAAAGGTTGTATGTGATACAACCGGAAAGTTTTGTCAATCCTAAGGATGCTAACAAGCATGCAAGCTTTAGCGATCCTTCTATTGACTGGTGCAAGCATCTCGGAGTTGGAATATATGCTTTGATGAGTTGATCAAAGCTTTTGGGTTTATACAAGGTTTATGAGAAACTTGTATTTCCAAAGAAGTGAGTGGGAGCACTATAGAATTTCTGATAAGTATATGTGGTTGACATATTGTTGATCAGAAGTAATGTAGAATTTCTGTGAAGCATAAAAGGTTGTTTGAAAGGAGTTTTTCAAAGGATTACCTAGATTGAGCTACTTGAACGTTGAGCATCAAGATCTATGGAGATAGATCGAAACGCTTAATAGAAGTTTCAACAAGATGCATGCCTTAACAAGTTTTTGAAGGAGTTCAAAATAAATCGGCAAAGAAGGAGTTCTTGACTGTGTTGTAAGGTGTGAATTTGAGTAAGACTCAAAACCTGACCACGGCAGAATAAAGAGAATAGACGAAGGTCGTCATCTATGCCTTAGCCGTAGACTCTAAAGTATGCCATGCTGAGTACCGCACCTGATGTGTGCCTTGCAGCAAGTCTGTTAAGAGGTACAGAGAGTGATCCAGGATTGAATCACTGATCAGCGGTCAAAGTTACCTTTAGTAACTAAATGGACTAAGGAATTTTTCTCGATTATGGAGGTGGTTAAAGAGTTCGTCGTAAAGGGTTACGTCGATGCAAGCTTTGACACTAATCCGAATAACTATGAGTAGTGAAACGGATTCGTATAGTAGAGTAGATATTTGGAGTATTTCCGAATAGCACGTAGTAGCAGCATCTATAAGATGACATAAAGATTTGTAAAGAACACACGGATCTGAAAGTTTCAGAACCGTTGACTAAAACCTCTCTCACGAGCAAGACGTGTTCAGACCCCAGAACTATATGGGTGTTGGATCCGTTGAAATCACATGGTGATGTGAACTAGATTATTGACTCTAGTGCAAGTGGGAGACTGTTGGAAATATTCCCTAGAGGAAATAATAAATTAGTTATTATTATATTTCTTTGTTAATGATAATCGTTTGTTATCCATGCTATAATTGTATTGATTGGAAACACAATACTTGTGTGGATACATAGACAAAACATTGTCCCTAGTAAGCCTCTAGTTGACTAGCTCGTTGATAAAGATGGTCAAGGTTTCCTGGCCATAGGCAAGTGTTGTCACTTGATAACGGGATCACATCATTAGGAGAATCATGTGATGGACTAGACCCAAACTAATAGACGTAGCATGTTGATCGTGTCATTTTGTTGCTACTGTTTTCTGCGTGTCAAGTATTTGTTCCTATGACCATGAGATCATATAACTCACGGACACCGGAGGAATGCTTTGTGTGTGTCAAACGTCGCAACATAACTGGGTGACTATAAAGGTGTTCTACAGGTATCTCCGAAGGTGTCCGTTGAGTTAGTATGGATCAAGACTGGGATTTGTCACTCCGTGTGACGGAGAGGTATCTCGGGGCCCACTCGGTAATACAACATCACACACAAGCCTTGCAAGCAATGTGACTAAGTGTAAGTCATGGGATATTGTATTACGGAACGAGAAAAGAGACTTGCCGGTAACGAGATTGAAATAGGTATGCGGATAACGACGATCAAATCTCGGGCAAGTAACGTACCGAAGGACAAAGGGAATGACATACGGGATTAAATGAATCCTTGACACTGAGGTTCAACCAATAAGATCTTCGGAGAATATGTAGGATCCAATATGGGCATCCAAGGCCCTTTATTGGATATTGACCGAGGAGTGTGTCGGGTCATGTCTACATAGTTCTCGAACCCGTGGGGTCTGCACACTTAAGGTTCGGTGACGTTTCGATATAGTTGAGTTATAGGTGTTGGTAACCGAAATTTGTTCAGAGTCGCAGATGAGATCCAGGACGTCACGAGGAGCTCCGGAATGGTCCGGAGGTAAAGATTGATATATAGGAAGTCCTATTTTGGTCACCGGAAAAGTTTTGGGCTCATCGGTAGTGTACCGAGAGTGCCGGGAGGGTTGCCGGGGACTATTGGGAGGGGTGTCACGCCCCAAGGGGTATCATGGGCTATGGGAAGATATAAACCAGACCCTAGTGGGCTGGAATAAGTTCCCACTAAGGCCCATAAGGTTTGAGAAGGAAAAAACACAAGGTGGAAAGAGTTTCCAAGTGGGAAGGTGGAATCCTACTCCAAGTAGGATTGGAGTAGGACTCCTCCACCTCCAATTTCGGCCAAACCTTGAGGGTTTGAGGCTGCCACCTCCCCTACCTCCCTCCTATATATACTAGAGGTATTGAGCGTTTTTGAGACACAACTTTGCCACGTGCTGCTCGACCCTATACCACGCAGTTTTTCCTCTAGATCGTATTTCTGCGGAGCTTAGGCGAAGCCCTGCCGGAGTAGATCATCACCACCACCGGCGCGCCGTCACGCTGCCGGAGAACTCTTCTACGTCTCCGCCCCCTCTTGCTGGATCAAGAAGGTGGAGATCGTCATTGAGCTGTACGTGTGTTGAACGCGGAGGTGCCGTCCGTTCGGCACTAGATCGGAACGGATCATGAGACGGATCGCGGGACGGATCGTGGGACAGATCGCGAGACGGTTCATGGGACGGTTCGTGGGGTGGATCGAGGGACGTGAGGACGTTCCACTACATCAACCGCGTTTCTTAACATTTCCTGTTGTGCGATCTACAAGGGTACGTAGATCGGAAATCCGCTCTCAGAGATGGACATCATCATGATAGGTCTTCGTGCGGGTAGGAAAATTTTGTTTCCCATGCAACGTTCCCCAATAGGATGTTGCTGCGTTAGCTCATGTCTAGCGTGCATCTTGCCATGTCATGCATTGTGTTGCACCGTTGCTATTATTTATTGTTTCTTCCCCCTCTTCTTACCGGTAGACCCCGAGACTGACGTTGCTGCCGGGTACATCTACGACCCTACCGATCAGTCCTTTGCCGTAGAGCAGCAAGGTAAGCAAAACCCCTTGATCATTCTTATATCGCCTATGTCTTTCTTCCTACTACTTGCATTAGTATTTTGCTACTGTTGTAATTAGCTCCTATATCTGATGCATAGCCTATTTTTGATGAACTGCTACTTTCAGCGTTGTACTTTAACCTACTTAGTATAGGTGGAGCAGTCATCCCCTTTGACCCCGTAGTCCAGTTGCCCCGCTTACTTTCAAATCTCGATCCCTAATCGACGAGCCAGACCCGACACATCACATACACCCCCTTAGTCATACGACGCTACAGAGATACTATCGGGTACCGAGGGTGACACCTCACTAAGTATTCTTGATGATATCTCTGTAGTATAGCTAGTCGGTCATGGTTATCGAGGGTGATTCCTCTTTCACCATTCCCGACGATGCCTCTGTCGTGCAACCCCTCAAATGTGGGACCCCCAAGGGTGATTCCTCTAAGCCCACCTTGACGGATACATCGTTTGGAATCAAACGAGGGTGATACCTCGGATTCCCCCCCCCCCGATGTTACAACCACACAGTTACTCGACCATGTTACTGGGATCATTGGTGATTAGTCGTTAAGATGGGTGGATTCCCGCGAGACTGTGTCGATGGCCTAATTAAAATGTTAATGGATTTGGGTATTTGATCTGGGTTGGTCGGAGACCTTTTAGCACTAACCGGCTATGCGGGAAGAATTATGGGTACTCGGCGTCGCAGTATCAGCCGAAGCTTTTCAAATGTCAGCAACGTAGTGGCGCGTGCCCGAGTGGTCCCGAGATGCATCGCGCTTGTGATTAAGGGATGCTAGGACTGACGTCGGCCGCCCTCGCATCGTGCAGGAGCGCGGAGGGGAACTGGGCCCATGAACCCTTTGCGCTTAGGATTTAGACCAGCGGGCTGGCCTCTCTGATTAGTCTTAGGTGGGGCTGCGACGTGTAGATATTTCGAGGCCGGGCAGGACCCAGAAAAGTGTGTGCGGCCATAGTGTTATCGAGCGTGACGGGACATGTGGTGCACCCCTACAGGGATGAAAATTAACTATTCGGATAGTCGTGTCCACGGTTACAGGACGACTTGGAGTTGTGCCCTGATCTTATACAACTACAATTGTTACTTAACTGGAAGTAGTTGCCTCGGGATTGCTTCCTCGCAGGGAGTCCAGGGAGGATCTCTGGGCGTGACCTCACTTTAATATTGCTGCAACAATGTGACTTTTAATTTTTGTTCACCTTTTCTACTCTCGTCTATTGCTGCAAGACCCTGAAGATGCTAGTCTTCAATAGGACTAGGCCTTCTCTCTCTATTCTCGCATCGCTACAGTTAGTCCACATATTACTATTCCCTTTCTTTGATACTGATGCATACTTAGAATAGCCCTGATGTAAGACTCGCGAGTACTTTGGATGAGTACTCACCGCTGCTTTGCTCCCCCTTTGTCCCCTTGATCTGTTGCTGCGACCAGATGATGGAGCCCAGGAGATGGAGGTCCCCGCCGACGACGACTACTACCCCGACGGTGCCTACTACTACGTGGAGGCCGCTGATGATCAGGAGTAGTTAGGAGGCTCCCAGGCAGGAGGCCTCGCCTCGTTCGATCGTTGTATCTTTTGTGCTAGCCTTCTCTAAGGCACCCCATGTTTTATGTCTGTACTCAGATATTGTTGCTTCCGCTGACTCGTGTGTTTATCGAGCTTCCGTATTGTAGCCCTCGAGGCCCCTGGCTTGTAATATGAAGCTGATATTGTTTTATTTGTGTCTAGAGTTATGTTGTGATATCTTCCCGTGAGCCCTTGGGTTTGATCGTACGTATTTGCATGTATGATTAGCGTACGATTAAACGGAGGGCGTCACAAGTTGGTATCAGAGCCGACTGCCTGTAGGTAGCCCCCTTTCCAACTCCTTGGCCGAAGTTGAGTCTAGTGTTTGAAAAACTTGACTAACACTGATGTTGTGGCTTACGGGCCCACATCTCAATTGGGTGGTATTAGTATCTTTTACTCCTTTCATATACTATAGGCTCTACTCTCTCTTCTCTTTCGGGTCAAAGATTCTACTAACTCTAACATTAGGTTCTCGTAATCACATCGACCCGGAGCGCTGGACTATCTACTCTTTTCTCCTGAATATATATTACACACATTGTCATTTGACATCCGGCAATCTTATTTTCAGATGCGTCCCGCAAGACAGCACGTGCGCCTGACACAGGCCACTGAGACGACTGGGTTCCCGGCCATTTAGGTCGACCTCCTGACCAGGCTGGGATATCCCTCGTACCCCGAGTACACTGTATACGAGGACTTCCGCGAGTACAACCAGTACCAGTACCAGGCTGAGGTTCGCTTCTTTGACGAGATGGGTGGCGAGACCCTCGAGCGCCACGTCTTCTATGGTATTGGAGTGTCGGTCGAGATGGCCTTTCCATGATGCGACCTACATCGCTATCACCCGTCTCCGTGGAGCGTACCCTCACCTGGAGGAGAGCCCTTTCAGATACATCCCGCATGCTCCTGCTGGGGATGAGACTGGGTCTGATCTCACTGCCTACACTTCTGACGTTCGGGAACGCAACGACTTATCCTACGTCACTGTTTGAGCCCCCTACCTGATGCGTCGCCACGACGCGCGGGTTCTGGTGCAGTACACTGAGGCACTGGATCGTGCTTTTCAAGCTCTAACTGTGGAGCTGTATGCTACGCGTGTTTGTCTTTACGACGCATTGATAGAGCTGCAGCAATCACACTGCCCGAGGGTTCCCCCTATGCGCATCCGCAAGCCGGGCAGGACAGAGCTACCATCAGCTCTCAAGTGGACTGATGTTGGGGGTAGAACCCCTGCACTTGGACCTCAGCTCCTCGACTGGATGCGGTGCCCTCTCCAGAGTCACAACAGGACACATGGTCATGTTCCTACCTTCTATCACCACCAGCTACCAGGATTCGTTCGTCCTCTCCGATGTTGAGGTAGCCTTATCGCTATATCTCATTGTGGTACTCTTCCACCGCGTGCCTGTGTGCCACCTAGTGAATCCAGGGTATCGTCTAATGCGTCCAGGCTATCGCCAAATTTCGAGTTTTAATCGTCGGTCTGTAATCGAACTTACGTATGTGTCTGTATGTCGAACTCAACTACTATGAAGTATCTATTGCATTTCCCTTTCATCATGCTTGATTACTTCATGAATGCGTGCGATGCCTTTGCAATTACTTTAAGCTAAACTACCCCTGTTAAATATTTAACTGGATGGTTAGACCAGCTCGCCGCCCGCGTGCCCCTGCCAACGATGCACCACCCCCGCCTCCTGAGTATATGGCGGGGATGATCCAACAGTTAGAGCTGAACCGCCAGTTTATGCAAGGGCTCATGGATCAGTTCCAAAGGCCGAACATGAACCAACCGCAAGGCGTGACACTTCAAGACTTCTGCCGCCTCAACCCTGCGATCTACCGTAGATCAACTCAGCCTCTTGATGCTGATACCTGGCTCCATCACATTTCTTATGAGCTTGAGTCTACCAATGTGCCCCTGACGAGCTATGTCAACTTTGCCGCCTACTTCCTGAAGGGTCCCGCTGCTTAATGGTGGGACAGCCATAGGCGCTCTCAGCCCGATGGAACTGTCATCACTTGGGCAGAGTTCAAGGCTGCTTTCCGTGCTCGCTACATTCCTCAGGGAATCATGGACCGGAAAAAGCGTGAGTTCCGCAACCTGGTCCAGGGCAACAAGACTGTGGATGCTTATCAGCGGGAATTTCTGGACTTATCTCGCTATGCTGAAGAAGACGTTGCAATAGATGCACGCAGACAGCAGAAGTTCCATGAAGGCCTCCACCCTAATATCAAGCTGACACTTCTCGTTCAGGACTATGCTGATTTCGCCACCCTGGTGAACAAGGCTATTCAGGTTGAGACTGGTCTGCATGAATACAAGGATAGAAGCAAGCGCAACCGTGACATGGGCTCATCTTCGGGCTCATCTACACAGAAGCGGAAGATCTGGATTCCCAACAACATGTACCATGCACCTGATCCTGCTCCGAGGCCGTCCTATGATGCACCTCGCGTGCCTCCTCCACCAACTAGGCAGCCGAGGCTTCCAGCTCCACCGCCTCGAGTTCCTCCTTCCCGTCCTAAGGACGGGCTGTGCTTCAAGTGTGGCCGTCCAGGTCACCGTGCTAGAGACTGCAGGCAGAATCCGAATCAGCTGACACTTCCCTCAACTGGCAGTGGCAACAACCAGAACCGCAACTTCAACGCTAAGCCTGCTTATGTTCGTGGTCAGGCCAACAACATTGATATGGGTCAAGCTCAAGACCAGCCTGCTACCGTGATGGGTACATGATACGTCTCCATCGTATCTACTTTTCCAAACTCTTTTGCCCTTGTTTTGGACTCTAATTTGCATGATTTGAATGGAACTAACCTGGACTGACGCTGTTTTCAGCAGAATTGCCTTGGTGTTGTTTTTGTGCAGAAATGAAAGTTCTCACAACGTCCTGAAAATTTATGGAGAATATTTCTGGAAAATATGAAAAATACCTGCGCAAAGATCCACCAAAGGGGGTGGGCCAGTGGGCCACTAGCCCTGTAGCCGCCACCCCCTGGTGGCGGCTAGCAAACTTGTGGGGCCCACGTGGCTCTCCCGCCCCCAATCTCAGCTCTATAAGTTCACTTTCGTCCCAGAAAAAATCAGGAGAGAAGATTTCGTCGCGTTTGCCATACGGAGGCGCCGCCACATCCTGTTCTTCATCTGGAGGGCAGATCTGGAGTCCGTTTTCGGCTCCGGAGAGGGGAAATCGTCGCCATCGTCATCATCAACCTTCTTCCCTCTCCAATTCCATGAAGCTCTTCATCGTTCGTGAGTAATCTATTCGTAGGCTCGATGGGCAGTGATGAGTAGGATGAGATCTATCATGTAATCGAGTTAGTTTTGACGGAGATTGATCCCTAGTATCCACTGTGTTCTCAAATTGATGTTGCTACTACTTTGCCATGCTTAATGCTTGTCACTAGGGCCCGAGTGCCATGATTTCAGATCTGAAATTATTATGTTGTCACCAATATATGTGTGTTTTAGATCCGATCTTGCAAGTTGTAGTTACCTACTATGTGTTATGATCCGGCAACCCCGGAGTGACAATAACCGGAACCACTCCCGGTGATGACCATAGTTTGAGGAGTTCATGTGTTCACCAAGTGCTAATGCGTTGGTCCGGTTCTTTATTAAAAGGAGAACCTTAATATCCCGTAGTTTCCTTTTGGACACCGCTGCCACAGGAGGGATGGACAATAGATGTCATGCAAATTCTTTTCCCTAAGCACGTATGACGACACACAGAATGCATGCCTACATCACATTGACGAACGGGAGCTAGCCACATATCTCTCCGTGTTATAATTGTTGCACGATGAATATCATCCAAACAAATCATCGACCCATTGCCTACAAGTTTGTCCCACTGCTGCTGTTACTTGTCTTGCTCTGCTGCTACTGCTGTTACTTGTCTCGCTCTCCTGCTACTGTTGTTACTACTGTCGCTTGCTAGTGTTGCTACTTGCTACTGCTATCACTACTGTTGTTCCTTGCCACTGCTATTACTCTTTACACTGCTGCTACCTGCTACAATTCTGATTCGCTGGTCGTTGACGGGAACAGACAATTTCCATCAACGGGCAACTTCTGGCGCCATTGATACAATCGTTAGGAATAGTCTGCCGTCAACAGATCGTTTCTGACACCATTGTTATCATACTACTTTGCTGCTGACTCGTTGCTTGCAGATACTAATCTTTCAGATGTGCTTGAATCTGACACATTCAGCTGCTAATACTTGAGAGTATCCTCTCACCTCCTTTTGGTGTATCAAAAAATTTGGGTCGAATACTCTACCCGCGAAAACTGCTGCGATCCCACGCGCTGGTGGGCCGTCAACAACATTCTTCTAGTTTCGTTGCCAGGGAGTGCTAGCAGCATTCTTCTGGTGCCGTTGCAGGGGAAGGTCTGTTGTCATAGAGTCAGTACACTTCTCGTTAACTCAGTACCTGCTTCTGTATTGTTTGATACAGGAGCATCACAATCCTTTATGTCGGAAAATTTTGCATTCATGCATGGCATTAAGTACGAAGAGATGGACGTCCCAATAGTGGTAAGCACCCCCTCGGGCCAATGCCGACCCTCCATGGTCTGCTCCAATGTCCCCATTGAAATTGAAGGATTGGAATTCCTTGCCTCTCCCATGTTATTGAGTTCTTCCAACTTTGATCTCATAGTGGGGATGGACTGGTTAAAAGCTCATACAGCATCAGTCGTTTGTGCCACCAAGACCGTCCACCTCCTACACCCTTCAGATGAATTAATAAGCTACCATGCTCATCTCATCCGAAATGCTGAGGCACGGCTATATGCCTTGAATGCATTAAATATGTCGCCTCTTGAAGGGATTGAAAACACTCCAGTGGTCCGAGAATACCAAGATGTCTTTCCAGAAGAACTTCCGGGGATTCCCCCTGCTCGAGTTGTCAAGTTTGTCATTGACTTGGTACCCGGAACCACTCCTATTGCTAAGCGTCCTTATAAAATGCCACCACATGAACTCCTTGAACTTAAGCAAGAAATTGACAACTCGCTTCGTTTGGGTTTCATTCGTCCGAGTTCCTCTGCTTGGGGAGCACCTTCTCTCTTTGTTAAGAAGAAGGATGGGACAAATCGATTGGTTCAAGACTATCGTCCTATCAACGAGGCCACTATTCAAAACAAATATCCTCTCCCTCGGATAAATGATTTGTATGATCAACTTGCTGGTTCCACCGTCTTCTCTAAGGTCGACTTGAGATTGGGATACCACCAGATCCGTGTTCGCAAGGAGGATATACCAAAGACCGCCTTCGTTACTCATTATGGATCATACGAGTACACCGTCATGTCCTTCGGCTTAACCAATGCACCGGCAACCTTCTCTCGATTGATGAACTATATATTCATGGACTACCTTGACAAGTTCGTCGTGGTATATCTGGATGATATTCTGGTATTTTCGAAGAATAAAGAGGAACATGCCGAACATCTTCGTCTTGTACTGGATAAGCTTCGGGAGCATAAACTCTATGCGAAGTATTCCAAATGTGAATTCTGGCTAGATGAAGTGACTTACCTTGGTCATGTGATTTCCTAGGATGGTATTGCAGTCAACCCCAAACGAATTCAAGCTATTCCTGACTAGACTCCCCCGAAGAATGTCAAGCAAGTCAGAAGTTTTCTCGGACTCGCCAGCTATTGTCGTCGATTCGTCGAGAACTTCTCCAATATTGCCAAGCCCTTAACCAACCTGCTACACAAAGGTGTTAAGTATGAGTGGACTGATAAATGTTAGGAAAGTTTCCAGGCACTCAAGGACAAACTGACATCCGCTCCAGTACTTGCTCCTTCGGATACGAAAAGGGATTTCGTCATATACTGTGACGCTTCTCGTCAAGGAATAGGTTGTGTCCTAATGCAGGATCGCAAGGTGATTGCTTATGCTTCACGTCAACTGTGTGCTCATGAAGAGAACTACCCAGTCCATGATCTCGAGCTTGCCGCAGTTATTCATGCACTGAAAGAATGGCGACAATACCTTGTCGGTAATCGCTGTGAAATCTACACCGACCATCAAAGTCTGAAGTACTTGTTCACTCAGCCTGAGTTGAATTTACGTCAACAAAGATGGATGGAGCGTATAGCAGATTTTGACTGTAGTATATCATATACCCCTGGCAAGGCTAACGTAATGGCTGATGCCTTGAGTCGCAAGTCATACTGCAACCACCTCCAGGTTCATAAGGTTCGCGATCGTCTGCAAGAGGAATTCCGTAAGCTGAACCTCCATATTGTTCCTAAGGGTTACCTTGTTCCCCCTCCTGAAGAGTGTCAAAAGATGAACCTTCGTGTTGTTAATCAGGGTTCCCTCAGTAACCTAGTTGTTGAACCAGATCTTGTGAGCTCCATAAAGAATCTGCAAGGCTTTGACGATGATGTCGACAGGATTAAGAGTTATATTGCGAAGGGTAAACCCTCCTTTTTCACTGTTGCTGAAGGTGGCGCCTTGTACTTCAAGGGTCGCCTATTTGTCCCAAATAAGAAGGAAAATCTCAGGATGACCGGGAAGGTGATGAAAGAAGCTCACGACACACAATTGTCTATTCACCCGAGTAGTACCAAGATGTACCAAGACATCCGGCACAGATTCTGGTGGCCCAATATGAAACAAGACATTGCACGCTATGTGGCAGAATGTGATATATGCCGACGTATCAAAGCAGAACATCAAAAGCCTGCTGGAACTCTGCAACCTATCTCTATTCCTGAGTGGAAATGGGACCATGTTGAAATGGACTTTGTCACTGGTTTTCCCAGGTCTCAGAAAGGTAATGATGCTATTCTTTTCGTCACTGATCGACTGTCCAAAGTTGCACATTTCTTGGCCGTCAAAGAAACAATTAATGCTAGTGAGCTGGCATATCTTTATATGTCAAGAGTTGTTTCACTTCACGGTATTCCGTTGGTAATCAGTTCGGATCGTGGCAGCTTGTTCACTTCAAAATTTTGGGAAGGTTTTCAGAAGGCTATGGGGACTCATCTGTCCTTCAGCACGACATTTGATCCTCAATCCCAGGGACAAGTTGAACGAGTCAACCAAATACTCGAGGACATGATTCGGGCATGTGTCATTTCTTTCGGTAAGAAATGGGAGGAATCTCTCCCATATGTCGAGTTCTCTTACAACAATAGCTATCAAGCTAGTCTGAAGATGGCCCCTTTCAAAGTATTGTATGGACGAAGGTGTCGAACTCCTTTGAATTGGTCAGAAACTTGGGAACGATCACTCTTTGGTCCGGATATTATTCAACATGCCGAAGATCAAGTCCGCATTATTCATGAGAATCTGAAGGCTGCTCAGTCTCGTCAGAAGAGTCAGTATGACCGTCATCATCAAGATATGGTCTATCAACCTGGCGAAAAGGCTTATCTTCGTGTCACACCAATGAGAGGTGCACACTCTTTTGGGATCAAGGGCAAGTTAGCTCCTTGCTATATTGGTCCTTTCACTGTTCTCGAAAGGCGTGGAAGAGTGGCTTATCAATTGGAACTGCCGGTGAACCTTTCTCAGGTTCACGATGTCTTCCGTGTTTCTCAGCTCCGTCGCTGCTTCAAGGATCCTATTCGAGGAGTGGATCATGGTATGCTAGAGCTGCAACAAGACCTCTCCTATAAAGAGCATCCGGTCCGCATTCTCGACCAGGCTGAACGTAAGACTCGTCGCAAAGTCACCAAGTTCCTCAAGGTGCAGTGGTCAAATCATTCTGAAGATGAAGCCACTTGGGAACGCGAGGATCATCCTCGTGATGAATACCCCGAACTTTTTCCTTCTACCTCTTAATTCTCGGGAAGAGAATTCTTGTGAGTAGGGAGAATTGTGACATCCTCGACTTTTGCTACAGTGATGATTGTAATTAAGCGACAGTGATCCCAGGCTACTGATGCCACGTCACCGTTAATTATATCAATGATCTCGTGTTGGTTGAAAACCGAATCAAAGTTCGAAACTTAAAATTAAAGTCGGACGAGAAAGGTTTTCTGTTGTTGAAATAAAAATGTCGGGGAGTTATGAAAATTCTGTAATGAATTATAAACGCGAATCGGGCACTTTTGGAATTATTGGTAATCCCAATATATTTAAAAGAGGAGCTATAAATAACATAAATAAAAGAAATATAGCAAATGAAAAGAACTAAATAAAAGAAATAATTAAAAGTATATATAATAAATTGTAAAAGAAAGTAAAGAAAATAGAAAAATAAAAATAAATAATAATAAAAGAAAAAGTGAAAAGACCCCCTGGCTAACTGGGCCAAAAGTGGCCCAGCCAGCCTCCCCATCGGCCCACCCTCCTTGGGGTATAAAGCCCGAGGAGAGGCAACCGTAGCGGCCGACCCCCGGCTCCCCTCGCTCCCGTGGCCGCCGCCAGGACCGAGCCCCCGCTCGCCCTGGCCTCGCTCCCCACCAACCCCCGCACCGACCCCTACGTCCCCCGCTCACCTAATCCCAGCGACACACCGAGCCCAACCCCACCTACCGCTCGGTCCTCCCACCGACACCTCCCCTCGGCCTCACCTCTTCCCACCTAATCCCCACGAGAGGAGCCTCCCACCTCGCCTCCCAAATCGGCAGGGACCCCTGCCGAGCCCCCCTGCTACCCACCACGAGACCCCTCTCCCTCCCGAGCCACCTCCCACGGACCGAGCCCCTCCCCCACGACACCACCCCCACCGAGCCCCCGGTTCCCCCCTCGGCCCGAGGAGCCCCGCCGACTGGCCCTCCCCTGCAAGCCCCGTCGGCCTTCCCCCCCACTCCCGCGGGTCCCGGCACCCCATCCCACCCCGACCGGCAGCACCCTCCAGATCCGGCCAAGGCCTCCCTCGAGTCCCCTCCCGTCGGCCACCCCACTTCGGCGGCTCCATCCCCGAGGGCCCCTCCTCACCGGGGCCCCTCTCGGCGACCCTCCGTCCGGCTCCCCTCGTCGGCACGACCTCACCGGCACCATCTTCACCGCGCCACCGTCATCGCCTCGTCCTCCTCCTCGCCGTCTCCTCCGCCTCCCGAGAACTCCGGCTTCACCGGACCCTCTCGTCAACGTCGGTGAGCCCCTTTTCGGGCTCCTCCCACCGTCTCCTTCCTCGCGTCGTCCCGGTTTTGTTCCGGCAAACGGCGCTCTGTTCCGACGCCGTTAGGATCGATTAGACGATGTTGGAGATGTATCTCTCTCTCTGTGTGATGTTGAGTCTGTGTTAACACACACGTTGGAGTTGTGAGGAAAAAAGAGAAATAAAAATAAAACGATGTATTTACATATGTATGTATGTATTAGATGTCGTATGTATTTTGTATGTACGAGATGCACATATGTATGTATTTATGTATGTAGGTATGTGGAGAATACATGTATGTAGGAAATATGTGTATGTGGCCTAAGCCACTTACCGGTGGGGCCAACTCACCACGCTGTCTATGACAGGGAGGCCCCACAACCTGTTTTAAGAAAAGTGAAAATGAAAATATAAATGTAAATATAATGTTTTTATTAAATAAATAAATAGATATATTATTTAATTAATTATTTGGTTAATTAGAATAATTAGAGTATGACACGTGGGTCCCCCACTAAATTAATCTGATTAATTACTATTTAATCTTAATTAAAAACTTGTCTCTATGACGCTCGGGACCCATTGGTCAGTTGACCAGTCAAGTGCTGATGTCAGCATGACATCATGCTGATGTCATAATTGCTTTTAATTAAATTAATTAAATCTGTTTTTAATTCCTATTTTTTGAATAAAACTTTAAAAATTAATATAAAATAATATGTAAGTGAGATCAATATATTTTCAACATGAAAGTTGATCAGCAGAACGAGACGAACCCGGATACACGGTCCATTCATTTGTCACGCGTCCCTAGCATAGCAAACATGGAACTTTTCCATCATTTCCAGTCTCACCGGTAGTAGCCAGAGACCCGGAAAATATCGTCAGATATTCTTCCGACCCGTCAATGACGGGCGTTGCTGCGTTAGCTTATGTCTAGCGTGCATCTTGCCATGTCATGCATTGTGTTGCACCGTTGCTATTATTTATTATTTCTTCCCCCTCTTCTTACCGGTAGACCCCGAGACTGACGCTGCTGCCGGGTACATCTACGACCCTGCTAATCAGTCCTTTGCCGCAGAGCAGCAAGGCAATCAAAACCCCTTGATCATTCCTATATCGCCTATGTCTTTCTTCGTACTGCTTGCATTAGTATTTTGCTACTGTTGTAGTTAGCTCCTATATCTGATGCATAGCCTATTTTTGATGAACTGCTACTTTCAGCGTTGTACTTTAACCTGCTTAGTATAGGTGGAGCAGTCATCCCCTGTGACCCCGTAGTCCAGTTGCTCTGCTTACTATCAAATCTCGATCCCTGATCGACGAGCGAGACCCGACACATCACATACACCCTCTTAGTCGTACGACGATACAAAGATACTATCGGGTACCGAGGGTGACACCTCGCTAAGTACTCCTGATGATATCTCTGTAGTATAGCTAGTCGGTCATGGTTATCGAGGGTGATTCCTCTTTCACCATTCCCGACGATGTCTTTGTCGTGCAACCCCTCAAGTGTGGGACCCCCGAGGGTGATTCCTCTAACCCCACCTTGACGGATACATCGTTCGGAATCCAACGAGGGTGATACCTCTGATCCCCCCCCCCCGATGTTACAACCACACAGTTACTAGAACATGTTATTGGGATCATTGGTGATTAGTTGTTAAGACGAGTGGATTCCCGCGAGACTGTGTCGATGGCCTAATTAAAATGTTATTGGATTTGGGTATTTGATCTGGGTTGGTCGGAGACCTTTTTGCACTAACCGGCTACGCGGGATGAATTATGGGTACTCGGCGTCGTGGTATCAACCGAAGCTTTTCAGATGTCAGCAACGTAGCGGTGCGTGCCCGAGTGGTGCCGAGATGCATCACGCTTGTGATTAAGTGATGCTAGGACTGACGTCGGCCGCCCTCGCATCGTGCAGGAGCGCGGAGGGGAACTGGGCCCATGAACCCTTTGCGCTTAGGATTTAGACCGGCGAGCTGACCTCTCTGATTAATCTTAGGTTGGGCTACGACGTGTCGATATTCCGAGGCCGGGCGGGACCCAGAAAAGTGTGTCCGGCCAGAGTGTTATCGAGCGTGACGAGACATGTGGTGCACCCCTGCATGGATGAAAATTAACTATTCGGATAGCCATGTCCACGGTTACAGGACGACTTGGAGTTATGCCTTGATCTTATACAACTACAATTGTTACTTAACTGGAAGTAGTTGCCTCAGGATTGCTTCCTTGCAGGGAGTCGAGGGAGGATCTGTGGGCATGACCTCACTTTAATATTGTTGCAACAATATGACTTTTAATTTGTGTTCACCTTTTCTACTCTCGTCTATTGCTGCAAGACCCTGAAGATGCTAGTCTTCGATAGGACTAGGCCTTCTCTCTCTATTCTCGCATCGCTGCAGTCAGTCCACACATAACTATTCCCCTTCTTTGATACTGATGCATACTTAGAATAGCCCTGATGTAAGACTTGCGAGTAGTTTGGATGAGTACTCACCGCTGCTTTGCTCCCCCTTTGTCCCCTTGATCCGTTGCTGCGCCCAGATGATGGAGCCCAGGAGATGGAGGTCCCCGCCGACGACTGCTAGCCCGACGGTACCTACTACTATGTGGAGGCCGTTGATGATCAGGAGTAGTTAGGAGGCTCCTAGGCAGGAGGCCTCGCCTCGTTCGATCGTTGTATCTTTTGTGCTAGCCTTCTCTAAGGCACCCCATGTTTTATGTCTGTACTCAGATATTGTTGCTTCTGCTGACTCGTGTGTTTATAGAGCTTCCGTATTCTAGCCCTCGAGGCCCCTGGCTTGTAATATGAAGCTGATATTATTTTATTTGCGTCTAGAGTTGTGTTGTGATATCTTCCCATGAGTCCTTGGGTTTGATCGTACGTATTTGCGTGTATGATTAGCGTACGATTAAACCGAGGGCGTCACAATAATTCCTCGTTGATTTTCATGGCTTTTGGAGTTGCGGAGAATAGGTATCTCAAACTTGCTCCCTTTTCAGACCAGAATTCCAACTGCCGGCATTCTCCCTCTTCATGTAAACCTTATAAAATAAGAGAGAAAAGGCATAAGTATTGTACCGTGAAGTGTAATAACGACCCATAAAGCGATAAATATCAACATGAAAGCATGATGCAAAAATGGACGTATCAGCGTCCAGAAGGTCACCGGCTGCCTCGCCTTGCTCAGCCGCTTCAGCAGCCGGCTGGGAGAGAAGGCCCTTCCACTCTACTGCCTGCTCAAGAAGGCACACGACTTCGTCTGGAGAGACGAAGCCGACGAGGCCCTGCGCGACCTCAAGCATATGCTGACCACCGTGCCGGTGCTGGCCGCGCCGGCAGACAAAGAGCCGATGCTGCTCTACATCGCGGCAACCAGCCGCGTCGTCAACGTCATCATGGCCATCGAGCATTCCGAGCTAGGCCGAGGCCGGCCGGTCTAGCGACCGCTTTACTACATGAGGGAGGTGTTGTCCGCCTCCAAGCAAAACTACCCGCACTACCAGAAGATGTGCTACGGTGTGTTCCTGGCGGCCCTGAAGCTCAAGCCCTACTTCGAGGCCCACCCGCTCACGGTAGTAAGCACCGCTCCCCTTGGGGAGATCATGGGCAACATGGATGCGGCTACCGCATCGACAAGTAGACTCTCGAGCTAGCCTACCACGACATCAAGTACGAATCCCGCACGGCAGTCAAGTCACAAGCCGTGGCGGACTTCCTCGTTGACTGGGCAGAAACGGAGTACCTGCCGCTGCCTCCCGACTCCACCCATTCACGGATGCACTTCGATGGCTCGAAGATGTGCACCTGGCTCGAAGCCGGCATCGTTCTCTCCCCCCCAAGGGGGGCCTGTTGCAGTACGTCCTGCAGATCCACTTCGCCGCGTCGAACAAAGTGGCGGAGTACAAAGCACTCACCCATGGCCTCCGGCTAGCCAGGGAGATCGGCGTCCGACGCATCCTCTGCTTTGGCGACTCCGACTTGGTGGTGCTGCAAGTCACTGAAGAATGGGACGTGAGAGATGCGAACATGGCCAGCTATCGCTTCCTAGTCCAGCAGCTGACCAGCGGTTTCGAGGGCTATGAGTTCAACCACATCCTTCGAGCCGGCAATGAGGCCGCCGATGAGCTAGCAAAGACCGGCTCCACCAGGCAGCCCATCCCAGCCGGCATGTCCTTGGAGCACCTGTGCAAGCCCTCCGTCACACCTTCTCCACAGTCTGAGTCCATCTTTGTTCCGGCACACTCGATGGTTGCGCCGCCGGTCCTGGGGGCTACGGATGCCAACTTGGGGACTGTCGACACCCTACTGGCTGGGACTCCAACTGGCTCATCACCAGATCCTGCCAACCAGCCTCCTGCTTCAGCTGGCTTGGGGGATACCTGCCCTCCCTTGGGATCCCTCCCGCCCGACTCAGGGACTGCGGCAGCCAGCCAGCCGCCCCCGCCCCAACAGACTCAGCCATGACGTCCGTGCTAATGGTGGTTACGGCCCCGTCCTGGGTGCAACCTTTCCTCGAGTACCTCGAAAGCGGCACCCTTCCAGCCAATGAGGTCGATGCCCGACATATCCAAAGGTGTTCCGCCGCCTATGCCATCATCAACAATGAGCTCGTCAAGCGCAGCGTGTCTGGAGTTTTCCAATGTTGCGCCAAGGCAGATTAAGGCCGCGAGATCCTCCTCGACATCCTCCAGGGGGAGTGTGGCTACCACGCCGCCTCGCGCTCCCTAGTGGCCAAGGCATTCTGCCACGGCTTCTACTAGGCGTCTGCCCTAAAAGACGCCAAGGAGTTGGTCGACAAGTGCAACGGCTGCCAGCGCTTCAAGGCGTGAATCCTACAGCCGGCGGCAGCTGTGCAGACCACCCCCCTCACATGGCCGTTCGCCATGTGGGTCCCGGACATGGTGGGTCCATTTGAAACCGCCCGGGACGACGTGACGCATCTCCTCGTGGCCGTTGACAAATTCGCAAAATGGATCGAGGCCAGGCCAATCAAGAAGCTTTACAACCCGACGGTCGTCACGTTCATCAAGGACATCACCGTCCACTACGGCCTCCCCAACTGTATCATCACCAAAAACGACACCAATTTTGCCAAAGGCGCGCTCGCCCACTACTACAGCAATCAAGGAATCCGGCTGGACTCGTGTCCGTGGCCCACCCGCAGTCAAACGGCCAGTAAGAGCGAGCAAACGGCCTCATCCTGGCCGACCTTAGACCGAGACTGGTCAAGCCGCTCGAGCAGTCCGCCAACGCCTGGGTTGAGCAACTGTCGGCTGTGCTATGGACCCTGCGAACTATGCCCAACCGGTCGACTGGTTTCACCCCATTCTTCTTGGTGTATGGGGCTGAGGTGATCATCCCCATCGATGTGGAGTTCGATTCGCCTCGGGTCACTCTATACACCGAGGCCGACGCCAAGGAGGATAGAGAAGACGATGTCGACCTCCTCAAGGAGGCACACTAGATGGCATTGTCTAGAATAGCCATTTACCAGCAGGCCCTGCACCGCTACCACAGTTGACGGGTTAGGACACTCTCATTCCGAGAGGGCGACCTGGTGCTCCGACTGATCCATCGGACACCCGGCCAGCACAAATTGTCCGCCCCATGGGAGGGCTCCTTCATCCTCGACAAAGCTCTGAGCAATAATGCCTATTATCTGGTCGACGCTCAAAAGGCAAGAAAGAACAAGAAGGACGCACCTGGCTCGGAAACAGAGCGGTCATGGAATGCAAAACTCCTCTGCCCGTTTTACAGCTGAAAAGGTGTATGTGTGTATCTGCCCTACTTTCAGTCAATGAACTGTGGGCACCCTTAAGCAAGACTTAGGGGCTGCCTTTCCCATCCTAGCTATGGTCCAAGTATTTCCTATTTGTCGATCGCCTCCGAGTCGGCCCAGCCGGCCCGGGGACTGCTGGATCACCCAATCCCCACCCCAGTTCGGCAAAGTACCATAGCTCCTCCCCCTCGACAACTTAACCCTATCCGGCAGCAGACCACAACTTGGCTATCTAGCCGGCAGGCGCAAAAGCAAAAGGGGCGGGGTTTATGGGAAATACCGACAAGGGGCGGGTCGGGTCCTGCCGCGTTGCTTAGTCCGTTCAAAAATCCAACTTGCAAAAAGCCAAAGAAACAACAACCCAGCTTCGACGGCCCCCTCCTTGCACGGCCACAGTCCATAAGCCGGCTGGCCGACAGGAAAAGGGCAAAGGAGTGGGGCACATGGGAAAAAAGGACCAAAGCAAGGAAACATAACGAACGGAAGGGCAGACAACTGCAGATTAAAACTAAAAGTGCAAGTGCTTAAATAAAAGGATAGCGGCGCAAGGCCGAGAGTACGTTACAATAGAAACATACACCCAAGTGGGTGGACTTGTCCATAACACACTTGGAGTTTTAAGGAAAGCGGGAAAGATAATAGGCGGCTACAGCGACGCCGCCTCACAGTCCCAGCCGGCGTGGTCGTCTGGCTCGTCTAAGCATCGGGGGCCGGCGGAGATTCCCGGCTAGCCACTGCCTCGCCAGTCAGTGACACCTCCACGTCACCAGTTAGCGGCGCTCCATCGTCCCCGGTCAATGGCACCTCGGCGTTGCCGACAGGCGGCTGCGTCCCTTGGGCGGAAGATTCGGCCGCGCCCCGAGCAGCCGTCTGTGTGGCTCCTATTGGAAATATGCCCTAGAGGCAATAATAAAATAGTTATAATTATATTTCCTATTTCAAGATAATCGTTTATTATCCATACTATAATTGTATTGAATGAAAACACAAAATACATTTGTGGATATATAGACAAAACAATGTCCCTAGTATGCCTCTAGTTGACTAGCTCGTTGATCAAAGATGATTAAGGTTTCCTAGCCATAGACAAGTGTTGTCAGTTGATAACGAGAACACATCATTAGGAGAATGATGTGATGGACAATACCCAAACTATAAACGTAACATGTGATCATGTCATTTTGTTGCTATTATTTTTTGCATGTCAAGTATACGTTCCTATGAGCATGAGATCATGTAACTCACTGACACCGAAGGAATGCCTCATGTGTATCAAACGTCGCAACGTAACTCGGTGACTATAAAGGTACTCCACATGTATCTCCGAAGGTGTCCGTTGGGTTAGCATGGATCGACACAGGGATTTGTCACTCTGTATGATGGAGAGGTATCTCGGGGCCCACTCAGTAATACAACATCACAAACAAGCCTTGCAAGCAATGTGACTAAAGAGTTAGCCACGAGTTCTTGTATTACGGAACGAGTAAAGAGACTTGCCGGTAACGAGATTGAAATAGGTATGGAGATACCGACGATCGAATCTCGGGCAAGTAACATATCGAAGGCCAAAGGGAATGATGTACGGGATTAACTGAATCCTTGACATAAAGGTTCAACCGATAAGATCTTTGTACAATATGTAGGATCCAATATGGACATCCACGTCCCGCTATTGGATATTGACCGGAAAGTGCCTCCGTCATGTCTACATAGTTCTCGAACCCGCAGAGTCTCTTCACTGAAGGTTCAGTGACGTTTTGATAATAGTTGAATTATTGATGTTGGTAACGAATGTTATTCAGAGTCCCGGATGAGATCCCAGACGTCACAAGGGTTTACAGAATGGTTCGGAGATGAAGATTGATATATAGGAATGTTGCATTTGGCTTTCGAAAAGATTTCGGGCATTACCGGTAAAGTACCAGGAGTGACGAATGGGTTCTGGGGTTTGACCGAGAGGTGCCACTCACCCGGGAGAGGACCTAATAGGCCTATGGGTGGCGCACCAGCCCTTAGTGGGTTGGTGAGGCCATCCCAATAATCTATTTCGACCAAAGGTAAAAAAAGGAAAAACAAAAAAAGGAAGGAGGTGGACAAGTGGGAAGGGGGTCCTCCACCAAACCGAATTGGAGGAGGATTCCTCCCCTTGCCTCGGCTGAAGACATCCTACTTTGAGTAGGAGGAAAGGCAACCCTCCCTCTTGTTCCACCTATATATAGTGGAGGTGAGAGAGGCTTTGGCACCCCAAGCCATAGTGCAACCCTCTCTCCCTCCACCACTTCGTGACACCCCGTAGCTAGTTCCGTACAGCACGGCAAAGCCCTGCCAGAGTAGCTCCACCACCATCACCGCCACGCCGTCGTGCTACCGGAGAATTCAGCTACCTCTTCATCTCTCTTGTTGGATCAATAAGGCGGAGATCGTCGGCGAGCTGTATGTGTGTTGAACGCGGAGGTGCCGTCCGTTTGGTACTACATCGGGACAGAGTTCGTGGGACGCTTGCTGTCGTGGTTTCTATCACGGCATATGTCCTCGTGAGAGAAATTAGGTGTGAGGCCATCACATCTATGTGGTGGCTTGAGAGGGGTTTGTCGGAATCGAGAGACGCGAGTTTACCCAGGTTCGGCCCCTCCGATGGAGGTAAAGCCTACGTCCTGCTTGTGCTTCATTGATCAATGTGATGATCTCGATTACAAGGGTGCAGAATCGCAACCTCTAATCTCGAGGGTGTCTAATCTGTCTATCTCTAATGACTTGAACTTATGAATCTGTCTAACTTGTCCCTCTTGGGGCGCCTTACCCCTCCTTATATAAGTGGAAGTGGTAGGTTTACATGTAGAGTCCTACTAGGAGTAGGACTAGGACTAATTCGGGTCTTGTTTCCTTCTCGGGGGAGTCTTTCCTCTTCTTGGGCCTTCTTGTGTGAGACGGCTCTCCTGGCCTCTCTATGAGCCGCCTTATACCAGGTTGCACGTTGGGCCTTGGGCCTTTAGTCTTGTCATTCGTCTGACCCGCCTACCGTTTCACCAGTGAGTCGCCAAGCTCGGTCGGGTCACCAGTGAGTCACCAAGCTCGACCGGGTCATACTTCAAGCCGGGTTACCAGCGGGGTATATCCTCGACACTTGCGATTCGGATCACGAAGACGTTCGACTACACCAACCACGTTTGTTAACGCTTCCCGCTTAGCGATCTACAAGGGTATGTGAACTTGATCTCCCATCTCATAGATGATAATCGCCATGATAGATATTCTGTGTGCGTAGGAACATTTTTGTTTCCCATGCGACGTTCCCAACAATGGTATCAGAGCTAGGTTCATGCGTAGATGATATCTCGAGTAGAACACAAAAGAGTTTGTGGGAGTTGATGTTACATTTGCTGCCCTCCTTAGTCTTTTCTTGATTTAGCGATATTTTTGGATTGAAGCGGCCCGGACAAACATTGCTCGTACGCTTACGAGAGACCGGTTTCATCGACTAACATGCAACTTGTTGCATAAAGATGACTGGCGGGTGTTTGTTTCTTCAACTTTAGTTGACTCGGATTTGACCGAGGCGGTCCTTGGAGTAGGTTAAATAGCAATTTGCATATCACCATTGTGGCTTTGAGTAAGTACGATGCGATCGTACTAGATACCCATAGCAGCCACGTAAAATTTGCAACAAAAAATTAGAGGACGTCTAACTTGTTTTTGCAGGGTATGCACGTGATGTGATATGGGAAAAGACATGATATGATATATTGGATGTATGAGATGTTCATGTTGTAATATTTAAAATATCGACTTGCACGTCGATGCTATGGCAACGGGCATGAGCCATAAGGTTGTCTTTAATTATTTTGCGCTTGGAGATGCTTTGCTTTATCGCTAGTCATAGCTTTAGTAGTAACAACATAGTTAGCACGACAACCTCGATGGCAACATGATGATGGAGATCATGGTGTGGCGCCAGTGATGATAGAGATCATGTCGGTGCTTTGGTGATGGATATCAAGAAGCACTATCGGACCTCGCAGGTCGACAAGATCACGTACTGCCACTGAGTGGTGCGGTAATCCTGTCTTATCAATCATGTTGTTAGACAACAATGAACCTGTGAATTATGAAGAAGCAATAGTGGGCCTGGATTCCAAAAAATGGCTGGAGGCCATGAAGTCCGAGATAGGATCTATGTATGAAAACAAAGTGTGGACTTTGGAAGTATTACCTGAAGGTCGCAAGGCTATTCAGAACAAATGGATCTTTAAGAAGAACACGGACGCGGACGATAATGTAACCATTTATAAAGCTCGACTTGTGCCAAAGGGTTTTTCACAAGTTCAAGGAGTTGACTACGATGAGACGTTCTCACCGGTAGCGATGCTTAAGTCCGTCCGAATTATGTTAGCAATAGCTGCATTTTTCGATTATGAAATCTGGCAGATGGATGTCAAAATGGCGTGCCTTAACGGTTTTCTTAAGGAAGAGTTGTATATGATGCAACCCGAAAGTTTTGTCTATCCAAAGAATGCTAACAAAGTATGCAAGCTCCAGTGATCCATTTATGGACTACTGCAATCATCTCGGAGTTGTAATAAGCGCTTTGATGAGGTGATCAAAGCATTTGGGTTTATACAAGTTGTTGGAGAATCTTGTATTTACAAGAAAGTGATGGGAGCTCTCTGGCGTTTCTAATATTGTATGTCGATGACATATTGCTGATTGGAAACAATGTGGAGTTTTTAGAGAGCATAAAAGATTACTTGAACAAATGTATTTCTATGAAGGACCTAGGAGAACTGCTTACATTCTAGGCATTAAGATCTATAGGGATAGATCGAGACGCCTGATAGGACTTTCACAAAGCACATACCTTGATAAAGTTTTGAAGAAGTTCAAAATGGAACAGTCCAAGAAGGGGTTCTTGCCAGTATTACAAGGTATAAAGTTGAGTAAGACTCAGTGTTCAGTAACTGCGGAAGATAGAGAAAAGATGAGTACCGTCCCCTAGGCTTCAGACATAGGGTCTATGATGTATGCAATGTTGTGCACTAGACCGGAAGTCAGCCTGGCCATAAGTATGGCATGCAGGTTTCAAAGTAATCCAGGAATGAATCACTGGACGGCGGTCAAGAATATTCTGAAGTACCTGAAAAGGACTAAGGAAATGTTTCTTGTTTATGGAGGTGACGAAGAGCTCGTCGTAAAGGGTTACGTCGACGCGAGATTTGACACTAATCCGGATGACTCTAAGTCTCAAACCGGATACATATTTATTCTTAATAGGGGTGCGGTAAGCTGGTGCAGTTCCAAGCAAAGTATCGTGGCAGATCCTACATGGCTGCCTCGGAGGCAACTAAGGAGGGTGTCTGGATGAAGCTGTTCATGACGGTCTTGGAGTTGTGCCGAGTGCACTAAATCCAATAACTTTGTTCTCTGTCAACACTGGTGCCATTGCTTTAGCAAAGGAACCAAAGTATCACAAGAAGACCACACACATCAAGCGACGCTTCAACCTCATCCGCGACTACGTCGAAGGAGAGGACGTAAATATTTACAAAGTGCACACGAATCTGAATGTAGCAGATCCGCTGACTAAACCTCTTCCACGAGCGAATCATGATCAACACCAGAACTGTATGGGTGTTAGAATCATTCCAATGTAAGTCGCATAGCGATGTGAGGACTAGATTATTGACTCTAGTGCAAGTGGGAGACTATTGGAAATATGCCATAGAGGCAATGATAATATAGTTATTATTATATTTCCAGTTTCAAGATAACCGTTTATTATCCATGCTATAATTGTATTGAGTGAAAGCATAGATACATGTGTGGATATATAGACAAAACAATGTCCCTAGCAAGCCTCTAGTTGGCTAGCCAGTTGATCAAGGATGGTTAAGGTTTTCTGACCAGACGCAAGTGTTGTCACTTGATTACTTGATCACATCATTAGGATAATCATGTGATGGACTAGACCCAAACTATGAACGTAGCATGTGAATGTATCATTTTATTGCTATTGTTTTCTGCGTGTCAAGTATTCATTCCTATGACCATGAGATCATGTAACTCACTAACACCGAAGGAATACCTTGTGTGTATCAAATGTCACAATGTTACTGGGTGAATATAAAGGTGCTCTACAGGTATCTCGGAAGGTGTCTGTTGAGTTAGCATGGACCAATACTAGGATTTGTCACTCCGTGTGACGGAGAGGGTCTGCACACTTAAGGTTCGATTATGTTTTAGTATAGTTGAGTTATATGTGCTGGTGACCGAAGGTTGTTCGGAGTCCCGGATGAGATCACGGACGTCACGAAGGTTTCCGGAATGGTCCGGAAACGAAGATTGATATATAGGATGGTTTCATTTGGTGATCGGAAAGTTTTTAGGCATTACCGACAATGTATCAGGAGTGATGAATGGGTTCCAGATATTCACCGGGAGGGGCCCACCCACCCGAGAGTGAGCCCAGTGACCCTAGGGTGGCGCACCAGCCCTTAGTAGGCTGGTGAAGTCAGCCCAAGAGGGACATGGCGCCACAAGTGTAAAAAACCAAAAGGAAAGAAAAAAACAAGGAAAGAGGGAGGTGCGAAGGAAGGAGAGGACTCCTTCCCCCAAACCGAATTGGGGTGGGAGTCCACCTCTCCCTTCGGCCGGCGCCCTTGGGGCTCCCTTGAGCCCCAAGGCTAGACCCTCCCCTCGTCCTATATATATTGGTGGTTTTAGGGATTTTGAGACACAACTTTTGCCACATGCAACTCAAACCTATACCACGTAGTTCGTCCTCTAGATCGGATTTCTGCGGCGCTCGGGCGGAGCCCTGCAGGAGTATATCATCACCACCACCGGCATGCTGTCACGCTTCCCAAGAACTCATCTACTTCTCCGTATCTCTTGTTGTATCAAGAAGGCCGAGATCTTCATCGAGTTGTACGTGTGCTGAATGCAGAGGTGCCGTTCGTTCGGCACTAGATCGGAATAGATCGTGGGACGGATCGTGGGACGACGGTGATTTGAATCATGAAGCTATACCACTACATCAACCGCGTTTCTTAATGCTTCCCACTTAGCGATCTACAAGGGTATGTGGATCTAATATACTCTCGTAGATGAACATCGCCATTATAGGTCTTCGTGTGCGTTGGAAAATTTTGTTTCCCATGCAACGTTCCCCAACAGTGGCATCATGAGCTAGGTTCATGCGTAGATGTTATCTCGAGTAGAACACAAAAGGTGTTGTGGGCGTTGATGTTCGATTTGCTGCCCTCCTTAGTCTTTTCTCGATTCGGCGGTATTGTTAGACTGAAGCGGCCCGGATCGACATTACTCGTACGCTTACGAGAGACTGGTTTCATCAACCCACATGCAACTCGTTGCATAAAGATGATTGGCGGGTGTCGGTTTCTTCAACTTTAATAGAATTGGATTTGACCGAGGCGGTCCTTGGAGAGAGATTAAATTGAAATTTGCACATCTCCGTTGTGGTTTTTGCGTAAGTAAGATGCGATCATACTAGATACCCATAGCAACCACGTAAAACATGCAACAACAAATTAGAGGACGTCTAACTTGTTTTTGCACGGTATGCTTGTGATGTGATATGGCCAAAGACATGATATGATATATTGGATGTATGAGATGATCATGTTGTAATAGTTAATATCGACTTGCACGTCGATGCTATGGCAACCGGAAGGAGCCATAAAGTTGTCTTTAAAACTAACGTGTGTGTTTACAGATGTGTTTACTATATCGCTAGGTTGTTGCTTTAGTAGTAATTGCATAGATAGTACGACAAGCTCGATGGCGGCATGATGATGGAGATCATGGTGTGGCACCGGTGACAAGAAGATCATGCCGGTGCTTTGGTGATGGAGATCAGGAAGCACAAGATCATGGCCATATCATGTCACTTATGAATTGCATGTGATGTTAATCGTTTTATGAACCTTATTTTGCTTAGAACGATGGTAGCATTATAAGGTGATCCCTCACTAAAATTTCAAGATGAAATTGTGTTCTCCCCTACTATGCACCGTTGCGACAGTTCATCGTTTCGAGACACCATATGATGATCGGGTGTGATAGACTCAACGTTCACATACAACGGGTGCAAAACAGGTGCACACGCGAAACACTTGGGTTAAACTTGACGAGCCTAGCATGTGAAGACATGGCCTCGGAACACAAGAGACCGAAAGGTCGAGCATGAATCGTATAGTTGATATGATTAGCATAGAGATGTTTACCACTGAAACTATACTCAACTCACGTGACGATCGGACTTGAGTTAGTGAATTTGGATCATGCACCACTCAAATGACTAGAGGGGTGTACTTTTTGAGTGGGAGTTTATTAAGTAATTTGATTAGTTAAACTCTAATTATCTTGAACATAGTCTAAGTCCACTTTGCAATATTTTATGTTGTAGATCAATGGCTCACGCAGTAGCAACCCAGAATTTCAATACGTTCCTAGAGAAAGCTAAGTTGAAAGATGATGGAAGCAACTTTGTAGACTGGGCATGTAATCTTAGGCTCATCCTACAAGCTGGGAAAAATAATTATGTCCTTGATACTGCGCTAGGAGAAGAACCACCCGCTACGTCTGACCAAGATGTTTTGAACGCTTGGCAATCACGTAAGGAGGACTACTCACTAGTTCGATGTGCAGTCTTGTATGGCTTGGAACCCTGACTTCAATGTCACTTTGAGCGTCATGGAGCATATGAGATGTTCCAGGAGTTGAAGTTTATCTTTCAGAAGAACGCCCTGATCGAGTGGTATGAGACCTCCGATAAATTATATGCTTGCAAGATGGAGGAGAATTCGTCTGTCAGTGAACATGTGCTCAAAATGTCTCGGTACTCAAACCGTCTAGCTGAGTTGGGGATTGAACTCCTGCAAGAGGCTATCACTGAAAGAATTCTTCAATCACTGCCACCTAGCTATAAGATCTTTGTGTTGAACTATAACATGCAAGGGATGAACAAGTCACCCGGTGAGTTATTTGCGACGCTGAAAGTCGCAGAGTGAGAACTCCGAAAAGAGCATCAAGTGTTGATGGTCAATAAGACCACTGGTTTCAAGAGAAACGACAAAGGAAAGAAGGGCAACTCCAAGAAGATCGGCAAGCCTGTTTCCAATCCGACGAACAAACCCAAGGCCGGACCTAAGCCGGAAACAGAGTGTTATTATTGCAAGGGGATGGGTCACTGGAAGCGCAACTGCCCCAAGTATTTGGATGATAAGAAGGCGGCCAAAGGAAAAATCAGGTATATTTGATATACATGTTATTGATGTGTACTTAACCAACTCTCATAGTAGTGCCTGGGTATTTGATACCGGTTCCGTTGCTCATATTTGCAACTCGAAGCAGGAACTGCAGAATAAACGAAGGCTGGCGAAGGATGAAGTGACGATGCGCGTGGGAAATGGTTCCAAGGTTGATGCAATCGCCGTCGGAATAGCCTCACTTCAGTTACCATCGGTATTAGTTATGAACTTAAATAATTGTTATTTAGTGTCTGCGTTAAGCATGAACATTATATTTGGATCTTGTTTATTGGGAGACAATTACTCGTTTAAGTCAGAGAATAATGGTTGTTCTATTTCTATGAGTAATATCTGTTATGGTCATGCACCCAATGTGAGAGTATTATTCATATTGAATCTTGATTGTGATGACACACATATACATAACATTGAGACCAAAAGATGTAGAGTTAACAATGATAGCGCCACGTTTTTGTGGCAGTGCCACTTAGGTCATATTGGTGTAAAGCGCATGAAGAAACTCCATTCCAATGGGCTTTTGGAGTCACTTGATTTTGAATCACTTGACACGTGCGAACCATGCCTCATGGGCAAGATGACTAAGACTCCATTCTCCGGAACAATGGAGCGTGCAAGTGACTTGTTGAAGATCATACATACCGATGTGTGCGGTCCAATGAGTGTGGAGGCACGCGGCGGATATCATTATTTTCTGACCTTCACTGATGATTTGAGTAGGTATGGGTATATCTACTTGATGAGGCGCAAGTTTGAAACGTTTGAGAAGTTCAAGGAATTTTAGAGTGAATTTGAAAATCATCGTAACAAGAAGATCAAGTTCCTACGTTCTGATTGTGGGGGAGAATATCTGAGTTTCGTGTTTGGTGCTCACTTGAGACAATGTGGAATCGTTTCACAGTTAACACCGCCTAGAACACCACAGCGTAATGGTGTGTTCGAACGTCGTAATCGTACTTTGTTAGAAATGGTGCGATCTATGATGTCTCTTATCGATTTGCCGTTATTGTTTTGGGGTTATGCATTAGAGACAACTGCATTCACTTTAAATAGGGCACCATCAAAATCCGTTCAGACAACACCATACGAGCTGTGGTATGGCAAGAGGCCAAATTTGTCGTTTCTTAAAGTTTGGGGATGTGATGCTTATGTCAAAAAGCTTCAGCCTGAAAAGCTGGATCCCAAAGCGAAAAAGTGCGTCTACATAGGTTACCCAAAGGAGACAGTTGGGTACACCTTCTATATCAGATCCGAGGGCAAAGTGTTTGTTGCTAAGAATGGAGTTTTCTTGAGAAGGAGTTTCTCTCGAAAGAAGTGAGTGGGAGGAAGATAGAACTTGGTGAGGTTGCCGAACCTCTAATCCCTCTAGATGGTGGCGTAGGGCAAGGGGAAACCTCTGTCGAAGCGATGCCGGTTGAGGAGGAAACTAATGATGATGATCATGAAGTTTTGGATCAAGTTACTGTCGGACCTCGCAGGTCGACAAGATCACGTACTGCTCCTGAGTAGTATGGTAATTATGTCTTATCAATCATGTTGTTAGACAACAATGAACATGCGAATTATGAAGAAGCAATGGTCGGCCCAGATTCCAACAAATGGATGGAGGTCATGAAGTCCGAGATAGGATCTATGTATGAAAACAAAGTGTGGACTTTGGAAGTATTACTTGAAGGTCGCAAGGCTATTCAGAACAAATGGATCTTTAAGAAGAAGACAGACGCGGACGGTAATGTAACCATTTATAAAGATCGACTAGTGGCAAAGGGTTTTTCACAAGTTCAATGAGTTGACTACGATGAGACGTTCTCACACGGAGCGATTCTTAAGTCCGTCCGAATCATGTTAGCAATAGCTGCATTTTTCGATTATGAAATCTGGCAGATGGTTGTCAAAACAGCGTTCCCTAACAGTTTTCTTAAGGAAGAGTTGTATATGATGCAACCCGAAGGTTTTGTCGATCCAAAGAATGCTAACAAAGTATGCAAGCTCCAGCGATCCATTTATGGACTGGTGTAAGCATCTCGGAGTTGGAATAAGCGCTTTGATGAGGTGATCAAAGCATTTGGGTTTATACAAGTTGTTGGAGAATCTTGTATTTACAATAAAGTAAGTGGGAGCTCTGTGGCGTTTCTAATATTGTATGTGGATGTCATATTGCTAATTGGAAACAATGTGGAGTTTCTAGAGAGGGTAAAAGATTACTTGAACAAACGTTTTTCTATGAAGGACCTAGGAGAAGCCGCTTACATTCTAGGCATTAAGATCTATAGGGATAGATCGAGACGCCTGATAGGACTTTCACAAAGCACATACCTTGATAAAGTTTTGAAGAAGTTCAAAATGGAACAGTCCAAGAAGGGGTTCTTGCCAGTATTACAAGGTATAAAGTTGAGTAAGACTCGGTTCCAGTAACTCTGTTCTGTGACAACACTGGTGCCATTGCTTTAGGAAAGGAACCAAGGTATCACAAAAAGACCACACACATCAAACGACGCTTCAACATCATCCGCGACTACGTCGAAGGAGAGGACGTAAATATTTGCAAAGTGCACACGGATCTGAATGTAGCAGATCCGCTGACTAAACCTCTTCCACGAGCGAAGCATGATCAACACCAGAACTGTATGGGTGTTAGATTCATTCCAATGTAAATCGCAGAGCGATGTGAGGACTAGATTATTGACTCTAGTGCAAGTGGGAGACAGTTGGAAATATGCCCTAGAGGCAATGATAATATAGTTATTATTATATTTCCTTTTCAAGATAATCATTTATTATCCATGCTATAATTGTATTGAATGAAAGAATAGATACATGTGTGGATATATAGACAAAACAATGTCCCTAGCAAGCCTCTAGTTGGCTAGCCAGTTGATCAAGGATGGTTAAGGTTTTCTGACCATACGCAAGTGTTGTCACTTGATAACTGGATCACATCATTACGAGAATCATGTGATGGACTAGACGCAAACTATGAAGGTAGCATGTGATTGTGTGATTTTATTGCTATTGTTTTCTGCGTGTCAAGTATTAATTCCTATGACCATGAGATCATGTAACTCACTGACACCGAAGGAATACCTTATGTGTATCAAATGTCACAACGTTACTAGGTGACTATAAAGGTGCTCTACAGGTATCTCCGAAGGTGTCCGTTGAGTTAGCATGGATCAAGACAGGGAGTTGTCACTCCGTGTGATGGAGGGGTATCTTGGGGGCCACTCGGTAATACAACTTCACATACAAGCCTTGCAAGCAATGTGACTCAAGTGTAAGTCACGGGATCTTGTATTACGGAATGAGTAAAGAGACTTGCCGGTAACGAGATTGAAATAGGTATACGGATACCGACGATCAAATCTCGGGCAAATAACATACCGAAGGACAAAGGGAATGTTATACGGGATTATATGAATCCTTGGCACAGAGGTTCAACAGATAAGATCTTCTTAGAATATGTAGGATCCAATATGGACATCCAGGTCCCACTATTGGATATTGACCGAGGAGTGCCTCGGGTCATGTCTCCATAGTTCTCGAACCCGCAAGGTCTGCACACTTAAGGTTCCATGATGTTTTAGTATAGTTGAGTTATATGTGTTGGTGACCGAAGGTTGTTCGGAGTCCCGGGTGAGATCACAGACGTCACTAGGGTTTCCGGAATGGTCCAGAAACGAAGATTGATATATATAATGGTTTCATTTGGTCACCGGAAAGTTTTCGGGCATTACCGGCAGTGTACCGGGAGTGACGAATGGGTTCCGGATATTCACTGGGAGGGGCCCACCCACCCGGGATTGAGCCCAGTGATCCTAGGGTGGTGCACCAGCCCTTAGTGGGCTGGTGAGGCCAGATCAAGAGGGCCATGGCGCCACAAGTGGAAAAAACCAAAAGGGAAGAAAAAAAAGGAAAGAGGGAGGTGGGAAGGAAGGAGTGGACTCCTTCCCCCAAAGCGAATTGGGTGGGAGTCCACCTCTCCATTTGGCCGATGCCCTTGGGGCTCCCTTGAGCCCCGAGGCTAGCCCCTCCCCTCCTCGTATATATATATTGGTGGTTTTAGGGCTTTTGAGACACAACTTTTGCCACATGCAACTCAAACCTATACCACATAGTTCGTCCTCTAGATCAGATTTCTGCGGAGCTCGGGCGGAGCCGTGCAGGAGTAGATCATCACCACCACCGGCGCGCCGTCACACTGCTGGAGAACTCGTCTACTTCTTCCTCTCTCTTGCTGGATCAAGAAGGCCGAGATCGTCATCGAGCTTTACGTGTGCTGAACGTGGAGGTGCCGTCCGTTCGGCGCTAGATCGGAACGTATCGTGGGACGATGGTGATTTGAATCACGAGGTTGTACCACTACATCAACCGCGTTTCTTGATGCTTCCCGCTTAGCGATCTACAAGGGTATGTGGATCCAATCTCCTCTCGTAGATGAACATCACCATGATAGGTCTTCGTGTGCGTAGGAAAATTTTGTTTCCCATGCAACGTTCCCCAACACAGACATGGACTCGGAACACAAGAGACCGAAAGGTCGAGCATGAATCATATAGTTGATATGATCAACATAAAGATGTTCACCATTGAAACTATACTCAACTCACGTGATGATCGGACTTGAGTTAGTGAATTTGGATCATGTGACACTTGAATGACTAGAGGGATGTCAATTTGAGTGGGAGTTTATTAGTAATATGATTAGCTAAACTCAATTGCATTGAACATAGTCTAAGTAATCTTTGCAAAACTTTATTTTGTAGATCAATGGCTCGCGCAGTAGCAACCCTGAATTTTAATGCGTTCCTAGAGAAAGCTAAGCTGAAAGATGATGGAAGCAACTTTGTTGACTGGGCCCGGAATCTGAGGCTTATCCTCACGGCTGCCCAAAAGAAATATGTCCTTGATGTAGCGCTAGGTGATGCACCACCCAAGACGGCGACCCAAGACATTTTGAACGCTTGGCAGTCGAGTAAGGATGACTACTAATTAGTTCAATGTGTAGTTTTGTATGGCTTAGAACCGGGACTTCAAAGATGTTTTGAACGTCATGGAGCATATGATATGTTCCAGGAGTTGAAGTTTATCATTGAGAAGAATGTCTGGATTGAGAGGTATGAAACCTCAGATAAGTTCTATGCTTGCAAAATGGAGGAGAACGGGTCTGTCAGTAAACACATACTCAGAATGTCTGGGTAATCTAACCATCTAGCTGAGTTGGGGATTGCTCTCCCACAACAGGCTATCACCGACAGAGTTCTTCAAGCACTACCACCTAGCTATAAGATCTTCATGTTGAACTGTAACATGCAAGGGATGAATAAGTCACTCGTCGAGTTGTTTGCGATGCTGAAAGTCGCAAAGTCAGAAATTCAGAAAGAGCATCAAGTGTTGATGGTCAATAAGACCACCAGTTTCAAGAATACGGAAATGGGAAGAAGGGTAATTCCAAGAAGAGTGGCAAAGTTGTTGCCCCTCCGACGAAGAAACCAAAGGTTGGACCCAAGCCGGAAACTGAGTGTTATTATTGCAAGGGAATTGGTCACTGAAAGCAAATCTACCCCAAGTATTTGGCCGATAAGAAGGCGGCCAACGCCAAACAAGTTATATTTGATATACATGTTATTGATGTGTACCTCACCAGCTCTCGTAGTAGTGCATGGGTATTTGATACTGGTTTTGTTTCTCACATTTTCAACTCGAAATAGGAATTGTGAAATAAACCAAGGCTGGCGAATGATGAAGTGACGATGCGCATGAGAAATGGTTCCAAGGTTGATGCGATCGCCGTCGGTATTAGTGATGAATCTAAATAAATGTTATTTAGTGCGTGCGTTAAAAATGAACAATATATCTAGATCTTGTTTATTGCGAGACGGTTACTCATTTAAGTCAGAGAATAATGGTTGTCCTATTTATATGAGTAATATATTTTATCGTCATGCACCCAATGTGAGGGGTTTATTCATGTTGAATCTCAATATTGATTATACACATATACATAACAATGAGACCAAAAGATGTAGACTTGATAACAATAGCCCACTTTATTGTGGCAATGACACTTCTGCTTAGGTCATATTGGTATAAAACGCATGAAGAAACTCCATCCTGATGGACTTTTGGAGTCACTTGATTTTGAATCACTTGACACATGTGAACCATGTCTCATGCGCAAGATGACTAAGACTCCGTTCTCGGGAACAATGGAGCATGCAAGTGATTTGTTAGAGATCATACATACTGATGTCGCGGACCGATGAGCATAGAGGCGCGCAGTGGATATCCTTATTATCTCACCTTCAGTGATGATTTGAGTAGATATGATTATATTTACTTAATGAAGCACAAGTTTGAAACGTTTGAAAAGGTCAAGCAATTTCAGAGTGAAGTTGAAAATCATCGTAACAAGAAGATCAAATTGCTATGATTTGATCGAGGAGGTGAGTATCTGAGTTACGAGTTTGGTGCTCACTTAAGAAAATGTGGAATTGTTTCACAATTGACACTGCCTGGAACACCACAGCGTGATGGTGTGTCTGAATGTTGTAATCGTACTTTATTAGATATGGTGCGTTCTATGATGTCTCTTACCGATTTGTCGTTATCGTTTTGGGACTTTGCATTGGATACAGCTGCATTCTCTTTACATAGGGCACCATCAGAATCCGTTGAAATAACACCATACGAATTGTGGTATGGCAAGAAGCCAATTGTCGTTTCTTAAAGTTTTGGGATGTGATGCTTATGTTGTAGCGACCCAACTCAAAACGAGTCAAGCTTGTGTGTATCTGTGCCATCCCTGGATCAGTATGCTGGCACACACAGTACATCAATGTATATATCAAAGTGCAATCACATGGAAATAGCGTAAAACTGATATATACCTTAAATATCTCAGCGGAAGCAGTCAAGGGAGTGGAGTCCCAATAAACACCAACGGCAAGTTGAGTGCGGACCGTAACCCTGAATCATACTCTTACTCGTCGAGGAAAAATATCTGCAACATAAGACGTTGCAGCCGTGTAGGTCAGCATATTGAATATGCTGGCAAGTCACATAAGAGAGGGGGTAAAATAATAATCATCTATTCTACATGCATATATGGCAGGTGGGGCTATAAGTTTTTAGCGAAAAGCAAGTTTTCTCCTACATCAAGACAGGGTTAAAAGCAAATTATTACTATGTTGTTTGTTGTTAACGAGATGGTTCCGCCAACTAGTTCTCATACCCAAGTTATCAATATTACACTCATCAAATATATATAATGGTGTTGAGAATTCCAAATAACTTCAGTTCCTTTGGCTCAAGATGTCCATGACTGTGGACACGGCTAATCGATTAGGTTTGAGTACTCTGCAGAATTTTGCACACGTTCCCCACAAGATTTGATCGCCTCCGAGTATGTCCTTGCACTTTAGGGTGTTTGAAGACCGGAAGATCAAAACATGGTCTTTCAACGGGTCCCTCTGATCCCCTGTCGGTGCCCATCCAATCCTACCGTTCTTCTACATCTGCTAGCACCGCCTGTCCAGAGTCGCCGCGTTGTCCAACGAAGCCAGAGCCCATAATGACTTGTGGTTGTGCAGGTAAGCCTTGGGTCTTGAAAATATCCGTCCGTCTCTTTGAGCCTGGGTGAAGCTTTCCGCAAGATGTCATGGCACGTCTCCAGCATCCCGGGTCATCCACTGGTTTCTCCAGGGAGCCGATCAACCGTCCTTCACCCAGAGTTGCATTACATCACAAGGTCTTGAAAAGTCTTGACTTAACCGGTCTTGGTTATTAAATTATTCTCGCATCACTCATGATAAACTCTCAACCAGAATCCCGTCTACTCAAGCATAGCAATATGAAATTTGTCGTCCCGGGCCAAGTAACGGGGTTGTTGGGTGCCTACCACATGATACTACAACATGTAACCATAATTTCCAAGTACCTACTCAGCATGCAATTGGGCATAGGATGGTAGAACTACGATGCATAAAATATAGGTGATACATGATCAAATGACTTGCCTGGTGATGTTGACGAGGAAGAATTATCGTTTCTCGAGAAATAACTTGATAGACTACTCGTCACTCTCCGATCAAATCTATATAACAAACATATCATTCACATAAGCATTCACAGTAACAATCCAACCCATAAGAGAGAGCGAAAGAATCCAACGGAAACTTCAAATAAAACTAGGGAGTCTTCTACTACATCAAACCCTAAATAGTTTTTGTCTAACAGAACATAAAACTAGAATAGCAGAGAACTAAGATATAAATTCAACTAAGATAAAATAGAGTATTTTTCACAAAACTATTTGAAAGTATTTCCAAACGGGAGTTGAAACAGTAGAGAAATCAATTGCAAGTTATTAGGGAACTAGAATTGATTTTCTTGATAACAAATAAGAATAAAAAAATAAAAACTTGTTGCAAATCTACTATTAACTAACAGAAACAAAACATAATCTTTTTGAAACAAAAAGAAAATACTTTAAAAACAACTAAACAGAGAGTCAAAATCCTAATAAAAAGTGAAATAGAAATTGTTTCACTTGAAATAATGAGTTACGATTCTCAAACAATTTTGAAATTTTTACCACTGATAAATAAGATTACTAGTGATCAGTAGCAAAAAGAATCAAATAAAAATCAATTTTTAAACTCCTGGAATAAGCAAAACAAGTTTTAAACTAAATCTGATCTAATTGAAATTTGAAAATATCAAACATAGACAAATAATATGTTTTTGAAAACTACAGGAAAATTGTGATCTACTGGAAAAAGAATCAACCTCATTGGAGTTCTGGATCAAAAGTTATGAGCAAAAGAAAATTGAATCTGCCTCTATTTTTGAATTAAAACTGAAAATAGAAAAAACCAATTTGTGAACAGGGGGTCCACGTGGCGCGTTGTGGTTGGCTCGGGGGTGTGAGCTGCTGAGGCTAACTAGCGAGTGGTCGTAATATAAATAAAAGTCACTGGCTATATCTTAAGTGGAGAAAAATTGTTTCGTTTTTTTTCTCAAAAAACCGAAGGGTTATTGCGTTCTAATCTACACCGTTGAAATCTAATCGCACGGCTACGGGAGGTGGGGGAGAACTCACAGAGGGGCTGCCGGTGGTGTTCCTTCTCCGGCGAGCCGAGGCGAGGTGGTGGTCGGGGCGGTGGACTCCGGTGAGTCTCGGCGGCGTCGGGAGGGTTCAGGAGGTGGGGAAGCTCCTCCTCCTTCGCTCGGTGGTGGCGGAGAGGGGCTCGGGGCCAGGGAAGCAGCACGGGGCGGGGGTGAGCTTTGGCTGGAGCTCCTGCTCGAGTGAGCTCGGGCAGGCGGCGAGGGTGGGGCAGGGCGGCGGCGAGGGTGGGAAACGGGGCGAGGAGGGCTCGGGGCGGTCGGGTTTTATAGGGGGAGGGGGTGGTGCCAGAGGGAAGGAGATCGGGTGAGGGCGGGATCTCTGGCGAGGTCGGGGCGGTCAGGGAGGGTGGCTCGGCGTTGGTTCGGTCGGTTGACCGAAAACGAAAGGGATCCCAGATCCCGGGCCAGGCGGGGTGCGGCCGAACTAAATCGCGCCCATGGCGCTTTCCCCTTTAAAAAAATCAGTTTCCTGTTTTAGTTTTTTTTTCAAAAATAGAAACTAAAACAATTAAATAGGCAATAAAATAAAATCCTAAAATAGGGGTATTATATACCAAAATTTTCAGAAAAATATTTCCTATTTGTTTATCATTTTGCCAAGACCAAAATAAAAACTTTTAAAAAATGTTTTTTCAGAAAAACCCCTATAGGTTTTATTTTCTTTTGTAATTATTTTCTCAATAAAAATCTGGTTTTCTTGGCTCAAAAATATTTCAAAAATGCCCCAGATTTTGGGAGGGGTCATTTTCCTCCGTTGTTTCTTGCTTGCAAGATTTATTTTCGGGGTATTTCTTGGGGAAGAAAAAATAGAATTGCAAAAGAAAAAAATTGAAGAATTCAAATGCAAACTCCATTCAAATTCTTTATAGTTGAAGAAGTCATGTCATGTTCTCTCATTGCTTTTTAATTGGATGAATTTGAATTTACCGAAGAAGGGGAAAGTCATGTTATTCCCTCTCATTCAAAAGTTTTTGAAAAGTTTCAAGTTTCACTCAAGTTTTCAATCACCAAAACAAACAAACAATTATATTAACATTCCAAAATTTGGGATGTTACAAACCTACCACACTTAAAATGAATCTCATCCTCGAGATTTGAAGAGGCTAGAAAGAAAGGTTAGGGTTTGGGGTCTTCTAACAAATCCAACCTCCGGC
Organism: Hordeum vulgare subsp. vulgare; assembly: GCF_904849725.1. Classification (NCBI taxonomy): domain Eukaryota; kingdom Viridiplantae; phylum Streptophyta; class Magnoliopsida; order Poales; family Poaceae; genus Hordeum; species Hordeum vulgare. The sequence continues at coordinate 482,453,977 of NC_058519.1, forward strand.
AAAGTGGGATGCTACCACACTTAAAATGAAGATTGTTGGTCCCTTAAAACTTAGAAATCCTCTCGGGTTTTGGCATCTGACTCCTCACAGTCTTCATACTAACTCCTTTGGTGACGCTCTTCCGTATTCATAACGTTTCCATTTAAAACGAGGGTCCTTCTCTTGATATAAACTTCTTACGTTACCGGGTCTTCTTAACTGACAGTCTCGTGATCAATTCTGAATAACCTATCGATGATTCTCATGGTGGTCTACCATTTGTGGTTATCCTGTAGAGAGAGGGGTCTTGGTTTCATCCTCACCGTAAAATTTCCTAGGCATGAAAACAAGTGCCATGTACATGGGCTTTTCTTGTGCCATTCTAAGGCTTAAACAAAAGCTTCAAAGAACGTCGTCTCTCACTATGAGTAAGTCTCTCAGATTTACCATTCCGAATAGCAAGAGAATGATAATAGTAAGTCATCATGGTGGCCAAGCCATGTCGCACTGAAATCATTACCTTGTATAAGGCTTAGTGAATCTCGTATTCTAACACTTGGGCATACTCACAAGCATTGCAGAATATCTCTTGTCCACGAACAAAGTTCGGATAATCCATTGGTTCTGCAAGCTGAACAAAACATCTATTGTGACTTCACAATTCTCAGGTTTTCGTATGCTCCTAAGAAAATGTTTGCTGATCCACCATAGTTTCTTTCAAGTTTATTTCTTCATAAAGGTAGTGCTGGATCCTTATTAGTCCCAGGGTTTGTGGGTTGCAGACATACTTGGAATTACTACGCCTTCAAATTCCATAGTGTTTCATTCCATCATATTCTTGGGGTAACCATCATATAAATAGTCCTCAGACTTATTTTTGGTACACACTCCACTCTGTGGGATACTTTCCATTGGTGTGTTTACAATGAAAAGGTATTGGTTCATCCATAAATCATATTCATTTCATAATCAATCCTTTATTACATCCTTACTTTCTTCAAAATTCCAACTCAAAAGTAATTTATTACAAATGCTGCCATCCACATTGTTCGGTATGGTCAAGCATTTCTGCCAACTTTATTCATCTGTCTCTCTTGGAGGTACTTTAGTTCCACTCGAACTTTCCGAGGTGCTCCTTGAAATCATCCATCTTTTGCTTCATCATGGTGGCCATGAGCTTCATCTCCATCATCTCCGCATGTACCTCACTCAAGTATTCCTGGGTATGACGGAGTCTTGCTTCAAGTATTTCTCCAATCTGACGTATGGCTTCCATGGAAGCTTCACGAACAGCATCAAAGAAGGTTGCTCGTGGTACACGTGAAATGAAAAAGTATTGCCCCATAGTCTTTGGACAAACTCCTTTCACATGGTGGAGGTGTACTTCCACGTACCAAAGTTCTACTCCTCTTTCCATGAATGGGTAGCCTTTGTAGACTACATCTCCTTCAAGATGAATGTGCTTCATCATGTCCTTCAGGATTTTTGGGTAATCATGATCACTGGTCAGGGTCATGATCGTTTCTGGGCCCTTGAGGAATGACTCGTAGAGAGTTGTCATCTGAAGGTGTCAGTAAATAGGTACTCAGAGGAATGTATATGTCTCCTTGGTAGTTATGGTACATTCCTACTCAATGGATCCTGTGGGCTTACCGATTACTACCACACTTAAAATGAATTATACTCATGCCTGCATAGACCATATTTTCTCATATCCTCATAATTGTTCAGAGATCTTTGTTCGAAGAGAAACAACGCATACAGTTTCAACATAGGCAATCATGAGACAATAAATTCCATTTATTCATGATGTTATTACAATCTCAGGGACTTCTGTTACAAAACAATTCACTCCATGATCTCATGAAAAACAAGAGTTCTTCAGATTACACTAATTGCCACGGTCAAAACTTAACTACTCCTTTTTAGCTTTCTTCCTTTGTGGACAATCGTTAGCAAAATGTCATGCTTCCTTGCAACGAAAGCAAATGAGTTCCGAAAAGTCTCGAGGCGTCTTAGTGTTTGCTTTTGCTCCTTGGGTTTCCGGCTTCCTTCCTGAGCACATGTATTTGTGGTGGCCAAATTCCGTACACTTGTAACATCTGACATGACTCAGGTCTATATCTGCAGAGATTTGGCTCTTCCGAGGGTACCTTTTTTTCTTTCTGGACTCCTTTATTTTGGCCAGTTCTTCTATTTCAAGTGGATCAAACTCCACTTTTTCCGTCGGGAAGTTTCCCAGATACTCTTGGCTTCCCTTCGTGCAATCCTGTGAATAATGTCCTTCTTCCCCACATGAGTAGCATGCATTGGAGAAAAACTGGTCAGACCTTGTCCATCAGGGTTTTCAATATTTTCGTTCATCACCGACTCTTCTAGAATCTTCTTCTTGAGGGTTTCCTTCATTGCATCTTTCTGCTGCTTGAGAACTTGTTGCACCTTGGGGTAAATGTGACATTGAGCTGGGTAGTGGGTGGTTCCTTCACAAAGGAAACAAGTCACCTGACTACTTGGGCACTCCTCAGCTGGGTGATTTTCTTCACAATGAGTGCATCCATCCTTGTGTTCTTCCTGGATGTGTCCTATTTCTCCATAGATCTTGCATGCACAAGTCTTCTCCTTCGGATTATCATAGCACTTCTTAATAAGTCGGGATCTTAACAGAGTATTCTTGAATTCGTCCCAAGTTTCTGCTCCACTGAATCCTTGTATGGCATGGTGCATTTTCCACCAGATAGCAGCACTTTGGGTAAAGTACTGGAGAGCGTGTTCCACTTCATACTTCCTTGAGATCAAGTTGCTCCCGAAGTGGTTCTCCATGTTCTGAATCAATATTTCAGCCTCCAGCTGGGTCATTGGTCCAGAGACTACAAGTCCAGCTTCACACTCCATCTAGTAGGGTTGAGGTTTTGGGTAAGAGAGGGAGATAGATACACACAATACAAACAATATTTTTGAGAATAGGTTTTATTTGTGGCCATCGGAAAACACACACCAATGACGTCTCACAAATCATCGCATCTAACATGGGTATATAACACGGGTTTGGAGTTCTAATGGTCATATAAATATTCGAATGCTTCAGGGTCTTCGTATTCTTCGGGTCTTGAGAGTCTTCAATTGGTGCAGCTTCAACTCTTCAAATGCATGATGAAATCCTCTTTACTTTGAAGTGGGACTCAGTTGATCCTTCATGTGGTCAAAGGGGTAAGGGTATTGCCTAACTATTTGAGGTGAGAGGGAACATTCGATGAAATCAGAAGAGGTGAGAAGTAAAAGGAGTTGTTGAAAATAAAATTTTAGAGAGATCCATTACTAAGGGATTTCCAGTTTCTAGGGTCACGTCCTACAGTCAACATGTGCTCTGATACCATTTCTGTAGCGACCCGACTCAAAACGAGTCAAGCCTCTTTGTATCTGTGCCATCCCTGGATCAATATGCTGGCACACACATTACATCAATGTATATATCAAAGTGCAATCACATGGAAATAGCGTAAAACTGATATATACCTTAAATATCTCAGCAGAAGCAGTCAAGGGAGTCGAGTCCCAATAAACACCAACGGCAAGTTGAGTGCGGACCATAACCCTGAATCGTACTCTTACTCGTCGTGGAAAAATATCTGCAACATAAGACGTTGCAGCCGTGTAGGTCAGCATATTGAATATGCTGGCAAGTCACATAAGAGAGGGGGTAAAATAATAATCATCTATTCTACATGCATATATGGCAGGTGGGGCTATAAGTTTTTGGCGAAAAGCAAGTTTTCTCCTACATCAAGAGAGGGTTAAAAGCGAAATATTACTATGTTGTTTGTTGTTAACGAGATGGTTCCGTTAACCAGTTCTCATACCCAAGTTATCAATATTACCCTCATCAAATATATATAATGGTGTTGAGAATTCCAGATAACTTCAGTTCCTTTGGCTCAAGATATCCATGACCGCGGACACGGCTAATCGATTAGGTTTGAGTACTCTGCAGAGTTTTGCACACGTTCCCCACAAGATTTGATCGCCTCCGAGTATGTCCTTGCACTTCAGGGTGTTTGAAGACCGGATGATCAAAACATGGTCTTTCAACGGGTCCCTGTGATCCCCTGTCGGTGCCCATCCAATCCTACCGTTCTTCTACATCTGCTGGCACCGCCTGTCCAGAGTCGCCGCGTTGTCCAACCAAGCCAGAGCCCATAATGACTTGTGGCTGTGTAGGTAAGCCTTGGGTCTTGAAAATATCCGTCCGTCTCTTTGAGCCTGGGTGAAGCTTTCCGCAAGATGTCATGGCACGTCTCCAGCATCCCGGGTCATCCACTGGTTTCTCCAGGGAGCCGATCAACCATCCTTCACCCAGAGTTGCATTGCATCACGAGGTCTAGAAAAGTCTTGACTTAACCGGTCTTGGTTATTAAATTATTCTCGCATCACTCGTGTTAAACTCTCAACCAGAATCCCGTCTACTCAAGCATAGCAATATGAAATTTGTCGTCCCGGGCCAAGTAACGGGGTTGTTGGGTGCCTACCACATGATACTATAACATGTAAGCATAATTTCCAAGTACCTACTCAGCATGCAATTGGCCATAGGATGGTAGAACTACGATACATAAAATATAGGTGATACATGATCAAATGACTTGCCTGGCGATGTTGACGAGGAAGAATTATCATTTCTCGAGAAATAACTTGATAGACTACTCGTCACTCTCCTATCAAATATATATAACAAACATATCATTCACGTAAGCATTCACAGTAACAATCCAACTCATAAGAGAGAGCGAAAGAATCCAAAGGAAACTTCAAATAAAACTAGGGAGTCTTCTACTACATCAAACCCTAAATAGTTTTTGTCTAACAGAAAATAAAACTAGAATAGCAGAAAACTAAGATATAAATTCAACTAAGATAAAATATAGTATTTTTTCACAAAACTATTTGAAAGTATTTCCAAACGGGAGTTGACATAGTAGAGAAATCAATTGCAAGTTATTAGGGAACTAGAATTGATTTTCTTGATAACAAATAAGAATAAAAAATAAAAACTTGTTGCAAATCTACTGATAACTAACAGAAACAAAACATAATCTTTTTGAAACAAAAAGAAAATACTTTAAAAACAACTAAAGAGAGAGCTATAGTCAAAATCCTAAAAAGAAGTGAAACAGAAACTGTTTCACATGAAATAATGAGTTAAAATGCTCAAACAATTTTGAAATTTTTGCCACTGATAAATAAGATCACAAGTGATCAGTAGCAAAAAGAATAAAATAAAAATCTATTTTTGAACTCCTGGAATAAGCAAAACAAGGTTTAAACTAAATCTGATCTAATTCGAATTTGAAAAATTCAAACATAGACAAATAATATGTTTTTGAAAACTACAGGAAAATTGTGATCTACTTGAAAAAAGAATCAACCTAATTGGAGTTGTGGATCAAAAGTTATGAGCAAAAGAAAATTGAATTTGCCTCTGCTTTTGAATTAACAGTGAAAATAGAAAAATCCAATTTGTGAAGAGGGGTCCACGTGGCGCGTTGTGGTTGGCTCGGGGGTGTGAGCTGCTGAGGCTAACTAGCAAACGGCCGTAATATAAATAAAAGTCCCTGGCTAAATCTTAAGTGGAGAAAAACTGTTTTGTTTTTTTTCTCAAAAGACCGAAGGGTTATTGCGTTCTAATCTACACCGTTGAAATCTAATCGCACGGCTACGGGAGGTGGGGGAGAACTCACAGAGGGGCTGCCAGTGTTGTTCCTTCTCCGGCGAGCCGAGGCGAGGTGGTGGACGGGGCGGTGGACTCCGGCGGGTCTCGGCAGCATCGGGAGGGTTCAGGAGGTTGCAGAGCTCCTCCTCCTTCGCTCGATGGTGGCGGAGAGGGGCTCGGGGACGGGGAAGCAGCAGGGGGCGGCGGTGAGCTTCGGCTGGAGCTCCTGCTGCGGCGAGCTCGGGCAGGAGTCGAGGGTGGGGCAGGGCGACGGCGAGGGTGGGAAACGGGGCGAGGAGGGCTCGGGGCGGTCGGGTTTTATAGGGGGAGGGGGTGGTGCCAAAGGGAAGGAGATCGGGCGAGGGGCGGCATCTCCGGCGAGGTCGGGGCTATCGGGCGCGGGGAAGGAAGCAAAGGGAGCGCAGGGGAGGGGGTGACCGGTGCGGGGCAGGGGTCGGACGGGCGGAGCCCAGGTGGCAGCGAGGGGGGCGCGGGTGCGGGTTTCGAGCGGTGGGGTCGGTCGGTCAGGGAGGGTGGCTCGGCATTGGTTCGGTCGGTTGACCGAAAAGGTAAGGGATCCCAGATCCCAGGCCAGGCGGGGTGCGGCCGAACTAAATCGCGCCCATGGCGCTTACCCCTTTAAAAAAATCAGTTTCCTGTTTTAGTTTTTTTCAAAAAGAGAAGCTAAAACAATTAAAAAGGCAATAAAATAAAATCCTAAAATAGGGGTATTATATACCAAAATTTTCAGAAAATATTTCCTATTTGTTTATCATTTTTCCAAGACCAAAATAAAAACTTTAAAAAAATGTTTTTTCAGAAAAACCCCTAAAGGTTTTATTTTCTTTTGTAATTATTTTCTCAATAAAAATCTGGTTTCTTTGGCTCAAAAATATTTCAAAAATGCCCCTGATTTTGGGAGGGTCATTTTCCTCCGCTCTTTCTTGCTTGCAAGAATTATTTTCGGGGTATTTCTCGGGGAAGAAAAAACAGAGATGCAAAAGCAAAAATTTGAAGAACTCAAATGCAAACTCCATTCAAATTCTTTATAGTTGAAGAAGTCATGTCATCTTCTCTCATTGCTTTTTAATTGGATGAATTTGAATTTACCGAAGAAGGGGAAAGTCATTTTATTCCCTCTCATTCAAAAGTTTTTGAAAAGTTTCAAGTTTCACTCAAGTTTTCAATCACACAAACAAACAAACAATTATATTAACATTCCAAAATTTGGGATGTTACATATGTCAAAAAGCTTCAACCTGAAAAGTTGGAACCCAAAGCAGAAAAGTGTGTCTTCATAGGTTACCCAAAAGAGACAGTTGGGTATACCTCCTATCTCAGATCCGAGGGCAAAGTGTTAGTCGCTAAGAACGGAGCTTTTCTTGAGAAAGAGTTTCTCTCGAAAGAATTGAGTGGGAGGAAGATAGAACTTGATGAGGTTGTAGAACCTTTGCTTCAACGAGATGGTGGCGGAGGACAGAAAGACGTTTCTGTCGAGGCTACATCAGTTGAAGAGGAAGCTAATGACGATGATCATGAAACTTCAGATCAAGTTGCTATCGAACCTCATAGGTCGACAAGGGCACGTACTGCTCCTGAGTTGTACGGGAATCATGTCTTATCAATCATGTTGTTAGACAACAACGAACCTGTGAGCTATGGAGAAGCAATGGTGGGCCCAGATTTCAACAAATGGTTAGAGGCCATGAAATCCGAGATAAGATCTATGTATGAAAACAAAGTATGGACTTTGGAAGTATTACCTGAAGGCCGAAAGGCCATTCAGAACAAATGGCTCTTTAAGAAGAAGACAGACGCGAACGGTAATGTGACCGTCTATAAAAGCTCGACTTGTGGAAAAGGGTTTTTCACTAGTTCAAGGAGTTTACTACGATGAGACGTTCTCACGAGCAGCGATGCATAAGTCCGTCAGGATCATGTTAGCAATAGCTGCATTTTTCGATTATGAAATTTGGCAGATGGATGTCAAAACAACGTTCCTTAATGGGTTTCTTAAGGAAGAAGTGTATATGATGCAACCAGAACGTTTTGTCGATCCAGCGATTGCTAACAAAGTGTGCAAGCTCCAGCAATATATTTATGGACTCGTGCAAGCATCTCGTAGTTGGAATTAGAACTTTGATGAGGCGATCAAGGAGTTCGGGTTTATACAAGTTTTTGGAGAAGCTTGTGTTTACAAGAAAGTGAGTCGGAGCTCTATAGCGTTTCTAATATTATATGTGGATGACATATTGCTGATTGGAAACAATGTATAACTTTTGGGAAGCGTAAATGGTTACTTGAATAAAAGTTTTTCAATGAAGGACCTAGGAGAAGTTGCTTACACATTAGGCATTAAGATCTATAGAGACAGATCGAGACGCCTAATAGGACTTTCACAAAGCACATACCTTGATAAGATTTTGAAGAAGTTCAAAATGGAACAATCCAAGAAGGGGTTCTTGCCTGTGTTACAAGGTATAAAGTTGAGTAAGACTCAATGCCAAGTGACTACAGAAGATAGAGAAACGATGAGTGTTGTCCCCTATGCTTCAGCCATAGGGCCTATCATTTATGCCATGTTCTGCACTAGACCAGATGTCAGCCTTGCCATAAGTATGGCAGACAGGTTTCGAAGTAATCCAGGAATGGAGCACTGGACAACGGCCAAGAATATTCTGAAGTACCTGAAAAGGACTAAGGAAATGTTTCTCGTTTATGGAGGTGACGAAGAGCTGGTCGTAAAGGGTTACGTTGATGCAAGCTTCGACACTGATCTGGATGACTCTAAGTCACAAACCGCATACATATTTATTCTTAATGGGGGTGCGGTAAGCTGGTGCATGTCGGGACCCCGATCCTAAGGCATAGGAGTCCAGCTTGTAATACATCGCATCCCTTTGCGGTCTCACGCACGGTTAACCCCACAGCTGCCACCTTACCTTAGTCGGGACCGTTTGCGCCTTTTGACTCACATATGCAATTGTGTCGCTAACATTCCAATGTCAGAGAACCCGGGTCGACATGACTAGTCATAAACTCAAGTGGCTCAACTGTACAGAGACATGCATACATAACCCAGCAAAGCAGGTGTCGGTCATTAGTGAGTGTAGACGAGTCGTAGCAAGCTACAAGGACTCCATTACACCGCGTGACATTTCCCCGTACGGACAGACACAACAACTAAGAAGGATACATGTCGGTCAACCAATGTGTCCGGAGCAGTAGCGAACTACCAAGGCTCGGTGGAAACACAAAGGGGCATTTCTCTATATAGAGAGCTACTAGGGGCATATGACTAGGTGTCGAATCGCATACATATCACAGTGCATCACACGTACGCATGACATACTCGATATGCGTAGATACCACAATGGCATCACAACATAACCATACAACATCACAACATTTATTAGAAGACTTGGAAGAGTCTTGCATAATATGTTCATACAGGTAGGGGTCACTCGACCCTACACTCAAGTTATATAAGCAGAGTCATACAAACCAAGCGGAAGCATTCAAGCTGTCTGAGTACAGACAGTTGAAAGGAAAAGGCATAAAGCCTGATTATCTATAGATCCCTTCTGAAAGGGGCCAGGTCGTAGCTAGGACACCAACTACTCGTCATCATCGAGGTCTAGATAGAACCCACCTGTTGGATGGTGGGTATCCTCTGCAACATTTATTAAGCAAACATGAGTACAACAGTAGTCAGCAAGACTTTAGAACAGATCTATCTACTCATGCAGATGTATCAATAAAAGGGTTGTGGTGTTTCATGCAGCAAGCCAGCTTTGACTCTTGGCTAGACTAAACTACATTTTTAAATAGTTTTAAACAACTTTGATAAGTCGTACACGAGTCCACTACCACCACAACAATACACTATCATGGACTCCTTTTCGTCTCCCTACGGAAATGTCATACATGATACTCACACTTATCTTGATACTTTAATGAATAGCCATTAAAGTTGTCTATGAACAACATATGTCTCCAAGTAGTCCATATTCGCGGACGCGCCTATTCGAATAGATCATAACTCTGCAGGGGTGTACTTCTTCACACACGCTCTCGGCACTTATCGCCATGTGCACGTCATGCATCTCGGCAACCTTCAAGCGGAAGCCCGGCAAGGGAGTCGGCCACGACCGTTAACCACGCTAATACCTAATACATCTCCAACGTATCTATAATTTTTGATTGTTACATGCTATTATATTATCAACTTGGGATGTCTTATATGCATTTATATGCCATTTTATATCATTTTTGGGACTAACCTATTAACTCAGTGCCTAGTGCCAGTTTCTGTTTTTCCGTGTTTTTGACCTTTTTTCAGAAAAGAATATTAAACGGAGTCCAAATGGAATAAAACCTGCGGGATGATTTTTTCCATAATAGAAGATACACAGAGTACTTGAGAACTAAGGCAGGAGGTCTTGTGGGAGGTCACGAGCCCCCTAGGCACGCCCTAGGTGGCGCCTAGCAGGCTCGTGGGCCCCCCGTGCCTCCTTTGCCCTACCTCTTTCGCCTATAAATTCCCAAAAATTCCGAAACCACCAGAGGGAGCCACAAGAGTACTTTTCCGCCGCCACAAGCTTCTGTCTCCGTGAGATCCCATCTGGGGACCGTTCTGGTGCCCTGCCGGAGGGGGATTCGGACACGGAGGGCTTCTTCATCAACACCATTGCCTCTCCGATGAGGCGTGAGTAGTTCACTACAGACCTTCGGGTCCATAGCTAGTAGCTAGATGGCTTCTTCTCTCTCTTGAATCTTCAATACAAAGTTCTCCATGATCTTCATGGAGATCTATCCGATGTAACTTTCTTTTGCGGTGTGTTTGTCGAGATCTGATGAATTGTGGATTTATGATCAGATTATCTATGAATATTATATGAGTCTCCTCTGATTTCTTATATGCATGATTTGGTATCCTTGTAATTCTCTTCAAGTTATGGGTTTTGTTTGGCCAACTTGATCTATAATTCTTGCAATTGGAGAAGTGCTTGGTTTTGGGTTCATACCATGCGGTGTCCTCACCTAGTGATAGAAGGGGTAGCGAGGCACGCATCATGTTGTTGCCATCAAGGGTAAAAAGATGGGGTTTATATCATCTTGCATGAATTTATACCTCTACATCATGTCATATTGCTTAACGCGTTACTCTGTTTGTTATGAACTCAATACACTAGATGCATGCTTGATAGCGGTCGATGTGTGGAGTAATAGTAGTAGATGCAGAAAGTATCGGTCTACTTGTCTCAGACGTGATGCCTATATGTATGATCATTGCCTTAGATCTCGTCATGACTTTGCGTGATTCTATCAATTGCTCGACAGTAATTCATTCATCCACCGTAATACTTTCTATCATGAGAGAAGCCTCTAGTGAACACTGCCCCCGGGTCTATTTTACACATCATATATTCAGATCTACCAAAAATACCTTGCTGCAATTTTATTCCTTTTTACCTTTTATCTCCTTCAGATCTCACCTTGCAAATAATCATGAAGGGATTGACAACCCCTTTATCACATTGGGTGCAAGTTTGTTTTCTTTTGCTCAGGTTCATTGGTGCCTCATCTTGATACTCCTACTGGATTGATACCTTGGTTCTCAAACTGAGGGAAATACTTATTCCTACTTTCCTGCATCACCCTTTCCTCTTCAAGGGAAAAACCAACGCAAGCTCGAGAAGTAGCAATAAGAATTTCTCGCGCCGTTGTCGGGGAGTATTCAAGTGAAGCATATCTACCAAGTACCTATCGCAAACTCATCTCTTGCATTTACATTATTTGCCTTTTGCCTCTCATTTTCCTCTCCCCCACTTCTAAAACAAAATTTACAAAAATATTTGCCTTTTTCTTTTCTTGTGTTCTATGTGCCTTCAATATGCTTGCATCTTTGCTTGCTAAGTATCTATTGATATGGATCCACTTAAAGTTTTCTACTTGTATCATCTTCGATCCCTTTGTGCTCGTGCTGAAACCCCAACTAGCTTGGTTGATGGGAAATCTTTAGATGAGCATACTCATCTTGTGCGTCACCGTTTGTCTGAAAAGGGGAGACTCTTATGGCATCATATAAATAGTTTGCTATGCTATGCTTTGAATCTATGTGAAATTTATGATTATACTTGTTGCTCTAAAAACCCTAAAAAACACCTTCCCTACCTATGTGAGTTTAATGATAATGAAATCTTATCTTCTTATGAAAAGGGTGTTTATATCTATTATGATATCGAACAAATTGAAGAATTTGCTGTTTTTAAGGGTGCTCATGAAGTTGCTTCTTTGATTAAAAAGTATGATATTACTCTCTAGAAATATGAAAATCTTGACATACTTATTACTGTCGTGAGAACTTTGCTTCTAATGCCTATGTTATTGAATTTATTGAGAGAATGTACGGTTCTTTGGAGGAAAATAATGATATGCATGAACCTATAGATAATTGTGATTCCGTTGATATGATTGAAATATATCCCCTTGATAAACATGATGCTTGCTATTCTTGTGGCCACGATGCCAATATTAATGATGCCTATGGAGATGAACTTGCTATAGTTCCTTATGTTAAATGTGAAATTATTGTTCTTGCATCCACACTTGCTAGCCCCTTTAAAGAAAAGCATGATTGCAATGATTTTATTATAAATTCTATGAATTCAAATTATGCTGAAAATATGCAAAACCCTAAGCTTGGGGATGCTAGTTTTGCTATGTCCACTACTTATTGCAATGATCATGATTGCAATAATAAAGAGTGTCAACTTTGCATGCATGTGGATCATGAAAATAATATCCTATGTGATAGTTATATTGTTGAATTTGAATATGATCCCACATGTAATTATTATGAGAGAGGAAAATATTCGGGTAGAAACTGTCATGTTACTAAATTACCTCTCGTTATGTTGAGATTGATATTGTCTCTTTCTTCTTCCTTGCATATGGTAGTTATTTCTTGTCTTGATAATTTGTTTTCCTACAAAATCCCTATGCATAGGAAGTGGGTTAGACTTAAACATGTTTTTTTCCATTCATGATGCTCTTTTGCATATCTCAACTACTACTTTTTATGTGAGCATCATTGAAATCGTTAAGCCTAGCTAGGGGCGTTAAACAATAGCGCTTGTTGGGAGGCAACCCAATGAATAAATCTATTTTTGCTTTTCACTTTCTGTTTTGTTTAGTCCACACCATCATGATTCTGTTATGATTGTGTTTTTTATGTTTTAATTATTGTTTGTGCCAAGTAGAACCTTTATGATTAGTTTTGGTGATAGTTGTTTAAGCATGCAGAAAAAGACAGAAACTTTATGCTCACGAAATTATTTTTAGTTCCTATCCAGAAAGATATTTTGAGTTGATTATTTTTGCTGCTCATTTATATGAAAATTTCCCTAATTGTCATAATTTGTCAGATTTTTTGGGATACCAGAAGTATACGAAAAATACAGATTGCTACAGACTGTTCTGTTTTTGACAGATTCTGTTTTTGTTGTGTTTATTACTTATTTTGATGAAACTATTGTTAGTATCGGGGGGTACGAGCCATGGAAAAGTGAGAATACATTATTGTAACATCAATCTAAATGCAAATCACGTTTACTACACTACCTAAAAAGTTGGTAGTTTGTTGTCTTATGCTAATGATATCACGAGTTTCTGTTTAAGTTTTGAGTTGTGAAGTTTTCAAGTTTTGGGTGATGTTCTTATGGACAATGGAACAAAGAGTGGAAAGAGCTTAAGCTTGGGGATGCCCAAGTCATCCCAAGCCAAATTCAAGGACACCAAAAATCCTAAGCTTGGGGATGCCCCGGGAAGGCATCCCGTCTTTCGTCTTCAATCCATCGATAACGTTACTTGGAGCTATATTTTTATTCACCACATGATATGTATTTTGCTTGGAGAGTCGTGTATTATACGAGTCTTTGCGTTTTGTTTTGTCACAATCACCCTTTCTGCACACCTTTTTGAGAGGGACTTGCACTCATCGTGAATTTGTTAGAATACTCAATGAGCTTCACTTATATCTTTTGAGCTAGGCAATTTAGCTCCCATGAGCTTCACTTATATCTTTTGAGCTAGATAATTTTGCTCTAGTGCTTCACTTAAATCTTTTTAGAGAACGGCGGTGTCATGTTTTGTTGAAATAAAAACTCTCGATCTTCACTTATATCATTTTGAGAGTGCTCTCTCTAAGTAACTTGGTAATTGGCGTGTGCTATGAAATTAGTCCTAAATACGATAGGCATCCAAAGAGGATATAATAAAAAATTTCATATTCAAGTGCATTGATTAGTAAGAGAAGCTTGATTCCTCACAATTAGTTTTGATATATGGATATGGTAATATTATATTCATGTTAGTAGGGTGTTGTGAATCTAGAAATACTTGTGTTGAGGTTAGTGATTCTCGTAGCATAGATGTATGGTGAGCCGCTATGTTAGGAAGTCGGAGCATAATTGATTTATTGATTGTCATCCTTTGTGTGGCGGTCGGGATCGCGTGATGGTTAACACCTACCAACCCTTCCCCTAGGAGTATGCGTTTAGCACTTTGTTTCGATTACTAATAAAACCTTCGCAATAAGTATATGAGTTCTTCATGACTAATGTGAGTCCATGGTATAGATGCACTCTCACCTTTTACCATTGCTAGCCTCTCTAGTGCCGCGCAACTTTCGCCGGTGCACAAACCCACCATATACCTTCCTCAAAACAGCCACCATACCTACCTATTATGGCATTTTCATAGCCATTCCGAGATATATTGCCATGCAACTTCCACCGTTCTGTCTCATGACATGTGCCGTCATTTTCATATTGCCATTGCATGATCGTAAGATAGCTAGCGAGATGTTTCAACGTCATACGCTAAGCTAGATCGTTGCACATCCCGGTACACTGCCGGAGGCATTTCATATAGGGTCATTATTGTTCTAAGTATTGAGTTATAAGTAAATAAAAGTGTGATGATCATCATTATTAGAGCATTGTCCCATGTGAGGAAATGAAAAAAGAGGCCAAAGATGCCCACCAAAAAAATGAAATGAAAAAAGAGAGGCCAAAGAGCCCAAACAAAAAAAATGATGAGAGAAAAAAGAGAAGTGACAATGCTACTATCTTTTTCCACACTTGTGCTTCAAAATAGCACCATGTTCTTCATGATAGAGAGTCTCTTGTTTTGTCACTTTCATATACTATTGGGAATTTTCATTATATAACTTGGCTTGTACATTCCAATGATGGGCTTCCTCAAAATTGCCCTAGGTCTTCGTGAGCAAGCAAGTTGGGTGCACACCTACTAGTTTTCTTTTTGAGTTTTCACACACTTATAGATCTTGTGCATCCGTTGCATGGCAATCTGAAAGGACGTGGATGTCGCCTAGAGGGGGGTGAATAGGCGCTTTAAAATAATTACGGTTTAGGCTTGAACAAATGCGGAATAAAACTAACGTTTAATATGTCAAGCACAAAACCTCAAACAACTAGGCTCACCTATGTGCACCAACAACTTATGCTAAGCAAGATAAACAACTAAGTGATAGCAAGATATATGACACAAGACAATATGGCTATCACAAAGTAAAGTTCATAAGTAAAGGGTTCGGGTAAGAGATAACCGAGGCACGCGGAGACGATGATGTATCCCGAAGTTCACACCCTTGCGGATGCTAATCTCCGTTGGAGCGGTGTGGAGGCACAATGCTTCCCAAGATGCCACTAAGGCCACGGTAATCTCCTCACGCCCTCGCATAATGCAAGATGCCGTGATTCTACTAAGGGACCCTTGAGGGCGGTCACCGAACCCGTACAAATGGCAAACCTTGGGGGCGGTCACCGAACCCATACACGTGGCAACCCTTGAGGGCGGTTACCGGTACCCGTACAAATTGCTCGGGGCAATCTCCACAACCTAATTGGAGACCCCGGCGCTTGCCCGGAGCTTCACACCACAATGATTGAGCTCCGAGACATCACCAAGCTTCTAGGACGCCAAAGCATCCACGAAGAACAATATCTAGGGTACTAAGTACCAAAGCTAATAAGCTTCTCAAACTTCACTTCCACATATCACCGTGGAGAACTCAAACCGATGCAACCAATGCAATGGAAAGAACACACAAAGTGGTCAAGTCCCTCACACTCAAATCCCTCCACAACAACGAAAGCTATGGAGAAATATGAGAGGAAGAACAAGGAGCTCACAAAGAACTCCAAGATCTAGATCGAAGGGGTTCCCCTCACATAGAGGAGAAAGTGATTGGTGGAGATGTGGATCTAGATCTCCTCTCTCTTTTCCCTCAAGAACAAGCAAGAATCATTGGAGGGATTGAGAGTAAGAAAGCTCTAAGAATGTCAACAATGGAGGTAGAACAAGAGCTCAACGGATTGATAATGCCAAGGGGGAAGAAGACCCCCTTTATACAGTGGGGGAAGGAATCAGACAGTTACCCCCACTTACCGCCCGAGCCCAGCGGTACTACCGCTGACCCTCCGGAGGTACTACCGCTGGCTGCAGCGGTACTACCGCTGACCCTCCGGCGGTACTACCGCTGGCTGCAGCGGTACTACCGCTGACCCTCCAGCGGTACTACCGCTGTCTGCAGCGGTACTACCGCTGAGCCCATGGTAGCGCAAAGATACTACAGGGCCAACCACTGCCAAGAAATATGTCCGACGCAGTACAACCACAAAGATGACGGTACTAAAAACTTGGAGCGGTACTACCGCTGGCCAGGGGCGGTACTACCACTGGGACATCGGTACTACCGCCAGCTCTAGCGGTACTACCGCTAGGACCAGCGCTAGTACCGCCAACTCTAGCGGTACTACCGCTAGGTCCAGCGGTACTACCGCGCACCCCTAAAACAGCCATAACTTTCGCATACGAGCTCCGAATCGAGCAAACGCAAGCTTGTTGGATTCAGGACGACAAGAGCTATCCAAACAGCGAGTGGAAATCTTAAGACCTTGCAGATATGAAAATGCCAATGATATTGAGATGTGAGTCCTCTATGAATGAAGAACCGGCAAAAACTCCAACATCGAAAACATCATAGTAGATGCATATGGACTCCGTTTTCGATGAACTCGAGCTTGTCACGAAGATGACCATAAGCTCTAAAACTCACAAAGAGAAACACAAAACAAGAACCAAGAAGTATGACGCAAGGATGCAAATGGTTTGAGCTCTCAACGAACGATACGATCAAGCTACTCACTTGAGAGCCCCCCTTCATAGTACAGCAATCTATCCTAAACAGAAAACCTATCAAGGGCAAACCTATACCTTGCACCTCGTCCTCTTGAGCTACATGATGATGATCTTGGCTTCCTCAAGATGGACCACCTTTCTTGATTGCGTTGGCTTGATGAAGACTAGTTGATTGCTCCTCCATACTCACTATGGGCGAGCCACTCTTCAGCATGTCTTCACAAGTCCATTGCCACCACAATGGACGGCAAGCTTCAAGCATGATATCTTCGTGCTGATCCACTTGAACTTGCACATCGCAATCTTGATGACGATCACAACTTGACGTCATACTTCATGGGTTGTATGAGATCTTCCCTTTGCGCAAGCTCATGGAAACACACCTAACCCCCACATAGAACTCTCACAATGACGATGGGTTAGTACACAAACACGTAATGGACAATGCTTATCATACCATGGGATCACTTGATCCCTCTCGGTACATCTTGTACGCTTTGTGCGTTGATCATCTTGATTTACTCTTTGTCTGAGATCTTGATCAACCATGTGTCTCTATGACCATTCTTTGGATAATACCTTGAATACCATCTTGGTCATCATATAAACTCCTTGAACCCAACAGATGGACTTCAAGAAGTGCCTATGGACAAATCCTATAAATGTAACTTAAGGCAACCATTAGTCCATAGGAATTGTCATCAATTACCAAAACCACATATGGAGATATATGCTTTAACAGTCTCCTCCATTTTGGTAATTGATGACAACTACTTCAAGAGAGTTTATATAAGGAAATAAGCATAACCAACCGCACACATACAAAACAATAATGCATGCGTGCAAGATGTAAATGCTTACGCAATAAAAGCAAACCCCTCTAAACATATCCAAAGTAAACTCTCTAAACTTCTCCCCCACTGGCATCGATTGCCAAAATGGACGAAAAGTTTAGAAAGCCAATATATTTGGTGGTCCTCCAAAAAGTGTGTACTTCTCAGCAAATGAGTGCAAAGAAATACACAAATACAATGATAAGTAGTTGGAGGAAAACAAACTATGTTGAGGACCCAAAGATTGCAAATAAAAGAATCGTATGCCACAAGGACATACCAAAATAGAGGCAAGCAATCAAAAGATACCGGATGGAACAAACAATCATATGGTCCTTCGAACCACATGAATAAAAGATATTATGATAAAAGCAATGGAGTGTTTTATCAAAACTAGAGAAGCTCCCCATGATTTGTGCACTAATAAGAGATTTTTGTATATGATACAAGTGCACAAAATAGGATCGTTGCTCCCCCAAAATTAATAAAAACACACAACGGGTGCAAGAAGAAATATGAGACAATAAGCAAATCTCTTGCACAAAACAAGTGGTTGAGCAACATGTAAAAGAAGCAAAATAAGATTAGGCTCAACCAAAATAATGTGTGTGAGTCATGGCAAGGCACTTGAGAAGACTAAGATAAGGATGAACATTACTCATCAACATAGTCTTGATGAAATGAGACACAAAGTGCAAGACATATCATTCCCACACACACATACTAGAAAATGGGTTCACAAGCTTACTAATAAACAAAATAAGAACCAACGCTTGTGACAACCCATGGTGAAGAAAGGAAATAAGAACCTTGTCAAGAGAGGAGGGATACCAATCGAAATGGCAAAACCCTCATCAAGACAGTCATGAGGAAAAATAATCTTCACGGCCAAAGAGTGCATCAAGATGTAGGAAAATAAGATACGCACTCAAGACAAATCCTTTCACGAAGCCACCAAAAACTGAAAAAGGAAATGCAACGGTGGATGTAAAAGAAAAGAGGATATCAATTAGAGATGTAACTTCTCTCATGTGTAAAAGATTCTAAGTAGAAGACAATCATGATGATATATATCCACAAAGAAGGATGTACACACGAAATGGTTACAAGAAGGAACAAACTAGATATCCAAAAGGAAGTCATAAATATATCAATAAGATCTTTTGCTTGGAAGCATAGCACATGGCCTAATATGTTCTTATTGTACAATATGAACTTCCAACATACGAACATCAAAGACATCCCAACTAGTAATAAGACATCATCGTTAGGATGCTTTGAGAAAGGAAACAAGTACTGCAAGAACGAATCAAGAGATTCATGCCATGATGCAACCTGCAAAGAAAAGACAGGGGCCTTTGCAAGAAAAGAATGCATGAAGTAGATACTTGTTACCGAGACAACATTGGATTGATGTAGTAGATAGTTGTTCTTTGATCATCCTAACTTGGCTCCAATAATCACATGGTCTCAACACCTTCCTTATAGGTGAACCGAGCATCCAATGCATCTCCAGTTGTTCCTGGAACAACAAAACAAACAAAATGGTGCCCAAACTCATTGGGACCAAAGAGTTAGAAAACCAACAATACATAGGACAAACTCCACATACATATGTGCATATAGATATGAATTTGAATTTTATGCACACGTTAGCCATTTTATGACAAGGTGTAGTTTCCCCTATATATTGGTTTAAAGAAAGAAAGCATGCCAAAGGAAATACATATAGTAAATATGCATGCTCAAGGCTTTCAAGAATCCAATCAACATATAGTTGATAAGATACCAAAAGACAAGGTATCAAGTGATAATAAGATAGCAAATGAAAAACTATCACTTGAGGGATATCAATTAAAATATACAACAAGGCATGAGATATCCATTGACACATGCCAAATAAAAAGGAAACAAGATACCAATTGAAGGAAAACAGACACGGGGTATCTAGTTTCCAAAAGAGAGCTAGGTTCCAAAAAACCAAACACTCGACAAATTTTGGCACAAAGCATCATAAAGAGCAAGACTTGCCTCCCATCAACATACACTTGATGGGGATCAAAAGATTTTATGATGGGCGAATAAAGAGAGTGTTCTAAAGAAAATAGGATAGCTCCCCCAAGGGTTGTGCATTATATAGAATTTGCATTTAAATACAAAATGCACAAGATGGGATCATCACTTTCTATATATCTATAAAAACACTAGACAAGTTAAAATAGATCCACAAGAGGCAAGGAAGACAAACGAAACACAAAATCCAATGTAAAGACGATTAGCAATTCCTACCACATGATGGGAATACCCATTGTCAAGGACAAGAAGTATTTTGGAAATGATACTCATTGGTAGATCGCAAATATATCCAAGATCATCTTTACCCATAAAACGCAAGCAAATGACACTTGTAGAGCAAACATGCCACCTAGGAACAACATAATTTACAATATCAACACTAAGTGGCAATACCTCAAATGTACACATTCTCTAGGCTTGTAATATGCACATAGCATATTACTCCCCCATAATGTGATAACCCAACAATATTAACAAGTGGCAAACGGAAAACCAACAAGAGATAATTAATGGACCATTTAGAATTTGAATTTCTCATGAGTAAGACATACCACATAGAAGCTAGATAATCTGGAAATATCAATACTAAGTGGTATTCCCCATGTATACACATTTATAGGATTGTGAGGTGTGCAAAGCACATCACTCCCCCATAATGAAATAATCCATTAATCTCTCACAAGAGCCAATCAAAGATACAAACAAGATGCAATAAGGCTCAATACAAGACTCACATGTACATGATATGCAAACCAACATACACATATTCGCTTACTCAAGATAAGAAAGTTGGAAGAACAACATATACAAACACATGCAAGGTACAAAACCACAACATGCAAAAGGGAAAAGCAACTAATAATGTAAATAGTTTAAGTACAAGTTACCGTAAGGAGACACATTGGATATAAGATAGAAACTCGATAATCCAAATGACTTGGCTTGAGATAATATGAAAGATGAAGACCCCTTAATTCTTCATTATGTATCCAAGTCTCTAATGTCCTCCATATTCACCTATTGATCAAGTTTGAGCTTGTTGGTCCCCAACCACGTTGGGTCCTAAGAGGTTAGTCACAATAGGCTTGGCAACCCAAATGGTACTTTTCTTGACACCACTTTGAGTACCAACAAACTTGGCAAACACATTGCCAACCTTATCCTTCCCAAGAGAATAGATATCATCAATAATGATTGGGTTGGATAAATTACCTCTCGTGCAAGAAGAAGCGAAGTGACCCTTCTCACGACATAAGTAGCAACATCTACCCTTTAATTTCTTCCCTATTGATTTCTCAACATGAGGAGTGTTGGCTTGGGTCTTCTTGGGAAGGGTCCTTTCTTCAACTTGTAGTTGAGTGTGTGAGTGCACTTGTGGCCTCTTCCCTTGTTGCTTGTGACTTTGGGGCTTCTTCTTTAGTGGGCAAGATCTAACATGGTGCCCTTCAATTTTGCACTTGAAGAAAATAATCTTGGCCAAATTCTTGACTTGTTATTGGCCCTTCTTCTTGAAGCTTTTGGACTTCTTCTTCTTGTTGGAGTTGAATCCAAGTCAATTTTTGTCATTCGGGGATTTATGTCCACACAAGACATTGTTGAGTGTGGACAGCCCTTCATGACTCTTTTCCAAGTCTTTCTTCAAGGAAGTGACTTGGGCCTTGAGATCTTTGATTTCCTCTACATGGTTAGTATCAACACAAGTACTAGAGGAAGTATAAGCTTCATTGTTAGATCAACAAGGCCTGGAAAGTAATTCATCACAAGATGTAGCAACATTATGAGTAGATGAATTACAAGGACTAGCACATGGCAATATAGCTTTTTGACTAGAAGTAGTGCTAATGTCCACATGAGGCTCACTCGATGTTACCTTGGTAGTAATAGCCTCATGAGCTAATTTTAGCACATTATGGGATGCTAGAAGATCATCATGAGTGATTGTGAGCATTACATGACTTTCTTCCAATTTCCCATAATTTCTAGATAGCAACTCAAGTTGAGCCCTTAGCTCAACATTCTCCTTTAAAATGGAGTTAGTAGCACAAGCATCTTCATTAGCAATAAGAGGAGAAGGCACATTGGCAAGCTTTTTAGCATATGAAGCTTCAAGTTGAGCATGAGACTCGGTGAGTTCGATGAGCGAGCTCTTAATAGCCCTTGAGCCATTTCCGAGGTGCTCATAGTCCTCAAGGAGTTTAGCATGTGCAACTTGAATCTTATCATTTTTAGTTCGAAAATCATTAGCCACCACGAGAGCTCTATCATAGGATCCCTTTAATCTAGATAATTCTAGAGCAAAGGTTTCCTCAAGAGATTCCTTGGTGGTTTGTTCATTATCAAGAGCTTGAGATAGCTCTGCGATCTCATTAGCGTAATCACGCTCATGAACTTGCATTGTCTCAATGGTGGCCTCATGCTCCTCAAGATGAGCTTCCAACTCCTCAATGTATTTCTTGCCCTCAGTGGCAATAGACATGATTTCCAAGAAATTGGAACAAGCAAGTTTATTCTTATAAAGAGATTTAAAAATCATTTCACCCTTAATTCTTAAGGATGCAATATTATCACTCTCTTTATCATTATCCTCATCCCCATTATCATCAACATCATCATCATGAGATATATTGGAATTCAAAGTAGGAGATACCTTTGAAGCCTTAGCCATAAGGCAAAAGTGAGTCACAATAGATGATGATGTAGGATCCCTTGAAGCATCATTCAAGGCCACATCTTGTTCCATGGAGTGATGAATTTCCTCTACATTGTTAGCACAACAACTCGTGGAAATATATACATTTTTATCATGGCAACAAGATATAGGAGGCATATCATCATGAGATTTAGATAGGCAGTTTTTACATGATATGCACGGACTATCAACACAAGCATGTGAAACATTTAGAATGCTCGAAGTGTTAACGCCCAAAGATGAAGCATTGCAATAATATAGTGATGAAGGATCATTAACAATAAACACACTTTCATTATTGCAATGGTCACCACTACTCACCATATCATTACCTTGTGGCAATCCACATGTAGGTGAAGTAGATGAAGTTGAGAAGACCACACGACCGGAGGTGGAGGGAGAACAATCATCCCTGCAAATCTGGGACACACCATATTTATCTTGAAGCTTTGTCCACAACTCATGAGCATCCCAGAATGGCATGAGTTGAAATATACCTACATTGCTCAAAGCATCAAAAAGCACATTAGAAGCATGAGCATTGAGATAAGAGTTTTGATCATCCTCTAAAGATATACTTTGAGAATCCTTTGGAGGAGAAAAACCCATATCTACAATTCGCTCTAAATTTGGGTCCATGACCCTAAAGTGATTAAGCATGCGAATTACCCAAACATCAAAATTTGTGCCATCGAAACTAAGAGTGTCAGCGAATCCTAAACCCCTAGTCGACATCCTTACTCTCTAGGTGGTTAAACCTAATAAAGAGAGACCCTCCAGCGGTACTACCGCTGGCTGCAGCGGTACTACCGCTGAGCCCATGGTAGCGCAAAGATACTACCTGGCCAACCACCGCCAAGAAAGTCTTTGCAAAAATGTCCGACGCAGTACAACCACAAAGATGACGGTACTAAAAACTTGGAGCGGTACTACCGCTGGCCAGGGGCGGTACTACCGCTGGGACAGCGGTACTACCGCTAGCTCTAGCGGTACTACCGCTAGGGCCAGCGGTACTACCGCCAACTCTAGCGGTACTACCGCTAGGTCCAGCGGTACTACCGCTAGGTCCAGCGGTACTACCGCTAGCTCCAGCGGTACTACCGCTCACCCGTGAAACAGCCATAACTTTCGCATACGAGCTCCGAATCGAGCGAACCCAAGCTTGTTGGATTCAGGACGACAAGAGCTATCCAAACAACGAGTGGAAATCTTAAGACCATGCAGATATGAAAATGCCAATGATATAGAGATGTGAGTCCTCTATGAATGAAGAACCGGCAAAAACTCCAACATCGAAAACATCATAGTAGATGCATATGGACTCCGTTTTCGATGAACTCGAGCTTGTCACGAAGATGACCATAAGCTCTAAAACTCACAAAGAGAAACACCAAACAAGAACCAAGAAGTATGATGCAAGGATGCAAATGGTTTGAGCTCTCAACGAATGATACGATCAAGCTACTCACTTGAGAGCCCCCCTAGATAGTACAGCAATCTATCCTAAACAGAAAACCTATCAAAGGTAAACCTATACCTTGCACCTCGTCCTCTTGAGCTAGATGATGATGATCTTGGCTTCCTCAAGATGGACCACCTTTCTTGATTGCGTTGGCTTGATGAAGACTAGTTGATTGCTCCCCCATACTCACTATGGGTGAGCCACTCTTCAGCATATCTTCACAAGTCCATTGCCACCACAATGGACGGCAAGCTTCAAGCATGATATCTTCGTGCTGATCCACTTGAACTTGCACATCGCAATCTTGATGATGATCACAACTTGACGTCATACTTCATGTGTTGTATGAGATCTTCCCTTTGACGCAAGCTCATGGAAACACACCTAACCCCCACATAGAACTCTCACGAAGACCATGGGTTAGTACACAAACACGTAATGGACAATGCTTACCATACCATGGGATCACTTGATCCCTCTCGGTACATCTTGTACGCTTTGTGTGTTGATCGTCTTGATTTACTCTTTGTCTGAGATCTTGATCAACCATGTGTCTCTATGACCATTCTTTGGATAATACCTTGAATACCATCTTGGTCATCATATAAACTCCTTGAACCCAACAGATGGACTTCAAGAAGTGCCTATGGACAAATCCTATAAATGTAACTTAAGGCAACCATTAGTCCATAGGAATTGTCATCAATTACCAAAACCACATATGGAGATATATGCTCTAACACAATCCCTACTCATTCACAATGATATCTATTGATGGGAATCTCCATAGCCCATTGATACACCGAGTCGATTGGACCATCTCCTCCTTTTTTTCCTCACAACCTCCACCACACTCTATTCCACCTATAGTGCTATATCCATGGCTCACTCTCATGTATTGCATGAGAGTTGAAAAAGCTTGAGAAAGTAAGAGTGCGAAAACAATTACTTGGCCAATACCGGGGTTGTGCATGATTTAAATTCGTTGTGTGGGGATGATGGAGCATAGCCAGACTATACGATTTTGTAGGGATAACTTTCTTTGGCCTTGTTATTTCAAAAGTTCATGATTACTTTGCTAGTATGCTTGAAGTATTATTGTTTTCATGTCAATATTAAACTATTGTTTTGAATCTTATGGATCTGAACATTCATGCCACTATAAAGAAGTTTCAAAGAACAAATATGTTAGGTAGCATTCCATATCAAAAATTCGGCCTTTATCACTTCCCTACTCGAGGATGAGCAGGTGTTAAGCTTGGGGATGCTTGACACGTCTCTGACGTATCTATAATTTTTGATTGTTCCATGCTATTATATTATCAACTTGGGATGTCTTATATGCATTTATATGCCATTTTATATCATTTTTGGGACTAACCTATTAACTCAGTGCCTAGTGCAGTTTCTGTTTTTTCCATGTTTTTGACCTTTTTGAGAAAAGAATATTAAACGGGGTCCAAACGGAATAAAACCTACGGGATGATTTTTTTTCCATAGAGGGAGCCACGAAAATACTTTTCCGGCACCGCAAGCTTCTGTGTCCGCGAGATCCCATCTAGGGACCGTTCTGGTGCCCTGCCAGAGGGGGATTCGGACACAGAGGGCTTCTTCATCAACACCATTGCCTCTCCGATCATGCGTGAGTAGTTCACTACAGACCTTCGGATCCATAGCTAGTAGCTAGATGGTTTCTTCTCTCTCTTGGGTCTTCAATACAAAGTTATCCATGATCTTCATGGAGATCTATCAGATGTAACTTTCTTTTGCGGTGTGTTTGTCGAGATCCGATGAATTGTGGATTTATGATCAGATTATCTATGAATATTATTTGAGTCTCCTCTGATTTCTTATATGCATGATTTCGTATCCTTGTAATTCTCTTCGAGTTATGGGTTTCGTTTGGCCAACTTGATCTATAATTCTTGCAATGGGAGAAGTGCTTGGTTTTGGGTTCATACCGTGCGGTGTGCTCACCTAGTGAGAGAAGGGGTAGCGAGGCACACATCGTGTTGTTGCCATCAAGGGTAAAAAGATGGGGTTTATATCATGTTGCATGAATTTATCCCTCTACATCATGTCATCTTGCTTAAGGCGTTACTCTGTTTGTTGTGAACTCAATACACTAGATGCATGCTGGATAGCAGTCAATGTGTGGACTAATAGTAGTAGATGCAGAAAGTATCGGTCTACTTGTCTCGGACATGATGCCTATATTTATGATCATTATCTTAGATATCGTCCTGACTTTGCACGATTCTATCAGTTGCTCGACAGTAATTCGTTCACCCACCGTAATACTTGCTATCATGGGAGAAGCCTCTAGTGAACACTATGGCCCCCGGATCTATTTTACACATCATATATTCAGATCTACCAAAAATACCTTGCTGCAATTTTATTCCTTTTTACCTTTTATCTCCTTCAGATCTCACCTTGCAAATAATCGTGAAGGGATTGACAACCCCTTTATCACGTTGGTGCAATTTGTTTGCTTTTGCGCAGGTTCATTGGTGCCTCATCTTCATACTCCTACCGGATTGATTCCTTGGTTCTCAAACTGAGGGAAATACTTATTCCTACTTTGCTGCATCACCCTTTCCTCTTCAAGGGAAAAACCAATGCAAGCTCGAGAAGTAGCAATACCTAGTCAAGGTTTATCGCCTATTTGAGAGTGAAACTGCACGGAAGTCCGGGCGAGGTTTCCGCCACGGCCCCAAATGATGTGCGCAGGGTTCCCAAGCCCACCATCTGGGTGCCACTTGGTACACCGTGCCACTGCCTACCGCATCATAGCCCACCTCTAAGGTTGGCACTATGCACGACCTCCAGCATGACTATAAACACCAGAAACTATTTGCAACTCCAGGACCGAGTACTAGGCGATTATTAAGTCAAGCGGGGTCATATTTTAGGGCCGAGCATGTGGTAGTAACTAGTCTTGGATTACATACACGGAACTCAGTTCCTAAGGACGGTTCCAATGAAACAACCCGCCATGTACTCCTACATAGCCTTTCATCGGTACCTTTACCAAATCAGGTTCCACACTTATACCTTGTCACTAGAACACATTCATCCATTCCTGTTCATCACTCAGATGAAACAGACCTGACACAACTCTAGGCATAGCAAGCATAGCAGGATAAGACACATCATGGCTCAAGCAACTACCAGGTATGCTAGGTTGCAAGGTTTGGCTATTTACTGTGACAATGACAGGTCATGCAAAGGAGTAGGTTCAGCTACCGAGGTAAAGCATTTTAATTATTTGTCCTAATGTAATAAGTGGGAGCAGGAGCAAGAACATGGGATTATATCGGGATGATCAAAAGGGTGCTTGCCTTGTTGTTCAACACAGGGATTAAATCCGCCAGTGAGATATTTGGTCGTATCCGGAAGGGCAGAGCCTACCAAAATACTAACGACAATCAATAACATTCATATGCAACAATATGATGCATGATCATGGCATGAAATGAAATGTAGCATGGTTAAGGTGACTAACAGAACATTAGTATGAATATGATTTGAATTCAAAATTCAAATATTATTTGAAATAATATATTTATCAAATTCATTTAATTGATTTGACCTGATGATGTTTCATAACTTTGTTTGTCATGCATGAAAATAGCACTATTGTGTTCATTGAATTTTTCTGATCAATTTGCACATATCATTTGTCAAATTTAGAGTTATATTTAGTTTTCTATGAATTTCCAAAGTTTTGCACTTATTCTGAAATTATTATAAAACAGAAATAATTTTATTGCATCAGCATGACATCAGCAGGTGAGTGTGGCCGCTGAAAGTCAAACCTGACAAGTGGGACCCACTGGTCAGTGACTCTGGCTAGGTTTTAATTAAACTTTAAGTTAATTAGCTAGTTAACATAGACTGGCCCACATGCGAGTGACTGATTAGGGTTTTAATTAACTAATTATTTTTATTAACTTAAACTTAATTAGCCAGGGGCTGGCCGCGCCTCTCATAGGCTCAGGGAAGTCAACCCACCAGCGTTGGGGGTCAAACCCACCGGCGTTGAGCCGCCGGTGGCTCCAGGGATGGCGGAGGGCATCGGAAATGCTCCTCCGACGACCAAATGAGCTGCAAAAGGCACCAGAAGAACGACCACTCCTCCACGAGTCAATTTTGCTAGTCTCACGGGTTGAAACGGCCGGAGATGACGCCGGCGACGAGCTCGGCGGTTGCCGGAGCTCGGGCAACATCGAGATTATCGAAACAAATGGCAATAGGGCCGGGGATTGGTTCCTACAGCATCTACACAATGCACTGGAGCTGATGGTGGTCTTAGATGGACCAACCCATCATCGGAACATCACCGGCGACGAGCTCCCGCGGCGGATCTCATCGGGCTCTGGTGGAATCGGGCGCTAGGGCACGGGATCGATGGCGAAGAGAGGGGGGAAACCATACTGAGCTCACAGGGGTTGCAAAGACGTCGAGAGCGGGCTCGGGGACGACCTGGAGAGGGAGAATGACGGCGGAGAACTTCGGTGATCCGAGGAGGAAGACGACGTTGTCGGGGCGATGCAGGGCTCGAGAGCTTGTTTCCTTTCGCGAGGACGACATGCTCGACGAGGCGGAGAAAACGGCATGCTCGGGGAGGCTTGAGGTGGCCAGAGACGACGGCGAGCTCGAGCTCAAGCTCGGCTCTAATGGCGGGCGAGAGAGAGGGGAGCAGGAGGGCGAATGAGGAGAGGGAGAGAGCTGGAATGGTTCGCGGGAGCTTATCCTTTTGCTGCCAGCACGATGGGGAGGCCAGGTAGGCACTGAGGTGCGTGGTCGCGCCAAAGAGAGCGGCGGCCACCTCCTCCTGGCGACTGGCGCGGGGAAGACGACGGGAAGAAGCTGGGCTGGGCCAAGGTAAGCGTTAGATAACTGTTTTCCATTTTCTTTCTTTTCTGATTTCTGTTTTAACCTTTTTGACATATTTTTGATTTTATTTTTGGCTCCAAACTATTTCTAAAATAGTGAAAATAATGTTCGGGTGTTATTTGGAATATTTCCAAGCCCA
Source organism: Hordeum vulgare subsp. vulgare (assembly GCF_904849725.1). Lineage (NCBI taxonomy): Eukaryota > Viridiplantae > Streptophyta > Magnoliopsida > Poales > Poaceae > Hordeum > Hordeum vulgare. Next base: position 482,482,990 of record NC_058519.1, read on the forward strand.
TATAAAAGATTCAACATTTTATGATATTGTGAAATATTTGAAATCACATATATGGTTGATTTCAGTGGCTTTTGTGTTTTAGATAAAATGCCAAAAGTATTTTTAAAAACAAATCCACCCCTGAATTATTGTTTCCTATATTTATCAAAAATGATGGACTTTTATGAAGGCCATTTTGAGTTCATTGATTTATCACAGTTTTGAATTGGGTTGAATATGGAATTGCTAGGTTTTTTCTCTTTGATTTCTATTTTCACTTTTAAATGCAATATTAAACATGAGCACAATCTTGCTAGACTTCAAATAGAAACTAGGGATGTGACAGTGCAGTTCCAAGCAAAGCGTCGTAGCTGATTCTACATGTGAAGCGGAGTACATAGCTGCCTCGGAGGCGGCTAAGGAGGGTGTCTGGAAGAAGCAGTTCATGTCAGATCTTATCCAGTAAATCTGTTCTTTGGCAACACTGGTGCCATTTCTCTAGCCAAGGAACCAAGGTTTCACAAGAGGACCAGACACATAAAGCAATGCTTCAATGCCATCAGCGATTACATCAAGGAGAAGGACATAAATATTTGCAAAGTGCACACGGATCTAAATGTTGCAGATCCACTGACTAAGCCTGTTCCACGAGCACAACATTATCAACACCAGAACTGTATGGGTGTTAAATTCGTTACATTGTAAATCACATAGAGATGTGAAGCTAGATTATTGACTCTAGTGCAAGTGGGAGACTGTTGGAAATATGCCCTAGAGGCAATAATAAAATAGTTATTATTATATTTCCTGTTTCAAGATAATCGTTTATTATCCATGCTATAATTGTATTGAATGGAAACACAAAATACATGTGTGGATATATAGACAAAACAATGTCCATAGTAAGCCTCTAGTTGACTAGCTCGTTGATAAAAGATGGTTAAGGTTTCCTTGCCATAGACAAGTGTTGTTAGTTGATAACGGGAACACATCATTAGGAGAATGATGTGATGGACAAGACCCAACTATAAACATAGCATGTGATCGTGTCATTTTTTTTTGCTATTGTATGCATTCTTATGACCATGAGATCATGTAACTCACTAACACCGGAGGAATGCCTTGTGTGTATCAAACGTTGCAACATAACTTGGTGACTATAAAGGTGCTCTACAGGTATCTCCAAAGGTGCCCGTTGAGTTAGCATGGATCGAAGCTGGGATTTGTCAATCTGTATGACGGAGAGGTATCTCGAGGACCACTCAATAATACAACATCACAAACAAGCCTTGCAAGCAATGTGACTGAAGAGTTAGCCATGGGATCTTGTATTACGAAACGAGTAAAGAGACTTGCCGGTAACGAGATTGAAATAGGTATGGAGATACCGACGATCGAATCTCTCATGTAAAAGCGAGAGTGGAAACGATAGGTGTGAATAGACATGGGGGCCGTAGTGTTTACTAGTGGCTTCTCTCATGAAAGCGAGTAGATGGTGGGTGAACAAATTACTGTCGAGCAATTTATAGAACCGCGCAAAGTCGTGACGTCATTTATGGCAATGATTATATCTATAGGCATCACGCCCAAAACAAGTAGACCGATACTTTCTGCATCTACTACTATTACTCCACACGTCGACCGCTATCCAGCATGCAGCTAGTGTATTTAGTCCAAAGAAAAGAGTAACGCCTTAAGCAAGATGACATGATGTAGATGGACAATCTCATATCTACGACAAAGTCCACCTTGTTACCCTTGATGGCAACTACACGATGTGTGCCTTGCTGCCCCTACTGTCACTGGGAAAGGTCACCACACGGTAAGAACCCAAAACCAAGCACTTCTCCCATTGCAATAATCATAGTCTAGTTGGCCAAAAAAACCCAAGACTCGGAGAGACTTACAAGGACATCAAATCATGCATATAAGAAATCAGCAAAGACTCAAATATATATCATAGATAATCTGATCACAAATCCACAATTCATCGGATCTCGACAAACACACCGCCAAAGAGGATTACATCGGATAGATCTCCATGAAGATCATGGAGAACTTTGTATTGAAGATCCAAGAGAGAGAAGAAGCCATCTAGCTACTAACTACGGACCCGTAGGTCTGAAGTGAACTACTCACGAGTCATTGGAGGGGCGATGATGTTGATGTAGAAGCCCTCCAACTCCAAAGTCCCCTCCGGCAGGGCACCGAGAAGGGTCTCCAGATGAGATCTCACGGAAACGGAAGCTTGCGGCGGCAGAAAAGTATTTTTGTGGATCCCTTGATTTTTTTCTATATTTTAGGGAATATATAGGCGAAGGATCTAGGTCAGGGGGGCGCCAGGGAGGCCACAAGCCTGCTGGCCGCCCCCTGGTGGTGGATGGGAGGCTTGTGGGCCCCCTATAGCCCTCCTGGCTTGGCCCTCAAGCCCCCTGATCTTCTCCCGTTCGGAAAAAAATCATTTCGGGGATTTTATTCCGTTTGGACTCCATTCCAAAACCAGATATGAAAAGAGCCAAAAACACAGAAAAAACAGGAAGTGGCACCTGGCACTGAATTAATAAGTTAGTCCCAAAAAAGATATAAAAGGTACATAAAACATCCAAAGATGACAAGATAACATCATGAAACCATCAAAAATTATAGATACGTTTGAGACGTATCAAGCATCCCCAAGCTTAACTCCTACTCGTCCTCGAGTAGGGAAGTGATAAAGAATGAATTTTTGATGGTTTCATGCTACCTAGCATAGATGTCCTTTGTAACTCCTCTTATGTGACGTGAATGTTCAGATCCATTAGATTCAAAACAATAGTTTGCTATTGACGTGGAAACAATAATAATTCAAGCAAACTAGGAAGGTAATCATGAACTTTCAAAATAACAAGGCCAAAAGAAAGTTATCCCTACAAAAGCATATAGTCTGGCTATGCTCTATCATCATTGCATAACGAATTTAAATCATGCACAACCCCGGTATTGGCCAAGTAATTGTTTCACACCTTTACTTTCTCAAACCTTTTCAACTCTCACACAATACATGAGCGTGAGCCATGGTTTTAGCACTATAAGTGGTGTGGAGTGTGGTGGAGGTTGCAAGACAAAAAGGAGAAGATGGTCACGTTAACTAAGCATATCAATGAGCTGTGGAGATGCTCATCAATAGATATCAATGTGAATGAGTAGGGATTGACATACCAATGATGCACTAGAGCTAAGAGTATGTGAAAGCTCTTAAAGAAAACTAGTGGGTGTGCATCCAACTTTCTTGCTCACGAAGACCTAAGGCAATTTTGAGGAAGCCTATCATTGGAATATACAAGCCAAGTTATATAATGAAAATTTCCCACTAGCTATATGGTGGTGACAAAACAAGAGACTCTCAATCATGAAGATCAAGGTGCTTAATATGCACAAGTGTGGAAAGGTGGTAGCATTGTCCCTTCTCTCTTTTTCTCTCATATTTTATTTTTATTTTTTTGGTGGGCTCTTTGGCCTCTTTTTTTTGGTGGGCATCTTTGGCCTCTTTTATTTCCTCACATGGGACAATGCTCCATTAATGATGATCATCACACTTTCAACTCAAAACTTAGAGCAATGATGACTCTATATGGAATGCCTTCGGTAGTGTACCGTGACAATGATCTAGCATGACATAGACATTAATGGAAACATCATGCTAGCTATCTTACGATCATGCAATGGAAATGTAGACGTGGTGGCACATGTCATGGTGGTAGTTGCATGGCAATATATCTCGGTATGACTTTGAAAAAGCCATAGTAGGTAGGTATGGTGGCTGTTTTGAGGGAGGCTAATGGTGGGTTTTGTGCACCGGCGAAAGTTGCACGGCACTAAGAAGATAGTGATGGTGGAAGGTGAAAGTGCATCTAAACCATGGACTCAACATTAGTCATGAAGAACTCATATACTTGTTGCAAAAGTTTTATTAGTAATCTAAACAAAGCATTCAACGCATACTCCTAGGGGAAGGGTTGGTAGGTATAAACCATCGCGCAATCCCGACCGCCACGCAAAGGATGACAATCAATAGACTAATCATGCTCAGATTTCATCACATAGCGGTTCACCATACGTGCATGCTACGGGAATCACTAACTTCAACACAAGTATTTCTAGATCCACAACACCTTACTAGCATGACTTCAATATTACCAAGACCACAACTCAAAACTAATTGAGATGAATCAAACTTCTCTAACTATTCAATGCACATGAAGGTGGAAGTTTTCGTATCCCTTTGGATAACTTCCCCTTTTGAGACTACTTTCAAAGCATAGATCAACTACAAAGCCATGCACCGATGTGCTCTAAAAGATATAAGTGAAGCACATAGAGCAAAATTATCTAGCTCAAAAGATATAAGTGAAGCACATGTGAGCTGAATTGTCTACCAAAAGATATAAGTGAAGCTCGACAAAATCACAGTGAATGCATGTCTCTCTCTCTAGGTGTGCAGCAAGGATGATTGTGACACAACAAAAATAAAAGACTCCTACGATACAAGACGCTCCAAGCAAAAACACATAACATGTGGTGAATAAAAATATAGCCCCAAGTAACGTTACCGATGGATTGAAGACGAGAGAGGGCATGCCTTCCCGGGGCATCCCCAAGCTTATGCTTTTACGGCATCCTTGAATCTCTTGGGGTGCCTTGGGCATCCCCAAGCTTGATCTCTTGCCACTCTTTATCTTTTTGTCCATAAGAACTTCACCCAAAACTTGAAAACTTCACAACATGAAACTTAAACAGAAACTCATGATAACATTGGTATAAGAAAGCAAACCACCACTTCCTTAGGTACTATAGCAAACTTAAATTCTACTTATGTTGATGTTGGGTTACTTTATTTTCAATCTTCCATGGCTATACCCCCCGATACTATCCATAGTTTCATCAAAATAAGCAACCAACTCAACAAAAACAGAATCTGTTAACAGCAGACCAGTCTGTAGCAATCTGTATACTTCGTATACTTCTGGTACTTCAAAAATTGTGCAAAATTACGACAGTCTGAAGAATTTGCGTAGCAATCAGCAGCAAAAAGAATCAACTCAAAAGCTCTTACAGAAAAAAATGAAAACTCTTTTCGTGAGCAGAAAGTTTCTGTCTTTTCCAGCATGACCAAACGATCATCCCCAAGACTAATCATAACGGTTTTGCTTGGCACAAACGCAAAAAGAAACACAAAAAAACACAATCATAACAGAATTATGAAAGTGTGGAAAACACAAAACAGAAAGAAAAAGGATAGATTCGTTGGGTTGCCAACCAACAAGCGCTATTGTTTAACGCCCTTAGCTAGGCATTCAATGATGCTCTCACAAAAGACAAGAACTGAAGCATAACGAGAGCATCCTAAAGCATGTGAAAATCACATCTAAGTCTAACATACTTCCTATGCATAGGCATTTTATAGGAAAACTGATTGTCAAGACAACCAATAGTTGCCATATGCAAGGAAGAAGAAAGAGACAATAGCAATCTCCACATAACGAGAGGTAATTTGGTAACATGAAAGTTTCTACCACAATATATTCCTCTCTCATAGCAATTACATGTGGGATCATATTCGAATTCAACAATGTAACTATCACATAGGATATTCTTTTCATGATCCACATGCATGCAAAGTTGACGCTCTTCAAAAATAGTGGGATTATCATCAACTAAAGTCATGACTTCTCCAAACCCACTTTCAATATTATTGCAAATATCATAATTATCATGAGGCTTCAACAAATTTTCAAGATCATAAGAAAGATCATGACCCCAATCATGATTATTGCAACAAGTAGTGGACAAAGAAAAACTAGCATCCGCAAGCTTAGGGTTTTGCATATTTTTAGCATGATTGTCACTAATAGAATTTATAGTGAAACCATTGCAATCATGCTTTTCATTCAAGGAGCCCTCGTGAATCACTTCATGAATTTCTTCATCGCGATTTACAGATTCACGCATCTCAAGCAAAACTCCATAGAAAAAGTCAAGTGCACTCAACTTACTAGCAATTGGATCAACATAATTGGATCTCTTAAAGAGATTAGCAAGTGGGTGAGGATCCATATCACTAGATTTTTAGCAAGCGAAGATGCAAGCATATTGAAGGCACATAGCACTCAAGAAAAGGAAAGGCAAGAGAGACAAAAGGGCGAACGAAAAAGGCAAACGAAAAAAGGCAAAGGAGAAAGGCAAATGAGAACGGCAAATGTGAAGTGGGGAGAGGAAAACGAGAGGCAACTGGCAAAAAAGTAAATGCAAGAGATGAGTTTGTGAGACCTACTTGGATAGATCTCTCCTTCCCCGGCAACGGCGCCAGAAATACTTCTGCTACTGCAACAAAAGACCTTCCAACAGCATCAGAAATAGTTGTGTTGACGGGAGACTGTTCTTGTCTTGGTACTCCTCAGCAACGGCACCAGGAATCCTTCTGCTACGGCTACGCCTTAAGGGACTTCCTAGGAAAATATGCAAAGGATTTCCCCCATGGCCTTGGAGCCTTGCTTTGGGGTTCCCTCGAAGCGGAAAGGGTGATGTAGCGCAGCGGTGGTAAGTATTTCCCTCAGTTTGAGAACCAAGGTATCGATCCAGTGAAGGAGTATCTCAAGTGCGTGCACAAATAGAAAAAGCTTTCTCCCAATGCTATGAAGGGGTTGTCAATCCCTTATAGATTGTTCGCCAAGTGAGAACTGAAAGCAACAAAGTAACAAAGCAAAGTAAAAGCAAGAGTGGAAACGATAGGTGTGAATAGACCTGGGGGCCGTAGAGTTTACTAGTGGCTTCTCTCATGAAAGCAAGTAGACGGTGGGTGATCAAATTACTGTCGAGCAATTGATAGAACCGCGCAAAGTCGTGACGTCATCTATGGCAATGATTATATCTATAGGCATCAAGTCCAAAACAAGTAGACTGATACTTTCTGCATCTACTACTATTACTCCACACGCCGACCGCTATCCAGCATGCATCTAGTGTATTAAATCCAAAGAACAGAGTAACGCCTTAAGCAAGATGACATGATGTAGATGGACAATCTCATATCTACGATAAAGCCCACCTTGTTACCCTTGATGGCAACTACACGATGTGTGCCTTGCTGCCCCTAATATCACTGGGAAAGGTCACCACACGGTAAGAACCCAAAACCAAGCACTTCTCCCATTGCAAGAATCATAGATCTAGTTGGCCAAACAAAACCCAAGACTCGGAGAGACTTACAAGGATATCAAATCATGCATATAAGAAATCAGCAAAGACTCAAATAAATATCATAGATAATCTGAGCACAAATCCACAATTCATCGGATCTCGACAAACACACCGCCAAAGAGGATTACATCGGATAGATCTCCACGAAGATCATGGAGAACTTTGTATTGAAGATCCAAGAGAGAGAAAAAGCCATCTAGCTACTAACTACAAACCCGTAGGTCTGAAGTGAACTACTCACGAGTCACTGGAGGGGCGATGATGTTGACGTAGAAGCCCTCCAACTCCAAAGTCCCCTCCGGTAGGGCACCGGGAAGGGTCTCCAGATGAGATCTCCCGGAAACGAAAGCTTGCGGCGGCGGAAAAGTATTTTCGTGGATCCCTTGATTTTTTTTTCTATATATTAGGGAATATACAGGTGACGGATCTAGGTCAGGGGGCGCCAGGGAGGCCACAAGCCTGCTGGCCACCCCCCCCCCCCTGGTGGCGGATGGGGGGCTTGTGGGCCCCCTGTAGCCCTCCTGGCTTGGCCCTCAAGCCCCCTGATCTTCTTCCGTTCGGGGAAAAATCATTTCGGGGATTTTGTTCCGTTTGGACTCCGTTCCAAAATCAGATCTGAAAAGAGCCAAAAACACAAAAAAACAGGAACTCCCACTTGGAACTGAATTAATAAGTTAGTCCCAAAAAAGATATAAAAGGTACATAAAACATCCAAAGATGACAAGATAACAGCATGAAACCATCAAAAATTATAGATACATTTGAGACGTATCAGTGGACAAGTGGGAAGGGAGTCCTCCACCGAACCGAATTGGAGGAGGACTCCTCCCCTTGGCTCGGTCGAAGACCTCCTACTTTGATTAGGAGACAAGGAAGCCCTCCTTCTTGTTCCACCTATATATAGTGGAGGTGAGAGAGGCTTTTGGCACCCCAAGCCATGGTGCAGCCCTCTCTCCCTCCACCACTTCGTGACACCCCGTAGCTAGTTCGGTATGGCACGACGAAGCCCTGCCAGAGTAGCTCCACCACCATCACCGCCACACCGTCGTGCTACTGAGAAATTCAGCTACCTCTTCATCTCTCTTGCTGGATCAAGAAGGCGGAGATCATCATCGAGTTGTACATGTGTTGACGCGGAGGTGCCGCCCGTTCGGTACTAGATCGGGATGGAGTTCGTGGGACGCTTGCGATTCGGATCGCGAAGACATTCGACTACATCAACTGCGTTTATGAACGCTTCCCGCTTAGCGATCTACAAGGGTGTGTGGATCCGATCTCCCCTCTCGTAGATGATTATCACCATGATAGGTCTTGCATGTGCGTAGTTTTTTTCCCATGCGATGTTCCCAACATCTCTGCCATCGCCTTCGGGCTCCTCCAAGCTGGACGCCACCTCTTCGTAGCCGGCAGTGATGGGAACATCGTAGTCATCCTCCGGGAGGGGCACACCATCCTCGCCTAGTTCGGGAAGTAGGTATCCAGCACCACGTAGCTCGCGAGCTCGTGGGCTTGGAAGCCGATGGCCTCCTCGCGCCGGGCCACCTCCACCCGCGATGCTGGCTTCATGGTACTCAGCCAGTCCAGGTTGATGCTTGAGTACCAAGAGATGGCGAAGGTCATGGCGGTCCTAGCGCCGCCCTGTTTGGGAACGTTGCATGGGAAACAAAAAATTTCCTATGCACACACAATACCTATCCATGGTGATGATCATCCACGAGAGGGGAGAGTGAATCTACATACCCTTGTAGATCGGTAAGCGGAAGCGTATGTAATGCAGTTGATGTAGTGGAACATCTTCACGATCTAAATCGCAGCCATCCCGCGATCTCATCACGATCCGTCCCACGATCCCATCATGATCGATCCTGATCTAGTGCCGAACGGACGACACCTCCGCGTTCAGCACACGTATAGCTCAATGATGATCACCGCCTTCTTGATCCATCAAGAGGGGCAGAGAGGTAGACGAGTTCTCCAGCAAGACGACGTGGTGGTGGTGGTGGTGAACGAATCCAGCAGGGCTTCGCCAAGCTGTGCAGAACTAATCTAGAGGCGAAAACGAACTAGAGAGAAAGAGGGCAGTCGTGGCTTGTTAGTGTTGGGGCTGCCCTCAAAATCATCTAGTATATATATGAGGGAGGGAGGAGAAGAGGCATCCACAAAAACCCCAAAGGGTTCGACCGAAGTGGAGAGGAGGTGGACGAGTCCACCTCCAATGCTACTCCTAGCTGGATTCCATCTTGTCCCCTCCTTCCCTTTTTCCTTTTTCCCTTCTTTTGCTCCTTGGCCGAAATAGCCTTATTGGCCTGGCCGCACCAGCCCACTAAGGGTTGGTGCACCACCTTTAGGCCTATTAGGTTCTCTCCCGGGTGGGTGGCCCCTCCCGATAAAACCCCGGAACCCATTCGTCACTCCCGGTACTTTATCAGTAATGCCCGAAAACTTTCCGGAACACAAATCTAACTTTCCTATATATCAATCTTCACCTCCGGACCATTCCAGAGCTCCTCAAGATGTCCGGGATCTCATCCGGGACTCCGAACAACTTTCGGTTACCAAACAAACACAACTCAATAATACCGAAACGTCACCGAACCTTAAGTGTGCAGACCCTACACGTTCGAGAACTATGTAGACATGACCTAAGATACTCTCTGCTCAATAACCAGTAGAGGGACCTGGGTGCCCATATTGGCTCGTACATATTCTACGAAGATCTTTATCGGTTGAACCTCTATGTCAAGGACTCATTTAATCTCGTATGTTGTTCCCTTTGTCCTTCAGTATGTTACTTGCCCGAGATTAGATCGTCGGTATCTCTATACCTAGTTCAATCTCGTTACCGGCAAGTCTCTTTACTCGTTCCGTAATACAAGATCCCATGACTAACTCCTTAGTCACATTGATTCCAATGCTTATTGTGATGTTGTATTACCGAGTGGGCCCTGAGATACCTCTCCGTCACATGCAGTGACAAATCCCAGTCTTGATCCATGCCAACCCAACAGACACCTTCAAAGATACCTCTAGAGCACCTTTATAGTCACCCAGTTACGTTGCGACGTTTGATACACACAAGGCATTCCTCCTGTTGAGGCATAGTTTATGCCTAAGTAATTTTGGTGATTGATGACAGTACCGTACAGGACTAATCGTGTGTGTCAAGGTTTCAGGTAACACTCGTCAACGGCACAAGACAACTCGTCTCCTCTCTTATGGAACGGAAACACGGCGCTCTCTACGATTCTCTTTATTTGAGTCATAGGAAAGCCGTACTATTAAGAGGGGATCCGTAGTGGAAAGGTTTGGGTGGAATCTATCTTTACACACGCACACGTCACAATTCTCCCCTTCCTTGTTTGGAGCGGCCCTCGCCTAATTCGTCTTGAGCATCTCTGCAAAATGGTCCCCAGCGGTAGTACCGCTGGTGCCAGCGGTAGTACCGCTGCAGCCAGCGATAGTACCGTTGTCTGGCGGTAGTACCGCCGCTTGACAGCGGTAGTACCGCTAGCCAGCGGTAGTACCGCCCCCTGGTCAGCGGTAGTACCGCTCCAGGTGCCCTGTTCCACCTACCTAGCGGTAGTTCGTGGATGGACCCTTTTGCGAAGACTTTCCCGGCGGTAGTAGTGCTTATGCACTACCAAGGGGCCAGCGGTAGTACCGCTGGAAGCCCCAGCGGTAGTACCGCTGCATCCAGCGGTAGTACCGCTCTTTCCCAGCGGTAGTACCGCTGGATCTCGGGCAGAGAGTGGGAAAATGGTCTGATTTTTCCCCCCACTATATAAAGGGTTCTTCTAGCTAAGGAACCCTATCTCTTACCTCTCTAAGCTCCATTGTTGCTCCACAAGCTTAAAAGTGCCCGATCTCTCTCCCTAGCCAATCAAACTTGTTGATTCTTTAGGGATTGGTTGAGAAGGCCTAGATCCACACTTTCACCAAGAGAAAAGTTGATTCCCCCACCTATCCCTTGCGGATCTTGTTACTCTTGGGTGTTTGAGCATCCTAGACAGTTGAGGTCACCTCGAAGCCATATTCCATTGTGGTGAAGCTTCGTGGTCTTGTTGGGAGCCTCCAAGCTTTGTGTGGAGTTGCCCCAACCTTGTTTGTAAAGGTTCGGTCGCCACCTTCAAGGGCACCTATAGTGGAATCACGGTACCTTGCATCATGCGAGGGCGTGAGGAGAATACGGTGGCCTTAGTTGCTTTTTGGGGAGCATTGTGCCTCCACACCGCTCCAACGGAGACGTACTTCCTGTCAAAGGGAAGGAACTTCGGTAACACATCCTCGTCTCCATCGGTTCCACTTGTGGTTATCTCTAACCTTTACTTTGTATTTGCTTTTACTTGTGACTATATCTCACTTGTCTTAATAGGTCTTGTTGGTAGCTTCTATAGGGGTCACCTCTTTGTCATATTATTTGTGAACCCGTATAGTGTTTACCTTAACTTGTTAAGTTTAATTAAAAAGTGGTCGTTGTCTATTCACCCCCCCCCCCTCTAGCCAACCATATCGATCCTTTCAATTGGTATCAGAGCCACGTCTCTTTATTAAGGGTTTAACCACCCGAGGAGTTTGGAAGGCGGAGAGGAAGTTAACCGTGGGCAACCCGAGGACATGGACTTGACTTCGGTCACAAGGGACGACTTGAATACGGCTATGGCCGCCCTCAAGACGGCCTTGACGAGCAAAGTCAAAACCATGCTTAAAGAATTAATTGATGGTCTTAAAAGTTCACCCGAACCGTCTTTAGTGGTTAAACCCACCATTTCCGATTCGGAGGCCAACTCCTCTAAGGAAGCGGCTAAAGGTATGCAACCTGCTTCACCTCACTAAAAGGATGGAACGGGAACACATGCTTTGGTTCCACCTCCCATGACATATGGAGGACCCGTTCTCGCACCTCGTCTTAATCCTGTTGGTCCTCCTCCTAAACTTGTAAAAGGTGACTTTGCTAACTGGGTATTTTCTATTAAGTCTCATTTGAATCACAGCTCAACAAACTTGTGGAGAATTATCGAGCAAGGATATTACCCCCATGACCCAAGCAACCTCACTCCAAGAGAAGATGCAGACAATCAATATAATCACTCTGCGTTGTTTATTCTCCAGTCTGCTATGCCACCTGAAGATCTTCCCCACTTACGTCCCTTCACATTGGCCAAGGATTGTTGGGATCATATTATGGTGTTGTACAAGGGAAGCTCAAGTATTCAACGATCCAACTATGAAGTGATACTTGATCAGGCCGATGAGTTTGTGATGAAGGAAGAAGAGGACCCTCGTGATCTCTATCGGAGGGTGACGGCTATTGTTGTGGCACTAAAGGACCATGGGAGTAAGGATGTGGATGACACTTGGGTCAAGCGCAAGTTTCTCAAAGCCATCATGCCTTTCAATAAAGCCATGTCATCTGTCATTCGTCAGCGGTCAGACTTCCACTCCTTGTCTTCCAGTGAAGTGTTGGATGAGTTCATTGCAATGTCAATCATGAACGAAACAGCCGACAATGCACTTGCTCGTGTCCGATCAAAAACCACTTCACCCAAACTTGCTTTGAAAGCAAGAGCAATGCTTGAAGAAGAAGAAGAAGATGATGAAGAGGAGGAGAGCTGCCCGGAAGACACAAAGTATGCCTATCATGAGCACATGGCTCTTGCATCAAGGCAATTCTGGGGAAATAAAAGGAACTCAAGACCAACCTTCAACAAGAACAACTCAAGTGGATTAAAACCCAAACAACGAGTAAGGACATGTTATAACTGTGGCAACGTAAGTCACTTCGTGGCAGAATGCCCCTATGAGAAGAGAGAAGACAACGGAGGCAAGCTCATTCACAAAGACAAAACCAAATCATTTCCAATCAAGAACAACTTTGTGAAGAAACCTCACCCAAAAGGAATGGTGGCCCTGGAGGAGTATCCTTCTGATGATGATGATGATGATGATGATGATACAGTGGCAACGGCAACTGTTGCTATAGCCACTACCCCTTCCCAGAAGGTGTATCTCTTCAACGCCCCCAACGAGAACCACATCACCAAGTGCCTCATGGCAAAAGGTACCAATCAGGTAACTCCTATCATTAAGACCAACATTGCTTCTGCTCCTTCATTGTTAAATTGTGTAGAAGATAGTGATGTTGGAGAACTTAATGAGCATGATCTTGATAAGTTTCTATGCACTATTAAGGGAGAAACCAAGAAGCATTTTGTTGCCCTCTTGGAACAAATGGGTGAGGCCACTGACCTCATGGAGTCTCATGAGGAGACCGTCTCTGAGCTTCATGGACATAGCCGTGACTATGCCGATGAAATTGCCGAATTATCTAGTACTCTAGAAGAAGAGTGCACTCTTCGTTTGGCTCTTGAGGAGTCATATAACGATGACTGCACTAAAATGCAAAAGAAACTAGATCATGATGTTGTTCTCACTCGCATGCTTAAATCTGAAAAGTATGCTCTTGAGGTTGGCCGTGACAGACTCAAAGAAGAGTTTGTCATACTTGACAAGGCCCACAAAGCCTTGAAAGGTGCTCATTTCGCTCTGAAAGAGTCTCATGATCAACTCCAAGCAAAGCTTACCAAGGAGATCTCTACTTGTCCTCCCTTTGTGTTAATTGATAATACTTGTGCAACTAACCCCTGTTGTGAGCATGTTCATCTTGTGGAGGAAAATGCCAAGTTAAAGGAGAAACTTGAGAAGGGCCTTGTGTCATGCAGACAAGGTGAGAAGAGTCTGAACGATCTCTTGAGCACTCAAAAGGGTGTTGTAGGAAAGGAAGGACTTGGACTTACCTCCAAGTCAAAAGGTAAAAGGAAGAACAAGAACAAACGATCTCTCACCCTCATGGACATCTTTGTCAAGGAGGGTGAGGGGACTCAGAAGGTGAACAGGAACAAGGTGGACTATGGGAACCCCAAGAAGGGCAAAACCGCTCCTACTAACACAGCCGGCAAACTCAATTCCTCGTATGTGTTACGTTGTGCTAGTGATGGGCATGTTTATGCCAGATTTATTGGTTCCTACGATGAAGATATTGAATGTGCTATCTGGGTTCCTAAGACCCTTGTCTCTAACATGAAAGGACCCATTAAAAAATGGGTACCTAAAACCAAGCCTTGATCTATTGCAGGAGTTTGCTTCCGGTGGGGTGTCATGGTTGCTCGATAGTGGAGCAACAAATCATATGACCGGAAGAAAGGACTTAGTGGTGGATGTGCATCCTTCTCCATCTATGCCCACCCATGTCCAATTCGCCGATGCATCCTCGTCAAAGGTATTGGGATTTGGTAAGGTGGTCGTCTCTCAAGATTTGTCTATTGAGAAGGTCATGCTTGTTGAGTCTCTTGCCTACAATTAACTTTCCGTTCGTCAACTTGCAATCATGGGTTTTTCCACATTCTTTAATATTGACACCGTGGTCCTCCTAAGGAGCAAGACTCTTAAAGTAGCCTATGTTGGACATGTCGAAAATGGTCTCTATGTGGTAAACTTTTCAAAGCGACCCACTAAGACTGCGACATGTTTAATGGCTAAAGTTGACGTGGGCTGGCTTTGGCATCGCCGTTTAGCTCATGTCAATATGAGATCTTTGCAAAGTCTTCTGACAGGGGACCATGTTCGTGGACTAACAAATGTGAGCTTTGCTAAAGATCGTGTTTGCAGTGCTTGCATTGAAGGAAAGATTCATGAAACTGCTCATCGTCCAATAACTCTTATCTACACTAAGAGGCCATTGGAACATCTTCACATGGATCTGTTTGGTCCTCCAACATTTGATAGTCTTGGAGGCAGAAAGTATTGCTTAGTCATTGTTGACGATCATTCAAGATATACCTGGGTATATTTCTTCAAAAGGAAGAGTGAAACTCAACAAACGGTCATCAACTTTGCTAATGAAGCGCAACGTCAACATGAAGCAAAGATCTTGATGATTAGGAGTGACAACGGCACCGAGTTCAAGAACTACACCCTAGATGAGTTCCTAGGTGATGAGGGAATAAAGCACCAATATTCTGCACCATATACCCCTCAGCAAAACGGTGTGGCAGAAAGGAAGAACCGGACCTTGATAGACGCTGCAAGAACAATGATGGCAGAATTCAAATCTCCATACAACTTCTGGGTAGAGGCCGTCAACACAGCATGTCATGCGTCCAATCGGCTCTACATTCGCAAAGGCTTGAACAAGACTCCATATGAGATTCTAACTGGAAACAAACCCAATATCAAGTACTTCCGGGTATTCGGTTGTAAGTGTTTCATTCTTAAAAAGGGAGCTCGGTTAGCTAAATTTGATTCTAGAGCACATGAGGGTATCTTTGTTGGTTATGCTACAAACTCTCATGCTTACCGTGTCCTCAACAAGTCCACCGGACTAATTGAGGAGACGTGTAACGTGGAGTTTGACGAAAATAATGGATCCCAAGTGGAGCAAAGTGGTCTTTGTGATATAGGTGATGAAATTCCTCCCGAAGCCATAAGAAGAATGGGGATTGGTCAAATACTCCCCATTGAGGAACCCCTTGTGGCCGAAGGAGAAGGACAATGCTCTACTCAAGTGGAGCCATCACCCCCACAAGCCCCACACGCTTCCGATGAACAAAGAGAAGACTCTCAACAAGTTGATCAAGCTCTCGGTCAAGATCAATTGCCTAACAATAGTGATATGCCCACTCAAGCACTACCCCAAGACCTTGAACCAGCACGAGATCAAGATCAAGAGCAACCACTAATACAAGACCAAACCAGTGAACTTGCTCAAGTCAAAGGACAAGATGATCAGGAGACTGTCTCACAATTCCCGTCTGGAGCTCCAACAACCGGCTCAAGACGCAAGGGCAAACAAGCGAAACAAGGCGATGCACCTCCGTTATCTAATGAAGAACTCTTGGAGCGTCGAGCAGCCAAGAATGCGAACAAGCTGAGAGTCAAATCACACCTTATGAAGAATGTTCTTGGCAGTTTAAAAAGGGGAGTATCTACTCGTCAACAGCTTTGGAATTATTGTGAGCATCACGCGTTTGTCTCGTATTGTGAACCTCAACAGGTACAGGAAGCGCTCGATGATGAGGATTGGCTTATGGCCATGCACGAAGAACTTAACAACTTCGAGCGCAACCAAGTATGGGATTTAGTGCCTCGACCAACGAAGGAACATAATGTCATTGGGACCAAATGGATATTTAAGAACAAGCAAGATGCGAATGGAATTGTGATTCGAAACAAGGCAAGATTGGTGGCTCAAGGCTACTCCCAAGTCGAGGGTATCGACTACGGTGAAACCTTTGCTCCTATTGCTCGTCTAGAATCTATCCGCATGTTACTTGCATTTGCTTCTCATCATAACTTCAAATTACAACAAATGGATGTGAAAAGTGCATTTCTTAATGGTCCTCTGAATGAGTTAGTATATGTCAAACAACCCCCGGGATTCGAACATCCCAAGCTCCCCAATCATGTGTACAAACTCAATTAGGCACTCTATGGCCTTAAACAAGCCCCACGCGCGTGGTATGAGTACCTTACTGAGTTGTTACAAGATCGTGGGTTTGAAATTGGGAAGATTGATCCCACTCTTTTTACTAAGAGGGTTAAAGGGGATTTGTTCATATGCCAACTGTATGTTGATGATATTATCTTTGGCTCTCCTAACATTTCTTTCAATGAAGAATTTGCTGCACTAATGACTGAGAAGTTTGAGATGTCCATGATGGGAGAGTTGAAGTTTTTCCTCGGGTTCGAGATTAACCAAGGTCTAGAAGGGACATTCATCAAACAAGCCAAATACACTCAAGACATGCTCAAGCGGTTCGAGCTCGAAGATGTCAAACCGGTCAAGTTTCCCATGCCAACCAGATGCAAGCTAGACAGTGATCCCAATGGTAAAGTTGTGGATCAAAAGGTATACCGCTCCATGATTGGATCCCTCCTTTACCTCTGTGCATCTAGACCGGATATTATGTTGAGTGTAGGGATATGTGCACGGTTTCAATTCGCACCAAAAGAAAGCCATTACATGGCTGTCAAACGAATCTTTCGATATTTGGCTCATACCCCAAACTTGGCCTCTGGTATCCCAAAGGAGCAAACTTCAATCTAGTTGGCTATTCTGACTCAGATTGGGCTGGAGATTGTGTGGAGAGGAAGTCAACGTCTGGAGGATGCCAATTCCTTGGTCGCTCTTTGGTAAGTTGGTCTTCAAAGAAGCAGAACTGCGTCTCCTTATCATCCACCGAGGCTGAGTATGTGGCGGCTGCAAGTTGTTGTGCTCAATTGCTATGGATGAGGCAAACTTTAAAGGATTATGGTGTCACTTGTGACAAAGTGCCTCTTCTCTGTGACAATCAAAGCGCCATCAAGATTTCCCTCAACCCAGTGCAACATAGCAAAACCAAACATATTGATATTTGTCATCACTTCATCCGTGAACATATCAAGCTAGGTGATATTGAGGTTCACTTCATCCACACTGAAGAGCAACTTGCAGATATTTTCACCAAGCCACTAGATGAAGCAAGGTTCCGGGAGTTAAGGCATGAGCTAAATATCATTGATTCAAGTAATGTGGATTGAAACTAGGCATATTGCACCTCACTTCACATTTCATCTTGGTCTAGATGTAGGCATGGACATAGGGGGAGTGTTGTTCTCTCAATGAACTCTCCCTCCCCCCATTATGCGTAAATCAATCTAGTCTTTCACATTAGCCATTGTCAAATGGTACTTGTGCTTCAAAGACGAGCATTGGTCATGAACCCAAGGATAATTCTTCGCGGTGTCATACCATTGTCTCAAACATAGGTGGCCACGGCCACCGCCCCTCCATCCTCTCTTGCGTATGAAGGAGAGGATATACAATGACAAGTCAGTACATTTTCTTGGAAATCATTTTTTTACTCACTTGTCATGTGCCCAATTTTCCCGTTTTCCTAGCCGTGTTGAAACATGTACAGCGGTACTACCGCCAGGGTAGCGGTACTACCGCCAGGACCCCAGCGGTACTACCGCCAGGGGGAGCGGTACTACCGCCAGGACCCCAATGGTACTACCGCCAGGGGTAACGGTACTACCGCCAGGACCCCAGCGGTACTACCGCCAGGGGTAGCGGTACTACCGCCAGGATTCAAAATCTACCACGGCCGGCTAGAAAATTTCTAGGGTTTCAAGGGGGAGCGGTACTACCGCCAGGACCCCAGCGGTACTACCGCTGTCCGTACCCCTTGGGCTATATAAAGGGAGGGGGAGCCCGATTTTCCCATCTGTTTCTTCTTCCTCGCGGCTCCTCCCTCCCCTAGACCGAAAACCCCCCGATTGGATCTCACTTCGTGGAGATCCTTCTCCCCGTTGGTGTGGAAAGGCTGCTTCACTTCTTCTTTCTCCTCCAAAGCCATGAATCCCGGTAACAAAAGCTCCTCCCTTCTTCTATTTGGTTGTTCTTCGTGTTCTAGGGTTAGGAGCATTGGGGATTGGATTCATCTTGTTGATCCTATGGCTCGTTATTGGATGGCATGAAGGAAATATTTGAGGGGAGTATAGGTCCAATGGTTTGTTGTTATGATTGCTGCCATGGTTTAGGATTTCATCGTCTTAGATCGAATACTTGAACTTTTGATTATATCTAAAACGTGCTCTCTCTTGCCTAGGCATGTTTGTACCTCGTGTTACTATGTGTTTCTCATGACAGTAGGGCTGGGGTGTACGTATTAGTGTTCATATTCAGTCCATGCCATCGAAAACGAGTTCTATATGTGTAGATCTGAAAGTCAAACCCCCAGCGGTACTACCGCCAGGGGTAGCGGTACTACCGCTATGACCCCCAGCGGTACTACCGCCAGGGGTGGCGGTACTACCGCTAGAGCATTCACGGTGTATTTTCTGCTTGTTTTTGCTTAGCAATCCGTGTTTACGTGTTTCGCATTTTCAAGATCCATTGCCTTGACTCTTCTTGTCGCCTCTTTCTTGCTTTGTGGTCTGTGTCACAGGTGGCTCTGCTCGCCGTTCGAACCCCCCACGGGAAACGCAATCCAAACAGTTTCGCAATCCAGAGGCGCCCGAGGGGTCTGCCACGTCTGGCCTGCCTCCCAAGAAGAAGTCCTTCAAGAAGGTTGCTCATAAGAGGGTGAATGTCCGTACAATGTCACCCAAAGACTTTCTGCAATTTCGCACCAAGAACCACTATCTCCAGGAGAGGGATGAGATTGATGGTGTTGACCATGTCTGGGTAAAGGACCATTGCAGGATCTATCGAGATGTTATTGCCAACTTCAAGAAGAACTTTGTCTCTGTCCAGTGGATTGATCTGGCACATCTTCAGCGGAACATGGAGTACTTTGGTGATGCCCTCACTTTGATTGACAAGCTGGGCATCAAAAACATCATCTCCTTCAAGACGGATTTTGATCCCACGGCAGTTGCTTAGTTTTATGTCACAGTCCATTTCTCCCATGATGAACAGCGCTCCATGATATGGATGACTGGGTCAAAGAAGATGACCGGTTCTTGGGCAGAGTTCATGCAGTTCCTTCACATTGACTTTCAGGGTGCTGACATTCCTCTTGGGCTGCGTCCTCATGCTCCAGCCCCCACTGATAAGGCCCTCGCAAAGGACAGACTGCAGTCACTGTATCTGAGGAAGGGGTGCTTCCCAAGCACCTCGACATCATGCATTGCATCTTTCGCAACACCCTCTTCCCTCGGAGTGGTAACTTCGATGAGGTCCATGGCCACTTGGCTGAGATGCTGTTACTGTGTGAGGAAGCTATGTCTCAGGAGTCTGCTCCCCTGGATATTGCAGATGTGATGTTCACAGAGCTCTGGAACTGCATCATCAACCGTAAGGTTCCTATCTACGGGCCTTACCTGTTCGCATACATCAGCCATAAGTGGCAACAGGCGTTTCCGGATGAGGTGCTCTACGCACAGTCTGATTACATTGTGCATGACCCAATCAAGCTGTGCGTCAAGGACAAGTGGGCCAATCCAGCTTCATCTTCTCAGCACATGGACACTGATACAGAGACCGCTGCTGGCAGAGGACCTGCCTCTCAGCCCCGCTCGTCTGCCATGCCATCTTGGGCTATCAAACTGCAGGACAAGATGAAGCCACTTTTCTGTATGCAGGCCAAGGGACAGTACCAGACACATGTGGCTCAGAAGCAGAGCCGCCAGAGGCATAAGCGTGTTCTCAGGACCTTGGATGTGGACATCTCCAGCGGCTCCGAGGACGACATCACTCCGGAGGCCACTTGGATGCAGGCTCAGGGGTACCAGTGGTCTGGCGATGAGGCAGCAGAGGAGGAGCAGACTGACCAGGAGGGGACAGACGAGTCTGGTGATCCTGAAGACGAGGAGTAGTTACCTGTGGCATTAGGTGTGCCCCTTTTTGGTGTCTTGTGCCAAAGGGGGAGAGAGTCTAGGATTTGCTTTCACTTCGAACTTTGCCTTGCTTTGCTTTATCTCGTATGGTTTGCTTTGAACTTGGTTTGATTCGTTTGCTATCTTGTGTGAGACATGATCTTTCTTATGTGAGATTAGATTTATTTCCATCATATGCTGTGAGTCATATGTCATATATCTCTATCTTTTTATTCTCATATTATTATCTGTGCAAATCCGGTATTGTCATCAATCCACCAAAAAGGGGGAGATTGTTGAGGCATAGTTTATGCCTAAGTAATTTTGGTGATTGATGACAGTACCGTACAGGACTAATCGTGTGTGTCAAGGTTTCAGGTAACACTCGTCAACGGCACAAGACAACTCATCTCCTCTCTTATGGAACGGAAACACGACGCTCTCTATGATTCTCTTTATTTGAGTCATAGGAAAGCCGTACTATTAAGAGGGGATCCGTAGTGGAAAGGTTTGGGTGGAATCTATTTTTACACACGCACACGTCACAATTCTCCCCTTCCTTGTTTGGAGCGGCCCTCGCCTAATTCGTCTTGAGCATCTCTACAAAATGGTCCCCAGCGGTAGTACCGCTGGACTGCCAGCGGTAGTACCGCTGTCTGGCGGTAGTACCGCCGCTTGACAGCGGTAGTACCGCTAGCCAGCGGTAATACCGCCCCCTGGTCAGCGGTAGTACCGCTCCAGGTGCCCTGTTCCACCTACCTAGCGGTAGTTCGTAGACGGACCCTTTTGCGAAGACTTTCCCGGCGGTAGTAGTGCTTATGCACTACCAAGGGGCCAGCGGTAGTACCGCTCTTTCGCAGCGGTAGTACCGCTGGATCTCGGGCAGAGAGTGGGAAAACGGTCTGATTTTTGCCCCCACTATATAAAGGGTTCTTCTAGCGGAGGAACCCTATCTCTTACCTCTCTAAGCTCCATTGTTGCTCCAGAAGCTTAAAAGTGCCCGATCTCTCTCCCTAGCCAATCAAACTTGTTGATTCTTTAGGGATTGGTTGAGAAGGCCTAGATCCACACTTTCACCAAGAGAAAAGTTGATTCCCCCACCTATCCCTTGCGGATCTTGTTACTCTTGGGTGTTTGAGCATCCTAGATGGTTGAGGTCACCTCGAAGCCATATTCCATTGTGGTGAAGCTTCGTGGTCTTGTTGGGATCCTCCAAGCTTTGTGTGGAGTTGCCCCAACCTTGTTTGTAAAGGTTCGGTCGCCGCCTTCAAGGGCACCTATAGTGGAATCACGGTACCTTGCATCGTGCGAGGGCGTGAGGAGAATACGGTGGCCTTAGTGGCTTTTTGGGGAGCATTGTGCCTCCACACCGCTCCAACGGAGACGTACTTCCTGTCAAAGGGAAGGAACTTCAGTAACACATCCTCGTCTCCATCGGTTCCACTTGTGGTTATCTCTAACCTTTACTTTGTATTTGCTTTTACTTGTGACTATATCTCACTTGTCTTAATGGGTCTTGTTGGTAGCTTCTATAGGGGTCACCTTTTGTCATATTATTTGTGAACCCGTATAGTGTTTACCTTAACTTGTTAAGTTTAATTAAAAAGTGGTCGTTGTCTATTCACCCCCCCCCTCTAGCCAACCATATCGATCCTTTCACCTCCGATGTCCAGGAGTTGCATGATATCATGGTCATAGGAACAAATACATTGACATGCAGAAAACAGTAGCAATAAACTGACACGATCACATGCTACGTTCATAGTTTGGGTCTTGTCCATCACATCATTCTCCTAATGATGTGATCCGGTTAACAAGTGACAACACTTGTCTATGGTTAGGAAACCTTGACCATCTTTGATTAATGAGCTAGTCAACTAGAGGCTCACTAGGGACAGTGTGTTGTCTATGTATCCACAAATGTATTTGAGTTTCCAATCAATACAATTCTAGCATGGATAATAAACGTTTATCATGAACAAGGAAATATAATAATAACCAATTTATTATTGCCTCTAGGGCATATTTTGTTGGGGAACGTTGCATGGGAAACAAAAAAATTCCTACACGCACGAAGACCTATCATGGTGATGTGCATCTATGAGAGGGGATGTGTGATCTACGTACCCTTGTAGACCATATAGCAGAAGCGTTAGTGAACGCGGTTGATGTAGTTGAACGTCCTCACGTCCCTCGATCCGCCCCACGAACCGTCCCGCGATCAGTCCCACGATCTAGTGCCGAACGGACGGCACCTCCGCGTTCAGCACACGTACAGCTCGACGATGATCTCGGCCTTCTTGATCCAGCAAGAGAGACGGAGAGGTAGAAGAGTTCTCCGGCAGCGTGACGGCGCTCCGGAGGTTGGTGATGATCTCGTATCAGCAGGGCTCCACCCGAGCTCCGCAGAAACGCGATCTAGAGGTAAAACCGTGGAGATATGTGGTCGGGCTGCCGTGGCAAAGTTCGTCTCAAATCAGCCCTAAAACCCCACTATATATAGGAGGAGGAGGGGGAGACTTGCCTTGGAGTCCAAGGACTCCCAAGGTAGTCGGCCGAGCCAAGGGGGAAGGTCTCCCCCTCCCAAACCGAAATCCACTTGGTTTGGAAGGTGGAGTCCTTCTTCCCTTTCCCACCTCCTTCTTTTTATTTTCCTTTCCTCTTTGATTTTCTTTCCTATGCGCATAGGCCTCTCTTGGGATGTCTCACCAGCCCACTAATGGCTGGTGCGGCACCCCCAAACACCCATGGGCTTCCCCGGGGTGGGTCCCCCCCCCCCCCCCCCGCTGAACTCCCGGAACCCATTCGTCATTCCCGGTACATTCCCGGTAACTCCGAAAACCTTCGGTTAATCAAATGAGGTCATCCTATATATCAATCTTTGTTTCCGGACCATTCCGGAAACCCTCGTGACGTCCGTGATCTCATCCGGGACTCCGAACAACATTCGGTAACCAACCATATAACTCAAATACGCATAAAACAACGTCGAACCTTAAGTGTGCAGACCCTGCGGGTTCGAGAACTATGTAGACATGACCCGAGAGACTCCTCGGTCAATATCCAATAGCGGGACCTGGATGCCCATATTGGATCCTACATATTCTACGAAGATCTTATCGTTTGAACCTCAGTGCCAAGGATTCATATAATCCCGTATGTCATTCCCTTTGTCCTTCGGTATGTTACTTGCCCGAGATTCGATCGTGAGTATCCGCATACCTATTTCAATCTCGTTTACCGGCAAGTCTCTTTACACGTTCCGTAATACAAGATCCCGTAACTTACACTAAGTCACATTGCTTGCAAGGCTTGTGTGTGATGTTGTATTACCGAGTGGGCCCCAAGATACCTCTCCATCACACGGAGTGACAAATCCGAGTCTCGATCCATACTAACTCAACGAACACCTTCGGAGATACATGTAGAGCATCTTTATAGTCACCCAGTTACGTTGCGACGTTTGATACACACAAAGCATTCCTCCGGTGTCCGTGAGTTATATGATCTCATGGTCATAGGAACAAATACTTGACACGCAGAAAACAGTAGCAACAAAATGACACGATCAACATGCTACGTCTATTAGTTTGGGTCTAGTCCATCACATGATTCTCCTAATGATGTGATCCCATTATCAAGTGACAACACTTGCCTATGGCCAGGAAACCTTGACCATCTTTGATCAACGAGCTAGTCAACTAGAGGCTTACTAGGGACAGTGTTTTGTCTATGTATCCACACAAGTATTGTGTTTCCAATCAATACAATTATAGCATGGATAATAAACGATTATCATGAACTAAGAAATATAATAATAAATAATTTATTATTGCCTCTAGGGCATATTTCCAACAGTCTCCCACTTGCACTAGAGTCAATAATCTAGTTCACATCACCATGTGATTCCAACGAATCCAACACCCATATAGTTATGGGGTCTGATCACGTCTTGCTCGTGAGAGAGGTTTTAGTCAACGGTTCTGAAACTTTCAGATCCGTGCGTTCTTTACAAATATTTATGTCATCTTATAGATGCTGCTACTACGTGCTATTCGGAAATGCTCCAAATATCTACTCTACTATATGAATCCGTTTCACTACTCATAGTTATTCGGATTAGTGTCAAAGCTTGCATCGACGTAACCCTTTACAACGAACTCTTTAACCACCTCCATAATCGAGAAAAATTCCTTAGTCCATTAGTTACTAAGGATAAATTTTGACCGCTGCTAGTGATTCAATCATGGATCACTCTCTGTACCTCTCAACATACTTTGAGTCAAGGCACACATCAGGTGCGGTACTCAGCATGGCATACTTTAGATTCTACGGCTAAGGCATAGAAGACGACCTTCGTCTATTCTCTTTATTCTGCCGGGGTCGGGTTTTGAGTCTTACTCAAATTCACACCTCACAACGCAACCAAGAACTCCTTCTTTGCTGATCTATTTTGAACTCCTTCAAAAACTTGTCAAGGCATGCATCTTGTTGAAACTTCCATTAAGCGCTTTCGATCTATCTCCATAGATCTTTGATGCTCAACGTTCAAGTAGCTCAATCCAGGTATTCCTTTCAAAACTCCTTTCAAACAACCTTGTATGTTTTACAGAAATTCTACATTACTTCTGATCCACAATATGTCAACCACATATACTTATCAGAAATTCTATAGTGCTCCCACTCACTTCTTTGGAAATACAAGTTTCTCATAAACCTTGCAGAAACCCAAAATCTTTGATCATCTCATCAAAGTGTATATTCCAACTCCGAGATGCTTGCACCAGTCCATTGAAGGATCACTGGAGCTTGCATACTTGCTAGTATCTTTAGGATCGACAAAACCTTCTGGTTGTATCACATACAATGTTTGCTCAAGGAAACCGTCGAGAAAACAATGTTTTGACATCCTACGTGCAATATTTCATAAATAATGCATCAACAACTAACATAATTCTAACAGACCTTTAGCATCGCTACGAGTGAGAAAGTCTCATCATAGTCAACTGTTTGATCTTGTCGAAAACATCTTTGCGACAAGTCGAGCTTTTCTTAATAGTGACTTATCACCATCATCGTCTGTCTTCTTTTAAAGATCCATCTTTACTCAATAGTCTTATGATCATCAAGTAGTTCTTTCAAAGTCTACACTTTGTTTTCATACATGGATCCTCTCTCGGATTTCATGGCTTCCAGCCATTTGTCGGAATCTGGGCCCACCATCGCTTTCTCCATAACTCGTAGGTTCACTGTTGCTCAACAACATGACCTCCAAGACAGGGTTACCGTACCACTCTGTAGTAGTATGCGACCTTGTCAACCTACGAGGCTTGTAGTAACTTGATCCGATGCTTGATGATCACCATCATCAGCTTCCACTTCAATTGGTGTAGGCGCCACAGGAACAACTTCCTGCGCCCTGCTACACACTGGTTGAAGTGATGGTTCAATAACCTCATCAAGTTCTACTACCCTCCCACTCAATTCTTTCGATAGAAACCTTTCCTCGAGAAAGGATCCTTTCTAGAAACAAACACTTTGCTTTCGGATCTGAGATAGGAGATGTACCCAACTGTTTTGGATACCCTATGAAGAAGCATTTATTCGCTTTGGGTTCGAGCTTATCAGACTGAAACTTTTTCACATAAGTGTCGAAGCCCCAAACTTTGAAGAAACGACAGTTTAGATTTCTCTAAACCTCAGTCTATACTGTGTCATCTCAATCGGAAATACGTGGTGCCCTATTTAAAGTGAATGCGGTTGTCTCTAATGCTTAACCCATAAACGATAGTGGTATTTCGATAAGAGACATCATAGCATGCACCATACCAAATAGTGTGTGGCTATGACGTTCAGACACATCATCACACTATGATGTTCCAGGTGGCATGAACTGCGAAACAATTTCCACATTGTCTTAACTGCGTACCAAAACTCGTAACTCAGATATTCATTTCTATGATCATATCGTAGACAGTTTATCCTCTTGTTACGACGAACTTCACTCTGAAACGGATTTGAACTTTTCAACATTTCAGACTTGTGATTCATTAAGTAAATACTCCTGTATCTACTCAAATCGTCAGTGAAGTAAGAACATAATGATATCCACTGCGTGCCTCAGCACCCATTGGACTGCATACATCAAAATGTATCACTTCCAACAAGTTACTATCTTATTTCATCTCAATGAAAACAAGGCCTTGCTCATGTGGTATGATTTGCATGTCACTAGTGATTCGAAATCAGGTGAGTACAAAGATCCATCAGCATGGAGCCTCTTCATGCAATTTATACTAACATGACTCAAGCGGTAGTGCCACAAGTAAGTGGTACTATCATCATTAACTCGTATCTTTTGGCACCAATATTATGAACATGTGTAACACTACGATCGAGATTCAATAAACCATTGAAGGTGATTATTCAAGAAAATAGAGTAACCATTATTCTCTTTAAATGAATAATCGTATTGCAATAAACACGATCCAATCATGTTCATGCTTAACGCAAGCACCAAATAACAATTATTTAGGTTTAACACCAATCCCGATGGTAGAGGGAGCGTGCGACGTTTGATCATATCAACCTTGGAAACACTTCCAACACGTATCGTCACCTCGCCTTTAGCTAGTCTCCGTTTATGCTGTAGCTTTCATTTCGTGTTACTAATCACTTAGCAACCGAACCGGTATCCAATACCCTCATGCTACTAGGAGTACTAGTAAAGTACACATCAACATCATGTATATCTAATATACTTCTCTTGACTTTTGCTAGCCTTCTTATCTACCAAGTATCTAGAGTTGCTCCGCCTCAGTGACTGTTCCCCTCGTTACAGAAGCACTTAGTCTCGGGTTTGGGTTTAATCTTGGGTCTCTTCATTAGTGCAGCAACTGTTTTGCCGTTTCACGAAGTATCCCTTCTAGCCCTTGCCTTTCTTGAAACTTAGTGGTTTTACAAACCATCAACTATTGATGCTCCTTCTTGATTTCTACTTTCGTAGTGTCAAACATCGCGAATCGCTCAAGGATCATTGTATGTATCCTTGATATGTTATAGTTCATCACGAAGCTCTCACAGCTTGGTGGCAGTGACTTTGGAGAACTATCACTATCTCATCTGGAAGATTAACTCCCACTTGATTCAAGCGATTGTCATACTCAGACAATCTGAGCACACGCTCAGCGATTGAGCCTTTCTCCTTTACTTTGTGGACAAAGAATCTTGTCGGAGGTCTTGTACCTCCTAACAAGGGCACAAGCATGAAATCACAATTTTATCTCTTTAGAACATCACTTATGTTCCGTGACGTTTTACAACGTTTTCGGCGCCTTGCTTCTAAGCCATTAAGTATTTTGCACTGAACTATCGTGTAGTCATCAGAAACGTGTATGTCGGCTGTTCATAGCATCCACAGACGACGCTCGAGGTGCAGAACACCGAGTGGTGCATTAAGGACATAATCCTTCTGCGCAGCAACGAGGACAATCCTCGGTTTTACAGACTCAGTCTGTAAAGTTTTGCTACTATCTATTTTCAACTAAATTTTCTCTAGGATCATATAAAAACAGTAGAGCTATAGCGCAAGCTACATCGTAATTCGCAAAGACCATTAGACTATGTTCATGACAATTAGTTCAATTAATCATATTACTTAAGAACTCCCACTCAAAAAGTACATCTCTCTAGTCATTTGAGTGGTACATGATCCAAATCCACTATCTCAAGTCCGATCATCACGTGAGTCGAGAATAGTTTCAGTGGTAAGCATCTCTATGCTAATCATATCAACTATACGATTCATGCTCGACCTTTCGGTCTCATGTGTTCCGAGGCCATGTCTGCACATGCTAGGCTCGTCAAGCTTAACCCGAGTGTTCCGCGTGCGCAACTGTTTTGCACCCGTTGTATATGAACGTTGAGTCTATCACACCCGATCATCACGTGGTGTCTCGAAACGACGAACTGTAGCAACGGTGCACAGTCAGGGAGAACAAAATTTCGTCTTGAAATTTTAGTGAGAGATCACCTAATAATGCTACCGTCGTTCTAAGCAAAATAAGGTGCATAAAAGGATAAACATCACATGCAATTCATAAGTGACATGATATGGCCATCATCATGTGCTTCTTGATCTCCATCACCAAAGCACCGGCACGATCTTCTTGTCACCGGTGTCACACCATGATCTCCATCATCATGATCTCCATCAACGTGTCGCCATCGGGGTTGTCGTGCTACTCATGCTATTACTACTAAAGCTACATCCTAGCAAAAATAGTAAACGCATCTGCAAGCACAAACGTTAGTATAAAGACAACCCTATGGCTCCTGCCGGTTGCCGTACCATCGACGTGCAAGTCGATATTATCTATTACAACATGATCATCTCATATATCCAATATATCACATCACATCGTTGGCCATATCACATCACAAGCATACCCTGCAAAAACAAGTTAGACGTCCTCTAATTTTGTTGTTGCATGTTTTACGTGGTGACCATGGGTATCTAGTAGGATCGCATCTTACTTACGCAAACACCACAACGGAGATATATGAGTTGCTATTTAACCTCATCCAAGGACCTCCTCGGTCAAATCCGATTCAACTAAAGTTGGAGAAACTGACACCCGCCAGTCATCTTTGAGCAACGGAGTTACTCGTAGCGATGAAACCAGTCTCTCGTAAGCGTACGAGTAATGTCGGTCCGAGCCGCTTCGATCCAACAATACCACGGAATCAAGAAAAGACTAAGGAGGGCAGCAAAACGCACATCACCGCCCACAAAAACTTTTGTGTTCTACTCAAGAAGACATCTACGCATGAACCTAGCTCTGATACCACTGTTGGGGAACGTCGCATGGGAAACAAGAATTTTCCTACACGCACGAAGACCTATCATGGTGATGTGCATCTACGAGAGGGGATGTGTGATCTACGTACCCTTGTAGACCATACAGCAGAAGCGTTAGTGAACGCGGTTGATGTAGTTGAACGTCCTCACGTCCCTCGATGCGCCCGCGAACCTTCCCGCGATCAGTCCCACGATCTAGTGCCGAACGGACGGCACCTCCGCGTTCAGCACACGTACAGCTCGACGATGATCTCGGCCTTCTTGATCCAGCAAGAGAGACGGAGAGGTAGAAGAGTTCTCCGGTAGCGTGACGGCGCTCCGGAGGTTGGTGATGATCTCGTCTCAGCAGGGCTCCGCCCGAGCTCCGCAGAAACGCGATCTAGAGGTAAAACCGTGGAGATATGTGGTCGGGCTGCCGTGGCAAAGTTCGTCTCAAATCAGCCCTAAAACCCCACTATATATAGGAGGAGGAGGGGGAGACTTGCCTTGGGGTCCAAGGACTCCCAAGGGAGTCGGCCGAGCCAAGGGGGAAGGTCTCCCCCTCCCAAACCGAAATCCACTTGGTTTGGAAGGTGGAGTCCTTCTTCCCTTTCCCACCTCCTTCTTTTTTTTCCTTTCCTCTTTGATTTTCTTTCCTATGCGCATAGGCCTCTCTTGGGCTGTCTCACCAGCCCACTAAGGGCTGGTGCGGCACCCCAAACACCCATGGGCTTCACCGGGGTGGGTGCCCCCCCCCCGGTGAACTCCCGGAACCCATTCGTCATTCCCGGTAACTCCGAAAACCTTCCGGTAATCAAATGAGGTCATCCTATATATCAATCTTCGTTTCCGGACCATTCCGGAAACCCTCGTGACGTCCGTGATCTCATCCGGGACTCCGAACAACATTCGGTAACCAACCATATAACTCAAATACGCATAAAACAACGTCGAACCTTAAGTGTGCAGACCCTGCGGGTTCGAGAACTATGTAGACATGACCCGAGAGACTCCTCGGTCAATATCCAATAGCGGGACCTGGATGCCCATATTGGATCCTACATATTCTACGAAGATCTTATCGTTTGAACCTCAGTGCCAAGGATTCATATAATCCCGTATGTCATTCCCTTTGTCCTTCGGTATGTTACTTGCCCGAGATTCGATCGTCAGTATCCGCATACCTATTTCAATCTCGTTTACCGGCAAGTCTCTTTACTCGTTCCGTAATACAAGATCCCGTAACTTACACTAAGTCACATTGCTTGCAAGGCTTGTGTGTGATGTTGTATTACCGAGTGGGCCCCAAGATACCTCTCCATCACACGGAGTGACAAATCCCAGTCTCGATCCATACTAACTCAACGAACACCTTCGGAGATACCTGTAGAGCATCTTTATAGTCACCCAGTTATGTTGCGACGTTTGATACACACAAAGCATTCCTCCGGTGTCCGTGAGTTATATGATCTCATGGTCATAGGAACAAATACTTGACACGCAGAAAACAGTAGCAACAAAATGACACGATCAACATGCTACGTCTATTAGTTTGGGTCTAGTCCATCACATGATTCTCCTAATGATGTGATCCCGTTATCAAGTGACAACACTTGCCTATGGCCAGGAAACCTTGACCATCTTTGATCAACGAGCTAGTCAACTAGAGGCTTGCTAGGGACAGTGTTTTGTCTATGTATCCACACAAGTATTGTGTTTCCAATCAATACAATTATAGCATGGATAATAAACGATTATCATGAACTAAGAAATATAATAATAACTAATTTATTATTGCCTCTAGGGCATATTTCCAACATATTTCCAACACGCCCCTCATAGTCGACGCCCTCCACGCGTCAAAACGATCCATGGCATGCTCGAGCCACGTCGTTACCCGGCTCTCAGGAAGCCCCTCTGCCTATTGGGGCCAAAGGGCCTGAACAACGCTCTGGCCCGCCCTCAGGAGCCGATACCAAATGGCTCGAAGGTAGTCCACCCGGATCTCGCATGCATGTGCGATCTCCTCCGTCGACCAGTCGGCATCCTGAACCGCCTCGCAGCTGGCTCGGCGCTTCTCTTCCTGGTGGGCCTCCACAGCGCGCTCCGCCTGCGCGTGTGTTCCTAGGAAGCGAGCTGGCCCACAGAAAGAAGATAATAAAAAAGGGGGAGGCCGACAAGGCACGACAAGCAAAGGCAATGATGCTTACCAGCAAAGGCAATGTCAAACCCGCGAAGAAGGCCAAGTGTGTTGGCCACCTCCCGATCTGCTCTCTCATTGAGCTCCAGGGCTCGACAGATCTCTTCCCCAAGCCAAGCCACCTCGGCCCGGAGGGTCGCCGCCGCCTAGTCACTGGTAACCGACGCCTGTTGTGCCGCCTCCTTTGCAGCCTTCTCCGCATGGAGCGCACCAGCAAGACGCTCCAGCTCTGTCCTCAGCGTTGTTGTGGTCGCCCGTTCGGCCCTCAGGTCCTTCTCCAACCGGACACGCTCCCCAGCGACCTCGTCGCGCTTGCCACGGACATCAGAGAGTGACTGACGCAGCTCCTCCACCTCGGCCGTGGGAATGGGCGCCGCTGCACAGGAGTCAAGTAAGAAGCCGACTAGACTACAACAACATGAAGCAAATAAGATTTGGCTCAACTACAACAAAGCCGTGCAGCTCGCCCGAATCTCGGGGAGTACACCCAGTGGGTGCGCTTGCACGCACCCACCAATGCAAAAAAGCTTACCCTGGGCCGCCTCCAGCTCCGTCCTCCAAGTCGCAAGGTCCACATAGGCCTTGAAGTAGCAGCTCTTGGTGTAGCAGCACAAATCCACCACGTCATGGAAGATCAACTCATGTTTCGCCTGCTCGGTCTGAAAAAAGAAGATTGAAAGAAGATAAGATTTGGCTCGGCTTCCACTAAGCCGTGCAGCCGGCCCTAATCTCGGGGACTACTGATGTCTACTACGCAACCTTCTCCTTGTAGACGTTGTTGGGCCTCCAAGTGGAGAGGTTTGTAGGACAGTAGCAATTTTCCCTCAAGTAGGTGACCTAATGTTTATGAATCCGCGGGAGGCGTAGGATGAAGATGGTCTCTCTCAAGCAACCCTGCAACCAAATAACAAAGAGTCTCTTGTGTCCCCAACACACCCAGTACAATGGTAAGTTGTATAGGTGCACTAGTTCGGCGAAGAGATGGTGATACAAGTGCAATATGGATAGTAGATATAGGTTTTTGTAATCTGAAAATATAAAAACAGCAAGGTAATTAATAATAAAAGTGAGCATGAACGGTATTGCAATGCGTGGAAACAAGGCCTACGGTTCATACTTTCACTAGTGAAGTTCTCTCAACAATGATAACATAATTGGATCATATAACTGGCCCTCAACATGCAACAAAGAGTAACTCCAAACTCACTAATAGCGGAGAACAAACGAAGAGATTATTGTCGGGTACGAAACCACCACAAATTTATTCTTTCTGGTCGATCTATTCAAGAGTCCGTAGTAAAATAACACGAAGCTATTATTTCCGTTCAATCTATCCTAGAGTTCGTACTACAATAACACCTTAAGACACACATCAACCAAGACCCTAATGTCACCTAGATACTCCATTGTCACCTCAAGTATCCGTGGGCATGATTATATGATATGTATCACACAATCTCAGAATCATCTATTCAACCAACACATAGAACTTCAAAGAGTGCCCCAAAGTTTCTACCGGAGAGTCAAAACGTGTGCCAACCCATATGCATAGGTTCCCGATGTCACGAAACCCGCAAGTTGATCACCAAAACATACATCAAGTACTCACATGAATATCCCATTGTCACCACAGACACGTGCAAGACATACATCAAGTGTTCTTAAAGACTCAATCCGGTAAGATAACTTCAAAGGGGAAACTTAATTCATTACAAGAAGGGAGAGGGGGAAGAACATCATAGGATCCAACTATAGTAGCAAAGCCCGCGGTACATCAAGATCATGACATCTCAAGAACACGAGAGAGAGAGATCAAACACATAGCTACTGGTACATACCCTCAACCCCGAGGGAGAACTACTCCCTCCTCGTCATGGAGATCGCCGGGATGATGAAGAAGGCCACGGAAGATGGATTCCCCCTCCGGTAGGGTGCCGGAACGGGCTCCCGATTGGTTTTTGGTGGCTACAAAGGCTTGCGGCGGTAGAACTCCCGATCTAGGTTTATTTCTAGAGGTGTGTGTATTTATAAGACCAGATGGCATCAAGAACAAGTCAGGGGCCCCACAAGGGAGTCACGAGCCCCCCAGGCGCGCCAGGGGGTGGGCACGCCTCCCTGGCTCGTGGCTTCATCGGGACTCCTCTCCGGTATCTTTTTCTTCTGGTATTTTTGATATTTTCCATAAAAAATCACGGCGAAAGTTTTATTCCATTTTGGACTCCGTTTGATATTCCTATCTGAAAAAGGTCAAAAACAAGGAAAAAACAGGAACTGGCACTGGGCTCTAGGTCAATAGGTTAGTCCCAAAAACAATATAAAATAGCATATTCACGCATATAAACATCCAAAGTTGATAATATAATAGCACGGAACGATAAAAAATTATAGATGCGTTGGAGACGTATCAAGCATCCCCAAGCTTAATTTCTGCTCGTCCTCGAGCAGGTAAATGATAAAAACAGAATTTTTGATGTGGAATGCTACCTAACATATATTGTAACATGAATATTCAGATCCTTATGATTCAAGACAAAAAGTTTAATATTGACATAGCATACTAACAAAGCAATCATGTCTTCTCGAAATAACATGGCCAAAGAAAGTTATCCCTACAATATCATATAGTCTGGCTATGCTCCATCTTCCCCACACAACGTATTTAAATCATGAACAACCCCGGTCTTAGTCAAGCACTTGTATTCACACTTTTACTTTCTCAAACCTTTTCAACTCTTACGCAATACATGAGCGTGAGCCATGGACATAGCATTATAGGTGGAATAGAATATGGTGGAGGTTGTGAGGCCAAAAGGAGGAGATGGTCACATCAACTAGGCGTATCAACGGGCTATGGAGATGCCCATCAATAGATATCAATGTGAGTGAGTAGGGATTGCCATGCAACGGATGCACTAGAGCTATAAGTGTATGAAAGCTCAAAAATAAACTAAGTGGGTGTGCATCCAGCTTGCTTGCTCATGAAGACCTATGGCAATTTGAGCAAGCCCATCATTGGAATATACAAGCCAAGTTTTATAATGAAATTCCCACTAGTATATGAAAGTGACAATATATGAGACTCCCTGTCATGAAGATCATGGTGCTACTTTGAAGCACAAGTGTGGTAAAGGATAGTAGCATTGTCCCTTCTCTCTTTTTCTCTCTTTTTTTGTTTGGGCTCTTTGGCGTATTTTTCTTTTTTTCATTTTCATTTTTTTGTGGGCTCTTTGGCCTCTTTTATTTTATTTTTGTTGTTTGGAGTCTCATCCCAACTTGTGAGGGAATCATAGCTTCCTTACTTTCCTCACATGGGACAATGCTCTAATAATGATGATCACCACACTTTTATTTACTTACAACTCGATTCTTAGAACAAAAGATATGACTCTATATGAATGCCTTCGGCGGTGTACCGGGATGTGCAATGCCTCATGTGTGACATGTATGAAAGATATGAACGTGGCTTTGCCACAAATACGATGTTAACTACATGATCATGCAAAGCAATATGGCAATGATGGTGCGCGTCATAATAAACGAAACGGTGGAAGTTGCATGGAAATATATCTTGGAATGGCTATAAAAATGCCATGATGGGTAGGTATGGTGGCTGTTTTGAGGAAGGATATATGGTGGGTGTAATGCACCGGCAAAAGTTGTGCGGTACTAGAGAGGCTAGGAATGGTGGAAGGGTGAGAGTGCGTATAATCCATGGACTCAACATTAGTCATAAAGAACTCACATACTTATTGCAAAAGTTTTATTAGTAATCGAAACAAAGTATTAGACGCATGCTCCTAGGGGAAGGATTGGTAGGAGTTAACCATCGCGTGATCCCGACCTCCACACAAAGGATGAAACTCAATAAAAACATCATGCTCTGACTTCCTAACATAGCGGTTCACCTATGTGCATGCTACGGGAATCACAAACTCTAACACAAGTATTTCTACCAATCCATAATTACTAACTAGCATGACTCTAATATCACCATCCTTATGTCTCAAAACTATATGCAAAGAATCAAACTCCTCATAGTAATCGATGCACTCCATATGAAAGTTTTTATTATATACCTCTTGGATTCCCATCATATTAGGACTAGATTCATAACCTAAGCAAATTACCATGTTGTTTAAGACTCTCAAAATAATATAAGTGAAGCATGAGAGTAAAAGAAAAACTACTCCAAAAGATATAAGTGAAAATCAATGAGTAGTTGAATAATTATTTGGCTATTTGAAGACTCTCCCATCTAAGAATTTCAGATCCTAAGTACCTTATTCAAACAAAATAAAATGACACTCCAAAGATAGCACGAATCATGTGAAGAAGCAAAAACTTAGGTTCAACCGATACTAACCGATAATTGTTGAAGAAGAAAGTTGGGATGCCAACCGGGGCATCCCCAAGCTTAGGTGCTTGAGACTTCTTGAAATGTGTATTGGGGATGACATGGGCATCACCAAGCTTGATATTTTGTGTCTCCTTAATTCCTCTCATATGATGGTCTCCAAAATCTTAAAAACTTCATCCACACAAAACTCAACAAAAACTCGTGAGATAGGTTAGTATAAATAAATGCAAAACTTTATCATCCTCTACTGTAGTAAATCACTAAGATTATTATTTAACATTGCATACTAAATTCCTCTGCATATTTAAAACTCCCATCATCAAATGGAATCATTAAACAAGCAAACATATGCAAACAATACAAACAAAACAGCAATCTGCCTAAACAGAATAGTCTGTAAGGAATGTAGCAAGATCCATACTTAATTAACTCCAAAAAATCTGAAAACATTCCATTCTGTAGGGAATTTATAAGAGCATACTGTGTCCAAATTTCAAGCTATTCCGACGTACAGAAAATTCTAGGGAATTTGTGCACTACAAGCAAACTTTCTGTTTTTGAACAGCAACTCGTATACTTGCAAATTAAGCATGGTAAAGGCTATCCTTGACATTTTTATTGAACTAAATGATGCAAAACATTAATATAAATAAAATAAAGCAAGTATCAATAAAAAAATGACGCTCCAAGCAAAACACATATCATGTGGTGAATAAAAATATAGCCCCAAGTAAAGTTACCGATGGATTGAAGACGAAAGAGGGGATGCCTTCCCGGGGCATCCCCAAGCTTAGGCTCTTTGGTGTCCTTGAATATGGTTTTGGGGTGCCTTGGGCATCCCCAATCTTAGGCTCTTGCCACTCCTTGTTCCATAGTCCATCGAAACTCTACCCAAAACTTGAAAACTTCACAACACAAAACTTAAGGAACTTCGTGAGATGGGTTAGTATGATAACGAGCAAATCAATCACTTGGGTACTGTCAAAACAAGACTCATAATTATTTTCACACAATGCCTACTGTATCTTACTATTTCCACAATTTATATTACTCAATATAATCTATGGAAACACCAAAACAAGCAAACTATGCATTGAAAACAGTATCTGTCAAAAACAGAACAGTCTGTAATGATCTGCATGATAACCATACTTCTGCACTTCCAAAATTCTTAAACAATTATGAAAATTAAGGAAATTTGTATATCAATCATCAGCAAAAAATAATCAACCTAAAAGCGCTCTCTGGATAGAAATTAGAAATGATTTCGCGAGTGCAAAGTTTTTGTCTTTTTCAGCATGATCAAACAACTATCACCCAAACTAATCATAAAGGCTTTACTTGGCACTTTATTGAAACTAAGGAAATAAAACATGATTAATATAGTAGCTTAATCATGTGAACACACAAAAACATTAAGGATGCATATTGGGTTGTCTCCCAACAAGCACTTTTCTTTAATGCCTTTCAAGCTAGGCATGATGATTTCAATGATGCTCACATAAAAGATAAGGATTGAAACATAATGGAAGTATCATGGAGCATATGACTAGCACATTTAAGTCTAACCCACTTCCTATGCATAGGGATTTTTTGATCAAACAATTTATTGGAGCAAGAATCAACTAGCATAGGAAGATAAAACAAGCATGACTTCAAAAGTTTCAACACATGGAGAGGAAGCTTGATATTATTGCAATATGTAGAACCATATGATCCCCTCTCATAATAATTTTCAGTAGCATCATGAATGAATTCAACAATGTAACCAGCACCTAAAGCATTCTTTTCATGATCTACAAGCATAGAAATTTTACTACTCTCCACATAAGGAAATTTATTGTCATCAATAGTAGTGGGAGTATCGTAAAAGACTTGAACACTACGAATAATTTCCACATTAAAAGAGTAATGTTCAGTAAGAGGGTACTCATAATTGTGACAAGTTTTATTATCATTCTTATTTATAGCATAAGTATCATCACAATAATCATCATATATAGGGGGTATGCTTTGATCATAATAATTTTGATCAATCAAAGTGGGGGAACTAAAAAGATCATCTTCATCAAACATAGCATCCCCAAGCTTGTGGCTTTGCATATCATTAGCATCATGGGTATTCAAAGAATTCATACTAACAACATTGCAATCATGCTCATCATTCACATATTTTATGCCAAGCATTCTATGTAATTCTTCTTTTAGCACTTGAGCACAATTTTCATTTCCATCATTTTCACAAAACACAATAAAAAGATGAAGCATATGAGGCAACCTTAATTACATTTTTTTAGTTTGTAGTTTTATTTTAATAAACTAAAGTAGTGATAAAACACGAAACTAAAAGATTCGACTGCAAGATCTAAAGATATACTTTCAAGCAGTAACCTCCCCGACAATGGCGCCAGAAAAGAGCTTGATGTCTACTACGCAACCTTCTCCTTGTAGACGTTGTTGGGCCTCCAAGTGCAGAGGTTTGTAGGACAGTAGCAATTTTCCCTCAAGTAGGTGACCTAAGGTTTATCAATCCGCGGGAGGCGTAGGATGAAGATGGTCTCTCTCAAGCAACCCTGCAACCAAATAACAAAGAGTCTCTTGTGTCCCCAACACATCCAATACAATGGTAAGTTGTATAGGTGCACTAGTTCGGCGAAGAGATGGTGATACAACTGCAATATGAATAGTAGATATAGGTTTTTGTAATTTTAAAATATAAAAACAGCAAGGTACTTAATAATAAAAGCGAGCACGAACGGTATTGCAATGTGTGGAAACAAGGCCTGGGGTTCATACTTTCACTAGTGAAGTTCTCTCAACAATGATAACATAATTGGATCATATAACTAGCCCTCAAAATGCAACAAAGAGTCACTCCAAAGTCACTAATAGGTGAGAACAAACGAAGAGATTATTGTCGGATACGAAACCACCACAAAGTTAATCTTTCTGATCGATCTATTCAAGAGTCCGTAGTAAAATAACATGAAACTATTCTTTCCGTTCAATCTATCCTAGAGTTCGTACTAGAATAACACCTTAAGAAACACATCAACCAAGACCCTAATGTCACCTAGATACTCCATTGTCACCTCAAGTATCCGTGCACAAGATTATACGATATGCATCACACAATCTCAGAATCGTCTATTCAACCAACACATAGAACTTCAAAGAGTGCCCCAAAGTTTCTACCGGAGAGTCAAAACGTGTGCCAACCCATATGCATAGGTTCCCGAAGTCACGAAACCCGCAAGTTGATCACCAAAACATACATCAAGTACTCACATGAATATCCCATTGTCACCACAAATAGACACGTGCAAGACATACATCAAGTGTTCTTAAAGAATCAGTCCAATAAGATAACTTCAAAGGGGAAACTCAATTCATTACAAGAACGGAGAAGGGGAAGAACATCATAGGATCCAACTATAGTAGCAAAGCCCGCGGTACATCGAGATCATGACATCTCAAGAATACGAGAGAGACAGATCAAACACATAGCTACTAGTACATACCCTCAGCCCCGAGGGAGAACTACTCCCTCCTCGTCATGGAGATCGCCGAGATGATGAAGAAGGCCACCGGAGATGGATTCCCCCACCGGCAGGGTGCCGGAACGAGCTCCCGATTAGTTTTTGGTGGCTACAGAGGCTTGCGACAGCGGAACTCCCGATCTAGGTTTATTTCTAGAGGTTTCTGTATTTATAAGATCAGATGGCATCAAGAACAAGTCAGGTGGACCCATGAGGGATTCATGAGCCCCCCAAGCGCGCCCAGGGGGTGGGCAGGCCTCCCTCGCTCGTGGATTCCTCGGGACTCCTCTCCGGTATATTTTTCTTCTCGTATTTTTTATATTTTCCATAAAAAATCACGGCGAAAGTTTTATTCCGCTTGGACTCCGTTTGATATTCCTATCTGAAAAAGGTCAAAAACAAGGAAAAAACAAGAACTGGCACTGGGCTCTAGGTCAATAGGTTAGTCCCAAAAATAATATAAAATAGCATATTCATGCATATAAAACATCCAAAATTGATAATATAATAACATGGAATGATCAAATATTATAGATACGTTGGAGACGTATCAACTACACCCAGTGGGTGCACTGGTGCGTACCCACCATAGAGCAAACAAAAAGAATAAACTAGGCGAAAGGCTTACCTGGAATGCCTTCCCCAGCATTATGAGGTTGGCCACCGCCAATTGGGCGAAGGCAACCAGCCCGCCCTTGTATCGGGTCATCACATCCGCGGCCTTCGGCATCGCCACGACCTGTCTGGCGATCGAGGAGCTCCCCTTGGTCGTAGGCGGAGCGCCGTGCAGCTACGCCCACTCCACCGTCACCCGCGACACTGATCGGATACGGCTACCACTGATGTCGCCCGCCGCGAGTGTTGTCGAGGTCGCGTGCACCGCTGAAGTGATGATGGCTCGGCCATCACCACCAGTAGCATTGGCATCGGGCCTAGTCCGCTGCCCTGGGTCGGATGCCGAACGGGCCACCTCCTGGGGGCTGCTGCAGGTGCGTCTCCACATGCGTACGCGAGGCCCCCACGGCGGGAGCCTCGGGGGCCGTCCGCGCCACGGCATCACTTGTCGCCTCGGCCGAGGGGCCACGAGCGCCAGCTGTCACAGTCGGCATGGCCTTACCCTTCGCACGGTGTTCCCTCTCGAGCCGCGTCGTTGTTCAGCCTTGAGGGCCGATGCCACCGCCTCTGGCAACAGAATGGCATCACTGCAAAGACAGAATTAACACGCACGAGCTCAAATGCCATCATGTGTGTTCCGCCGAACAAAGAGTTGATGAGCGTCACAACCACGCGTCAAGTGCTACCAATAAAAAGGAATAACAGGGGGAACAACCCTAGTTGGCCAAGGACTTACCACTGATGCCCTATTGCCGCGGTGGAACGGCTCGAGGCCAAAGCTTCACTCTTCCTTGTCCAGCTGAAAGTTGGTGATATTGTTCGCTCGGGTGTCCATCTTGTGGAGCGGCAACTCCACCATCAATAGCTGGCTCGGGTCGTTATGGCCGCTCATGTCGAACATCCAGTGCGGCCTCGCCTGCAGCGACAGCACTCGGCGAGAGATGAAGGCTGCCACCAGGTCCGGGGCCACCAGTCCCATCGAAGCCGTGAGCTGCTGCATCTGGCCGGCGATCACCGCTAGCTCGTGGGAGCGCATGTCGAGGTCCTAGTGCTCTCTAGTCAGTGGCTTGTCTGAGAAGGGTGGGAGGTTGACCAAATCCCGCCCCAAGCCAATGTTGCGGACATAGAAGAAGGTGTGCTGCCACTTTTTGAAGGACTCCTTCCACTTCATCTTCAGAAGCGGCTGGCCGACTCGTCTATACACCACCGCGTCGTCGCAGGAGTACGACACGTCGAGGTGCATCTAGGAGCATAAATGGAACAGGTGACGGAAGAAGGACGGAAAGGGGCACAAGGCCAGGTACAACTCGCACAGCGTGATGAAGCACGCGAGATGGCCCCATATGATGCATCTGCAGCCCGTAAAACTCGAGGAACTGCCAGAGAAAGATGCTCCCCGACAGCCCGAAGCCAACGAGAAAGTGGATACCAAAGACGGCGGGCACGCCGGGGCGGGGCTCCGGCACACGCTCCTCTCCGGGTGCGCGAGCCTCGACGAGTTCCTTGGACGGAAGCTTCTGCGTCCGCCGGAGGTACTCGATGTGCCACTCGGTGTTGACAGATCCCCCCACGAGTCGGCGGGAAGCGAGATCATCTCGTCAGCCACCGCTGGTGAGCTGAAGGAGAGAAGGCGAGAGAGACGGTCCCCCAACGGATCGACCGCGGGGAAGTGTTGCGGGCACGAGGAGGAAGGAAGGAGGCGGAGAGCGACGACGCAAGAACTCAAAGGATGCGGGAGTAGGGGAGGCAATGGCAAAACCGGCCTCCCCCTTCCCCTTTTAAAGCCCTAGGGAGATGGGGGTGTGGGATCAGTTGCCTCCACGACCCCCCACTTACCCACGATCCCCGCGCATTAAACGGCACGGGGAACCCCAACCGACGGCCCGCGACTGCAGTAAATCCGCGCGTTGGCCGAGGCGCGCCAGGCTGGGCGTGTAGCAATGTCCCATCGCGTGGGTAGTGGCGGGCCCGCTGACTGCTGCCAGCCTACATGTGGCACACCCTAGCCAGCGCCAGAACCAAGGCGTCGCGGCGGCTGGCTAAGTCGCGGTTGGCTGCGGCCTTGGCCGGCTGCCGCTCCAAC
This sequence comes from Hordeum vulgare subsp. vulgare, assembly GCF_904849725.1. NCBI lineage: Eukaryota > Viridiplantae > Streptophyta > Magnoliopsida > Poales > Poaceae > Hordeum > Hordeum vulgare. The sequence goes on from NC_058519.1 coordinate 482,525,194, forward strand.
CGACCAGAAGACACCTCGCGCCTGTCGGCCCCGGCCGACCAACCTTGACAACTCCTCCACGTGCGGGAGAAAAACCACTCCCCCCTCGTCCGGAGGCCTTCGGACCCCAACGGTTTTGGGGGCTACTGATGGGGATATTACCCCTGGTTATACCAAGAGCGGAGATTAGTCGTCTCCAAGACATTTGGGGCCGCCTCGCTCCCCTTGGCCGGTTGGCGATAGCTGGCCCACTTGGCCAACGCGCGCCTAGATGGCTCGCGATAGCCGGCCCACCTGGCCAACGCGCGCCCAGGTCGGCTGGTGATAGCCAGCCCAACTGGCCAACGCATGTTGGGACGACTCACGGAATTCAGCCTGCCGGCTGGCCCGCTGCCAGCCGGACACGGCTGACTCCCATCCCATCTGGTCGTACCTCCGTACAAAGACAAGACAACACGAATGATGCACATGCTATCACGGTAGCAGTACGTGCTGACATACACGGCGTGGCCGCGGCGTGATGATGGAAGGGTCAGCGAGGCTACAGGGCCCCCGTGAACGATGACACTGACCGGGCGAGACAGCCGTGTAGCCACGTCCCCCCACCCCTTGCATTGCCTGCGTCCTGATGACTCGACGTGTCAGCCCCTAATGCGCAAGGCCCGCAGGCCCCGCGCTAGACAAGACCCGACAACCGGCAGGCCCCATGGCCATCCAGAGAGGCTGGCAGCCGGCCACCACCTCATGTCCTACCCTCACCACTATACACCTCTAGCTATACTATAAAGCCTCACCCCAGCCCTCAAAGAGGGGCACGCATGCACGAACCCACAGATACACCTACTCATAAAACACTACTGAGGCAGCGAGACCGGCAACCAGAGCTCCGTATCCCTCCTCACGAACAGCTCAAGGAGCAGCATTTATATTGTGATTCTCATATAGTCACACATGCAGGACTAAGGGTTTTACCTCATCGGAGGGCCCTGGACCTGAGTAGATTGGCGTCATGTGTGTTGCACCTACACCCGTTCCCAGACGCCGTCGGTGCCCATCGTCCGCAAACCACGAACTAAGCCACCCCCTGGCATCTGTCATGGAAATACCACGACAAACACTCAATCTAAAGGGATGATAGTAAGATGAACTTGGATAACAGATCCTACTGTGTCAACGAAGGCTCTGATACCAGATTATAGGTGCAAACCCTTTGAACGAGTTCATACCCAAGGTTGGTCTGGTCTTCATGTCGTAGGGTCGAAACGAGAGTGATGACTAGCTTTATACGTGCCAAGGTTGGATGCAACACGTACATTGGGAATGGTTGACCCGAACTCCAAGTACTCCAACCGCTGCCCGGACAATCATAGAACCACAAACCGGGACTACTCCACACAAAACGTCCGAAATCGTAGAACATGAATTAGGGAGAACCAGAGGCTCCTTTTCGTGAATTTGGATGAACTCACAAGAGCAAAGACAGTAAGGATCTCTCGGATCTCTAGCAGTCTTGCTGCATAAGCTTGTGGGCGAATGATTTAACAAAAAGTTTCTAAAAGGATGGGGGAGATGGGGTTTTATAGAAGGGACAACCCTCCTTAGCTAGGTGTGAAAAGGTTTCAAAAGCAATCCTTCTTTGCATGGCTTCCTTGGGAGAATAAGGAGTCAACTTTGGAAGTTGTTGGAGAGCTCCACAAAAATTCACGAAGCTTTGACACAACGGACACCTTCCACGAGAATGGCTAGAACTTTTGACTCACAACGGACACCTTCCACGAGAAAGTAAATTTGATGTAGCTTCTGATGATGTACCCCTATGGCCCCGTCTCTACTCCAAAATGGTGTGGAACAATACAACATCATAAATAAAATTGGTAGCATCAGATTCACTTGAAACTTGTTTTCTTCAAACTTGTTTCTCCAAACCGATTGCTTCAAGATCACATAGGATGTTGGATTTATTGCATGTGATACCTAAGTTCAACCAACAACAATGGAGATGATAGCATAGTTGTGTCATCAAGATTATAAGGTAAAATTAAGTTAGCGTTCACCTGGTCACTTATAAGTTTAGCTCGACTTCTAGTGATCGGACCTATAATTGTTGAAGACTTGTTGATGTTGTGGTGCCCTCGTCATCCCCCCCCCCTCTTGAAAACGAGTCGTCCTCGACTATAAGGGTCAATGATTTTTGTGTCCTCATCATCTTCTCCGTCTTGAAAATGAGTCGTCCTCGACTCTATCTGGTCATCACACAAAACAAAATAGGTCAGTATAAACAAGCAACAAAAATAATCTATGCAATCCATAAGTTTAGCTTTCACCTTTGAAAACTTCAAATGTTTAGTTCAACTCAGTAATTCCTTCCAACTAACATTTTCACGGAGTACGCACATTTAATTAACCATGTCCATATCATATTCCCTTCATTTTCCTGTCATACGATGGATATCTCATATCATATGAATTTATCCATATATATGTTTAGTTTTTGTGCTACACGAGGCTAAAAGGAATAGGAAGGAGCACTTAAGAATAATAGGGATGAGAGGCATCACGAAATACCAAAATGAATTTCCACCTCAACACAAGAGGTGAAGAATCAATAGGTTAGGCTTTCCTCTTTGTTCTCATTCCCATTGCTCTTAGGCCCTCTCTTTCTTCCTCTTCTTAGTTTACTTTTCAAATCTCTGACTGAATATGTGCACACATGTACTTGGTTTCTAAACTAAAGCAATCCATCAAAGGAAGAAGAAGGAGTGCTTTATAATAATAGGAATGGGAGGCATAGGGAAACACCTAACTGAATTCTCACCTCCAACACTAGAGGTGAAAACCGAGAAAGTTAGGCTTTCCTCCATGTTCCCATTCCCACTACTCTAAGGCCCTCTATTTTTCCTCTCCCCGACTTGCCTTCTGTACCTCAAATTATCTCAAGTGTACACACATATATCCTTAATTCTCTGTTATTCTAGCATGCCAAAATGAAGAGGAAGGAGTCCTCGAGAACCATAGGAATGGGAGGCATCGAAAAATACCAAACATAATATTTTCACCTCTCGAACGGGTGAAAAGAAATACATTTGGCTTTTCTCCATGTTCCCATTCCTAGCGCTCTTAAGGTCTCTATTTCTTCCTCTTCACGGCTTACTCTTAGTGCGTACGAAAAATCGCAAATAAGTAAACACAAAGCTTGAATTGTTGTACAATGTGTTTCAGTTTTGCGCTATATATAGATTGTAGGCCGCTTTGTAGGGAACTTTAGGGAGAGCAAGAAATAAAGACCTTGGTGCATGGGGAACCATTCTATTCTCAATGACAATGGGCCACACAACCACTGGCTTGGTCTTATTGCTATGTATTGTCAATTTAAAGCACATGTGTGGAGATCTTCTCCCTACCAACATCCGAAATGTGGTATATCATATCATTATCGAATTGTGCATTTGTACCGAACTAAATATTATGATATTAAAATAATGATAATATGAAGCCAAAAAGTTAGGTAGAAAGCAGAAGTTATGAGCTAAAAATAAAAATAATAAGAACTTTGATAAATTAAATGTAGAAAAAACACAAAAGAATGGAAAAGAGCCTTGCAATTACAACTGGTACACATGGACACCATATATTAGCTACACTATAACATATGATAATGTTATTTTCCCATGATTAAACAAATTTCATCACATCAAAACTAGAATAGATGTACATTTCATTTTCTAGAGGAAAATTAATACATGCTTATTATTTTGTAAGTAATTTATCATTCAACTTATGTTGGTTGTGTAGAAATACATGGAAGGAAAATTATAGGAAAACAGGAATCCTCAATCACAATCTCTTGTAGGAAGCATACTACTCACATACTCGTCTGGACTCATTGTACACATCGATTCAACATGGGTTAGCAACCATATAGTTTTTGTGAAACAAGGTTCTGGCACACATGAAGAACAAGTGTGAAGGACAAGATCCTGAAGAGAGCTTGGTACTTCTTCCGACCGCAGAGTACTTCATAGTTACAACCTTGTGGATCCACTACCATCCCTCGGATGAAATCACCTATTGAGGTTCAAGAGTGGGGTAAATAAGTCATACGTCTAAACAATATGTCAAAAACATTATTTTGTGATCAAGTGTATAAAATCCATTGGAATTTGGAGTTTGTGAAGCTGCAAATAAATTGTTCCACGTTGTTTCTTGCTATTAAGTGTTATGCTAAAATTGATCTTCAATGTGTATAATGTCATATGTTATGTTTGCTTCTTAATGATAGGGTTAGGATGCATCTTGAATCTCCAAACCAAATTTCCACCTCTATGCTTTCAGTATATTAGGCCCTCTCTCTCTATCTATCTATCTGTCTGTCTATCTATCTATGTCTTCATTTCTCACTTTTGAAATCTCACATAGAGTATGTATGCATATATATTTGGTTTCTACGCTAAAGATACAAAGCAAGCCAAGAGGAAAAGGAATGAGTGCTTAATAATAATAGGAACGGGAGACATCGGGAAACACAAAACTGAATTCTCGCCTCCGGCGCTAGATGTTAAATCCAAGAAGTTAGGATTCCCTCCATGTTTCCATCCATTCCCACTACTCTAAGGTCCTCTCACTTTGTTTTTTGCACCTATTCTTAGATTCACTAGTCAGCAGTGGTACAGTGGTATGTCATAGATATAATTCATGTACTTGTGTGTATCAACTTACTAAATTAAAAATGTGCTAGTGTGTATTTTTATGACTACATGGATTGTTTTCCCAAATATATATATGTATATATCAGATATAAAAAAAACTTGGCATGATATAGACTCATATGCAGAATAACTTTAAGCAACATATGTTTGGTTCAGCTGGTAGAATATCAAACATAAAATATAATAATAGATTATAACTAAAACCCATCTAGGGAGTCGTTATCTTATCTTACCATGAATTCAGGCATGCTAAAAACACAAAAAATAACCCTCAAACTATGTAGGGTGTACGAACTTCACAAAAGTCATGTTAACCATGAAATACTTTTATGTTGTGACATCCATAAGAACAAGAAGGAGTGCCAAAAAACAATAGGCATGGGATACATCGGGAAAACTCAAACCAAAGCCTCCTCGAGTGTTAGATAAGGAGCGACTGCTTTAGCCTTTCATCATGTGCTCATGACCACTACTCTTATCTCATATTCTGATAGATGCAAACCCGTTGAACGAGTTCATGCCCGAGGGTGGCCCGATCTTCACATCATAGGATCGAATCGGGAGGGACAAATAGCTTTATACCTGTCAAGGTTGCATGCAACCTGTATGTTGAGGGTGGTTGATCGGAGATACAAGGACTTCAACCCGTTGTCCAAAAAATAGCAGAACCGCAAACCGGGACTAACCCACACAAACATCCGAAGCGTAGAGCACGAATTAGGTGGAACCAGAGGCTCCTTCTCATGAATCCCGATGAACTCACGAGAACAAAGGTAGTAAGGATCTCCCGATCTCTAGCAGTCTTGCCGCATAAGCTTGTAGTTGAATGATTTGACAAAAGGTTTTCTAAACGATGTAGGAGATGGGGTTTTATATCAGGAACACCCCCCCCCCCTAGGTAGGTGTGAGAAGATTTGAGAAGTAACCAGATTTGCATGTCTGCCCTGGAAGAATAAGCAGTCAACTTAGGGAGTTGTTGGACAGCTTATCAAAAAATCATGAAGCTTTGACAGCATGGAAACCTTTCACGAGAATGACTAGAATTTTTGACTCGCAACTCTAAATGATGTGAGGTTTTTGCATTGGAAAGTAAATTTGATGTAGCTTCTGGTGATGTACCCCTATGGCCCCGTCTGTCCCCCAAAAGGGTGTGAAACAATGAAACATCAGAGTTAAAAACTGGCAGCATCAGCTTTACTTGAAACTTGTTTTCTTCAAACTTGTTTCTCCAAACCGGTTGCTTTACGAGTCATAGGATGTTGGATTTATTGTGTGTGATACCTAAGTTCAACCAACAACAATGGGGAGGAAAGCATAGTTGTGTCATCAACGTTACAAGGTAAACTTAAGTTAGCGTTCACCTGGTCACTTATAAGTCTAGCTAGACTTCTTATGATCAGGCCTATAATTGTTGAAGACTTGTCGATGGATGTGGTGTCCTCGTCATCCCCCCCTCTAGAAAAGGAGTCTTCCTCGGCTCTAAGGGTTCAATGATTTTCATGTCCTCCTCATCTTCTCCGTCTTGAAAAGGAGTCGTCCTCGACTCTATCTGGTAATTCACGAAACAAAATAGGACACTACAAACAAGCAACGCAAATAGTCTATGGAATGCATAAGTTTAGCTTTCATGTTTGAAAACTTCGAATGTTTAGTTCGACTCCATAATTCCTTCGAATTAACATTTCTATGGAGTACGGACCTATAATTAACCATGTCCATATCATCCTCCCTCTCTTGGAGAAAAGTCGTCATCGACTTCATCCGCTCTACAAAATTATAGCACAAGGACAATACAAAATAACTAGAGAAATTTGAACAATTATGTGTGGATCTTAGTTTGCCAACTCATTTGTTTTGTCTTCAATGTTGAAAAAAATATTGATGAATAGATGGCATGCTAAAATATGTACCCAAATTTTTTTCTCTTATTTTGTTTTGCCAATGTTTCAAGAGTTCATATGTGCATACCTCGGGGTGCATAATAATGGAAGATCCTTTTTGTTTTACCTCATTGAGTACTTGGATCCTTTTGTGAAAATAAATCTTCACAGATGCACCTTGTGTAGTACTACTCCATGTCCTCCATATTTGTTCTTGGATCTCATCCTTCCATCTTTGAAAGAGGGAAGCAAGGTATGATTTTTGCATCTCTTCTTATCACTCTCAAGTTGTGGGATATTTGGAAGTGGATACTCCTCCTCAATTCTCGCGGAGTCACTCGGCTTTCTTTTCTTATCACTCTCAAGTTGTGGGGTTTTGGATTGTGGATTATCTTCCTCACATGGAATTGTAGCAAGTATTTCTTGGATGTTGGGACAATAGTGGTGGTCGAGATGGCAACATTAGGAATGAGCTTCTCATGTGAACAAGGGGTAAGAGTCACCGGAGCTTGTCCATCAACCACGGTCATGCTTGGCAATGGGTCGACGTTGTGTCGATGTCTACCACAACTTCGCCCTCGTGCATGATGTCCTTGGTGTAATTCAGGAGCATCAGCTACATGCCCATAGGAAACAATGGAACCTTTCCCTCAAGCATGTCCTCCTTGCTGCACTTTTTGAGTGGTAGTAACATGCCCAGGAGCAGCAACATCATGCCCTCTAGCATGTATTCTTTGCTACACTTCATGAGCAATAGGTTATTGTCGGTGTCGAAATCCGTCGCCACTTCCTCAAAGACGCTTGTTAAGCCTCCTTCAAAATTCTTGCACCATGTTTTGTAATTCCCGAAACTCAGCACATGTGACGGGCGCCTTCTTCCCCTTGACTTTCTTCTCAAACACTCGATCTGGATCCTGTCATGTTAGTGGGGCTACAAGTGGAAAAGAATAATTATTTGGAATCACACAACCTCACCTTTTACTCACCAAAGTTCTTATGAATTCACATCAAATAGTGCTTCTCCCGGGTGTGTTAAAGCAATTGAAAGATATGGATCACAGAACGAGCTTCGGATTTTTTGGTGGAGCTTGGTGGGGTAACAAAAAGGGCCTTGTGTTAAAATCAAGTTGATGCAAACCAAGAAAATATGTGGATAGATCTACTGCACCTTTGCACCAAGATTGAACAAACACATAACACATAAGCTTCTAATTTTTTTCTACCAAGCTGAAACTTTTGGATCTTACACAACACTTTCCTTTTCTCTCTTGACTTTTTTTTCATCCACTCTTTTCTTTCTTTCTTTGATTTTTTCCATTTTTTTCTCTCCTTTTCCAAAGCACAACAAACAAATGTGAAAGCAACTACAAAGATGAGCTTGGTGCAACATGCAAGGCATGCAACAACAAGATCTCAACACCAACAAGGCTAGGAATTATTTTTGGTGGGGCTTTGGACTTCTAGGATACAAAATATAGCATGAAAAACACTCAATCTAAAAGGATGATAGTAAGATGAACTTGGATAACAGATCCTACTGTGTCAACGAAGGCTGTGATACCAGATGATAGGTGCAAACCCGTTGAACGAGTTCATGATCGAGGGTGGCCCGATCTTCATGTCGTAGGATCGAATCGAGAGGGATAACTAGCTTTACACCTGCCAAGGTTGGATGCAACACGTACATTGAGGATGGCTGACCCGAGCTACAAGTACTCCAACCGCTGCCCGAACAATCATAGAACAACAAACCGGGACTAATCAACACAAAACGTCCGAAATCGTAGAGCGTGAATTAGCGAGAACCAGAGGCTCCTTATCGTGAATCTGGATGAACTCCCAAGAGCAAATACAGTAAGGATCTCTCGGGTCTCTAGCAGTCTTGCTGCATAAGCTTGTAGGTGAATGATTTAACAAAAGGTTTCTAAAAGGATGGGGGAGATGGGGTTTTGTAGCAGGGACAACACTCCTTAGCTAGGTGTGAAAAGATTTCAAAAGTGATCCAGCTTTGCATGCCTTCCTTGGAAGAATAAGCACTCAACTTTGGAAGTTGTTGGAGAGCCCCATGAAAATTCGCGAAGCTTTGACACAACGGACACCTTCCACGAGAATGGCTAGAACTTTTGACTCACAACTCCAAATAATGTGAGGTTTTTTGCATTGGAAAGTAAATTTGATGTAGCTTCTCATAACGTACCCCTATGGCCCCGTCTCTCCTTCAAAATGGTGTGGAACAACAAAACATCAGAAGTAAAATTGATAGCATCAGATTCACTTGAAACTTGTTTTCTTCAAACTTGTTTCGCCAAACCGATTGCTTTAAGAGCCCATAAGATGTTGGATTTATTGCATGTGATACCTAAGTTCAACCAACAACAATAGGGATGAAAGCATAGTTGTGTCATCAAGGTTACAAGGTAAACTTAAGTTAGTGTTCAACTAGTCACTTATAAGTGTAGCTCGACTTCTTCTGATCGGACCTATAATTGTTGAAGACTTGTAGATGTTGTGGTGTCCTCCTCATCCTCCCCCTCTTGAAAAGGAGTCGTCCTCGACTATAAGGGTCAATGATTTTCGTGTCCTCATCATCTTCTCCGTCATGAAAAGGAGTCGTCCTTGACTCTATCTGGTCATCACACAAAACAAATTAGGCCAGTATAAAAAAAGCAACGAAAACAATCTATGGAATGCACAAGTTTAGATTTCAGCCTTGAAAACTTCAAATGTTTAGTTCGACTCAGTAATTCCTTCCAACAAACATTTTCATGGAGTACGAACTTTTAATTAACCATGTTCATATCATATTCCCTTCATCTTCCTGTCATACGATGGATATCTCATATCATATGAATTTATCCATATATATGTTTAGTTTTTCTGCTACACGAGGCTAAAAGGAAGAGGAAGGAGCACTTAAGAATAATAGGGATGAGAGGCATCAGGAAATACCAAAATGAATTTCCACCTCAACACAAGAGGTGAAGAATCAATAGATTAGGCTTTCCTCTTTGTTCTCATTCCCATTGCTCTTAGGCCCTCTCTTTCTTCCCCTTCTTAGTTTGCTTTTCAAATCTCCAACTGAATATGTGCACACATGTACTTGGTTTCTAAACTAAAGCAAGCCAACAAAGGAAGAGGAAGGATTGATTTAGAATAATAGGAATGGGAGGCATAGGGAAACACATAACTGAATTCTCACCTCCAACACTAGAGGTGGAAAACGAGAAAGTTAGGCTTTCCTCCATGTTCCCATTCCCACTACTCTAAGGCCCTCTATTTTTCCCCTCCCCGACTTGCCTTCTGTACCTCAAATTATATCAAGTGTACGCACATATATCCATAATTATCTGTTATGCTAGCATGCCAAAATGAAGAGGAAGGAGTCCTCGAGAACCATAGGAATGGGAGGCATCGGAAAATACCAAACATAATATTTTCACCTCTGGCACGGGTGAAAAGAAATACATTTGGCTTTTCTCCATGTTCCCATTCCTAGCGCTCTTAAGGTCTCGATTTATTCCTCTTCACGGCTTACTCTTAGTGCGTACAAAAATTCGCAAATAAGTAAACACCAAGCTTGAATTGTTGGACAATGTGCTTCAATTTGGCGCTATGTATAGATTGTAGGCCGCTTTGTAGAGAACTTTAGGGAGAGCAAGCAATAAAGACCTTGTTGCATGGGGAACCATTCTATAGTCAATGACAAAGGGGCCACACAACCATTGGCTTTGTCTTATTGCTATGTATTGTCAATTTAAAGCACATGTGTGGAGATCTTTTCCTTACCAACATCCGAAATCTGGTATATCATATCATTATCGAATTGTGCATTTCTACCAAACTAAATGTTATGATATAAAAATAATAATAATATGAAGCCAAAAAATTAGTTAGCAAGCGGACGTTATGAGCTAAAAATAAAAATAATAAGAACTTGGATAAATTAAACGTAGGAAAAACACAAAAGAATGGAAAAGATCATTGCAATTACAATTGGTACACGTGGACACCATATATTAGCTACAATATAACATATGATAATGTTATTAGCCCATGATTAAACAAATTTCATAACATCAAAACTAGAATGGATGTACATTTCATTTTCTAGAGGAAAATTATGTTGGTTGTATACAAATACATGGAAGGAAAGTTATAGGAAAACAGGAATCCTCAGTCACAATCTCTTGGTGGAAGCATACTACTCACATACTCGTCTGGACTCATTGTACACATCGATTCAACATGGGTTAGCAACCATCTATTATTTTTGAAACAAGGTTCAGACACACATGAAGAACAAGTGTGAAGGACAAGATCGTGAAGAGAGCTTGGTACTTCTTCCAACTGCAGATTAGTTCATAGTTACAACCTTGTGTCTCGGCTACAATCCCTCGGATCAAATCACCTATTAAGGCTCGTGAGTGGGGTAAATAAGTCATACGTCTAAACAATATGTCAAAAAACATAATTTTTTGATCAAGTGTATAAAATCCATTGGAATTTGGAGTTTGCGAAGCTGCAAATAAATTGTTCCATGTTGTTTCTTGTTATTAAGTGTTATGCTAAAATTGATCTTCAATGCGTATAATGTCATTGTACTTCATATGCTACCATCTTTCTCACTCTGACTTCTGCTCCTATTCTTAGCTTCAGTGGTCAGGAGGGTGTGTCATTGATTCGGTTCATGTATTGAGTTCAACTGAATGGAACTAGTAGAGAATTTGTATGATTGTATGTGTTGAAGTTGTGTGTATCATCTTGAAAATTTGAAATGTGCTAATATATGTTTGTATGGCAACATTGACTTTTTTCACATATAGATGCATACTTGATATATATATATATATATATATATATATATATATATATATATAGGGTCGCGCTATTCGTCACCCTGGGTGAGGAATAGTTATTCTTCATCCCCTCTATTTTTACATCAATACACTGTAATTTTACGTTTCGGAAATTTTAATCTTATCTCATACGTAAAAAGAGACCGTAAAAAAATACATGGTCACTGTAAAAAATATTTTATTTCACGTAAAATTAAAAACATAAAAAGGTAGTGCAAATTATATATAAAATGTGATTTTTCTTGTCTTATGACCTATATTTTTGTTTATTATGTCAAATTTTTCGTAATGAATCAATATAAACGTATCTATCTGCATTTCAAGTTTAATTTATTTATGAAATGGTCGTAAAATTACCTCGGGTGAGGAATAATTTAATCTGCACCCTAGCTGATGAATAGAGTTTCTATATATATATATATATATATATATATATATATAGGAGCAAAAGTCTGGGGATGATGTGTAGTCATCTCAAAATAATATGGGGCTAAACATGTGTTTGGTTATGCTAATAGAATCTGAAACATGAATCGTGATACTACATTATAAACTATAAAGGAGTTAACAATCAAGCATCTTATCTTACCGACGGATCAAGGCATGCCAATAAACATGGAAATTAACCCTCCTGCTATGTAGGGTGTATGAACTTGACCAAATCATGTTATACAATGAATCATTTTTATGTTGTGTGATCCAAAAGGAAGAAGAATTGGCATCAAAGAACAATCGGCATGGAAGGCATCACGAAAAATCAAACCAAAGCCTCCTCAGGTGTTAGGCAAGGAACGAGAGCATTAGCCTTCCATCATGTTCCCATGCCCACTGCTCTTATGTCTTCTTTTCTTCATCTTCATGTCTCATAATGGACATCTCATACCATTTGAATATATCCACATATATATTCGGTTTTTCTGCTAAAAGATTTAGAAAACAAAAAGGAAGAGGAAGGGACGCTTAAGAATGATAGGAATGAGAGGCATCGGGAAATGCCAAATGGGATTTCCACCTCAACGCAAGAAGTGAAGACCTGGTAACTTAGGCTTTCCTCCATATTCTCATCCCCATTGCTCTTAAGCCCTCTCTTTCTTCCTCTTCCTAACTCGCTTTTGAGATTTCACATCGAATATGAGCAAACACAACGGTGTAGCCAGTATTGTGCGAAGTCCTGGGCCAAACACTAGCTATAATGCTAAAGTTCAAATTGCAATAGTAAACAATGTGATATAGCTTCACGACCCAGGCCATGGCCATGAGTGCATTGGCCTTGTCTACACCCCTGAGCAAACATATAGTTCGTTTCTAAGCTAAAACAACCAAGCAAGCCCAAAGGGGAAGAGGAAAGAGTGCTTTAGAAGAACAGAAATGGGAGGCATTGGAAACCACCAATATAAATTCTCACATCCAATTCTAGAGGTGAAAACTTAGGCTTTTGGCCATGCTCCCATTCCCACTACTCTAAGGCCCTCTATTCTTCCTCTTCCGGGCTCGCCTTGGAGGTCTCGTGTTATCTAAATATGTGGACACATGTCTTGGTTTCTCCATTAGAGCTATTGTGTAAGTCAAAAGGAAGAGGAAGAGGTGCACAAGAACGGTAGGAATGGGAGGCATCAAGAAAGGATCCATGCAAAACATTTGCACCTCAAACACTAGAGGTGCGAACAAACAAGCAGGGGTTTCCTCCATGTTCCCTTTCCTAGTGCTCTTGAGTTCTCTCTTTCTTCCTCTTCTCAACTTAATTTTAGTGCCTACAAATGTAATGAAACAAAACCTCTCAAAGAACAGAGCTTGAAATGTTGGACAAAGTGTTTCACCTTTGAGGTATAAATAATGGGTGGTGCGACATATGCGGAACCTTAGAGGAGAAAGCAATGAAGACATATGGTGCATGAGGACATCATTCTACAGTCAATGATAGTGATGCTACATAGTCACCGACTGTCCTATTGTCCTCTGCTCTTAATTTAGGGCACACACATAAATATCTCTTCTACTTACCTTTATTACCCATATCCTGGAACTGGTACATAATATCCGTACCAACCTTTTTTTAGAAAAATATTACTATCAACATGTGCATTTATAGTGGAAAAATATGTGACACTAAGAAGTTATGAGCAAAAAATGAAAATAAAAAAATTATACTCTCTTAAGTATAAGTAAATTTAGAACAAAACAGTGGCAAAGAACAACCTTAGTGATAATTAGTTGGATCATAAGGTACCTCAGACATGAGTTGCATTATTACACATGGCAGAATGTGATTAAAACATGATTAGACAACACCCAAATCAGAAAATCAGAAATTTATAGATCATTTTATCAATAAAAAATGTGTATGGTCCTATTGTCATTTAACTAATTTAGTATCCAAATTTTGCGGGTTGTACACAACTACATGGCACGAAGAGACATATGGGGAAAACATGTCTCCAAAGAAACCATCACCTCTATCCCTAGGAGGAAAACACATGAAGGTATAGTGATCACATATTCGGTGTAAAGTCTAAACTATAAACATATTAGTTTAGAACAAGGTTCAGAAACAAAGGAAAAAAAAACAAGATCCTCAAGAGAGAATGGTACTTCCACCCATTGAAGTACTTTCCCCTTCAACCTTATTGCTCGGCCACCATGCCTCCAAGGATTAAAGCACCCAAGTTGAGATGGAAACAACCAGCAAAGTTCAAGAGTGGGGAAATAAGTCTTATCCCACACACCTAAAAATATTTGAAAAACAACACCATTTTTTATGATCAAGTGTACAAATTTCATTGGAGTTTACATTTTTCGAAGCTTCGGATATATCTTGTCGCGGTCACGGTTGTTTCCTGCTAGCCTGTGTATATATATCCATTAGTTTGATATCCCATGTGTGAACACTTAGGGAATTGATGATAAAAATAATCTGCAATGCACATATTGTTGTTACATGTTTTGTGTGCCAATTACCATCTTTCGCATCCCGATTTCTGTTGTACTCTTAGCTACAGTGTTCAGAAGTGGTGTGTCATTGATGTGATTTTGTCTTCAGCATGAGTTCAACATAAGGAACTAGTGAAGAATTTGTACCATTATATGTGTTAAAGTTGTGTCTCATCTTGTTAAGTATGAAAATGTGCTTGTTTATGTTTCTAAGAATGCCCTTTTTCAGATATAGAGATGTATACTTCGTACACATAATACCTAAATGGTAAATTGATAATCTCGGTATGATAAGGACTCATGTCTAGAATGATCTAGAGCTGAACATATGTGTTTGCTAACATAGAAAATTGTAATCCAACTATGTAGGGGGAATGAACTTGAACCAAATCATGAATCCTTTTCATATGTGCGACCCAAAAGGAAGAGGTAGGAGCACCAAAAAACAATAGGCATGGGAGACATGGGCAAAACTCAACCAAAGTATGTTTCAGTGTTGCACGAGGAACTAAGAGAGCTTTAGTATTCCATCAAGTTCCCATGCCCACTACTCTTAGGCCCTCTTTTATTCATCTTCCTGCGTCAGAATGGACATACAATTGGCATCTCATATCATCTGAATATATGCACATGTATGTTTGATTTAGCAAACAAAAAGGGAGAGGAAGGAGCGCCTAAGAACGATAGGAATGAGAGGCATCCAGAAATACCAAACTGCATTCCCACCTCAAGACAAGAAGTGAAGAACCAGTAAGTTAGGCTTTCCTCTATGTTCTCATTCCCACGGCTCTTACGCACTCTCTTTATTCCTCTTCCTAGCTTGCTTTCAAGAACCCACACTGAACATGTGCACACATATATTTGGTTTCTATTTTAAGCTAAAGCAAGCAAGCCAAAAAAGAAGAGGAAGGAGTGCTTGAGAACAACAGGAATGGGAGGCATCAGAAAACACCAAGCAAGTTCTCACCTCCAACGCTAGAGATGAAACAAAGCAAGGCTTTTCTCCATGTCCCCACTCCCACTGCTCTTATGCCCTCTTTCTTCCACTTCCCGGCTCACCTTCAAGCTCTCAAGATATATAAATATGTGGACACATGTCTATTGTTTCTCCATCAAATCTACTAATGCAATCTAAGGGAAGAGGAAGGAGTACACAAGAACGGTAGGAATGGGAGGCATCAGGAAAGGATCCATGCCAAATATTTGCATCCCTAACACTAGAGGTGCAAACAAACAAGCTGGGCTTTCCTCCATGTTCCCATTCCTAGTGCTCTTGAGCTCTCTTTCTTCCTCTTCCCAGCTTACTTTCAGTGCCTATAAATCTAAAAAAATAAGATCTCTGGAAGAACAAGCTTGAATTGTTAGACAGTGTTTCACCTTTGAGGTATAAATAATGGGTGGTGCGCCATATGCAGAACCTTAGAGGAGAAAGCATTGAAGACATCCGTGCATGGGGGCACCATTCTAAAGTTAGTGATAATGGGGCCACACAATCACCAGTTGTGTCCTATTGTCCTCTACTCTTAATTTAGGGCATGTGTGATCTTCTTACATTTATTACCCATATCTAAAACAGGTACAAATTGTTTGTATCATCCTGTGCATTTATGAAGTGTGAAAACGTGTAGCATTAAGATATGAGACAAAAATAGTATGAATTTGGACAAATTAAATCCTCTAAGTAAACATGAAAAGATTACAGAACAATGGGGAAAGAACCTTGAAGTGACAACAAATTGGTACATTAGGTACTTCAGAGGTGAGCTGGACTACTACAGATGACAAAATTTGATTATCCCATGATCCTAGAGATCTCATAACAGCAAAACCAAATGTATATTTGCCATTTTATCAATAAAAAATTGTGTGAAGGGTTGGGCCTATTGTTCTGTAAGTAATTTAATATCCAAATTCTAAAGGTTGTACAGAACTACATACATGGCAAGAGAGAAATATAGGAAAACATATATCCAAGAAAACCATCAGCCACAACCCATACGAGGACAATACATGAAGGTATTATGACCATATATTCAGTCTAAACTCACTGTACACATCGGTTCAGCATGAATCACCAAACCAACAAGATGAACCACCTAGTATTTTTGGGACAAGGTTCAAACACAAAGAACAAAGGCCTGAAGAGATTTTGGTACTTCTTCCACCCATTGAAGTACTTCGTAATTACAAACTTGTAGCTCGGCCATCATCACTAGAAGGATTAAATCACCCCGGTTGCAACGCAAACACCCACAAAGGTTCAAGAGTGGATAAAATAAGCCTTATCCCGCACGTCTAAACAATCTATAAAAAACATCTTTCTATTATCCTGTAGAAATTCCATTGGAGTTTAGAGTTTTCAAAGTGATTGTTTCTTGCTAGCCTGCATATATTTCCATTAGCTTGCTATATGCATGTTAGGTGATGGATCAGCAAAGTAGGTAATAAACAGAACGGCGGGCTTGGCATGGTCTTGAATGAGCCAGATTAAGAATGCCATATGCAAGTTTATTCCTATGATGGCATATGCTTACTTGTTGAATCATGCCTTCTGCAATTTGTTTTAGTTTTCTACTCTATTCGATTTGAAGAAAGGAGGATAGAAAGAGGCATAAGAGGATAAAACAAATCTAGTATACCTCATTAAGTTAATTGCATACAAATATTTTGCAGAATCAGTACCAGCACAATGCCTCCAAAGATACCAAGTAGCAAAGTAACCAACTTGCTGAGGTACCAGTGTACCATGACAATTTATCACTCAAGTTACATGGTTTCAGTTTTAATTAATAATTATCCCATAGATATCGGTGCCGAAAAAATCACTATAGCTTATTTGAAAACATATAATATCACTAGAGGGGAAAAAGACAATCCTTGCAAGGACTGTGAATTATTTCCAGCAAATCTAACAGTGAGTTACCTTTTTCTCAGTGCATCACCAATAAATGGTATTTTGGAGAAACTAGGACAAAAGGAAGGAGGTACAGCAATGACACTTGATCAGATAACACGAGTTCTGGAAGATTTACAATGTACTACTTCCAGTGAGGATCCGAAAGCATTCACTTTTGGTAAATACTGTTGATATTTTTACTCTGCATAAGTACGATACGTCAAAGTTCTGCCGGTAAAATGCTTGGCATGGAGTCCAGGTCTAGCTTGCAAGAAATGAACTATTATGGTTCAGAAGTCAAACCTTGCCACTAGGCGATGGGCGCCACAAGGAAACTGGTTCCAGCCCAGTCAGTTATAATTGAATTGTGGTACCTTAATGTATCAGTTATATTTGAACTTTGGATATGACCATGTGAACCAGTCCACACTCCGCACTTCAGATAACAAGACATGTTAATTGGACTATACATGAAACTATAACTATGGCATCTTCCCTTGTTTTCATAATTACTTCGAGCCTAGTTACCATTAGGTTCCTGGTACTGATGGCCTGCTATTTCGTGAATTCTGCTAGATGCAGTGACAACAAAATATTCAACCTAAGCGTGAAAAAAATCTCTAAAAAATAGCTGGACATTATGTTGTAGAAACTTATTTTACTGGTTACTTCTCTTCCGTTCCAAACTCTGATGTTCAAATTTATATGCCAATCTTGAGTTAACATCATAAGTTCTTTTTTGTAAGATTCAGAAACACTTCATGTTCAATTTTAGTTTGTCAAGCTTTGAGTGTACATCATAAGTTCTTTTTTGTAAGATTCTCATGACAGTGATACTGTTTTTCTGTAGATTTATGCAAAATGGTTGAAGCATGTAGAAATGAGGAGGTACCAAATTGTGTTACTGTTTCACAGTTTATTTGACTTAAAAGACACTCTCCTGTCCTTTACGTACTAAAAGTTCACATGCACATATCTTTTTATGTGTGCATTCTAGATAAAGTTGCTTGTGAAAAAGAAATATGGGCAAAAAGCTTTTACAATCTTTAGGCCATTGGTCACACAAGGATGTGCAGTTGAGACAGATCAACTAAGTACTCTTTGTTGGCTTTTGAACATGCGTATGCAGCCGTACAGGCGTGCCTACGTGATTCTTGCTTCGGTCGGCTACTTGACGGAACTTGCGTAACTAGCGACACGAATAAAACTGATCGATGGATTTGATGGCAAAGGCTCGTGTCGAGCATTTGCTTTGTATTGCTTTTCGTTTTTCTTGGTGTTACAATCAGCACCCCAAGGGTGTCTTTTATACACGTCCATAAGGGACTATGGAAATAGACTAGGACTAGGTATCCTAATACTACTAGGACTAGGTTTGGCTTTCTTTCCTAATCCTATGTGTACAGGGCAACGTGATTAACTCACATTCACCCCCTAATCACGATGTCCTTACTTCCGACCTGGGTCCCAAACACGATTGCTGCTTCTCATAACTGTTATCATCGGCATGGCCTTTGCCGCCCCTTGCAGCATTTTATGGACCATCTTTACTGTCGTCGGCTCGTTCGTAGCTTGATGACAACACTTCTTTTTGGTCGTGTCTTCAATCTTCACCTCTTCTTCGGTGCTTTTTAGAATGTCCTTCAGATCATCGAGGGCACATCTTTTGAACCTGAGCGTGACCATACTTTGGTCTAACTTTGAATCCCAAGCTCTTGGCGCTTGCATCAGCCCGTAAAATGCCTTCTTGAGCTTGTCAACTTCCGATTGTTCGTCTTTCTTCTCATAGCTGAGGGGTTGTTCTACGTACACTTCTTCTGTGAGATCGTCGTTGAGGAAAACAGATTTAACATTCATATGATGAACCTTCCAATCCTCTTGTGTTGCCAAAGCTAGGAGCACTCTCACCGTCTCGAGTCGAGCAACCGGTGCAAACACCTCATCATAGTCAACTCCTTGATGTTGTACGTAGCCCTATGCAACGAGTCTTGCTTTGTACTTCACAGTGGCACCCTCCGTGTCCCTCTTTAACTTGTAAACCCACTTCAAACCTATCGCCTTTTAGTTTGGAGGTCGGGTTACCAAAGTACACGTGCCATTGCTCTCAATCGCCTTCATCTCCTCATCCATGGCGTGCGTCCAGCTAGGACTTTTGCTCGCCTCTACGAAGTTCGTCGGCTCCTCAACTCCGAACAAACATAGTCCGGAGTACTCGAGCGTAACTGGCTTTGTGTACTTGTAGACTTTCTTGAGGGTATTGTAGCGACGAGGCCCTGAGGAGTCTGTTGTGGCTTGCGAAGGAGGCGACACAAATTGTGTCGATGTTGATGCACTTGAGGAAGATGGCTGAGTCTCGGGCGTGTCATCGACATCCGCCTCGTCGGCGTAGTCGTCGTGATCATGACCATCATCTTGATTGTCATCGTCACTATGCGCCTCGTTGTCGATGTTGTCATCGAGATCTCCACCCGTGTCGTGCGCTTCGTTGTCGCTATCTCCTTGCGACCTATGCACATCGTCGTCGGTGTCGGCACCATGATGATCACTACCATTGTGGTCACCTTGGTTGGGCGTCTTGCCAACCACCTGGACATCCTCCCCTGCATCATCATCAGTTGAAAATTCAACCGTGAATATGTTACCGTTTGGAGCATCGTCGGCTGCGGCGCTCCAATACCACGCTTGGTTTTCTTCAAACACGACGTCGCGTCAAATCCGTAGACGCTTGGTTTGTGGATCGTAGAAGCGGTATGCCTTGGTGCTGGAACTCCTCTCGTATCCGATGAACACCATCTTGGTGCTACGATCGGCAAGCTTTGAGAGGTGTGGCTCCACCGTCTTCACATGTGCCACGCACCCGAACGTCCGTAGATGAGATACATTCGGCTTACGTCCGTAAATTGCTTCATACGGAGTCTTGTCGATCACCGCCTTCGTTGGCGCCCGGTTGAGAAGATAGACCGCCGTCGAGACAACTTCTCCCCAAAAAGTCCCCGACAGGTTTGAATGTATCCATATGGTTGACTAAAGGGGGGGTGAATAGGCAACGACCATTTTTTAATTAATCTTAGCAAGTTAGGGTAAACAACATACGGGTTCACAAATATAACAACAATGGGGTGAACCGTAATGAAGCTAACAACGAGAGCTACTAAGAGAAGTAAGAGATAGACAACAACATAAGCATACACAAAGTAAAGGTTAGAGATAACCACAAGTGGAACCAATGAAGACGATGATGTGTTACCGAAGTTCCTTCCCTTTGACAGGAAGTACGTCTCCGTTGGAGCGGTGTGGAGGCACAATGCTCCCCAATAAGCCACTAAGGCCACCGTATTCTCCTCACACCCTCGCACGATGCAAGGTACCGTGATTCCACTATAGGTGCCCTTGAAGGCGGCGACCGAACCTTTACAAACAAGGTTGGGGCAAACTCCACACAAAGCTTGGAGGCTCCCAACAAGACCACGAAGCTTCACTACAATGGAATGTGGCTTCGAGGTGACCTCAACCGTCTAGGATTCTCAAACACCCAAGAGTAACAAGATCTGCAGAGTATTGCTGGGGGAATCAACTTTTATCTTGGTGGAAGTGTAGATCTAGGCCTTCTCAACCAATCCCTAAAGAATCAACAAGTTTGATTGGCTAGGGAGAGAGATCGGGCACTTTTGAGCTTAGGGAGCAACAATGGAGCTTGGGAGGGTAAGAGATAAGGTTCCACAGCTAGAAGAACCCTTTATATAGTGGGGGGGATCCAACCGTTTTCCCACTCAGAGCTCGTGCCTAGCGGTACTACCGCTGGATGCAGCGGTACTACCGCTAGCACTCCAGCGGTAGTACCGCTCGCTGCAGCGGTACTACCGCTAGCCCATGGTAGTGCATACGCACTACCACCACCAAGAAAGTCTTCGCAAAAAGGTCCGTCCAAGTACTACCGCTAGGAAGGCGGTACTAAGCACCTGGAGCGGTACTACCGCTGACCAGGGGCGGTACTACCGCCAGCTAGCGGTACTACCGCCAGCTAGCGGTACTACCGCTGGCTGCAGCGGTACTACCGCTAGCACTCCAGCGGTACTATCGCTAGGGCTAGCGGTACTATCGCTAGGCACAGCGGTACTACCGCTGAGGAACCATTTGCTAAGAGGAAAGAAACACAAAGGCGGGAGCCACTCCAAAGTTGCCGGTAAGGGGGAAAAGAGGTGTAGTGTGCGCGTGCAAGATTGAATCCACCCAAACCTTTCCACTACGGTTCCCCTCTTAATAGTACGGCTTTCCTATGACTCAAATAAAGAGAATCGTAGAGAACACCGTGCTTCTGTTCCATGAAAGAGGGGGCGAGTCATCTTGTGCCGTTGACGTGTGTTATCTGAAATCTTAACACACACGGTTAGTCCTTTGCGGTACTGTCATCAATCACCAAAATTACTTAGGCATAAACTATGCCCCAACAATATCCCCCTTTTTGGTGGATTGATGACAATACCGGATTTGCACAGTGAATAACATGTGAACAAAAAGATAGAGATATATGAAAATACGGAGCATATGACTCACAGCATATGATGGAAATAAATCTCACACTAGATCATGTCTCACGTCACACAAAGCAAAGATAGCAAAATAGAAGCAAACCAAGTTCGAAGCAAACACGAAAGATAAGCAAAGCTAAGCAAAGTTCAACTCTCAAAGCAAATCCAGCTCCTAGACTCTCTCCCCCTTTGGCACAAGACACCAAAAAGGGGCACACCTAACGCCACAGGTGGTCACTCCTCATCCTCATCATCCCCAGACTCGTCCGTAGCATCCGGATCGTCCTGCTCCTCTTCATTGTCCTCCTCCTCCTCTGCATCAGACCACTCGTAACCTTGAGCCCGCATCCAAGCAGACTCTGGAGTGATGTCGTCCTCTGATCCGCTGGAGATGTCAACGTCAAGTGTCCTCAGGACACGCTTGTGCCTCTGACGGTTCTCCTTCTAGGCCACGTGCGTCTGATACTGTCCCTTAGCCTGCATACAGAAGAGAGTCTTCATCTTATCCTGCAGTTTCACGGCCCAAGATGGCATGGCAGAAGAGCGGGACTGAGAAGCGGTTCCTCTGTCAACAGTAGTCTCTGTGTCAGTGTCCATCTGCTGGGATGAAGTTGATGGGTTGGCCCATTTGTCCTTGACGCGAAGCTTGATAGGATCATGCACAAAGTAGTCAGCCTGAATGTCGAACTCCTCAAGCGGATATGTGTCGTGCCACTTCTGACGGATATGAGCAAACAAGTAGGGCCCGTAGATGGGAACCTTGCGCATCATGATGCAGTTCCAGAGCTAAGTGAACATCACATCCAAAATATCGAGAGGGGCAGACTCCTTAGTCATAGCCTCCTCACAGAGCAGAAGCATCTCAGCCAGAGAGCCGTGTACCTCGTCGAAGTTGCCAATGCGAGGAAAGAGGGTGTTGCGGAAGATCCGATGCATGATATCCAGATGCCTGGGGAGCACACCTTTCTTCACATAGAGTTGCTGCAACCTGTCCTTGGCGGGGGCCCTATCAGTGGGAGCTGCAGCATGAGGACGCGACCCAAGTGGAGTGTCAGCTCCCTGAAAATCAACCTTGAGAAATGCCATGAATTCACGCCAGGACCCTGTCATCTTCTGAGTCCCAGTCATCCAAACCAGGGAGCGCTCGTCATCAGGCGAGAAGTGAACCGTGACATAGAACTGGGCAACAACATTTGGGTTAAAGTCTTTCTTGAAGGTGATGATCTCCTTAGTGCCCAGCTTGTCAATCAGAGAGAGAGCGTCACCAAAGTAATCCAGGTTCCGCTGAAGGTGAGCCAACTCGATTCACTAAACTGGAACAAAACTCTTCTTGAAATGCTTGATGATGTCACGATAGATCCTACAGTGATCCGTTGCCCAAACATGCTCGACATTCCTGATCACAGCCCTCTCTTGGAGATAGTGGTTTTGGTTGCGGAACCGCAGAAAATCCTTGGGGGCATGGTGCGAACGTTGACCCCCTTGTCCTTGTGAGCGGCCTTCTTGAAGGCCTTCTTTTTGGGTTGCAGATCTGAAGTGGCGGAGCCCTCTGGAGCCTCTGGATTGCGATAATGCTTTGACTGTGTGTCCCGTGGGGGTTCGAGCGGAGAGCACCACCTGTGACACAAAACACACACCGAAAAAGAGCGACAAAAAGAGTCAAGGCAATGAACAAGAAAAGGCAGAAAAGTAAACACTCATTGCCAAGAAAATGAAAAGAATAAACAGAGAATCCTCCTGGCGGTAGTACCGCTACCCCTGGCGGTAGTACCGCTGGGGTCAGAGCGGTAGTACCGCTACCCCTGGCGATAGTACCGTTGGGGTCAGAGCGGTAGTACTGCTACCCCTGGCAGTAGTACCGTTGGGGTTTGATTTTCAGATCTGAATAAGAAAAGAACCCATAGAGATGGCTACATGGAATTTACGAGGGCCATGGGCTGTGTATAATCACTAAGAACTCCACCACAGCCCTAACCACATGAGGATCACAAGTACCATCTAAATAAGGACATGTCTGGTCAAGAGAATGCAAGTTTTAGATCTAATCCAAACATAGAAGAAGTGCTTGATCTAAAACATGTAAAACCTAGGGCATGGCAATATAAAATCAAAGATTCATAGGACCTACACTCCCCTCGAATATCTCCTTCATGCCATCCAAGAACAAGGCACAATATCAAAAACATGGATCCAAACCACCAATGCTCCTAACCCTAGAACACGAAAACATCAAGCAAGAGAAGGAAGGGAGGAGCTTTACCGGGGTCCATGGCACTTGGAGGAGGAAGGAGAAGTGGAGCAAATCCTCCAACTCAACGGAGAGAAGGGGCTCCACGGATAGAGATCCAAATAGGGGGATTTCGGGGTTGGGGAGGGAGGAGCCACGAGGAAGAAGAAAGAGGCAGGAAAAACGGGCCCCCCCTCCTTTATATAGCCCAAGGGATACGGGCCAGCGGTAGTACCGCTGAGGTCCTCGCGGTAGTACCGCTACCTGGCGGTAGTACCGCTGGTTGTAGCGGTAGTACCGCTGGGGTCCTAGCGCTAGTACCGCTCCCCCTGAGACAGCCCTAAAAATGTCCTAGTTAGGTCGTGGTAGATTGGGGTCCTGGCGGTAGTACCGCTGGGGTCCTGGCGGTAGTACCGCTATCCTTGGCGGTAGTATCACTGCAAATGTCACAACGGGACCTAGGAGAAGAGAAGAACGTGGGCAAATGACAAGTTAGTGAAAATAAGAAGATAGCACCAGCAAGATATACTGACTTGTCATTTTGTATCCTTTCTTCCATATGAGAGAAAGGTGGGGGGGGCGGTGGCCGAGGCCACCTATGTTTGAGACAAAGGTATGACACCGCGAAGAATTATCCTTGGGTTCATGACCAACGCTCGTCTTTGAAGCACAAGTGCCATTTGGCAATGGCTAAAGTGAAAGACTAGATCGATTTATGCATAATGGGGGGAGGAAAAGTTCATTGAGAGAACAACACTCCCCCTATGTCCATGCCTACATCTAGAACAAGATAGAATGCATAGTAAGGTGCAACGTGCCTAGCTTCAATCCACATTACTTGAATCAATGATATTTAGCTCATGCCTTAACTCCCGGAACCTTGCTTCATCTAGGGGCTTAGTGAAGATATCTGCAAGTTGCTCTTCAGTGTGGATGAAGTGGACCTCAATATCACCTAGCTTGATATGTTCACGAATGAAGTGATGGCGAATATCAATATGCTTGGTTTTGCTATGTTGCACTGGGTTGAGGGAAATCTTGATAGCACTTTGATTGTCACGTAGAAGAGGCACTTTGTCACAAGTGACACCGTAATCCTTTAAAGTTTGCCTCATCCATAGCAATTGTGCACAACAACTTGCAGCTGCAACATACTCAGCATCGGTGGATGATAGAGAGACGCAATTCTGCTTCTTTGAAGACCAACTTACCAGTGAGCGACCAAGGAATTGGCATCCTCCAGAAGTTGACTTCCTCTCCACACAATCTCCTGCCCAATCTGAGTCAGAATAGCCAACTAGGTTGAAGTTTGATCCTTTGGGATACCATAGGCCAAAGTTTGGGGTATGAGCCAAATATCGAAAGATTTGCTTAACAGCCATATAATGACTTTCTTTTGGTGCGGATTGAAACCGTGCACATATCCCTACACTCAACATAATATCTGGTCTAGATGCACAAAGGTAAAGGAGGGATCCAATCATGGAGCGATATACCTTTTGATCCACTGCTTTACCATTGGGATCACTGTCAAGCTTGCATCTTGTTGGCATGGGGAACTTGACCGGTTTGACATCTTCAAGCTCGAACCGTTTGAGCATGTCTTGAGTGTACTTGGCTTGTTTGATGAAGGTCCCTTCTAGGCCTTGTTTAATCTCGAACCTGAGGAAGAACTTCAACTCTCCCATCATGGACATCTCAAATTTCTCAGTCATTAGTGCAGCAAATTCTTCATTGAAGGAAATGTTAGGAGAGCCAAAGATAATATCATCAACATATAGTTGGTATATGAACAAAACCCCTTTAACCCTCTTAGTAAAAAGAGTGGTATCTATCTTCCCAATTTCAAACACACGATCTTGTAACAACTCAGATACTCATAACACGCACGTGGGGCTTGTTTAAGGCCATAGAGTGCCTTATTAAGTTTGTACACATGATTGGGGAGCTTGGGATGTTCGAATCCCCGGGTTGTTTGACATAGACCAACTCATTTAAAGGACCATTAAGAAAGGCACTTTTCACATCCATTTGTTGTAATTTGAAGTTATGATGAGAAGCAAATGCAAGCAACATGCGAATAGATTCTAGACGAGCAACAGGGGCAAAGGTTTCACCGTAGTCGATACCCTCGACTTGGGAGTAGCCTTGAGCCACCAATCTTGCCTTGTTTCGAATCACAATCCCATTGGCATCTTGTTTGTTCTTCAATATCCATTTGGTCCCGATGACATTATGTTCCTCCGTTGGCCTTGGCACTAAATCCCAGACTTGGTTACGCTCGAAGTTGTTAAGTTCTTCATGCATGGCCATAAGCCAATCCTTATCATCGAGCGCTTCCTGTACCTGTTGAGGTTCACAATACGAAACAAACGCGTGATGCTCATAATAATTCCAAATCTGTTGACGGGTGGATACTCCCCTTTTTAAACTGCCAAGTACATTCTTCATAAGATGTGACTTGACTCTCAGCTTGTTCGCAACCTTGGCTGCTCGACGCTCCAAGTGTTCTTCATTGGATAACTGGGGAGCATCGACTTGTTTACTTTGCTTGCCCTTGCGTCTTGAGCCTCCCTTGGCACCGACTGTTGGTGCTGCAGAAGGGAATTGTGAGACAGTATCCTGATCATCTTGACTTTCGACTTGAGCAGGTTCACTTGTTTGTTCTTGTATAAGTGGTTGCTCTTGATCTTGATCTGGTGCTTCTACTTGGTCTGGATCTCACGGTTGCACTTGATCTTGATCATAAACAGGTTCGGAGCCTTGGGTGAGTGCTTGAATATCATGGGACACATCATCATTGTTTGACAATTTATCTTGACCTTGAGCTTGTTCATTTTGTTGAGAGTCTTCTCTTTGTTCATCGGAAGCGTGTGGGGCTTGTGAAGGTGATGGCTCCATTTGAGTAGAGCATTGTCCTTCTCCTTCGGCCACAAGGTATACCTCAATGGGGAGTATTTGACCAATCCCCATTCTTCTTATGGCTTGGGGAGGAATTTCATCACCTATATCACAAAGACCACTTTGCTCCACTTGGGAGCCATTATTTTCATCAAACTCCACGTTACACGTCTCCTCAATGAGTCCGGTGGACTTGTTGAGGACACGGTAAGCATGAGAGTTTGTAGCATAACCAACAAAGATGCCCTCATGTGCTCTAGAATCAAATTTAGCTAAACGTGCACCTTTCTTGAGAATGAAACACTTATAACCGAATACCCGGAAGTACTTGAGATTGGGTTTGTTTACAGTTAGAATCTCATATGGAGTCTTGTTCAAGAATTTGCGGATATAGAGCCGATTGGACGCATGACATGCTGTGTTGATGGCCTCTTTCCAAAAGTTATATGGAGATTTGAATTCCGCCATCATTGTTCTTGCAGCGTCTATCAAGGTCCGGTTCTTCCTTTCTGCCATGCCGTTTTGTTGAGGGGTATATGGTGCTGAATATTGATGTTTTATTCCATCATCACCTAGAAACTCATCCAAGGTCTAGTTCTTGAACTCGGTGCCGTTGTCACTTCTAATCATCAAGATCTTTGCTTCATGTTGACGTTGAGCTTCATTAGCAAAGTTGATGACAGTTTGTTGAGTTTAACTCTTCCTTTTGAAGAAATATACCCAGGTGTATCTTGAGTAGTCGTCAACAATCACCAAGCAGTACTTTCCGCCTCCAAGACTATCAAATGATGGAGGGCCAAACAGATCCATATGGAGGAGCTCCAATGGCCTCTTAGTGTAGATGAGAGTCGTTGGACGATGAGCAGTTTCATGAATCTTTCCTTCAATGCAGGCACTGCAAACACGATCTTTAGCAAAGCTCACATTTGTTAGTCCACGAATATGGTCCCCTGTTAGAAGACTTTGCAAAGATCTCATATTGACATGAGCTAATCGGCGATGCCAAAGCCAGCCCACATCAACTTTAGCCATTAAACACGTCGCGGTCTTAGTGGGTCGCTTTGAGAAGTTCACCACATAAAGACCATTTTTGACATATCCAACATAGGCTACTTTAAGAGTCTTGCTCCACAGGAGGACCACAGTATCAAGATTAAAGAATGTGGAAAAACCCATAATTGCAAGTTGACGAACCGAAAGTAAATTATAGGCAAGTGACTCAACAAGCATGACCTTCTCAATAGATAACTCTTGAGAGACGACCACCTTACCAAATCCCAATACCTTTGACGAGGATGCATCGGCGAATTGGACATGGGTGGGCATAGATGGAGAAGTATGCACATCCATCACTAAGTCCTTGCTTCCGGTCATATGATTTGTTGCTCCACTATCGAGCAACAATGACACCCCACCGGAAGCAAACTCCTACAATAGATCAAGGCTTGGTTTTAGGTACCCATTTTTTAATGGGTCCTTTCATGTTAGAGACAAGGGTCTTAGGAACCCAGATAGCCCATTCAATGTACTCATCGTAGGAACCAACAAATCTGGCATAAACATGCCCATCACTAGCACGACATAAGACATAAGAAGAATCGAGTTTGTCGGCTGTGTTAGTAGGAATGGTTTTGCCCTTCTTGAGGTTTCCATAGTCCACCTTGTTCCTGTTCACCTTCTGAGTCCCCTCACACTCTTTGACAAAGATGTCCATGAGGGTAGGAGATCGTTTGTTCCTGTTCCTCCTTTTACCTTTTGACTTGGAGGTAAGTCCAAGTCCCTCCTTTCCTACAACACCTTTTTGAGTGCTCAAGAGGTCGTTCAGGCTCTTCTCACCTTGTATGCATGCCACAAGGCCCTTCTCAAGTTTCTCCTTTAACTTGGCATTTTTCTTCACAAGATGTACATGCTCACAATAGGGATTAGTTGCACAAGCATTATCAATTAACACAAAGGGAGGACAAGTAGAGATCTCCTTGGTAAGCTTTGCTTGGAGTTGATCATGAGACTCTTTCAGAGAGAAATGAACACCTTTCAAGACCTTGTGGGCCTTGTCAAGTGTGTCAAACTCCACTTTGAGTCTGTCATAGCCAACCCCAGGAGCATACTTTTCAGACTTAAGCATACGAGTAAGAACAACATCATGATCTAGTTTCTTTTGCATTTTAGCGCAGTCATCGTTGTATGACTCCCCAAGGGCCAAACGTAGAGTGCGCTCCTTTTATAGAGCAATAGATAATTCAGCAATTTCATCGGCATAGTCACGACTGTGTCCCTGAAGCTCGAAGATGGTCTCCTCATGAGACTCAATGAGGTCATTGGCCTCACCCAGTTGTTCCAAGAGAGCAACAAAGTGCTTCTTGGATTCTACCTTAATAGTGCACAGAAACTTGTCAAGATCATGCTCATTAAGTTCCCCAACATCACTATCATCAACACAATTTAACAATGAAGGAGCAGTAGAGATGTTGGTCTTAATGATGGGGGTTACCTGATTGATACCTTTTGTCATGAGGCACTTGGTGATGTGGTTTTCGTTGGGGGCGTTGAAGAGAGACACCTTCTGGGGAGAGGTAGTGGCAATAGCAACAACTGCCGTTGCCACTGTATCATCATCATCATCATCATCGGAAGGGTACTCTTCAAGGGCCACCATCCCTTTTGGGTGGGGTTTCTTCACAAAGTTGTTCTTGATTGTAAATGATTTGGTTTTGTCTTTGCGAATGAGCTTGCCCCCGTTGTCTTCCCTTTTCTCATAGGGACATTCGGCCACGAAGTGGCTCACGTTACCACAGTTATAACATGTCCTCACTCGTTGTTTGGGTTTGAATCCACTCGAGTTGTTCTTGGTGAAGGTGGGTCTTGAGTTCCTCTTGTTGCCCCACAATTGCCTTGACGCAAGAGCCATGTGCTCATGATAGGCATACTTTGTGTCTTCAGGGCAGCTCTCCTCTTCCTCATCCTCTTCTTCTTCTTCAAACATTGCTTTTGCTTTTAACGCAAGGTTGGGTGAAGTTGTCTTTGAGCGAACACGAGCAAGTGCATTGTCGGCTGTTTCGTTCATGATTGACATTGCAATAAATTCATCCAACACCTCACTGGAAGACAAGGAGTGGAAGTCTGGCCGCTGACGAATGACAGATGACATGGCTTTGTTGAAAGGCATGATGGCTTTGAGAAACTTGCGCTTGACCCATGTATCATCCACATCCTTGCTCCCATGATCCTTGAGTGCCACAGCAATAGCAGTCACCCTCCGATAGAGATCACGAGGGTCCTCGTCTTCCTTCATCACAAACTCATCGGCCTTATCAAGTATCACTTCATAGTTGGATCGTTGAATGCTTGAGCTTCCCTTGTACAACACCATAATATGCTCCCAACAATCCTTGGCCAAAGTGAAGGGACGCAGGTGAGGAAGATCTTCAGGTGGCACTACGGACTGGAGAATGAACAAAGCGGAGTGATTGTATTGATTGTCTGCATCATCTCTTGGAGTGAGGTTGCTTGGATCATGGGGATAATATCCTTGCTCGATGATTCTCCACAAATTTGTTGAACTGTGATTCAAATGAGACTTAATAGAAAATACCCAGTTAGCAAAGTCACCTTTCACAAGCTTAGGAGGAGGACCAACAGGGTTAAGACGCGGTGTGGGAACGGATCCTCCATAGACCATGAGGGTGGAACTGAGGCATAGGTTCCAGTCCCATCCTTTTCGTGAGATGAGGAAGGTCGCATACCTTTAGCCGCTTCCTTAGAGGAATTGGCCTCCGAATCGGTGATGGTGGGTTTAACCACTAACGCCGGTTCGGATGGACTTTTAAATCCCTCAATTAACTCTTTAAGCATGGTCTTGACTTCGTTCGTCAAGGACGTCTTGAGGGCGGCCATAGCCGTATTCAAGTCGTCCCTTGTGACCGAAGTCAAGTCCATGGCCTCGGGTTTCCCATGGTTAATTCCCTCTTCGCCTTCCATACTCTTCGGGTGGTGAAACCCTTAATAAAGAGACGCGGCTCTGATACCAATTGAAAGGATCGATATGGTTGACTAGAGGGGGGGTGAATAGGCAACTACCACTTTTTAATTAATCTTAGCAAGTTAGGGTAAACAACATACGGGTTCACAAATATAACAACAATGGGGTGAACCGTAATGAAGCTAACAACGAGAGCTACTAAGACAAGTAAGAGATAGACAACAACATAAGCATACACAAAGTAAAGGTTAGAGATAACCACAAGTGGAACCAATGAAGACGAGGATGTGTTACCGAAGTTCCTTCCCTTTGACAGGAAGTACGTCTCCGTTGGAGCGGTGTGGAGGCAAAATGCTCCCCAATAAGCCACTAAGGCCACCGTATTCTCCTCACGCCCTCGCACGATGCAAGATACCGTGATTCCAATATATGTGCCCTTGAAGGCGGCGACCGAACCTTTACAAACGAGGTTGGGGCAAACTCCACACAAAGCTTGGAGGCTCCCAACAAGACCACGAAGCTTCACCACAATGGAATGTGGCTTCGAGGTGACCTCAACCGTCTAGGATGCTCAAACACCCAAGAGTAACAAGATCCGCAAGGGATTGATGGGGGAATCAACTTTTCTCTTGGTGGACGTGTAGATCTAGGCCTTCTCAACCAATCCCTAAAGAATCAACAAGTTTGATTGGCTAGGGAGAGAGATCGGACACTTTTGAGCTTAGGGAGCAACAATGGAGCTTGGGAGGGTAAGAGATAAGGTTCCACAGCTAGAAGAACCCTTTATATAGTGGGGGGGGGAATCCAACCGTTTTCCCACTCACAGCCCGTGCCTAGCGGTACTACAGCTGGATGCAGCGGTACTACCGCTGGCACTCCAGCGGTACTAACGCTGGCTGCAGCGGTACTACCTCTGGGCCCATGGTAGTGCATAGGCACTACCACCGCCAAGAAAGTCTTCGCAAAAAGGTCCGTCCAAGTACTACCGCTAGGAAGGCGGTACTAAGCACCTGGAGCGGTACTACCGCTGACCAGGGGCGGTACTACCGCTAGGGCTAGCGGTACTACCGCTGGCTGCAGCGGTACTACCGCTAGCACTCCAGCGGTACTACCGCTAGGCACAGCAGTACTACCGCTGAGGGACCATTTTCTAAGAGGAAAGAAACACAAAGGAAGGAGCCACTCCAAAGTTGCCGGTAAGTGGGAAAAGAGGTGTAGTGTGCACGTGCAAGATTGATTCCACCCAAACCTTTCCACTACGGTTCCCCTCTTAATAGTACGGCTTTCCTATGACTCAAATAAAGAGAATCGTAGAGAACACCGTGCTTCTGTTCCATGAAAGAGGGGGCGAGTCGTCTTGTGCCGTTGACGTGTGTTATCTGAAATCTTAACACACACGGTTAGTCCTTTGCGGTACTGTCATCAATCATCAAAATTACTTAGGCATAAACTATGCCCCAACAAGGTTCTTGCTCTTGAGTAAACTCCTTGAGATGCCAACGACGGTTCGATTGCGCCTTTCAACGACCCCGTTCTGCTGCGGCGTGTAAGGTGGCGTGAGGAACCTCTTTATGCCAATCTTCTTGCAGTAGTCGTTGAACTCATTCGACGTAAACTCTCCGCCGCGATCTGTCCGTAGAGCGCGAACATTCAGCTTGTGTTCCATCTCCGTTGCAGCCTTCAGCTTCTTGAACGCTTCAAACGCCTCATCTTTAGATCGTAGGAGAATGACCCACATATATCTCGAGTAGTCGTCCACCACAAGGAAGAAATACTTCTTTCCCGCGTGAGTTGCCGGGGTGATAGGGCCACATAGATCACCATGGAGCAGCTCGAGTGCATCACTTGTACGATAGGTAGACTGAGCAGGGAACGGCCTGTGGTGCTGTTTTCCAACCAAGCACCCATCACATACTCGATCAACATGGTCGATAACTGGCATCCCGGATACCATCTCCATCTTTGAGATCTTCTTCAAGGCGTAGAAGTTAATGTGTCCAAATCTAGCATGCCATAACCACGAATCATCATCACTCTTGGCAAGCCAACACTCCGGTTAAGATTGATCAAGGTTGAGGATATAGAGTCTATTCCGTGTGCGATTAACACGAGCTAGCACGTTTCGGAGGTTGTCGAAGATCATCATCACTCCGTTCTCGATATTCACCTTGCATCCATTCTCGTCAAGCTTCCCAATAGAGATGATGTTGTTGCGCAGCCGTGGGATGTAGTACACTCCCGTGAGTATGCGATGTTCGCCTGTGAGACCCTCGAAGAGGACAGATCCTTGCCCGCAAATCTCCACAGCTAAACCATCACCGAACTTGACCGAGCCTTCAACATCGTATTCCAGCTCGAGGAATTTCTCCTTGCACCCCGTCATGTGGTTACTGGCACCCGTGTCGAGATACCACGACACGTTCTGTCACCGGATAACTTCGGCGTCACTTTCTTCTCATGAAGTAGCACCTTCCAGCTTGGTTTCACAACCACCGTTTCAATAAGATCACAAACTTCGGCCATCAGAAGACCTGAACCTTCGTCTTCCTGCTTTGCCAAATTTGCCTTGATCTCCCGCTTGTTAGGCTTTGGACAATCCTTTGCAAAGTGACCCATCTCATTGCAGTTATAGCACTTAACCTCGGATAAATCCAAGTTCCGTGGCTTCCGCCCTTTAGATTGGTCCGCCTTACCACGACCTTGTGGCTTGCCTTTTCCGGTTTGTCCGTCGCGCTTCACGTTGCTTGACCCTTCGCCACCATCACGCCTTCCTTTGCTACTTGGGGCCTCTCAATCTGCGCGCGAGTACATGAGTTGGTCACTACCTCCTCCTTTGCCTTTCCGACAGCCACGAGCATTCTCTTCCCATGTCCGCAGGCGTCCGATCGCCTCCGTTATGGTCATGTCGTCGATGTCGTAAAGCTACTCAAGTGTGCCGATGATGTATGTGAATTTATCAGTCACCGAACTGAAAAATTTCTCCACAATCTCGGTCTCCTTGAGCTTTGCACCAAGCGCGCGGATCTCTCCCACCAAAGTAGTAAGACGCATAGCATAGTCGTTCACCGATTCAGTTTCCTCCATCTGCAACTTGTGAAATTGGCGCTTCAGCACTTGTGCCCGAGCCTTGGTGACGCGATCTTCTCCGATCCTCATCTCCTTGAGTGTGTTCCACGCCTCTCTTGCCGTCTCAAACTCCGCCAATGTCATTAGCACGGAATCCGGCACGGACTGGGCTATGGCGGCCATGGCACCTTCGTCGGACTCATCATCGACGTCGTTGTCCGTGATTGCCTGCCACACTCGAAGGGTTCGGAGAATAATCTTCATCTTCACCGCCCACACGCCGTAGTTGACGTCGGTGAGCATCGGGTACTGGATGTGGATGTTGTGATGCGCCTGGACGTTGGCGCCGCTCGTTCCTCCACCATTGGTTGCTGACTTGACGCCCTTCTTCACCTTGTCGCCGTTCTTGTTCGCCTTGGCACCGTCCTTGCCGGACTTGACCGACTCAGCGTCGCTGTCCGCCATCGTAGATCGTAGATCGTCGAGGCTCTAGATACCAATTGTTGGCTTTTGAACGTGCGTATGCAGCCGTACAGGCGTGCCTACGCGATTCTTGCTTCGGTCGGCTACTTGACGGAACTTGCCTAACTAGCGACACGAATAAAACTGATCGATGGATTTGATGACTAAAGGCCCGTGTCGAGCCTTTGCTTTGTATTGCTTTTCGTTTTTCTTGGTGTTACAATCAACACCCCTAGGGTGCCTTTTATACACGTCCATAAGGGACTATGGAAATAGACTAGGACTAGGTATCCTAATACTACTAGGACTAGGTTTGGCTTTCTTTCCTAATCCTATGTGTACAGGGCAACGTGATTAACTCACACTCTTGTACATTAAGGAGATTCTAGAACTATGCTCTGTTATTGCTGTCAATCTCTTTGGGTTAAGAAAGCTTCTGTTATGCAGTAAATTTAGTTGTGTGATCCTGTTTTATGATTGTTCATTTGACGACATGGCTTCCTGTTGCAAATTGCAGTGCACAATACTAAACTTTGGTTGCAAATTTGCAGATTATTGACGCAACAATTCTTGACAAGCAGATTGTTCATTCAACTTTGTACAAACTATGGAATGACGGGCACATAGATACAGAGGTCTGTCTCCTAGTTCCATCAGAAAAGGAGTATTTTTGTTTGGAGGGCCGAGAGAATGACACGCTTTAAATGTTAGCTGTGTGGTTTATCTAAAAGACAATTTCACTGCTTCGATGATCTACTATTTTACTATACCATGCAGGTGGCCCATGTTAGCCTTACAAATGCATCATGGATTTATGATATATTGCGCTACTTTCATCATAAATCTGCATACATGTATAGGCATTAAACATTAATGCTATTTTGAAATGCTATTTGAGCATTTGGGACAAAGCTTGTAAACAAACTTGATAAATTAGTTAATACAGAAGTAAGTGTCTAAAGGTTTGGTTTCTTGACACGTTACGTACTTAAATGCAAATAATATCCAGTTATATGTGCTAGAGGATTTCCTAGTGTAAATAATACCTGACAGGTAAATGAAATGTCTTGGTGTGTTTCGTGGTGCGAGTAGAATCTAAAAAATGAATTATAGTACTACTAAATTATGAAATATAAGCCAGTAGCCCTGTTAAGCCGACATCTTATCTTATCTTATGAATGGATTAAGGCATGCCAAAGAGACAAACAAACACAGAAAATAGCAAATCTGGTACGCAGGGTTATTAACTTGAACGAAATCATATTATACCATGAATCCTTTTTATGTTGTGTGATCTAGAAGGAAGGGGGGAGACTAGTATAAAAACAGAGTTTACGGTGTTAGACGAGGAAGAGGAAGGAACACCAAAGAACAATAGGCATGCGAGGCATCAGGAACTGAGCTCTTTAGCCTTTACAGTGTTAGACGAGGAACTGAGCTCTTTAGCCTTGCATCATGTCCCATGCCCACCGCTCTTAGGCCCTCTTTTCTTCCTCTTCCCGTCTCATAGTGGACATTTCATATCACTTGAATGTATGCACATATATGTTCTGTTTTTCTGCGGAAGTGATTTAGCAAACAAAAAAGGAAGAGGAAGGAGCGCATAAGGACGATAGGAATGAGAAGCATTGGGAAATATCTCCACCTCAACACAAGAGGTGGAGAAACAGATAAGTTAGTAAGAGTTAGTAAGATAGGCTTTCTTCTATGTTCTCATTTGAGATCTCACGTCAAATATATGTGCATATATTTTGTTTCTACGCTAAAGCAGCCAAGCAAGCCAAAAAGAAAAGGAAGGAGTGCTTGAGAACAATAGGAATAGGAGGCATCGGGAAATACCAAACTGAATTCTCACCTCCAACACTAGAGGCGAAAACAAAGTAAGTTAGGCTTTCCTCCATGTTCCCATTCCTACTGCTCTCAGGCTCTCTTTTCTTCCTTTTCTCGACTAGCCTTCTAGATCTCAGATAATCTAAGTATGTGCACACATATGTGCACACATATTTAAGGTTTATGCATTAATCTAATGCGCAAGCGAAAGGGGAGAGGAGGGAAAGCTCAAGAACCATAAGAATGGGAGACATCAGGAAAGCACAAAACTAAATGTTTGCACCTCCAACACTAGAGGTGGAAACAAAAAAGTTAAGCTTTCCTTCATGTTCCCATTCCTAGCGCTCTTATGCTCTCTCTTTCTTCCTCTTCCCTGCTTACTCTCGGAGCCTACAAAATCTGAAAGAAAAAAGTATCAGACAACAAGCTTGAATTGCTGGATGAAGTGTTTCAGCTATGGTGTATAAATAGACGTGCTGTGCACTATGTCGACAACCACAGGGGGGTCAAGTAATAAAGACACCTAGTGCATCTAGTATTACTATAGAGTCAATGATAATGGGGCCCATTCTTGTGTACTGTACATGTAAAGCATGTGCATGGAGATCTTCTGCTTACATATCTGGGAAGCTCTGCACTCATACAGTAGGAAAATAGTTCATTGCTATTTGAGTTTTTAAAAATATGAACATGAAAAAATTAAACTATGAAAAAAATATTGTTTTTTAACACGAGGCAAAAGTTTTGCCCGTTTTATTGATTAAGAAGAAGATTGTTGCCCAGCTAATTACAGAAAACCCAGGAGAAAACCGAAACAAGAAGGGCTGAGCACACTTCCAACATCAAAAAACACAGGGCCAAGCCCACGCACGCTGACATCAGAAAAATTAACTTATGAGAAAAATATGAGTAAACAAATTTTAATTCATAATTTAATTTGCAATTAGAAGCTATGAGCTAGAAACAATATGAAATTGAAAAAACTAGTCTCTCTAACAAACTTGGAAAACATATAATCAAATAGAAAAGAAGATTGCAGTGACAACTGGTACATAAGATACCTTAGACATGAGGAGCGCTAAAACAGATGATAGAAATAATATTTGTCCATGAACAGAGACACATCGTATCAGAAAATCCAAACTGTGTATATAGGCCTATTATTCTGCAAATAATTCAACATCTAGATTCTGTAGGCTCTAAACAGCGACATTGGAGCAGACAGGTGTATAGAAAACAAAACTCTCAGGAACCATCAGCCTGGCCTTGGAGGAAAAACACATGATGGTATACTGGTCATATATTCAGCCTAAACTTTACTGTACACATTGGTTCAGCGTGTATCGGGTATGCAACACGCTGAACCACCTAGTATTTTCGGAACAAGGTTCGAACACAAAGGAAGAACGAGGTCCTAAAGAGAGTACGGTACTTCTTCCACCCGTTGAAGTACTTCCCAATTACAACCTTGTAGCTTGGCCTCTGCTTGACCAATGTGTGGTACTCCAGGACCCTGGGCCGGCTACTGATGTATTCCTCATGCAGATCAAGAAGGGCTATTCGTGCAAGAATGGGAATGAACATCGAATCAGCTGGTGAGAATTCATCGCCAGCGAGATATTTGGTCTTGTTGAGCTGGGCCTCAACATCATCAAGGAGTTTGCTCAGCTCCTCCTCACTTTGCCGCATAGTCTCAGGGTCCTTCAGTCTGTCTTCGGTCTCATATGCATCACGGAGCTTGACATGGTACATGCTAGCTAAATCTGGGGCTTCAGCCATTCGAGCAATCAGCACTCGACGAATGAACTTGGAGACAAATGAACGGTACTTTAGTGGGGTGTGAGTTAGTGTGAACATCTTAGGATTCCAACCATCAACTTTCTGCATCCATTGGAGAACCTCGGTATTCACAGGCTGTATTTCACCACTTAAGTGCACTGCGAGTCTGTCTATGTACCTATGAAAATATAGAGGAGATAAATGAATATTGCTGTTTGATCAGCAGTATCGAATGCGTCTAAGTTTGAGCCATTCCAAGGGTGAATGAAAGAACGTACTGGATGATATCGATGGCGCGGAAAATGACATGAGCGCCATTTTGGAAGACAGGGAGCTTC
This sequence comes from Hordeum vulgare subsp. vulgare, assembly GCF_904849725.1. Lineage (NCBI taxonomy): Eukaryota > Viridiplantae > Streptophyta > Magnoliopsida > Poales > Poaceae > Hordeum > Hordeum vulgare. The sequence goes on from NC_058519.1 coordinate 482,563,550, forward strand.
GCTGAAGGGTTCATTCGGAAGAAGGCCACATTCATGTTTTTCCCCGTTAGCGGATTGACATGATATGATGTGTAGTCAATACCCTTCTCTTCCAGGGCTATCCGCACCTTCTGACTGTCCAGTGAATACGGATGGTGATACAGCTGCATTGCTACATTAGCAGCAAAAAAAAAACATGTGATTAGTATCCCTGATCGGTCTTGCAGTGTGAATGGACTATGATGGGAGATGGACAGTTCGCTCAAACTAAGTTGCAGTGTGAGTAAGAGACTGTTATGAGAAAATAGGCAGTTGGTTCAAACGAAGTAGTCTCGGGGGATAGATGGAAGCAAGGTGGGTGGTTAGTGTGCGTATATTCAGATAGTTGCATATGGAAAAGGCGAAAACTATGAGAGTAATTGAAGACACGCAATATTCAGAGTCAAAAAACAACGGATTGATCATTTCATCTGTACATGTTTAATGTTATAATTTATTCATCAGACGATACTACTAATACATATACTGATCATAACATCTGCATCTCACTACAAATTCTAAGCACAAGGACCAATCGCGTTTGCCTCAGTTAGATGTTAGCCGGAACCAATCGCGTTGCAGTGTGAAATATAGACCTCTAATCTCCCGGGGTCATGAATTCAGGATCAACACACTCTTACAAGTGCTTTTAAATTGGGGGAAAAGGCGGCTTTGTCCAGAATCTCGCCTTTAGCCCAAAAGTACTTGTACGCAACCACAAAAATAGACAACCAAATCTAATGCACCCAGTCCGGCGAGTTCCACTCAGAAGTCAATCGGCGCCCGCGCCCGCGGCTGATCTCACACATACGCCCAACCGAAAGGGGCAGCAGAAAAAGAACCAACAAACGGCGAAGCAGAGAGAAGGGCCTTACCTGGCGAGGAGTCGCGGGCGGAGGCGAGGGCGACGGCGGGGGGCGGAGGATGGGAGACCGGAGAGGCTTCGCGAAAGATCCTTCTCGGCGAGGAGACGGTTGGGGGGGAAGTGGGGATGTTGTTGGTTCTCGTCCTCGCCGGAACTCCTGAAGTGAACTGTATTTCAGGCTGTCCTCACAACTTTGTTTGTCCCTCTGTCACTCTCCTTTCCTTTGCCTGCCCAGTCGACGCGCTCTTGCCACCGTGTTCTGGTCGGTCGGTTACTCGGGTTTGATTATCTCCAGAGATCCCTGCTGCGTGCACCCGGGTGTGATGCCCCACGAATCAATGCATGTGTCTAGTTGTGCAAGTATATGCTTGCTTGTGTGGGAAGCAGGAAGTATCATGTACACTATACTTCAAAAGTATTGCATGTCTTCTCCATTAAAAATGAGAAGAAAAAACAAGTACCATCACATGTGAAGGATAGTCATACGCGATATCTACGCTCCACCCCCACGCATGTCAAGCTATGATATATGCGATGCATTCCCACCTATGTGCAGGGACAAAGTCACGATCCATGAAGAAGGGCGGAGGGGTGGGGGGAAGGGGGGGGGCAAACACTAGTTTGAAGAGTGTTTATGCATTTTTTCGGAAATTTGAAGTGTGTATTGGCAAAAAGACAGTCAACCATGGGGGCCATGGCTCCCCCTTGCCCCTTTGGATCCGTCGTTGCCTTTGTGTGTCGCCTTTTGAAAGCGTAAGCTCTACAAAAAAAAGGACACAACTTGGCTTGTGTGCGACTAGACATGATCAAGCACACGGCTATTGCGCTCAATCCACATGGAGCGCAGTCTCTTGGTGACGATAGAGCTCATCTCCGTATGAAGATGACGGGGTGCAATTGAGCATACCATTGGCCACCAGCCAACAAGGTCCTCCAATCCATTTGGTATAAAACCGTGTCGCTTATATGGCAAGAGTGCATGATACCAAAGTTCTTGAGAAAAGGGAAACCTCAAAAGCATGTGTTGGGTATCTCCTAAACATGGCGGCAAAGCAAGTGGCAGGGAGGGTGCTGGAGCGCACGTCCTACCAACCTATCCACGGTCTAGATGTTGTTTTGACGATGAGCCACATGTAAATATCTACCTCCAAAGGCGCCCAAGAATCCCACAACTACCTAGAGTATAGGCGAATTCACAGTTGAAGATGAATGCAGCGTAAATCTCTCTCAAAGAATACATATTGTTGACTGAGAGGCACCTGGAGAAGGAGGTTTGGCATGTCATCAATGCTCCGATCCTGCAACAAGACCAAAACTCGAGGAACTCAATGATTGTCGACACAGATGGCGTTCCATTGATATCATCGACCCACCTCGCTCTGGGAAAAGAATAGGCCACAACACTATTTGCATCACCGACCGCACAAAGCTAAGCAGGTGGGGAGAAATTTGTGTGATACTATGACCATTGATCCACCGATTCGTCCATAACCTCATATGATTACCATCCCCTAGCAAGCAATGCATCCCACATGCGCAAGCTCCTTCGGACTCAGTGCAATCTGCATGCCTATCCACGGTTTTCCCAAAATAGTTTTCTCCCGCCATCGCCACCTGATGTAAAGGGACCGATTCAACAAGCCAAGGTTCAGCACCGCAAGCCCGCATAGAGGCTTGGGCGTACACACAATATGTCATGCCACCAGACAACATCCTCAGGCGTCCTCAAAGCTCCTCTAGAAGAACCCTTGCATAAGCTTGTCTATGCACTTAAAGAACTATGGCGGAAGATCAAGCGCCATCATGTGGAAGATAGGCATGGCTAAGAGCTTGGAGTGGAAAAACAAATACGAGTCAACCAAGGAGTTGCACGGTAATGTTGTCGACGAGCGATTGGTGCTCTGCTCTAGATAGAGCCTTGATTGAAAGTGTCAATCCAAATACTTAACGGGGAAGGGTTGTATCAGGCAATAGAGGGCACTCATGATGCCCTACAAGTCCAAAACAATACAAAGAGTTGGCAACACTTAGCTTTTTGAGAAATTGCATACCATACGCAACGTCGCTAGAAAAGAACGGAGTAGATCCCTCTGTGCGATGGCCTCCTGGGCGTTGGCTTCATCGAAAGCAGAACATCGTCGATATAAAAGTGACAACCGGTGGTGAGACTCCAACGGTGAAGCGGCTCAAACACATCTGCTGCCCGACCTTAGTGAAGATGGTCGCCAACACATCCATGGCAATGATGAACAGTAACGGGAGGACCCCCCCCCCATCCGATAGTCCACGGTCGTGTTGGAAATATGCCCTAAGGCAATAATGAATATATTATAACGTCTTATATTTTTCATTCATAATTAAAAGTTATATTTGTGTATTATACTCCCTCCGTTCCTAAATATAAGTCTTTAAAGAAGTTTCATTAAAGGACTATATACGGATGTATATAGACATACTTTAGAGTGTAGATTCACTCATTTTACTCCGTATGTAGACTACTAGTGAAATATCTTAAAAGACTTATATTTAGGAACGGAGGGAGTAGTTTGCGTTGGTTCTTAAGTATGAGATATAGAGGAAAACTCATCGCATGTATGAAAACATAAACACCAAATGGACCCCTGGTCATGCATCTAGGACTAGTTCATGTATTGAAGATGATCGTATCTTTTCTGATCATGAGCATTGTTAAAGTAACATGCCATAATAATAAGAACACATTTTTATCAAAATAATGGTGTTGGGTAGACCCAACTTATGAATTACTACGACCTTCGGCGATTTTGACCACTATAGCCACGGGAGAGAAGACGAGGGGAGGGGCGCAGGGCTGTTAGCGGATGGGGTTGCTGAATATGACTTCGACGGCCACGACACGGGTCGGATGGACAAGCGTTGATGAGAGTGTATTTTGCATGCATATATTTTTAGCAGGAAGTATGTATTTAAGGAGCTTGTTCCTGAATTTTTGAGCTATAAAAGGTCTTCAGAAAAAAGACTAGATTGCACTTACTAAACCGGATATCTTTAGGGGATTGTAATTTTTTTAAGAGGAAAGTAGAGATGCTTTCACTAACCAAACGCCCCGTTCAGTAAAGCGTTGGTTGTGGATCAATTTTGCATGGGCGAGCGGCACGCAAGCCTGTAGTGCAGCCGATATGTGTGTGATCCAAGTATTTTTGCTTGGCGGGGCCAATGGGTGCGGCGATGACGTAGGAGAGGTCAGCGTCAACAACAACGTGACGGTTACCTCACGCCGTATGCCCATCGCGTCCAACTCCGTTCTCCTCTGCCGACCATCCGATCCGACATGAACTCGGCGACAATTCAAGGAAAAAGTTTTCAACCTTGAATTTATATTGGTCGAACGAAATAAACCCTCAACTCGAAATCCCGATCCATTGCACCCTCAATATGCAATCTCGGTCTAAATCAAATTCTCGCACCATGTCAACTGGGATTCATTTTTTGGACCGGCCTGTTTTAAAACCACTATTTAATATTTTTATAAACATATTTCGAAACGGACAACACATTTCCAAACAAATATTTTTTCCCTGAAACACGAACATTTTTTATAATATGCGAACCATTTTATAAAATCTCTCAAAAATAGAAAACGTGAATTTTTTTCAAAATCAGAACATTTTTCAAATTCGAAAATACTTTTTGGATGCGCGAACATTTTTTCTTGTAGTTGTGGAGTGATGCATGCATTTGTTCTTGTAGTTGTGAGTATATTAAGACTGTAGCTTAAGCTTTACCTGGTCAGCATTTTTTTAAATTTGTTAATCTTTTTCAAAAATGACGAACCTTTTTTCAAATATTTCTTATAGTGTGTTGGGACAAATCCGGTCCGACGAGGAACGCCGAATAGCCTACAGGTATGCATAATACACACCATGACAACCCACACATACACGTACATGCACACGTAATATACAATAAATATTTTAACGACACACAATGAACTCTATATAATATAAAAGAAAATAAATAGTAACAAAAAAAGAAATTGAAAAGTATAAAAGTATAAAATATAAACTGAAATAGAAAATAAAAATAAAATAAAAACGAAAGGAAAAAAAGAACCAGAAAACAAAAATATAAAAAACAAATAACAAACGAAAACCTGAAGCAAAACAATGCGTAGCACTCGTTGCCGTGAAAAGGGAGCTTCATTGTTCGAAACTAATATGTGAGGAATGTACACGGTCATTAATTGATGACTGTAAAATAATGTTAGAGCCAACGACCTAGCTGAGGTTCAAAATATATTTCAAAATTATAAAAATATACATGTGTGTAATTTTAAAATTATTGCATTTGGAAAATGTTCATACATTTCAAAAAAATGTTGGGGACAATTAAAAAAATGTATATGATGTATTATTATTTTTAACATGTATTCTAAAAAAATGTTAATCATATGTTAAAAACCATTTTAAGGTGCTTCCTACGTACTATAAAATAACCTGTGGACTTCACAATGTTTTTGAAAATCCCTGAATTTTAATTTTAAAAATTCATCTATTTGTTTTCAAAATCGTTGAACTTTTTTTATATCCATGGTTATTTCTTCAAAATTCGTGAACTTTTTTTCTCACTTTTTTTTAATTTCCTAAATATTGTGATGTCCGATAGCGAGATGGGTCTGACTGGTCTGGCCCAGTCTTTTTCGCGCGTGCACAGCCCAATCCCGGTTAAGTCAGCAATCCCCGTTTGCCAAACGAATGCAGGGTTTTTTTTAGACCAGGATTACATAGTTCAGGGTGCAATCGACAGGGATTTCGAGTTGGAGGTTCGTTTCGTCGAACCTCTACAAATTCAGGGTTCAAAATGGACTTTTTCCACAATTCAACTCGCATGACCGTCCATCAGATCGAAGCACGTGTATGCTAAAAGGGGTAGTAAGAGATTGGTGAAATTGATGTCTATTGCTTGTGCCTCGTGGCATATATATATTTAATTTTTTAAGATAATACACACAACTTCGCATTAGCTTCATTCAGTTGAGCGCAATACATGAACCGAATCAATGATATACCCTCTAACCACTAAAGCTAAGAATAGGAGCAGAATGAGAAAGATGGTAATTAGCAAACATAACATATAACGTTATACGCATTGAAGATCAATTTTAGCATAACACTTAATAGCAAGAAACAACATGGAACAATTAATTTGCAGCTTCGCAAACTCCAAATTGCAATGAATTTTATACACTTGATCAAAAATGAAGTTTTTTGACATATTGCTTAGACATACGACTTATTTACCCCAAGTCTCGAACCTCAATAGGTGATTTGATCCGAGGGATGGTAGCCGAGCCACAAGGTTATAACTATGAAGTACTCTGCGCTTGGAAGAAGTACCACTACGGGACTGAAGGGATATGCCGACGGCCATATCGCGTCGGCATAGGGGTATGTCGACAGCCACCGTCGGCGTACCCGCCCGGGTTCATCGACATAGGTACCTACATCAACGCCTGTCGTATAGCCGTCGGCGTAGAAGACTGTTGCCAACCTTTGCCACATGACGACAGATGACGGCGCCGGCGCTCGACACCTAACCGGAGTCTGCCACGTGGCACCCCTATGCCGACGGCACCAGAGCTGAGCCGAGGGGGAGGCCGATGGCGTAGATCTGCCACATGGCGGTCCCTGGCGTGCTCTGGCGTGAGGCTACGCCGACGGTTTAGCCATCAGCGTAGATCTACCATGTGGCGGTTTCTGGTGCTTCTTGGCGCATGGCTACGCCGACGGCATAGCCATCAACGTATCTCTACAATGTGGCAGCTTCTCGTGCTTTGTGGCGCATGGCTACGTCGACGGCATAGCCGGCGACATATTTCCTATTTTTCCTGCTCATGTTCAATTCAAATACAGAACACACATATATCACAGATCATATACACGATACATATATATCACAGATCCACACCATTATCGCCACAAGATAAGTATTACCATCACAACATAAGTCGAATCAACACAAGATAAGTTGAATCAACACAACATAAGTCAAACAACACAACATAAGTCGAACAACACAACATAAGTCCATAATAGAGAAGCATGAAAGATAGAAGTCACCGCCACCACCACCACCTAGAGGCTTAAGAGCGAGGACATCCACCACCAAGTTTGTCACCGCCAAGACCGCCAAAGCCGAGGTTGTCACTGCTATCGCCACCGCTACCGTCAAGACCGCCACTGCCACCTCCTCGGTGGATTGGAGCGATCGGGCTCCGTGACTCGAGAGTGATGCCATAATTGGCACCACCACCAAGGGATGATCCACCGGTTCCCTGCATGTTTGAAAAGAGACGTTGAAGAGATATATGATTGTGTTGAATAAACAATAAGTAATGGTTGAATAGTTTGGGGATGTACAAACCGGAGTTGGACAGTGTTGTGCCAGAAATTCTTCAAATGTAGCCAACACTGGTTGTGGTCCAGCAGGTGGCGGTGGTGGTTCCGTTAGAGGAGTCGTGCCGGACGCCCAGGAGTCAAAACGTGTTGCATGTTAATTGACCAAGCAAACACGAAGGTCAGAAGAAATGAAAATGCAAATATGAAAGTCAAATGAAAGGGGCTAATCTAACCTTCATCATGCGACTACCATGGTCCACGACTGCTGCAGCTCTCGTGTTCCACGCCATGGTCTCCTGACATGTGTACTCCATGTAGGCCTACAATATGACATGATGAAACTCATAAAACATCTCAATGTGGAAAATAAAGGAAGATAAGAGGGAAAATTCTTACAATGTGTTTCTGGGTTAGGAGGGACTGTGAGGGTGCACTGGTCGTGCTTGGGTGTGGGCTCAGGCTCGGGTGGTAACTTGAAGCTGTGTGTAGAAGATAGAAGGAGTGACCACAACATTTAGAACTGCATGCCGACCATGACTCTTCGGCCCTATGCCGACCACCACCCTGTCGTCCGTAGCCTCTTTTATGGGGTCAGGTGTGTTAGGATTGAACCCAGATACACCTCCTTGTAGGCCTGAAGGTGCTGGTAGTTCTTGCCGTAGTACTTGCCCTTTTCATCCTTGGGCTTAGTCCGCACATTGGCTAGTTCCCACGCCTCCATGTGTGAGAGCGGTCGCTTCAATTTCTCCTCCTGCACCACCAAACACCACCAAACAGAGGTTAGTCATGCATAAAAGAAGAAGAATGTTTCATGTACATAGATATACCTGAACTTTCTTGTGCCTAGAGTGCTTTCAGTTTCCCTGACCATGTGTTCCGTCAGTCCCTCGATTAGCCCGGTTTTGGATTCTTTTAACAACCCACTTTTCATCATCACCGAGCCAAAGATCAACCAATGCCGCTCATGATTGCTTTTTTCATAACACCAACCAGGACACGCCTACATAATGAAAGCATAATGGCATGTCGAGACGAAAAATGAAATTTACCACAAACATCGGAATGAAAAGTGTGTTATACTTACCAACAGGTATTGCTCCCTAGTCAAGGTAATATGCTCCTTCTACGCGTATTCCTTGGGCATCTCCATGTCAAGATAGTCGTAATAATATTGCAAGATGGACACCCAACGCACCTCATACTGCATGTGGTGGGCCTACTTCCTCACAGCTCTCAGAAATAACTTGTCGGCAATGGGCGTTTTATCCCCAACAACTCGATAGTATTTCTACAGCTATTCATAACACCAAAATGGAAGAAGCCATGAGTTAAACCATTTGATGATAAACTATGAACGAAACTCAAGACTCATGCTTTTGAAGATAACTTACCCAAAAAGTTGTTATCACGACCTTAGCATGTGTCACATAGTCCACGCGGGGAGCCGCTTCATAGTGGTCCAAGTTCGTGGCCAAAACCCGACGCTCCGGGTGCTTGTATTTGTCCGGAGCGAACAACCCCGACCAATATTTATTCAGCAAGATAATGATGATATCGTTTGGAACACAGACATTTCTAGGAACTGTCCAACCCCTACAAAAGATAGATAATATGAGCATGTTTACAAGCAAAATAATTAAAATATGATTAAGGGGCACTTACTCTTTCCCGCTGGCTCAGTGGGCCACTTCTGCTCCTCGTTAGCAGGAAGGGGGGGAGTTTTGCACCACCACGCAGCCACCCCTTGTTGTTGTCAACCCGCTCCCTACCACCACCAACCTCCTCCCCCCTCCCCAAACTCCTCCTCCGCCCTACCCAAACTCCTCCTTCTCCTCAACCTCCTCGCGAACCTCCTCCTCCTCCTTAATCTCCTTGCGAACCTCCTCCTCCTCTGCAACCTCCTCGCGAACCTCCTCCTCCTCAGTAGAGGGTACCTCACTAGAGGAGGGCCTTTTAAATGACATCCCTAAGCCGGTGAGGGAGCGTTGTTTCTGGTCCTGACCCCACCCTCCTCTAGGGGCTCTCCCCGCACACCCTCCATGTCTCCTCGACGTGGCCGTTTCCACCCTTCGTGTGACGACGACAACGCGTCCGTGAGGGGATCATACTACGGAGCCGCGTGCTGGGTGCTTGCACATTACACCACACTTCCAGATGTGTAAGAGGGCCTAGTGCAAGACCTGGCGGCATTGCTACCCCCAAGTACCTCGTCCCGTCTAACCCTGTCACTATTGACCGGACGGATCTAGGCCTTTGACTTCCATCGTATGGGGTTTGACGCATGGACGTTTTCACCTGGTTGTGATAGGCTATCTCATAGGTACACTTCGGATCAAGGTCCGGGCCCAACCCACCGCAAGACTCCCTCTATGTCTCCCTGACGTGTCCGTTTTCCACCCCTAGTGTGACGATGACAGCGATGTCCATGAGGAGGGTCACACTACGGAGCCGCGTGCCGGGTGCTTGCACCTGCCAACACACTTTCGTATTTGTAAGAGGGCCCAGCGTAAGACTTGGCGGCATTGCTACATTCCCAAGTACCCCGTCCCGTCTAACCGTGACACTATTGGTCGGACGAATCTAAGCCTTTGAATTTCACCGTACGGGGTTTGACCCATGGACATTTTCACCTGGCTGTGATAGGCTAGCCCATAGGTACACTTTAAATCAAGGTCCGGGCCGAACCCGCCGCAAGATCCCCTCCATGTCTCCTCGACGTTGCTGTTTCCATCCTCCGTGCACGATGTCAGCGACGTCCATGAGCGGGGTCACATTATGGAGCCGCGTGTCGGGTACTTGCACGTGCCACCACACTTCCAGATGTGTAAGATGGCCTAGTGAAAGACCTAGGGGCATTGCTACCCCAAGTACCCCGTCTCGTCTAACCCTGGCACTGTTGACCGAATGGATCTAGGCCTTTGACTTTCGCCAGACGGGGTTTGACCCATGGACATTTTCACCTGGCTGTGATAGGCCAGCCCATAGGTACACTTCGGATCAAGGTCCGGGCCCAACCCACCGCAAGATTTCCTCCGTGTCTCCCGACGAGGCCGTTTCCACCCTCCATGTGACGACGGTAGCGACGTCCGTGAGGAGGTCACACTATGTAGTCGTGTGTCGGGTGCTTAGAGACGTCCATCCTCCTGTTGTACGACGTATAGTTTTTCCATCCAGGATTAGTCTAACCACCCCATGATTTAGTGCTTATACACACATCTAAATAGAGGATGCACAATAAAAACTTTCTATAGTACATAACTAAATAGATTTTTATATTACATGGACATGGGCTATAGACTGAAGCTATCTAGACTGTTGTACATGCACTAAGAAAATCAAATTTAAATTTAGGGATAAAGATTAAAAAAATGATAATACATAGCTATGCAGACGGCATGGCCGTGGGCATAGCTATGCCCCGGATCGGTACACGCTTCGGATCAATGACGTGGCACCTTTCGCGGATCGATGACGTGGAAAAAATAAGCTATGCCGACGGGGGCCGTTAGGGTCGTCGACATATGTTTGACGGCGTCAAACGACCGTGAACCACCGGGTGGCCATGCCCACATATATGTCGACGGTGCAGCTATGCCGACGACCATCGTAGGCGTAGATCCGTCTATGCCGACGACCTGCGTACACCGACGACTGCCGTAGGCAAATAAGGAGGTATGCTGACGGCCTTTGTACGCCGACGGTTTCCTCTGAATCGTCGGCATGCGTACATATATGCCGACGTGGGCCATAGGCATACCATAGGCCGTTGGCAGCGAGCCTGATTCCGGTAGTGTACCAAGCTCTTTTCAGGATCTTGTCCTTCACACTTGTTCTTCATGTGAGCGTGAACCTTGTTTCAAAAATACTAGATGATTGCTCACCCATGTTGAAGATGTCTACAATGAGTCCACACGAGTATGTGAGTAGTAAGCTTCCACCAAGAGATTGTGACTGATGATTCCTATTTTCCTATAGTTTTCCTTTCATGTATTTGTATACAACCAACATAATTTGGATGCTAAATTACTTACAAAACAATAAGCATGTATTAATTTTCCTCTAGAAAATGAAATGTACATCCATTCTAGTTTTGATGCTATGAAATTTGTTTAAACGTGGGCTAATAACATTATCATATGTCCTAGTGTAGCTAATATATGGTGTCCACGTGTACCAATTATAATTGCAAGGCTCTTTCCATTCTTTTGTATTTTTCCTATGTTTAATTTATCCAAGTTCTTATTATTTTTATTTTTAGATCATAACTTACACTTGCTACCTAATTTTTTTGCTTCACATTATTATTATTTTCATATCATAACATTTAGTTCGGTACAAACACATAATTTGATAATGATATGATATACTCCCTTCATTGTATATACAAGGCCACAAACTAATAATACATGTACAAAGGTAAAAGTTAATACATGCCGTCAAAACTTGCTTTTGTTTTTCGTTTACTAGGATCATTAATACACCGCATACATGCAAAAAAGAGTGGAGGAGGTAAGTGATTGTCATTATGACTGCATGCATGAAGAATTAAATAGTTTGCTAGTACCAGACAATATAATTAATGTTTATCTCGATTATTGTTGGTGGCCTTGTATAGATGCAAAATGTATATTTTATAGTGACCTTGTATAAGTAAATGGAGGGAGTACCAGGTTTCAGATGTTGGTAAGGAGATGATCTCCGCACATGTGCTTTAAATTGACAATACATAGCAATAAGACAAAGCTAGTGATTGTGTGGCCCCATTATCATTGACTATAGAATGGTTCTCCATGCATCAAGGTCTTTATTGCTTGCTCTCCCTAAAGTTCTCTACAAAGCGGCCTACAATCTATATATAGTGAAAAACTGAAACACATTGTCCAACAATTCAAGCTTGGTGTTTACTTATTTGCGAATTTTTGTACGCACTAAGAGTAAGCCGTGAAGAGGAAGAAAGAGAGACCTTAAGAGCGCTAGGAATGGGAACATGGAGAAAAGCCAAATGTATTTCTTTTCACCCGTGCCAGAGGTGAAAATATTATGTTTGGTATTTTCTGATGCCCCCCATTCCTATGGTTCTTGAGGACTCCTTTCTCTTCATTTTGGCATGCTAGCATAACAGAGAATTATGGATATATGTGTGTACACTTGAGATAATTTGAGATAGAGAAGGCAAGTTGGGGAGAGGAAAAATAGAGGGCCTTAGAGTAGTGGGAATGGGAACATGGAGAAAATCCTAACTTTCTCGGTTTTCATCTCTAGTGTTGGAGGTGAGAATCCAGTTAGGTGTTTCCCGATGCCTCCCATTCCTATTATTCTAAAGCACTCCTTCCTCTTCCTTTGTTGGCTTGCTTTAGTTTAGAAACCAAGTACATGTGTGCACATATTCAGTCTGAGATTTGGAAAGCGAACTAAGAAGAGGAAGAAAGAGAGGGCCTATAAGAGCAACTAGATCATGAAAGGCGCGCGTTGCTGCGCCCCTCTATTATGAATTTAGGATGAAATTATTATTGATATATTTGTATAACAGTAATTATTTTATTGTGGTTTGCTATGTCTATTTTGTTGCATTTTTTTGTTTCTTTTTTGAAAAATTTGTGGTGTTATGGGCTACATAATAGTAAATTTCTTATTTGTGTGTAATATTTAAATTAGGCTGATAGGGCCTGCATAGGTATTAATACTTTTGCAGCAGCAGTTTTTGTGTATTGATGTGTATGTTGAACGTTTTTAGCGAGGGTTTAATTATGTATATTGATGTAGGATCGTAATTGCTTAAGATATATTTGTATTACACTAATTATTTTCTTGTGGTTTGCGATCTTTATTTTGATGCAATTTTTTTGTTTTATTTTTTGGAAAATTTGGGGTGTTATGGGCCACATAATAGTAATTTCGTAATTTGTGTGTATTATTGTAATTGGGCTGATATGGGCCTGTTTAGCTATTAATACTTTTGCGTGAGCATTTTTTGTGTATTGATGTGTATGTTGAACGTTTTTAGTGAGGCATTAATTTGGTATTGATCTAGGATAGGAATGGCTGTAGGTTTTGCATTAGCATTTGTAACTTTGTTGACCTTTGTATTTATGAATAGTAGTTATAAGTAGAGGGACGTTAGTAGCTTACTTGCTCTATATATATACCATCCTTTGTGTTTGTTTGGATGTTGGTGTATGCAGTTCTTAGTTTGTGAGCTGGACTTAATTCTTTTTCAGTTGTGTTGGTTGTAGGTACGATTATATTTGTTAACTTTGTTGTCTTTAATTCTTTATTTTTTTGAATAATGAGTAATAGTTGTATGTTAAATTTGTTGAAATTTATTGTGTATTGTTGTAGGTATGATTATATTTGTTAAACTTTGTTGTCTTTATTTTTTTATTTTTTTGAATAATGAGTAATAGTTGTATGTTAAATTTGTTGAAATTTATTGTGTATTGTAGGTTTGTTGTTCGAATAAATTTAGCGTGAATGGATGGTGTTGAAACAGGTAATATAAATTTATTTGTTTAATTATGTATGTTTCATTTGTGTAGTTGCATATATTTTATAGATAACGTATGAAAAATATGAATTTTTGTGACCCTGGATGGGCTGAGAAAATAGGTCCATTTTACCAGATAACACGGTTTCGGCCACCGGAGCAGCGGCCCATTAGGACAGTCGGGCCGATGATGAAAAAGTGTGCTGGAGGTGACGGTATACATCACATCCGACGGCTAGAAATGACCCGATCATCAAAATGGACGGCTAAAAAAGCAAAACGCTGAGAGGGCTCGCTTTAGGTTCAGTTTTACTGTCCTAAATGGGAATGAGAACATAGAGGAAAGCCTAACTAATTGATTTTTCACCTCTTGTGTTGAGGTGGAAATTCAGTTTAGTATTTCCTGATGCCTCTCATCCCTATTATTCTTAAGTGCTCCTTCCTCTTCCTTTTAGCATACTAAATCGTGTAGCAAAAAACTAAACATATATATGGATAAATTCATATGATATGAGATGTCCATCGTATGAGAGGAAGATGAAGGGAATATGATATGGCCATGGTTAATTAAAAGTTCGTACTCCTTGGAAATGTTAGTTGGAAGGAATTACTGAGTCGCACTAAACATTTGAAGTTTTCAAAGGTGAAAGCTAAACTTGTGCATTCCATAGACTATTTTTTTTACTTATTTATACTGGCCTATTTTGTTTTGTGTGATGACCAGATAGAGTCGAGGACAATTCCTTTTAAAGATGGAGAAGATGACGAGGACATGAAAATCATTGAACCCTCAGTGTCGAGGATGATCCTTTTCAAGAGGGGGGTGGTGACGAGGATACGACAACATCAACAAGTCTTCAACAATTATTGGTCCGATCATAAGAAGTTGAGCTAAACTTATAAGTGACCAGGTGAACGCTAACTTAAGTTGACCTTGTAACCTTGATGACACAACTATGCTTTCATCCCCATTGTTGTTGGTTGAACTTAGGTATCACATGCAATAAATCCAACATCATATGGGCTCTTAAAGAAATCGGTTTGGAGAAACCAATTTGTAGAAAACAAGTTTCAAGTGAAACTGATGCTATCAATTTTTTACTTCTAATGTTTTGTTGTTTAACACCCTTTTGGAGGAGAGATGGTGCCATAAGGATACATCACCAGATTTCGGATGTTGGTAAGGAGAAGGTCTCCACACACGTGCTTTAAATTGACAATATCTAGCAACAAGACAAAGCCAGTGATTGTGTGACCCCATTGTCATTGACTATAGAATGGTTCCCCATGCACCGAGGTCTTTATTGCTTGCTCTCCCTAAAGTTATCTACAAAGTGGTCTACAATCTATATATAGCGCAAAATTGAAACACATTGTCCAACAATTCAAGCTTGGTGTATACTTATTTGTGAATTTTTTTACGCACTAAGAGTAAGTCGCGAAGAGGAAGAAAGAGAGACCTAGGTGTCCCAAACGGTCGTCATACACCTTCGATGCATTTTCGACCTATACATCATATGTGAGTATATTGATTTTGGGATACATCACATGTGAGTATATTTATTATGGGTATATAATTTTAGAGTATTTCACATTTTAATTATATTCGCGGGGTATATCCTTTTTGGGTATGTCTATCATATCATTTACGGGTATGATTCGAACGAGTGTACATGTATATACATACCTAAAATTACAAAAAGTGATAAATATAAAGGATACATTGGGATATATACATACATGCAGGCATGACATACACTTGGGTATATTGATATGCAACGATGGTCAAAATGTGATAAATATAAAGGAGACATGTTGTTTGATATTAGTTTTGGAAAGCAATCATTGACTGTTCAGAGTGGTAGTGCATGCAAACAAAACATGGAAACCCATTATTTCATGGATTGTATTACATGCAGTAATGAATATGACTTGTCATAATGGGCCTAGGTGCCTAGGCACCTAGGTGGCCCATATATATATATATAGGAGTACATAATTAATTTGAAGTAGAAGACAAGACAGAATAATTCCTAGTCTATTTTATGTTTCCTAACTGATCACGATACTCAACATCCCTTCGCAGTCATAACGGTAGTGATGCATACATTGAGACTAGAGAAAAATCTGAAGGTAAGCCGACGGATATCCCCTCACAATCATAACGACCGATACATCGCGGAAGTTGTGACTATAGTAAAAACCGACGAGGTTGCTTAAGCAAGATGGTAGCCCTTTGTGTCAATGTCAAGGTAGACGAGAGCATAGGGTGGTATAGCCGTGGTTGAGGTAGTCGTGCGAAGAATGCCGTGGTCGATATCGGGTTGGCCGGTGCCGTGGAAGTCGCCATGGAGACGTGGGCGCAAGGAGGCGCCGAGTTAGCATGGGCATTGTGGTGTCGAAGTAGTGGTGCACCGAGAAGAAGATATTGTCTATGATGTGTCGCGCCGGGTTTGCTAAACCTGGGGACACTTCATGGACGAAGGCACGCGTTGGTGTTGCCAGCAATGGACATGCGTAGATGGATGAAGGCGATGTTGACGATGTGCCGGTCCAGGTTTGCTACGCCTGGGAACACATCGGGGACGAAGGCACGTGTCGGTGTTGCCAGCACCTGATCCAGGGCCACAGACGTGCTATCCAGGGCCCACCTAGGGCTCCATACAGTCACTCAAGTCCTAGGGCTATCGGTGCATTCTAAGTCTCATCGGACATACAGAGTCACTCGAACCATCTCCAGTCAGTCGGATGTTCTCCAACACTCGGACTAAGAGAAGGCGCGCACAACGAAAGGACTATAGCTGGGGACTTAATCTCTCACATAAAGCGTCATTAAACCATATGTTACGCATAATGATGTAGTTAGAGCTGCAGTTTTAGGTAACTTTTGTAGTTATTATCATTCAATGCCCTTGAAATGGAGGCCGCGGGTCCATGCACACTCTATATAAGCTTGCCTTGAGCTCCGAGATAGGGGTTAAGCATTTTGTGTATTTACACCCCCCATGAGCAACACAAAGCCTCCGGGTTCGAGACATAAGGTCTTTACCACTCTCGAGTGGGGCCTGAACTCGTACATCCGAGTGTTACAACTGTGCCATATCTAGGCTCCACCCTTTGTTCGTACACTGGTACTATTGTTAGGTTCATCCTCTCGATAGTTAGCACCCACCTTGGGGATGCGCGTCTAGCAAATTCCGGCGTAGTTGAAGTTTCAATCCTTTTCTGTCATCATGATGACACTCGGCGACGAGAGCCTTTTCGGTTCCCTCATCTTCACCATCGACGATTCAGCATGTCTGCACAATGCACCGTTGGATACAGATGTTTTGGCCGCCCGTGGTGCATCACACTTCTGCAAGGTGGCACACGGAGTCCTGATTTGGCAGCCATCAATGTCGTACCTCTTGGAACGCCCTCCTCCTGCCGTGGTTCATTGCAAGTGCTCTGGGCCCTCGCGGCGCAGCGCTGGATCAAGCATGTGGTGGCTCTTCAAGACACTTAGGGACAGATGGCCCTTCTCGACTCAGACAATCCCACTCTTAGCCTGTTCCCGTCCTCGGGGCATGACTCATTCGGCGAATCCGATTGCAAGAGAAGCAGGGACGCAACGAAGATCCTGATGGCTGCTACCTATTGAGCTTGTGTTGGTTTTCCCTTGAAGGGAAAGGGTGATGCAGCGAAGTAGATAAGTATTTCCCTCAGTTTGTTGAGAACCAAGGTATCAATCCAGTAGGAGGAACAATCAAAGCTCCAATAGTAGTACCTACACAAATAATCAAACACTTGCACCCAACGCTATAAAGGGGTTGTCAATCCCTTCAGAGTTATTTGCAAGGATGAGATGTGATAGAGATAGATATAAAAATTGGTAGATATGAAAGTAAAACTAAAGTAAATAAATTACAGTAGAGTATTTTTGGTATTTTGGTTTATAGATCTGAAAATATAATATGGAAAATAGACCCGGGGGCCATAGGTTTCACTAGAGGCTTCTCTCGTAAGGGAAAATAATACGATGGATGAATAAATTATTGTTGAGTAATTGATAGAAAAGCAAATAATTATGAAGATATCCATCGCAATGATTATGCATATAGGCATCACGTCCATATCAAGTAGACCAAAACGATTCTGCATCTACTACTATTACTCCACACATCGACCAACACTTGCTTGCATCTAGAGTATTAAGTTCATGAAGAACAGAGTAACGCATTAAGTAAGATGACATGATGTAGAGGGATAAACTCAAGCAATATTATGAAAACTCCATCTTTTTACCCTTGATGGCAACAATACAGTACGTGTCTCGCTACCCCTACCGTCCCTGGGTGAGGACATCGCAAGATCGAACCCAAAACTAAGCACTTCTCCCGTTGCAAAAATTACCAATCTAGTTGGCCAAACAAAACCAATAATTCGAAGGGACTTGCAAAGATATGAAATCATGCATATAAGAATTCAGGAAAGACTCAAATAATATTCATAGATAATCTAAACATAAACTCACAATTCATCGGATCTCGACAAACACACCGCAAAAGAGTATTGCATCTGATCGATCCCCATGAAGATCGTGAAGAACATGGTATTGAAGATCAAAGAGAGAGATGAAGCCATCTAGCTACTAGCTATGGACCCATAGGTCTGTGGTCAACTACTCACACATCATCGGAGGGGCAATGGGGTTGATGTGGATGCCCTCCGTGATCAATTCCCTCTCTGGCAGATTACTGGAAAAGGTGTTGGAATTATGCCCTAGAGGCAATAATAAATGTATAGTTATTATTATAATTCCTGTATCAAGATAATAGTTTATTATCCATGCTATAATTGTATTGAATGAAGGCTCATTTACATGTGTGGATACATAGACAAAAACACCGTCCCTAGCATGCCTCTAGTTGGCTAGCCAGTTGATCAATGATAGTCAGTGTCTTCTGATTATGAACAAGGTGTTGTTGCTTGATAACTGGATCACGTCATTGGGAGAATCACGTGATGGACTAGACCCAAACTAATAGACGTAGCATGTTGATCGTGTCATTTTGTTGCTACTGTTTTCTGCGTGTCAAGTATTTATTCCTATGACCATGAGATCATATAACTCACTGACACCGGAGGAATGCTTTGTGTGTATCAAACGTCGCAACGTAACTGGGTGACTATAAAGATGCTCTACAGGTATCTCCGAAGGTGTTAGTTGAGTTAGTATGGATCAAGACTGGGATTTGTCACTCCGTGTGACGGAGAGGTATCTCGGGGCCCACTCGGTAATACAACATCACACACAAGCCTTGCAAGCAATGTAACTTAGTGTAAGTTGCGGGATCTTGTATTACGGAACGAGTAAAGAGACTTGCCGGTAAACGAGATTGAAATAGGTATGCGGATACTGACGATCGAATCTCGGGCAAGTAACATACCGAAGGACAAAGGGAATGACATACGGGATTATACGAATCCTTGGCACTAAGGTTCAAACGATAAGATCTTCGTAGAATATGTAGGATCCAATATGGGCATCCAGGTCCCGCTATTGGATATTGACCGAGGAGTCTCTCGGGTCATGTCTACATAGTTCTCGAACCCGCAGGGTCTGCACACTTAAGGTTCGACGTTGTTTTATGCGTATTTGAGTTATATGGTTGGTTACCGAATGTTGTTCGGAGTCCCGGATGAGATCACGGACGTCACGAGGGTTTCCGGAATGGTCCGGAAACGAAGATTGATATATAGGATGACCTCATTTGATTACCGGAAGGTTTTCGGAGTTACCGGGAATGTACCGGGAATGACGAATGGGTTCCGGGGGTTCACCGGAGGGGGGCAACCCACTCCGGGGAAGCCCATAGGTATTTGGGGGGGGGTCACACCAGCCCTTAGTGGGCTGGTGGGACAGCCCACCAAATCCTATGCGCCAAGGAAGAAAAAATCAAAGAAAGAAAAAAAAGGAGGGGAAGTGGGAAGGGGGAAGGACTCCCTCCCACCAAACCAAGTAGGACTCGGTTTGGGGGGGGAGAGTCCTCCCCCCTGGCTCGGCCGACCCCCTTGGGGTCCCTTGGACCCCAAGGCAAGGTCTCCCTCCCTCCTCCTATATATATGGGGCTTTTAGGGCAGATTTGAGACGACTTTCTCACGGCTGCCCGACCACATACCTCCATAGTTTTTCCTCTAGATCGTGTGTCTGCGGAGCTCGGGCGGAGCCCTGCTGAGACAAGATCATCACCAACCTCCGGAGCGCCGTCACGCTGCCGGAGAACTCTTCTACCTCTCCGTCTCTCTTGCTGGATCAAGAAGGCCGAGATCATCGTCGAGCTGTACGTGTGCTGAACGCGGAGGTGCCGTCCGTTCGGTACTAGATCGTGGGACTGATCGCGGGATTGTTCGCGGGGCGGATCGAGGGACGTGAGGACATTCCACTACATCAACCGCGATCTCACATCGCTTCTGCTGTACGATCTACAAGGGTACGTAGATCACTCATCCCCTCTCGTAGATGGACATCACCATGATAGGTCTTCGTGCGCGTAGGAATTTTTTTGTTTCCCATGCGACGTTCCCCAACAAAAGGCTCCCAGATTGAATCTCTCGAGAATAGAGGCTCCCGACGGCGTAAAAGTATTTTTGTTGCTCTTTCTGGAGATACGGGAATATTTGGGGATTTATAGGCCAAGAATTAGGGTTAGGAGACCCGCAGGGGGCCCAAAAGCCAGGGGGCGCGACCACCCCCCTAGGGCGCGCCCTGCAGGCTTGTGGTGTCCCGACAACTGCCTTGCCCCCTACTCCAAGTGTGTTGCGTGTCTTCTGGTCCAAGAAAAATATTTCCGGAGATTTTATTCCATTTGGACTCCATTTAATATACCTTATCTAGAATATTCAAAAAACGTGGAAAAACAGAAACTCGCACTAGGCTCTAGATTAATAGGTTAGTCCCAAAAATAATATAAACAACATATAAATGCATATAAAACATCCAAAACATATAATATAATAGCATGGAACAAATCAAAAAAATTAGATACTTTCGATAAGTATCAGCATCCCCAAGCTTAATTCCTGCTCGTTCTCGAACCTTTTGAGTTGTAAGTAAATAAAAGTGTGATGATTTGCATTACAAGAGCATTGTCCCGTGTGAGAAAAAGGATGATGGAAGCTATGACTCCCTCACAAATTGGGATGAGTCTCCGGACTTTACAAAAAAGTAAAAGAGGCGAGCAAAGCCCACAAAAAAAAGAGGCCAGAGAAGCCCACCAAAAATAGAAAAAAGAGAAAAAAAGAAAAAAAAATGAGAGAAAGAGAGAAGGGACAATGCTACTATCTTTTTCCACAGTTGTGCTTCAAAGTAGCACCATGTTCTTCATAGAGAGTCTCCTATTTTGTCACTTTCATATAAGTAGTGGTATTACATCTGTTGCACAACCACTTAGTTTTCTTTTGAGCTTTCATACACTTATAGCTCTAGTGCATTTGTTGCATGGCAATCCATACTCACTCACATTGATATCTATTGATGTGCATATCCATAGAACGTTGATATGCCTAGTTGATGTGAGGCTATCTTCTTCCTTTCTTTTTTGCAACCTCCACCACACTCTATTCCACCTATAGTGATATATCCATGGCTCACTGATATGTCTCCAACGTATCTATTATTTTTGATGGTTTCATGCTATTATCTTGTCAAACTTTGGATGTTTTATATGCCTTTTATATATTTTTTGGGACTAACTTATTAAATCAGTGCCAAGTGCCAGTTCCTGTTTTTTCCGTGTTTTTGACCCTTTTCAGAGGAAGATTTGAAACGGAGTCCAAATGGAATAAAATCTCCAAAAAGATTTTTTCCGAATCAGAAGAAGATCGGGAAACTTGAGAACCAAGGCAGGGGTCCCCAGGGACCCCACAAGCTCCCTAGCCCCGGCCAGGGGGAGGCCGGGCCTCCCTGGCTTGTGGGCCCCCTAGAACTCCTCTGCCCTAGGTTTTGCGCCTATATATTCCCTAAAATCCCAGAAAAAAAATCAAGAGATCATCGAAAGTACTTTTCCGCCGCCGCAAGCTTCTGTCTCCGCAAGATCCCATCTGGGGCATGTTCTGGTGCCCTGCCGAAGGGGGACTCGGATACGGAGGGCTTCTTCATCAAAACCATGACCTCTCCGATGATGCATGAGTAGTTCATCATAGACCTACGGGTCCATAGCAAGTAGCTAGATGGCTTCTTCTTTCTCTTGGATCTTCAATACAAAGTTCTCCATGATCTTCATGGAGATCTATCTGATGTAATCTTCTTTTGCGGTGTGTTTGTTGAGATCCGATGAATTGAGGGTTTATGATCAGATTATCTATGAATCTTATTTGAGTTTCTTCTGATCTCTTATATGCATGATTTCATATCCTTGTAATTCTCTTCGAGTTGTGTGTTTTGTTTGGCCAACTAGATCTATGATTCTTGCAATGGGAGAAGTGCTTGGTTTTGGGTTCATATCGTGCGGTGACCTCACCCAGTGACAGAAGGGGTAGCGAGGCACGTATCGTGTTGTTGCCATCAAGGGTAAAAAGATGGGGTTTTCATCATTGGTTTGAGATTATCCCTCTACATCATGTCATCTTGCTTAAGGCGTTACTCTGTTCGTCATGAACTCAATACACTAGATGCATGCTGGATAGCGGTCGATGTGTGGAGTAATAGTAGTAGATGCAGAAAGTATCGGTCTACTTGTCTCGGACGTGATGCCTATGTGTATGATCATTGCCTTAGATATCGTCACGACTTTGCGTGGTTCTATCAATTGCTCGACAGTAATTTGTTGACCCACCGTAATATTTGCTATTCTGAGAGAAGCCTCTAGTGAACACTATGGCCCCTGGGTCTACTCCACACCATATTTTCAGCCTTACACTTTTACTTCGTTGCACTTTCCGCCTTCAGATCTCACTTTGCAATCAATCTTGAAGGGATTGACAACCCCTTTATAGCGTTGGGTGCAAGCTCTTTTGTGTTTGCGCAGGTACTCTGGACTTGACGAGATTCTCCTACTGGATTGATACATTGGTTGTCAAACTGAGGGAAATACTTACTGCTCCTGTGCTGCATCGCCCTTTCCTCTTCAAGGGAAAACCAACGCAAGCTCAAGAGACGACAGAAGGATTTCTGGCACCATTGCCGGGGAAGGACTTTTGTTGCCATAGCAGAAGAATTTCTGGTGCCGTTGCCGGGGAGGATCAAGTCAATAACTCATCCAAGTAAGTGTCGCAAACTCATCTCTTGCATTTACTTTTTTGCCTCTCGTTTTCCTCTCCCCCACTTCTGAAAAACAAAAATTTACAAAAAAATCTTTGCCTTTTTCTTTGCCTTTGTCGTTTGCCTTTTTCGTTGCCTTTTTCTCTCGCTTGTTCTTTGTTCGCTTGTGTGCTTGCTTGCTTGCCGAAGTCACCATGAATGAAAACACCAAACTTTGTGACTTCTCGAATACTAATAATAATGATTTTATTAGTACTCCGATTGCTCCCGCCACTAGTGCGGAGTCATACGAAATCAATGCCGCTTTGTTGAATCTTGTTATGAAAGAGCAATTCTCCGCTCTTCCTAGTGAAGATGTCGCATCCCATCTCAATACCTTCACTGAGCTTTGCGATATTCAAAAGAAGAAAGATGTGGATAATGATGTGATTAAATTGAAGCTTTTTCCTTTCTCGTTGCGAAATCGCGCAAAAACTTGCTTTTCGTCTTTGCCCAAAAATAGTATCGATTCTTGGGATAAGTGCAAAGATGCTTATATATCCAAGTATTTTCCGCCGGCTAAGATTATCTCTCTCTGTAATGATATCATGAATTTTAAGCAACTTGATCATGAACATGTTGCACAATCTTGGGAGAGAATGAAATTGATGATTAGAAATTGTCCAGCTCATGGCTTGAGTCTCTGGATGATTATACAAATCTTCTACGCTGGCTTGAATTTCGGTTCTAGAAATATCTTGGACTCCGCCTCAGGTGGAACATTCATGGAAATCACGTTAGGAGAAGCCACAAAACTCCTAGACAATATCATGACGAACTACCCTCAGTGGCACACTGAAAGGTCACCTACTAGTAAGAAAGTACAAGCTATAGAAGAAATTAACTCGTTGAGTGCTAAGATGGATGAGTTAATGAATTTGGTTGCTAGTAGAAGTGCTCCTTTAGTTCCTAATGATATGCCCTTGTCTTCCTTGATTGAGAGTAGCAACGCTAGCTTGGACGTTAATTTTGTTTGTAGGAATAATTTTGGCAACAACAATGCTTTTAGAGGAAACTATGTTCCTAGGCCTTTTCCTAGTAACTCCTCCAATAACTTTGGCAACTCCTACAATAACACTCATGGAAATTACAATATATTACCCTGTGATCTAGAGAGTAATATCAAAGAGTTTATCAACTCGCAAAAGATTTTCATTGCGTCCATAGAGGAAAAACTACTCAAAATTGACAATTTGTCTAAGAGCGTTGACAGAATGTCTAGTGATATTGATGCTTTGAAAGTTAGATGTGCTCCTCCCAAGATCAATATGGATGAAACTTTGAAAGCTATGCGTGTTTCCATGATTGAGAGCAAAGAAAAAACCTCCCAAATTCGTGCTAGACATGAATGGCTTAAAAGGCGTGTTCTCGTGATAAGAATCACGAAGATCTTAAAGTGCTTGGTGTGACTCCCATGGAATCTTTGTTTTCTTGTGTCAAACCCAATAATGATGGGGTTGGATATGAATCCACTTTGGTTGAAAAGAGCCCCTATGATTCAGAGGCCCTCTATCTTGATGCTAAAAGCATTGAAAGTGGAGTAGAAGATATTAAAACTTTGAGTAGTAATGAAATTACTACTATGGATTTCAAGGAATTCAATTATGATAGTTACTCCTTGATTGAATGCATTTCCTTGATGCAATCCATGCTAAACTCTCCACATGCTTATAGCCAAAACAAGGCCTTTACCAATCATATCGTCGAAGCTATGATAAAATCTCTTGAAGAGAAACTTGAATTGGAAGTCTCTATCCCTAGAAAGCTTTATGATGACTGGGAACCTACTATCAAAATCAAAATCAAAAACTATGAATGCAATGCTTTGTGTCATTTGGGTGCTAGTGTTTCCGCGATTCCAAAGTCTTTATGTGATGTTCTGGGTTTTAATGAGCTTGAAGAGTGTTCTCTTAATTTGCATCGTGCGGATTCTACTGTCAAGAAATCCATGGGAAGGATCAATGATGTTCTTATTATTGCAAATAGGAACTATGTACCCGTGGATTTCATTGTGCTTGACATTGATTGCAATCCTACTTGCCATATTATTCTTGGTAGACCTTTCCGAAGGACTATTGGTGCTATCATCGATATGAAGGAAGGGAATATTAGATTTCATTTTCTTTAAATAAGGGCATGGAACACTTTCCTAGAAAGAAAATAAGATTGCCTTATGAATCCATGATGTGGGCCACTTACGGTTTGAGCACCAAAGACGACGATACGTGATTTTATCGCTTTTATGCCTAGCTAAGGGCGTTAAACAATAGCGCTTGTTGGGAGGCAACCCAATGATTTTATCTTTTTATTTCTGTTTTTTTGCGTCCACACCATCATAATTCTTTTGTGATTGTGTTTTTTGTGTTTCTTTTTGTGTTTGAGCCAAGAAAAACCTTTATGACTAGTCGTTGTGAGGGTTGTTTGATCGTGCTGGGAAAAGACATAAACTTTTTGCTCACGATATGATTTTTCATTTTTATTAAGAAAGATATTTTGAGTTGATTCTTTCTGCTGCTGGTTGATATGCCTTTTTCCCAGGCATTCATAATTTTTAAGATTTTTTGAGGTACCAGAAGTATACAAAGTGTACAGATTGCTACAGACTGGTCTGTTTTTGACAGATTCTGTTTTTGTTGAGTTGGTTGCTTGTTTTGATGAAACTATGGATAGTATCAGGGAGTACTAGCCATGGAAAAGTGAGAATACAGTAGCTCAACACCAATATAAATAGAAATCAAGATTGCTACAGTACCTAAAGTGGTGGTAGTTTGTTTTCTTGTACTAATGTTATCACGAGTTTCTGTTTAAGTTTTGTGTTGTGAAATTGTCAAGTTTTGGGTGATGTTCTCATGGACAAAGAGATAAGGAGTGGAAAGAGCTCAAGCTTGAGGATGCCCAAGGCATCCCCATCCAAATTCAAGGACACCGAAAAGCCTAAGCTTGGGGATGCCCCGGGAAGGCATCCCCTCTTTCGTCTTCAATCCATCGGTAATATTACTTGGAGCTATATTTTTATTCACCACATGATATGTGTTTTGGTTGGAGCGTCTTGTATCTTAGGAGTTTTTTCTTTTTGTTGTGTCACAATCATCCTTTCTGCACACCTTTAGAGAGAGACATGCACTCATCATGATTTTGCTAGAATGCTCATCGTGCTTCACTTATATCTTTTGAGCTAGATAATTTTGCTCTATGTGCTTCACTTAGATCTTTTAGAGCACGGTGGTGCGTGACTTGGTAGTTGGCTTATGCTATGAAAGTAGTCCCAAAGGTGATAGGTACCCAAAGAGGATACAAAAACCTCCATCTTCATGTGCATTGAGTAGAAAGAGAAGTTTTGATTCCTCTCAATCAGTTTTGAGACGTGGATTTGGTAATTTTAAGAGTTATGTTAGTAGGGTGTTGTGAATCTAGAAATACTTGTGTTGAAGTTAGTGATTCCCGTAGCATGCACGTATGGTGAACCGCTATGTTAGGAAGTCAGAGAATAATTGATCTATTGATTGTCATCCTTTATGTTGAGGCCGAGATCGCGTTTAGCACTTTGTTTCGATTACTAATAATTTTTTTTGCAACAAGTATGTGAGTTCTTCATGACTAATGTGAGTCCATGGTATAGATGCACTTTCACCTTCCACCATTGCTAGCCTCTCTAGTGCCGTGCAATTCTCGCCGGTACACAACCCACCATATGCCTTCCTCAAAACAGCCACCATACCTACCTACTATGGCATTTTCATAGCCATTCCAATATATATTGCCATGCAACTCCCACGTTCCGTCTCATGACTTGTCCGTCACTCTCATATTGCCATTGCATGATCGTAAGATAGCTAGCGAAATGTTTCAACGTCATACGCCAAGCTAGATCCTTGCACATCCCGGTACACTATCGGAGGCATTTCCTATAGAGTCATCATCATTTTGAGCTTTGAGTAAATAAAAGTGTGATGATCATCATTATTAGAGCATTGTCCCGTGTGAGGAAATAAAAAAAGGCCAAAGAGCCCAATAAAAAAAAGGAGAAGAGGACAAGAGCCCAAAAAAGAGAGAAAAGAGAGAAGTGACAATGCTACTATCTTTTTCAACACTTGTGCTTCATAATAGCACCAAGTTCTTCATGATTGAGAGCTTCTTGTTTTGTCACTACCATATGCTAGTGGTAATCTTCATTATATAACTTGGCTTGTATATTCTAATGATGGGCTTCCTCAAATTGCCCTAGGTCTTCGTGATCAAGCAAGTTGGATGCACACCCACTATTTCTCCTTTTGAGCTTTCACATACTTATAGCTCTAGTGCATCCCTTGTATGGCAATACCTATTCATTCACATTGATATCTATTAATGGGAATCTCCATAGCCCTTTGATACACCGAGTCAATGTGACCATCTCCTCCTTTTTGTCTCACAACCACCACCACACTCTATTCCACCTATAGTGCTATATCCATGGCTCACGCTCATGTATTGCGTGATAATTATAAAAAGTTTGAGAAAGTAAGAGTGCAAAAACAATTACTTGGCCAATACCGGGGTTGTGCATGATTTACATTAGTTGTGTGAGGATGATGGAGCATAGCCAGACTATATGATTTTGTTGGGATAACTTTCTTTGGCCTTGTTATTTTGAAATTTCATGATTACCTTGCTAGTTTGCTTGAAGTATTATTGTTTTCATGTCAATAGCAAACTATTGTTTTTAATCTTATGGATCTGAACATTCATGTCACATGAAAGAAGTTACAAAGGACAACTATGCTAGGTAGCATTCAACATCAAAAATTCAGTCTTTATCACTTCCCTACTCGAGGACGAGCAGGAGTTAAGCTTGGGGATGCTTGATACGTCTCCAACGTATCTATAATTTTTTATGGTATCATGCTATTATCTTGTCAAACTTTGGATGTTTTATATGCCTTTTATATCTTTTTTGGGACTAACTTATTAACTCAGTGTCAAGTGGCAGTTCCTGTTTTTTCCGTGTTTTTGACCCTTTTCAGAGGAAGATTTGAAGCGGAGTCCAAATGGAATAAAATCTCCGAAAAGATTTTTTACGAAACAGAAGAAGATCGGGAGACTTGAGAACCAAGGCAGGTGGTCCCCAGGGACCCCACAAGCCCCCTAGCCTTGGCCAGGGGGGAGGCCGGGCCTCCCTGGATTGTGGGACCCCTGGAGCTCCTCTGCCTTAGGTTTTGCGCCTATATATTCCCTAAAATCCCAGAAAAAATCAAGAGATCATTGAAAGTACTTTTCCGCCGCCGCAAGCTTCTGTCTCCGCAAGATCCCATCTGGGCACGTTCTGGTGCCCTGCCGGAGGGGGGATTCAGATACGGAGGGCTTCTTCATCAACACCATGACTTCTCCGATGATGCGTGAGTAGTTCATCATAGACCTACGGGTCCATAGCTAGTAGCTAGATGGCTTCTTCTCTCTCTTGGATCTTCAATACAAAGTTATCCATGATCTTCATGGAGATCTATCCGATGTAATCTTCTTTTGCGGTGTGTTTGTCGAGATCCGATGAATTGTGGATTTATGATCAGATCATCTATGAATCTTTTGAGTTTCTGCTGACCTCTTATATGCATGATTTCATATCCTTGTAAGTCTATGATTCTTGCAATGGGAGAAGTGCTTGGTTTTGGGTTCATATCGTGCGGTGACCTCACCAAGTGACAGAAGGGGTAGCGAGGCACGCATCATGTTGTTGCCATCAAGGGTAAAAATACGGGGTTTTCATCATTGGTTTGAGATTATCCCTCTACATCATGTCATCTTGCTTAAGGCGTTACTCTGTTCGTCATGATCTCAATACACTAGATGCATGCTGGATAGCGGTCGATGTGTGGAGTAATAGTAGTAGATGCAGAAAGTATCGGTCTACTTGTCTCGGACGTGATTCCTATATGTATGATCATTGCCTTAGATATCGTCATGACTTTGTGCGGTTCTATCAATTGCTCGACAGTAATTTGTTCACCCACCGTAATATTTGCTATTCTGAGAGAAGCTTCTAGTGAACACGATGGCCCCCGGGTCTACTCCACACCATATTTCCAGCCTTACACTTTTACTTCGTTGCACTTTCCGCCTTGAGATCTCACTTTGCAATCAATCTTGAAGGGATTGACAACCCCTTTATAGCGTTGGGTGCAAGCTCTTTTGTGTTTGCGCAGGTACTCTGGACTTGAAGAGATTCTCCTACTGGATTGATACCTTGGTTCTCAAACTGAGGGAAATACTTACTGCTCCTGTGCTGCATCACCCTTTCCTCTTCAAGGGAAAAACCAACGCAAGCTCAAGAGACAACAGAAGGATTTTTGGCACCATTGTCGGGGAAGGACTTTTGTTGCCGTAGCACTCACGCTCATGTATTGGGTGAGAGTTGAAAAGGTTTGAGAACATAAAAAGTGTGAAACAATTGCTTGGTTTTCACCGGGGTAATGCATGATTTAGATCATTTGTGTGGTGAAGATGGAGCATAGCTAGACCATATCATTATGTGGGTACAACTTTCTAAGACCATAATATTTCGAAAGGAAGCATTACCTTATTAGTATGCTTGAAGTACTATTGTTTTTATGTCAATATAGACTTTTACTTTGAGTCTTATTGTAATGACCAAACCTCGAAGGATTTGAGTCTCTGTGCTTTACTGTGCTAGTCCCTGGATCGACTCGCTAGCACACACAATATAGATGAAAACCAGATATAGCAAGTGCATCATTTATAATAACGTATGATCCAGAATTTATAAAATATAACAATCTGCATAGCACTTAGCTAGCTTTATACTAATAAACAGCGGAAAAGTAGCAGAATAATAACGATGAGTCCCATCATAGCCCACTGGCGATGTTGAGTGAAGACTCGCGACCCTAACGGTACCTTACTCCTCGTCTGAATATCCTGCAACATGATACGTTGCAGCCATATAGGTCAATACTTTGAATGTATTGACAAGTTACACCAGAAAAGATAATATAACAGACCTACATGTATATGCATAGTATAACAAAAGAAAGGCTGATGGTTATTTTGCAGAAAGCTGATTTTATCCTCATAGCTACCTAATAGTCAAGTTTTAATTTGTTTGCTACAATAATTATATATGGTTGAATTGGCATCTCCAACTCCAACCTATTACCATTATTAAGTTCCCCATCAAGTTTTATTAAGTGTGTCATCTGTCAAGATCATCCAACAACTGTAATGGCCTAGCTGCTCAAAATTGTCCATAACCAGGGACACGGCTAATCATGATTAGTTTATACACTCTGCAGAGGTTAGTATGCTGTACCCACTGGACCCAACCCGAAGATTGAGACGAAGTCTTTCAGAAGCAGTCACCTAGTCCCACAGGAGGCCCATCCCACCTATCATAGCTACATCAGCTGGCACATCTGGGTAAGGTTTCCACGACTGATCAACTAAGCCAGAGCCCATAATAGCCAGTGGTCGCACAAGGAAGCTACTAGTCACTAAGTCTGTTTGATCTTTTTGAACCTGGGCGGCATTCCACTTACATTCAGAGGGTAGAAACAATGATGTTCTTGAAACCACCCAGCAATACCATATCCGCCCAGAGGTGTATTATATCCTGAATTACTACTCAATTTATTTTGTAGTAATCCTCACATAAACTCAATGAATACAGAAACCAATCCCCGTCTACATAGCATAGAAAAATATATCTAACACGATCTTCAATGACGAGGGGATATAGCTCAATAGCATAGCAATAATAATCTTCCTATACATGCATAATTCTCATAGGGTGATATAATACTACATGCATAGAAAAATAATAGGTAAAGGATGATCAACATGTAACTTGCCTTGATTCTGGTTCAGAAGGTCACATCCTGACAATAGTTTGCGTCGCACTCCGCACAATCTGCACGTTGCAAACAATCACACCAATCAATCACCACAATCAAATAACACCAAATAAAATCATCGGCAATAAAACAAATTGTTTAAAACCAAAGCATAAATAGCATGGCAGCAGTTATAAAATCATCTACATGCTGATACGATGACAACGCAAAAAGAATCAACTAAACCGGATGAACGGTTTGCAAAATATGGCCTCCGGTAGGTTAAAATAATCTGTTTTAACAAAAAAATTAATTTTCGTAAAACTGAAAACTACTGGTTCTAACATGTTCTACTCATCAATACGAGATGAGAGGAAAAAGAATTTCCTGAATCGGAATTACGAGTAAAAAGATAAACGCGTTTCAAAATTATACCGAGAATTTGACAGAGCTAAAACAGATTAAAAACAGATTGAATTTCGTCCTGAAGCTGTTCATCAAGACTTGATGAATCGCTCGTGCGTGTGTTCTCACCACGAACAGCGGGCAAAAACGGAACCGTCTCGGTGTGGCTCCTCTGATGGTTCTCCGGTGGCGGTCGAACGGACTCCGGTGACGGCGCAAACTCCGGTGAACGGCTTCGCGAACTCCGGTGGAAACGGATGGACTCCGGCGATGCTCCGGCGGATGGGGCTCCGGTGATGGCGGCTCCAGCGAACTCGGACTTGGGCGGTGTTCTTCGGCGCAGCTCCTGGATGCGATTCGAGGCGGCGACGTGCGGTGCTCCTGGCGATTCTCAAGGCGGTTGAGGCTCCTAGACTTTTATTCCCTCGCGAGAAGAGTCCGGCTCGGTGTGGAGGTTAACATGGCCAGGGCTGGTCTCGGTCTCGGTCTCCTGGCCGAGTGGAGCTGGGGCGCGCTGGGGCTGGGGCTCGCTGCGTGGGTTGGCAGAGTCCGATGGGAGCTGGGCTCGTGGCGCGCTCGGACTCGCTGGGTGAGAAGGGGCTGTGGCATTCGTGGCAGGAGCCTGGGAGCACGTGGGGCTTGAGGCAATGTGGGGCTGGCTGGCTAGCATGGCAGGAGCCTGGGGCTGCATGGTCAACGCTGCCAACCTGGCTCGATGGGGCAAGAGCCTGGGCGTTGCACAGCACCTGGGGCTGGCTTGCCTCGGTGCTGGCCCGTGGTGGATTTTTTTTTTACAAAATGCAAAACATCCGCAAAACTAAAAATAAAAAATATATTTTCTAGCTAGGATAAATACCAGAAAACGTATAGTAAACTACTTAGAAAAACAGAAAAGATATATACTAATATATACGTTTACACTAAAATAGTATATATATATATTTTTTAAAGAAAAACAAACAGAGAAAAATAGTAATGATATACGTATACAAAAATACATACATATGTATATTAAAAACAAACACATATAGTAATATATAATTATAGATATATATAGATACATATATTAAAATTTAATATAGGTATATATATATAAGTATAAAATAAATATACTAATAAATACTAAAGGAAACCTAGATCCACCTAACGCAAATTTTAAAAAATAGTTTTAATGTAATAGGCCACACAAATAGCATTTAAAAACTTAACTAAAAATAATTTCGGGCATTATAAAATTTGCGTAACCAAGATGATAACTCCAAATGACATTTTAAACATCATAAACTTTTTATTTCACATGGGAGAAGTCATATTATCTCCACTCAAATAAATTGCCCGAAGTTGCAAAATGAACAAAATTCTCAGACGAGCAAATAATGCATAAAAATATGAGATGCATATGAATGATCTATTAACATCCAAATTTAGGAAAATTGGGATGTTATAAACCTACCCCCCTTAAGATGAATCTCGCCC
This sequence comes from Hordeum vulgare subsp. vulgare, assembly GCF_904849725.1. Classification (NCBI taxonomy): domain Eukaryota; kingdom Viridiplantae; phylum Streptophyta; class Magnoliopsida; order Poales; family Poaceae; genus Hordeum; species Hordeum vulgare. Next base: position 482,596,278 of record NC_058519.1, read on the forward strand.
TCGAGATTCGGGTTGGTCAGCAAATAGGTGTGGGTGCTCCTGCTTGAGATCTTCCTCTCGTTCCCAAGTAGCCTCTTCTTCGGTATGATGATCCCAGTGAACTTTGCATAACCTGATTGTCTTGGTGCGAGTAACTCTCTCTGCTGTCTCCAGAATCTTAACAGGCTTCTCCTCATATGTCAAGTCAGTCTCCAACTGAATTGCCTCAAGTGGCACTGTATCTCTCAAAGGAACATCTGCCATCTCGGCATGACACTTCTTTAGCTGGGATACGTGAAACACATTATGAACTCCTGACAAAGCTTCTGGCAATTCCAGCTGATAAGCTACTTCTCCTCGATGCCCCAAGATCCTGTAAGGCCCCACAAACCGTGGTGCTAACTTACCTTTGATCCCAAACCTCTTAATTCCACGAAGTGGTGAAACTCTAAGGTATGCACGGTCTCCTACCTCATATGTCACCTCCTTGCGCTTTGCATCTACATAACTCTTCTGTCTGGACTGTGCTATTTTCAGCCTGTCACGAACCAACCTGACTTTCTCCTCAGCATCTCTAATCAAGTCTGGTCCAAAGAACTGACGCTCTCCAACCTCATCCCACATCAATGGCGTCCTGCACTTCCTGCCATACAGAAACTCAAATGGTGCCATCTGCAGACTAGCCTGATAACTGTTATTATATGAGAACTCTGCATATGGTAAATTATCATCCCAACTGGACTCGTAGTCCAAAGCACAAGCTCTCAACATATCCTCCAATATCTGATTCACCCTCTCAGTCTGCCCATCTGTCCGTGGATGGAATGCTGTACTGAACTCCAGTCTAGTACCCAATGATTCATGCAACTGACGCCAAAATTTAGAAGTGAACTGAGTACCTCTATCAGACACTACCTTCTTTGGAACTCCATGCAGACAGACAATTCTGGACATATAAATCTTAGCTAGCTTAGCACTGGTATAGGTAGTCTTTACCGGGATGAAGTGAGCGACTTTAGTCAAACGATCAACAACTACCCAGATAGAATCATAACCTGATCGAGTCCTGGGTAATCCAGTGATGAAATCCATTCCAATCTGATCCCACTTCCAATCAGGTATAGGCAATGGTTGTAACAAACCTGCTGGTTTCTGATGCTCTGCTTTAACTCTCTGGCACACATCACATAGTGCAATATACTCAGCAATTTCCCTCTTCAGGCTAGGCCACCAAAATCTCTCCCTCAAATCCAAATACATCTTAGTATTACCTGGGTGGATAGAATAAGGTGAATCATGCGCCTCCTGAAGAATCAATTTCCTTATATCTGCATCCTGAGGTACAAAAATACGCTTCTCAAACCATATGGCTCCATGTTCATCCTCATGGAAATCTTTTGCCTTCCCTTTTTGCATATTCTCCTTTATCTCAGCAATATACTTATCATCCTTTTGAGCTTCTCTAATTCTGTCAAGCAAAGTAGGCTTTACCTCAAGTGTAGCCAAATAGCCTCTAGGGACCATATCCAATCTCAATTTCTGAACTGCTCACATAACTCCGGTGGCATATCCTCAATATCAATTGCATTAGCATGACTCCTATGACTCAATGCATCAGCAACAACATTAGCCTTACCAGGATGATACTGCACATTCAAATCATAATCCTTAATAAGCTCCAACCATCTCCTCTGTCTGAGGTTCAACTCCCTTTGAGTAAATATGTACTTCAGGCTCTTATGATCAGTAAATATATCACAATGATTACCAACGAGATAATGCCTCCAAGTTTTCAATGCATGCACAACTGAGGCTAACTCCAAATCATGTGTAGGATAATTATGCTCATGATTCTTAAGCTGACGTGAAGCATAAGAAACAACTTTACCTTCCTGCATCAAAACACTCCCAAGTCCCTGACGAGAAGCATCACAATATACCTGAAAGTCTTTGTGTATGTCTGGCAGAGTTAAAACTGGTGATGTGACTAAACGCTGCTTCAACTCCTAAAAGCTAGCTTCACAATCATCAGTCCAAACAAACTTATTCCCCTTCTTCAACAATTCAGTCATAGGCTTTGCAATCTTTGAGAAATTCTCAATAAACCTCCTGTAATAACCTGCTAAGCCCAAAAAGCTGCGAATCTCACCAACTGACGTGGGTGTCTCCCACTCTGTAACAGCAACAACCTTGGATGGATCAACTGCAACTCCATTACCTGATATAACATGGCCAAGGAATGCTACCTCATCCAGCCAAAACTCACATTTACTGAACTTGGCATACAACTCGTGCTCCCTCAATTTCTCCAACACCAAACGCAAATGCACTTCATGCTCTTGCTTATTCTTGGAGAACACCAATATATCATCAATGAAAACAACCACAAATTTATCCAAGAACTCCATAAACACCTTGTTCATCATATTCATGAAGTATGCTGGGGCATTAGTCAATCCAAATGACATAACAGTATACTCATACAGCCCATACCTCGTAGTGAAAGCAGTCTTTGGAATATCTTGCTCACGAATCTTTAATTTATGATAACCAGAACGAAGATCAATCTTAGAAAACACAGTAGCTCCCTCCAACTAGTCAAACAGATCATTTATCATAGGCAAAGGATACTTATTCTTAATGGTTACCTCATTCAGAGAACGATAATCAACACACATCCTCAAGGTTCCATCCTTCTTCTCCACAAACAAAACAGGGGCTCCCCAAGGTGATGAACTTGGGCGAATAAATCCTTGTGCCTGTAACTCCCTCAACTGCTTCTTTAATTCCTCCAACTCTTGAGGAGGCATTCTGTATGGTCTCTTTGCAATAGGTCCGGTACCAGGAATCAAATCAATGAGAAACTCAATATCTCTATCTGGTGGCATACCTGGCAACTCCTCCGGAAACACATCTGGATAATCCTTCACAACTGGCACCTCTTCCAGGCTACCCCCCTTAAGAGAGTTCACCTGCATCCTCTTATGCTGGTACTTACATACATATTTGATTCTTTTCCCTCCTGGTGCAATGAGAGAAATAGATCGACTAGCACAATCGATAACTCCTTCATATAATTGTAACCAGTCCATACCCAAAATAATATCCAGACCTTGTGACTTCAATATGATCAAATCTGTAGGGAACTCATGCTTCCCAATAGACAAGTTTAACTGATGACAACCAACACCTGCTATCATCTCAGCTCCTGGGGAACTCACTCTAATAGGCATACTAAGGGTTTTGGTTGGCAATCCATGTTTATCAACGAATACCCTCGAAATAAATGAATGTGATGCACCAGTATCAAAAAGAACAAGAGCGGGTACTGAATTGATCAAAAACTTACCAATCACTGCCTCTGGCTCATTATAGACCTCCTCCACATTAACGTGGTTGACATGACCCTTTTGAAAGGGGTTTGGCTTGATGACTCCAGAATTCCCATTACCATTATTGCTCTCTGGGCATGCATTGGAGTAGTGGCCCATCTTTCTGCACTTGAAGCACTGGACCTAATTAAGGTCTCTCTGCACTGGCACATTCTGGCGGTTCTGGTTATTATTACCTCCATTACCATTACCATTGCCATTGTTGCCCTTGTGTCCATTATGATGATGGTGGCCATTATGATTGTGGACATTACCTCCATGATGATGATGCCCATTACCTCCATGGTGATGATATGAAGTGCGTGGCTTCTGCTGCGGTCCTGCATTAAACTTGTTGTTGCTATACTTCCTCTTGCGGTCTTCTATTGCCTGATGCTTTCCCTCAAGCACAATAGCCTTATCAACAAGCTCCTGATAATTACCAAAAGTGGCCACAGTCAACTGAACTCCCAAATCATCATTCAGGCCCTCCAAGAACTTCTCTTGTCTAGCTGCATCAGTGTTAACATCATTAGGAGCATAACGTGCAAGTTTGTTGAACTCCTCCACATACTCATTAACTGAGCGACCTCCCTGACGCAAGCTGCGAAACTCCTTCTTCTTTAGACTCATGGCGCCAGCAGACACATGTGCGGTGCGGAAAGCTGCCTCAAACTGCGCCCATGTGATAGTATCAATGGGATAGGTGACCAAGTAGTTGTCCCACCAAGCTGCGGCAGGACCCTCCAATAGATGTGAGGCAAACCTCACCCTCTCTGCATCTGTGCATCCAACGGTCTGCAGGTTCCTACCAATAGAACGAAGCCAATCATCCGCCATAATAGGTTCAGGGCTGCTAGAGAACCTCTGAGGATTCAACCTCAAGAACCTAGTGAGCATATCCATAGGTGGCGGAGGCGGTGGGTTGTTGTTGTTATTGTTGGCCAAACTCTAGGCAAGCAACTGGATCAACTGGCCTTGTCCCTCAAGTATCTGCCGCACATATTGCGGTGCATCATTGCCATTGCCATCATTGTTGCCTGCTCCTGCATTCCCGTCCCTAGGCTCACGTCTCGGCCGCATCTGGTGGGCAAGAATAGATAAGAAAATAGATAGAATAGGTCTAAAGGAATATAGATATTCTACCCATATGCATATTATGATCAAGGTAATATATATGAGGCAACAAAACATCATAACAAATAACACAAACAAGCATAACAATAATCAAACATATCTATATATATAGTCGAATAATTCCAACAAGATCCTAATTTAATAAACAAGCAAGATAACAATCAAGCAAGCAACCTAGTATCGTCATGCCACAAGCGGGCATAAACAGATACACTAACACGTTAATAGCGCAAATAAAACAAGATAGGTGGTGGTCTCAACACTAGTTCCTACCTAAGCTGGTCAGGATACTAGAGTGGTTGTCTAATGAAAGAGTAAGATGTAGACAAAGTGTATAGAATAAATTTAGACTCCTATGGCTTTTCTAATCCATTTTCTAGGGTCACGACCTACAGTCAACGCATTGCTCTGATGCCATCTGTAACGACCAAACCTCGAAGGATTTGAGTCTCTGTGCTTTACTGTGCTAGTCCCTGGATCGACTCGCTAGCACACACAATATAGATGAAAACCAGATATAGCAAGTGCATCATTTATAATAACGTATGATCCAGAATTTATAAAATATAACAATCTTCATAGCACTTAGCTAGCTTTATACTAATAAAAAGCGGAAAAGTAGCAGAATAATAACGATGAGTCCCATCATAGCCCACTGGCGATGTTGAGTGAAGACTCGCGACCCTAACGGTACCTTACTCCTCGTCTGAATATCCTGCAACATGATACGTTGCAGCCATATAGGTCAATACTTTGAATGTATTGACAAGTTACACCAGAAAAGATAATATAACAGACCTACATGTATATGCATAGTATAACAAAAGAAAGGCTGATGGTTATTTTGCAGAAAGCTAATTTTATCCTCATAGCTACCTAATAGTCAAGTTTTAATTTGTTTGCTACAGTACTTATATATGGTTGAATTGGCATCTCCAACTCCAACCTATTACCATTATTAAGTTCCCCATCAAGTTTTATTAAGTGTGTCATCTGTCAAGATCATCCAACAACTGTAATGGCCTAGCTGCTCAAAATTGTCCATAACCGGGGACACAGCTAATCATGATTAGTTTATAGACTCTGCAGAGGTTAGTACGCTGTACCCACTGGACCCAACCCGAAGATTGAGACGAAGTCTTTCAGAAGCAGTCACCTAGTCCCACAGGAGGCCCATCCCACCTATCATAGCTACATCAGCTGGCACATCCGGGTAAGGTTTCCACGACTGATCAACTAAGCCAGAGCCCATAATAGCCAGTGGTCGCACAAGGAAGCTACTAGTCACTAAGTCTGTTTGATCTTTTTGAACCTGGGCGGCATTCCACTTACATTCAAAGGGTAGAAACCATGATGTTCTTGAAACCACCCAACAATACCATATCCGCCCAGAGGTGTATTATATCCTGAATTACTACTCAATTTATTTTGTAGTAATCCTCACATAAACTCAATGAATACAGAAACCAATCCCCGTCTACATAGCATAGCAAAATATATCTAACACGATCTTCAATGACGAGGGGATATAGCTCAATAGCATAGCAATAATAATCTTCCTATACATGCATAATTCTCATAGGGTGATATAATACTACATGCATAGAAAAATAATAGGTAAAGGATGATCAACATGTAACTTGCCTTGATTCTGGTTCAGAAGGTCACATCCTGACAATAGTTTGCGTCGCACTCCGCACAATCTGCACGTTGCAAACAATCACACCAATCAATCACCACAATCAAATAACACCAAATAAAATCATCGGCAATAAAACAACTTGTTTAAAACCAAAGCATAAATAGCATGGCAGTAGGTATAAAATCATCTACATGCTGATACGATGACAACGCAAAAAGAATCAACTAAACCGGATGAACGGTTTGCAAAATATGGCCTCCGGTAGGTTAAAATAATCTGTTTTAAGAAAAAAATTAATTTTCGTAAAACTGAAAACTACTGGTTCTAACATGTTCTACTCATCAATACGAGATCACAGGAAAAAGAATTTCCTGAATCGGAGTTACGAGTAAAAAGATAAACGCGTTTCAAAATTATACCGAGAATCTCACAGAGCTAAAACAGATTAAAAACAGATTGAATTTCGTCCTGAAGCTGTTCATCAGGACTTGATGAATCGCTCGTGCGTGTGTTCTCACCACGAACAGCGGGGAAAAACAGAACCGTCTCGGTGTTGCTCCTCCGATGGTGCTCCGGTGGCGGTCGAACGGACTCCGGTGACGGCGCAAACTCCGGTGAACAGCTTCGCGAACTCCGGTGGAAACGGATGGACTCCGGCGATGCTCCGGCGGATGGGGCTCCGGTGATGGCGGCTCCAGCGAACTCGGACTTGGGCGGCGTTCTTCGGCGCAGCTCCTGGATGCGATTCGAGGCGGCGACGTGCGGTGCTCCTGGCGATTCTCAAGGCGGTTGAGGCTCCTAGACTTTTATTCCCTTGCGAGAAGAGTCCGGCTCGGTGTGGAGGTTAACATGGCCAGGGCTGGTCTCGGTCTCGGTCTCCTGGCCGAGTGGAGCTGGGGCGCGCTGGGGCTGGGGCTCGCTGCGTGGGTTGGCAGAGTCCGATGGGAGCTGGGCTCGTGGCGCGCTGGGACTCGCTGGGTGAGAAGGGGCTGTGGCGTTCGTGGCAGGAGCCTGGGAGCACGTGGGGCTTGAGGCAATGTGGGGCTGGCTGGCTAGCATGGTAGGAGCCTGGGGCTGCATGGTCAACGCTGCCAACCTGGCTCGATGGGGCAAGAGCCTGGGCGTTGCACAACACCTGGGGCTGGCTTGCCTCGGTGCTGGCCCGTGGTGGATTTTTTTTACAAAATGCAAAACATCCGCAAAATAAAAAATAAAAAATATATTTTCTAGCTAGGATAAATACCAGAAAACGTATAGTAAACTACTTAGAAAAACAGAAAAGATATATACTAATATATACGTTTACACTAAAATAGTATATATATATATATATATATTTTTAAAGAAAAACAAACAGAGAAAAATAGTAATGATATACGTATACAAAAATACATACATATGTATATTAAAAACAAACACATATAGTAATATATAATTATAGATATATATAGAGACATATATTAAAATCTAATATAGGTATATATATATAAGTATAAAATAAATATCCTAATAAATACTAAAGGAAACCTAGATCCACCTAACGCAAATTTTAAAAAATAGTTTTAATGCAATAGGCCACACAAATAGCATTTAAAAACTTAACTGAAAATAATTTCGGGCATTATAAAATTTGCGTAACCAAGACGATAACTCCAAATGACATTTTAAACATCATAAACTTTTTATTTCACACGGGAGAAGTCATATTATCTCCACTCAAATAAATTGCCCGAAGTTGCAAAATGAATAAAATTCTCAGAAGAGCAAATAATGTATAAAAATATGAGATGCATATGAATGATCTATTAACATCCGAATTTAGGAAAGTTGGGATGTTACACTTATGGATTTGAATATTCATGCCACATTAGAGAATATTACATGGATAAATATGCTAGGTAGCACTCCACATCAAAAATTCCGTTTTATCATTTACCTACTCGAGGACGAGCAGGAATTAAGCTTGGGGATGATTGATACGTCCCAACGTATCTATAATTTTTGATTTTCCATGCTTATTATATTATATGTTTTGAATGTTTTATATGCATTTATATGTTGTTTTATATTATTTTTGGGACTAACCTATTAATCTAGAGCTCTAGTCAGTTTCTGTTTTTTTTTCACGTTTTTGAATATTATAGATAAGGAATATTAAACAGAGTCCAAACGGAATAAAATCTCCGGAAAGATTTTTCTTGGACCAGAAGACACGGAACAGACTTGGAGTAGGGGGCAAGGAAATTTTGAGAAGGCCAGAAGCCTGCAGGGCGCGCCTTGGGGGGTGGCCGCGCCCCCTGGCTTGTGGGCCCCCTGCAGGTCTCCTAACCCTAATTCCTGGCCTATAAATTCCCAAATATTCCCGTATCACCAAAAAGAGCAACGAAAATACTTTTACGCCGTCGGAACCCTCTGTTCCCGAGAGATCCAATCTCGGAGCCTTTTCTAGTAATCTGCCGGAGAGGGAATCGATCACGGAGGGCATCTACATCAACTCCATTGCCCCTCCGATGATGTGTGAGTAGTTCACCATAGACCTATGGGTCCATAGCTAGTAGCTAGATGGCTTCTTCTCTCTCTTTGATCTTCAATACCAATGTCTTCATGGTCTTATGGAGATCTATCATGTAATACTGTTTTGCAGTGTGTTTGTCGAGATCCAATGAATTGTGAGTTTATGTTCAGATTATCTATGAATATTATTTTAGTCTTTCCTGAATTCTGATATGCATGATTTCATATCTTTGCAAGTCTCTTCAAATTATTGGTTTGGTTTGGCCAACTAGATTGGTAATTCTTGCAATGGGATAAGTGCTTAGTTTTGGGTTCAATCTTGCGGTGTCCTCACCAAGTGATAGTAGGGGTAGCGAGGCACATATTGTATTGTTGCCATCAAGGGTAAAAAGATGGGGGTTTCACCATATTGCTTGAGTTTATCCCTCTACATCATGTCATCTTACTTAATGCGTTACTCCGTTCTTCATGAACTTAATACTCTAGATGCAGGCAGGAGTCGGTCGATGTGTGGAGTAATAGTAGTAGATGTAGAATCGTTTCAGTCTACTTGATACGGACGTGATGCCTATATGCATAATCATTGCTTTAGATATCTTCATAATCATTTGTTTTTCTATCAATTGCTCGACAGTAATTTGTTCGCCCATCGTATTATTTTCCTTTATGAGAGAAGCCTCTAGTGAAACCTATGGCCCCCGGGTCTATTTTCCATATTATATTTTCAGATCTACAAACCAAAAATACCAAAAATATATTCCTGCAATTTATTTACTTTTGTTTCCGCAATATTTTATATCTATCTCTATCGGACCTCATCCTTGCAAATAAGGATGAAGGGATTGACAACCCCTTTATAGCATTGGGTGCAAGTGTTTGATTATTTGTGTAGGTACTACTATTGGAGCCTTGCTTGTTCCTCCTACTGGATTGATACCTTGGTTCTGAACAAACTGAGGTAAATACTTATCTACTTCGGTGCATCACCCTTTCCTCTTCAAGGGAAAACCAACGCAAGCTCAAGAGGTAGCACTGGTCCAGGAAGTGGATCAGGAGGTCACAAGCCTGCCAGGCGTGGCCACCCCCTGGTCGCGGCCCTGTGGCTTGTGACCTCCTCGGGAACCTTCCTAACGTGATTCCAATGCTAAGTACTCCTATAAATACCCAAACCTTCGAAAAGAAACCAAGATCGGGAGTTCCGTTGCCACAAGCCTCCAGAGCTACAAAAGCCCAATTGGGAGCCCGTTCCGGCACCCTGCTAGAGTGGGAAACCATCACCGAAAGCCACATTCATCGTCCCGATGGTCTCCATGATAAGGAGGGAGTAGTTCACCCTCGGGGTGAGGGTATGGACGAGTAGCTATGTGTTTGATCTCTCTCTCTCTCTCTCTCTCGTGTTCTTGAGATGGCATGATCTTGATGTATCGCGAGCTTTATTAATATAGATGAATCATATGGACTTTTACCCTCTCTATCTTCTTGTGATGAATTGAGTTTTCCCTTTGAATTTTTCTTATCAGATTGAGTCTTTAAGGATTTGAGAGCACTTGACGTATGTCTTGCGATGGGATATCCGTGGTGACAATGGTGTGTTCTATTGATCCACTTGATGTAGGTTTTGGTGGTCAACTTGCGGGTCCTGTGACCTTTTGAATCTATGCATAGGGGTTGGCACGTGTTGTCATCTTGACTCTCCAGTAGAAACTTTGGGGCACTCTTTGAAGTTCTTTGTGTTGGATTGAACATGATGAATCTGAAATTGTGTGATGCATATCATGTAATCAAGCCCATGGGTACTTGTGGTGACATTGGAATATCTAGGTGACATTAGGGTTTTGGTTTATGTGTATCTTAAGGTGTTATTTTAGTATGAACTCTAGTGATGTTCGTGACACTTATAGGGATAGCTCATAAGATTGATCAGAAAAGATAACTTTGAGGTGGTTTCGTACCCTACAATAATTTCTTTGTTTGTTCTCCGCTATTTGTGACTTTGTCAGAAAAGCGAACTCTTTGTCGCACGTGAGGGATTTATATATGATTCAACTATGTTAGTATTGTTGGGAGAACTTGCACTAGCGAAAGTATGGACCCTAGGCCTTGCTTCCAAGCATTTATACAACATTTTTCTCGCTGTTTACTGTTTTTACCTTGCTGTTTTTATATTTTCAGATTACAAAAAACCTATATCTACCATCCATATTACATTTGTATCACTATCTCTTCGCTGAACTAGTGCACCTATACAATTTACCATTGTATTGTGTGTGTCGGGGAGACAAGAGACTCTTTGTTATTTGATTGCAGGGTTGCTTGAGAGATATCATCTTCATTCTATGCGTCCTACGGATTGATAAACCTTAGGTCATCCACTTGAGGGAAACTTGCTATTGTCCTACAAAACTCTGCGCTTGGAGGCCCAACACGAGTCTACAAGAAGAAGGTTGTATAGTAGACATCAAGCTCTTTTCTGACGTCGTTGCCAGGGAGGTGAGTGCTTGAAGGTATATCTTTAGATCTTGCAATTAAATATTTATTTTATGTTTTTCACTAGTTTGGTTTTATAAAAGAAAACTACAAAAAAATGGAATTGAGGTTGCCTCACATGCTTCATCTTTTCAATGTCTTTCGTGAAAATGATGGAAAGGAAAATTGTGATCAATTGTTAGAAGAAGAAGTTATTAAAATGTTTGGCACTAAATCTTTGAGTGATGATCATGATTGGAATGTTGTTAGTATGAATTGTTTGAATATCCATAGTACTAATGATGATTGCACTAGTCATGATAAAAATATTTCTTATAAGCATGTCAATTTTTGTGGAGTGCATAGAGTTTGTGAAGACACTCCTAAAAGGGAAGATAGATTATGTAAGAGGCATAAGTATTTAGAACCTAAATGGTTGCAAGAGAGGCTATATGTTTGTACTGAAAGACAATATTTCTCGCCGTCCTTGTGAACTTTGCAATGAAAGTGGTCATTTTCATTTCCAATGGGGATTATTTCATGATCGAATTGCGTCCAAAAATTGTGATAACCTCATTACCCTCGAGCATCATACTGAACTTAGTCTATTTTTGGGGTATGAAGAAATGAAACATAAAACTAAGGATGTTCCAGATTGGGTTCTGATGAAAATGATTGATTTTGATCTAAATGAAATCTATATGTATTGTGTGGTAAATTGCATTGAGAATCCTTATATTACCAATTGCTTAAAGACAAGAAAACAAATAGAAGATGAAGAGAATACTAATAAAGGGGAAGAGATTTCCCAATATCCTCCTATTTTTCTTATGATGAATAAGGTAACGAGGAGGAGCTTTTTATTCAACCAACCTCTTCAAAAAGAAGCTTGGAGGAATCAAATAAACCCACACATAACATGGTGAAGAATAGGAAAAGAAGGAAGAGTAAAGGTAAAGAGGCATCTCTCCCAAATAATGTTGCTCCCATTATTGATAGGCCTCATGAGAATGAATAAAAAATAGTTGTCGAAGATGATACACCTGAGGATGATTTTGGTATGCCTATTGCTTGTTGTGATAATTATAATTGGGAAGATAATGATACTTCTTATAATCTTGAAAATATTTATGGCACCAACTTGGAGGATGATGATAATAATTGCTATACTATTGGTGCTATTCATACTATTGAAGCTCTTAAGACGTCAGCAATGGAGCGGAGCATGCCCGAGTGGTCTGGATTATCACCGTTCTTGTATAAGAGGTGCCAGGACTGACATCGGCCGCCCACGCAACATGTAGGAGCGCAATGGGTCATGGGCCCATGAACCCTGCACGCTTAGGATTTAGACCAGTGGGCTGGCCTCTCTGTTGAGTCTAGGTGGGGCTGCGACGTGTCGATGTTCCGAGGCCGGACATGACCCATGAAAGTGTGTCCGACCAGAGTTTATCGAGCGTGACGGGAAACTTGGTGCACCCCTGCAGGGATGAAAATTTAACTATTCAGATAGTCGTGTGCACTGTTACAGGACGACTTGGAGTTATGCCCCGATCTTATACAACTACAACTGTTACTTAACTGGAATGTTTGCTCCAGGATTGCTTCCCCGCAAGGAGTCGAGGAAGGATCTATGGGCGTGACTTCAATTAATATTGGTGCAACAATATGACTATTAATTGTGTTACTTGCTCTACTCTCGTCTATTGCTGCAAGACCCGTGAAGATGCTAGTCTTCGATAGGACTAGGACTTCTCTCTCTATTCTCGCATTGCTGCAGTCAGTCCACATATAACCCTTCCTTTAATACTGATGCATACTTAGCATAGTTCTGATGTCAGTCTTGCGAGTACTTTGTATGAGTACTCACCGTTGCTTTGCTCCCCCTTTTCCCCCTCGATTTATTGTTGCGACCAAATTATGGAGCCCATGAGATGGCGTTCCCCGCCGCCGACGACTGCTACCCCGACGGTGCCTACTGCTACGTGGAGGCCACTATCGACCAGGAGTAGTTTAGGAGGTTCCCAGGCAAGAGGCCTCGCCTCGTTCGATCGCAGTATATTTTGTGCTAGCCTTCTCTAAGGCATTATCATGTTTCATGTTTGTACTTAGATATTTGTTGCTTCCGCTGACTCATGTGTTTATCGAGCTTCTGTATTCGAGCCCTCGAGGCCCCTGGCTTGTAATATGAAGCTTGTATGTTATTATTTGTGTATAGAGTTCCGTTGTGATATATTCCCGTGAGTCCTTGAGCTTGGTCGTACGCATTTGCATGTATGATTAGCGTACGATCAAATCGAGGCCGTCACAGGATGCCCAAGAAGGCATCCCCTCTTTCGTCTTCAACATTATCGGTATATCTTACTTGGAGCTATATTTTTATTCGTAACATAATATGAGTTTTTCTTGGAGCGTCATTTTATTTTTTTGTTCTCTATTAGGTGTTATTTATAATCTTGTTTTCAATAAACAGTTCCAAGAATTGCATTAGGATGCTTGCATTGCATGCTTTGATTGGTGTTGTGTAAAAACAGAAACTGGTGTTGTAGTGTTTGAATTTTCATATTTTACTCGAACATGAAAATTCTCTGAAATTTTTACATGGTGTTGTCATATACATTATATAGCATGTCGTAAATTTTAATAATTGTTTGAGTTACATAAGTACATTGTTTTCATAAATTGCTACAGACTGTTCTGTTTGGACAGATTGTTGTCATAGTTTTGTTATCTACTTATCCTATAGTTTGCATAGCCTATATTGATAAATATAAATAGTGGAAATGATAGTAAACAGTATATGATGTTTGAAAATATTATGCAACTTTTCTTGGAAGTACATAAATAGTTGATTTATTATTATGTGCACTAACCTATCTCACAGTTCTTTTCAAGTTTTGTGTGGATGCTCTTTTTGAGAATAGGTGAAACCGGGATACGAGAGGATTGAACAAGATACAAAAGCTCAAGCTTGGGGATTCCCAAGGCACCACAAGTAAATATTTCAAGAACTTTCAAGCATCTAAGCTTGGGGATGCTACGCATCCCACCTCTCTTCGTCAACTATCGGTTAGCCTATGTTGAGCCTAAATTTTTATTCGTTCACATGATGTGTCCTATTCTTGGAGTGCTATTTTTATTTTGCTTGTTGTTAAATAAAATACTAGATTTGAAAATATTTATTAAGAGAGAGAGAAAGTCCTCACATAGCTACTTAATTGTTTGACTACTCATTGATCTTCACTTGTATGTTTTGGAGTAGTTTTGTCATTTACTTTCGTGCTTCACTTATATCCTATGAGTAAATGGTTGAATGAATTGAATATCATAAATCTGAAGTTAAATATGCTTCATATACTTATCCCATGGGGAGTAAGGACTCCACACATAATAAGTATATGTGGTAAAATTTATTGAAAGTTAGCAAACACCGCATTGGTCACTTGAACAATTCATGAAAGAATATTGAAGGAAGAGAGATTTCACATATAAATATACTATCTTGGAAATCTTCTATGATTGTGAATAACCGTTAATTATTTTCAAACTTGAGCAAATTAGTTTAAGTTGGACAAGGAAGACAACGTAATTAGTTATGCTTGTGTATATTTGTATATAAGTTATATTGTTATGGATCCTCCAACACGTGGTGCTTGCTTCCACCTCATACTAGCCAAAAATTCTGCACCAAGTAGAAATACTACTTGTGCATCCAAACACCCTTAAACACGAAGTTGTTCCATATGAGTCCATCATACCTACCTATATGAGGTATTTACCTACCATTCCAAGTAAATTTGCATGTGCCAAACTCTAAACCTTCAAATAATATTCTGTTTTGTATGCCCGAATCGCTCAATATAGTGACTAGTGGCTGTTAGTGTCTTCCATGCTAGGTGAGTTGTTCTCACGATATGTGTTGATCCATTATCATTCACGAGAAAGTGGCTGGTATTCGGGATGCCCAGTCCCATGTTCAAAAAAATCAACTCAAAATATAATGAAACAAAACTCCCCCAGGATTCTTGTTTGTATGGACGGTACCCGTGGATTTGGCTCGCTGTGGAGTGTGATTGATTGGTGGATGGGGAGTAAAAACTTTACCATTCTGTTTGGGAACCTCCTATAATGTATCTAGCATGGAAGATACCGAGATCTCTCGGTTGTTATGTTGACAATGAAAGCATACCGCTCAAAATTGTAATTCATCTCTGTTTTAAAAGCTTGAGCTCTAGCACCTCTCCAAATCAATGCTTCCGTCTATGAAGGGCATATCTTTTCCTTTCTAGTACTTACCTTTATACAAGAGTCATGGTGATATTCACCACTTCCTATATTTCGCCTTTTTCTCTTGCAAAGCATCATGTGGTGGGGAAAGATCCAAGCATATATGGCCATTCAAATATATTTGATCATGAATTATTATTGTTGACAATTATCTATATGATAAATAAGTTGGGAGGCGAAACTCCAAGCCCCTATATTTCCCTGTGTTCGACGGATGCCATTTGCTCTAAAAATATGCTTTGAGTGTTAGCAATCATGGAAGACTATATGTTAGTTGACTATGTGGAATTTTCTAAATGAAAAGCTCTTACATAGACCCTTCCTGAAAATAAGATGAATTCCAATTGTTTGGTGACTGAAAGCATAGTTTGTTAGTTTTCAAGAAAATTTATGGTCTATACTTTAACATGTGAATAGCTTGTTACTTCATCATGAGAAGTTTTATGAGATGAGTTATTGTTTATGATATATAATGATCCTAGAAAAAAGTGAGTGAAATTTCCGTTGATCAAACTTGTGCACTTGCTAGCATACATAGTTCATAAATTGTTTCTTTTATCATTTACCTACTTGAGGACGAGCAGGAATTAAGGTTGGAGATGCTGATACGTCTCCAACGTATCTATAATTTTTGAAGTATTCATGCCATGTTTACAAGAACTTTATATGATTTTGGTATGATTTTATTAGAACTAACCAGGACTGACGCTGTTTTTAGCAGAATTAGCATGGTGTTGTTTTTGTGCACAATAAAAGTTCTCGGAATGGGATGAAAATTTATGGAGAATATTTTTGGAAAATATAAAAAGTACTAGAAGTGGAACAGGAGGTCACAAGCTTACCAGGCGCGGCCACCCCCTAGCCGCGACCCTTTGGCTTGTGACCTCCTCGGGAATCTTCCTCACCTGATTCGAACGCTAAGTACTCCTATAAATACCCAAACCTCCGAAAAGAAACCTAGATCGGGAGTTCCGCCGCCGCAAGCCTCCAAAGATACAAAAAACCAATCGGGAGCCCGTTCCGTCATCTTGCCGGTGGGGGAAACCATCACCGGAGGCCATCTTCATCATCCCAACGGTCTCCATGACGAGAAGGGAGTTGTTCACCCTCGGGGCTGAGGGTATGTACGAGTAGTTATGTGTTTGATCTCTCTCTCGTGTTCTTGAGATGGCACGATCTTGATGTATCGCGAGCTTTATTCATATAGATGAATCATATGGAGTTTTCCCCTCTCTATCTTCTTGTGATGAATTAGGTTTTCCCTTTGAAGTTTTCTTATCAGATTGAGTCTTTAAGGATTTGAGAACACTTGATGTATGTCTTGCGATGGGATATCTATGGTGACAATGGGGTGTTCTATTCATGCACTTGATGTATGTTTTGGTGGTAAACTTGCGGGTTCCGTGACCTTGGGAATCTATGGATAGGGGTTGGCACATGTTGTCGTCTTGACTCTCCAGTCGAAACTTTGGGGCACTCTTTGAAGTTCTTTGTGTTGGAGTGAATATGATGAATCTGAAATTGTGTGATGCATATCGTATAATCAAGCCCATGGGTACTTGTGGTGACATTGGAGTATCTAGGTGACATTAGGGTTTTGGTTGGTGTGTATCTTAAGGTGTTATTTTAGTATGAACTCTAGGGCTGTTCGTGACACTTATAGGGATAGCTCATAAGATTGATCGGAAAAGATAACTTTGAGGTGGTTTCGTTGTTGGGTAACGTAGCATAAATTCAGAAATTTTCCTACGCATATTCAGATCTTCCTATGGAGAGACCAGCAACGAGAGAGGGTTGAGTGCATCTTCATACCTTTGAAGATCGCTAAGCGGAAGCGTTGCTAGAACGCGGTTGATGGAGTCGTACTCGCACCTCCGCGATGTGATTCCGATCTAGTGCCGAACCACGACACCTCCCGTTCAACACACGTGCAGCCCGGTGATGTCTCCTACACCTTGATCCAGCAAGGAGGAGGGAGAGGTTGGGGAAGATCTCCGGCAGCACGACGGTGTGGTGTCGATGGAGAGACGAGGTCTCTCGGCAGGGCTTCGCCAAGCACCGTGGGAGAGGAGGAAGAAGGGGGGCAGGGCTGCGCCGAGGGAGATGGAAAACTGTGTGTAAAACAGCCCCAAAACCCCCACTATATATAGGAGGAGGGGAGGGGGGGTGCCACCCCTAGGGTTCCCACCCTAGGTGGTGTGGCAGCCCCCCTAGATGGGAGGTGTGGCGGCCAGGGCAGGGGGAGGGGGTGGCGCACCCCTAGGTGGGCCTTAGGCCCACCAGCGCCTAGGGTTTCCCCCCTCTCCACCTCCCGCGCCTTGGGCCTCCTTGTGGGAGGCCCACCAGCCCACTTTGGGCTGGTTGCCCTCCCTCTTTTGGCCCATGCTACCTCTTGGGGCTGGTGGCCCCTCCCGGTGGACCCCCGGAACCCTTCCGGTGGTCCCGGCACTTTGCCGGTGGTGCCCGAAACATTTCCGGCGTCCAAACCCATCCATCCTATATATCAATCTTTACCTCTGGACCATTCCGGAGCTCCTCGTGACGTCGGGGATCTCATCCGGTACTCCGAACAACTTTCGGTAACCTCGTATAATAATTCCCTATAACCCTAGCGTCATCGAACTATAAGTGTGTAGACCCTACGGGTTCGGGAGACATGCAAACATGACCGAGACACCTCTCCGGCCAATAACCATCAGCGGGGTCTGGATACCCATGGTGGCTCCCACTTGCTCCACGATGATCTCATCGGATGAACCACGATGTCAAGGATTCAATCAATTCCGTATACAATTCCCTTTGTCTGTCGGTATAGAACTTGCCCGAGATTCGATCGTCGGTATACCTATACCTTGTTCAATCTCGTTACCGGTAAGTCTCTTTACTCGTTCCGTAGCATGTCATCGTGTGACTAACTTCTTAGTCACATTGAGCTCATGATGATGTTCTACCGAGTGGGCCCAGAGATACCTCTCCGTCA
Source organism: Hordeum vulgare subsp. vulgare (assembly GCF_904849725.1). NCBI lineage: Eukaryota > Viridiplantae > Streptophyta > Magnoliopsida > Poales > Poaceae > Hordeum > Hordeum vulgare. The sequence goes on from NC_058519.1 coordinate 482,614,654, forward strand.
CGCGGAGTGACAAATCCCGATCTCGATTCGTACCAACCCAACAGACACTTTCAGAGGTACCCGTAGTGCACTTTTATAGTCACCCAGTTACGTTGTGACGTTTGATACACCCAAAGCACTCCTACGGTATCCGGGAGTTGCACAACTCACGGTCGAAGGAAAAGACACTTGACATTATAAAAGCTTTAGCATACGAACAATACAATCTAGTGCTCTTCTTAGGATTGGGTTTTGTCCATCACATCATTCTCCCAATGATGTGATCCCGTTATCAATGACATCTAATGTCCATGACCAGGAAACCATGATCATCTATTGACTAACGAGCTAGCCAACTAGAGGCTTGCTAGGGACACATTGTGATCTATTTATTCACACATGTATTACTGTTTCCTCTTAATACAATTATAGCATGAACAATAGACGATTATCATGAACAAGGAAATATGATAATAACCATTTTATTATTGCCTCTAGGGCATATTTCCAATAGTCTCCCACTTGCACTAGAGTCAATAATCCAGTTACATTGTGATGTATCGAACACCCATAGCATTATGGTGTTGATCATGTTTTGCTCGTGGAAGAGGTTTAGTCAGCGGGTCTGCAACATTCAGATCCGTGTGTACTTTACAAATCTCTATTACTCCACTCTAGATGGTCCTGGATGGAGTTGTAGCGGCGTTTGACGTGCTTCGTCTTCCGGTGAAACCTGGGCTCCTTGGCTATGGCAATGGCCCCAGTGTTATCACAGAAGAGTGTCATTGGACCCGACGCGCATGGAACCACTCCAAGGTCGGTGATGAGCTCCTTCATCCAAATTCCTTTATGAGCCGCTTCTGAAGCAGCTATGTGCTCCGCTTCACATGTAGATGCTGCCACGACTTCTTGCTTGCAGCTGCACCAGCTCACTGCCCCACCATTCACAACATATACGTATCCGGTCTGTGACTTAGAGTCATCCGGATCTGTGTCGAAGCTAGCGTCAACGTAACCCTTTACGACGAGCTCTTCGTCACCTCCATAAACGAGAAACATTTCCTTAGTCCTTTTCAGATACTTAAGGATATTCTTGACCGCTGTCCAGTGTTCCATACCGGGATCACTTTGGTACCTCCCTACCAAACTTATGGCAAGGTTTATATCAGGTCTGGTACACAGCATGGCATACATAAGAGAGCCTACGGCTGAAGCGTAGGGGACAGAACTCATCTTCTCTCTATCTGCTGCCGTGGTCGGTGACTGAGTCTTACTCAATCTCATACCTTGGAAAACTGGCAAGAACCCTTTCTTTGAGTTTTCCATATTGAACTTCTTCAATATCTTGTCAAGGTATGTACCTTGCGAAAGACCTATAAGGCGTCTCGATCTATCTCTATAGATCTTGATGCCTAATATGTATGCAACTTCTCCAAGGTCCTTCATTGAAAAACTCTTGTTCAAATAGGCCTTTATGCTCTCCAACGTTTCTATATTATTCCCCATCAACAATATGTCATCCACATACAGTATGGGGAAAGCTACAGAGCTCCCACTCACTTTCTTGTACAGATAGGCTTCTCCGTAAACCTGTATGAACCCAAACGCTTTAATCACTTCATTAAAGCGAATGTTCCAACTCCGAGATGCTTGCACCAGCCCATAGATGGAGCGCTGGAGCTTGCACACTTTGTTAGCACCCTTAGGGTCGACAAAACCTTCTGGTTGCATCATATACAACTCTTCCTTAAGGTTCCCGTTAAGGAATGCTGTTTTGACGTCCATTTGCCAAATTTCATAATCATAAAAGGCGGCAATTGCTAACATGATTCGGACTGATTTCAGCTTCGCTACGGGAGAGAAAGTCTCTTCGTAGTCAATTCCTTGAATTTGTCGAAAACCCTTTGCGACAAGTCGAGCTTTATAAACGGTCACATTACCGTTTGCATCAGTCTTCTTCTTGAAGATCCATTTATTTTCTATGGCTCGCCGGTCATCGGGCAAGTCCACCAAATTCCATACTTTGTTCTCATACATGGATCCTATCTCGGATTTCATAGCTTCAAGCCATTTGTTGGAATCAGGACCCGCTATTGCTTCTTCATAGTTCGAAGGTTCACCGTTGTCTAACAACATGATTTCCATCACAGGGTTGCGGTACCACTCTGGTGCGGAGCGTACCCTTGTGGACCTTCGCGGCTCAGTAGTAACTTGATCCGAAGCTTCATGATCATTATCATTAACTTCCTCTTCAGTTGGTGTAGGCGCCACAGGAACAACTTCCCGTGCTGCGCTACTATCCTGTTCGAGAGGGGGTGTAATTACCTCATCAAGTTCTACCTTCCTCCCACTTACTTCTTTCGAGAGAAACTCTTTCTCTAGAAAGGATCCGTTCATGGCAACAAAGGTTTTACCTTCAGATCTAAGATAGAAGGTATACCCAATAGTTTCCTTAGGGTATCCTATGAATACGCATTTCTCCGCTTTGGGTTCAAGCTTTTCTGGTTGAAGTTTCTTCACATAAGCATCGCAACACCAAACTTTAAGAAACGACAACTTAGGTTTCTTGCCAAACCATAGTTCATACGGTGTCGTCTCAATGGATTTAGACAGTGCCCTATTTAAAGTGAATGCCGCAGTTTCTAATCCGTATCCCCAAAATGATAGCGGTAAGTCGGTAAGGGAAATCATAGATCGTACCATATCTAATAAAGTGTGATTACGACGTTCAGACACTCCATTGCGTTGGGGTGTGCTAGGTGGCGTCAGTTGTGAGATGATTCCACACTTCCTTAGGTGTGTGCCAAACTCGTGACTCAAATATTCTCCTCCACGATCAGATCGTAGACACTTAAGTTTTCCGTCACGTTGATTCTCGACCTCACTCTGAAATTCCTTGAACTTTTCAAACGTCTCAGATTTGTGCTTCATCAAGTAGATATACCCATACCTACTCAAATCATCGGTGAGAGTGAGAACATAACGATAGCCACCGCGAGCTTCAACGTTCATTGGACCACACACATCAGTATGTATTATTTACAATAAGTCGGTTGCTCTCTCCATTATCCCTGAGAATGGGGTCTTAGTCATCTTGCCCATGAGGCACGGTTCGCATGTGTCAAATGATTCGAAGTCAAGAGACTCTAATAGTCCATCAGTATGGAGCTTCTTCATGCGCTTAACGCTGATATGACCAAGGCGGAAGTGCCACAAGTATGTGGGACTATCATTATCAACTTTACATCTTTTGGTACTCACACTATGAATATGCGTAACATCACGATCGAGATTCATCAAGAATAAACCATTCACCAGCGGAGCATGACCATAAAACATATCACTCATATAAATATAACAACCATTATTCTCTGACTTAAATGAGTAGCCGTCTCGCATTAAGCAAGACCCTGATACAATATTCATGCTCAAAGCTGGTACTAAATAACAATTATTAAGGTTTAAAACTAATCCCGACGGTAGATGTAGAGGTAGCGTGCCGACGGCGATCACGTCGACCTTGGAGCCATTCCCGACGCGCATCGTCACCTCGTCCTTGGCCAGTCTCCGCTTATTCCACAGTTCCTGCTTTGAGTTGCAAATGTGAGCAACGACACCAGTATGAAATACCCAGGAGCTACTACGAGCGCTGGTAAGGTACAGATCAATAACATGTATATCACATATACCTTTAACGTTGCCGGCCTTCTTGTCCGCTATGTATTTGGGGCAGTTCCGCTTCCAGTTACCCTTTCCCTTGCAATAGAAGCACTCAGTCTCAGGCTTGGGTCCATTCTTTTTCTTCTTCCCGGCATTTGGCTTACCGGGCGCGGCAACGGCTTTGCCATCTTTCTTGAAGTTCTTCTTACCCTTGCCCTTCTTGAAACTAGTAGTCTTGTTGACCATCAACACTTGATGCTCTTTCTTGATTTCTACTTCTGCAGACTTGAGCATCGAGTACAACTCGGGAATGGTCTTCTCCATCCCTTGCATGTTGTAGTTCAGCACAAAACCTTTGTAGCTTGGTGGGAGAGACTGGAGGATTCTGTCAGTTATAGCATCATCCGGAAGTTCGACTCCAAGTGAAGTCAGATGACCGTGTAACCCAGACATTTTGAGTGGAAATTGTCAGGGGGATAACCCCGGGGTAGGCTCATCAAGCGTGCTCCTTCATTTCCGGCTCAAAGGACATGAACAGATACAATTTCCTAAGGCCCAAGTCTTTTGGCCGGCTAGGCTGCGCCTACCGGCTAGGGGACAAGGCGGCCATCTCTCTGGCCGGCCAGGCAACCCCTGCCGGCTAGAGTCGAGGCGGTCACCTCTTCCGGGCCGGCCTGGTCCAGCCAGCCGGCTAGGAACGAGGTGGCCGCGCCCAAGCCGGCTGGCCAAGCAGGCTAGCCGGCCGGGGATCACAAGTCACATCAGATCGTAGGTCAGGATGAGACCTTACGATTAAAGGTAGCTACGCGTCAGCAAAGGTACTGGATCGGGGTGTCTCGCAGGTACGAGCATTGGTGGCCACGCCGCTGACCTACCCCGACTATGATCCATCACCTAGCATAGTGTCGGACCGTCGCACTCCCACTCCATTACTGCACTCGGCGTGGGGAACAGCGGACGCGGTTGTACTACCTGCCCATGACGAATCTTGCTGGACGACGCTCGATGTATAGCGCGTGCTCGGTGTCAACCTTACACAAGAGCTTCATTGGCCAGCCGGGGGGTCCCACTGCCAATCGAGACCATGCAGCCGGCGGGCCCCTCAAGCGACAAGACAAGACTCTCGTGGGCCCCTGGCCAGCCGGCGAGGCTGCCAGCCGGGTCCCACACTTGTACCCTTTATCCATATTGTAGGCCGGCGGGTTCGTCTACAAAACCCCCCGGTCACCCTCCATGCAGAGGGTCGGTCGAACAACACTTCACACCCACCAACCATAGAGAGAGAGGAAGAGACAAGCCGGCTGCTCCCCTCTTCCTCCTCCCAACACAGCTCGAGGAGCGACATTGTAATCCATTCTTACACATCAAACACTCCGGCACGACTAGGGGTCTTATCTCTACGGAGAGCCCTGAACTTGGGTACATCGTGCGTTCCATGCTTGTACCAACCTCGTTCCCAGCGCCCTCCTTTGTCCCTTCGGTTCTCACCGACTTTAGCCTACCTATGGCATATGTTATGAGTATTCACGGACATTTGGCGCCCACCGTGGGGTCAATCGCGGCATCGTCTGGTTTTACGCGCTGGGCGAGGCCTCACACCTACACCACCGGATGCATCGCGTCCGGATCGGTTTGCATGCCCGTGGAGCCCGCTTTCGACGAGGAAACACCGATGATGATCGACGTCCCCGTCCGCGATGCGGATTCAGACGAAGATTCTGATGATGAGATGCTTTCTAGCGTCGTCGTCGCTGCTATGGAGAACCTCAGCGTTCTCTTTAGCGACCTATGTCTCGACGACGGTCCGCGCTACTTCGGCGAGGACTTTGACGTTGAGGCGCTCTACGCCAACTTCAGTAGGCTCTCTATCGCTGAGATGCGTGCCCATGACGTATATCCCAGCAACGTCCTCGTCTTCGACAGCCCTCCGCCGTCGTGGGGTTCTTCACCCCATACCACGTCGCCGCCATCTCCAACATCGTGGAAGTGATGGTTATCGGCGTTGGCACCAGCGCGGCTCATTTCAAGATGTCAGCAGACGCTGGTGAGCCCGCTGCTGCCACCGCTGATGCTCTTCGGGACGCCATCGCTGACCCGAAGACACCCGTCGTGGCTTCTGCGAACCCTAGGGACGCCCGAGCCTCACTGGAGGAGGCTCGCAAGCGTATCTTGGAGGAGGGTATTTCCGTCGCCTCGGCAAAGCGACGGATGGAGGCCACGCATCGCGAGTATAACTCCGCATACGGCCTCACTCCGATTTCTGAGGCCCCTAGTCGGCTTGGATCGGTCCGCAGCCGCGTCCAGTACATTGCTGAAGTCCTAGGCGGCGATCTGCCCACCTACGAGACCCCTGCGGCTAATATGCGAGCGGCGTAGGCGGCCATGGAGGAGATGGCGAGCCTGGAAGGCGAGGAGCGCGCTTTCCAGGAGAAGCGGGTCAAGGATCTCCTTGACGCCGCCAATCAGCAACACACTCGGCTTGACCCTGAGCAAGCCCAGTCAGAGTCTCCGGGACCCAACCCCGGAGCACGCCGCAACCCTAGCGGTCACCATCACGCAGAAGGATCTTCCTCGCATCGCCCTTCCGGCCGGAGGGGCGAGGGAAGCCAAGACCGGCGCTCCCAGCGCCAGAGCGAGCACACTTCGGGCAGGCACTGTGGGGGCGACGAAGGCGATTTGGAGTGTGAGATTCTTCACCCAGGAAGAACTCATGTCTCTGGTTCGTGAGGCGTCTCCCCTCTCGCCACTCGGATTGGCACTCGCACCTCCCAGGATGATCGGGACGTCCGCAAGCGTCTCATCGTCCTGGCCCAGTCAGCCCTCCTGGAGGAAGACGGCCCCGTCGGTCCGTCCTGCTTCGGCCCCCGGATCCGAGGGGAGCCGTTCCCCCGAGGTTTCACCTTGCCTCGGGACACACCCAAATACAATGGCACGGCCAAGCCAGAGGACTGGCTGATCGACTACACCACGGCTGTCGGCATTGCCAGGGGCAACAAGCGCGTAGCGGTCCGCTACGTGCCACTCATGCTGGCCGGCTCAACTCGGACTTGGCTTAACAACCTTCCGGCTGACAGCGTCAACTCCGTGGTGGACTTCGAGGAGGCGTTTGTCCGCAACTTCACTGGCACCTACAAGCGCCCTGGCCGGCCTCGCGAGCTGGCCATGTGCGTCCAGAAGCCCGACGAACCCCTTCGCAACTACGTCACCTGGTGGACACAGCTCCGCAACTCCTGCAAGGGGGTGCATGAGGTACAAGCCATCCAGTACTTCATCGACGGTTGCCGAGAAGACACCCTCCTTAAGGACAAGCTTATGTGCTCCGAGCCCACCTCTCTGGCGGTGCTCATGGCCAAGGTGGACAAGTACGCCACGGCCGACTCGGCGATGCGCATCAAGGTGACCGCCTCGGACAAGGCTGTCCCTACACCGGCTACTCCTAAGCCAGCTGGGGATAACTGAGGCGGCCAGAACAACAATAAGCGCAAGGCGGATCAGATGGATTCGCGCTCCAACAGTAAGTTGGTAGCCAACATGGAGGGCGAGACGTCGGCTCCTCAAGACGGCCCTCCGCGGAAGCATTCCAACAGGAACAACACCAACTGGCTGCCCAGGCAGTCCTTCGAGCAACTGCTCGACACCCCCTGCAAGATGCATTCTGGGGCGCAGCCGTCCACCCATACCCTTTGACAGTGCAGCTTCGCACGCCGGCTGTCGCAAGGGGATGGCCTGCCGGCTCCCCAGGTGCGTAGGCGGCGCCTCGCGCACCGGCTCCTGGTCCTGCTCCGGCTCTGCCGCCGCCGCCTCGCGACGATGGCCACCTCCATGACGACTACCCTCATCAAGATGGAGCATTCGTCGTCTTCACCAGTGAAGGCGACGACAAGCACAGCCTGCGCCAGAGGCGACGCGAGGTGAATGCCACGGTTCCCCCGGTTCCCGAGTACATGCATTGGTCTAACAAACCAATCACATGGAGCCGGGTGGACCATCCTGCGGTGATGCTCAACCCGGGCTCATACGCGCTCGTCCTTGACCCCACCTTCGCCTCCAAGAGGCTCACCTGCCGATTCTCCCGGGTGCTGGTCGATGGCGGCAGCAGCATCAACATCCTCTACCTCGACACTCTCCTCAAGCTCGGGCTCAAGGAGACGGACGTCCTGCCGACCAGTACTGTCTTCCACGGCATCGTGCCTGGACAGTCCTGCTCGCCCATTGGAAAAATCCAGCTGGACGTCCTCTTCGGCGAGAAAGCTCACTTCCGCCGAGAGCCCATATGGTTCGAGGTAGTGGACCTCAGCAGCCCGTATCACACGCTGCTGGGCAGACCGGCTCTGGCCAAATTCATGGCTATTCAGCACTACGCCTACCTGAAGATGAAGATGCCGGGTCCCAAGGGCATCATCACTGTTGCTGGCGACTACAAGAAGTCGCTCGAGTGTGCCCAAGATAGCAGCCGCCTCGCCGACGCCCTGGTGATCGATGAGGAGAAGCGGCAGATCGACCGGCTTGTGGCCCAGGCTACTGAGCAGCCGATGATTCCTTCTCCTCCGTCCCAGTCGGCCGGCGAGGTCTCTTTCAAGCCGGCCAAAGAGACCAAGCAGGTCCCACTTGACCCTGCCAACCCCAAGCAGTGCATCACCATCGGGGCTGGCCTCAGCCCCAAATAGGAAGGCGAGCTCGTCGACTTCCTCCGTGAGAATCGACATATCTTCGCATGGTCCCCCAAGGACATGTCGAGTGTTCCGAGGAAGTACACCGAGCACAAGCTTCACATGAGACCGGATGCAAAGCCGGTGAAACAACCTTTGTGCCGCTTCGCCGAGGGGAAGCGACGCACAATCGGAGAAGAGATCACCCGGCTCCTTGCAGCCGGCTTCATCATGGAGGTTTTCCACCCGGACTAGCTCGCTAATCCAGTCCTGGTGCTGAAGAAGAACAATACGTGGCGAATGTGTATCGACTACACTAGCTTGAATAAGGCCTGTCCGAAGGACCCTTTCACGTTGGCTAGGATAGATCAAGTGATCGACTCCATTGCAGGCTGCGAATTGTTGTCGTTTCTGGATGCTTATTCAGGCTACCATCAAATCAAGCTGGATCCAACTGATCGCGTGAAGACCTCCTTCATCACGCCCTTCGGGGCCTACTGCTACACCACCATGACGTTCGGTCTGAAGAACGCTGGTGTGATGTTCCAACGCTGCATGTAGCAGTGCCTACTGCCACAGATCGGCAGAAACATCCACATCTATGTGGATGACATCGTCGTCAAGATGAAGCAGCACTTCAGCCTCCTCGACGACCCGCGGGAGACGTTCGCCAACCTGTGCGAGTACAAGATCCGGCTCAACCCGGAGAAGTGCGTCTTCGGGGTTCCAGGCGGCAAACTCTTGGGGTTCTTCATGCCCGCTCGTGGCATCGGGGCAAACCCCGAGAAGATCGACACCATGAAGCGGATGGTACGGCCGGCTCGGATCTTAGACGTCTAGAAGTTCGCCGGCTGCCTGGCGTCCCTTAGCCGGTTCGTTAGCCCGCTTGGCGAGAAGGCCCTTCCACTCTACCAGTTCATGAAGAAGATGACGAAGTTCGAGTGGAATGACCAGGCGGACGAAGCCTTCCGCGACCTCAAGCGGGTCATCTCGAGCCTGCCAATCTTGGCAGCGCCGGGTGAAAGGGAACCCATACTCATATACATTGCAGCGACCACTCGCGCGGTTAGTGTAGTGTTGGTAGTTTAGCACAAGGAGGAAGGAAAGGCACTGCCAGTGCAGCGCCCTGTCTATTACCTCAGCGAGGTCTTGTCCGCCTCCAAGCAGAACTACCCACATTATCAAAAAATGTGTTATGGTGTTTACCTTGCTGCGAAGAAGTTGAAGCAATACTTCCAAGAGCATGCCATTACTTTGGTGAGCACAGCTCCACTTTCAGAGATCATGGGCAACCGTGATGCAACTGGCAGGCTTGCCAAATGGTCCATCACCATGGCGGACCATGATATTCGGTACGAGCCCCGCACCACCATCAAATCTCAGGTGGTGGCCGACTTCTTACTCGACTGGGCCTAGACCCAGTTCGAGCCGCCGCTTCCAGACTCTACACATTGGCGCATGCACTTCGACGGCTCGAAGATGCGAACGGGTCTGGGAGCCGGCATCGTCTTGACGTCTCCGAAAGGGGACCAGCTCAAGTATGCTCTCCAGATCCACTTCGCCGCCTCCAACAACGTTGCTGAGTACGAAGCACTGGCTCATGGCCTCCGGCTCGCCGAGGAGATTGGCATCCGGCGGCTCATATGCTTCGACGATTCAGACTTGGTGGTACAACAAGTTTATAGCGAATGGGACGCCAGGGACGCCCACATAGCAAGCTACCGCTTCCTCATCCAGCAGCTCAACGGCCCCTTCGAGGGCTGTGAGTTCCACCACGTTCCTAGAGCAGACAATGAGGTGGCCGATACACTGGCAAAGATTGACTCCATGAGACAGGCTATTCCGGCCGACATCTCCCACAAGCAACTCCATAAGCCGTCTATCAGGCTGTCTCCCGAGTCGGCATCGATCTTCATGCCGGCTGACTCCATGGTGCAAGCGTCGTCGGCTATGCCAACTACGCCGGTTATAGCTCATGTGCCGGCTACGCACGACATGCCGAATCCAGTAGCGGAACCGGCTGAGCCCACGGTGCAAGCGCTGTCGGCTCCACCAGCTACGCCGGCTACAACTCCTGTGCCGGCTACGCTGGCCATGCCGACTCCAATAGCGGCACCGGCTTCAATAACAACTCCCGCTCCGCCCTGCCTCGAATATTGTCGTCTCGATACCTAGTGGGTGGACGTCATGGAGGTAGACAGCAAGCCAGTTGCCGTAGCAACACCAGAGACACCTCGTCTCGAGTCCACGACCGCTGCTCCATCAAGCTCGGGGGCTGCAGAAGCCCCTAACAGTCAGGTCAAGGCAGAGCCAGCCCTTGTGTCAGCTCCGTCATGGGCTCAAACTATCTTGGCCTTCCTCCTTCACGGAGAGCTTCCTCAAGACGAGGCGGAGGCGAGGCAGATCCAGCGCAGGTCTGCAGCTTACGCCATCATCAATCGCGAGCTGGTACGGCGCAGCGTGACCGGCGTGTTCCAACGCTGCGTCAAATCAGAAAAGGGACAGGAGATCCTAAGAGACATTCACCGAGGGGAGTGTGGGCATCATGCCGCCTCTAGAACCCTGGTGGCCAAGGCGTCCCGCCACGGATTTTAGTGGCCCACGACCCTCGAGGAGGCCGTGGATCTGGTCGACAAATGCAAAGGCTGCCAGTTCTTCAGTGCAAAGAGCCACATGCCGCCTTCGGCCCTCAAAACCATCCCCCTATCATGGCCGTTCACCGTCTGGGGGCTGGACATGGTAGGACCCTTCAAGACGGCTCATGGTGGAATGACCCATCTCTTGGTAGCCGTCGACAAATTCACCAAGTGGATTGAAGCCAGACCTATCAAGAAGCTTGATGGCCCCACGGCCGTCAAGTTCATCACGGACATCTCTGTTCGATATAGCGTCCCCCACAGCATCATCACCGACAACAGCACCAACTTCGCCAAAGGCGCTCTGGCGCTCTATTGTTCTAAGGTAGGTATCCGGATCGATTTGGCATCAGTGGCACATCCCCAGTCGAATGGCCAAGCGGAGAGGGCCAACGGCCTGATTCTGGCCGGCATCAAGCCAAGACTCGTGGCACCACTTGTCAGATCGGCCGACTGCTGGATCGAAGAACTGCCGTCTGTGTTCTGGAGCCTCCGCACCACGCCCAACCGGTCAACCGGCTTCACTCAGTTCTTCCTCGTATACGGGCCCGAGGCTATTATTCCCACGGATATCGAGTTCGACTCGCCACGGGTCACCCTATACACGGAAACGGACGCGAAGGAAGCAAGAGAAGACGGGTGGACCTCCTCGAAGAAGCAAGGGATTTGGCCTTGAGCCGGACGGCCATCTATCAACAGAAGCTGAGATACTACCACAGCAAAAAGATCGAGCCTCTCTCTTTCAGAGAGGGAGATTTGGTCCTCAGAAGAAACCAGCGCACTGCCGGCTAGCACAAGCTCTCATCCCCATGGGAGGGAATCTTCATCATCAGTAGGGCGTTGCACAACAACGCTTACTACTTGATCGATGCCCAAAAGCCAAGGAAGCGCAAGAGGGACGACTCCGGCCAGGAGACGGAACGTCCATGGAATGCGGCATTGCTTCGCCCGTTCTATTGCTAGAAGGCAAGTATCAAACAATGGAAAGAGCATGCATATGTATCTTTCTCCCTGGTTATGGATCCTCAATGAATGCAATAAAAAGAGCATGCCTGCTTCTTTTTATCGAGAGTACTCACTCTGTGTATGCCCCTTGTCGGCTTCAATAAGCCCCGGGGCTACACTGTGTATGCCCCTTGCCGGCTTCAATAAGCCCGGGGCTACACTACGTACGCCCCTTGCTGGCTTCAATAAGCTCGGGGCTACGCTGCGCATGCCCCTTACTAGCTTTAACAAGCTCGGGGGCTCGCTAGCCGCTCGGACGCCTTCCGTATATTGTAGAAGAACACATAGTGTAAGCCGGCCGATCCCTGGTCACCTCGTACGAGCTTGCGGACTGGCTCCGGCCGTCTGGCTTGCGAGGTGACGCCAGGTAAGGCGGATGCATGCAAAGTTTGACTACAAAAGGGTCGCCGGCTTGGGCCGGCTCGATCAAATTTACGATCTCATTCAGGCCGACCTCTGCTGGTTTATGTCTTAATCTTTAAGTCTTGATGGCTTCGAAAAATCTAAGTCTTGTGTTCTAAATTCAGAAACCTCGACCCAGCCACAGACCGGCTCCCGGCTGTCAGGCTTGCGGGGTGGAAACATAGGAATACAAGGATTGGAGAAAAAGGAGTCAACCAAGAATCAAAAGATAAAGATATAAAACGACACGCATGGCAATACGAATATAATGCTGAATACATACATTCAAAATGCATTGGCCCACGGCCCACATTCATTACATCCCCTAGTGGGTGGAACAACAAAAAGGACACCGGCTACGGTGCTGCAGCCTCATCGGTCGCCCCGGCCGCTGCTCCTGAAGTGGTGGCTTCACCATCCCCGGCTACTCCCGAGGCGGTTGCGCCGTCTCCTTCGCGAGCGCTCCCGGCTCCATCCTCACCAGAGTTGGCGTACGCTGCACCGCTGGAGGCGGCAGCAGAATCCGTAGCGCGGGCCGCCTCGCCGGAGCTGCCATCGGGGTCATAGGGTTGAAGGCCGTGCAGATCCTCAAGGATCACACCGCCATCTTCACCCTGCTCCAAAACAAAATCGTCCCAAGCGGCGTAATCGGCGATGCTGCTAGCCCTCACATGCAGCGCCTCCTCCACGCCGTGCAGCTCCGCCTCCGAGCCATCACGCTGAGCGACGAGCTTGCCCAAGTCCAGGTTCCGATACCAGGACTTGGCCAAGCGCAGGGCCATGTAGGCTCCAGCGCGCACAACAGAAGCGCGCCAGGCATCCAGACATTCCTCGCCAGTTGCAAGCCAGCGGGCGAGCCGCCTCATCGACGCCGGCTCCACGCCATCCGGCCACAAGGCCGCCACCATCCACGAGCCTGCAACCTGGAGCTGAGCCACAGACTCGCCCAGGGCATGCAGGCGGGCCCGGATGCCCGCCCCAATCTCCTCCACGCTCCAGCCGGAGGTAGTATCTACATCCTGCCCAGCCGCGCGGCGCTCCTCACGGCTCACCTCGACGGCAGTTTCGGCTGCGACCTGGGTCACAGGGAAGAGGCATGAGACAAGAAAACAAGGGTGCAGTAAGAAGAGGAGACGGCCAAGAAAGCTGAAGACAAAACAGAAAAGAGAGACTCATGATGGAAGGCGCCATCGGTCTCATGGGCGCTCTCGAGGACTTCGAGTTCCCGCACCTTGCTCGCATGAGTAAGGCGGGCAACCTCTTCCTGGAGAGTCGCCGCAGACTCCAGGGCCTTGGCCAGCTGCGACTGCATCTGGACAAGAGCCCCCTCCTTCTCCCTCAAGGCGGCGTCCTTGAGGGCCATCTCCTTGAGATGATCCGGCGCAAGGCGGTCCACGTCGGCAGAGTAGGAGGCCTCCTTCTCCTACAGCGTGTCGCACAGCTGCTCTAGCTCAGCCCGGCTGGCCGCCTCGAGCTCCTTCTTCTCCGCCTGGAGAAGAGCTAGATACTCCTGGAGCCGGTCGCTAGCGCCTGGCAGAGCGTCCCGCTCCATGGCGACCTCGCCCAGCTAAACTTTAAGCTCGGCGATCTGGCCATCAGCTGCCAGATGCTGAGTCCGCAGCTCGTTATAGGCCTACGCCTAAGCATCATAAAGCTCCTGCCATAAAAGCAAAGAAGAAGTAGGATTAAGATTCGCCCTGGTTAAAACCTAACCAGCCCGATTCTCGGGGGCTACACCCAGTGGGTGCGCTAGCGCGCCCCCACTAAAGAAGCACAACAGGATAAAAAGTCCAAAGAGATTCGGCCCGGCCGATGATCGGCCGACCCGATTCTCGGGGGCTACACCCAGTGGGTGCGCTGTCGTGCCCCCACTGACGCAAGAAGAGGAAAAAGGAGAAATTCAAAACCGAGATAAGGCACTTACCCTAGTGCGGGCCTCTAGGCGCTCCATGTCACCGCACACCACGCGGGTCGACTGCTCCACCTTAGACCGACCGCTGGTAAATAGCGACACCAGCTCCGGGACACCGGTGAGCGCAGTGCCGCCGGGCATTCGTGCGCGTGCCAAGTTGGCCGCCCGCCATGACTTCATGGGCCGGCTCCCAACCTGGCCTCCAGCTCCCGGCGCAGCCGGGACGTGGTGGGGAACGACGATGGCACCGGCTCCGTGTGCCGGCTCGACAGCCGGCTCCGCCAATATCACGGCCGGTGCCGCCTCCTCAGCGGGAGATGGATGGGCCGCATCCGGCGCATCCATGGCCACCCGTGGTGCATCAGGGGCCGCGTTCAGCGCGTCCAGGATCAGCTCCTGCGCGTTGGGCGCCGCTTCGGCCTTGGGGAGTCGAGGATCGTCTCCATGTTCACCGGCGCCGAGGCATCCGGCTCGGAGGGCTGGGCCCCCTCAGCCCTCGGGGCATGCCTGGAAGCCGCTTCGCTAGCTGGCTCCCCCGTGCGAGCATGTGCGGAGGGGTCATGTCTAGCCTTCGCACGCTTCTCCGCCGGCTTCTCGGCCCGGCTGGGGCGAGGCTGGTCCACGGACGTCTTCTGCACGGCCACGTCCCATCGGCGCTTGGACTCCGTCTCAAGCTCCCTCTGGGCAGCATCGACTGCTGCCCAGCTAGCCCGCTTGGCTACGGAGGCGGTGTCTTCCTCCACATTCTCCGCCTCCCTGTCGAGCAAAGTTCTTAAGGAACCAAGCTTCCCATGCGATACATGAAGAAAAGGGGGAGGGAATCTTACCCCGCAACCATAGGCACCTGCCTCCGGCCAACACCACGACGCTTCTTGGCGCCGCCTGCTCGTCGACCGCTTAGGAGCCGGCTTGGATGCTGTGGCACCCTTGCCCTTCCTCCCGGCCGCCTTGTCGGCGGCGGTTGCCCCAGCCCTTTGACGCCGACCGCGCGCCAGTGGTGGGCTGGTGACCTCCTCCACCCCGTCTGAGTCCTCCGGGAAGGCTGCACCACAGAAGAATGAGGGAGTCTCATCATCGTCCGTCCAGTCTGCGACGGAGGGCCGTGGGTACTCACCAGACGGCTCTATCCCTTCTGACTCCAGGGCGTTCTCCGAGCCTATGGAGGAGTCTGAGCGAGACTCAATCACGCCCTCGTCCTCAATCTCCAAGGCGTCGGACACATCCACGTCGGGAGCGGGCGGACGGAGGGATCCCTGCAGATTAACGAATAGCTGCGAAAAAGCATTCAACCGCCGGCTCAGCGAGATGGACGGTTGCAAGACGAACAGTAAAGAACAAAGAGACCACTTACCATTGGAGGTGGACGGGACCTGTTGAAGGGGGTCATCCCCCACGTCCATTCCCCGCCGTCGTCCATGTGGGTGGTGGAGATCAGGTTCACCCTTTGCACTACCGCGCCAGGGGTGAACCTCTTGGTCGACAGCCGGCAGGGATCATGCCGGCCGCTCATCTGGCAGACCAGATGTGGCCACCTCTACAGCGGCAGGATCCGGCGGGCCACCATCGTGGTGAGCAGGTCGCGGCCCAGAAGGCCGCTCTTCTCCTAGATCTCGAGGTGGGCACAGATCAGCGCCACCTCGGGAATCGGCTTGGGGGGTCTTCGCCGCCCAATTCAACCTCGTCGGCGGGTCGATGTTGAACGTGGGCATGTTGAGGGCGTCCTGGGCGGGGTTGGCGTTCTTCACATAGAAGAAGCCCTTCTGCCACTACTTGACGGATTCCTGCAGTGGCATCTGGGGGAAGCCCGACTTCGAGCGGTGATGCACCAGCGCGGCTCCGCACGGCGTCATCGGGCATGGTCCCTTGAGCTTCTCCACCTCGGACTTCTCCATGGCGATGGATTGCTGCTAGAAAAAGAACAAGCTGCACCACAGATCGACGCGGGGCTCGATCCCCACATAGCCCTCGCACAGGATCACGAAGGCCGACAGCTGCAGTATGGCGTTCGGCGCCAGGTGATGCGGATGCAGGCCAAAGAAGCGAAGCCACTCGGAGAAGAAGGCGCTGGCCAGAAGCCCAAAGCCCCGGTAAATATACTCGGTGAAGACCACGACCTCTCCCATGGCAGGTGTGGGAGCGGTCTCGGCGCCAGGGAGTCGCACCAACATGTGGGAGGCTGGGGACAACAGCCGGTGATGACGGAGAGCCTCGATGTGCTCTTCGCCGACCTCGTTGCCGAGCCAGGCTCCCTGCAACGACGCCTTCGGCAACGAGGACCTTTTCGAGGAAGAGCCGCCGGCCATGGCTGCGGGGAGCTAAAACTCGAAGGGGCTAGTGGCTTTGCGGCGACAAAGGCAAGGAAGACGAAGAAGATGAGCTCTTTCTCTCTGGGCACAGGGAGGAAGAGAGCGTGGATGCAGGGCGAGAAGGGGGCGAATGGGCTCCTCAAAACCCCCGCATCCCATTTAAACCCCCACGAAGCATCGCGGGGAGGGGATTCGGTGCATGCGGGACCCCCACTAACCCCGTGTATTACGGGCGGTAACGCTTCCCTAAGCCCAACTATCGCGGAGTAAATCCGCAGAGGATCTCTCGCGCGAGGGCCGAGGGGGCGTCGTGGCAGGACCCCGGGCCCAGGCCCGGTCCCGTCACCAGTAATCACCATCATCACGCCAGGCGGGGCCTGGCACGTGGCGCTCTTTGGGCGACCTACGAGAAAGCCGAGGCGTCGCTTCGAAGCCAGCTAGTTTCGGAGCCGGTGCCCCTCGTCACGAATGGCGGCAAAAATACCAAGACAAATCATCAAGCCAGTGAGGCCGCCCGCCCGCAGGTGGCAGGCCTCTCCAGCTTTGGGGACTACTGTCGGGGGGATAACCCCGGGGTAGGCTCATCAAGCCTACTTCTTCATTTCCGGCTCAAAGGACATGAACAGATACAGTTTCCTAAGGCCCAAGTCTTCTGTCCGGCTAGGCTGCGCCTACCGGCTAGGGGACGAGGCGGCCATCTCTCTGGCCGGCCAGGCAACCCCTGCCGGCTAGAGTCGAGGCGGTCACCTCTTCTGGGCCGGCCTGGTCCAGCCAGCCGGCTAGGAACGAGGCGGCCGTACCCAAGCCGGCTGGCCAAGCAGGCTAGCCGGCCGGGGTTCACAAGTCACATCAGATCGTAGGTCAGGATGAGACCTTACGATTAAAGGTAGCTATGCGTGAGCAAAGGTACTGGATCGGGGCGTCTCGCAGGTACGAGCATTGGTGGCCACGCTGTTGACCTACCCCGGCTCTGATCCATCACCTAGCATAGTGTCAGACCGTCGCACTCCCACTCCATTACTGCACTCGACGTGGGGAACAGTGGAGGCGGTCGTACTACCTGCCCATGACAAATCTTGCTGGACGATGCTCGACATACAACGCGTGTTCGACGTCAACCTTACGCAAGAGCTTCATTGGCCAACCGGCTGGTCCCACTGCCAATCGAGACCATGCAGCCGGCGGGCCCCTCAAGCGACAATACAAGACTCTCATGGGCCCCTGACCAGTCGGCGAGGCTGCCAGCCGGGTCCCACACTTGTACCCTTTATCCATATTGTAGGACGGTGGGTTCGTCTATAAAACCCCCCGGTCACCCTCCAAGCAGAGGGTCCGTCGAACAACACTTCACACCCACCAACCACAGAGAGAGAGAGGCAGAGACGAGCCAGCTGCTCCCCTCTTCCTCCTCCCAACACAGCTCCAGGAGCGACATTGTAATCCATTCATACACATCAAACACTCCGGCAGGACTAGGGGTCTTATGTCTACGGAGAGCCCTGAACCTGGGTACATCATGCGTTCCATGCTTGTACCAACCTTGTTCCCAGCGCCCTCCTTTGTCCCTTCGGTTCTCACTGACTTTTGCCTACCTATGGCATATGTTGTGAGTATTCACCGACAGAAATGATGTTAGGAGAAGCCACAAAGCTCTTAGACAACATCATGACGAACTACTCTCAATGGCACACTGAAAGGTCACCTACTAGTAAGAAGGTACACGCTATAGGGGAAATTAACTCAATGAGTGATAAGATGGACGAGTTAATGAATTTGGTTGCTAGTTGAAGTGCTCCTTTGGATCCTAATGATATGCCTTTGTCTTCTTTGATTGAGAGTAGCAACGCTAGCTTGGACGCTAATTTTGTTGTTAGGAATAACTTTGGCAACAACAATTCTTTTAGAGGAAACTATGTTCCTAGGCCTTTTCCTAGTAACTCCTCTAGTTACTTTGGCAACTCCTACAACAATACTCATGTAAATTACAATAGATTACCCTCTGATCTAGAGAGTAATATCAAAGAGTTCATCAACTCTCAAAAGATTTTCAATGCGTCCATAGAGGAAAAGCTACACAAAATTGACGATTTGGCTAAGAGCGTTGATAGAATTTCTAGTGATGTTGATGCTTTGAAAGTTAGATGCGTTCCTCCCAAAATCAACATGGATGAAACTTTGAAAGCTATGCGTGTTTCCTTGATTGAGAGCCAAGAAGGAACCGCCAAAATTCATGCTAGACATGAATGGTTTAAAAAGGCGTGTTCTCGTGATGAGAATCACGAAGATCTTAAAGTGCTTGGTGTGACTCCCATTGAAACTTTGTTTTCTTGTGTCAAACCTAATGATTATGGGGCTGGATATGAATCCACTTTGGTTGAAAAGTGCCCCAATGATTCCGAGTCCATCTATCTTGATGCTAAAAGCATTAAAAGTGGAGTAGAAGATGTTAAAACTTTGAGTAGTAATGAAATTACTACTGTGGATTTCAAGGAATTCAATTATGATAGTTGCTCCTTGATTGATGCATTTCTTTGATGCAATCCATGTTGAACTATCCACACGCTTATAGCCAAAACAAGGCCTTTACCGATCATATCGTCGAAGCTATGATAAAATCTATTGAAGAGAAACTTGAATTGGAAGTCTCTATCTCTAGAAAGCTTCAAGATGAGTGGGAACCTACCATCAAAATCAAAATAAAAAACTATGAGTGCAATGCTTTGTGTGATTTGGGTGCTAGTGTTTTTGCGATTCCAAAGTCTTTATGTGATGTTCTGGGTTTTAATGAGATTGAAGAGTGTTCAATTAATTTGCATCTTGCTGATTCTACTGTCAAGAAACCCATGGGAAGGATCAATGATGTTCTTATTGTTGCAAATCGGAACTATGTACCCGTGGATTTCATTGTGTTTGACATTGGTTGCAATCCTACTTGCCCTATTATTCTTGGTAGACCTTTCCTAAGGACTATCGATGCTATCATTGATATGAAGGAAGGGAATATTAGATTTCAATTTCCTTTAAGGAAGGGCATGTAACACTTTCCTAGAAAGAAAATAAGATTACCTTATGAATCCATGATGAGGGCCACTTATGGTTTGAGCACGAAAGACGACGATACGTGACTATCGCTTTTATGCCTAGCTAAGGGTGTTAAACAATAGCGCTTGTTGGGAGGCAACCCAATGAATTTATATTTTTTCTTTCTGTTTTTTTGCGTCTACACCATCAAAATTCTGTTGTGATTGTGTTTTTGTGTTTGAGCCAAGCAAAACCTTTATGATTAGTCTTGGTAATGGTTGTTTGATCCTGCTGGAAAAAGACAGAAACCTTTCGCTCACGAGATGATTTTTCATTTTATTCAGAAAGAGATTTTGAGTTGATTATTTTTGCTGCTGATTGATATGCATTTTCCCCAGGCCGTCGTAATGTTTCAGATTTTTTGAGGTACGAGAAGTATACGAAGTATACACATTTCTACAGACTGGTCTGTTTTTGACACATTCTGTTTTTGTTGAGTTGGTTGCTTGTTTTGATGAAACTATGGTTAGTATCGGGGGGGTACTAGCCATGGAAAAGTGAGAATACAGTAGCTCAACACAAATATAGATGGAATTCAAGTTTGCTACAGTACCAAAAGAAGTGGTAGTTTGTTTTCTTGTGCTAATGTTATCACGAGTTTGTGTTTAAGTTTTGTGTTGTGAAGTTTTCAAGTTTTGGGTGATGTTCTCATGGACGATGAGATAAGGAGTGGAAAGATCTCAAGCTTGGGGATGCCCAAGGCATCCCAAGCCAAATTCAAGGACACCAAAAAGCCTAAGCTTGGGGATGTCCCGGGAAGGCATCCCCTCTTTCGTCTTCAATTCATCGGTAACATTACTTGGAGATATATTTTTATTCACCACATGATATGTGTTTTTTCTTGGAGCATCTTGTATCGTAGGAGTCATTTATTTTTGTTGTGTCACAATTATCCTTGCTGCACACCTTTTTGAGAGAGAGAGAGACATGCACTCATCGTGATTTTTGCTAGAATGCTTATAGTGCTTCACTTATATCTTTTGAGCTAGATACTTTTGCTCTATGTGCTTCACTTATATCTTTTAGAGCACGTCGGTGCGTGATTTGGTAGTTGGCTTATGCTATGAAAGTAGTCCCAAATGTGATAGGTACCCAAAGAGGATGCAAAAACCTCCATATTCATGTGCATTGAGTAGAAAGAGAAGTTTTGATTCCTCTCAAATAGTTTTGAGACGTGGATTTGGTAATATTAAGAGTTATGTTAGTAGGACGTTGTGAATATAGAAATACTTGTGTTGAAGTTAGTGATTCCCGTAGCATGCACTTATGGTGAACCGCTATGTTTGGAAGTCGGAGCATAATTGATCTATTGATTGTCATCCTTTGTGTTGAGGTCGGGATCGCGCGATGGTTTACACCTACCAACCCTTCCCCTCGGAGTATGCATTTATCACTTTGTTTCGATTACTAATAAAAAATTTCGCAATAAGTATGTGAGTTCTTCATGACTAATGTGATTCCATGGTATAGATGCACTTTCACCTTTCACCATTGCTAGCCTCTCTAGTGCCGCGCAATTCTCGCCGGTGCACAAACCCACCATATGCCTTCCTCAAAACAGCCACCATACCTACCTACTATGGCATTTTCATAGCCATTTCGAGATATATTGCCATGAAACTCCCACCGTTCCGTCTCATGACTTGTGTCGTCACTCTCATATTGCCATTGCATGATCGTAAGATAGCTAGCGAGATGTTTTAACGTCATACACCATGCTAGATCGTTGCACATCCCGGTACACTGCCGGAGGCATTTCCTATGGACTCATCATCATTGTGATCTTTGAGTTGTGAGTAAATAAAAGTGTGATGATCATCATTATTAGAGCATTGTCCCATGTGAGGAAATAAAAAAAAGAGGCCAAAGAGCCCAAAAAAAAAGAGAAAAGAAAAGAAAAGAAAAAAAGAGGCCTAAGAGCCCAAATGAAAAAAGAGAGAAAAAGAGAGAAAGGACAATGCTACTATCTTTTTCCACACTTGTGCTTCATGATAGCAGCATGTTCTTCATGATTGAGAGCTTCTTGCTTTGTCACTACCATATGCTAGTGGGAATCTTCATTATATAACTTGGCTTGTATATTCCAATGAAGGGATTCCTCAAAATTGCCCTAGGTCTTCGTGAGCAAGCAAGTTGGATGCACACCCACTAGTTTTCCTTTTGAGCTTTCACATACTTATAGCTCTAGTGCATCTCTTGTATGGAAATCCCTACTCATTCACATTGATATCTATTAATGGGCATCTCCATAGCCTATTGATATGCCGAGTCAATGTGACCATCTCCTCCTTTTTGTCTCACAACCACCACCACACTCTATTCCACCTATAGTGCTATATCCATGGCTCGCGCTCATGTATTGCGTGATAGTTATAAAAAGTTTGAGAAAGTAAGAGTGCGAAAACAATTACTTGGCCAATACCGGGGTTGTGCATGATTTACATTAGTTGTGTGAGGATGATGGAGCATAGCTAGACTATATGATTTTGTAGGGATAACTTTATTTGTCCTTGTTATTTTGAAAGTTCATGATTACTTTGCTAGTTTGCTTGAAGTATTACTGTTTTCATGTCAATAGCGAACTATTGTTTTGAATCTTACGGATCTGAACATTCATGCCACGTGAAAGAAGTTGCAAAGGACAACTATGCTAGGTAGCATTCCACATCAAAAATTCATTCTTTATCACTTCCCTACTCGAGGACGAGCAGGAGTTAAGCTTGGGGATGCTTGATACGTCTCCAACGTATCTATAATTTTTGATGGTTTATGCTATTATCTTGTCAAACTTTGGATGTTTTGCATGCCTTTTATATATTTTTTGGAACTAACTTATTAACTCAGTGCCAAGTGCGAGTTCCTATTTTTTCCATGTTTTTGACCCCTTCAGAGGAGATTTTGAAACAGAGTCCAAATGGAAGAAAATCCACGAAAAGATTTTTTCTGGAATGGAAGAAGATCGGGGAGCTTGGGAGCCAAGGCAGGGCAGCCCCAGGGGCCCCACAAGCCCCGACCTTGCGGACAGGGGGGCCGCGCCATCCAGGCTTGTGGGCTCCTGATACGTCTCCAACATATCTATAATTTTTGATGGTTTCATGCTATTATTTTGTCAAACTTTGGATGTTTTGCATGCCTTTTATATATTTTTGGAAGTAACTTATTAATTCAGTGCCAAGTGCCAGGTCATGTTTTTTCCATGTTTTTGACCCCTTTCAGAGGAGATTTTGACACGGATTCCAAACGGAAGAAAATCCCCGAAAAGATCGGGGAGCTTGGGAGCCAAGGCAGGGGAGCCCCATGGGACCCACAAGCCCCCACCCCGCGGCCAGGGGGGGCCACGCCATCCAGTCTTGTGGGCCCCCTGGACGCCCTTTGCCCTAGGTCTTTCGCCTATATATTCCCATAAATTCCAGAAAAAATCAGGAGATCATCGCAATCACTTTTCCGCCGCCGGAAGCTTCTTTTTCCGCAAGATCCCATGTGGGGCACGTCCTAGTGCCCTGCCGGAGAGGGGATTCAGACATGGAGGGCTTCTCCGTCAACACCATGACCTCTCCGATGATGCATGAGTAGTTCACCATAGACCTACGGGTCCATAGCTAGTAACTAGATGGCTTCTTCTTTCTCTTGGATCTTCAATACAAAGTTCTCCATGATCTTCATGGAGATCTATCCGATGTAATCTTCTTTTGCGGTGTGTTTGTCGAGATCCGATGAATTGTGGATTTATGAGCAAATTATCTATGAATCTTATTTGAGTTTCTTCTAATCTCTCTTATGCATGATTTCATATCCTTGTAATTCTCTTCGAGTTGTGGGTTTTGTCTGGCCAACTAGATCTATGATTCTTGCAATGGGAGAAGTGCTTGGTTTTGGGTTCATACCGTGCGGTGACCTCACCCAGTGATAGAAGGGGTAGCGAGGCACACATCATGTTGTTGCCATCAAGCGTAAAAATATGGGGTTTTAATCATTGGTTTGAGATTATCCCTCTACATCATGTCATCTTGCTTAAAGCGTTACTCTGTTCGTCATGAACTCAATACAATAGATGCATGCTGGATAGCGGTCGATGCGTGGAGTAATAGTAGTAGATGCAGAAAGTATCGGTCTACTTGTCTCGGCCGTGATGCCTATATGTATGATCATTGCCTTAGATATCGTCATGACTTTGTGCGGTTCTATCAATTTCTCGACAGTAATTTGTTCACCCACCATGATACTTGATATTTTAAGAGAAGCCTCTAGTGAACACTATGGCCCCCAGGGTCTACTCCACACCATATTTTCAGCCTTACACTTTTTTACTTCGTTGCACTTTCCGCCTTCAGATCTCACTTTGCAAACAATCTTAAAGGGATTGACAACCCCTTTGAAGCGTTGGGTGCAAGCTTGTTTGTGTTTGCGCAGGTACTTTGGACTTGACGAGACCCTCCTTCTGGACCGATGCCTTGGTTCGCAAACTCAGGGAAATACTTACTCCTCCTGTGCTGCATCACCCTTTCCTCTTCAAGGGAAAAACCAACGCAAGCCCAACCTCTGTCAACGTGTCAATTTGTGGCGCTGTTGTCTATGGGATAGCAGAAGAATTTCTGGCGCCGTTGCCGGGGAGGAAGATCAAGTCAAGAACTCATCCAAGTAGGTGTCACAAACTCATCTCTTGCATTTACTTTGTTTGCCTGTTTCATCTCGTTTTCCTCTCCCCCACTTCACCAATTTGCCATTTTCGTTTGCCCTTTTTCTCGCCTCCTCTTTGTTTGCTTGTGTGCTTGCTTGCTTGCTGAAGTCACCATGAACGAAAACACCAAACTTTGTGACTTCTCGAATACTAATAATAATGATTTTATTAGTACTCCGATTGCTCCCGCCACTAGTGCGGAGTCATACGAAATCAATGCCGCTTTGCTGAATCTTGTTATGAAAGAGCAATTCTCTAGCCTTCCTAGTGAAGATGCCGCATCCCATCTCAATACCGTCATTGAGCTTTGCGATATGCAAAAGAAAAAAGATGTGAATAATGACGTGATTAAAGTGAAGCTTTTTTCCTTTCTCGTTACGAGATCGCGCAAAAACTTGGTTTTCTTCTTTGCCCAAAAATAGTATCGATTCTTGGGATAAGTGCAAAGATGCTTATATATCCAAGTATTTTCCGCCGGCTAAGATCATCTCTCTCCGTAATAATATCATGAATTTCAAGCAACTTGATCATGAACATGTTGCACAAGTTTGGGAGAGAATGAAATTAATGATTAGAAATTGTCCCGCTCATGGCTTGAGTCTTTGGATGATTACTCAAATCTTTTACGCTGGCTTGAATTTCGCTTCTAGAAATATCTTGGACTCCGCCTCAGGTGGAACGTTCATGGAAATCACGTTAGGGGAAGCCACAAAGCTCTTAGACAACATCATGACAAACTCCTCTCAATGGCACATTGAAAGGTCACCTCCTAGTAAGAAGGCACACGCTATAGAAGAAATTAACTCGTTGAGTGCTAAGATGGATGAGTTAATGAATTTGGTTGCTAGTAGAAGTGCTCCTTTGGATCCTAATGATATGCCTTTGTCTTCTTTGATTGAGAGTAGCAACGCTAGCTTGGACGTTAATTTTGTTGGTAGGAATAACTTTGGCAATAACAATGACTTTAGAGGAAACTATGTTCCTAGGCCTTTTCCTAGTAACTACTCTAATAACTGTGGCAACTCCTACAACAATACTCATGGAAATTACAATAGATTACCCTCTAATCTAGAGAGTAATATCAAAGAGTTCATCAACTCTCAAAAGATTTTCAATGCGTCCATAGAGGAAAAACTACTCAAAATTGACGATTTGGCTAAGAGCGTGGATAGAATTTATTGTGATGTTGATGCTTTGAAAGTTAGATGTGCTCCTCCCAAAATCAACATGGATGAAACTTTGAAAGCTATGCGTGTTTCCATGATTGAGAGCCAAGAAAGAACCGCCCAAATTCGTGCTAGACATGAATGGCTTAAAAAGGCGTGTTCTCGTGATGAGAATCACGAAGATCTTAAAGTGCTTGGTGTGACTCCCATTGAATCTTTGTTTTCTTGTGTCCAACCTAATGATTATGGGGCTGGATAAGATTTCACTTTGGTTGAAAAGTGCCCCAATGATTTGGAGTCCATCTATCTTGATGCTAAAAGCATTAAAAGCACTACAAGGAATATGCTAGTACACGCCGCTATTTTTTCGTCACTACATCGTCACGGTTTTTCATTTACGACGATCGGACGACGAAAAACCAAGCGTCGAAAACGGAGCGTCAGAAATGAACAGCAACGGCGTTTTGGTCAAAATCGTCGGAACTTTATGACGATTCCTGGATTTTCGTAACCTTTACGATGATCCTAAATCATCGCTGACAATCAAACCCAGTCCTACGTGGCAGTCCTACGTGGAAAAATTACAACGAAATCAAAACGTCATGGCTGAAATCAGCCCAACCCATTTCAATTGATCACATGGGCTCGTTTTATTTTTTTTGGGCTTTTCTTATTGGGCTTCTTTTGGGCCTTGGCCTATTTTCAGCCACTTTAGTTTTTTTTTGAATTTCTTTTATCATTCTAATTTGGGCTTCTTTTGGGCCTTGGCCTTTTCATGCCCAAATACATTTGATCCATTTTCAGTTTTGGCCTTTTTTCATTTTTGAATTCAGCAACTTTTTTTTCTTTTATGTCAAAATAAATCTAAGTCCATACAGATTCGAAGCTCATACACATAAATCTGAGCCCATGGAACTTTGAAGCCCATACACAGATTCTAAAACATCTCAGCCCACATCACAAAGTCAGCCCACATCACAAAGTATGAAGCACAACCAAAATCTGATATTATATAGCCCACATCACAAAGTATGTAGCACAACCAAAAATTTCAGCCCACACCAAAAATAGCATAGCACATACAGATCTTAAATCTGAGCCCATACAGATCCTAAATCTGTAGCACAAGATCTGCTACCAAAATCTGAGCACAACCAAAATAAATTTCAGCCCACACCATAGTTATCAAGTGCACAAGAACTGCTATGAAAATCTAGTTCTAAAACGAACTAGTTTCCTGTTTTGGCTCCAAGCAACGCCATCAGCTGAGCATACTTCGCATCATTTTCTTCCGCCTTCTTGAGCAGCAGCTCATAGGACTTGTGACGTTAAGCTTGTGCAGCCTCAGCTTCTGCTGCCTTCCTCTTCATAGCATCCATCTCTTCACGCATAACTTCACTTCTTTGACGCGACATCTCGAGCTGCTCTTGTAGATCCAGCACACGAGCCTCGACAGCAGCATTTGACTTGCTGGACTTGCCAGTAGAGTTTGGCTGCAGACCAACATTCTTCAAGAATTTGCTTGATGGGCGATGCTTGGTCAGAACTTCCACAACAACTGAAACAGAAGACTTTCGCTCTTCGCCTTCTTGTACAGGAGCAGTCATCTTCTCTTCCATCTCAGACTGAAAGATAATGAATGCATTGAGAAACAGTTTAAATCCATGAGAAAGAAAGCAAAATAAGCGCCCAATAATGAGGAAAGCAGACATAATGAAACCAGATTTCTGTTTCATGTTAATAGAACCAGTAGAGTTTGGCAATACCATCTCCCAATAAGATAGGAAAAAGTTTCTGGTTTCATGTTAATAGAACCAGGGAGAGGAAACTACTTATCCAGAAATTACATACAGAAACTAATGAAACCAGAAACTACATAAAACCATAAACTAATGAAATAATGAAACTACATACAGAAACTACTCATACATAAATTAATGAAGAATAATGAAGAATACAGAAACTACATACATAAACTACTTATACAGAAATTAATACAGAAACTACTTATACAGAAACTACATACAGAAACTACTATTTTACTGGTTGTTATTTTAGACTCAGCAAACTACATGTATAAGCATGTATCAGCACATAGCAGGATAATAATACAAAGTCAAACATGCATTTTACTGGTTGTTACAATAAAATGCTGGACACAAAAGGAGCTGATGCATATACTACTTATAGTAGCTCATCCAGAAACAAATCCATGTTTTTCACTCCAAGGAAGATTACTACTTATAGCTGTAGCATACAATGGTATAGCACATGAGGCCAGAAACAAATCCAAGGAAGATTACTTACTATAGCAACTTGAACATCCTCTGAGAATCCATGTTTGGTGCTGTTGTGTGTCACCTTGAAAATGTCCAATGCAGATAACACTTCACCCTTTCTTTGCTCTTGCTGAAATGTTTTTCAACAACAACCCAACCATTAGCATTTGCAACAAATTGATGCTTATGTCTAAAGGAAAACAACTAAAGGAACAACATTGTTGGATCTTACAGTTGCATGCACATGAGCAACATAGCATCTTGAACCAGTTTTCTGCGCAAACTTGACTTTTGTTCGATTAACCTTGTTATTGGCACATGTCTCCTACATATGTGCACATCAGATCATCACTTCCATACAATAAAGCAAATCACACAGTTTGCATGGGCAAGGTAAAGCAACAGTCACGCATTTACATACCTTGTGTCTTGGAGTTGATCACAGCTCGACCCTTTGCCATTCAGTATCCGTTATGTCAGAAACAGGGGACTTGATGCTAACCTTGATTGCTTCTACATTGTCAAAGTACTGCTTCTTGACATAATGGCGTCTGTTCCTCAACGAATTCTTCAAGATATCAGTGCATGCATACTCAATGACACTTGATTCCGTGTCCATCTCAAAATTTGCCTACAAAGGCAGCAAACAAGATGAGTACCAAGATTAACCATCATATGAGATGTATAATAACAGGGAATAAAGACCACATTCAGCAACAATTAGTTAGCTTACAGATACTTTTCCTATATAATTCTGCACAAGACTTGTGTTCTTTTTATACTCCTTGAAGTGAGGAAGCAGCGGCATATGAGCTCTCGCAATGAGGCCACCCTCAGATGCTAGTTTTGCAGCCTGCACGGGCTTCTCCGGACGCCTCATCCCTTCAGTGATTTCAATTCTCACCTTTGCTCCCATTAAACGTGTCAACTTTTCTAGCCCTATGCCATTCCTAGAACTCTTGACCACATCAACAGCGCCTGAAAAGGATACATTCAAACATTAGTCAAAACTAGTAGTCACCCATACATGCATTGCTTACATTTAGAAAATGAACTAGTAAGAAAAGAAAACTAGATGAACATGCCTTCATCACCCATTGGCTGCTCAGGTTCTGTAGAAAGGACCGTCAAGTTCAACTCATGGCCATGATTGCTGACCACAGAAGGTGCAACGGGGCTGAGGTCCATGCACATCCTACTTCCTTCTTCCATGGAGGCCAACTCATCATCAGTTCGCAGTGGTCCTTGACCCTTGTGCAACAGGCTCTTGTCAACATCCTCCCTTACTTTCTGCCTAGTGAGTCTAGCCACAACTGGTTCATCATCAGGTGTCAGAAGCCTCTTTGATCCTTCTGTGAGTCTAGCCGCATCTGGTTCATCATCAAGTGTCAGAAGCCTCTTTGGTCCTTCTGGAGATAGAGCTAACACCCTTCCTGGAGCCATTAGATTAGATGTTTCTGAAACTTTCCTCCTGTTTCTGTTAGCACACTTCTTTTTCCTAGAAACCTGCAGGGTGTCGTATAAAAGGCAAGGACGGCAGAATTAGATCACAAGAAAATTCTGCAATGTACGAAAAAAGAAAGCACACAACATACAACTCCCACCCCAAACAAGATAGAGTTTGCACCTTTCCTTTCTTCTTCACTAATTTGTCATCAACTTCCTCTCCATCAATAACTTCATCATCTTTAGGGTTGTAGTCTGAGCTTCCATCTTGTGTTATGGCAGATGTCGATTCATTACAAGTAGCTGCACTACCGTCTTCACGTGCATTTGACTTCCTAATCATTGATACTATCGCACCAAGACCTAGCGATTGGAACATGCGGTTGTTCCTCATCATAGTTCTAGCCCTAATCTTCTCGATCTCAGTCAGGGGTTCTTCTTTACATGAATAGGAAAACATAGCCATTAGATGAATGGTTGAAATGCATAGGGAAGCAAGACAACTCAAACAACTAAGGTATCCTATAAGATCTTAGTTTTATTTAATCCTAGTACATTAATGGCACAAGAAAAATATAAACCAATTGTTTGGACTAAAACAATATATTTCAATTACCAGATTACAAGCATGAGCTAGGCACATTTCTATAGTTAGTACATAGACACACCCAGGCGCCACATAATATATTTTGTGTGAAACTTACAAACAAACAGTATTGTACCCAATGTCCCATGCATCCTGGTAGCTTAACATGGCTGATAAAACAAGCGGTACAATAAGTAGCAAGTTGTATACCAGGCGACGGCTGCTTCCTCCTTGTCATGGCTGATCTCGACGGGCTGTAGGCTGATCTCAAGGGGTTGTATATGTGCTGATTGTGCTGATGGTATCAAGTTGCCCTAATAGCTTGCAAAACAGAATGAACACGAATGAGATACAATGGGGATAAAGTAGAATGATTAAAGTAAAAGATGAGTTACCAACAATAGACTATTTACATTAATAGTTAATAACAAACCAACAACCATATACACTTTCTTTAGATTAACTAAAACTACCAGCCTACCAGCCACATGACCACTTGCTTCAGATCCACAATTGTGTTCAGATCGACAAGAATTAGTAGATGCACAAATCAAAACCTTCAACAAACAAATTACTCCCAGGATTTTATTTACAAGGTGATGAGCACTGGCAATGAGCACTACCGTATACAGCATAGACTACCATATAAGTTCACAACTTTACATAAGTGTTCCACACCATAAATTTTACAGAATCAGAACTAACAGAAATTAGGGAAGCGAGATAACCACAAAATCACACGGTCACGGCAGCTTGACTCCAAAACTTGGCACCTGCAATGGAATAAGAAATATTACTTAGCATATACAATGAGCTACCTGACAAAAGCATGTGAAAGAAGATCGTGCTATATGTTTAATGATCGCGTTCCTGTGTCAAGATACATCGAATTGCACCCTGTTTCCACATGACCTAATATTGTTGACCTTTTAATCTAATTGATCAAAGTGTTTTACGCATAAACATGCAGAATGGATGGTGCATTACTTTTGGCAAAGTTGAATGCGTGCCATAATTACAATAGCTTTCCAGCAAACGAACATCAATATTGACGACACAAAACAATCGAAATTCTGCAAGAACATGATATGTATGATGTCACGTCACATAAGCATAATTACAACAGCTTTCCAGCAAACTACTAAAGGGCCTGAAGGTAGCACTGGGCAGGACACTAACCAGGCCAACTTACTACTCCTGGTAACACTATTCTAACGTTCAGCAGTAGTACCCGTTATATGCTATAGCTAATAGCTAACTAAACACATACACACACACACACGCACCAACATGCCTACTAGCATGAGCACTCTCATGGCTCTGATGTGCTTGTGCAATTGCACAAGCATGTGTGAGTGATTCACACACATTGCACACACTCTCACACACACTCACACATGGTGATCTACCTCTACTCAAGCCTTGGGGGTGTTTGCACCACACAAGCACACATGCACCTAGTGGCTTGCTCACACAAACACTAGCATCACCTACATCAACTAACATAGCAATAAAATACAAACAACAAAGGAATTAGGCAAAAAAATAGAAGGCTTGGGGGTGTTTGCACCACACAAGCACACATGCACCTAGTGGCTTTCTCACACAAACACTAGCATCACCTACATCAACTAACATAGCAATAAAATACAAACAACAAAGGAATTAGGCAAAAAAATAAAACGCTTGGGGGGAATCGATCCCAAGACCCTCTGGAAACTACACACAACAGCATGCCACCGTGCTACTGCTCGAGCACTTGACTGAATAGGGACTGCTATCCGCTACTAATCAAAATTAAAGACGAAAAAAGACATGCATCCACGCATATATGAACCTGCGGCCCACAAAAAGAGCCTAAAACTCGATCTACTGGCAGATTTACCGCAAAAAGAGCCTAAAACTCGATCTACTAGCAGAGCATGGGTACTACACGCAAGCAAGCACGCAGATCTGAAGCTATTCGAGACCATGGACAACGAATCAAAGCAGGGAAGGTGGAACGGATCGGGATGCTCACCACCGAGGAAGGAGAAGGACATTCCCAGACGAGGGCCGCTCCGCGCGTCGTCGCCGTCGTCAGTAGCCGCCCCGCGTCGTCTCCCTGCAAAGTCGCGAGCCGTCGCCGTCGTCAGTAGCCGCTCCGCGCGTGGTCGTTGTCGTCGGGCGTCGTTGCGAGCCGTTTGGGGAAAGGGTTTGGCCGTGGGTGGAGAGGGGAATGGGGTTTGACCGCGGGTTTGGCCGCGGTGATGGGGTCAGTCGGCCGGTTGCCGCGGCGGGGGAGGGGAGAGGGCGAGCGGTTGATACGGCGGGCGACGGGGGAGGGCTTGGAGGGAGGGCGAGGAGGCGGCCGGCGGCGGTGAGGGCCTCGTTCGCAGGGGAAACCCTAGGCTTTCGATTTGGTGGGAGGGGGAGAAGCAGACAGCCGACCCAGGGTGCGGGGTTTCGATTTGGTGTTTTTTCGGGTGCGGGTTTGGCCGGGAGGGGTTTGGCGCGTGGAATGGGGTTTGGCGCGTGGAATTAGTGGGAATAATTGGTGGGAAGAATTGGGGTTTGGCTGGGAGGGAAGAATTGGTGGGAAGGGAAATTTTCCCTTTTTTGACAAGAATTGGAGGGAATTTTTCCGTGTTATTTTTTAGATAGTTTTTATGTAAAATATTACAATCTTAAATAATGTGAAAAAAGGTTTAGTGCTAGTTTGGCAATGTAGTATTTTCAAATCCATAGTAATTTAAAACCTTAGTAATTTAAATCCATAGTAATTTTAGACGTGGTATTTTTAAAATTGTGGTATTTATTCAAAGAAACCATTGTATTAAGAAATTCATAGTTTGCTATGAATGCCCAAGGTTACGAATGCTATGAATGATAGCTTGCTCGCTCCCTACTCAGAGAAAGATATCTCGGATGCCCTTTTTCAAATTAGACCGATGAAGTCCCCCGTGAATGTGGTGCAACTTCTTTACAACGGGGTTGATGCCGGAAGGGGTTAATGACACCTCCATCGTGTTGATTCCCAAAGTCCAGCACCCCTCCTCCCTGAAGGATTTCCGACCTATCTCATTATGCAATGTTTGTGTGATCTGCTGGGGCCAGACACCAAACTCACTAGCATTTGGTCACTTACCAAGATCAAATATCATGGTGCCCGGCGTCTGGCCCTTTGCCACGTCAGCAGGTCACGCGGGCCACATGCTAGACGCCAGAGACCGTGACCTTTGCCACGTCTCTGATAATTCCATTATCGCCTTCGAGTGCATACATTATATTGAAACAGGGGATAGAAGCAATGATTTTGTGTCTACAAGTTGTTGTTGTTGTTGTCGTCGGTGTTGTTGTTGTTGTTGTTGTTGTTGTTGTTGTTGTTGTTGTTGTTGTCGTTTTTGTTGGTTGTCGTTGTCGTTGTCATTGTCGTTGTCATTGTCGTTGTCGTTGTCGTGGTCGTGGTCGTGGTCGTGGTAGTGGTCGTTGTTGTTGTTGTTGTTGTTGTTGTTGTGGTGGTGGTTCTGGTTGTTGTGGTTGTTGTTGTTGTTGTGGTGGTGGTGGTTATTGTTGTGGTCGTGGTCGTTGTCGTGGTCGTGGTCGTGTGGTTGTGATTGTGGTCGTGGTCGTGGTCATGGTCGTGGTTGTGGTGGTTGTTGTTGTTGTTGTTGTTGTTGTGGTTGTGGTTGTTGTGGTTTTTGTTGTTGTTGTTGTTGTCGTCGTGGTTGTGGTTGTGGTTGTTGTTGTGGTGGTGGTTGTTGTTGTTGTTGTTGTTGTGGTTGTGGTTGTTGTGGTTGTTGTTGTGGTTGTTGTTGTTGTTGTTGTTGTGGTTGTTGTTGTCGTTGTCGTTGTCGTTGTCGTGGTCGTGGTTGTGGTTGTGGTGGTGGTCGTGGTTGTGGTCGTGGTTGTTGTTGTTGTGGTGGTTGTGGTTGTTGTTGTTGTTGTTGTTGTTGTTATTGTTGTTGTGGTTGTGGTTGTTGTGGTTGTTGTTGTCGTTGTGGTTGTTGTTGTTGTTGTTGTTGTTGTTGTGGTTGTTGTTGTTGTTGTTGTTGTTGTCGTTGTCGTTGTCGTTGTCGTGGTCGTGGTTGTGGTTGTGGTGGTGGTCGTGGTCGTGGTCGTGGTTGTGGTCGTGGTTGTTGTTGTTATTATGGTTGTTGTTGTTGTGGTGGTGGTGGTGGTTGTTGTTGTTGTTGTTGTTGTTGTTGTTGTTGTTGTTGTTGTCGTTGTCGTTGTCGTTGTCGTTGTCGTTGTCGTTGTCGTTGTCGTTGTTGTTGTCGTTGTCGTTGTCGTTGTCGTGGTCGTGGTTGTGGTTGTGGTTGTGGTGGTGGTGGTCGTCGTGGTCGTGGTTGTGGTCGTGGTTGTTGTTGTTATTATGGTGGTTGTTGTTGTTGTTGTTGTGGTGGTTGTTGTTGTGGTTGTTGTTGTTGTTGTTGTTGTCATTGTCGTTGTCGTTGTCGTTGTTGTTGTTGTCGTTGCCGTTGTCGTTGTCGTTGTCGTTGTTGTTGTCGTGGTCGTGGTTGTGGTTGTGGTTATGGTGGTGGTCGTGGTCGTGGTCGTGGTTGTGGTCGTGGTTGTTGTTGTTATTATGGTTGTTGTTGTTGTTGTTGTGGTTGTTGTTGTTGTTGTTGTTGTTGTTGTTGTTGTTGTTGTTGTTGTTGTTGTTGTTGTCGTTGTCGTTGTCGTTGTCGTTGTCGTTGTCGTTGCCGTTGTCGTTGTCGTTGTCGTGGTCGTGGTTGGAGTTGTGGTTGTGGTGGTGGTCGTGGTCGTGGTCGTGGTTGTGGTCGTGGTTGTTGTTGTTATTATGGTTGTTGTTGTTGTTGTTGTTGTTATTATTATGGTTGTGGTTGTTGTGGTTGTCGTTGTAGTTGTCGTTGTCGTTGTCGCTGTCGTTGTCGTTGTGGTTGTTACCTGGATGACTAGGCCGTCGCAAGAGGCCATGAGACGGAAGGACTCGTCAAGCCGGGCAATGGGTTGGATCTGGGCGTCCGCGACGACCCGGTGATCGAAGGTGTGTATGTGATCGTATGCCCCCCTAGGGTATTTATGGAAGACGGTGCGACAGACGGTGCGGCAGCGGAGGAGGGATTTCGGGGGTAGACGGACGAGGATCTCCCAGACGATGATCTCCTCTGGAAGGCCACCGCCATGGTAGTGCAGATGATCTCCTCTGGAAGACTAGTTTTTATCATTAGTGTTCATAATAGTTCTTCATGTTCTTGTTAGAGCATATTTCACACCAGAAATATAGGCCTGCTTGGTCATTTTTTGCATTCGCACCAGAAATTTGGAAAGTTAGGCAAAACTATTTGTCAGAACAGTGAGGCAGCAACACAACGCAACGCAACGCAAGATCACACACACACAGAGACACTTGGTCCGACTGACACGCGCCCCCCCGAGAAGCAGAGGCATGGGCGCAGCGCATAGGGTCGCTGCGGGTGGGCTCCTTCACCGTCCGGTGGCTAGTTACCCTCGCCCGGAGAGAAACCCTAGCCCGCACGCACACGATGGCGAAGCCTCGCCCGGAGAGAAACCGTAGCCCGCCAATCTGGAACGCCCGTCGCCGCCGCGGGGAGACGCACACGATGGCGAAGCCTCGCTGCGGCCTCTCCGCGTCCTCGTCCTCGGGCTCCTCCTCCCGCTCCGCGTCCGCGTCCTCGGGCTCGCCGTCTTCGGGCTCGCCGTCCTCGGGCTCCTCCCCCCGCCGCGGCCGCTCGGGCTCGCCGTCCTCGGGCTCCTCCCCCCGCCGCGGCCGCTCGGGCTCGCCGTCCTCGGGCTCCTCCCCCCGTCGCGGCCGCTCGGGCTCGCCGTCCTCGGGCTCCTCCCCACGCCGCGGCCGCTCGGGCTCGCCGTCCTCGGGCTCCTCGCCCCGCCGCGGCCGCTCGGGCTCGCCGTCCTCGGGCTCCTCCCCTCCCGCCAAGCGCAGGTGAGCCCAATCTGCTTTAGGACTCTGTTTTTGTGATTGTGTGCGGGCCATCCTGCGTCATGTCAGTGTTATCTCTGAAACTATCCTGTCTCATGATCCTTCTGCTTTGGCCTAACAAACTGTTAGATTAATCCACACTCGTGATGATGTCTTGTGAGAGAGATGTAGGGATGGATGGATCTCGATGGGATCCACACGCACAGTGCAGTGAACATTGCCCCAATGATCGTCGGGCTTTGGTTGGTCTGGTCCGTATCTGATTGGGTGCCCTGCATGGCATGGATCCCTTGATGGCCCATCCCTTCCCAATCATAAGGAGGACCTCCGTTTTTTTTCTTAAAAAAATATTGTGTTGGATTGCATGTGTGTTCGTCGGGCGCACACTCTTGGTCCCTTGTAGGCTTTTGTTATTTTCACTACGTACATCAAATCAACGGGTCACATAATTGGTTAGGGTGCCGGCTCCTGCTACGAGCCGATCAAATAGATTGATTCTCTTTAACCAAAACTGAGTTCTTATATGAGTATATATATATTCAGTTTTTGCTGCCCGTAGTGTCATGGTTTTGAAACCAAACTAGCTCGGCTGGGCTGGGTGGTTTACTGCTCTCTTTCTTCATGCCACTCCACTCCAGCAAGCTTATTTTGGCAAACAATACTGGCATGTGGCCTTTCATCTATACTACACAGGATAGTCACTATTATGGGAGTGCCCTGTCTCAGAAGTTTGCCAAAACAACAAATATTTAGTTGAACATTAACAGTGTTTCTTGTTTTTCTGTAGTAGTATTGTAAGGAGCATGTAGATACTGAATAATGCCCATCTTTTGGTAAAATACCGAAATGTGATGGATGATCACTTTTATGTTTGAGAAAGGGCTCAAGCATGAAGAATCCTAGTAGCCTCTGTTCAATACAGTTGAATGTGCTTGTCTTGTAACCATGTACTGAAATGTTTCACATCTGTATGTATCACCATCACATGGGATAGCCAATATCATGGGCATCCCCTGTTCTCTGAAGTTTACCAAAATATGAAATATTTAGTTGAACATCGACTGTGTTTCTTGTTTTTCTCATCGAGGCGGATTGAAAAGTTACAGGCTGCTTAAATACTAATGATGGTACAGGCTGCTTGTCTTATCATCATGTACTGGCTTGTTTGTTTATTGCCAGTGTAAGATACCACATGCCAGTATTGTTTTGGCTTGTTTAGCTAGTAAGGTTGTTTTGCTAGTGAAAAAATGGTTGCCTGCTACGCTGTTGATTGCCTCATTTTATTCATCTTCTCCATATATTCATTTGATTGCCTGCTACATGTCTGCTTAAATACTGATGATGGTACTGTCCACATTTTGTTCAGCTAGACTGACTAGATGCTCTTCTCGTTAAACTTTATTTCTGGTTTCTTATCAGATGCACAAATACTTTTGTTGCAGATGCTAGTTTCATTTGTCTTGCTGCTTGAACATGAACTAGGCCCTGTTTGAAACTGATGTGTGCACTTTTGCATTCGTAGGCTGACGGAGGTCATTGTACTTTGCTCTGATGATGAGGCTGCTGTCAAGATGACAACACGAGGTCCCAACGAAACAGGGAATGCTTATTTTGATAAGCATTGCATGTATGCTAACAAAGTCGCCTTTAAGCCCTCACAGGTTGAAAAATTAAAGCGCCGAATTCGTGATCGAAAGCCAACCATACCTTATTACATATGCAGCATTCAAGAAGCTCACGTGATACCCAAGAAGGCAAAAATGGTAAGAAGTTGCCCATCTTTTTAATAAGTTGTCCATGTTACCCATGTTTTTTACAAGTTTCCCATGTTTTTTTATGTGTAGTACTTCAACAAGCCCTACACCACTCAACACATCAAAAAGCGTCTTGCCTTGGAAGAAGAACATTCCCTCGAGGTCTATTACAAGGCGAAGTACATTGCTCAAGTTAGGCTGATCTTCAGCAAGGCAAAGAAGAAGGGTGCTAGCATAACAACCAACTGGAAGGATGTCGTGGACAAGACCAAGATGAAGAGGGGAGATATCTTCGTGTTTTGGTTGCGCCTTCACTTTGGTGGACTCAAATTAATAGTTACTAAACTAGTGTAGGACTATCTAGGTGTTATGGCTATGTAAACTGATGGTACCCTGGTTATGTAGGTGTTATGGCTATGTAAACTGATGGCACTTGTTATGTTATGGTACCCAGTTTGATCAGAATCAAGTTTGACAAGTACCCTGTTCTTAAATCAGTTTCTGGTTATTAAATCAGTACCCTGTTATTTTGTGCTGCTGCTATTCTAGATCCTAAATCAGTTTCTGGTTATTTTGTGCTGCTGCTGTTTCAGTTTCTGGTTGTTTTGTGCTGCTGCTGTTTCAGTTTCTGGTTATTTTGTGCTACTGCTATTCTAGTAATTAAATCAGTTTCTGGCAGTTGCACTCGCTGCTAAATGCATGAATATTTTGGCTATTCTGGTTACTAAATCAGTACCCTTTTATTTCTCTAAATGCATGAATACTTTGTGAAAATATTCTGGTTATTAAATCAGTACACTGTTATTTTGTACCCTGTTATTAAATCAGTTTCTGGCAGTTGCACTTGTTGCTGCTATCTTGTCATTTGTGCTGCTATTAAATTCTTTCTGCCCACCTGAGAAGGTTCCTGGGAACTAGAGCAAGATTTACATGTTTTGCTTGATAACAACTGGAAAACAATTTACAGACCATCAACACCCAGGAGAAGGTGCCTACTGGATCAAGATTTACATGTTGTTCTTGATAACCCCTGGAAGATTCAATATATGCATAATACTGGCAAGAGAGTCACTACATGTCTAAGGAACTGAACTGATTGTGGCAAAAGATGCATGAGCGGAACTGCTACTCGTCATCGTCCATATCATTCTCGCCGTCGCTACAATATTGGAGGATTGTATCGTCAGTCCCAATCTCTTCATCATCCTCGCTTTCATGACCATCCACTACCTCCTTCCTCCTTTTCTTCATTCTTTCTACCACTGCAGCCTCAACAAACACGCCTTCCCTGTCCCTTCGCAATCTGGTTTGCACATTGGCTTCTTGAGCTTGCACTGGAACTTCTGGGGTGTCATCATCTTGGTATGATAGCCCGATACCACCGGGACCATCTCCTATTTCATTTTCAGTCACACTCCACAAATGCCTATGCTGGAACTTTTGCACAACTCGCCAATTTCCATGCAAACGAGTGTCTCGCACATAGAATACCATTGTTGCTTGTGTTGTTAGAATAAAAGGATCATTCTTGTACCAACACTTACCAGTGTTAATGCTTATGAAGTGTCCATCATCATTGAATCCTGTGTAGGTTTTCTTGCAACTAAGATCAAACCAGTCACAACGGAATAAGACGACCGAACAACAGACACCTCTGATAGTGTTGTACTGCAGCTTTATGATGCTTTTGAGCTGACCATAGAAGTCGATGTCAGCGCCTTCATGTTCTCCCTCGGTAAAAATTCCACTATTCTGTGACTTTCGATCTTTCTCGCGGTCAACAGTGTGGTACCGGACACCATCAACAATACATGCAGAATACAATCTCACTCGCTTATCCGGTTCACATGCCAAGGCAAAGGGATCATCACTAACATTGTTCTTCTCATGTAATTTTCCAATCTGCAGAAATAAAACCAGGGTGAATAACACACATGGAAAATTACGTGTCAATTGATCAAATGCTAAATATCTCACATGAGTCTTAAACCATTGAGAAAATCCCTTCGCAAGCCATTTATCAACATTGATGATACCTTGCTGGTTCAGCTCTTCCTTGCACAAGCTGTAATGCCAACAAAATAATAAATTAAAGCATCAGGCCTAAATAATAAATTAAAGCATCAGGCCAACAAAATGATACAATTAAGTGCACAAGAGATGCCATACTCGATATAGGGTTGAACCTCAGGGCAACTTCTGAGGACATACCAAACCATCTTGTCATAGTCATCACCAGCAGGCACGTAATCTGAAGCTCCAAGAAAGCTCACACCATGCTTGAAAACCGAGAGATCACCACCTTGCGAATCATCCCGCTCTCTGTTTCTACCCGGTCGATTAAATCTCGTTTCCACATCGTCAAAGTACCTCGAGCAAAATGTCAAGCACTCATCGACAATATATGCTTCGGCAATGGATCCCTCCGGTCTGGCCGTGTTTCGCACATACTGCTTCAGTGTAAGCAGCCTTCTTTCGATCGGGTACATCCAGCCGTATTGTACAGGTCCTCTAAGCATTGCCTCTTCAGGTAAATGGATGGCCAAATGAACCATAACAGTGAAGAAAGATGGAGGGAAAATCTTCTCTAGCTTGCAAAGGATAATTGGGATTTCTTTTTCAAGTCTTTTCAGAACATCTAGCTTCAGTGTTTTGCAGCACAACTCTTTAAAGAAATTCCCTAGCTCAGCAACCGCTTCATATATTTCCTTATCCATCAAACCTCGAAGTCCCGCCGGTAAAATCCTTTGGAGCAGGATGTGACAATCATGTGTTTTCAGGCCTTGAGCTTGCATCCATCAGGAGAAACACATTTTGCTAGGTTCGCGGCGTACCCATCTGGAAATCTCACATTCATTATATATTCACAGAATGCAAGCTTTTCTTCTTTAGTCATCGTATACCATGCTTCTGGCATTTCGAATGACTCTCCGTCTTCAGAAGGCTGTAGGTGCAAATCTTCTCTTATGCCCATGTCTTCCAAATCTAGCCTGGAGTTAACCGTGTCCTTTGTCTTTCCTTCAATATTCAGAAATGTCCCTAGCAGATTCTCACATATGTTTTTCTCGATGTGCATAACATCGAGATTATGCATGAGCTTCAGGTGTTTCCAGTACGGGAGGTCCCACAGAATAGACCTCCGGTCCCAACATTGACGCTGCTGACGCTTTCTTTTCTTTCCATGCTTTCCTGGTCTCACATCTTTGACCTTGTCAAGTTGCTGCTCAAGCTCTTCTTGAGTGAATTGTGCTGGCTTGTCGCGAGTTTGAGTCTCGCCGTTAAAATCCTTGCTTTTCCGCCAAGGATGGCTGTGACTAAGAAAACGGCGGTGCCCAGTAAAGCATATCTTGCTCCTTATTCTCTTTGAGCAAGGGTCCTTGTCACAACGAATGCATGCTTGATACCCCCCTGTGGTCCTCCCCGATGAAGTGTGCAGCGCCGGGTAATCATGGATGCACCATAAGATCGCAGCACGTAGAATGAACTTTTCGGGACTTACGGCATCATATGTAAGTACACCCTTCCATAGCAGGAGCAGTTCATCTACGAGGGGCTCCGTAAAGACATCAAAATCCTTGCCGGGAGAATTTGGACCCGGAATCAGCAACACCATCATGACGTTGGACTGATCCATACATGCCCATGGCGGAAGGTTGTATGGAATCACAAATACAGGCCACATACTATAGGATGTGCTCATCTTTCCAAATGGATTAAAACCATCACCGGCAATGCCGAGTCTAAAGTTCCTTGGATCAGCGGCAAATTCTTTATCTAATTTGTCCAACTCTTTCCATGCCTCCCCGTCAGCTGCATGGCTGAGTTCACCCTCCACGGCTTTCCGATTTAGCTTGTGCCATCGTACCTCCTCCGATTGTTTCTTCGAAATAAACAACCTCTGCAGCCTTGGAATCAAAGGAAAGTGCCTCAATACCTTCACCGGCATCCGCTTCTTCCCATCAGCATTTTTCCACCTGGAGGCATTACATTTTGGACACTCTTCGTAGTCGGCAAACTGCTTCCGAAACAAGACACAGTTATTCGGACAGACATGGATTGAAACATAGCCAAGTCCCAATGTGCTGATTATACTCAATGCTTCATCATAAGATTTGGGAATTTCGCTATCTGGATATTGCAAGGTCATGACACGGAGAAATCCGTTGAATTGAACATTGGTCATCCGGTAGAAAGAGTTGGCGTGAAGTAACTTCACGGTGAAGGAAAATTTGGACAATTTACCACCATCACTAGCTGGGCGCTTCGCCTCCTCTAACAGCTCGGCAAAGATTGTCTTCTGTCGATCACCTTGCGGTTCTGAATTGTAGAAATCCTTTAACAACTCAGGAATTCTATCATCTTCATTTCCACCCCCCTCAAAACCGGCACCCGCTGGCCGATAATCTTGTACAAAATCATTGCCTTCATCAACATGGTGTGGGTCTGCATCAGGTTCAGGTTCAGGTTCAGCATGTAAAGGTTCTCCATGATAGACCCACCGATCATATGTGCTTGCCATCCCATAAATCAATAGATGAGTCTCTACAGTTCCTAGAGGTTGTTGTGCACGGTTGAGATAGCTCCGACATGGGCAAAGAACATGAGCATCCTCGGTAACACTTCTGCAAACAAATTGCATAAATTCTTCGACTCCTTTTGTATGTTCAGCGGAAAGCCTTCTAACTCCTTTAATCCAGCTCCTGTCCATCTGCCAAAGACCAAGAAATGTTGCAACTTAGCATCAATCAAAGCTCAGAGACCAACAGTAGCTAGAAAAAAGCAAACCAAACCTAGAGAACAATTCTTGCCACCACCTCTACTTTCACCAAGTATAAATATAAATATAAAACATGTAGATGCAGGCACTGCTAAGACCCTGTCCCTACTTTCACCATGACATATTCATCTAAGATCTGCACATGCCACTGCAGACACTGTCCCTCCATGGATATGCTGCTCGTGCCATGCCTGAAGTTCTGTGCAGAGTATTCACGAACAGGAGGTGATGCCTGAAGTTCAGCTCTTTGCTAGGAAGTAGGATGGAACAGACATTCTGCAGTTTTCCCCCTCCCATGCCTCGGTACTTCCATGGATATGCTGCTAGTGCCTTGGTACTTCCATGGATATGGTGACAGACAAGAAGAAGTGCCATGCTGCTAGTGCCATACCTCCAAGAAGCAGGGGAAGAAGTGCGTGCCGCCGCCGCCGGACCAGCTCCCTCCACCGCTCGGAGCCCCACACCAGCTCCCTCCGCCGCTCAGCGCGCGCCCCAGCACCAGCTCCCTCCGCCGCTCAGCGCCCCCGCACCAGCCCCCTCCGTTGGGCGCGGCCGCACCAGCCCCCTCCGTTGGGCACAGCCGCACCAGCCACCGCCGCCGGTCACCTTTGCATCAGCCCCCGCCGCCGGCCACCTCCGCAACAGACACCGCCGCGGTCACCAGATCCGCCGCCGCAACATATCTGAAAACATCCCTCTGCGCTCTTGTATCTATCTGAATTAGGGAAGGATATCTTTCCAAAGTTACTATATACTGGTTGAGTTGTATCCAACTAACAGAAGTTAGTGGCTAGCGCAGTGGCTAGCGTAGTGGCGGTTGGCGTAGAGCTCTCGGGTTCGAGTCCCAGCAGCACTGAATTTTTGCCAGCAGGGTTTGTAAATGGCGCACACGATGTGGCCAAGCCCATTAGCAAGCCCAATATAAAAGTAAGATGAAAAAATAGCCAACAGAAAAGTAAGATGAAAAAAAATAGCCAACAGAAAAGTAATATGAAAAAAAAATTCAAAAATTTTATGATGTTTTTATAATCGTCGTAAACATTATGTTACATCGTGTTACGATGTTTTTATAATTGTCGTAGAAGTTATGATGATCTCATCTTATGCGGTTACGACGTTTTTGACTCGCATCGTCGTAATTTATATGTAGATTTGATCCCCTCAAACGGTTTACGATGATCTCGGATGAAACCGTCGTAGATTTATGACGAATTCATCAACGACATTTAAAAAAACGTCAAGTATGAGCATATTTCTTGTAGTGAAGTGGAGTAGAAGACGTTAAACTT
This sequence comes from Hordeum vulgare subsp. vulgare, assembly GCF_904849725.1. Taxonomy (NCBI): domain Eukaryota; kingdom Viridiplantae; phylum Streptophyta; class Magnoliopsida; order Poales; family Poaceae; genus Hordeum; species Hordeum vulgare. The sequence continues at coordinate 482,658,164 of NC_058519.1, forward strand.
TGAGTAGTTGTGAAGTTACTACCATGGATTTCAAGGAATTCAATTATGATAGTTGCTCCTTGATTGAATGCATTTCTTTGATGCAATCCATGTTGAACTCTCCACACGCTTATAGCCAAAACAAAGCCTTTACCGATCATATCGTCGAAGCTATGATAAAATCTCTTGAAGAGAAACTTGAATTGGATGTCTCTATCCCTAGAAAGCTTCATGATGAGTGGGAACCTACAACCAAAATCAAAATCAAAAACTATGAGTGCAATGCTTTGTGTGATTTGGGTGCTAGTGTTTCTATGATTCCAAAGTCTTTATGTGATGTTATGGGTTTTAATGAGATTGAAGAGTGTTCTCTTAATTTGCATCGCGCTAATTCTACGGTCAAGAAACCCATGGGAAGGATCAATGATGTTCTTATTATTGCAAATAGGAACTATGTACCCGTGGATTTCATTGTGCTTGACATTGATTGCAATTCTACATGCCCCATTATTCTTGGTAGACCTTTCCTAAGGACTATCGGTGCTATCATCGATATGAAGGAAGGGAATATTAGATTTCAATTTCCTTTAAGGAAGGGAATGGAACACTTTCCTAGAAAGAAAATAAGATTGCCTTATGAATCCATGATGAGGGCCACTTATGGTTTGAGCACAAAAGACGACGATACGTGATTCTATCGCTTCTATGCCTAGCTAAGGGCGTTAAACAATAGCGCTTGTTGGGAGGCAACCCAATGAATTTATCTTTTTCTTTCTGTTTTGTTGCGTCCAAACTTTCATAATTCTGTTGTGATTGTGTTTTTTGTGTTTCTTTTTTGTTTGAGCCAAGCGAAGCCTTTATGACTAGTCTTGGTAATGGTTGTTTGATCCTGCTGGAAAAAGACAGAAACTTTTCTCTCACGAGATGGTTTTTCATTTTTATTCAGCAAGAGCTTTTGAGTTGATTTTTTTTTGCGGATTGATATGCTTTTTGCCCAGGCCGTCGTAATATTTGAGTTTTTTTGAGGTAAAAGAAGTATACGAAGTATACAGATTGCTACAGACTGGTCTGTTTTTGACAGATTCTATTTTTGTTGAGTTGGTTGCTTGTTTTGATGAAACTATGGTTAGTATCGGGGGTACTAGCCATGGAAAAGTGAGAGTACAGTAGCCCATCATCAATATAGATGGAATTCAAGTTTGCTACAGTACCAAAAGAAGTGGTAGTTTGTTTTCTTGTACTAATGTTATCACAAGTTTCTGTTTAAGTTTTGTGTTGTGAAGTTTTCAAGTTTTGGGTGATGTTCTCATGGACAAAGAGATAAGGAGTGGAAAGAGCTCAATCTTGGGGATGCCCAAGGCATAGCAAGCCAAATTCAAGGACACCAAAAAGCCAAAGCTTGGGGATGCCCCGGGAAGGCATCCCCATCCCCTCTTTCGTCTTCAATCCATTGGTAACATTATTGGAGCTATATTTTTATGCACCACATGATATGTGTTTTGCTTGGAGCGTCTTGTATCTTAGGAGTCTTTTCTCTTTGTTGTGTCACAATCATCCTTGCTGCACACCTTTTTGAGAGAGAGACATGCACTCATCGTGATTTTGCTAGAATGCTCATAGTGCTTCACTTATATCTTTTGAGCTAGATACTTTTTCTCACAGTGCTTCACTTATATCTTTAGAGCACGGCGGTGCGTGATTTGGTAGTTGGCTTATGCTATGAAAGTAGTCCCAAATGTGCTAGCACCACTGGAATCCAGTTCTTTGCCGTCAGCCATGTCTTTGCCGTCTGCTGGCTGAGGGCAAAGAACCTCTTTGCCGTCAGTTGACACAAGGCGGACGGCAAAGGGCTGACTGATGGCAAAAATACTATTTTCCATGTGTCGGCCCTTTGCCGTCTGCCAGTGGACGACAAAGGGACCAAGGGCAGACGACAAAGAGCACGGGCGTGTCCCATGCCTGCCGTGTCTGACGGAAGGCTAACTTTGCCATCTGTCGGCCTTTGCCGTCTGCCGTGGGGCCCTTTGCCGTCGGGGGGCGGACGGAAAAGGGGCCGACCATGTAACGGCCGTCTTCTCCCCCTCGCGCTCACTGTCTCTCTCTCCCCCACACTGTCTCTCTCTCCCCCTCGCGCTCACTATCACTCGCCCACGCCACCGCCGCGCCTAGCTCCCACCGGCGACCCCCTCCCCGCGGCGCTCCCCTCCCCGCGGCGACACCCTCCCCGCGGCCACCCCGGCCCCTCCCCGCGGCCACCCCTCCCCGCGGCTACACCCGTCCCCGCGGCGACCCCTCCCTGCGGACACCCCCTCCCCGCGGCCACACCCCTCCCCGCGACCACACCCCTCCCCGCGGCCACACCCCTCCCCGCGGCGACCCCTCCCTGCGGCCACCCCCTCCCCGCGGCGACCCCCTCCCCGCGGCCCTCCTCCCCCACCACCACACCTTCCCTGGTGAGTTCATTTTCTTTCTTTTTTCTTTCTTTTTTTCATTTCATTGCATCTGTTAGTTTAGGTTACTCTCAGTGTTAATTAGGTTAATGTTAGTTTAGGTTAATTAGGTTACTATTAGTTTAATGTTAATTAGGTTATTGTTAGTTTAGGTTAATTAGGTTACTATTAGTTTAGTGTTAATTATGTTACTGTTAGAAGAGGAGGAGGAGGAGGAGGAGAAAGAAGAAGAAGAAGAAGAAGAAGAAGAAGAGGAGAGAAAAGAAGAAGAAGAAGAAGAAGAGGAGAGAAAAGAAGAAGAAGAAGAAGAAGAAGAGGAGGAGGAGAAAGAAGAAGAAGAAGAAGAAGACGACGAAGAAGAATAAGAGGAGAGAGGAGAAGAAGAAAGAAAAGGACCCCGACCCCCCGCCCACGACCCCCGACGCCCGACGCCACCAACCCCCGAGGCCCGACGCCACCAACCCCCGACCCTCGAACCCCGACCCCCGACGCCACTGACACCCGACTCCCGACCCCCGACACCCGACACCACTGACCCCCGACACGCGACTCCCGACCCCCGACGCCCGAGGCCACCAACCCTCGATGCCCGACGCCACCAACCCCCGACCCCTGACGCCACTGACACCCGACTCCCGACCCCCGACCCCCGACGCCCGACACCACTGACCCCGACCCCCAACTCCCGACGCCCGACACCACTGACCCCCGACCCCCGACCCCCGACTCCCGACCCCCGACGCCCGACCCCACTGATCCCCGACGCCACTGACCCTCGACCCCCTACCCCCGACCCCCGATGCCACTAACCCCAAACCCCGGGCCCCCGACACCTCTTTGACCTCTTGTTGATTGAAAAGACCCCAACCCCTGACACTAGTGACCCTCGACCCCCGACGACACTGACCCCCGACCATCGACGCATTTAACCCGACTCCCGACCACCGACACCCGACACCACCGACCCTCGACGGCACTGAATCCCGAAGCCACTAAGCCCCGACCCCCGACACCTCTTCTGCCTTGTGTTGAACGAGAAGGTGCTTTTTGGCCTTCTAGAGGCCTACGAGGTCATAGTTTTGTAAATTATGAGTTAGGTCACATATTTTTCGATTATGTTAATTATAAAAACATCATATTTGTGTTGATCGTGTGAATTTCAATGTGAAGTTGTTCGACGACCTCCACATGTGTTGGACGAGCTCCGTCCTTGCGTTTTTTGGTGAGCACAAATGACTTCTCCTCCTACCCCCTTAATTTGCTTTGTCCCGGTCTTCGTGCCGATGAAACTTGCTAGCTATAGGTTTCTTCAATCATGAGTATGCGTGACCAATATGCGTCTCCCGTTCGAAAGGGCGACATCTATAAATATGCATTTCTTTGCATATTTATAACCACCATCCTTTCGAATTGTCCAACATTATCCATGGACAGACCGAGTATGTGTAGATTGGGTTTGTTTTCCCGTATGCTGTGCTCCGGATCTGATGCGGCATTTCGTCAGTGCCTCCCCTGTTGTTCTCCGGGTACACATCCTCTTTGCTTATTGCCGATACATGTATCAGGAGAACAGCGGGGAGGTGCTTCCGAAATTCTGCATCGCATCTGGAGCAGAGCATGGGAAAACGAACCCAATCTACACATACTCGGGTGGGATTAGGACCTATCTTTACCTATTAGCGTGTAGGTTGCATGGACGTAATAAAACTAACAAACTTGATTAGCGTATGAATATAGATGATGAATTATATATTTATTTCTTGTGCCCCCATAGGTAGCTAGGCAACATGAGTGATCGTGTTTGGATGTACACTGGTCACCCTAGTCAGAAAGACATGACCCATGAATAGTTAACAAAAACCAGGGGGTTTGTGAGAGCCGCATTTGCAAATGGCCAGCAAAAAACATGGTGCCCCAGTCCCAACTGCGACAACTGGAAAAAGCAGACAGGGTTTAAAATGGGTATACACCTGCAGAAGTGGGGTTTTACGCCTAATTATACGGTGTGGACTTTTCATGGTGAGTCCGACCAACGTGCCAGAGCTGAGATGATTCGTCGTCGCACCGACGAGCATGGTACCAGGATTGAAGACATGGTGCAAGACTTTGATGATGCTCGGGATTTGGACGATGAGATGGAGGAATCTGCAAAGGCCTTCTATGAAATGTTGGAGTCTTCAAAACGTCCTCTCCACGAGCAGACTGAGCTTTGTCAGTTGGATGCCATCGCGCAAGTAATGGTTCTGAAGGCTCAATTCAACCTAGGCAGAGAATGCTACGACGCGATGATGACGATATTTGGACACTTTCTACCCAAAGCCATGTACTGCGTGCAAACATGTACCAGTCAGAGAAAATCCTCCGTGTACTTAAGATGCCCTATGAGAAGATACATGCCTGTGAGAATGGATGTGCCTTATTTAGGCTTGAGTATGCATCCTTGAACTATTGCCCCATTTGCAATTCTTCCAGGTATATTGTGGTAGACAATGGCATGGGTGAGAAGAATCAGACCAAAATCCCCATTAGTGTTCTTTGGTATCTGCCAATCGTACCAAGACTTCAACGCCTTTTCATGGTCGAAGAGACGGCCAGACAGATGACATGGCACAAATTGGGCAAAAGAACCGAACTAGATGCGGATGGGAACAAGATGCTGGTACACACTTCAGATGGTTTTGCATGGAGGCACTTCGATGCATTACATAAGGATAAATCGGAAGATCCAAGGCAACCTAGAGTTGCCATCAGCACGGATGGGTTCAATGTGTATGGTATGGCAGCAACACAATACAGTTGTTGGCCTGTATTTGTCATTCCACTAAATTTTCCACCCGGAGAGATTATGAAAAGAAAGAACATTTTCCTGACGTTGATAATTCTAGGGCCCAACTATCCGGGGAAGAATATGAATGTATACATGCAGCCGCTTAAGGATGAGTTGCAAGAAGCCTGGGATAATGGGATCAAGACCTACGACACGGCTACCAAAACAAATTTCAAAATGCATGTGTGGTACATGTACTCGACGCATGATTATCCGGCGTTTGCGCTATTCGCTGGCTGGTGTGTGCATGGAAGGTTCCCGTGCACCACATGCAAGGCAGCTCTTCAGTTCTGTTGGCTGCAGGCTGGTCGCAAGTATTCTTGCTTCGACACGCACAGACAATTCCTGGATCCTGACCATAAGTTCCGAAAAGACAAGAAGAATTTCATCAAAGGTAGAGTTGTCAAAAAAAACTGCACCAGCTGCGTTGACAGGCCAACAGACCCTTGATCAGTTAAACGCTCTCGAGCCTGATCCTTTGCGTCCAGGATACTTCAAAGGGTATAATACGGAACACGCCTGGACTCACAAGTCATGCTTATGGGATCTACCTTACTTCAAAGACCTCCTTTGCCCACACAACATTGACGTGATGCACACTGAAAAGAATATTGCGGAGGCCATTTTTGGTACATTGTTCGGCATAGAGGGGAAGTCAAAAGATAATCCTAAGGCTAGAATCGACCTGGAGGCTCTATGTGATAGACCGTTGCAAAACTTGCGACAACGGAAAGGAAAGCAAAGCATAGCGAAGCCAAAGGCATGGTTCAATCTTGAAAGGCCAGCTATGAGGGAAATGCTATTGTGGGTGAAAATGCGGTTGATGTTCCCCGATGGGTATGCTGCGAATCTAAAGAGGGGAGCGAGTCTGGAGAAATTGAAAATATTTGGGCTCAAGAGTCATGATTGGCACATATGGATTGAGCGGGTAATGCCGGTGATGCTGCGTGGCTTTATCCGTGAGGATGAATGGCTAGTACTGGCAGAGCTGAGCTATTTCTTCCGTTCTCTTTGTGCTAAAGAACTACCGCCTGGCATGCTAGATGAAATGGAAGAGTTGGCGCCGGATTTGATCTGCTAATTAGAAAAGATCTTTCCACCGGGCTTCTTTAATCCAATGCAACATTTGATTTTGCATCTCCCGACCGAGGCCAGAATGGGGGGGGGGGGGCGTTCAAAATCGATGGTGCTACTCAACTGAGAGGATGCAGAAGACGCTTCGAGCTAAGTGTAAAAATAAACGTAGAATTGAAGCATCGATGGCCGATCACACTGTAAAAATAAACGTAAAAATAAAAATTACTGAGGAGGCGGCAAACTTCGTGACAGCACACTACGAAGCCAAAAATCATCATTTGCATAACCCGAAGCCTCGGTACAATGATGGCGATCCAAAAAAAGTTCGATCCAACCTCAGCCTATTCAAAGGTAAGCTCGCACCATCCGGTGGTTCGAAAGAGAAATCGTTGGATGTCGAAGAATGGCGGACCATTTCTTTGTATATCTTCACCAACCTAACAGAAGTGCGGCCGTACATCGAGTAAGTTCTCAATAATTTATTGCTCCGCAACTTCTAATTGCTATGAACTACTCTTATTCCCGGATATTTGATATAGTCGATACGTCGCCGAATTCTCGGATGGAGCGGTCATCAAAAAGGATTTCGTCGAAGAGTATGAGCTTCTCGCAAAACCTCGAGGCGACTATCCCGGTTTCATCTCTTGGTTCAAACAAAGGGTAATTAATTACCATTAAGGGCTCATTTGATTTCTTGGTCTAATTTGCGGCTAATGCATCCATTCTTTCGTATTAAACTTTTAGGATGATGCAAAGTCTATGGACGCTGAGTTGAGACAAGTCGCTAATGGTTTTGACTATAAGGTCCGTTAATTTGACAAATACAACATCAACGGGTATCACTTTCGTACCTTTGGTAAAGAGCTATCTATGCCCGACCTAAAGACTACAAATTGTTCTGTCTCTACTATCGGCGAAGGAGACACCGAGTATTATGGAAGAGTTGAAGCAATTTATGAACTTCTATTCTATGGTGAAAACTCACCGACCATCATAGTCTTCAAATGTTATTGGTTTGAGCCGAGGGAGACTAGAAGGACTTATGAACATATAGGACTAGTTGAAATCAACCAAAACACCCACTTAGATGTTCCCGATGTCTATATTACGGCTCAACAGGCGACACAAGTTTTCTATCTACCGTGGGCCTGCCAAACTGATCCAAATCTCAAAGGTTGGGATGTCGTTTATGAAGTGCCACCACATTTTAGACCACCTACCCTCAATGAAGAGGATTAGGAACCTCACATTAACCCAGACACATATGAAGGAGAATTCTTCCAAGAAACACGTATGTCCAAGAAACGTTTCACGAACCGCTCTACTTCACCCCAGAACATTGAAGTAGACAGCGACAGTGAATCCGTCTTAACCCCTGAGCCCGAACAGGAAGAGCTGGAAGAAGAAGAGGTTACTGCTGCGGATGACCTGTCACTTCTTGACCGATTACATAATGGTGGCCTTCCACATGTTCTTTGTGATAGTGATGATGATGATGCATTTATTGATGATAGTGATGATCATGATGCATTTATTGACCCCGAAGCATATATAGACGGGCACGATTGTTATTAGTTCATGTCAGGTATTCAACTATTATACTATATATAAATTTTGAGTTCATGTTAGGTATTCAATTTTTATTAGTCATGTTGGTATTTATGACGATGATACACTTAAATTATATACATTTTATTACTCATGTTGGTATTTATGTTGTACTAATTTCATTTACTCTTTGTCATGACAGGTGTTGAAAGATGGTGGGAAAGGGTCGAAAGCACTCCGCGGCTCCTTCTTCGTCGGCGGGTGATGGGATGGGTACTTCCATTCCTGCCTCGCCTCTTCGGAGAGCGTTGCTCTCTACTCTGCAAGGAGCGCCCCCCGTGAGAGGAGGTCGACCCCCCGCGAAGCCGAGAGGTACTAAAGGTACACGTTGTATTCATGTTGGTATTTATGTTATACTCATGTTGTATGCATATTGGTATTTATATACATTTTATTACTCATGTTGGTATTTATGTTGTACTAAAGGTACACGTGGCCACGGGAGAGGTAGGGCGGTGGCTGCCACGCCTTCTGAGGTGGCGGCTACACGGTCTCCGCCACCACCCCAAGCTGATTCACCCGAGCACATGACTTCTAGGGTGGATTCGTCTGAGGTGGGGGCTACACGGTCTCCGGTTCACGAGCCTCGGGTCGACGAGCCTCAGGTCGACGAGCCTTCGACCCACGAGACTCGTGTCCCAGAGGCTTCATTCCAGGCAACTCCGGAGCAAAGCAGGGATGAGGGTACGTCCCAAGAGACCTAGTGGGATACCTGGGCTGAGCCAAGTGGCCATGCTGGTAGCGACGATGAGCTGGGTGAGGGGGCTACCATCTACCAGCGTGGTAGTTCGAGGCTCCCGCTCGTGCCGGCGACCCCCGAGCAGAGGTGGTCGATTAGGCCAAATGGGGACAAGTAAGTTAATTTACTCTTATTTAACCTTTTGCCTACGCGTTTTCTCAAATATCTAATGTTTTGGCTTTAATTTGTCATACTGTAGGGGTTGGATTGTTGCCAAGGGTGTCCGCAAGCCCAACAACGTCCTTGGTGTGCTTTGCCGTAAAAACTTCCCAGGGTTTGTTACGTTGCCCGGTTGGGAGCGAGAGGTAGGAATGACCTGGGAGCACTACTTGGGTGCCCCGGCCCCGTCGGAGGTGTAGATCGATGGTGTTTTGTGCGACACGAGGGCAGACATGGTGATCCGAAAGTTCTGGGTAACTTCTCCTTCACAGAATTATAAAATCAACCATAGCTATTTATTGTACTAATCGGTGTTGTCTCGTTTGGAGACCTACTACAGGTGTGAGGAGGGATACAAGGAGGACGCGACAAAGGTTATCGAAACCGAATGTCGCCGCCTACTTCAAAACTTTCGACACGAGGCTCGGGTGCAGGCTGTTCGAGACTACTATGCCACGCGGCGTATTAGGATTGACAAGGCGAAGTGTCGTGATGCTAAGATGGAGAAGGAGCATTACATGAAGGTAATTACATATTATTAAGGCTTTGTAGTTAGTTTCCTTGATTTGGTTCTTCCGCGCTCAAATTTCTCTTTATCAACTTAGGTGCCCCCGAGATGGTGTGTGGATAAGATGGATTGTTGGGAGGCCTTGGTGGATCAGTGGTGCTCCGAAGCGTGGGAGGCCAGCCACAGCAACGCCAAGGAGAGGCGTGGAAAAATGGTTGGTGTGCCACACCATCAAGGGAGCATCAACTTAATCCAATTTGACAAGAACTGGGTATGTGGTTAGCTTCATGCCTCATGCAATTCATTCTTAATGCTATCTTGAGCCCTTTACTAATACAATTTTCCTCTCTCTCTTTTAGGCGCGTCACAATAAGACGGAGGTGACACAGTTGTACGACCTGTATGCGATGGCCCATACTGCCTCATACAAGAAGGTCAAGGCATTCTCTGAGTCTGACCTCGAGCATCCAGAAAACTTCACCAACATCTCCTCCCACCACAAGCTCATGAAGTATAGAGATCACGGGAAGGCGAGGAAAGGGGAGGACTTTAACCCGAGCGAGGGGCCTATTGATCCAGAGCTGGTGATGATAGCTGGCGGGAGGCCCCATGGCTTGATCGCCATTGGAGATGGCCTTATACGTTGTCCTGGCACTCTCCGGCAGATAAAGGCACGCCAAACGAGCTCTGGTCCGGAGATAACACGTCGTCCACGGCCAGTCGAGCTCGCCATCGAGGTTAGTTTAATGGACTCAACTATCTTTCCGCATTATGTTGTGCGTTGGAAACAATACGATTACATTGCTAACAATGAGTTGTGTTGCAAGCTGCTATTCAGAAAGAGAGAGAGGCAATGCAGGCGGCTATGGCGGAGAAGGATAAGGAAATTAGGTAGCTGGAGAAGAGGACAACTGCATTGGTGGAGGCGGAGAGGGCACGGAATGATGCATCTAACAGCGCCATATACGAGCTCTTCGTGGTAAGTTTATTCTTCATGTTATTTCAAATCTTGCATTTAAATGTCCGTTTCATTAATAAATAAAAAGTTTGACTTGTCGAAACCAAATGTACAGTATATGTGCGAGAAGAGCGGCCAAGTCCCTCCGCCGATGCCAGTCATTAACGCGGCGGGGACGGTGAGTTTCATTTCAGTGCAGTTATCTTAAGAGTGTCCTCATGCTAACGACACATTGCAAACGATGTTTGGTGCAGAATATCTCCCGAAATGCATCGCACGACCCTTCTACAGTGGAGCCCTCTCCAGGGCAGCCTTCTCCAGGTGAAACAAGCCAGAGCCACCATGCTTCACCGCCGTGATGACGATAATGGTACGTTATTTCTAGTGTTTTAATAAAAAATAGCTAGACTTCCATCTAAATGACATAATTAGCTTAGTTAGCTCCAAAATGGCTAAATTGGCTAATTATCCTATGAAATGACATAATTAGCTTAGTTATCTCCAAAATGACCTATTTAATAAAAAATGACCTATAGTTAGCTAAGTTCTCTCCTAAATGACATAATAAGGCTTACGTAGGTGCAAGATGACCTGTTCCCCCTAACTTAGGTATTAAATGGCCTATAATTAGCCTAGCTAGATCCGAAATGACTTAATAAGAAGAGTTTGCTCCGGAATGACCTATTTTACCCAAGTTAGCTCCGAAACGACCTATAGTTAGCTAGGGTTCCACCTAAATGACATAATTAGCTTAGTTAGCTCCAAAATGGTCTATTTAATAAAACATGACCTATACTTAGCTAATTATCCTTGAAATGACATAATTAGCTCCAAAAAGGCATTCTTAGCCAATTTAGCCCGAAGAAGGAGACAAGAGGAGAAGAAAGAGGAAAAATGAAAGGAAGGAAGATGAAGAAGAAGAAGAGAAGGAGGAGGATAAGAAGAAGGAGAAGAAGGAGGAGAAGGAGAAAGAGCTCCTCCTTCTCCTTCTTCTTCCTCCTTCTTCCTCCTTCTCCTTCTCCTTCTTCTTTTCTTCTTCTTCTCCTCTTCCTTCTCCTTCTCCTCCTCCTCCTCCTCCTCCTCCTCCTTCTTTTACTTCTCCTTCTCTTTCTCTTGTTCTACGTAGCTTAGACTCATTAAAGAAAGGCTAAATTGTCTAATTACGCTACGAAATAAAATAATTAGTTTAGTTAGCTCCAAAATGACCTATTTAATAAAAAATGACCTATAGTTATCTAAGTTCTCTCCTAAATGACATAATAAGGCTTACGTAGCTGCAAGATGACCTATTCCCCCTAACTTAGGTATTAAATGGCCTATAATTAGCCTAGCTAGATCCAAAATGGCTTAATAAGCATAGTTTGCTCCGGAATGACCTATTTTACCCAAGTTAGCTCCGAAACGACCTATAGTTAGCTAGGGTTCCACCTAAATGACATAATTAGCTTAGTTAGCTCCAAAATGGTCTATTTAATAAAACATGCCTATACTTAGCTAATTATCCTCGAAATGACATAATTAGCTCCAAAAAGGCATTCTTAGCCAATTTAGCCCGAAGAAGGGGACAAGAGGAGAAGAAAGAGGAAAAATGAAAGGAAGGAAGATGAAGAAAAAGAGAAGAAGAAGAAGAGAAGGAGGAGGATAAGAAGAAGGAGAAGAAGGAGGAGAAGAAGGAGAAGGAGCTCCTCCTTCTCCTTCTTCTTCCTCTTTCTTCCTCCTTCTCCTTTTTCTTTTCTTCTTCTTCTCCTCTTCCTTCTCCTTCTCCTCCTCCTCCTCCTCCTCATTCTTTTACTTCTTCTTCTCTTTCTCTTCTTCTACGTAGCTTAGACTCATCCAAGAAAGGCTAAATTGGCAAATTATCCTACGAAATGACATAATTAGCTTAGTTAGCTCCAAAATGACCTATTTCATAAAAAAATGACCTATAGTTAGCTAAGTTCTCTCCTAAATGACATAATAAGGCTTACGTAGCTGCAATATGACCTATTCCCCCTAACTTAGGTATTAAATGGCCTATAATTAGCCTAGCTAGATCCAAAATGGCTTAATCAGCATAGTTTGCTCCCGAATGACCTATTTTACCCAAGTTAGCTCCGAAACGACCTATAGTTAGCTAGGATTCCACCTAAATGACATAATTAGCTTAGTTAACTCCAAAATGATCTATTTAATAAAACATGACCTATACTTAGCTAATTATCCTCGAAATGACATAATTAGCTCCAAAAAGGCATTCTTAGCCAATTTAGCCCGAAGAAGGGGACAAGAGGAGAAGAAAGAGGAAAAATGAAAGGAAGGAAGATGAAGAAGAAGAGAAGAAGAAGAACAGAAGGATGAGGACAAGAAGAAGGAGAAGAAGCAGGAGAAGAAGGAGAAGGAGCTCCTCCTTTTCCTTCTTCTTCCTCCTTCTTCCTCCGTCTCCTTCTCCTTCTGCTTTTCTTCTTCTTCTCCTCTTCCTTCTCCTCCTCCTCCTCCTCCTCCTCCTCCTTCTTTTACTTCTTCTTCTCTTTCTCTTCTTCTACGTAGCTTAGACTCATGCAAGAAAGGCTAAATTGGCTAATTATCCTACGAAATGACATATTTTGCTTAGTTAGCTCTAAAATGACCTATTTAATAAAAAATAACCTATAATTAGCTAAGTTCTCTCCTAAATGACATAATAAGGCTTACGTAGCTGCAAGATGACCTATTCCCCCTAACTTAGATATTAAATGGCCTATAATTAGCCTAGCTAGATCCAAAATGGCTTAATAAGCATAGTTTGCTCCGGAATGACCTATTTTACCCAAGTTAGCTCCGAAACGACCTATAGTTAGCTAGGGTTCTACCTAAATGACATAATTAGCTTAGTTAGCTCCAAAATGGTCTATTTAATAAAACGTGACCTATACTTAGCTAATTATCCTCGAAATGACATAATTAGCTCCAAAAAGGCATTCTTAGCCAATTTAGCCCGAAGAAGTGGAAAGAGGAGAAGAAAGAGGAAAAATGAAAGGAAGGAAGAAGATGAAGAAGAGAAGAAGAAGAAGAGAAGGAGGAAAATAAGAAGAAGGAGAAGAAGAAGGAGAAGAAGGAGAAGGAGCTCCTCCTTCTCCTTCTTCTTCCTCCTTCTTCCTCTCCTTCTCCTTCTCCTTCTTCTTTTCTTCTTCTTCTCCTTCTCCTTCTCCTTCTCCTCCTCCTCTTCCTCCTTCTTTTACTTCTTCTTCTCTTTCTCTTCTTCTACGTAGCTTAGACTCATCCAAGAAAGGCTAAATTGGCTAATTATCCTACGAAATGACATAATTAGCTTAGTTAGCTCCAAAATGACCTATTTAATAAAAAATGACCTATAGTTAGCTAAGTTCTCTCCTAAATGACAAAATAAGGCTTACGTAGCTGCAAGATGACCTATTCCCCCTAACTTAGGTATTAAATGGACTATAATTAGCCTAGCTAGATGCAAAATGGCTTAACAAGCATAGTTTGCTCCGAGATGACCTATTTTACCCAAGTTAGCTCCGAAACAACCTATAGTTAGCTAGGGTTCTACCTAAATGACATAATTAGCTTAGTTAGCTCCAAAATGGTCTATTTAATAAAACATGTCTATACTTAGCTAATTATCCTCGAAATGACATAATTAGCTCCAAAAAGGCATTCTTAGCCAATTTAGCCCGAAGAAGTGGAAAGAGGAGAAGAAAGAGGAAAAATGAAAGGAAGGAAGAAGATGAAGAAGAGAAGAAGAAGAAGAGAAGGAGGAAAATAAGAAGAAGGAGAAGAAGGAGGAGAAGAAGGAGAAGGAGCTCCTCCTTCTCCTTCTTCTTCCTCCTTCTTCCTCTCCTTCTCCTTCTCCTTCTTCTTTTCTTCTTCTTCTCCTTCTCCTTCTCCTTCTCCTCCTCCTCTTCCTCCTTCTTTTACTTCTTCTTCTCTTTCTCTTCTTCTACGTAGCTTAGACTCATCCAAGAAAGGCTAAATTGGCTAATTATCCTACGAAATGACATAATTAGCTTAGTTAGCTCCAAAATGACCTATTTAATAAAAAATGACCTATAGTTAGCTAAGTTCTCTCCTAAATGACATAATAAGGCTTACGTAGTTGCAAGATGACCTATTCCCCCTAACTTAGGTATTAAATGGCCTATAATTAGCCTAGCTAGATCCAAAATGGCTTAATAAGCATAGTTTGCTCCGGAATGACCTATTTTACCCAAGTTAGCTCCGAAACGACCTATAGTTAGCTAGGGTTCCACCTAACTGACATAATTATCTTAGTTAGCTCCAAAAGGATCTATTTAATAAAACATGACCTATACTTAGCTAATTATCCTCGAAATGACATAATTAGCTCCAAAAAGGAATTCTTAGCCAATTTAGCTCGAAGAAGGGGACAAGAGGAGAAGAAAGAGGAAAAATGAAAGGAAGGAAGATGAAGAAGAAGAGAAGAAGAAGAAGAGAAGGAGGAGGATAAGAAGAAGGAGAAGGAGGAGGGGAAGAAGGAGAAGGAGCTCCTCCTTCTCCTTCTTCTTCCTCCTTCTTCCTCCTTCTCCTTCTCCTTCTTGTTTTCTTCTTCTTCTCCTCTTCCTTCTTCTTCTCCTCCTCCTCCTCCTCCTCCTTCTTTTACTTCTTCTTCTCTTTCTCCTCTTCTACGTAGCTTAGACTCATCCAAGAAAGGCTAAATTGGCTAATTATCCTACGAAATGACATAATTAGCTTAGTTAGCTCCAAAATGACTTATTTAATAAAAAATGACCTATAGTTAGCTAAGTTCTCTCCTAAATGACATAAGAAGGCTTACGTAGCTGCAAGATGACCTATTACCCCTAACTTAGGTATTAAATGGCCTATAATTAGCCTAGCTAGATCCAAAATGGCTTAATAAGCATAGTTTGCTCCGGAATGACCTATTTTACCCAAGTTAGCTCCGAAACGACCTATAGTTAGCTAGGGTTCCACCTAAATGACATAATTAGCTTAATTAGCTCCAAAATGACCTATTTAATAAAACATGACCTATACTTAGCTAATTATCCTCGAAATGACATAATTAGCTCCAAAAAGGCATTGTTAGCCAATTTAGCCCGAAGAAGGGGACAAGAGGAGAAGAAAGAGGAAAAATGAAAGGAAGGAAGATGAAGAAGAAGAGAAGAAGAAGAAGAGAAGGAGGACGATAAGAAGAAGGAGAAGAAGGAGGGGAAGACGAAGAAGGAGCTCCTCCTTCTCGTTCTTCTTCCTCCTTCTTCCTCCTTCTCCTTCTCCTTCTTGTTTTCTTCTTCTTCTCCTCTTCCTTCTCCTTCTCCTCCTCCTCCTCTTACTTCTTGTTCTTTTTCTCTTCTTCTACGTAGCTTAGACTCATCCAAGAAAGGCTAAATTGGCTAATTATCCTACGAAATGACATAATTAGCTTAGTTAGCTCCAAAATGACCTATTTAATAAAAAATGACCTATTGTTAGCTAAGTTCTCTCCTAAATGACATAATAAGGCTTACGTAGCTCCAAGATGACCTATTCCCCCTAACTTAGGTATTAAATGGCCTATAATTAGCCTAGCTAGATCCAAAATGGCTTAATAAGCATAGTTTGCTCCGGAATGACCTATTTTACCCAAGTTACCTCCGAAACGACCTATAGTTAGCTAGGGTTCTACCTAAATGACATAATTAGCTTAGTTAGCTCCAAAATGGTCTATTTAATAAAAGGTGACCTATACTTAGCTAATTATCCTCGAAATGACATAATTAGCTCCAAAAAGGCATTCTTAGCCAATTTAGCCCGAAGAAAGGGAAAGAGGAGAAGAAAGAGGAAAAATGAAAGGAAGGAAGAAGAAGAAGAAGAGAAGAAGAAGAAGAGAAGGAGGAAAATAAGAAGAAGGAGAAGAAGGAGGAGAAGGAGCTCCTCCTTCTCCTTCTTCCCCTCCTTCTCCTTCTCCTTCTCCTTTTCTTCTTATTCTCCTCTTCCTTCTCCTTCTCCTCCTCCTCCTCCTCCTCCTTCTTTTACTTCTTCTTCTCTTTCTCTTCTTCTATGTAGCTTAGACTCATCCAAGAAAGGCTAATTTGGCTAATTATCCTACGAAATGACATAATTAGCTTAGTTAGCTCCAAAATGACCTATTTAATAAAAATGACCTATAGTTAGCTAAGTTATCTCCTAAATGACATAATAAGGCTGACGTAGTTGCAAGATGACCTATTCCCCCTATCTTAGGTATTAAATGGCCTATAATTAGCCTAGCTAGATCCAAAATGGCTTAATAAGCATAGTTTGCTCCGGAATGACCTATTTTACCCAAGTTAGCTCCGAAACGACCTATAGTTAGCTAGGGTTCCACCTAAATGACATAATTAGCATAGTTAGCTCCAAAATGGTCTATTTAATAAAACATGCCTATACTTAGATAATTATCCTCGAAATGATATAATTAGCTGCAAAAAGGCATTCTTAGCCAATTTAGCCTGAAGAAGGGGACAAGAGGAGAAGAAAGAGGAAAAATGAAAGGAAGGAAGATGAAGAAAAAGAGAAGAAAAAGAAGAGAAGGAGGAGGATACGAAGAAGGAGAAAAAGGAGAAGGAGCTCCTCCTTCTCCTTCTTCTTCCTCCTTCTTCCTCCTTCTCCTTCTCCTTCTACTTCTTCTTTTCTTCTTCTTCTCCTCTTCCTTCTCCTTCTCCTCCTCCTCCTCCTTCTTTCACTTCTTCTTCTCTTTCTCTTCTTCTACGTAGCTTAGACTCATCCAAGAAAGGCTAAATTGGCTAATTATCCTACGAAATGACATAATTAGCTTAGTTAGCTCCAAAATGACCTATTTAATAAAAAATGACCTATAGTTAGCTAAGTTCTCTCCTAAATGACATAATAAGGCTTACGTAGTTGCAAGATGACCTATTCCCCCTAACTTAGGTATTAAATGGCCTATAATTAGCCTAGCTAGATCCAAAATGGCTTAATAAGCATAGTTTGCTCCGGAATGACCTATTTTACCCAAGTTAGCTCTGAAACGACCTATAGTTAGCTAGGGTTCCACCTAAATGACATAATTAGCTTAGTTAACTCCAAAATGGTCTATTTAATAAAACGTGACCTATACTTAGCTAATTATCCTGGAAATGACATAATTAGCTCCAAAAAGGCATTCTTAGCCAATTTAGCCCGAAGAAGGGGACAAGAGGAGAAGAAAGAGGAAAAATGAAAGGAAGGACGATGGAGATGAAGAAGAAGAGAAGAAGAAGAAGAGAAGGAGGAGGATAAGAAGAAGGAGAAGAAGGAGGATAATTAGCTTCTTCTCCTTCTCCTTCTTCTTTTCTTCTCCTTCTTCCTCCTTCTCCTCTTCCTCCTTCTCCTTCTTCCTCCTTCTCCTTCTCCTTCTTCTTTTCTTCTTCTCCTATTCCTTCTCCTTCTCGTCCTCCTCCTCCTCCTCCTTCTTTTACTTCTTCTTCTCTTTCTCTTCTTCTACGTAGCTTAGACTCATCCAAGAAAGGCTAATTTGGCTAATTATCCTACGAAATGACATGATTAGCTTAGTTAGCTCCAAAATGACCTATTTAATAAAAAATGACCTATAGTTAGCTAAGTTCTCTCCTAGATGACATAATAAGGCTTACGTAGCTGCAAGATGACCTATTCCCCCTAACTTAGGTATTAAATGACCTATAATAAGCCTAGCTAGATCCAAAATGGCTTAATAAGCATAGTTTGCTCCGAAATGACCTATTTTACCCAAGTTAGCTCCGAAACGACCTATAGTTAGCTAGGGTTCCACCTAAATGACATAATTAGCTTAGTTAGCTCCAAAATGGTCTATTTAATAAAAGATGCCTATACTTAGCTAATTATCCTCGAAATGACATAATTAGCTTCAAAAAGGCATTCTTAGCCAATTTAGCCCGAAGAAGGGGACAAGAGGAGAAGAAAGAGGAAAAATGAAAGGAAGGAAGATGAAGAAAAAGAGAAGAAGAAGAAGAGAAGGAGGAGGATAAGAAGAAGGAGAAGAAGGAGGAGAAGAAGGAGAAGGAGCTCCTCCTTTTCCTTCTTCTTCCTCCTTCTTCCTCCTTCTCCTTCTCCTTCTTCTTTTCTTCTTATTCTCCTCTTCCTTCTCCTTCTCCTCCTCCTCCTCTTCCTCCTCCTCCTCCTTCTTTTACTTCTTCTTCTCTTTCTCTTCTTCTACGTAGCTTAGACTCATCCAAGAAAGGCTAAATTGGCTAATTATCCTACGAAATGACATAATTAGCTTAGTTAGCTCCAAAATGACCTATTTAATAAAAAATGACCTATAGTTAGCTAAGTTCTCTCCTAAATGACATAATAAGGCCTACGTAGCTACAAGATGACCTATTACCCCTAACTTAGGTATTAAATGGCCTATAATTAGCCTAGCTAGATCCAAAATGGCTTAATAAGCATAGTTTGCTCCGGAATGACCTATTTTACCAAGTTAGCTCTCAAACGACCTATAGTTAGCTAGGGTTCCACCTAAATGAAATAATTAGCTTAGTTAGCTCCAAAATGATCTATTTAATAAAACATGACCTATACTTAGCTAATTATCCTCGAAATGACATAATTAGCTCCAAAAAGGCATTCTTAGCCAATTTAGCCCGAAGAAGGGGACAAGAGGAGAAGAAAGAGGAAAAATGAATGGAAGGAAGATGAAGAAGAAGAGAAGAAGAAGAAGAGAAGGAGGAGGATAAGAAGAAGGAGAAGAAGGAGGGGAAGAAGGAGAAGGAGCTCCTCCTTCTCCTTCTTCTTCCTCCTTCTTCCTCCTTCTCCTTCTCCTTCTTGTTTTCTTCTTCTTCTCCTCTTACTTCTCCTTCTCCTTCTCCTCCTCCTCCTCCTCCTTCTTTTACTTCTTGTTCTCTTTCTCTTCTTCTACGTAGCTTAGACTCATCCAAGAAAGGCTAAATTGGCTAATTATCCTACGAAATGACATAATTAGCTTAGTTAGCTCCAAAATGAACTATTTAATAAAAATGACCTATAGTTAGCTAAGTTATCTCCTAAATGACATAATAAGGCTGACGTAGTTGCAAGATGACCTATTCCCCCTATCTTAGGTATTAAATGGCCTATAATTAGCCTAGCTAGATCCAAAATGGCTTAATAAGCATAGTTTGCTCCGGAATGACCTATTTTACCCAAGTTAGCTCCGAAACGACCTATAGTTAGCTAGGGTTCCACCTAAATGACATAATTAGCATAGTTAGCTCCAAAATGGTCTATTTAATAAAACATGCCTATACTTAGATAATTATCCTCGAAATGATATAATTAGCTGCAAAAAGGCATTCTTAGCCAATTTAGCCTGAAGAAGGGGACAAGAGGAGAAGAAAGAGGAAAAATGAAAGGAAGGAAGATGAAGAAAAAGAGAAGAAAAAGAAGAGAAGGAGGAGGATACGAAGAAGGAGAAAAAGGAGAAGGAGCTCCTCCTTCTCCTTCTTCTTCCTCCTTCTTCCTCCTTCTCCTTCTCCTTCTACTTCTTCTTTTCTTCTTCTTCTCCTCTTCCTTCTCCTTCTCCTCCTCCTCCTCCTCCTCCTCCTTCTTTCACTTCTTCTTCTCTTTCTCTTCTTCTGCGTAGCTTAGACTCATCCAAGAAAGGCTAAATTGGCTAATTATCCTACGAAATGACATAATTAGCTTAGTTAGCTCCAAAATTACCTATTTAATAAAAAATGACCTATAGTTAGCTAAGTTCTCTCCTAAATGACATAATAAGGCTTACGTAGTTGCAAGATGACCTATTCCCCCTAACTTAGGTATTAAATGGCCTATAATTAGCGTAGCTAGATCCAAAATGGCTTAATAAGCATAGTTTGCTCCGGAATGACCTATTTTACCCAAGTTAGCTCTGAAACGACCTATAGTTAGCTAGGGTTCCACCTAAATGACATAATTAGCTTAGTTAGCTCCAAAATGGTATATTTAATAAAACATGACCTATACTTAGCTAATTATCCTCGAAATGACATAATTAGCTCCAAAAAGGCATTCTTAGCCAATTTAGCCCGAAGAAGGGGACAAGAGGAGAAGAAAGAGGAAAAATGAAAGGAAGGACGATGAAAATGAAGAAGAAGAGAAGAAGAAGAAGAGAAGGAGGAGGATAAGAAGAAGGAGAAGAAGGAGGATAATTAGCTTCTTCTCCTTCTCCTTCTTATTTTCTTCTCCTTCTTCCTCCTTCTCCTTCTTCCTCCTTCTCCTTCTTCCTCCTTCTCCTTCTCCTTCTTCTTTTCTTCTTCTTCTCCTATTCCTTCTCCTTCTCCTCCTCCTCCTCCTCCTTCTTTTACTTCTTCTTCTCTTTCTCTTCTTCTACGTAGCTTAGACTCATCCAAGAAAGGCTAAATTGGCTAATTATCCTATGAAATGACATAATTAGCTTAGTTAGCTCCAAAATGACCTATTTAATAAAAAATGACCTATAGTTAGCTAAGTTCTCTCCTAAATGACTTATAAGGCTTACGTAGCTGCAAGATGACCTATTCCCCCTAACTTAGGTATTAAATGTCCTATAATTAGCCTAGCTAGATTCAAAATGGCTTAATAAGCATAGTTTGCTCCGAAATGACCTATTTTACCCAAGTTAGCTCCGAATTGACCTATAGTTAGCTAGGGTTCCACCTAAATGACATAATTAGCTTAGTTAGCTCCAAAATGGTCTATTTAATAAAAGATGCCTATACTTAGCTAATTATCCTCGAAATGACATAATTAGCTTCAAAAAGGCATTCTTAGCCAGTTTAGCCCGAAGAAGGGGACAAGAGGAGAAGAAAGAGGAAAAATGAAAGGAAGGAAGATGAAGAAAAAGAGAAGAAGAAGAAGAGAAGGAGGAGGATAAGAAGAAGGAGAAGAAGGAGGAGAAGAAGGAGAAGGAGCTCCTCCTTTTCCTTCTTCTTCCTCCTTCTTCCTCCTTCTCCTTCTCCTTCTTCTTTTCTTCTTCTTCTCCTATTCCTTCTCCTTCTCCTCCTCCTCCTTCTTTTACTTCTTCTTCTCTTTCTCTTCTTCTACGTAGCTTAGACTCATCCAAGAAAGGCTAAATTGGCTAATTATCCTACGAAATGACATAATTAGCTTAGTTAGCTCGAAAATGACCTATTTAATAAAAAATGACCTATAGTTAGCTATGTTCTCTCCTAAATGACATAATAAGGCTTACGTAGCTACAAGATGACCTATTACCCCTAACTTAGGTATTAAATGGCCTATAATTAGCCTAGCTAGATCCAAAATGGCTTAATAAGCATAGTTTGCTCCGGAATGACCTATTTTACCCAAGTTAGCTCTCAAACGACCTATAGTTAGCTAGGGTTCCACCTAAATGAAATAATTAGCTTAGTTAGCTCCAAAATGATCTATTTAATAAAACATGACCTATACTTAGATAATTATCCTCGAAATGACATAATTAGCTCCGAAAAGGCATTCTTAGCCAATTTAGCCCGAAGAAGGGGACAAGAGGAGAAGAAAGAGGAAAATTGAAAGGAAGGAAGATGAAGAAGAAGAGAAGAAGAAGAAGAGAAGGAGGAGGATAAGAAGAAGGAGAAGAAGGAAGGGAAGAAGGAGAGCTCCTTCTCCTTCTTCTTCCTCCTTCTCCTTCTCCTTCTTGGTTTCTTCTTCTTCTCCTCTTCCTTCTCCTTCTCCTCCTCCTCCTCCTCCTCCTTATTTTACTTCTTCTTCTCTTTCTCTTCTTCTACGTAGCTTAGACTCATCCAAGAAAGGCTAAATTGGCTAATTATCCTACGAAATGACATAATTAGCTTAGTTAGCTCCAAAATGACCTATTTAATAAAAAAATGACCTATAGTTAGCTAAGTTCTCTCCTAAATGACATAATAAGGCTTATGTAGCTGCAAGATGACCTATTACCCCTAACTTAGGTATTAAATGGCCTATAATTAGCCTAGCTAGATCCAAAATGGCTTAATAAGCATAGTTTGCTCCGGAATGACCTATTTTACCCAAGTTAGCTCCGAAACGACCTATAATTAGCTAGGGTTCCACCTAAATGACATAATTAGCTTAATTAGCTCCAACATGATCTATTTAATAAAACATGACCTATACTTAACTAATTATCCTCGAAATGACATAATTAGCTCCAAAAAGGCATTGTTAGCCAATTTAGCCCGAAGAAGGGGACAAGAGGAGAAGAAAGAGGAAAAATAAAAGGAAGGAAGAGGAAGAAGAAGAGAAGAAGAAGAAGAGAAGGAGGACGATAAGAAGAAGGAGAAGAAGGAGGGGAAGAAGGAGAAGGAGCTCCTCCTTCTCGTTCTTCTTCCTCCTTCTTCCTCCTTCTCCTTCTCCTTCTTGTTTTCTTCTTCTTCTCCTCTTCCTTCTCCTTCTCCTCCTCATCCTCCTCCTCCTTCTTTTACTTCTTGTTCTTTTTCTCTTCTTCTACGTAGCTTAGACTCATCCAAGAAAGGCTAAATTGGCTAATTATCCTACGAAATGACATAATTAGCTTAGTTAGCTCCAAAATGACCTATTTAATAAAAAATGACCTATAGTTAGCTAAGTTCTCTCCTAAATAACATAATAAGGCTTACGTAGCTCCAAGATGAGCTATTCCCCCTAACTTAGGTATTAAATGGCCTATAATTAGCCTAGCTAGATCCAAAATGGCTTAATAAGCATAGTTTGCTCCGGAATGACCTATTTTACCCAAGTTAGTTCCGAAACGACCTATAGTTAGCTAGGGTTCTACCTAAATGACATAATTAGCTTAGTTAGCTCCAAAATGGTCTATTTAATAAAAGGTGACCTATACTTAGCTAATTATCCTCGAAATGACATAATTAGCTCCAAAAAGGCATTCTTAGCCAATTTAGCCCGAAGAAAGGGAAAGAGGAGAAGAAAGAGGAAAAATGAAAGGAAGGAAGAAGAAGAAGAAGAGAAGAAGAAGAAGAGAAGGAGGAAAATAAGAAGAAGGAGAAGAAGGAGGAGAAGGAGCTCCTCCTTCTCCTTCTTCCCCTCCTTCTCCTTCTCGTTCTCCTTTTCTTCTTATTCTCCTCTTCCTTCTCCTTCTCCTCCTCCTCCTCCTCCTCCTTCTTTTACTTCTTCTTCTCTTTCTCTTCTTCTACGTAGCTTAGACTCATACAAGAAAGGCTAAATTGGCTAATTATCCTACGAAATGACATAATTAGCTTAGTTAGCTCCAAAATGACCTATTTAATAAAAATGACCTATAGTTAGCTAAGTTATCTCCTAAATGACATAATAAGGCTGACGTAGTTGCAAGATGACCTATTCCCCCTATCTTAGGTATTAAATGGCCTATAATTAGCCTAGCTAGATCCAAAATGGCTTAATAAGCATAGTTAGCTCCGGAATGACCTATTTTACCCAAGTTAGCTCCGAAACGACCTATAGTTAGCTAGGGTTCCAGCTAAATGACATAATTAGCATAGTTAGCTCCAAAATGGTCTATTTAATAAAACATGCCTATACTTAGCTAATTATCCTCAAAATGATATAATTAGCTGCAAAAAGGCATTCTTAGCCAATTTAGCCCGAAGAAGGGGACAACAGGAGAAGAAAGAGGAAAAATGAAAGGAAGGAAGATGAAGAAAAAGAGAAGAAGAAGAAGAGAAGGAGGAGGATACGAAGAAGGAGAAGAAGGAGAAGGAGCTCCTCCTTCTCCTTCTTCTTCCTCCTTCTTCCTCCTTCTCCTTCTCCTTCTACTTCATCTTTTCTTCTTCTTCTCCTCTTCCTTCTCCTTCTCCTCCTCCTCCTCCTCCTCCTCCTTCTTTCACTTCTTCTTCTCTTTCTCTTCTTCTACGTAGCTTAGACTCATCCAAGAAAGGCTAAATTGGCTAATTATCCTACGAAATGACATAATTAGCTTAGTTAGCTCCAAAATGACCTATTTAATAAAAAATGACCTATAGTTAGCTAATTTCTCTCCTAAATGACATAATAAGGCTTACGTAGTTGCAAGATGACCTATTCCCCCTAACTTAGGTATTAAATGGCCTATAATTAGCCTAGCTAGATCCAAAATGGCTTAATAAGCATAGTTTGCTCCGGAATGACCTATTTTACCCAAGTTAGCTCTGAAACGACCTATAGTTAGCTAGGGTTCCACCTAAATGCCATAATTAGCTTAGTTAGCTCCAAAATGGTCTATTTAATAAAACATGACCTATACTTTGCTAATTATCCTCGAAATGACATAATTAGCTCCAAAAAGGCATTCTTAGCCAATTTAGCCTGAAGAAGGGGACAAGAGGAGAAGAAAGAGGAAAAATGAAAGGAAGGACGATGAAGATGAAGAAGAAGAGAAGAAGAAGAAGAGAAGGAGGAGGATAAGAAGAAGGAGAAGAAGGAGGAGAAGAAGGAGAAGGAGCTCCTCCTTCTCCTTCTTCCTCCTTCTCCTTCTCCTTCTTCTTTTCTTCTTCTTCTCCTCTTCCTTCTCCTTCTCCTCCTCCTCCTCCTCCTTCTTTTACTTCTTCTTCTCTTTCTGTTCTTCTACGTAGATTAGACTCATCCAAGAAAGGCTAAATTGGCTAATTATCCTACGAAATGACATAATTAGCTTAGTTAGCTCCAAAATGACCTATTTAATAAAAAATGACCTATAGTTAGCTAAGTTCTCTCCTAAATGACATAATAAGGCTTACGTAGCTGCAAGATGACCTATTCCCCCTAACTTAGGTATTAAATGACCTATAATTAGCCTAGCTAGATCCAAAATGGCTTAATAAGCATAGTTTGCTCCGGAATGACCTATTTTACCCAAGTTAGCTCCGAAACGACCTGTAGTTAGCTAGGGTTCCACCTAAATGACATAATTAGCTTAGTTAGCTCCAAAATGGTCTATTTAATAAAACATGACCTATACTTAGCTAATTATCCTCGAAATGACATAATTAGCTCCAAAAAGGCATTCTTAGCCAATTTAGCCCGAAGAAGGGGACAAAAGGAGAAGAAAGAGGATAAATGAAAGGAAGGAAGGAAGAAGAAGAAGAAGAGAAGGAGGAGGATAAGAAGAAGGAGAAGAAGGAGGAGAAGAAGGAGAAGGAGCTCCTCCTTCTCCTTCTTCTTCCTCCTTCTTCCTCCTTCTCCTTCTCCTTCTTCTTTTCTTCTTCTTCTCCTCTTCCTTCTCCTTCTCCTCCTCCTCCTCCTCCTCCTTCTTTTACTTCTTCTTATCTTTCTCTTCTTCTACGTAGCTTAGACTCATCCAAGAAAGGCTAATTTGGCTAATTATCCTACGAAATGACATAATTAGCTTAGTTAGCTCCAAAATGACTTATTTAATAAAAAAATGACCTATAGTTAGCTAAGTTCTCTCCAAAATGACTTATTTAATAAAAAAATGGCCTATAATTAGCCTAGCTAGATCCAAAATGGCTTAATAAGCATAGTTTGCTCCGGAATGACCTATTTTACCCAAGTTAGCACCGAAACGACCTATAGTTAGCTAGGGTTCCACCTAAATGACATAATTAGCTTAGTTAGCTCCTAAATGGCTTATACTTAGCTAATTTCTCTCAGAAATAACCTATATACACTTCTTCATCTAGTATTATTCTTCTAACTTTCTTATTTGTCATTTTGCAGATTAAATTCACTTCACGGGAAGCTTGGATTATATTGATGGAATGCTTGAAGATGATTTCTTGTACCATGGCTTGTATTGTAACTATTGTAGTATATGGATATATATGAAACTTTGTATGCATGTGGATGAAACTAGTGTAATA
This sequence comes from Hordeum vulgare subsp. vulgare, assembly GCF_904849725.1. Lineage (NCBI taxonomy): Eukaryota > Viridiplantae > Streptophyta > Magnoliopsida > Poales > Poaceae > Hordeum > Hordeum vulgare. The sequence goes on from NC_058519.1 coordinate 482,684,128, forward strand.
CAGTACGGATGCAACTTGCATAACATGTATGCACTATGGATGAGAGTTATTTTAATATGGTTATGAGTACGGAAAGAAATTTATTTATGTCAAATATATATATATATATATATATATCCTGATTATTGTTAAAAATGCTGGATATAATAAAAAATAAATTAAAAAGGGGCTGGTTCCCCCCTTTGCCGTCAGCCCCCACATGGCAAAGGGGGGATGGCAGACGACAAAGAGGGGAGAGAGAGGGGGCTGGTTCCCCCCTTTGCCGTCTACCACCACATGGCAAAGGGGGGAATCAGCCCCCTCTCTCTCCCCTCTTTGCCCGCTGCCCCCACATGGCAAAGGGGCGATGGCAGACGGCAAAGAGAGGAGGCCTGCCGTTAACACTTAACGGGGCCGTTGCAGTATGTGCCGTCCCATTTAATTTGCCGTCTGCCCCCTCATGGCAAAGATTCTTTGTCGTTCGCTTTAAAAAAGTAGACGACAAAGAACATCTTCACCAGATTTTTTTGCCGTCTAATTTGCCGTCTGCTGACCGACGGCAAAGGCTTTGCCGTCCGTGGTTCCCCCCTTTGCCGTCTGCCATGGCAGACGGCAAATTTCTGAATTTCAGTAGTGTAGGTACCCAAAGAGGATGCAAAACCTCCATCTTCATGTGCATTGAGTAGAAAGAGAAGTTTTGATTCCTCTCATTTAGTTTTGAAACGTGGATTCGGTAATATTGAGAGTTATGTTAGTAGGGTGTTGTGAATCTAGAAATACTTGTGTTGAAGTTAGTGATTCCCGTAGCATGCACGTATGGTGAACCGCTATGTTAGAAAGTCGGAGCATAATTGATCTATTGATTGTCATCCTTTGTGTTGAGGTCCGGATCGCGCGATGCTTTACACCTACCAACCCTTCCCCTCGGAGTATGCGTTAGCACTTTGTTTCGATTACTAATAAAAACTTTCGCAATAAGTATGTGAGTTCCTCATGACTAATGGGAGCCCATGGTATAGATGCACTTTCACCTTCCACCATTGCTAGCCTCTCTAGTGCCGCGCAATTCTCGCCGGTGCACAAACCCACCAAATTCCTTCCTCAAAACAGCCACCATATCTACCTACTATGGCATTTTCATAGCCATTCCGACATATATTGCCATGCAACTCCCACCGTTCCGTCTCATGACTTGTGCCGTCACTCTCATATTGCCATTGCATGATCGTAAGATAGCTAGAGAGATGTTTCAACGTCATACGCCATGCTAGATCGTTGCACATCCCGGTACACTGCCGGAGGCATTTCCTATGGAGTCATCATCATTGTGATCTTTTAGCTGTGAGTAAATAAAAGTGTGATGATCATCATTATTAGAGCATTGTCCCATGTGAGGAAGTAAAAAAAAAGAGGCCAAAGAGCCCAAAAACAAAAAAAGAGAAAAGAAAAGAAAAGAAAAAAAAGAGGCCTAAGATCCCAAATGAAAAAAAAGAAAAGAAAAAAAAGAGAGAAGGGACAATGCTACTATCTTTTTCCACACTTGTGCTTCATGTTAGCACCATGTTCTTCATGATTGAGAGCTTCTTGCTTTGTCACTACCATATGCTAGTGGGAATCTTCATTATATAACTTGGCTTGTATATTCCAATGATGGGCTTCCTCAAAATTGCCATAGGTCTTCCTGAGCAAGCAAGTTCGATGCACACCCACTAGTTTTCCTTTTGAGCTTTCACATACTTCTAGCTCTAGTGCATCTTTTGTATGGCAATCCCTACTCATTCACATTGATATCTATTAATGGGCATCTCCATAGCCTATTGATACGCCGAGTCAGTGTGACCATCTCCTCTTTTTGTCTCACAACCACCACCACACTCTATTCCACCTATAGTGCTATATCCATGGCTCGCGCTCATGTATTGCGTGATAGTTATAAAAAGTTTGAGAAAGTAAGAATGCGGAAACAATTACTTGGCCAATTCCGGGGTTGTGCATGATTTACATTAGTTGTGTGAGAATGATGCAGCATAGCCAGACTATATGATTTTGTAGGGATAACTTTCTTTGGCCTTGTTATTTTGAAATTTCATGATTACTTTGCTAGTTTGCTTGAGGTATTACTGTTTTCATGTCAATAGCAAACTATTGTTTTGAATCTTACGGATCTGAACATTCATGTCACGTGAAAGAACTTGCAAAGGACAACTATGCTAGGTAGCATTCCACATGAAAAATTCATTCTTTATCACTTCCCTACTTGAGGACGAGCATGAGTTAAGCTTGGGGATGCTTGATACGTCTCCAACATATCTATAATTTTTGATGGTTTCATGCTATTATCTTGTCAAACTTTGGATGTTTTGCATGCCTTTTATATTTTTTTTGGAACTAACTTATTAACTCAGTGCCAAGTGCCAGTTCCTGTTTTTTCCATGTTTTTGACCCCTTTCAGAGGAGATTTTGAAACGGAGTCCAAACGGAAGGAAATCCCCTGAAAGATTTTTTTTGGAACAGAACAAGATCGGGGAGCTTGGGAGCTAAGGCAGGGGAGCCCCAGGGGCCCCACAAGCCCCAACCCCGCGGCTAGGGGGGCCGCGCCATCCAGGCTTGTGGGCCCCCTGGACGCCCTTTGTCCTAGGTCTTTCGCCTATATATTCCCATAAATTCCAGGAAAAATTAGGAGATCATCGCAATCACTTTTCCACCGCCGCAAGCTTCTGTTTCCGCAAGATCCCATCTGGGGCACGTCCTGGTGCCCTGCCGAAGGGGTGATTCAGACACGGAGGGCTTCTCCATCAACACCATTACCTCTCTGATGATGCGTGAGTAGTTCACCATAGACCTATGGGTCCATAGCTAGTAACTAGATGGCTTCTTCTCTCTCTTGGATCTTCAATACAAAGTTCTCCATGATCTTCATGGAGATCTATTCGATGTAATCTTCTTTTGCGGTGTGTTTGTCGAGATCCGATGAATTGTGGATTTATGATTATATCATCTATGCATCTTATTTGAGTTTCTTCTGAACTCTCTTATGCATGATTTCATATCCTTGTAATTCTCTTCGAGTTGTGGGTTTTGTTTGGCCAACTAGATCTATGATTCTTGCAATGGGAGAAGTTCTTAGTTTTGGGTTCATACCGTGCGGTGACCTCACCCAGTGACATAAGGGGTAGCGAGGCATGCAACGTGTTGTTCCCATCAAGGGTAAAAAGATGGGGGTTTCATCATTGGTTTGAGATTATCCCTCTACATAATGTCATCTTGCTTAAAGCGTTACTCTGTTCATCATGAACTCAATACACTAGATGCATGCTGGATAGCGGTCGATGTGTGGAGTAATAGTAGTAGATGCAGAAAGTATCGGTCTACTTGTCTCGGACGTGATGCCTATATGTATGATCATTGCCTTAGATATGGTCATGACTTTGCGCGGTTCTATCAATTGCTCGACAGTAATTTGTTCACCCACAGTGATACTTGCTATTTTGAGAGAAGCCTCTAGTGAACACTATGGCCCCAGGGTCTACTCCACACCATATTTTCAGCCTTACACTTTTTACTTCGTTGCACTTTCCGCCTTTAGATCTCACTTTGCAAACAATCTTGAAGGGATTGACAACCCCTTTGAAGCGTTGGGTGCAAGCTTGTTTGTGTTTCCGCGGGTACTCTGGACTTGACGAGACCCTCCTTCTGGATCGATACCTTGGTTCTCAAACTGAGGAAAATACTTACTGAACTTGTGCTGCATCACCCTTTCCTCTTCAAGGGAAAAACCAACGCAAGCCCAGCCTCTGTCAACGTGTCAATTTCTGGCGCTGTTGTCTGTGGGATAGCAGCCCCCTGAGCATCCCCTGACTTAGGGGTTGCGCCTATAAATTCCCTAAAAATCCCAAAAAAACAAGAGATCATCACAATCACTTTTCCGCCACCGCAAGGTTCTGTCTCCGCAAGATCCCATCTGGGGCATGTTACGGTGCCGTGCCGGATGGGGGATTCGGACACGGAGGGCTTCTTCATCAACACCATGACCTCTCCGATGATGTGTGAGTAGTTCACCATAGACCTACGGATCCATTGCTAGTAACTAGATGGCTTCTTCTCTCTCTTGGATCTTCAATACAAAGTTCTCCATGATCTTCATGGAGATCTATCCGATGTAATCTTCTTTTGCGCTGTGTTTGTCGAGATCCGATGAATTGTGGATTTATGATCAAATTATCTATGAATCTTATTTGAGTTTCTTCTGATCTCTTCTATGCATGATTTCATATCCTTGTAATTCTCTTCGAGTTGTGGGTTTTGTCTAGCCAACTAGATCTATGATTCTTGCAATGTGAGAATTGCTTGGTTTTGGGTTCATACCGTGCGGTGACCTCACCAAGTGACAGAAGGGGTAGCGAGGCACGCATCGTGTTGTTTCCATCAAGGGTAAAAAGATGGGGTTTCATCATTGGTTTGAGATTATCCCTCTACATCATGTCATCTTGCTTAAGGCGTTACTCTATTCGTCATGAACTCAATACACTAGATGCATGCTGGATAGCGGTCGATGTGTGGAGTAATAGTAGTAGATGCAGAAAGTATCGGTCTACTTGTCTTGGACGTGATGCCTATATGTATGATCATTGCCTTAGATATCGTCATGACTTTGCGCGGTTCTATCAATTCCTCGATAGTATTTTGTTCACCCTCCGTGATATTTGCTATTTTGAGAGAAGCCTTTAGTGAACACTATGGCCCCCAGGGTCTACTCCACACCATATTTTCAGCCTTACACTTTTTACTTCGTTGCACTTTCCGCCTTTAGATCTCACTTTGCAAACAATCTTGAAGGGATTGACAAACCCTTTGAAGCGTTGGGTGCAACCTTGTTTGTGTTTGCGTAGGTACTTTGGACTTGACGAGGCCCTCCTTGTGGATCGATACCTTGGTTCTCAAACTGAGGGAAATACTTACTGCTCCTGTGCTGCATCACCCTTTCCTCTTCAAGGGAAAAACCGACGCAAACCAGAGAAGTAACAAGAAGAATTCCTAAGCGCCAGGGAAGGACTTTTGTTGCCGCAACACTATCCGGCATGCATCTAGTGTATTGAGTTCATAACAAACAGAGTAACGCCTTACGCAAGATGACATGATGTAGAGGGATAAATTCATGCAATAGATAGAAACCCCATATTTTTACCCTTGATGGCGACAACATCATGCGTGCCTCGCTACCCCTTCTGTCACGGGGTGAGGACACCGCACTGTATGAACCCAAAACCAAGTACTTCTCCCATTGCCAGAATTATAGATCAAGTTGGCCAAACGAAACCCACAACTCGAAGAGAATTACAAGGATACGAAATCATGCATATAAGAGATCAGAGGAGACTCAAATAATATTCATAGATAATCTGAGCATAAATCCACAATTCATCGGATCACGACAAATACACCGCAAAACAAGGTTACATCGGATAGATCTCCATGAAGACCATGGAGAACTTTGTATTGAAGATCCAAGAGAGAGATGAAGCCATCTAGCTACTAGCTATGGACCCAAAGGTCTGTGGTGAACTACTCACACATCACCGGAGAGGCAATGGTGTTGATGAAGAAGCCCTCCGTGTCTGAATCGCCCCTCCGGCAGGGCACCAGAACGGTCCTCGGATGGGATCTTGCGGAGACAGAAGCTTTCGGCAGTGGAAAAGTATTTTCGTGGCTCTCTCTAGCAGTTTTGGATTTTTAGAGAATTTATAGGCGGAAGAAGTAGGGCAAAGGAGCCACGGGGGGCCCACAAGCCTGCTAGGTGCCCCCCAGGACGCGGCAAGGGGGCTTGTGACCTCCCCCGGGGTCCTTTGCCTTGGTTCTCAAGTCCCCTGCATATCTTCTGTTATGGAAAAATCATTTCGCAAGTTTTATTCCGTCTGGACTCCGTTTAATATTCTTCTCTGAAAAATGTCAAAAACACAGAAAAAACTGAAACTGGCACTTGGCACTGAGTTAATAGGTTAGTCCCAAAAAAGATATAAATAGCATATTCATGCATACAAAACATCCAAAGTTGGCAAGATAATAGCATGGAACCATCAAAATTACAGATACGTTGGAGACGTATCAAGCATCCCCAAGCTTAAATCTTGCTCGTCCTCGAGTAGGGAAGTGATAAAGAGTGAATTTTTGATGTGGAATGTTGCCTATCATATTTGTCCTTTGTAACATCTTTCTTGTGACATGAATGTTCAGATCCGTAAGATTCAAAACAATAGTTTACTATTGATATGAAAACAATAATACTTCAAGCAAACTAGCAAGGCAATCATGAACTTTTGAAATAACAAGGCCAAGGAAAGTTATCCCTACAAAATCATATAGTCTGTCTATGCTCCATCATCCCCACACAACGAATTTAAATCATGCACAACCCCGGTATTGGCCAAGTAATTGTTTTCGCACTCTTACTTTCTCAAACTTTTTCAACTCTCACGCAATACATGAGCATGAGCCATGGATATAGCACTATAGGTGAAATAGAGTGCGGTGGAGGTTGTGAGGAAAAAAGGAGGAGATGGTCACATCGACTCGGCGTATCAAAGGGCTATGGAGATGCTCATCAATATATATCAATGTGACTGAGTAGGGATTCCATGCAACGGATGCACTTAGAGCTATATCTTTGTGTAGGGGAACGTCGCATGGGAAACAAAAATTTTCCTACGCGCACGAAGACCTATCATGGTGATGTCCATCTATGAGAGGGGATGAGTGATCTACGTACCCTTGTAGACCGTACAGCAGAAGCGTTAGAGAACGAGGTTGATGTAGTGGAACGTCCTCACGTCCCTCGATCCGCCCCGCGAACAATCCCGCAATTAGTCCCATGATCTAGTACCGAACGGACGGCACCTCCGCGTTCAGCACACGTACAGCTCGACAATGATCTCGGCCTTCTTGATCCAGCAAGAGAGACGGAGAGGTAGAAGAGTTCTCCGGCAGCGGGACGGCGCTCCGGAGGTTGGTGATGACCTTGTCTCAGTAGGGCTCCGCCCGAGCTCCGCAGAAACGCGATCTAGAGGAAAAACCGTGGAGGTATGTGGTCGGGCTGCCGTGGAAAAGTCGTCTCAAATCAGCCCTAAAACCTCCGTATATATAGGTGGGAGGGAGGGGGCCTTGCCTTGGGGCTCAAGGAGCCCCAAGGGGGTCGGCCGAGTCCAAGGGGGAGGACTCTCCCCCCAAACCGAGTTGGACTAGGTTTGGTGGGAGGGAGTCCCCCTTCCTTCCCACCTCCTCCTTTTTTTTCTTTCTCTCTTGATTTTGTTCTCCTTGGCGCATAGGGAACTTGTGGGCTGTCCCACCAGCCCACTAAGGGCTGGTGGGTCTCCCCAAGGCCTATGGGATTCCCCGAGGTGGGTTGCCCCCCCCGGTGAACTCCCGGAACCCATTCGTCATTCCCGGTACATTCCCGGTAACTCCGAAAACCTTCCGGTAATCAAATGAGGTCATCCTATATATCAATCTTCGTTTCCGGACCATTCCGGAAACCCTCGTGACGTCCGAGATCTCATCCGGGACTCCGAACAACATTCGGTAACCAACCATATAACTCAAATACGCATAAAACAACGTCGAACCTTAAGTGTGCAGACCCTGCGGGTTCGAGAACTATGTAGACATGACCCGAGAGACTCCTCGGTCAATATCCAATAGCGGGACCTGGATGCCCATATTGGATCCTACATATTCTACGAAGATCTTATCGTTTGAACCTCAGTGCCAAGGATTCGCATAATCCCGTATGTCATTCCCTTTGTCCTTCGGTATGTTACTTGCCCGAGATTTGATCGTCAGTATCCGCATACCTATTTCAATCTCGTTTACCGGCAAGTCTCTTTACTCGTTCCGTAATACAAGATCCCGCAACTTACACTAAGTTACATTGCTTGCAAGGCTTGTGTGTGATGTTGTATTACCGAGTGGGCCTCGAGATACCTCTCCGTCACACGGAGTGACAAATCCCAGTCTTGATCCATACTAACTCAACTAACACCTTCGGAGATACCTGTAGAGCATCTTTACAGTCACCCAGTTACGTTGCGACGTTTGATACACACAAAGCATTCCTCCGGTGTCAGTGAGTTATATGATCTCATGGTCATAGGAATAAATACTTGACACGCAGAAAACAGTAGCAACAAAATGACACGATCAACATGCTACGTCTATTAGTTTGGGTCTAGTCCATCACGTGATTCTCCCAATGACGTGATCCAGTTATCAAGCAACAACACCTTGTTCATAATCAGAAGACACTGACTATCATTGACCAACTGGCTAGCCAACTAGAGGCATGCTAGGGACGGTGTTTTGTCTATGTATCCACACATGTAAATGAGTCTTCATTCAATACAATTATAGCATGGATAATAAACTACTATCTTGATACAGGAATTATAATAATAACCATATTTATTATTGCCTCTAGGGCATAATTCCAACAGTCTCCCACTTGCACTAGAGTCAATAATCCAGCCCTCACATCACCATGTGAATTAGATTGTAAGAAATCTAACACCCATACAGTTCTGGTGTCGATAATGTTTTGGCCGTGGAAGAGGTTTAGTCAGCGGGTCTGCTACATTCAGATCCGTGTGCACTTTGCATATATTTACGTCCTCTTCCTCGACGTAGTCGCGGATGAGGTTGAAGCGTCGTTTGATGTGTCTGGTCTTCTTGTGAAACCGTGGTTCCTTTGCTAAGGCAATGGCACCCGTGTTGTCACAGAACAAGGTTATTGGATCCAGTGCACTTGGCACCACTCCAAGATCCGTCATGAACTGCTTCATCCAGACACCCTCCTTAGCCGCCTCCGAGGCAGCCATGTACTCCGCTTCACATGTAGAATCTGCTACGACGCTTTGCTTGGAACTGCACCAGCTTACTGCACCCCCATTAAGAATAAATACGTATCCGGTTTGCGACTTAGAGTCGTCCGGATCTGTGTCAAAGCTTGCATCGACGTAACCTTTTACGGCGAGCTCTTCGTCACCTCCATACACGAGAAACATCTCCTTAGTCCTTTTCAGGTACTTCAGGATATTCTTGACCACTGTCCAGTGATCCACTCCTGGATTACTCTGGAACCTACCTGCCATACTTATGGCCAGGCTAACATCCGGTCTAGTGCACAGCATCGCATACATGATAGAACCTATGGCTGAAGCATAGGGGACGGAGCGCATATGCTCTCTATCTTCATCAGTTGCTGGGCACTGAGTCTTACTCAATCTCGTACCTTGTAAAACTGGCAAGAACCCTTTCTTGGACTGTTCCATTTTGAACCTCTTCAAAACTTTATCAAGGTATGTGCTTTGTGAAAGTCCTATCAGGCGTTTTGATCTATCCCTATAGATCTTAATGCCTAGAATGTAAGCAGCTTCTCCTAGGTCCTTCATAGAGAAACTTTTATTCAAGTAACCTTTTATGCTCTCCAAAAGCTCTACGTTGTTTCCAATCAGTAATATGTCATCCACATATAATATTAGAAACGCCACAGAGCTCCCACTCACTTTCTTGTAAATACAGGATTCTCCAACCACTTGTATAAACCCAAATGCTTTTATCACCTCATCAAAGCGTTTGTTCCAACTCCGAGATGCTTGCACCAGTCCATAAATGGATCGCTGGAGTTTGCACACCTTGTCAGCATTTTTAGGATCGACAAAACCTTCGGGTTGCATCATATACAACTCTTCCTTAAGGAAACCGTTAAGGAACGCCGTTTTGACATCCATCTGCCAGATTTCATAATCGAAAAATGCAGCTATTGCTAACATGATTCTGACGGACTTAAGCATCGCTACGGGTGAGAAAGTCTCATCGTAGTCAACTCCTTGAACTTGTGAAAAACCCTTTGCCACAAGTCGAGCTTTATAAACGGTCACATTACCGTCAGCGTCCGTCTTCTTCTTAAAGATCCATTTGTTCTGAATAGCCTTGCGGCCCTCAGGTAGTATCTCCAAAGTCCACACTTTGTTCTCATATATGGATCCTATCTCCGATTTCATGGCTTCCAGCCATTTGTTGGAATCTGGGCCCACCATTGCTTCTTCATAATTTGCAGGTTCATTGTTGTCTAACAACATGATTGATAAGACGGGATTACCGTACCACTCTGGAGCAGCGCATGATCTCGTCGACCTGCGTGGTTCAACAGAAACTTGAACTGGAGTTTCATGATCATCATCATTAACTTCCTCCTCAACCGGCGTCGCAACGACAGAGGTTTCCCCTTGCCCTGCGCCACCATCTAGAGGGATGAGAGGTTCGACAACCTCATCAAGTTCTATCTTCCTCCCACTCAATTCTCTCGAGAGAAACTCCTTCTCGAGAAAAGCTCCGTTTTTAGCAACAAACACTTTGCCCTCGAATTTGAGATAGAAGGTGTACCCAACTGTCTCTTTTGGGTAACCTATGAAGACGCACTTTTCCGCTTTGGGTTCCAGCTTTTCAGGCTGAAGCTTTTTGACATAAGCATCACATCCCCAAACTTTAAGAAACGACAACTTTGGCCTTTTGCCATACCACAGTTCGTATGGTGTCGTCTCAACGGATTTTGATGGTGCCCTATTTAAAGTGAATGCAGCTGTTTCTAATGCATAACCCCAAAATGATAACGACAAATCAGTAAGAGACATCATAGATCGCACCATCTCTAACAAAGTACGATTACGACGTTCGGACACACCATTACGCTGTGGTGTTCCAGGCGGTGTTAACTGCGAAACAATTCCACATTGTCTTAAGTGAGCACCAAACTCGAAACTCAGATATTCACCCCCACGATCAGACCGTAGGAACTTGATCTTCTTGTTACGATAATTTTCCACTTCACTCTGAAATTGCTTGAACTTTTCAAATGTTTCAGACTTGTGCTTCATCAAGTAGACATAACCATATCTACTTAAATCGTCAGTGAAGGTGAGAAAATAACGATATCCGCCGCGTGCCTCTACGCTCATTGGACCACACACATCGGTATGTATGATTTCCAACAAGTCACTTGCACGCTCCATTGTTCTGGAGAACGGAGTCTTAGTCATCTTGCCCATGAGGCATGGTTCGCACGTGTCAAGTGAATCAAAGTCAAGTGACTCCAAAAGTCCATCGGCATGGAGTTTCTTCATGCGCTTTACACCAATATGACCCAAGCGGCAGTGCCACAAAAATATGGTGCTATCATTGTTTACTCTAACTCTTTTGGTCTCAATGTTATGTATATGCGTATCGCTATCAAGATTCAATATGAACAATCCTCTCACATTCGGTGCATGACCATAAAAGATGTTACTCATAGAAATAGAACAACCATTATTCTCAGACTTAAAAGAGTAACCGTCTCGCAATAAACAAGATCCAGATATAATGTTCATGCTCAACGCAGGCACTAAATAACAACGATTTAAGTTCATCACTAATCCCGATGGTAGCTGAAGTGACACTGTGCCGACGGCGATTGCATCAACCTTGCAACCATTTCCTACGCGCATCGTCACTTCGTCTTTCGCCTGCCTTCGTCTATTCCGCAGTTCCTGCTTCGAGTTGCAAATGTGAGCAACAGAATCGGTATCGAATACCCAGGCACTACTACGAGAGCCGGTTAAGTACACATCAATAACATGTATATCAAATATACCTGATTTTTCTTTGCCCGCCATCTTATCTGCCAGATACTTGGGGCAATTGCACTTCCAGTGACCCATACCCTTGCAATAGAAGCACTCTATTTCAGTCTTAGGTCCAGCCTTGGGTTTCTTCGGCGGATTGGCAACAGGCTTGCCGCTCTTCTTCGAATTGCCCTTCTTGCCTTTGCCGTTTCTCTTGAAACTAGTGGTCTTTCTCACCATCAACACTTGATGCTCTTTACGGAGTTCAGACTCTGCGACTTTCAGCATCGCAAACAACTCGCCGGGAGACTTGTTCATCCCTTGCATGTTGTACTTCAACACAAAGCCTTTATAGCTTGGCGGCAGTGATTGAAGGATTCTGTCAGTGATAGCTTCTTGCGGGAGTTCAATCCCCAGCTCAGCTAGACGATTTGAGTACCCAGACATTTTGAGCACATGTTCACTCACAGACGAGTTTTCCTCCATCTTGCAAGCATAGAATTTATCGGAGGTCTCATACCTCTCGATCCGGGCGTTCTTCTGAAAGATAAACTCCAACTCCTGGAACATCTCAAATGCTCCATGACGCTCAAAGCGACGTTGAAGTCCCGGTTCTGAGCCATACAAGTCTGCACATTGAACTATTGAGTAGTCCTCCTTACGTGCTAACCAAGCGTTCTTAACATCCTGATTAGCCGTAGCGGGTGGTTCATCTCCTAGCGCAGCATTAAGGACATAATCCTTCTTCCCAGCTTGTAAGATTAGCTTAAGATTATGAGCCCAGTCTACAAAGTTGCTTCCATCATCTTTCAACTTAGCTTTCTCTAGGAACGTATTAAAATTTAGGATGACTGTCGCGTGAGCCATGATCTACAACACAAATATATTCAAAGTGGACTTAGACTACGTTCAAGATAATTAGAGTTCAACTTAATCAAATTATATGCTAAACTCCCACTCAAAAGGTACATCTCTCTAGTCATTTGAGTGGTTCATGATCCACTTATACTATCCCAAGTCCGATCATCACGTGAGTTGAGTATAGTTTCAGTGGTAAGCATCCCTATGCTAATCATATCAACTATATGATTCATGATCGACCTTTCGGTCTCATGTGTTCCGAGGCCATGTCTGCACATGCTAGGCTCGTCAAGCTTAACCCGAGTGTTCCGCGTGCGCAACTGTTTTGCACCCGTTGTATGTGAATGTTGAGTCTACCACACCCGATCATCACGTGGTGTCTCGAAACGACGAACTGTAGCAACGGTGCACAGTCGGGGAGAACACAATTTCGTCTTGATATTTTAGTGAGAGATCACTTCATAATGCTACCGTCATTCTAAGCAAAATAAGGTGCATAAAAGGATTAACATCACATGCAATTCATAAGTGACATGATATGGCCATCATCACGTGCTTCTTGATCTCCATCACCAAACCACCGGCACGATCTTCTTGTCACCGGCGCCACACCATGATCATCCATCAATGTGTTGCCATCGGGGTTGTCGTGCTACTTATGCTATTACTACTAAAACTACATCCTAGCAAAATAGTAAACGCATCTGCAAGCACAAACGTTAGTTTAAAGACAACCCTATGGCTCCTGCCGGTTGCCGTACCATCGACGTGCAAGTCGATATTTCTATTACAACATGATCATCTCATACATCCAATATATCACATCACATCGTTGGCCATATCACATCACAATCATACCCTGCAAAAACAAGTTAGACGTCCTCTAATTTTGTTGTTGCATGTTTTACGTGGTGACCAAGGGTATCTAGTAGGATCGCATCTTACTTACGCAAACAGCACAACGGAGATATATGAGTTGCTATTTAACCTCATCCAAGGACCTCCTCGGTCAAATCCGATTCAACTAAAGTTGGAGAAACCGACACTTGCCAGTCATCTTTGAGCAAAGGGGGTTACTCGTAACGATGAAACCAGTCTCTCGTAAGCGTACGAGTAATGTTGGTCCAAGCCGCTTCAATCCAACAATACCGCGGAATCAAGAAAAGACTAAGGAGGGCAGCAAAACGCACATCACCGCCCACAAAAACTTTTGTGTTCTACTCGAGAAGACATCTACGCATGAACCTAGCTCATGATGCCACTGTAGGGGAACGTCGCATGGGAAACAAAAATTTTCCTACGCGCACGAAGACCTATCATGGTGATGTCCATCTACGAGAGGGGATGAGTGATCTACGTACCCTTGTAGACCGTACAGCAGAAGCGTTAGAGAACGCGGTTGATGTAGTGTAACGTCCTCACGTCCCTCGATCCGCCCCGCGAACAATCCCGCGATCAGTCCCACGATCTAGTACCGAACGGACGGCACCTCCGCGTTCAGCACACGTACAGCTCGACGATGATCTCGGCCTTCTTGATCCAGCAAGAGAGACGGAGAGGTAGAAGAGTTCTCCGGCAGCGTGACGGCGCTCCGTAGGTTGTTGATGACCTTGTCTCAGCAGGGCTCCACCCGAGCTCCGCAGAAACGCGATCTAGAGGAAAAACCGTGGAGGTATGTGGTCGGGCTGCCGTGGAAAAGTCGTCTCAAATCAGCCCTAAAACCTCCGTATATATAGGTGGGAGGGAGGGGGCCTTGCCTTGGGGCTCAAGGAGCCCCAAGGGGGTCGGCCGAGTCCAAGGGGGAGGACTCTCCCCCCACCAAACCGAGTTGGACTAGGTTTGGTGGGAGGGAGTCCCCCTTCCTTCCCACCTCCTCCTTTTTTTTTCTTTCTCTCTTGATTTTCTTGTCCTTGACGCATAGGGCACTTGTGGGCTGTCCCACCAGCCCACTAAGGGCTGGTGGGTCTCCCCAAGGCCTATGGGATTCCCCGAGGTGGGTTGCCCCCCCCGGTGAACTCCCGGAACCCATTCGTCATTCCCGGTACATTCCCGGTAACTCCGAAAACCTTCCGGTAATCAAATGAGGTCATCCTATATATCAATCTTCATTTCCGGACCATTCCGGAAACCCTCGTGACGTCCGAGATCTCATCCGGGACTCCGAACAACATTCGGTAACCAACCATATAACTCAAATACGCATAAAACAACGTCGAACCTTAAGTGTGCAGACCATGCGGGTTCGAGAACTATGTAGACATGACCCGAGAGACTCCTCGGTCAATATCCAATAGCGGGACCTGGATTCCCATATTTGATCCTACATATTCTACGAAGATCTTATCGTTTGAACCTCAGGGCCAAGGATTCGTATAATCCCGTATGTCATCCCCTTTGTCCTTCGGTATGTTACTTGCCCGAGATTTGATCGTCAGTATCCGCATACCTATTTCAATCTCGTTTACCGGCAAGTCTCTTTACTCGTTCCATAATACAAGATCCCGCAACTTACACTAAGTTACATTGCTTGCAAGGCTTGTGTGTGATGTTGTATTACCGAGTGGGCCCCGAGATACCTCTCCGTCACACGGAGTGACAAATCCCAGTCTTGATCCATACTAACTCAACTAACACCTTCGGAGATACCTGTAGAGCATCTTTATAGTCACCCAGTTACGTTGCGACGTTTGATACACACAAAGCATTCCTCCGGTGTCAGTGAGTTATATGATCTCATGGTCATAGGAATAAATACTTGACACGCAGAAAACAGTAGCAACAAAATGACACGATCAACATGCTACGTCTATTAGTTTGGGTCTAGTCCATCACGTGATTCTCCCAATGACGTGATCCAGTTATCAAGAAACAACACCTTGTTCATAATCAGAAGACACTGACTATCATTGACCAACTGGCTAGCCAACTAGAGGCATGCTAGGGATGGTGTTTTGTCTATGTATCCACACATGTAAATGAGTCTTCATTCAATACAATTATAGCATGGATAATAAACTACTATCTGGATACAGGAATTATAATAATAACCATATTTATTATTGCCTCTAGGGCATAATTCCAACACTTTGGCCTCTTATTTTTTTATTTCCTCACATGGGGCAATGCTCTAATAATGATGATCATCACACTTTTATTTACTCACACCTCAATGCTTAGAACAATGATGACTCTATAGGAAATGCCTCCGGCAGTGTACCGGGATGTGCAACGATCTAGCTTAGCGTATGACGTTGAAACATCTTGCTAGCTATCTTAAGATCATGCAATGGAAATATGTAAGTGACGGCACAAGTCATGAGAAGAAATGGTGGGAGTTGCATGGCAATATATCTCGGAATGGCTTATGAAAATGCCATAATAGGTAGGTATGGTGGCTGTTTTGAGAAAGGTATATGGTGGGTTTGTGTACCGGCGAAAGTTGTGTGGCACTAGAGAGGCTAGCAATGGTGGAAGGTGAAAGTGCATATATACCATGGACTCACATTAGTGATGAAGAACTCATCTACTTATTGCGAAAGTTTTATTAGTAATCGAAACAAAGTGCTAAACGCATATTCCTAGGGGAAGGGTTGGTAGGTGTTAACCATCGCGCGATCTCGGCCGCCACACAAAGGATGACAATCAATAAATCAATTATGCTCCGATTTCCTAACATAGCGGTTTACCATACATGCATGCTATGGGAATCACTGACTTCAATGCAAGTATTTCTAGATTCACAACACCCTACTAACATAACTCTAATATCACCAAATCCATGTCTCAAAACTTAATTGTTAGGAGTCAAACTTCTCTTACTAATCAACGCACTTGAATTATGGAAGTTTTTATAGTATCCTCTTTGGATGCCTATCACCTTTAGGACTACTTTCATAGCACAAGCCAATTACCAAGTTACTGAGAGAGAGCACTGTCAGAAAGATATAAGTGAAGATCGAGAGTTTTTATTTCTTAAAAATATGACACTGCCGTGCTCTAAAAAGATTTGAGTGAAGCACTAGAGCAAAGTTATCTAACTCAAAAGATATAAGTGAGGCACATGCGAGCTAAATTGTCTAACTCAAAAGATATAAGTGAAGCTCAATGAGTATTCTAGCAAATTCACGATGAGTGCATGTCTCTCTCAAAAAGGTGTGCAACAAGGATGATTGTGACACAACAAAAAGAAAAGACTCCTATAATACACGACGCTCCAAGCAAAACACATATCATGTGGTGAATAAAAATATAGCTCCAAATAACGTTACCGATGGATTGAAGACGAAAGAGGGGATGCCCTCCCGGGGCATCCCCAAGCTTAGGCTTTTTGGTGTCCTTGAATTTGGCTTGGGATGCCTTGGGAATCCCCAAGCTTGAGCTCTTTCCACTCTTTATCCCATTGTCCATGAGAACTTCTACCAAAACTTGAAAACTTCACAACACAAAACTTAAAAAGAAACTCGTGATATCATTAGCATAAGAAAACAAACTACCAACTCTTTAGGTACTGTAGTAAACTTGATTTCTATTTAGATTGATGTTATATCACTATATTCTAACTTTTCCATGCCTAGTACCCCCCGATACTATCCATAGTTTCATCAAAATAAGCAATCAACACAACAAAAATAGAATCTGTCAAAAACAGACCAGTCTGTAGCAATCTGTATACTACGTATACTTCTGGTATCTCAAAAATTGTGAACAATTAGGGCAATTGGCATATAAACCAGCAGCAAGAAGAATCAGCTCAAAAGCTCTTTCTGTATAGGAATTGAAAATAATTTCGTGAGCGCAAAGTTTCTGTCTTTTTCAGCAAGATCAAACAACCATCACCAAAATTAGTCATAAAGGTTTTACTTGGCTCAAACACAATAAGAAACACTAAAAACACAATCATAACAGAAATATGATGGTGTGGACACAACAAAATAGAAAGCAAAAAGCAAAGATAAATTCATTATGTTGCCTCCCAACAAGTGCTATTGTTTAACGCCCTTAGCTAGGCATATGGCGATAGAATCAAGTATCGTCGTCTTTGGTGCTCAAACCATAAGTAGCCCTCATCATGGATTCATAAGGCAATCTTATTTTCTTTCTAGGAAAGTGTTCCAGGCCCTTCTTTAATGGAAATTGAAATCTAATATTCCCTTCCTTCATATAGATGATAGCACCAATAGTCCTAAGGAAAGGTCTACCAAGAATGATGGGACATGTAAGATTGCACTCAATATCAAGCACAACGAAATCTACGCGTACATAGTTCCTATTTGCAATAATAAAAACATCATTGATCCTTCCCATAGGTTTATTAACAGTAGAATCCTCAAGATGCAAAATAAGAGAGCACTCATCAATCTTGTTGAAGCCAAGAACATAACATAAAGACTTTGGAATAGCGGAAACACTAGCACCCAAATCACACAAAGCATTGCATTAATAGTTTTTAATCTTGATTTTGATAGTAGGTTCCCACTCATCATGAAGTTTTCTAGGAATAGATATCTCCAGCTCAAGTTTCTCTTCAAGAGATTTCATCATAGCATCGACGATATAATCGGTAAAGGCCTTATTTTGGCTATAAGCGCGTGGAGAATTTAGCATGGATTGCATCAAGGAAATACATTCAATCAAAGAGCAACTATCATAATTGAACTCCTTGAAATCCAAAGTAGTAATTTCATTACTACTCAAAGTTTTGATCTCCTCTACTCCACTTTCATTGCTTTTAGCATCAAGACAAATAGACTCCGAATCATTGGGGCGTTTCTCAACCAAAGTTGATTCATATCCAGCCCCATCATCATTAAGTTTGACATTAGAAAACAAGGATTCAATGGGAGTCACACCAAGCACTTTAAGATCTTCGTGATTCTCATCACGACAACACGCCTTTTTAAGCCATTCATGTCTAGCAGGAATTTGGGCGGTTCTTTCTTTACTCTCATTCATGGAAACACACATAGCTTTCAAAGTTTCATCCATATTAATCTTGGGAGGAGCACATCTCAATTTCAAAGCATCAATATCAAGAGACATTCTATCAACGGTCCTAGCCAACTCATCAATTTTGAGCAGTTTTTCTTCTATGGACGCATTGAAAGTCTTTTGCGAGTTGATAAACTCTTTAGTATTACTCTCAAGATCAGAGGGTAATTTATTGTAATTTCCATGAGCATTGTTGTAGGAATTGCCAAAGTTATTAGAGGGATTACTAGGAAAAGGCCTAGGAATAAAGTTACCTCTATAAGCATTGTTGTTGCCAAAATTATTCCTACCAACAAAATTAACATCCAAGCTTTCATTGCTATTCTCAATCAAGGAAGACAAAGGCATATCATTTGGATCTAGAGGAGAACCTTTACTAGCAAACAATTTCATTAACTCATCCATCTTAGCACTCAAAGAGTTAATTTCTTCTATAGCATGCACTTTTTTACTAGTAGGTGACCTTTGAGTGTGCCATTGAGAATAGTTTGTCATGATATTGTCTAGGATTTTTGTGGCTTCTCCTAATGTGATTTCCACGAAAGTTCCACCGGAGGAGGAATCCAAGATATTTCCAGAAGCAAAATTAAAACCAGCATAGAATATTTGTAGAATCATCCAAAGACTCAAGCCATGAGCGGGACAATTTCTAATCATCAATTTAATTCTCTCCCAAGATTGTGCAACATGTTCATGATCTAGTTGCTTAAAATTCATGATATCATTACGGAGAGAGATAATCTTTGCCGGTGGAAAATACTTGGATATATAAGCATCTTTACACTTGTTCCAAGAATCAATGCTATTTTTGGGTAAAGATGAAAAGCAAGTTTTTGCTCGATCTCGTAATGAGAACGGAAATAGCTTCAATTTAATCACATCATTATCCACATCTTTCTTATTTTGCATATCGCATAACTCAATGAAGGTATTAAGATGGGATGCGACATCTTCACTAGGAAGGCCAGAAAATTGCTCTTTCATAACAAGATTCAGCAAAGCAGCATTGATTTCAAAGGATTCCATACTAGTAGCGGGAGCAATCGGAGTACTAATAAAATCATTATTATTTGTATTCGAGAAGTCAGACAATTTGGTGTTTTCAGTCATGGTGACTTTAGCAAGCAGACAAGCACACAAGCGAACAGAAAGCAAGCGAAAGAAAAGGGCGAACGAAAAAGGCAAATATTTTTGTAAATTTTTGTTTTTCAAAAGTGGGGGAGAGGAAAACGAGAGGCAAAAGACAAAAAAGTAAATGCAAGAGATGAGTTTGCGATAGTTACTTGGATAAGCTTCACTTAGAATAGTCACCGGTGCCAGAAATTGACACATTCAAGGGTGACTATTCTTGACTTGAAACTCCCCGGCAACGGCGCCAGAAATTGGCACGTTGACGGGAGACTATTCTTGACTTGATCCTCCCCGGCAACGGCGCCAGAAATTCTTCCTGCTACCATTTGAGCTTGCGTTGGTTTCTCCCTTGAAGAGGAAAGGGTGATGCACCACAGTAGCAGTAAGTATTTCCCTCAGTTTAAGAACCAAGGTATCAATCAAGTAGGAGTATCAAGACAAGTCACCAATGTACCTGCGCAAAAACAAACAAACTTGCACCCAACGCTATAAAGGGGTTGTCAATCCCTTCACGATTAATTGCAAGGTGAGATCTGAAGGTGGAAAGTGCAACAAAGTAAAAGTGTAGAGCTGAAAATATGATGTGAAGTAGACCCAGGGGCCATAATGTTTACTAGAGGCTTCTATCATGGTAACAAGTATTACGGTTGGTAAACGAATTACTGTCAAGCAATTGATAGAACCGCGCAAATTCATGATGATATCTAAGGCAATGATCATCCATATAGGCATCACGTCCGAGACAAGTAGACCGATACTGTCTGCATCTACTACTTTTACTCCACAAATCGACCGCTATCCAGCATGCATCTAGTGTATTGAGTTCATAACAAACAGAGTAACGCCTTAAGCAAGATGACATGTGTAAAGGGATAAATTCATGCAATAGATACAAACCCCATCTTTTTACCCTTGATGGCAACAACACAATGCATGCCTCGCTACCCCTTCTATCACTGGGTGAGGACACCGCACGGTATGAACCCAAACCAAGCACTTCTCCCATTGCAAGAATTATAGATCAAGTTGGCCAAATGAAACACACAACTCGAAGAGAATTACAAGGATACAAAATCATGCATATAAGAGATCATAAGAAACTCAAATAAGATTCATAGGTAATCTCATCATAAATCCACAATTCATCGGATCTCGACAAACACACCGCAAAAGAAGGTTACATCGGATAGATCTCCATGAAGATCATGGAGAACTTTGTATTGAATATCTAAGAGAGAGAAGAAGCCATCTAGCTACGTGCTATGGACCCAAAGGTCTGTGGTGAACTACTCACGCATCATCAGAGAGGCAATGGTGTTGATGAAGAAGCCCTCTGATACGTCTCCAACGTATCTATAATTTTTTATGGTTCCATGCTATTATCTTGTCAAACATTGGATGTTTTGTATGCCTTTTATATCTTTTTTGGGACTAACTTATTAACTCAGTGCTAAGTGCCAGTTCCTGTTTTTCCGTGTTTTTTACCCTTTTCAGAGGAGAATATTAAACAGAGTCCAAACGGAATAAAAGTTCCGAAAAGATTTTTTCCGGAACAGAAGATACGCATGGGGCGTGAGAACCAAGGCAGAGGCCACCAGGGGAGGACACAAGCCCCCTAGGTGCGGCGAGGTTGGGTGCGCCTACCAGGCTTGTGGGCCCCCTATGGCTCGTCTTCCCTACTTCTTCCGCCTATAAATCCCCGAAAAATCAAAAACTACGGGAGAGATCCACGAAAATACTTTTCCGCCGCCGCAAGATCCCATCTGGGGCACGTTCTGGTGCCCTGCCGGAGGGGGGATTCGGATACGGAGGGCTTCTTCATAAACACCATTGCCTCTCCGATGATGCGTGAGTGGTTCACCATAGACCTTCGGGTCCATAGCGAGTAGCTAGATGGCTTCTTCTCTCTCTTGGATCTTCAATACAAAGTTCTCCATAATCTTCATGGAGATCTATCCCATGTAATCTTCTTTTCCGGTGTGTTTGTCGAGATCGAATGAATTGTGGATTTATGATCTGAGTACCTATGAATCTTATTTGAGTTTCTTCTGATCTCTTATATGCATGATTTCATATCCTTATAATTCTCGTCGAGTTGTGGGTTTTGTTTGGCCACCTTGATCTATGATTCTTGCAATGGGAGAAGTGCTTGGTTTTGGGTTCATACCATGCGATGACCTCACCCAATGACAGAAGGGGTAGCGAGGCACGTATCGTGTTGTTGCCATCAATGGTAAAAAGATTGGGTTTACATCATTGGTTTGAGTTTATCCCTCTACATCATGTCATCTTGCTTAAGGCGTTACTCTGTTCATCATGAACTCAATACACTAGATGCATGCTGGATAGTAGTCGATGTGTGGAGTAATAGTAGTAGATGCAGAAAGTATCGGTCTACTTGTCTCGGACGTGATGCCTATATGTATGATCATTGCCTTAGATATCGTCATGACTTTGCCCGGTTCTATCAATTGCCCGACAGTAATTTGTTCTCCCACCGTAATATTTGCTATTTTGAGAGAAGCCTCTAGTGAACACTATGGCCCCCGGGTCTACTTCACATCATATTTTCAGCCTTGCGCTTTTACTTTGTTGCACTTTCCGCCTTCAGATCTCACTTTGCAATCAATCTTGAAGGGATTGACAACCCCTTTATAGCGTTGGGTGCAAGCTCGTTTGTGTTTGCGCAGGTACTCTGGACACTTGGCTTGATTCTCCTACTGGATTGATACCTTGGTTCTCGAAACTGAGGGAAGTACTTACTGCTACTGTGCTGCATCACCCTTTCCTTTTCAAGGGAAAAACCAACGCAAGCTCAAGAGGTAGCAAGAAGGATTTCTGGCACCGTTGCCGGGGAGGATCAAGTCAAGAATAGTCTCCCGTCAACGTGTCAATTTATGGCACCGGAGATTATTCTAGGTGAAGCTTATCCAAGTAAGTGTCACAAACTCATCTCTTGCATTTACTTTTTTGCCTCCCTTTTTCCTCTCCCCCAATTCTGAAAAACAAAAAATTTCAAAAATATTTGCCTTTTTCGTTCGCCCATTTCTTTCGCTTGTTTTCTGCCTGCTTGAGTGGGATAGTCTACCTGTCCTCATGGCTAGACCTATCGCTTCGAACGATACTCCCGAGAGCGAAGTTCCTAATTTCAAGAAAAATGAGGAAGAAAACTTAAAGGACGCTTGGTATAGGATTTGCAATGCTCAGAATAGATCTACTCGTAAGCAATCTACTACCATCCTACTTCGCAACTTTTATGTGGGTATTTCCCCTTGGAATAGGTACGTTCTTGACACCATCGTAGGCGGAAATTTCTTGGGTAGCCATACCGTTGATTCTTACGGTCCGTTAATAAATTTGGTAGGCTCACGCCCACTCATGGTTAACGGAACTACCTTAACTCTGGAACATGTGATGCATAGGCTGGATACCATTCAAAATAAAGTTGCTACGATCGAACTCATTGAGAATTTGGATAAAAAGATCCACAATCAAATCACTCAGTACGGATCCAAGGTGGGAATGACTTTGAAAAATTTAAAGCAGAGGGAACCCAGAGTTAACGAAAAACCAGGTCATGATTCCGCTAGGATAGGCAAACTAGAGGATGTTAAAACCAAATAGGGTTCCGCTTTTGCCGCTGTGCAGAACACTCCAAATTTTGCCCACAATAAGGCCACCAAGGCTGTTTTTATTCCAAAAAATAGTGGTGAACCATCTAGTACGAGAGATGAAGACCTTAAGATGATGAGGGCTACTTATGGTTTGAGTACCAAAGACGACGATACATGATTCCATCACCTTATGCCTAGATAAGGGCGTTAAACAATAGCGCTTGTTGGGAGGCAACCCAATGAATTTATCTTTTCTTTTTGCTTTCTCTTTTGTTGCGTCCACACCATCATAATTCTGTTATGATTGTGTTTTTTGTGTTTCTTTTTGTGTATGATCCAAGAAAAACCTTTATGACTAGTTTGGTGTTGGTTGTTTGATCCTGCTAAAAAAAGACAGAAACTTTTTCCTCACGAAATTATTTTTCATTTTTATCCAGAAAGAGCTTTTGAGTTTATTATTTTTTCTGCTGGTTGATATGCCATTTTCCCAGGCTGTCGTAATATTTCAGAGTTTTTGAGGTACCCGAAGTATACAAAGTATACAGATTGCTACAGACTGGTCTGTTTTCGACAGATTCTGTTTTTGTTGTGTTGGTTGCTTGTTTTGAAGAAACAATGGATAGTATCGGGGGGTACTAGCCATGGAGAAGTGAGAATACAGTAATCCAACACTAATATAAATCGAAATCAAGTTTGCTACAGTACCTAAAGAGGTGGTAGTTTGTTTTCTTGTGCTAATGATATCACGAGTTTCTGTTTAAGTTCTGTGTTGTGAAGTTTTCAAGTTTTGGGTGATGTTCTCATGGACAAAGGGATAAAGAGTGGAAAGATCTCAAGCTTGGGGATGACCAAGGCATCCCAAGCCAAATTCAAGGACTCAAAAAAGCCTAATCTTGGGGATGCCCCTGGAAGGCATCCCCTCTTCCGTCTTCAATCCATCGGTAACATTACTTGGAGCTATATTTTTATGCACCACATGATATGTGTTTTGCTTGGAGCGTCTTGTATCGTAGGAGTCTTTTCTTTTTGTTGTGTCACAATCATCCTTCTGCACACCTTTTGAGAGAGATATGCACTCATCGTGAATTTGCTAGAATACTCGTTGAGCTTCGCTTATATATTTTGAGTTAGGCAATTTAGCTCACATGTGCTTCACTTATATCCTTTGAGCTAGATAACTTTGCTCTATGTGCTTCACTTAGATCTTTTAGAGCACGGCGGTGCGTAACTTGGTAGTTGGCTTGTGCTATGAAAGTAGTCCCAAAGGTGATAGGCGCCCAAAGAGCATACAATAAAACTTCCATCTTCATGTGCATTGATTAGAAAGAGAAGTCTGATTCCTCTCAATTAGTTTTGAGATGTGGATTTGGTAATATTAAGAGTTATGTTGAAGTTAGTGATTCCCGTAACATGCACGTATGGTGAACCGCTATGTTAGGAAGTCGGAGCATAATTGATCTATTGATTGTCATCCTTTGTGTTGCGGTCGGGATCGCGCGATGGTTAACACCTACCAACCCTTCCCCTAGGAGTATGCGTTTAGCACTTTGTTACGATTACTATTAAAAACTTTCGCAATAAGTATGTGAGTTCTTCATGACTAATGTGAGTCCATGGTATAGATGCACTTCCACCTTCCACCATTGCTAGCCTCTCTAGTGTCGCGCAATTTTCGCCAGTGCACAAACTTGATGACCCACAAGTATAGGGGATCTATCGTAGTCCTTTCGATAATTAAGAGTGTCGAACCCAACGAGGAGAGAAGGATCTGACAAGTGGTTTTCAGCAAGGTAAAATCTGCAAGCACTGAAATTATCAGTAACAAGTAGTTGTGTGGTGAGATGATTCGTAGCAAGTAACAAAAGTAGCAATGGTGCAACAATGTGGCCCTATCCGTTTTGTAGCAAGGGACAAGCCTAGACAAAGTCTTATAGGAGGAAAAACGCTCCCGAGGACACACGGGAATTTCTGTCATGCTAGTTTTCATCATGTTCATATGATTCACGTTCGTTACTTTGATAGTTTGATATGTGGGTGGACCGGTGCTTGGGTACTGTCCTTACTTGGACTAGCATCCCACTTATGATTAACCCCTCTCGCAAGCATCCGCAACTATGAAATAAGAATTAAGACAAACTCTCACCATAGCATTAAACTAGTGGATCCAAATCAGCCCCTTACGAAGCAACAGATAAACTAGGGTTTAAGCTTCTGTCACTCTAGCAACCCATCATCTACTTACTACTTCCCAATGCCTTCCTCTAGGCCCAAATAATGGTGAAGTGTTATGTAGTCGACGTTCACATAACACCACTAGAGGAAAAACAACATACAACACATCAAAATATCGAACGACTACCAAATTCACATGACTACTATTAGCATGACTTATCCCATGTCCTCAGGAACAAAAGTAACTACTCACAAAGCATAATCATATTCATGACCACAGAGGTAATGAGTAGCATCAAGGATCTGAACATAAACTCTTCCACCAAGTAATCCAACTACCATCAACTACAAAGAGTAATTAACACTACTAGCAACCTTACAAGTACCAATCGGAGTCGCGAGACGGAGATTGGTTACAAGTGATGAACTAGGGTTTGCAGATGAGATGGTGCTGATGAAGATGTTGATGGTGATGAGTCCCCTTCGATGAGAGGAGTGTTGGTGATGACGATGGCGACGATTTCCCCCTCTGGGAGGGAAGTTTCCCTGACAGGATCGTCCTACCGGAGCTCTAGATTGGTTCTGCTCAAGTTCGGCCTCGTGGCGGCGGCGAATCCTCCGAAAAGCCTCCTCTAGATTTTTTCCAGGACGAAACCCTTCTTGTAGCAAAAGAGGGGGGCTAGTGGGCCAGCAGGGAGCCCATAAGCCCCCTAGGCGCGGCCAGGGGGGTGGCCGCGCCTAGCAGGCTTGTGGCCACCTGCTGGCGCCTCTCTGGCACTTCTTTGGCCCAGTATTTTTTTATAAATCCCCAAAAAAATGACGTTGATTTGCACGGCTTTTGGAGTTGCGCAGAATAGGCATCTCAAACTTGCTCCATTTTCAGGCCAGAATTCCTGCTGCCGGCATTCTCCCTCTTCATGTAAACCATGCAAAATAAGAGAGAAAAGGCATAAGTATTGGACCGTGAAGTGAAATAACAGTCTAAAAAGCGATAAATATCAACGTGAAAGCATGATGCAAGATGGACGTATCAACTCCCCCAAGCTTAGACCTCGCTTGTCCTCAAGCGAAAGCCTAGATCAATAAACATGCCCACATGTTTAGGGAGAGAGGTGTCGACGAAACAAGATACGAACATGCAGGCATCATGATCATGATTAGAACAGCAATACCAACATATAATCTCTCATGCTAAAGTTACAATTCCTTCACAAAGTAAAGCTTGGATCAAGAACCTTATCGAGAAGTAACATTCGATAGCCTTTAGTCATTGGAGCAATTGCAATTTATCACAACATCAGAAAGAGTCAAATAAGAGCTTGTAAAGCAAATCCACATACTCAATCATCTTTTCATTCACTACAATTGCTACAACTCACGTGGTACTCATGAGATCGAAGTTTCAGCTGGACACAGAGAAAGATAGGGGCTTATAGTTTCGCCTCCCAACTGCTTACCTCAAGGGTAATGTGAACAATAATAATTCATGAATACTTACCTCCAAGTTGACATATGAATATAGATCTTTCGCAAGCATATGACGTTAGCCAAGATAAAGGTGAAACAAGGAATTGGTGAAGATCACCATGACTCTTTCAAGGGCAAAAAGTAAAGTTACAAGATAGGCCCTTCACAGAGGAAAGCAAAGGTTGTCATGCGCTTTTGAGGTTTGGATGCGTGTCCTCTTAGTGTGGAGGAACGTCACTTTATATTGCCTCCTGTGATAAAGAACTTTATTATGCAGTCTATCGCTTTTATGTCTTCCTCATCACAGGTACGTACAAAGCTTATTTTCCACGCACTAATAGATCAAACATATTAGGGAGCAATTTTTATTGCTTGCACCGATGACAACTTACTTGAGGGATCTTATACAATCCATAGGTCGGTACGGTGGACTCTCATGGCAAAACTGGGTTGAAGGTTTATGGATGCACAAGTAGTATCTCTACTTGGTGCGGGAGGTTTTGGCTAATATGAGGTAAAAGCAATCTTCACATGCTAAGGGATCTCTACTCATGTAACATTGTTCGGAACCAAGCAAACACAATTCGTTATGTTGTCTTCCTTGTCCAACATCTACTTCTAAGCATGCAATAGTTTAGTGAGTGTTCACAATCATAGATGGTGTCAAAGATGATATATTCATATGTGAACCTCTCCTTCTTTATCACTTCCTATTAATTGCAACAATGACCAAGGTCTACATTTGTCTACCCTCAACAAGTTTCAATCATCATTCTTTTTATATGTGAAGCCATCACTTCCCATAAGATCATTGCATGATCTTTCATGCTTTTGTTCTTTTCTCACTCTCTTGATCATGGCATGAGGCAAGGACCTTAACTAAGACACTTTTATTATATGGCTCACGAGCTCGAATACATCGGGGGTGACACAAAGCGAAACTCAAGCATAAAACACTAAGACCTTTATTCTACTAGAGAAAGAGAAAACTGAAAAGGAAAACTAAAACAAAGGTAATGGCAAAAGATGTGATGGTGATACGATACCGGGGCAACTCCCCCAAGCTTGGCACAAGCCAAGGGGATTGCCCATACCCATGCTCAGTTGTCTTCCTTTGGAGGTGATGTTGGTGGAGTTGTTGCAATCTTTGATTCCAAGAGGGCCATTAATCTTGGATTTATACCTTTGAAATCTGTGATATGTTTCTCCAGCAAAACAACTTCACGAGTGAGATAAGTATTGCGAGCACGAGTTGCTTCACAAAACCTCAAGAGTTCAATCAAGGCTGGGGGCAGCAGGTGGAGGTAGGGTTGGAGGAAATCCACTTCTTCAACTTCTTCCTTGTTGAGCATAGATTGCACTTCGTCCCATGCCTGATTCTTCTCCTTAGTTTTTCCCTTGGTTTCTTTAGGCAGCCTTTCCCAGGCCTCCATGACCTCCATTCTTTATAGATCAACATTTACTTCTCCATAGACTTGAGGGAGATTGTTCTCCCTCACAGATTCCTGAGACGACATCTTGCTCTAAATCTGCGGCAGAAAACAGGCTCGAAACGAAAACAGAGGAAATCTGCGTGATACAAAGGTCAGACCTTTCGGGAGAATATATAATGTTTTTTCAGACCAGAAGGAATACTCCGCATGAAAACAGAGTCCGGGAGGCACACGAGGTGGCCACAAGCACCCCAGGCACGGCGAGGGGGTGGGCCCGCGCCTGGCAGGCTTGTCGCCTCCTCGCACACTTCCCGGACTACTTCCATTTTTTCTATTTTTTCAAAAATTCCAAAAGGAGAAAAATTCCTACTGGAAAAGTTTTGGAGTCTGTTTTCTTACCGAATCACGTACCTCTTCGTTTTCGGAGTCTGAAACAGGTTGATAAATATCCCTTAGGTATTCTTCCGGAGTTATGGTATTGATAATATTGCTCTCAACATTGATGGGAGTACCTGAGATATAATGCTTGATTCTCTGCCCATTTACCACTCTCGGACAATTACCTTCCGTGTTGTTGATCTTGATAGCACCGGAACGATATACTTCCTCAACAATATAGGGACCTTCCCATTTAGAGAGAAGCTTGCCTGCAAAAAATCTTAAACGAGAATTATATAGCAAGACATAATCACCTACATTCAACTCACGTTTTTGTATCCTCTTATCATGCCACCTCTTAACCTTTTCTTTGAACAACTTGCCATTCTCATATGCGTGAGTTCTCCAGTCATCAAGCGATCTAATGTCAAATAACCTCTTCTCACCAGCAAGTTTGAAGTCAAGTTGAGCTCTTTGATTGCCCAATAAGCCTTATGCTCTAGCCCAAGAGGTAAATGACATGCTTTACCGTACACCAACTTGTACGGAGACATGCCCATGGGATTCTTATAGGCAGTTCTATAAGCCCACAGTGCATCATCGAGCTTCTTAGACCAGTTCTTTCTAGACCTATTGATAGTCTTTTGCAGAATTAGTTTAATCTCTCTATTGCTTAGCTCTACATGACCACTGGACTGAGGGTGATAGGGAGACGCAATTCTATGGTTGACATCGTACTTAGTAAGAGGTTTACAGAAAGCACTATGAATGAAGTGTGAACCACCGTCGGTCATTAGATATCTAGGGACTCCAAATCTAGGGAAAATAACTTCTTTAAGCATCCTGATAGAGGTGTTATGATCAGCACTACTATTGGGGATAGCTTCTACCCACTTAGTGACGTAATCAACAACAACTAGGATATTAGTATACACGTTGGATTTTGGAAAAGGTCCCATATAGTCAAAGCCCCAAACATCAAATGGTTCAATGACAAGTGAATAGTTCATAGGCATTTCCTGACGTTTATCGGTATTACCTATTCTTTGACATTCGTCACAAGACAGGACAAACTTACGAGCATCCTTGAAGAGAGTTGGCCAATAGACCCCTGATTGCAATACCTTGTGTGCAGTTCTATTTCCAGCATGGTGTCCTCCATAGGCCTCGGAGTGACACTTCTGTAGGATCTGTCCCTGTTCATGTTCAGGTACACAATGTCTAATAACACCATCTACTGCTTCCTTATAAAGGTGAGGATCATCCCAAAAGTAATGTCTCAAGTCAAAGAAGAATTTCTTCTTTTGCTAGTATGTGAAACTAGGTGGTATATATTTGGCAACGATATAGTTCGCATAATCAGCATACCATGGTGCACTACGTGAAGCATTGATAACATTCAATTGCTCATCAGGAAAGCTATCATCAATAGGTTGTGGGTCATCAAGAACGTTCTCCAACCTAGACAAGTTATCTTCTACGGGGTTATCAGCACCCTTCCTGTCGACAACGTGCAAATCAAATTCTTGTAGCAAGAGAACCCAGCTAATAAGTCTAGGTTTAGCATCTTTCTTCTCCATGAGGTACTTAATAGCAGCATGATCATTGTGAATAGTGATTTTGGAATCAACTATGTAAGACCTGAACTTTTCACATGCAAACACGACTGCTAAAAATTCCTTTTCCGTAGTAGCATAGTTTCTTTGGGCATTGTCTAGAGTTTTACTAGCATAGTGAATAACATTCAACTTCTTATCAACTCTTTGCCTTAGGACAACACCAACAGCATAATCACTAGCATCACACATGATTTCAAAAGGTAAGTTCCAATCAGGTGGTTGAACAGTAGGTGCAGTTATCAAAGCCTTCTTAAGTATTTCGAAGGCTTCCTCACAATCATTGTAAAAAACAAAAGGAATATCCTTTTGCAAGAGATTGGTAAGAGGCCTAGAAATCTTAGAGAAGTATTTGATGAACCTTCTATAGAAACCAGCATGACCAAGGAAACTTCTTATACCTTTGATATCTGTGCGGTATGGCATTTTGTCGATTGCATCAACCTTAGCCTTATCGACTTCAATACCTCTTTCAGAAATTTTATGTCCTAAGACGATGCCTTCATTAATGATAAAGTGGCACTTCTCCCAATTCAAGACAAGATTGGTGTCTTTACATCTTTGCAACTCCCACCGTTCCATCTCATGACTTGTGCCGTCACTCTCATGTTGCCTTTGCATGATCGTAAGATAGCTAGCAAGATGTTTCAACGTCATACGCCATGCTAGATCGTTGCACATCCCGATACACTGCCGGAGGCATTTGCTATGGAGTCATCATTGTGAGTTTTGAGCTGTGAGTAAATAAAAGTGTGATGATCATCATTATTATAGCATTGTCCCATGTGAGGAAAAAAGAGGCCAAAGAGCCCAAAAACAAAAAAAAGGAGAAAAGAAAAGAACAGAAAAAAGAGAGGCCTAAGAGCCCAAATGCAAAAAAAGAGAGAAAAAGAGAGAAGGGACAATGTTACTATCTTTTTCCACACTTGTGCTTCATAATAGCACCATGTTCTTCATGATTGAGAGCTTCTTGCTTTTTCACTACCATATGCTAGTGGGAATCTTCATTATATAACTTGGCTTGTATATTCCAATGACGGGATTCCTCAAAATTGCCCTAGGTCTTCGTGAGCAAGCAAGTTGGATGCACACCCACTAGTTTTCCTTTTGAGCTTTCACATACTTATAGCTCTAGTGCATCTCTTGTATGGCAATCCCTACTCATTCACATTGATATCTATTAATGGGCATCTCCATAGCCTATTGATACGCCGAGTCAATGCGACCATCTCCTCCTTTTTGTCTCACAACCACCACCACACTCTATTCCACCTATAGTGATATATCCATGGCTCGCGCTCATGTATTGCGTGATAGTTATAAGAAGTTTGAGAAAGTAAGAGTGCGAAAACAATTACTTGGTCAATACCGGGGTTGTGCATGATTTACATTAGTTGTGTGAGGATGATGGAGCATAGCCAGACTGTATGATTTTGTAGGGATAACTTTCCTTGGCCTTGTTATTTTGAAAGTTCATGATTACCTTGCTAGTTTGCTTGAAGTATTATTGTTTTCATGTCAATAGCAAACTATTGTTTTGAATCTTGCGAATCTGAACATTCATGTCACGTGAAAGAAGTTGCAAAGGACAACCATGCTAAGTAGCATTCCGCATCAAAAATTAATTCTTTATCACTTCCCTACTCGAGGACGAGCAGGAGTTAAGCTTGGGGATGCTTGATACGTCTCCAACGTATCTATAACTTTTGATGGTTTCATGCTATTATCTTGTCAAACTTTGGATGTTTTGCATGCCTTTTATATATTTTTTGGGACTAACTTATTAACTCAGTGCGAAGTGCTAATTCCTGTTTTTCCCATGTTTTTGACCCCTTTGAGCGGAGATTTTGAAACATAGTCCAAACGGAAGAAAATCCCTGAAAAGATTTTTTCCGTAACGGAAGAAGATCGGGAAGCTTGAGAGCCAAGGCAAGGGGGCCTCAGGGGCCCCACAAGCCCCCACCCCGCGGCCAGGGGGGAGGCCGCGGCCCAAAGGCTTGTGGGCCCCCTAGGCGCCCTCTGCCCTAGGGGTTGCGCCTATATATTCCCTAAAAATCCCAAAAAAATCAGGAGATCATCGAAAGTACTTTTCCGCCGCCACAAGCTTCTGTCTCTGCAAGATCCCATCTGGGGCACGTTCTGGTGCCCTGTGGGAGGGGGGATTCGGATACGGAGGGCTTCTTCATCAACACCATGACCTCTCCGATGATGCGTGAGTAGTTCACCATAGACCTACGTGTCCATAGCTAGTAACTAGATGGCTTCTTCTCTCTATTAGATCTTCAATACAAAGTTCTCCATGATCTTCATGGAGATCTATTCGATGTAATGTTCTTTTGCGGTGTGTTTGTCGAGATCCGATGAATTATGGATTTATGATGAGATTACTTATGAATCTTATTTGAGTTTCTTCAAATCTCTCTTATGCATTATGTCACATCCTTGTAATTCTCTTCGAGTTGTGGGTTTTGTCTGGCCAACTAGATCTATGATTCTTGCAATGAGAGAAGTGCTTGGTTTTGGGTTCATACCATGCGGTGAGCTCACCCAGTGACATAAGGGGTAGCGAGGCACGCATCGTGTTGTTGCCATCAAGGGTAAAAAGATGGGGTTTTCATCATTGGTTTGATATTATCCCTCTACATCATGTCATCTTGCTTAAGACGTTACTCTGTTCGTCATGAACTCAATACACTAGATGCATGCTGGATAGCGGTCGATGTGTGGAGTAATAGTAGTAGATGCAGAAAGTATCGGTCTACTTGTCTCGGACGTGATGCCTATATGTATGATCATTGCCTTAGATATCGTCATGACTTTGCGCGGTTCTATCAATTGCTCGAGAGTAATCTTTTCACCCACCATATTACTTGCTATTTTGAGAGAAACCTCTAGTGAACACTATGGCACCGAGGGTCTACTCCACACCATATTTTCAGCCTTACACTTTTTACTTCGTTGCACTTTCCGCCTTTAGATCTCATTTTTGGAAACAATCTTGAAGGGATTGACAACCCGTTTGAAGCGTTGGGTTCAAGCTTGTTTGTGTTTGCGCAGGTACTTTGGACTTGACGAGACACTCCTTCTGGATCGATACCTTGGTTCTCAAACTGAGGGAAATACTTACTGCTCCTGTGCTGCATCTCCCTTTCCTCTTCAAGGAAAAAACCAACGCAAGCCCAGTCTCCGTCAATGTGTCAATTTCTGGCGCTGTTGTTTGAGAAGTAGTAGCGTGGGAGTCCACCTCTCCCTTCGGCCGGCGCCCTTGGGGCTCCCTTGAGCCCCAAGGCTAGCCCCTCCCATCCTCCTATATATATTGGTGGTTTTAGAGTTTTTGAGACACAACTTTGCCACATGCAACTCAAACCTCTACCACGTAGTTCTTCCTCTAGACCGGATATCTGCGGAGCTCGGGCGGAGCCCTGCAGAAGTAGATCATCACCACCACCGGTGCGCCGTCACATTGCCGGAGAACTCATCTATTTCTCCATCTCTCTTGCTGGATCAAGAAGGCCGAGATCGTCATCGAGTTGTGCATGTGCTGAACGCGGAGGTGACGTCCGTTCGGCGCTAGATCGGAACAGATCGTGGGACGACGGTGATTTGAATCACGAAGCTGTACCACTACATCAACCGCGTTTCTTAACGCTTCCCGCTTAGCGATCTACAAGGGTATGTGGATCTAATCTTGAACATCACCATGATAGGTCTTCGTGTGTGTAGGAAAATTTTGTTTCCCATGCAACGTTCCCCAACATTTTACACTTCAGATCGGGTCAAACCTGGGCAAAACTCCCCAGTCTCATCATCGTGTTGTTTCATAGTCACTACTCTTTGTGAGATACGACCTCCCCACCGAACCACAAAAGGACTCAAAGGTACCATAGGTGACCGTGTGCACACCTGCACTGACAACGGGGAAACCCATGAGCCTAGAATCAAGGAGATCGAGGAATTTGTCCTCACCTTGACTGTGGGAGAAACGAGGCGTGTGTCAAAGGCTAGGGCCACTAGTTTACATTTACAATCTATGCACTACTTCACTTTATTCACATGGAAATGTTTAACTGCTATGAAGCATGGTGGTGGTCTCAGTGCCCACACCCTTGTTATCTTACGCCGCACACTTTACAGAGGCAGTGCCTTCAACATACAACCTATCGTTGCACGCCGCTTGCATCTTAACAGGATTAAGGGAAAAATCCATGGTGGTATTTATGCCACCCGCCTAGCAAAGCATTTCAATGTTTCCATACGTCCAACTGATTCCTTATTGCCTAAGTTTTATCTCGATCATCAATCTATGCTAGATCACCAGTTCATTGAAAAACCTAACCCGCTGCAACACATTCATTACAACCTGGTTTAAAGCGAGACTACTCTCGATATTATTGTGTTGCCTGCACCTTCTTTGTTTAATTTTCCACCATGCCAAAGGACATAATTGCTTACTAGAATGTGTTGGTTGCAACGTAGGTTGAGGCCCGGCCAAAGCCAACCTTCGTACAACAACGAGCGCATGTCAGAAAAGGCCCCGACAAGCCACCTTGTCGGGAGGAGGAAAACCACATGTCGACGGCGTCCGGAAAGACCCCTATATATCTCCGTCACTCCACCTCACCAGGCTGATTGTCAGTGTCGATGAGGTGTCGAGCGGGCAGACGGTTAGGTGGGTCTAGTCAGAGGCATGTAGTAGCTTTAATGAAACCCGTACCACGACTTGTCAAGCAAATAGAACGTAGTTGGGTGAACAATATTGAAGGATAGGCAATCCTTGTCCGGGAACGTCACCAGCGCACCACCTCAGGGCGCATTTAATGCATCTGTGTCTGTTCGTCAGAGTTGGTATTTCTCATTGTTTCTTGTGTCAATAGTTTTGGTAGTTAGCTTGTGGACTATTCTCCCACAAAAAGACTAATTTAGCCACTTTGGTAACACCTTGGACTATAAAAGGAGGTCCATGGCTACCATTAGAAAGGTCGAAACTCTGTTCATTCCACACGCGTAGCTGTTGCGCTTGAGCATCCTTGTCGCGAGTGCATCTGTATTGTGATCATCCACATAATCCACCAAAACACAGGACGTAGGGTTTTACGCTCCCGAGTGGCCCGAACCTGTCTAATCCCCTATGCACGCAGCTATAGGTGATGCTCTTTGTGCGAGTCCCCGTTGAACCATAGTCCCCGCAGATCCTTGTCAAATCACCCCGACAACTTCGGTGCGCCAGGTAGGGGGGATTTGGTGCACGAATCTTCTCCAAAATTGAGTGTCATCTCCAACATCTTCATCAAGTTCCCATGGCACCGAAAAACGCCGACGGAATATCAGCAACCATTCCATCTTCATCCAAGCTACCAACATCGGCTGCAACGGGCTACGGAGGCGGGGACAGGCGTCGTGTGCTCCACACCGGAGAGCGCAGCCACAACACCGTGAAGAGCTTTGCGAACCGCAACCTAGACTCAGCAATTCTGATGTCCCACGGTGCACTAGTGAGATCCGAAGCTGGCACTGCGGCGGAGGGGCTAACGCCATGATGAAAGCCACACCTAACGCCATGGCGTGTACAGAAGCAGCTCCATCGCGCACTTCGCAAGACCATCGCAACCAATGCCCCGGGGGAGGCGACCCCGACTGGCATGTGGACAAGACCCCTGCACACCAGTCTCAGGGTGCACAAGGAGAGTATTGTCCAGAACCCATGGTGAGAGTGTAAAGTGGGCGATGGCGCGCGGAGGTGCTCCTTCTGGCATTGCAAGGAGTCAGAGCGCCACTCACACCTTGCATCGCTCCATGCCCAAAACCAGGGGAAACCCTGGCATAGACCCAGCTGTTGCTGAACTTTCTGCTCACATCTAAAAACTTGCAATACTGGAGGGCGACCATCCAGAGTCTGCCGAG
Organism: Hordeum vulgare subsp. vulgare; assembly: GCF_904849725.1. Taxonomy (NCBI): domain Eukaryota; kingdom Viridiplantae; phylum Streptophyta; class Magnoliopsida; order Poales; family Poaceae; genus Hordeum; species Hordeum vulgare. Next base: position 482,720,316 of record NC_058519.1, read on the forward strand.
CTTCGCGAATCGCGATGGGCCAGATGTAGTAGAAGCTTCGCACGCATGTCAGGAAGCCCCGACGAGGCCTAAAACAAGACGCGGTGCAGGCTGAGCAGCGATGGTGTGCTCGCCCCGGGAACACAACAACGTACCCGCGGGACCGATGTGCACGACGAGATGTCCCACACCTTGATGGACCTGCGGCAAAAGAAAGTACAATGCCAGGTATTGAAGGACAGGCGCAAGGAGGACGCGTGCACCACCATCGAGAGGCAACGGGAGACACGTCGCCAATCGGATGGTCATGTTGATCCAATCGTTGACGAACCAACACTCGGAGCACCCGACAGGCTAACTTACGAGGTTAGTTGCCCGACGTTCACCGCGAGCTGCGGTAAGTTCACTGGCCTTCTAGCAGAGCCTTCAAGCCGGAGCTGCCGGACAAGTACGATGACAAGATCAGCCTGTTAGAGTTCCTTGGCATCTACACCATAGTGGTGTAGGCTGCCGGGGTCGCGATGAGTAAGTACTCACCAACTACTTCATGTTAGTGTTCCAGTCCAACATGAGGAGTTGGCTGATGAACTTACCAGAGGTATCTATTTCCTTCTGGGCGGATCTATGCAACTAGTTCATTGGTGCCTACTAAGGGGGTCACAACCTCCAGGGGCAGCCCAGTGATTTGCATGTGATTCCTAAGAGAGACAACGAGATCATACGTAAGTATATCTAGAGATTCAACCATGTACACGACAATATCCCGGACATCCACCCTGCTGCAATGATTGATGTGTTCCACACAAATGTACATAATCGTCGGATGCACGAGGACATGAGCATCAACAAGATAGAGGACATCTCCGAGCTTTAAGTTGTCGCTAACACGTGTGCACGGGATGAAGAAGGAAGAAGGCTTCCCAGGGAGGACGCCGATCCGGAAGTCAACGAACACGACGATGACAACGTGTCCGCCTCCAAGGGAAAGGGCCGGGAGGACAACAAGAAGTGCAAGGGCAAGCAGTTATGGTTGTCGAAAGCACCAACAACTCCGCTGCTAGCAAAAAGGCCAAGTCCAAGGGCCCCAGCAAGGATGTTGCCACGTGCCGCAAAGACGATGAGGCCGCAGCAGAGGAGAAAACCGGTATGCCATATTGCAAGATTCAACTGACCAAAGGCCATGACATCATCGAGTGCCGCCAAGTAGAATAGTTTGCTGAGAAGCAGAAGCAAGAGTACGAAAGGCACGACAAGGAGAAGGGCCAGGATGGTGTAGGTGGATCCGCCAAGAATAACCATTGCAACTGCCAAGTTAAGGCCAAGGAGCAGAAGGAGAAACATGATCGAGGCCGAGAAAAGAAATCTCATGATGAAGAAGAAGATGATGATGAGGACAAAGAAGGATGTGAAGACCAGGAGTTCCATAAGGTTGCGGATGCTATGTGTGTTGACGAAGGTGCATCTTTGCCCTCCTCCCATAGGAAGCTCAAACAGTGGGCTCATGGGGTCAATGTGGTAGAACAAGCGGCAGAGGCAAGGAAATCCCTCAAATGGTCCAACACTCCCATCATCTTTGACACCGAGGATCACCCCGACCGCACCATCGCCGTCGTGTGTGTGCCATTGTTGGTCTCGCCAACAATTCACAACCTCAAGGTGACAAAGATGTTGGTCGATAGTGAGGCTGGTTTGAAATTGATCTCTCCCAACGTGATCAAGCGGCTACAGATTCTCGACACGGATCTCAAGCCGACAGGGTCCCTCCAGGGGGTCGACCTAGGGAAACTGTAGCCCACGGGGAAGATAATTCTACCGGTGATGTTTGGAAACGGTCTCAATTTCGGGATAGAAAGGGCGACCTTCGATGTTACCAACATTTGAGTGCCATACAACAGGATCTTGGGCCGACCGGCGCTAGCGAAGTTCATCGAGGCGTCCCATCATGCCTACAACATGATCACGATGCCAGGGCCGATGAGAATCACCACCATCCATGTTGACAACAAGGATAAGGTCCTCTGCGCTGACAAGTTGTACCGGGAAGAAGTTGCAGCATTTGCTGATAAGACACTCGCTCTTGTCAGCGAAACTTCCGGGGGAAGAGGAAGAATAAGACGTCAAAGACTCTAACAAGGACTCCAGGAAGCGCGCCCCAGGGTGCTGCATGCTCATCAAGGATTTTTTTGAGACTTCTGCTATTCGAAGAAAGAATAATAAGGTCACCATCCCCTACACGAAGCAAGTGGCCATGCGGGAAGATGTCGAGGGTGACACTTTCACCATAAGTGCCACCCTCGATAGCAAATAGGAAAGGGCACTCGTCTCCTTCCAGCGAGCGACTATCGATGTGTTTGCCTCGCAACCTTATTATATCCCCGATGTTGTCAGGGGGGTGATCGATTACCACCTTGTCATCTGTCCCCATGATGCCCCATCAAGCAGAAGGTCCGAAAGCAAGCACTGGAGGGACATGAGTTCATTGCCGAAGAAATCAAGAAGCTGGAAGTAGCAGGCTTGGTCAGAGGCGTCCTACGCCCAACATGGTTGGCGAACCCTATGGTGGTGCGTAAGGTGAACGAGAAGTGGAGGCTTTGCATCGAATTCACTCATGTCAACAATGCTTTCCCGAAGTATCCCTTTCCTTTATCGAGCATCAACCAGATATTGGACTCGACCGTCGGTCACGACCGCCTATCCTTCCTTGATGTCTATTCCGATTACCACTAGATTTATATGGCCAAGGAAGACGAAGAGAAAATAGCATTCATCACTACTTTTGGCACATAGTGTTTCAAGCGCATGCCATTTGGACTTAAGAGTGCAGGGTCAACTTTCACAAGGGCTTTCCAGATCAGTCTCTATCCAGAGCTGCACAGGCATGTAGAAGCCTACATGGATGACATTCTGGTCAAGACCAAGGATGAAGACACGATGGTTCAAGACCTTGAAGAAACCTTTCCAATTTGCGCAAGATCAACTTGAAGCTCAACCCCCAGAAGTGTGTATTCTGAGTTCCAATCGACAAGCTCCTCGATTTCTTTGTATCATAGCGCGGAATAGAAGCAAACCCTGCCAAGATTGAAGCCATTGAATAGTTTGAAGTTCTGAAGCACGTCAAGGACGTATACCACTTGGCGGGCTACATTGATAGCCTCCTCCATGCCATAAAATATATACGATTAAAGTCCAAAGGACCAGCACGGCACTGGCTAATTAGCCTCCCCAAAAATTCCATTAGAAGTTGGGAAAAGCTTGAAGTCACTTTTTGAGCTAACTTTCAAGGCACCTATGGCTGCCCGTCGGGCTCCGATGACTTGAGACACATTGTCCAACAAGCCGGTGAGTCATCCTGGCAGTTTTGGAATCGATTTCTTACAAAGAAAAATCAAATCATCGACTGTTCGGATGCGAGGCACTCGCCTCCTTCAGAAGCAACATCCAGGATGAATGGCTAGCCCAGACGCTCGAGCAAGTTAGGCCAAGAACAACGGCATCCCTTACATCCCTTATGACCCACTTTTGTGCGGGCTAGGACAACTGGCATGACCATCGAAACAATTCTCCTGCAAACCCTAACACATCTGAAGTTTGAGAAAAAAATTGGAAGACACGACAAACAAGAACAAGCGTTAGCAAAATTCAAGTGAAACTGTATACACGACAGTCAATGCCAAATTCAGCAACTCCACGTTTGAACCGTGGAAGAAACCCTCTAAGGGGAATCGGGATGGACCAACTGGACTGGACAGGCCCTTCCAGATCCACGGCTCTCCGAATAAGCCTGCTACTCACACCAACTGTAACTATTGGTAATCAAACTAGCAAGCAAAAATATAGCTGAGGACTAGTGGAAGAGTCCTCGTAGCAAGGATGACGAAGAACCTCGTCCACGGAACAATGGAGGCCAAAAGAAATTTCCTCCTAAGGTGAAAACTGTGAACATCATTTGTGTCACACGCACATACCCAAAAAGGAGAGGAAATAAGCACTTCGGGACGTATAAGCCATAGAGCCAATAGCTTCGAAGTATAAAGCATGGTCGGCTTGTCCGATCACTTATGACCCTACAGATCACCTGACAAGTATTCGACATGGGGGTTCAGCGGCCCTAGTACTTGACCCCATTATTGATGGGTACCATCACACTAGTGTCCTTATGGATGGAGGGAGCAGCCTCAATCTGATTTGCGTAGACACAACGAGAAAAATGGGTATCGATCTGTCAAGGATCAAACCCAGTAACACCACGTTCAAAGGAATAATTCCTGGCGTCGAGGCCCTTTGCTTGGGCATGATGACTTTGGAAGTAGTGTTCGGTTCACCCGACAACTTCCGCAGTGAAGACTTGATCATTGACATTGTCCCTTTTCGCATTGGATATCATGCACTCCTCCGCAATACATTGTTTGCTCGCTTTAATGTCGTTCCCCATTATCAATACCTAACGTTGAAGATGTCGGGACCCAAGGGTGTTATTACCGTCAATGGGAACACTGAGCGATCCCTTCGAACCAAGGAACATACTACGACTATGGCAGCCGAAGTACAAGGCGACAATATGACTCCAAAGTCCCAGCTCGCCGTCAAGGAACAAGGGGAAAACAAACAAGCCCGAGTCTCACCATAGTTCCCGGATCCTTCCCACACTCAAAATAAATAGGGATACGCTCCCCATAGCAGGACATTGCTGCCAGAAAAATACGTGTCTGGGAACAATTTTGCACCTAAGATACCATGGGGAGTTGTGGGGATTGAATACTCGGGACCAAGTATTCGGCTACACCGAACTATGGTAAATAACGTCTTTGGAAAAATTCAGGTACCATAGAGGACCCAGTTTGCATCAAGATACACACACCTCAATGAATTGTCATGAACGTCTCTGTCAAAGGTCCGGTTACCAACTATTCCCGCCTATAAAGGAGCACTTCCCGAAGAGAAAAGACTCACACGCGCAACAGGGCGCCATAAAGGACATCAAGCCATCCACAAGAGACCTTGTGTAAACATTTATTCTATAATTTATTTTTAACATTCATATTAGTTGCTTGGGTAGTTCATATTGTATGGATAGAAACCACGAGTTAATCGGATATAAAGATCACTCTTTACAGTTTAATGGCAGTCGTTCATGTTGTATAGCCTTTTTATTTCTTGTTTCCCTTTTCTGATCTTTTAAAAACTAGCACAAGCCTATTTGATAGACATGTTAGATGAGAATGGCTAATCGACCAGGGGCTTGGCTATTACACTCGCCCTAAGCATCATTCCAACACTATCTTTTATTATGTGTGTTCGACATCTTGGATATTGAGTTATATGCGTCGATTCCGAATTATGTCTTGGATCAATAGTTGGGTTGCTCGGCTCATGTGCTTACCCCTTTACATTTTGCTTGTTCGACTAAAAGGATAAAGGGAGAACTGTTTTGATTGTACTTCTAGCTCGTCTGGTTAAGTACCTCAATGGAGAAAGCCGAAAACTGATTGTCGTAATAAGCGAGAACTGGTCTGTGGTCCGATGGCAAGTATGAAACTAAGAACCACTGGAGCCTCACCATGTTATGTGGAGGGTTTGAAGTTATACAATCCAAGTGATAATGGTTTTGTGGCACCCCGACTCAAAGGAAATCGGAACGCCCCGTATTCCATCCCAAGGACAAGTCTTGTGGAATACGGCACCGTTGGCATAGAATAAATCAGCTCTTTATTACTATGGAAAAGATTACAAGTGTTCTTACATTACATCGCCTTGGCGATACTACATATTCCTACGCTAATTCCTACACTAGCAGCGGAACAATGATGGATGTGATGAAATACACTCCGCAGGGACTTTGGCTCGAACGCGCATCCTAGCTCGCAACACGGAATCCTCGACAAGCAAGCAATCGTGGCATGACCTGCAAACTGGCATGACAAGCCAGGTGAGTACTTTGAATGTACTAGCAAGCTCACAAGAAATGTTAGCATTAAGGCAAGACCACATCATAGCAATCAAGATTTGGTGAAGATTTGTTATCACTAATGGGGTAGTTGAAAAATAACTATACCAGGCTACTCTCACCGTACTCTGATAATACCAACTCTTGTGATCTCACTCAGAACCTTCAACGAGTATCCTCAAGACGGATACCACGGCTTATCATCAGCACGATGCCCAACTGTTACCATAGTCAGACGAGTTCTTCCATCATTACTATCATAGTTACGGTTGACCACGTACTGAGGTCTGGTCGGGCTGTCCAATACGTGGACACGGCTATTCGAATAGGTTTGACACTCTGTAGAGGTTGCACACTTTACCCACATCATGGAGCACTAACCTTGTGATCCCATTCGGGTGGACCAGCATCGCTCCAACGAAACTCGTCTGACCCGTGACTCTTTCATCGTACCACCGACATTAATCTTCCCCCAGAGTCCTGCCCTGGTGTCCCTGTTTCCTCATGACACCTTCCACCATCGTGGCGAAACTAGACTGTCCCAAACGGAGACGTGCGCACAAACAACTCAACTGGCTCACAGGGTTATGACCGCTTACCGGGCCAAGGTAGCACGCGTGCATAACCCTCCCTCTTTGGAGGTACCGGTGAAAGAGCATGCAATCACACCAAGTCAAGGCCGTCCCATATCGGCAAATGTGGTTGCACACATGAGCCCAGACAGGTGACTCTAGATCAACCACTAAGTTATCTTCTCTCTGATTAATATATTTGTTATAATTGACACTCCGATGTCACAGTAATCCAATAAACAATAAGCTCAAGCTACTACTATTGATTCATATCCATAAACTGTTGAATGTAACCCCGAATAATCATAGACAGTAATCTCAACAGTATGGTGTAAACTAGTGGGTAAAATAGTAGTTACTAACAGTCTTGTACTCAACACAGTAGTCATCTATTCAGACAGTGCATACTCAGATTCCAAACTATAAACAAATATACTTGTGATTAAAATAATTATTCAAACTATGGTATTGCAATGTGGTTAAGAAAATGAGAGGTGTGTCTTGCCTCGGATGAGGGATCCACCAGGAAGAAGTGTGAGAAGCTCGCGGAAAGAATCGTCGGAAACAGTTCTCTCTCGGAGGAGGGGTTGTTTGCGGCAATGGCAACATGGTCATTTCCACTGTGTGATCACATAGTGAAAATGGTACCATCTTGACGGCCTCGACGATACGAAGACATGGGCTTTGGAATCACTGGAATCGGAGTCCCGAGCAAAAAGATATGAGGGTTTGTCTACAAGGGAGTAGTCTACAAAATAAATAATTGCATTCGGGTCCGTGCGCAAAGCGGCTAGTCACGCATTGGGGCAGAATGCGCCTTCCCGCACGGAAAATGGAAACGCCCTGGGGCGTGTCCACTTATCCAGGTTAGCAGGGCTGGGTCAACCCACGTGCGGCTGCCACGCGGGGTCCGCGGGAGGTGGGGCCCTCCTGGCGTGGGCGTCGTCTTCTTCCTCCACGCGACGGGAGAGATGGCGAGGCCAGGCGCTCGGCCGGCGATGGCCCGGTCGGCACCGGTAACCTTAAGTTGAGGCGAGGGCACTGGCGAAACCGGCGGGAGGAGCCGCACCCGTCTGAAGCATCAACAACGCTGGAGAGGGGATGGGGCAATGATGGCTCACAGAGGTCAGGAGCAGCGGCGACGACCGGATCTTGGGCACGCCGCCACAGGGCCTCCGGCAATGAGGCGAGGGAATGGGGAGGGCCGCCGGTGCTTGGGGGTTCCTCTGGTGAGGTCGGGAGGGAGGGGGAGAGCTTGGGTTGCTCCAGTTTAGGAGGGGCTCGGCAGCGGCCATGGCGGCAATGGAGGACAAGGAGAGCTCAGGGAGCTCATTTAACTGGTCGGGGAGGCTGCTGGGGTGGAGGAGAGGTGTATGGAGGGGTCGAGGCACCTCGGGGCTGCGTCAATAGCCGCGGCAACGGGAGCAGATGAGGATGGCCGTCGTGGCGTCCTTAGCCACATACTAGTGCTCCACGGCGACGTGGCTGGAAGCTTGCGGCCATCGAGGAGCTTCGAGGAGGGGAGGGGATGGCTCAGGCGAGCTCAAGAGATTTTGGGGAAGAAAACGATGATGATTGGCACTGGCGGAAAACGGCGAGGCTTGCCACGGAGCGACAAGGCAGAAATCAGAGGGGGAGAGGGGTCCGGGAGGAAGGGGACGATGAGGGGAAGCTGCTGGACATGACTATAGCTCGAGAGAGAGAAGAAACCGACAAGGACAAGGGCTCCACTGCACAGAGCACGTTTTTTGCATGCCGGCTGCGTGGTCACCGCGTGCACTGGTGCACATGGTGCACCCTGGCATGCAACACCTTGTCTAGCAGGGAGTCCTTCCAAGGAAGGGTCCAACTGAGTTGACAGATCACCAAAAGACACCAAGAGTTGATGGGAAACTTCATTGGAAGTTTCATGTAGCAGACATGGCCCTATTTTCATGATCAACACAAAGGAGATAAGGGCAAACTATCATGTCTGGGAGGTTTAGGGTAGGAAGGACTATAATCCTATGAAATTTGAGGAGCACAGGATCAATATTTGATAGTGTTGCTTTGCAACTTACTAATCTGGTCCAGAATAGATATTTTGATGTGGCACTCACATACTGGCTTGGGTGGAGCTGAAACTTAAAGCAGATGATTTATTTAGGCTTATTAAGCTGTTGTATAATTTTCATATCATCTGGATAAACCAAAGTGATACTTCCTTCACACAACATCCTGCTGGACAGAATCTTAGGAGAATTACTAGGAATAATTGGCTAAATAAAATTATCTCCAAATTGGTTGAGAGATGTTTTATAGGTAGGAGAATGTCCTGGTAAAATTTCATAATTTACGGAGCAACATAAAATATAGTTGCTTCACAATCCAAAATAATGTCAGAGACAAAGATTTGATGCCATGGTCACATGGTTGATGTAGTGATGCTCAAACTTGGTGGAAAGGCATTATTTGAGCATATTGAGATGATGGCAAAGTTTCAACTCATTTGAGCACTCCTAGCTAGCACTTGCTTCAAAAAGCTTCCTCTGGATCAGAAACTTTGGAAATTTGCCAAGAAATATTTACTAGCTAAATTGAGTTGAATTTTGGCATGAGGCAATGATATGGATAGGAAAGAGTTCCCACCAATTTTGAGAGCAGTCAAGCAAATATAAAGGGTACTTGCTTCACAACTTGACAGATAGGGCAGAATCAAAAATGGAATATTTGAGGAATATTTTTGAACATGGCAAGGAAAGATTTTGTCATATCTGAGGAAGATATGACCCAAGAGATTTATGGGAATTAATTGGGAATTTTTGAAAGAATTAAAATGGGGGTTGCTTCACAACCTAGAGCAACACGGTTATTCCTTAGGAAAAAGGAATATTCCCAAGAAAAAGATTATTGGGATTGGCTCAAGATGGAGATTGGCAATGTCTTGGGATGGATTGGGGATTGGCAAGCCTCTAGAGAAAAGAAATAAAGGGTGATCCCTTTGTGTTTCAAAACTATTAAACCACAGAAAAGCCAAACCAGACCAAATTCAAAAGAAAAAGAAATGGGCAAAATCCAGGGTGTTATAAACCTACCCCCTTAAAGAAATCTCGTCCTCGAGATTTGGTTGCTCAGGGTTTAGGCATGAATATCTCACTTGAGGAAACCTTTTTCTACTCGGGTTTCCTTTTTTTACCTTAGTATAATGGTCTCGGTATCAACTGAATGACTGTCTCGCTTCGGGGTGGTTTGTTTAACTGGATCCTCATATGTTATATAACTTCCATCCGTTTATGCATACAGGCTTGACTGACGGAGGTTCTGGCAGAAAGATCTTGATTACGACAGGTTATCCTTTTACTGATTCCCATATGTGAGGACACATTCTCCGAGGTTGTTGTCCAACATTCTGGTCATTTCGTCTGTTGACATCTTTAGTTGAATAGTAGGCCATGTAATGCTTTAGCACTGTTGCTGCAATCGAACTGCTGAGTTGTCCTCACAGATTGGAATATTCCGATCTGACAATTCTGAGTACATCTGGTTGGGTTGAGTGGGTTGACTCGATATAGGGTCCTTGCAACTGGGATAGACCCGTTGGGTGTGTACCTACGGTGATTGGTATTGAACCACACTGTTTTGAGCATCTGTACCATGTTGATATTGCAACCATCATTATACCTATATGGCTAATCTTGCTCCTTCATTATGGTTCTCTTTGCCTGGATTCTTAGTTGAAAGAGCTTGGTCTTATGTGTTCTTGACTCCTTGGATGACCATGGGTGCTGCCGGGTACCATATTCCAGCAGGCATATTACTTAACAAGTTGTAGTTGTAGGGTAACGACCGTCTGAACCCTTGGATAAAACCGGCAAATAAACCAGTAGCCACCAGAACGGTCTTTACAACTCAGATCTGGGACCTTACTGGCGTAACTCAACCCCAACTCACGACGGCTGAAAAGCAGCTTAGAGCATGAGACGGTGTCGATAAGAAGAAAGTAGCAGTTCCCTAACATGGCCGAGAAACATCTTAGAGCATAGGGTCACTACTACGGAAAGAAATTCAACAATCTTCCGAGACAGACGAAAAGCAGCTCAGAACATGGACCAGTTGCTGATAAGAGAAATAAAAGTCGGCATCCACCCCGGACGGATGAAAATAGCTCAGAACACAAGCGTGGTGCCGTCACCAAAGAAAGACGGGCAAGGGTTCATCTGTGTCCCATACGGCTTATCCATAGGTTGTTGATCATCTCACTGAAGTCTATAACTGGCGTTCTTCTTCTTCTTGTATATAGCTCATGCAATAGTCGGATTCTCATCAGGCTGTCATCTTTGTATGATTAACACATATGGCCTTGGTAGCATGTCCACCATATCTATTGAGTATATGCGGCCGAGCACTTGATTCCTGAAGCAGGCTTGTGTCTTGACTGACTCTTTTGCCTTATGGCCAACTACTACGGATTTGATCCTTGAGATGCACGGTCATAGGCTGCCAACTGTCGGTGGAATAACTTGTATCAGTGAGAATGCGATGCCTTCGTGACAAAGGTTACTTAGCTCATCGTGCAAGTCATCAAGAGTATCGTGTCAAGGAAGACTGGGTAGATTATGCTCGATGCTTCTCTCGGGGTAGCTTCTGAAGAAGATTGGATACCATATCTCAAATGCTTTTCCTCCTTACACACTTGTTGGGTAAGACTCGGTACCTTATGCCAGAAACTTGTTGTGATAACTTACTGGAGAAGCATAGGTGTCTTGTATGGGCAAATATATGTGTGTCGTATTGATGGAATCACAGGAACCTTGCGTCGTAAGCTTTTATGGTAGCTTGCGGGGAAAGACTGAGTTGCTTATACTAGAAGCTTTCTTTTGTCATATGCATGCTAGGTGCATAAATATCTCCTTAATGTTCCTGCTGTCGATCACTTGTTGTATGCAACAGTGTATTCGACTAACCTTCTTGCTGGACACTAAGTTCATAGCATGTTCTGACTTCCTTCCGTAGTATATCGGGTTTCTAGTTTTATTCATGACAGACACAACCGCGTATATAAATTATACCTTTAACTCAAAATGTACACATCTCTTCCTTCTTGTTGATTCCATGATTGCTGCTGCGAAGGTGGTACTGATGTATGCTTGCTGCTGATAACTCATCTAGTCAAGATAAGTTTTATATTCACGCTCGATATTCCTGATATAATGCAGTCTGCTGAAAATTCTATATTGTTGAACTGAGCTTCCAAATGACTGTCTCTTCACTGATTCTTTGAGTCCAATGTTGGTGAGCGACTTCCATAAGGGGAAAATAAGGTAACACCAAGGCCCCAAGAAAAGAAGCAAACGATGTTGGGTCACGTAGCATAAATTCAAAATTTTCCTACGGCATATTTAGATCTTCCTATGGAGAGACCAGAAACGAGTAAGGGATGAGTGGATCTTCATACCTTTGAAGATCGCTAAGCGGAAGCGTTGCTAGAACGCGGTTGATGGAGTCGTCCTCGTGGCGATTCAGATCGCGGGTGATTCCGATCTAGTGCCGAATTACGACACCTCCACGTTCAACACACGTGCAACCCGATGACGTCTCCGGCACCTTGATCCAGCAAGGAGGAGGGAGAGGTTGGGGAAGATTTCAGGCAGCATGACGGCGTGGTGTCGATGGAGAGACGAGGTCTCCCGGCAGGGCTTCGCCAAGCACCGTGGGACAGGAGGAAGAAGAGAGATAGCGTTGCGCCGAGAGAGATCGAAAACCGTTTTCTCAAAGGCCAAAACCCCCTCTATATATAGGGGGAAGGGAGGGTGGAGCCCCCTTTAGGGTTTCCCACCCTAAAGGGGGGCAGCAGCCCTAGATGGGAGAGGGGGTGGCGCCCAGGAGGGGGAGAGGGGGGTGGCACACCCCTAGTGGGCCTTAGGCCCACCAGACTTAGGGATTCCCCCCTTTCCCTCTCTAGGTGCCTTGGGCTGGGTGTGGGGGAGCATCAGCCCACCAAGGGGCTGGTTCCCTCTCACACTTGGCCAATGTAGCCTCCTGGGGCTGGTGGCCCCTCCCGGTGGGCCTCTGGAACCCTTCCGGTGGTCCCGGCACTTTGCTGGTGGTGCCCAAAACATTTCCCGCGTCCAAACCCATCCATCCTATATATATCAATCTTTACCTCTGGACCATTCCGGAGCTCCTTGTAACGTCCGGGATCTCAACAGGGACTCCGAACAATCTTTGGTAACCTCGTATAGCAATTCCCTATAACCCTAGCGTCATCGAACCTTAAGTGTGTAGACCCTACGGGTTCGGGAGGCATTCATACATGACCGAGACACTCTCCGGCCAATAACCATCAGCGGGATCTGGATACCCATGGTGGCTCCCACATGTTCCACGATGATCTCATCAGATGAACCACGATGTCAAGGGTTCAATCAATCTCGTATACCATTCCCTTTGTCTGTCGGTATAGAACTTGCCCGAGATTCGATCGTCGGTATACCCGTACCTTGTTCAATCCTGTTACCAGTAAGTCTCTTTACTCGTTCCGTAGCATGTCATCCTGTGACTAACTCCTTAATCACATTGAGCCCAGAGATACCTCTTCGTCACACGGAGTGACAAATCCCGATCTCGATTCGTACCAACCCAACAGACACTTTTGGAGATACCTGTAGTGCACCTTTATAGTCACCCAGTTACGTTGTGACGTTTGATACACCCAAAGCACTCCTACGGTATCCGGGAGTTGCACAATCTCGCGGTTGAAGGAAAAGGCACTTGACATTAGAAAAGCTTTAGCATACGAACAACACAATCTAGTGCTATGCTTAGGATTGGGTCTTGTCCATCACATCATTCTCCCAATGATGTGATCCCGTTATCAATGACATCTTATGTCCATGATCAGGAAACCATGATCATCTATTGATCAACGAGCTAGCCAACTAGAGGCTTGCTATGGACACATTGTGATCTATTTGTTCACACATGTATTATTGTTTCCTGTTAATACAATTATAGCATGAACAATAGACGATTATCATGAACAAGGAAATATGATAATAACCATTTTATTATTGCCTCTAGGGCATATTTCCAACAGTCTCCCACTTGCACTAGTCAATAATCTAGTTCACATCACTATGTGATTGTAATGAATTCAACACCCATACAGTTTTGGGGTTTGATCATGTGTTGATTGTAAGAGAGGTTTATAGTCAACGGCTCTGATCCTTTTAGATCCGTGTGTGCTTTACAAATTTCTACGTCATCCTATAGATGCTACTACGTCCCATCTGAAACCTTTCCAAATGATTGCTCCATTGTACGAATCTGGTTTACTACTCATAGTCCTCTAGATCAGTGACAAAGCTTGCATCGACGTAACTCCTTTACGACGAACTCTTTGATCACCTCCATAATTGAGAAAAACTCCTTAGTTCATTAGTTACTAAGGATAACTTTGACCACTGTCCAGTTATCCATTCCTGGATCACTCTTGTACCCCATGACTAACTCATGGCAAGGCACGCTTTAGGTGTGGTACACAACGTAGCATACTTGTAGAGTCTACGACTGATGCAATGGGGACGACATTCGTCCTTTCTCTTTCTTCTACTGTGGTCGGGTTTTGAGTCGTACTCAAATTTACACCTTACAACATGGCCAAAATCTCCTTCTTTGCTGATCTATTTTGAACTCTTTCAAAAACTTGTCAAGGCATGCAATTCGCTGAAAGTTCCATTAAGCACTTTGATCTATCTTTATAGATCTTGTTGCTCAATTCTTAAGTAGCTACATCTAGGTTTTCTTTGAAAAACTCTTTTCAAACAACCCTTTATGCTTTACTGAAATTCTACATTATTTCCGATCAACAGTATGTCAATAATACGTCTCCAACGTATCTATAATTTTTGATGGTTTCACGCTATTATCTTGTCAAACTTTGGATCTTTTGTATGCCTTTTATATCTTTTTTGGGACAAACTTCTTAACTCAGTGCCTAGTGCTAGTTCCTGTTTTTCCGTGTTTTTTACCCTTTTCAGAGGAGGACTTTAAACGGAGTCCAAAAGGAACGAAACTTCCAAAAATATTTTTTCCGAAACAAAAGAAGACCGGGGAACCTGAGAACTAGGGCAGGGGGCCACCAGGGACCCCACAAGCCCCCTAGCCGTGGCCAGGGGGCCCGCACCTCCCAGGCTTGTGGGCTCGCTAGGGAACCTCTGCCCTAGGTCTTTCGCCTATATATTCCCAAACATTCTAGAAAAAATCAGGAGATCATCGAAAGTACTTTTCCGCCGCCGCAAGCTTCTGTCTCCGCAAGATCCCATCTGGGGCACGTTCTGGTGCCCTGCCGGAGGGGGTATTCGGATACGTAGGGCTTCTTCATCAACACCATGACCTCTCCGATGATGCGTGAGTAGTTTACCATAGACCTACGGGTCCATAGCTAGTAGCTAGATGGCTTCTTCTCTCTCTTGGATCTTCAATACAAAGTTCTCCAGGATCTTCATGGAGATCTATCCGATGTAATCTTCTTTTGCAGTGTGTTTGTCGAGATCCGATGAATTGTGGATTTATGATCAGATTATCTATGAATCTTATTTGAGTTTCTTCTGATCTCTAATATGCATAATTTCATATCCTTGTAATTCTCTTCGAGTTGTGGGTTTTGTTTGTCCAGCTTGATCTATCATTCTTGCAATGGGAGAAGTGCTTGGTTTTGGGTTCATACCGAGCGATGACCTCACCCAGTGACAGAAGGGGTAGCGAGGCACACATCATGTTGTTGCCATCAAGGATAAAAATATGGGGTTTTCATCATTGGTTTCAATTTATCCCTCTACATCATGTCATCTTGCTTAAGGCGTTACTCTGTTTGTCATGAACTCAATACACTAGATGCATGCTGGATAGCGGTTGATGTGTGGAGTAATAGTAGTAGATGCAGAAAGTATTGGTCTACTTGTCTCGGACGTGCTTCCTATATGTATGATCATTGCCTTAGATATCGTCATGACTTTGCGCGGTTCTATCAATTGCTCGACAATAATTTGTTCACCCACCATAATATTTTCTATTTTGAGAGAAGCCTCTAGTGAACACTATGGCCCCCGGGTCTACTCCACACCATATTTTCAGCCTTACTCTTTTACTTTGTTGCACTTTCCGCCTTCAGATCTCACTTTGAAATCAATCTTCAAGGGATTGACAACCCCTTTATAGCGTTGGGTGCAAGCTCTTTTGTGTTTGCGCAGGTTCTCTGGACTTGACGAGATTCTCCTATTGGATTGATACCTTGGTTCTCAAACTGAGGGAAATACTTACTGCTCCTATGCTGCACCACTCTTTCCTCTTCAATGAAAAAACCAACGCAAGCCCAGTCTCCATCAACGTGTCAATTTTTGGCGTTGTTGTCTGTTGCCGTAGCAGAAGAATTTCTGGCGCCGTTGCCGGGGAAGATCAAGTCAAGAACTCATCCAAGTAAGTGTCGCAAACTCATCTCTTCCATTTACTTTTTTGCCTCTCGTTTTCCTCTCCCCCACTTCTGAAAAATAAAAATTTACAAAAAAACATTTGCCTTTTTTGTTTGCCTTTTCGTTCGCCCTTTTCTCTCGCTTGCTTTCTGTTCGTTTGTGTGGGATAGTCTACCTGTCCTCATGTCTAGATCCACCACTTCGAACGATACTCCCGAGAATGAAGTTCTCAATTTCTAACAAATTGAGGAAGAAAACTTAAAGGACGCTTGGTATAGGATTTGCAATGCTCAGAGTAGATCTACTCATAAGCAATCTACTACCGTCGTGCTTCGCAGTTTTTATGTGGGTGTTTCTCCTTGGAATAGGTGTATTCTTGACACCATCGTATGTGGAAATTTCTTGGGTAGCCATACCGTTGATTCTTACGGAGCTGTAATAAATTTGGTAGGCTCACCCCCACTCATGGTTAATGGAACTACCTTAACTCTGGAACATGTGATGCGTAGGCTAGACGTCATTGAAAATAAAGTTGCTACGATCGAACTCATTGAGAATTTGGATAAAAAGATCCACAACCAAATCGCTCAGTACGGATCCAAGGTGGGAATGGTTTGAAAAATATAAAGAAGAAGGAACCCACAGTTAACGAAAAACTAGGTCATGATTCAGCTAGGATTGGCAAACTAGAGGATGTTATAACCAACTTGGGTTCCGCTTTTGCCGCTGTGCAGAATACTCCAAATTTTGCCCACAATAAGGTCATCAAGTGTATTTTTGTTCCTAAAAATAGTGGTGAATCATCTAGTAAGAAAGATCAAGACCTTAAGATGCTGAGTGATCACGCTACTTATGGTTTGAGCACCAAAGACGACGATACGTGATTCTATCGCCTTATGCCTAGCTAAGGGCGTTAAACAATAGCGCTTGTTGGGAGGCAACCCAATGAATTTATTTATTTTTCGTTCTGTTTTGTTGCATCCACACTATCATAATTATGTTATGATTGTGTGTTTTGTGTTCCTTTTTGTGTTTGAGCCAAGCAAAACCTTTATGACTAGTCTTGGTGATGGTTGTTTGATCCTGCTGGAAAAAGACAGGAACTTTTTGCTCACGAGATGATTTTTCATTTCTATTAATAAAGAGCTTTTGAGTTGATTCTTTTTTATGCTGGTTGATATGCCTTTTTCCCAGGTAGTCGTAATTTGTCAGAATTTTTGAGGTACAGAAGTATACGAAGTATGCAGATTGCTACAGACTGGTCTGTTTTTGACAGATTATGTCTTTGTTGAGTTGGTTGCTTGTTTTGATGAAACTATGGATAGTTTCGGGAGGTACTAGCCATGGAAAAGTGAGAATACAGTAATCTAACACGAATATAAATAGAAATCAAGATTGCTACAGTACCTAAAGGGGTGGTAGTTTGTTTTCTTGTGCTAATGATATCACGAGTTTGTGTTTATGTTTTGTGTTGTGAAGTTTTCAAGTTTTGGGTGATGTTCTCATGGACAAAGAGATAAGGAGTGGAAAGAGATCAAGCTTGGGGATTCCCAAGGCATCCCAAGCCAAATTCAAGGACACCAAAAAGCCTAAGCTTGGGGATGCCCCGGGAAGGCATCCCCTCTTTCGTCTTCAATCCATCGGTAACATTACTTGGGGCTATATTTTTATTCACCACATGATATGTGTTTTGCTTGGAGCGTCTTGTATCGTAGGAGTCTTTTCTTTTTGTTGTGTCACAATCGTCCTTGCTGCACACCTTTAGAGAGAGACATGCACTCATCGTGATTTTGCCAGAATGCTCATCGTGCTTCACTTATATCTTTTGAGCTAGATAATTTTGCTCTATGTGCTTCACTTAGATCTTTTAGAGCATGGCGGTGCGTGACTTGGTAGTTGTCTTGTGCAATGGAAGTAGTCCCAAAGGTTATAGGTACCCAAAGAGGATTCAAAAACTTCCATCTTCATGTGCATTGAGTAGAAAGACAAGTCTCGATTCCTCTCAATTAGTTTTGAGACATGGATTTGGTTATATTGAGAGTTATGTTAGTAGGGTGTTGTGAATCTAGAAATACTTGTGTTAAAGTTAGTGATTCCCGTAGCATGCACGTATGGTGAACCACTATGTTAGGAAGTCAGAGCATAATTGATCTATTGATTGTCATCCTTTGTGTCGAGGTCGGGATCGTGCGATGGTTAACATCTACCAACCCTTCCACTAGGAGTATGTGTTTAGCACTTTGTTTCGATTACTAATAAAATCTTTTGCAACAAGTATGTGAGTTCTTCATGACTAATGTGAGTCCATGGTATAGATGCACCTTCACCTTCCACCATTGCTAGCCTCTCTAGTGCCGCACAACTTTCACCGGTACACAAACCCACCTTATACCTTCCTCAAAACAGCCACCATACCTACCTACTATGGCATTTTCATAGCCATTCCGAGATATATTGCCATGCAACTCCCACCGTTCCGTCTCATGACTTGTGCCATCACTCTCATAATTCCATTGCATGATTGTAAGATAGCTAGCGATATGTTTCAACGTCATATGGCAAGCTAGATCGTTGCACATCCCGGTACACTGCCGGAGGCATTTCCTATAGAGTCATCATTGTTCTAAGCATTGAGCTGTGAGTAAATAAAAGTGTGATGATCATCATTATTAGAGCATTGTCCCATGTGAGGAAATAAAAAAGAGAGGCCAAATAGCCCAAATCAAAAAAGAGAAAAAAAGAGAGGCCCAAGAGCCCAAATAAACAAAGAGAAGAGAGAAAAGGAGAGAAGGGACAATGCTACTATCTTTTTCCACACTTGTGCTTCATAATAGCACCATGTTCTTCATGATTGAGAGCCTCTCGTTTTGTCACCACCATATACTAGTGGGAATCTTTATCATATAACTTGTCTTGTATATTCCAATGATGGGCTTCCTCAAAATTTCCCTAGGTCTTCGTGAGCAAGCAAGTTAGATGCACACCCACTAGTTCTCCTTTTGAGCTTTCACATACTTATAGCTCTAGTGCATCCCTTGTGTGGCAATCCCTACTCATTCACATTGATATCTATTAATGGGCATCTCCATAGCCCTTTGATACGTCGAGTCAATGTGACCATCTCCTCCTTTTTGTCTCACAACCACCACCACACTCTATTGCACCTATAGTGCTATATCCATGGCTCGCGCTCATGTATTGCGTGATAGTTATAAAAAGTTTGAGAAAGTAAGAGTGTGAAAACAATTACTTGGACAATACCGAGGTTGTGCATGATTTACATTAGTTGTGTGAGGATGATGGAGCATAGCCAGACTATATGATTTTGTAGGGATAACTTTCCTTGGCCTTGTTATTTTTAAAGTTCATGATTGCCTTGCAAGTTTGCTTGAAGTATTATTGTTTTCATGTCAATAGCAAACTATTGTTTTGAATCTTACGGATCTGAACATTCATGTCACATGAATGAAGTTACAAAGGACAAGTATGCTAGGTAGCATTCCACATCAAAAATTCAGTCTTTATCACTTCCCTACTCGAGGACGAGCAGGAGTTAAGCTTGGGATGCTTGATACGTCTCCAACGTATCTATAATTTTTGATGGTTTCATGCTATTATCTTGTCAAACTTTGGATGTTTTGTATGCCTTTTATATCTTTTTTGGGACTAACTTATTAACTCAGTGCCAAGTGTCAGTTCCTGTTTTTTCCGTGTTTTTGACCCTTTTTAGAGGAGCATTTTAAACGAAGTCCAAACAGAACGAAACTTCCAAAAAGATTTTTTCCGAAACACAAGAAGATTGGGGAACCTGAGAACCAGGGCAGGGGGCCACCAGGGACCCCACAAGCCCCCTAGCCACGGCCAGGGGGGCCCGCGCCTCCCAGGCTTGTGGGCTCCCTGGGCCACCTCTTCCCTAGGTTTTTCGCCTATATATTACCAAAAAGTCCAAAAAAAATCAGGAGACCATCGAAAGCACTTTTCCGCCGCCGCAAGCTTCTGTCTCCGCAAGATCCCATCTGGGGCACGTTCTGGTGCCCTGCAGGAGGGGGGATTCGGGTACGGAGGGCTTCTTCATCAACACCATGACCTCTCCGATGATGCGTGAGTAGTTCACCATAGACCTACGGGTCCATAGCTAGTAGCTAGATGGCTTCTTCTTTCTCTTGGATCTTCAATACAATGTTCTCCATGATATTCATGGAGATCTATCCGATGTAATCTTCTATTGCAGTGTGTTTGTCGAGATCCTATGAATTGTGGATTTATGATCAGATTATCTATGAATCTTATTTGAGTTTCTTCCGATCTCTTATATCCATGATTTCATATCCTTGTAATTCTCTTCGAGTTGTGGGTTTTGTTTGGCCAGCTTGATATATGATTCTTGCAATGGGAGAAGTTCTTGGTTTTGGGTTCATACCGTGCGGTGACCTCACCCAGTGACAGAAGGGGTAGCGAGGCACGCATCGTGTTGTTGCCATCAAGGGTAAAAAGATGGGGTTTTCATCATTGGTTTCAGATGATCCCTCTACATCATGTCATCTTGCTTAAGGCGTTACTCTGTTTGTCATGAACTCAATACACTAGATGCATGCTAGATAGCGGTCGTTGTGTGGAGTAATAGTAGTTGATGCAGAAAGTATCTGTCTACTTGTCTCGGACGTGATGCCTATATGTATGATCATTGCCTTAGATATCGTCATGACTTTGCACGGTTCTATCAATTGCTCGACAGTAATTTGTTCACCCACCGTAATATTTGCTATTTTGAGAGAAGCCTCTTGTGAACACTATGGCCCCCGGGTCTACTCCACACCTTATTTTCGCCCTTACTCTTTTACTTTGTTGCACTTTCCGCCTTCAGATCTCACTTTGCAATCAATCTTGAAGGGATTGACAACCCCTTTATAGCGTTAGGTGCAAGCTCTTTTGTGTTTGCGCAGGTACTCTGGACTTCACGAGATTTTCCTACTGGATTGATACCTTGGTTCTCAAACTGAGGGAAATACTTACTGCTCCTGTGTTGGACCGCCCTTTCCTCTCCAAGGGAAAAACCAACGCAAGCCCAGTCTCCGTCAACGTGTCCATTTTTGGCGCTGTTGTCTATTGCCGTAGCAGTCAACCACACATATTCATCAGAAATTCTATAGTGCTCCCACTCACCTTTTGGAAATACAAGTTTCTCATAAATTTGTATAGAACCAAAAACTTTGATCATCTCATCAAAGTGTATATTCCAACTCCGAGATGCTTGCTCCAGTCCATAGAAGGATCGCTGGAGCTTTGCATACTTGTTAGCACCCTTTAGGATCGACAAAAATCTTCTGGTTGTATCACATACAACCTTTCCTCAAGGAAACCGTTGAGGAAACAATATTTTGACATCCTATCTGCAATATTTCGACATCCTATCTGCAATATTTCATAAATGATGCAGCAACTGCTAACATGATTTCAAGAGACTTTCAACATCGCTACGAGTGAGAAAGTCTCATCGTAGTCAACTCTTTGAACTTTGTCGAAAACACTTTTGCGACAAGTCGAGCTCTCTTAATGTTGACTTTTCACCATCATCGCTTATCTTCTTTTTAAAGATCCATTCACAGTTAATAGTCTTATGACCATTAAGTGGTTCTTCCAAAGTCTATGCTTTGTTTTTCATACATGGATCCTCTCTCGGATTTCATGGCCTGCAGCCATTTGTCGGAATCCGGGCCCACCATCGGTTCTCCATAGCTCATAGGTTCATTGTTGTCCAACAACATGACCTTAAAGACAGGGTAATTGTACCATTCTATAGCAGCAGTACGTGACCTGGTCGACCTACGATATTTCTAGTAACTTGATCTGAAGTCTCACGATCATTATCATTAGCTTCCACTTCAATTGTTGTAGGTGCCATAGTAACAACTTCCTGCGCCTGCTAGACACACACTGGTTGAAGTGATGGTTCACATAACCTCATCAAGTTTCCACCAAAACTCCCACTCAATTCTTTCAAGAGAAACTTTTCCTTGAGAAAGGACCCGTTTCAAGAAACAAACATATTTGCTTCCGGATCTGAGGTAGGAGGTATATCCAACTATTTGGGTGTCCTATGAAGCTGCATTTATCCGCTTTGGGTTCGAGCTTATCAGGCTGAAAACTCTTTCACATAAGCATCGCAACCCCAAACTTTTAAGAAATGTCAGCTTAGGTTTCTCTAAACCATAGTTCGTACGATGTCATCTCCAACGGAATTACGTGGTGCCCTATTTAAAGTGAATGCGGTTGTCTCTAATGCCTAACCCATAAACGATATTGGTAATTTGATAATAAATATCATGGTATGCATTATATCTAAGAGGGCACGACTATGACATATGGACACACCATCAGACTATGGTGTTCCAGGTCGCATGAGTTGTGAAACATTTTTCACGTGAAACTATTTTCACATTATCTTAAACGTTTACCAAATTCGTAACTCATATATATGTTTACCTCCACGATGACATTGTAGATATATTATCCTTTTGTCACGATGATCTTCAGCTTCACTCTGAAATTACTTGATCATTTCAATAATTCAGATTTCTATTTTATGAAGTAAATACACTATTATGTACTCAAATCATTTGTGAAGTATGAGCACAATGATATCCACTGTGTGCCTCAGTACTCATCGGACTGCACACATCAAAATGTATTACTTCCAACAAGTTACATTCTTGTTCCATCTCACTGGAAAAAGAGGTCTTCAGTCATCTTGCCCATGTGGTATGATTTGCTTGTCTCAAGTGATTCAAAATCAAGTGAGTCAAACGATCCATCCGCATGGAGTTTCTTCATGCGTTTCTACCAACATGCATGGTTTGCATGTTTCAAACGTTTCAAAAATGAGTGAGTACAAAGATCCATCAGCATGGAGCTTCTTCATGCATTTTATATCAATATGACTCAAGTAGCAGTGCCACCAGTAAGTGGTACTATCATTACTACTTTGTATCTTTTGGTAACAATATTATGAACATGTGTATCACTACGATCGAGATTCAATAAACCATTCATTCTAGGTGCAAGACCATTTAAGGTATCATTCAACTAAACAGAATAACCATTATTCTCTTTAGATGAATAATCGTATTTGCCATTAACATAATCCAATCATGTCTATGCTCAATGCAAACACCAAATAACAATTACTTAGGTTTTACACTAATCTCGGTGGTAGATGGAGCATGCGATGTGTGATCATATCAACCTTGGAAACACACAAATCTTCACCTTGCCTTTAACTAGTCTCTGTTTATTATGTAGCTTTTATTTGAATTTACTAATACTTAGCAACCGATCCAGTATCTTATAACCTGGTGCTACTAGGAGTACTAGTAAAGTACACATCAATATCATGTATATCCAATATACTTCTGTCGAGTTTGCCAGCCTTCTCATCTACCAAGTGTCTAGGGTAGTTCCTCTTCAGTGACTGTTCCCCTTATTTCATAAGCACATAGTCTCGGGTTTGGGTTCAACCTTGGATGTCTTCATAGAGCAGCAATTGGTTTGCCGTTTAATGTAGTATCCCTTCAATCCCTTTGCCTTATTGAAACTAGTGGTTTTACAAACCATCAACAATTGATATTCCCTTTTGGCTTCTACTTTCGTGGTGTCAAACATCACGAATGGATCAAGTATCATCATATCCATCCTTAATACGTTATAATTCATCACCAAGCTGTAGTAGCTTGGTGTCAGTGACCTTGGAGAACTATCACTGTCTCATGTGGAAGTTCAATTCCCACTCGATTCAAGCGATTGTAGTACTCAGATAATCTGAGCACATGCTCTACGATTGAGCTCTTCTCCTTTACTTTGCAAACAAAGAATCTCGTCGGAGGTGTCATACCACTCAACAAGGGCACGAGCATGAAATCCCAATTTCATCTCTTGGATCATCACATATGTCCCGTGACGTTCGAAACGTATTTGATGCCTTAATTCAAAGTTGTTCAAGCAACACGCACTAAACTATCATGTAGTTATCAAAAACATGTATGTCGGATGTTTGCAACATCTACAGACCATGCTTGGGGTTCAGCGCAGTGAGTGGTGCATTAAAGACATAAGCCTTCTGCGTAGCAATGAGGACAATCCTCAGTTAACGGACCCAGTCCGCACAATTGCTACTTCTATCTTTCAACTAAGATTTCTCTAGGAATATATCAAATACCGTAGAGCTATAGCGCAAGTTACATAATTTGCAAAGACCTATTTGACTATTTTCATGATAATTAAGTTCATCTGATGGACTCCCACTTAAATCAAACATCCCTCTAGTCATTTAAGTGATACATGATCCATGTCGACTAACCCGTGTCCGATCATCACATGAGATGAACTAGTCGTCATGGTGAGCGACTTCATGCTGATCGTATTCAACCATATGACTCATGTTCGACCTTTCGGTCTATTGTATTCGAGGTCATGTCTGTACACGCTAAGCTCGTCGAGTCAACCTAAGTGTTTCGCGCGAGTAAATTTGGCTTACACCCGTTGTATCACACCCGATCATCACGTGGTGCTTCGACACAACGATCCTTCGCAACGGTGCACACTTAGGGGAATACGTTCTTGAAATTTTTATGAGGGATCATCTTATTATGCTACCGTCGTTCTAAGAAATAAGATGAAAAACATGATAAACATCACACGCAATCATATAGTGACATGATATGGCCATTATCATCTTTGCTCTTTCGATCTCCATCTGTCACACCCTGATTTTGCTATCACCTGTGTGTGTTGTAAAATTCTGAGCTTGTTCAAACTTTTCAAAACTAATGTTGTGAGTGACATGATTGACATTGTATGCTTGTATGTTTGATCATGTGAGGTTTAAAACCCTAAATTCCTTTTGGTATTTTACTAATTTCCAAAAACCTTTGATAACCAAAGTAAAACCACGTTGAGTTGCACTACATGTCCTTGATAGCAAGCAGTGCTTCTACTCATATTTGGTAACCTGATTTTTACCTATTTTGATATTTCAAAACCACAAAAATAATTATTTTTGTGAGTATTTTCCTAGTTAAATAACCTGTCCATTTCTAAGGTCG
Source organism: Hordeum vulgare subsp. vulgare (assembly GCF_904849725.1). Taxonomy (NCBI): domain Eukaryota; kingdom Viridiplantae; phylum Streptophyta; class Magnoliopsida; order Poales; family Poaceae; genus Hordeum; species Hordeum vulgare. Next base: position 482,745,358 of record NC_058519.1, read on the forward strand.
GAATTAGTATTCCAGCATGGAAAAATACTTTTCTGCTTTCGAAAAATCTCATTAAATTTGGAGATGATCAGAAGGACATATATTTTCCATACATAGGATTTTAAACCCCATTTTATATTACAATTATTGATTAAAACTATATAAGCTAATTCTGTCTGTTTTGGCATTTCGAGATATTTCCAAAGGAAAATTCTCAATAAAAATCCTAGAAAATTCTAGTGATGTCCCTAAGCCTTGTTTGGTGTCCACGTAAAGTTTCACCTTGATCAAAGGTGGAGAAGGACCCCAAATAACCCAAAAAGCTTGTCTGTCCAGAATCAAGTTACAGCAACTCTACACAGCAAAGTTTATCCAAGGAGGCTAAATCTTTGCAGGAGTGCCTAATTCCTCAAATGAGGGTTCTACACCAAAAATGGGATTTGTGGGACTTAGTTTGCCCACACTCCCTTTGGAAGGAACAGATCTGGTCATATTGGAGTGATTACAAGTTTAGAAAGCTAAACTTGTCCATTCGAGCTCAAATTTGGTGGAACTCCATGGTTTATCACCAAAACCAAACCTGTTAAGCCTCAGCAAGTAGACAACTCCATATTTGGTGCAACTCTTAGATTAAGTAGACAACACCAGTATCTAATCCCAGTCAACTGGCCCCTCACTGGTTCAAAGCGGAAAGGCCAAAAATCCCAATTTAGACCTTAGTTCATGACTGACAACACCAGTATTTCTTGCCTCCTTTGACCAGCCGAAGCTCCCACTAAAACCAAACAGTTAGCCACACCCCCAGCAAGTGCCAGGACATGCTAGACACGTCCAAAGTGCCTCAGAGCGCACCAGCATGCCGTGGCATGCCAAAACTGCGCTCTGGGCGTGCTACAGGGAGTCACCAATGTGGGGGCGACGCCCTCGGCTAGTTCCAGCCTCCCCCGAGATGTCCAACCTCCTCCCCGACAACCCCTCTGCGTCGGGCTAGCCTCAGGGCCCCTCCTCTCTCGCGCTAGAGCTCGCGCGACGCGTGCCCCCTCGCTCCAGATTCGGCCAAGCTTGCGCGGCCACAAATGCATGGCCCTCCTCTCTCTCTCTCTCTGCAACAGACAGTTCGGGCAGTCCAATACCACGTCCTGAGACCATGGTTTCAACCCCAACGTCTCTCTGCACCCCCATGCACGCCACGGTGAGTCACCAGCGCTCCCGAGTGTGTTCATCATCGCGGGCCTATAAATAGCCCACCCCCTCGCTCCAGCACCCCTCAGATAGCTTCGCCGCATCCACTAGCACCTCCCTAGCCACCCCAGCAACCCAGCAGAGCCCCAATGCTCGAGATTGTCCGAGGCCCCTCCGCCTCGGAGCTCCGGTCGATCTCCGGCTACACGACGGCTCTTGTGCCCCTCGACCCACCAAACTGACCCCCTTGACCCCAGGAAGCTTTCCCCCAACTCGCCCGAGCTTTTCCGTGTCTCTAGCCACCCCATCGACCACTTCCCGAAACCCCTCTGCCACGACCTCCTCGTCGCCGGCGAACCCTTGCCTCCCCGTTGTTGTTTCGACCACCAGCAGGTAGGCGACGATCAGGTGAACCCATTCCCGTGCTCATTGGAGCTTGAGCATGTCTGCAACCACGTCGGCGTCCTCCTCCTCCTCTCTGGCTGGAGGTAGGAGACGACCCCGACAGGTGTGCCCCACCTGTCGGTGGCCCAGCATCCTCCCCTGCGCTGGCCTTGGCCACTGACCACAGGGCCCCGCGCGTCAGGTTCAAACCTGACGGCGCACGCGCTTGGGCAGGCCGTCGGCTGGCCATGGGCCAGCCCAGCTCTGGGCCGAGCCAGGCTAGGAGCTGGCCTGTTTTTATTTTATTTTTAAACCTGGATTTCTAAGATTTTTATAAAAACATTTAACCAGTGTAAAAATATAATTCTTCCACTATTATTTTTCTAAAAATGTGTAGTATTTAATGATATGGTTAGACGAATTTTTCCAGCAACTAATCTATTTTACCATATTAAAATGGGTTAAAATGGAATAGTTTTGCTTGTGCTTGGTTGTTTAAAATAATATTCCTTCAAGGAAAATTTAGGCAAGTATTTTTAAAATGATATCTTAGATTTATCAGAAATAGGGAACATTTTTAAAATGACTTTGTAGATTGTTTCTGTGTGAGCTATTTCTTATTTGTTGTTTTATCAACGATAGAAAACCCGTGTGACGAGGGAATCGGAGCGGAAGACCTCGAAGACCCCGGCTACTTAGCTGACCGAGGCAAGCAACCCTTTGACCATGATTGAGCATATGTTACTTTGCATGTTACGATAGCAAGTTATTCCCGTTGCATATGATCATAAGTGCCGGTACTCATCTGACATGAAGTTACCGAAGGCTCCTCTGGAGCACATGCATTGAGCTTGACTCTACCCCTTAGGGTCATGCTAACACCATGTTGACAAGTAAAAGTCGCAGTAGTTCTATCATGAGCATGTTGTTGTGATAAAGCAAGAGTTTATGAAAACCCCGTCGGGTGCCACTCATGCCCGAGGGTGATGATGAGTTAGGTGGTCACTTTTGGTGAAGTGATGTACCCGGTATTTGTGTGAGTAAGGTTTCAGAAATGGGATTAGATTTATGATGTGTCGAACGTCCCAGCCTTAGCAGTACGACCACGTTACCCCTTATGGGACGGGGCTATGTTAATTACTCTGGTCGGTGCTAGCAAAGAGTCACATTACTAGTGGCAGGAGTGATATGTGGTCACTCTCGTGATGGGGTCATACCGGGTAGGACGACTATGCCATCTTTATGAGTTCCAGTCACACCGTTGGTCCCCGCATGGTCGGTACGGTCCAGAGTTGGTGCTCGTAAGACTTACGTGATACGTCTCCAACGTATCTATAATTTTTGATGGTTCCATGCTATTATCTTGTCAACTTTGGATGTTTTATATGCATGAATATGCTATTTTATATGATTTTGGGACTAACCTATTAACTCAGTGCCAAGTGCTAGTTTCTGTTTTTTTCGTGTTTTTGGCCCATTTTCAGACGGAGTCCAAATGGAATGAAACTTTACGATGATTTTTTTTGGACCAAAAGAGACCCCCGAGGCTTTGGGAGAAGGCCAGATGGGCCACGAGGGAGTCACAAGCCATCACGCCCCCCCCCCCCCCCCCCCCCCGCCCCCGGTGGTGGCGCGCAGGCTTGTGACCTCCTCATGGGCCCAACTGACGCAATTCCACCGCCATAAATTCCTATAAATCCAGAAACCCCCAAAAAGAAACCTAGATAAGGAGTTCTGCCGCTGCAAGCCACTGTAGCCACCAAAAACCAATCTGGAGCCCGTTCTGGCACCCTGCCGGAGGGGGAATCCATCTCCGGTGGCCATCATCATCATCCCGGCGATCTCCATGACGAGGAGGGAGTAGTTCTCCCTCGGGCTGAGGGTATGTACCAGTAGCTATGTGTTTGATCTCTCTCTCTCTCTCGTGTTCTTGAGATGTCTTGATCTCGATGTACCATGGGCTTTACTACTATAGTTGGATCTTATGATGTTCTTCCCCCTCTCCTTCTTGTAATGAATTAAGTTTTCCCTTTGGAGTTATCTTATTGCATTGAGTCTTTGAGAACACTTGATGTATGTCTTGCACGTGTCTATCTGCTGTGATCAACTTGCGGGTTTGTGACAATTGGGAACCTATGCATATGGGTTGGCACACGTGGATTCATGTGAGTACTTGATGTATGTTTTGGTGATCAACTTGCGGGTTCGTGACATTGGGAACCTATGCACAGGGGTTGGCACACGTTTTGACTCTCTGGTAGAAACTTTGGGGCACTCTTTGAAGTTCTATGTGTTGGTTGAATAGATGATTCTGAGATTGTGTGATGCATATCGTATAATCATGCCCACGGATATTTGAGGTGACAATGGAGTACATAGGTGACATTAGGGTCTTGGTTGATATGTATGTTAAGGTGTTATTCTAGTACGAACTCTATGATAGATCGATCAGAAAGAATAACTTTGTGGTGGTTTCGTACCCGACAATAATCTCTTCGTTTGTTCCCCGCTATTAGAGACTTTGGAGTGACTCTTTGTTGCATGTTGAGGGCTAGTTATATGATCCAATTATGTTATCATTGTTGAGAGAACTTCACTAGTGAAAGTATGAACCCTAGGCCTTGTTTCCATGCATTGCAATACCGTTCGTGCTCACTTTTACCATTTGTTACCTTGCTGTTTTTGTAATTTCAGATTACAAAAACCTATATCTACCATCCATATTGCACTTGTATCACCATCTCTTCGCCGAACTAGTGCACCTATACAACTTACCATTGTATTGGGTGTGTTGGGGACACAAGAGACTCTTTGTTATTTGGTTGCAGGGTTGATTGAGAGAGACCATCTACATCCTACGCCTCCCGCGGATTGATAAACCTTAGGTCACCCACTTGAGGGAAAATTGCTACTGTCTACAAACCTCTGCACTTGGAAGCCCAACAACGTCTACAAGGAGAAGGTTGCGTAGTAGACATCAGTACGACATGTGGGTTGGGTACCAATCGAGTGGACCTCTTTGTCTAGTATCGTCAGGGGAAAGGCATTGATCTGGTACTTACCTCGGGTATGTGATATACCGCGAGTCGTGGATGACACGGAAGTTTCCCGGATCTCGTGGGTCCAGCGTACTACCTCTGCAGAGTGTAAACTGTTCGAATAGTCGTGTCCACGGTCAAGGACAGTTGGGTAATCCTGCTTAAACTACGTCTTGATATTTCCGCATAAACCAAGTGTGCGTAAGTGTGAGTGTGTGTGTGATGATAAGAGAATTGTTGCTATGGTAGCAATGTTATGACCAACTTTGGTGACTTGGCACATAGGGTGAGCCCGGATGGTTCAGCCCTCAACGGATATATTGGTATCCGTAGCCTGTTCTTCAAGAGTAATTCTTTAACTTGATGCATATTCATGATCATTCCACCCCGATGAGTTATGGTAGATATGCATGATATTGTTATCCTTCACTTTCATTGTTCATATCATGGGCTGTTTGCGAGTAAATTCAAAGTACTCATTAGCTTGCCACTGGTTATGTTATTGACCAGACATGGAAGGACCAGAGTTTGGAGATGAGTACGTCTTCGGCGACACCCCTGTGAACTAGGGCGCTTCCGAGTCAGAATGCATGTCGGTGTAGGCTTGATGGCATGGGCACCCGCTTAGCCCCCTTTGTTTTCTGCTATTAGTGTACTCCTGTGATTTGGCCTTAGGCCCTGTCTTGTGAACTTGACCCTTCGGTCACGTGTTGTAATAATCGGTACTTGGATGTAAGACTCTTTATTCAGTATCTGTGTTCGGTGAGCATTGATCTCTGGGATCACTGAGCACGACGATTCTCGACTTGTAAGTCGGGGTCCCCACAGAGCTTGTATCAGGGCCATCCTGACTATAGGAAGCCTTAGGTAGCATGGACGATAGCCGGACAATTAGTGCACACATATTGACCCGAGAACCGCACCCACTATATATTTCTAACCCTCTCCTCTACACCTTGTAGATGGCTGTCATACCCGAGACGCTTTTGAAAACGGGCTTTCCTCTGCTTTTGAGTGATAGCCTCGAGAAGTGTCAAGTGCGTCGCACGCCCATCTTTCTCTACCACGAACACTGGGTCAAAGCCGACACTAAGGAGTATCACGTGGACGTGATAGTGAAGGCTAATGACTCCCCAACTAGTTGGTTCTTTGAAGGGCCACAAATGGAGGATCTGATGTTGGCCGTGGAGACTGCAGCACGAGAGGCACTCGTGCAACTCCGCGACATCCTTCCTGAGATGGCAAATGAACCCGCTACTCGTCACTTACCTTTTGTTAAGGATAAGATAGACGGAAGCTGGACACTCAACCCCTCATCTGAGGACGGGATGCCATTAAGGTTTCAGACCTACTTCAGCCTCTCCTCAGACACCTTGACGCATCTTTTGATCAAGGAGTCAACTAGGATTCGCCAAGAGCTGCACTAAGTTAAGGACCTATTTCATATGGAGAAGACGATGAACAGCAAGGTGAAGAAAGAAGGAGCACCTCTGATATCACCTAGTTTTGCTTTCCGAGGAGGAATACCCCCGCTTCAGGCAGTTCCTCTGCAGAGTCGACGCTTAACCTGAGAAGAGTACACCGAGATTTTCGCTACCTCACCAACCAAGAGATGTCGAGATGGTCTACTTCCTTCCCCTACCCCTTCGCGGAAGGGAAGCACTAATGAGGACGAAGACAGAGATGAAGATGAAGACGAAGATCCCATAGAGCCGGCTTATGAGACCGCGCAGTCGATCGCGTAGTAGCGTAGGATGTACCGAACGTAGGAGTTCTTGTATCAGGATTTTATGACCTGGATGTTGTGTGAACCTGTTAGATGCAAGTCGCATTCTGCCTTGAGTATCTTGTGAGCGACTGCACCGCTTGTTTTTAAATTAATGCAATGGTTCTTTTCAAAAACCTTTGTCATAAAACCTTGCACTCTAGCACACACGAGACCCCCTGTTTACTAAGAACGTCATCCCTTTCGGGTGCAACCGATTCAGCAGAATTTGACCTGTCTACTCCCCTGACAGGATGGTGAATGCAACTCGCAACAGCACTTTCGGCAACCCCGGCTCTGCCTCTTCAGGACAGCTGCAGGGAACCGGAGGGGAAGCTCAAGCTGGAGATCACCATGTGCAGCAAGACGATGTTCCTCCACCGCCACCTCCCCCTGAAAGCTTGACCATGGCTTAGTTCCTTCAAGCTCTTCGAGAGGAGTGCCAAGCCAACAATGCCCCTATCCGGCAGCTGGCTCAAACTTTGGTGAACCACCCGCCGCAGAACAGGAATGGCAACGGCCGATCAACTCTCTCTGAGTTTATGCGGACTACGCCGCCCGTATTCACGGAGACGACTGAGACCTTGGATGCTGATGACTGGATCCGCACTATCGAAGACCTTCTCGCGTTGGTCAAGTGCACTGACGACAACAAGAAAGTTCTCTATGCAACCCACTTTCTCGGAGGCACAGCCAAAGCTTGGTGGGATGGATTTCAGATCATTCGAGCCGGGCAAGTCATCACTTGGGCCGTGTTCAAGGATGGATTCCGGGCCGCTCACATTCCTCCGGGGATGATGGCCATTAAGAAGCGGAATTCCGAGCCTTAAGGCAAGGCAGTGGATCACTCAAGGAGGATTTGCAGAAGTTCAACCTTCTATCAAGGTATGCACCTGAAGATGTCAGCACTGAGGCTGCCAAAGTGGAGCGCTTTATGGAAGGACTGCAACAGTCACTCCAGTATCAGCTGGTTGTTTGTGAATGTCGTACCTTCAGTGACCTGGTTAATAAGGCTCTTATGCTGGAAAACAAGCATCGTGCAATGGACGAAACCCGTAAGCGCAAGCTAATAAGTAGTGGAGGACCGATCAACTCGAAGCCACGACCATGGCAGTCAGCCCCAGCAAGACCCAACTATCAGCAGCAGCAGTACAAGCACCCAACATTTCGCCAGAATTACCAACCTCAGCAAGTCAGCATCAAGCCAGCAAGCACACTGCCAAACAACAGTGGGAGCAAGACCAGTCTTCCAGTGCAAGTTATCTGTTTCGGGTGTGGACAACCAGGGCACTATTCTAGGCAGTGCCCCAATAAGAAACCCGATGTTTCGCGCCCCAATGTGCCAAATCCAGGCCAAGGAGCACCAGGCAGAAACCAGGCTCCCTGCAATCAGCAGTATCACAGCAAGGGGCAGATTAATCATATTTCCGCAGAAGAGGTAGAGGAAGACCCGGACTGCATTCTGGGTATGTTCCTCGTCAACTCTACCCCAGCAACAGTATTGTTTGAATGTGGTGCTTCGCATTCCTTTGTTACACAAAAGTTTGTGGAAAAGTGTGCACTAGAACCTACCATGCTTCATGGGCATATGGCAATTCAAACCACGAGAGCAGTTTTGAGAACCAACCTAGGGTGTAGAAAGGTTGGGATAGTTATCAATGGGACGAGCTTCTCAGCGGATCTCATTATGCTCAAGTCGCAAGTCCTAGAAGTAATCCTCGGTATGGACTGGTTGGCCAAGCACCAGAGTATCTTGGACTGTTCTAACAGGGCCATTACCATGACAAGTGACCAAGGGGTCAAAGTCAAGTATGTCTCTGAGCCAGTACCCACTCGAGTGCCACGAGTTAACAGCCTATCACAGGAAGGATTCGATCGAGTGCCAATAGTCTGTGAGTACCTGGATGTCTTTCCTGATGAGCTACCAGGGATGCCTCCTGAACGAGACATCAAGTTCATCATCGAACTCATGCCCAGATCAAGGCCTATTTATAAGAAGCCTTACAGGATGGGATCCAAAGAGCTAGCGGAGTTGAAGAAGCAACTGGATGAGCAACTCAGGAAAGGGTTTATTCGTCCATGTGCGTCACCTTGGGGATCGCCTGTTCTCTTCGTGTCCAAGAAGGATGGGACAATCCGACTGTGCGTCGATTACCGTTCACTCAATGAGGTCACGATCAAGAACAAGTATCCACTTCCCAAGATTGAAGACAAGTTCGACCAGCTTAATGGAGCAAAGGTATTCTCCTAGATCAACCTCCGATCTGGATATTACCAACTAAAGATTCAACCCGAAGACATTCCGAAGACGACATTTGTGACCCGGTATGCTATGTACGAATGCACTGTCATGTCCTTCGGATTGACAAATGCCCCAGCTTACTTCATGTGCCTCATGAATAAGGTCTTCATGGAATATTTGGACAAGTTTGTCATCGTATTCATTGACGACATATTAATCTTTTCCAAGTCTGAAGAAGAGCATGAGCAACACTTGAGGTTAGTATTGGAAAAGCTTCGAGAGCACCAACTGTATGCCAATTTCAGCAAATGCCAGTTTTGGCTGAACGAAGTTGTATTCCTTGGTCATACCATGATGGCAAGTGGATTGGCAGTTGATCCCTCTAAGATTACCATGATAACCAACTAGGAATCGCCAATCGACGTGAAGGAAGTCAGGAGCTTTCTCGGATTCGCAGGGTACTACCGCAAGTTCGTAGAAGGATTCTCCCGCATTGCGCGACCTATAACTTAGCTCTTGAAGAAAGGCAAGAAGTTCGAATGGACTTCAAAATGTGAGGCAAGCTTCCAAGAGTTGAAGAAGAGGCTAACCACCGCCCCGGTATTGGCCACTCCAGATATCAGCAAGGAGTTCGTGATATATTGTGATGCCTCCAAGACCGGGCTAGGTGGGGTTCTAATGCAGGATGGCAGGGTCGTGGCATACTTGTCGCGGCAACTGCGCCCTCATGAGGAGAATTATGCCACCCATGATCTCGAGTTGGCAGAAGTAGTGCATGCCCTGAAGACATGGCGACATTAGCTTCTGGGGAAGCGATGTGAAATATACACCGACCACAAGAGTCTGAAGTATATTTTCACCCAAAGGGAATTGAATATGAGGCAACGGAGATGGTTGGAGTTAATCAAAGACTACGACCTCAGCATTCAATATCACCCCGGTAAGGCAAATGTAGTGGTTGATGCCTTGAGTCGGAAGACCAGCACCTTAAACGTCATGCTTAAGGAAAGGCAGCCCGCCTTATACGAAGAATTGGAGAACTTCGGATTGGAACTGGTGGAACCAAGATTCCTGGATAATCTCGAAGTCGAACCGACGCTGGAAGACGACATCAAGGAGGCCCATAAGGGTCACAAGAGTATCGAAGGTATCAAGAGGAAGATTCCAGAAGGCAAGGCCCCAGGATTCTTGGAGGATGATCATGGAGTGGTGTGGTTTTGGAATAGTTTATGCGTACCCAACAAGGCCGAGCTCAAGGAACTCATCCTACGAGAAGCTCATGATACACCCTACTCCATTCACCCTGGTGGTACCAAGATGTATCAGGATCTCCAAGAAAGATTCTGATGGCACGACATGAAGAGGGAAATCGCGTCGTATGTGGCCAAGTGTGATGTGTGTCAGCAAGTTAAGGCCGAGCATCAGCGACACGCAGGACTGCTACAACCTCTCCACGTGCCGGAGTGGAAGTGGGACAAGGTAGGGATGGATTTCATTACCGGTCTGCCAAGGTCTAGCAAGGGACATAACTCGATATGGGTTGTCGTCGATCATTTGACCAAGGTGGCCCCTTTCATCCCTGTCAACACCACTTATGACGGGAAAAAGTTGGCCAATCTCTATATCGAGCGCATAGTAAGCCTTCAAAGAGTTCCCAAGGAGATTGTATCTGACCGAGGCACGCAGTTCACCTCAAGGTTTTGGAGGAAACTTCAGGAAGCCCTCAGTACCAAGATCTCTTTTAGCACCGCCTTCCATCCGCAGACGGGAGGACAAACGGAAAGGGTGACTCAGATACTCGAAGATATGCTCCGCGCATGCGTCCTAGCGCATGGAGCCAAATGGGAAGACTGTCTACCATTCGCTGAGTTTTCATACAACAACAACTACCAGTCTAGTCTCCAGATGGCCCCGTTCAAAGTGCTGTACGGACGGGAATGCCGCACCCCGCTCAATTGGTCAGAAATCGGAGATGGGCTAATTTTCGGACCCCGCTCAATTGGTCAGAAGAGAAGGTGCAACTAGTGCAAGAAAATCTGAAGGCAGCCAAGTCGCGACAAAAGAGTTATGCGGACTCTCGCCGCAGCAATGTGGAGTTCATTCCCGGAGATCTGGTGTACCTCCGTGTCACACCTCTCAAGGGAACCAAGCATTTCCACGTTAAGGGGAAACTTGCTCCAAGGTTCATTGGGCCATTCAAGATCACGACAAGGCGTGGGGAGGTCGCTTATCAGTTGGAGTTACCTCCGGAACTTTCGGGTGTGCACAACGTTTTCCACGTGTCACAGCTTCGGAAGTGTCTCCAGACACCAAGTCGTTCCGATCCTTATAAGGACATTGATCACCGGGCCATTGACCTTCAGTCTGATCTCACCTATCGCGAAAGGCCAATCCGCATTCTATATGAAGCAGAGCGATGCACTAGAAGCCGCACCATCAAGTATTTCAAGGTTCAATGGAGCAACCACACCGGAGCCGAAGCTACATGGGAGCTTTAAGACTACCTCTCATATGAGTTTCCAGACCTTTTTAGCATCTAGCTTAGGAATCTCGGGGACGAGATTCTTGTAAGGGGGATAAGTCTCTCACACCCTGTTTTTGCTATCACCTGTCTGTGTTGTAAAATTCTGAGCTTGTTAAAACTTTTTCAACACTAATGTTGTGAGTGCCATGATTAACATTGTATGCATGTATGTTTGATCATGTGAGGTTTAAAACCTTAAATTCCTTTTGGTATTTTACTGATTTCCAAAAACCTTTGATAACCAAAGTAAAACCACCTTGGGTTGCACTACATGTCCTTGATAGCAAGCAGTGCTTCTACTCATATTTAGTAATCTGATTTTTACCTATTTTGATATTTCAAAACCACAAAAATAATTATTTTTGTGAGTATTTTCCTAATTAAATAACCTGTCCATTTCTATGGTCAGAATTAGTATTCCAGCATGGAAAAATACTTTTCTGCTTTGGAAAAATCTGATTAAATTTAGAGGTGATCAGAAGGACATATATTTTCCATACATAGGATTTTAAACCCCATTTTATATTATAATTATTGATTAAAACTATATAAGCTAATTCTGCCTGTTTTGGCATTTTGAGATATTTCCAAAGGAAATATTCTCAATAAATTCCTAGAAAATTCCAGTGATGTCCCTAAGCCTTGTTTGGTGTCGACATAAAGTTTCACCTTGACCAAAGGTGGATAAGGACCCCAAATAACCGAAAAACCCTGTCTGTCCAGAATCAAGTTGGAGCAACTCTACATAGCAAAGTTTATCCAATGAGGCTAAAACTTTGCAAGAGTGCCTAATACCTCAAATGAGGGTTCTACACCGAAAATGGGATTTGTGGGACTTAGTTTGCCCACACTCCCTTTGGAAGGAACAACTCTGGTCATATTGGAGTGATTTCAAGTTTACAAAGCTAAACTTGTCCATTCGAGCTCAAATTTGGTGGAACTGCATGGTTTATCACCAAAACCAAACCTGTTAAGTCTCAGCACCAGTGATGGGGTGCAACCCCCTGTGACCACTGTCGAACACCTTCTCACACAGAGGAAAACGCAACCTTAGCCTCAGCTAAACCAAACTCCTTTGCTTCAAACTCTTAGATTAAGTAGCCAACACCAGTAGCTAACCCCAGTCAACTGGCCCCTCACTGGTTCAAAGTGGAAAGGCCAAAAACCCCAATTTAGAGCTTAGTTCATGACTGACAGCACCGGTATTTCTTGCCTCCTTTGACCAGCCAAAGCTCCCACTAAAACCAAACGGCTAGCCACACCCCCAGCAAGTGCCAAGACATGCTAGACACGTCCAAAGTGCCTCAGAGCACACCAGCATGCCCTGGCATGCCAAAACTGCGCTCTGGGCGTGCTACAGGGAGTCACCGAGGTGGGGGCAACGCCCTCGGCTAGTTCTAGCCTCCCCCGAGATGTCCAACCTCCTCCCCGACAACCCCTCTGCGTCGGGCAAGCCTCAGGGCCCTCCTCTTTCGCGCTAGAGCTCGCGCGACGCCTGCCCGCGCGGTCCAGATTCGGCCAAGCTTGCGCGGTCACGAATGCACGACCCTCCTCTCTCTCTCTACAGCAGACGGTTTGGGCAGTCCAATACCACGTCCTGAGACTGTGGTTTCAACCCCAAGGTCTCTCTGCACGCCATGCGCGCCACGGTGAGTCACCGGCGCTCCCGAGTCTGCTCACCGTCCCGGGCCTATAAATAGCCCTCCCCCTCACTCCAGCACCCCTCAGATAGCTTCGCCGCATCCACTAGCACCTCCCTAGCCACCCCAGCAACCCAGCAGAGCCCCGATGCTCGAGATCGACCGGGGCCCCTCCGCCTCGGAGCTCCAGTCGATCTCCGGCTACACGACGGCTCTAGCGCCCCTCGACCCACCATACTGACCCCCTTGACCCCAGGAAGCTTTCCCCCAACTCGCCCGAGGTTTTCTGTGTCTCTAGCCACCCCTCGACCACTTCACGAAACCCCTCCGCCATGGCCTCCCGTCGCCGGCGAACCCCTGCCTCCCCGTCGTTGTTTCGACCACCAACAGGTAGGCGACTGTTTGGCGAACTCATTCCCGTGCTCATTGGAGGTTGAGCACGTCGGCAACCACGTCGGCGTCCTCCTCCTCCTCTCTGGCTGGAGGTAGGAGATGACCCCGACAGGTGTGCCCCTCCCGTCGGTGGCCCAGCCTCCTCCCCCGCCCTGGCCTCGGCCACTGACCGCAGGGCCTCGCGCGTCAGGTTCAAACATGACGGGCCGCGCGCCTGGGCAGTCCGTCGGCTGGCCATGGGCCAGCCCAGCTCTGGGCCGAGCCAGGCCAGGAGCTGGCCAGTTTTTCTTTTATTTTAAAACCTGGATTTCTAAGATTTTTATAAAAACACTTAACCAGTATAAAAATATAATTCTTCCACTATTATTTTTCAAAAAATGTGTAGTATTTAATGATATGCTTGGATGAATTTTTCGAGCAAGTAATCTATTATACGATATTAAAATGTGTTAAAATGGAATAGTTTTGCTTCTGCTTGGTTGTTTTCAAAAATATTCCTTCAAGGAAAATTTAGGCAAGTATTTTTAAAATGATATCTTAGATTTATCAGAAATAGGGAACATTTTTAAAATGACTTTGTGGACTGTTTCTGTGTGAGCTATTTCTTATTTGTTGTTTTATCGACGATAGAAAACCTGTATGACGAGGGAATCAGAGCGGAAGACCTCGAAGACCCCGGATACTTAGCTGACCAAGGCAAGCAACCCTTTGACCATGATTGAGCATATGTTACTTTGCATGTTACGATAGCAAGTTATTCCCGTTGCATATGATCATAAGTGTCGGTACTCATCTGACATGAAGTTACCAAAGGCTCCTCCGGGGCACATGCATTGAGCTTGACTCTACCCCTTAGGGTCATGCTAACACCATGTTGACAAGTAAAAGTCGCAGTATTTCTATCATGAGCATGAAAACCCCGTCAGGTGCCACTCATGCCCGAGGGTGATGATGAGTTAGGTGGTCACTTTTGGTGAAGTGATGCACCCGGTATTTGTGTGAGTAAAGTTTCAGAAATGGGATTAGATTTATGATGTGTCGAACATCCAAGCCTTACCAGTACGACCACGTTACCCCTTATGGGACGGGGCTATGTTAATTACTCTAGTCGGTGCTAGCAAAGAGCCACATTACTAGTGGCGGGAGTGATATGTGGTCACTCTCGTGATGGGGTCGTACCGGGTAAGACGACTATGCCATTTTTATGAGTTCCAGTCACACCGTTGGTCCCCGCATGGTCGGTACAGTCCAGAGTTGGTGCTCGTAAGACGTACGACATGTGGGCTGGGTACCAATCGAGTGGACCTCTTTGTCTAATATCATCAGGGGAAAGGCATTGATCGGGTACTTACCTCGGGTATGTGATATACGTTTCCCCGATCTCGTGTGTCCAGCATACTACCTCTGCAGAGTGTAAACTATTCGAATAGCCGTGTCCATGATCAAGGACAGTTGGGTAATCCTGCTTAAACTATGTCCTGATATTTCAGCATAAACCAAGTGTGCGTAAGTGTGAGTGTGTGTCTGATGATAAGAGAAGTGTTGCTATGGTAGCAATGTTATGACCAAGTTTGGTGACTTGGCACGTAAGGTGAACCCGGATGGTTCAGCCCTCAACGGATATATTGGTATCCGTAACCTGTTCTTCAAGAGTAATTCTTTAACTTGATGCATATTCATGATCATTCCACCCCGATGAGTTATGGTAGATATGCATGATATTGTTATCCTTCACTTTCATTGTTCATATCATGGGCTGTTTGCGAGTACATTCAAAGCACTCATTGGCTTGCCACTGGTTATGTTATTGACCAGACATGGAAGGACCGGAGTTTGGGGATGAGTACATCTTCGACGACACCCCTGCGAACTAGGACGCTTCTCAGTCAGAATGCGTGTAGGTGTAGGCTTGATGGCTTGGACACCTACTTAGCCCCCTTTGTTTTCCGCTATTAGTGTACTCCTGTGATTTGGCCTTAGTCCCTGTCTTGTGAACTTGACCCTTCAGTCACGTGTTGTAATAATTGGTACTTGGATGTAAGACTCTTTATTCAGTATCTTTTTTCGATGAGCATTGATCTCTGGGATCACTGAGCACGGCGATTCTCGACTAGTAAGCCGGGGTCCCCATACCATCTTTGGGCATCGCATGATCACCATTGTCACCGGCGTGACACCATGATCTCCATCATCATTTCTCCGTGAAGTCGTCACGCCAACTACTACTACTACTACTATACCTAACCGTTAGCAATGAAGTAAAAGTAGTAAACACATGGTGTTGCATCTCATACAATAAATTAAGACAAGTTCTATGGCTCCTTCCGGTTGTTATACTCAACGACATGCAAGTCGTGATTCCTATTACAATAACTTGATCATCTCATACATCACACACGTAACATCACAACTTTGGCCATATCACATCACATGTCAAACCCTGCAAAAACAAGTTAGACGTCCTTAATTGTTGTTGCAAGTTTTACGTGGATGATTTGGGTTTCTAGCAAGAACGCCTTCTTACCTACGTGACAGCCACAATGATGATATTCCAAAGCTATTTACCCTTCATAAGGACCCTTTTCATCAAATCCAATTTGACTAGAATGGGAGAGACAGACACCCGCTAGCCACCTTTATGCATGGTGCGCATGTCGGCCGGTGGAACCTATCTCACGTAAGCATACGTGTAAGGTCGGTCCGGGCCGCTTCATCCCACAATACCGCCGGAAAAGAATAAGACTAGTAGCGGCAAGCAATTGACAAATCAGCGTGAACAACCTTTTGTGTTCTACTCGTGCATGGAATCTACGCATAGAAAACCTGGCTCAGATGCCACTATTGGGTAACGTAGCATAAATTCAAAATTTTCCTACGCCATATTAAGATCTTCCTATGGAGAGACCAGCTACGAGAGAGGGGTGAGTGGATCTTCATAACTTTGAAGACCGCTAAGCGGAAGCATTGCTAGAACGCGGTTGATGGAGTCGTACTCGCGACGATTGAGATCGCGGTGTGATTCCGATCTAGTGCCGATCGAATCACGGCACCTCCGCGTTCAACAGACGTGCAGCCCGGTGACGTCTCCCGCACCTTGATCTAGCAAGGAGGAGGGAGAGGTTGGGGAAGATCTCCGGCAGCACGACGGCGTGGTGTCGATGGAGAGATGAGGTCTCCCGGCAGGGCTTCGCCAAGCACCATGGGAGAGGAGGAACAAGAGAGACAGGGTTGCGCCAAGAGAGATGGAAAACCGTGTTCTCAAAGGCCAAAAAAACCCACTATATATAGGGGGAAGGGAGGGTGGCGCCCCCTTTAGGGTTTCCAACCCTAAAGGAGGGTGGCAGCCCTAGATGGGAGAGGGGGTGGCGGCCAGGAGGGAGCGAGGGGGGTGGCGCACCCCTGGTGGGCCTTAGGCCCACTAGACTTAGGGTCCCCCCTTTCCCTCTCTAGGTGCCTTGGGCTGGGTGTGGGGGGTGCACCAGCCCACCCAGAGGCTGGTTCCCTCTCACATTTGGCCCATGTAGCCTCCTGGGGCTGGTGGCCCCTCCCGGTGGGCCTCCGAAACCCTTCCGGTGGTCCCGACACTTTGCCGGTGGTGCCCAAAACCTTTCCGGCGTCCAAACACATCCATCCTTTATATCAATCTTTACATCTAGACCATTCCGGAGCTCCTCGTGACTTCCGGGATCTCATCTGGGACTCCGAACAACCTTCGGTAACCTTGTATAGCAATTCCCTATAACCCAAGCGTCATCGAACCTTAAGTGTGTAGGCCCTACGGGTTCGAGAGGCATGCAGACATGACCGAGACACTCTCCGGCCAATAACCATCAGCGGGATCTGGATACCCATGGTGGCCCCGACATGTTCCACGATGATCTCATCAGATGAACCACGATGTCAAGGATTCAATCAATCCCGTATACAATTCCCTTTGTCTGTCGGTATAGAACTTGCCCGAGATTCGATTGTCGGTATACCCATACCTTGTTCAATCTCGTTACCGGTAAGTCTATTTACTCGTTCCGTGTCACGTCATCCTGTGACTAACTCCTTAGTCACATTGAGCTCATGATGATGTTCTACCGAGTGGGACCAGAGATACCTCTTCGTCACACGGAGTGACAAATCCCGATCTCGATTCGTACCAACCCAACAAACACTTTCGGAGATACCCGTAGTGCACCTTTATAGTCACCCAGTTACGTTGTGACGTTTTATACACCGAAATCACTCCTACAGTATCCGGGAGTTGCACAATTTCACGGTCGAAGGAAAAGGCACTTGGCATTAGAAAAGCTTTAGCATACGAACAACATGATCTACTGTTGTCCTTAGGACTGGGTCTTGTCCATCACATCATTCTCCCAAGGATGTGATCCCGTTATCAATGACATCTGATGTCCATGATCAAGAAACCATGATCATCTATTGATCAACGAGCTAGCCAACTAGAGGCTTGCTAGGGACACATTGTGATCTATTTATTCACACATGTATTACTGTTTCTTGTTAATACAATTATAGCATGAACAATAGACGATTATCATGAACAAGGAAATATGATAATAACCATTTTATTATTTCCTCTAGGGCATATTTCGAACAAACGACAATCACACAGAGCAGCAAGATCACACAGAGGCAATATCATATTCTACATCTATTCACTACAATAATATGCATTCCTACTAAAGCACAAAAAATCTCACAAGAACTCTGGTACTACGGTCTAACATGCTGTGGTGTGTGCACGAATGAAAATGAATGTGTGGAAGGGGGTTGGTGTAAACAAAGCTACACCAAACAAGGGCTTACACCGGTTCCATATGGACGCACACGGTCGCAAGGACGAACTTGGTGATCGTGGGTCGGAACGTAGGGGTTTCGACCACGTCATCATCAAGCCTACGGGGAAAACCGTACTCGTCCAGAGGATGGATGGCAGAGAAGAATAACTATGAAAAGAAGGGTTTGCGGGCATTGCCCTTTTCTAATAAGCAAGATCAGTAAGGGTTGCCAACGCGGCTAGAGGGATGGGCAAGGTCCGGGATAGAAGCATGTCTATCACCGAAACAATAAGGCGGCTGAAGAGAATTCATTGGTGTGGTACCGGTGTATTAATCCGACAAGGGATCGACACAAGAATGCAAGCTAGAGATGATACCACGAAAGGAACAAGAATGCAAGCTGGAGAGCGCATGTGGTGAACCGAAACCGATGCCACCTAGACTCACCAGATCCATCGCTGGTAATAAAATATCTAGTCTATATCCATGCTATGCTCAATCAAATGCAACAAACAAGTGCAACAACCCAACTAGATCCTATACAGCCGGTTACTAACGCTCACGCGGTCTAGGGCGTCCTACAGCTAGACCTGCTCTGATACCAACTCTTGTGGCACCCCGGCTCACAGGAAACTGGAACGCCCCGTATTCCAGCCCAGGGACAAGTCTTCTGGAATTCGGCACCGTTGGCATATAACAAATAAGCTCTTTATTACTATGGAAAAGATTACAAGGGTTCTTAGATTACATCACCTTGGTGATACTACATCTGCCTACAGTAATTCCTACACTACCAGCAGAACAACGACGGATGTGATGAACTCCACTCCGCAAGGACTCTGGCTGGAACGTGCATCCGAGCTCACAACTCGGAATCCTTGACAAGCAAGCAATCATGCCATAACCTGCAAACTGGCATGACAAGCCAGGAGAGTACTTAGAATGTACTCGCAAGCTCACAACAAACATTAGAATTAAGGCAAGACAACAGCATAGCAATCCAGATTTGGTAAAGATTTGTTATCACTAATGGGGTAGTAGAAAAATAACTATACCAGGATACTCTCACCGTACTCTGATAATACCAACTCTTGTGATCTCACTCAGAACCTTCAGCGAGTATCCTCAAGACGGATACCACGGCTTATCATCGCCACGATGCCCAACTGTTACCATACTCAGACGAGTTCTTCCATCATTACTATCATAGTTACGGTTGACCACCTACTAAGGTCTGGTCGGGCTGTCCAATACCGTGGAAACGGCTATTCGAATAGGTTTGACACACTGCAGAGGTTGCACACTTTACCCACATCATGGAGCACTGACCTCGTGATCCCATTCGGGTGGACCAGCTTCGCTCCAACGAAACTTGTCTGACCCGTGACTCTTTCATCGTACCACCGGCATTCATCCTCCCCCAGAGTCCTACCCTAGGTGGCCCTGTGTCCTCATGACACCTTCCACCGTCGTGGCCAAACTAAACTGTCCCAAACGGGGACGTGCGCACAAACAACTCAACTGGCTCACAGGGTTATCACCTCCTACCGGGCCAAGGTAGCAAGCGTGCATAACCCTCCCTCTTTGGAGGTACCGGTGAAAGAGCACGAAATCAGACCAAGTCAAGGCCGTCCCATATCGGCAAATGTGGTTGCACTGATGAGCCCGGACAGGTGACTCTAGATCAACCACTAAGTTATCTTATCTCCAAATAATATCTTTGTTATAGTTGACACGCCGATGTCACAATAATCCAATAACCAATAAGCTCAAGCTACTACTATTGATTCATATCCATAAACTGTCGGATGTAACCCCGAAGAATCATAGACAGTAATCTCAACAGTATGGTGTAAACTAGTGGGTAAAATACTAGTTACTAACAGTCTTGTACTCAACATGGTAGTCAGCTATTCAGATAGTGCATACTCAGATTCCAGACTATAAACAAATATACTTGTGATTGAAATAATTAATCAAACTATCGTATTGCAATGCGGTTAAGCAAATGAGAGTTGTGGCTTGCCTGGGATGAGGGATCCACCAGGGAGAAGTGCGAGAAGCTTGCGGAAGGAATCGTCGGAAACAGTTCTCTCTTGGAGGAGGGGTTGATTACGGCAATGGCAACATGGTCATTTCCACTATGTGACCACATAGTGAAAATGGTACCATATTGACAGGCTCGACGACACGAAGACTTGGGCTTTGGAATCACTGGAATCGGAGTCCCGAGCAAAAAGATATGAGGGTTTGTTTGCTAGGGACCAGTCTGCAAGATAAATAATTGCATCCGGGTCCCTGGGCAAAGCGGCTAGTCGTGCATTTGGGCAGAATGCGCCTTCCCACAGGGAAAACGGAAACGCCCTGGGGCACGTCCACTTATCCTGGTCAGCACGGCTGGGTCATCCCCTGTGCGGCTGCCAGGCAGGGTCCGCGGGAGGTGGGGCCCTCCTGTCCTAGGCGGCGTCTTCTTCCTCCATGCGACGGCAGAGATGGCGAGGCCAGGCGCTCGGCCGACGACGGCCCAGTCGGCTCCGGCCACCTTAGGTCGAGGCGAGGGCACTGATGGAACCGGCGGGAGGAGCGCACCCGATTGAAGCATCAACAGTGCTAGAGAGGGGATGGGGCGATGCCAGCTCGCGGATGTCAGGAGCGGCGGCGGCGATCGGATCTTAGGCATGCTGCCACAGGGCCTCCGATGATGAGGTGAGGGAATGGGGAGGGTCCCCAGTGCTTGGGGGTTCCTCTGGTGAGGTCAGGAGGGAGGGGGAAAGCTCGGGTTCCTCCAATTTAGGAGGGGCTCGACGGCGGAGGCTGATGGGGTGGAGGAGAGGAGGATGGAGGGGTCGAGGCACTCCGGGGCTGCTTAAATAGCCGTGGCGACGGGAGCAGATGAGGATGGCCGTTGTGGCGTCCTTAGCCACGCACTAGTGCTCCATGGCGACGTGGCTGGAAGCTTGCGGCCATTGAGGAGCTTCGAGGAGGGGAGGGGACGTCTCAGGCGAGCTCGAGAGAGATCGGGGAAGAAAACGAGGACGACGGGCACTGGCGAAATAGGGCGAGGCTTGTTGCGGAGCGGCAAGGCATAAATCGGAGGGGCGGAGAGGTCCAGGAGGAAGGGGACGACTAGGGGAAGCTGCTGGACATGACTATAGCTCGAGGGAGAGAAGAAAGCGATGAGGCCAAGGGCTCCACTCCATAGAGCATGATTATTGCATGCCGACTGCATGGTCACCGCGTGCACTGGTGCACATGGTGCACCCTGGCATGCAACACCTTGTCTAGCAGGGAGTCCTTCCAAGGAAGGGTCCAACTGAGATGATAGATCACCAAAAGACACCAAGAGTTGATGGGAAACTTCACTGGAAGTTTCCTATAGCAGACTTGGCCCTATTATCATGATCAATAGAGAGGAGATAAGGGCAAACTATCATATCTGGGAGGTTTAGGGTAGAAAGGACTATAATCCTGTGAAATTTGAGGAGCACAGGATCAATATTTGATAGGGTTGCTTTGCAACTGACTAATCTGGTTCAGAATAGATATTTTGATGTGGCACTCACATACTGGCTTGGATGGAGCTGAAACTTGGAGGTGATGATTTATTTAGGGTTATTAAGATGTTGTATAAATTTCATATCATCTGGATAAACCAAAGTGATACTTCCTTCACACAGCATCCTGCTGGACATAATCTTAGGAGAATTACTCGGAATAGTTGGCTAAATAAAATGAGCCTCAAATTGGTTGAGAGATGTTTTATAGGTAGGAGAATGTCTTGGTAAAATTTCAGAATTGATGGAGCAACATAAAATATAGTTGCTTCATAATCCAAAATAATGACGAGAGACAAAGATTTGCTGCCATAGTCACATGGTTGAAGTAGTGATGCTCAAACTTGGTGGAAAGGCATTATTTAAGCATATTGAGATGATGGCAAAGTTTCAACTCATTTGAGCACTCCTAGCTAGCACTTGCTTCTCAAAGCTTTCTCTGGATCAGAAACTTTGGAAATTTGTCAAGAAATATTTACTAGCTATGTTGAGTTTAATTTTGGCATGAGGCCATGATATGGATAGGAAAGAGTGGCCGCAAATTTTGAGAGCAATCAAGCAAATATAAAGGGTACTTGCTTGGCAACTTAACAGATAGGGCAGAATCAGAAAAGGAATATTTGAGGAATATTTTTTGAACATGGCAAGGAAAGATTTTGTCATATCTGAGGAAGATATGACCCAAGATATTTATGGCAATTATTTGGGAATTTTTGAAAAAATAAAAATGGCGGTTGCTTCACAATCCACACCAACAGGGTTATTCCTTTAATAGGAAAAAGGAATATTCCCAAGAAAAAGATTATTGGGATTGACTCAAGATGGAGATTGGCAAGGTCTTGGGATGGATTGGGGATTGACAAGCCTCTAGAGAAGAGAAATCAAGGGTGATTCCTTTGTGTTTCAAAACTATTATGCCATAGAAAAGCGGAACCAAACGAAATTCAAAAGAAAAAGAAATTGGCAATTCACCCATCCTAGAACTACTCCAAGCTAGTCGAGCACGCTTTTCAGAATTGAGCCTCAAATTGGTTGAGAGATGTTTTATAGGTAGGAGAATGTCTTGGTAAAATTTCAGAATTGATGGAGCAACATAAAATATAGTTGCTTCATAATCCAAAATAATGACGAGAGACAAAGATTTGCTGCCATAGTCACATGGTTGAAGTAGTGATGCTCAAACTTGGTGGAAAGGCATTATTTAAGCATATCGAGATGATGGCAAAGTTTCAACTCATTTGAGCACTCCTAGCTAGCACTTGCTTCTCAAAGCTTTCTCTGGATCAGAAACTTTGGAAATTTGTCAAGAAATATTTACTAGCTATGTTGAGTTTAATTTTGGCATGAGGCCATGATATGGATAGGAAAGAGTGGCCGCAAATTTTGAGAGCAATCAAGCAAATATAAAGGGTACTTGCTTGGCAACTTAACAGATAGGGCAGAATCAGAAAAGGAATATTTGAGGAATATTTTTTGAACATGGCAAGGAAAGATTTTGTCATATCTGAGGAAGATATGCCCCAAGATATTTATGGCAATTATTTGGGAATTTTTGAAAAAATAAAAATGGCGGTTGCTTCACAATCCACACCAACAGGGTTATTCCTTTAATAGGAAAAAGGAATATTCCCAAGAAAAAGATTATTGGGATTGACTCAAGATGGAGATTGGCAAGGTCTTGGGATGGATTGGGGATTGACAAGCCTCTAGAGAAGATAAATCAAGGGTGATTCCTTTGTGTTTCAAAACTATTATGCCATAGAAAAGCGGAACCAAACGAAATTCAAAAGAAAAAGAAATTGGCAATTCACCCATCCTAGAACTACTCCAAGCTAGTCGAGCACGCTTAACCTCGGAGTTCTGTTTGAATGGGCTCCTGGAAAAGAAGGAATTCCTTATTGATATGAGTAGTCTATCATCCCTAATAAGCCAGGCTATCACAAACACCACCACTCAGAGGATACGACGTCCTCGTCGGGCCACAGGAGCGTTCCCTCTTGGCACAAACGTTTGTGCATCCAGTCCAGTACATGTGCCATGCCGTGTGCCACGAGGGGTCATAAACATCATGACCAACATGAGTGCGCACCTATCCGCAAACATCCGTGTAACCGCGAAGGTCGGCTCTGATACCAAACTTGTAACGCCCCGGACACACTCGCCGGTGGTCGTTACTCCTGGCGGGATCTAGACTCGCCCCACATATCAATACTAGTCTTTTCTGCGCACTTTGTCCTCACTCATGCGCACCCGAGATGAACTTCCCGGTCAGTCACCCATCCTAGAACTACTCCAAGCCGAGCACACTTAACCTAGGAGTTCTCATTGAATGGGCTCCCGGAAAAGAAGGAATTCCTTATGGATATGAGTAGTCTATCATCCCTAATAAGCCAGGCTATCACAACCCTTAACTAGTCCCCATTGTCAAGCTCCTATGCTTAAGTGAAAGAATTAAAGGCACATAGTCTGATTGACTTGTTTCCTTCTGCACTACCGCCTCCGGGTACCAAGACGATGGCAAAGGGTAACCGTGCAGAACGTGAAAGCACCCCTCATAGCACCAACCAGGGGGCAGAAGTCGATGACTAGAAATTTTCAAGTTAAAACGACTACATAGGAGTTGAAATTAAAGAAATTAAGACATGGTATACCATGCAAAGCAACATTGCATTGTATTGTACAAAGGTCCAACCATTCATACATGATACTATTTTCATTCAATGATTACATCCTTGGAGCACTGGCTTCGATCGCCTGAGCACCCTCCATAATGTTGGGGAAATACACCTTGGGGCGCCTATGCTCCTTTCGAGGTGGTAGAGGTGTGTTGGCCATCTTGGTGGGCTTCAACCTTAGCCAGTGCATCATGGTCCATGCGAAGGCCATCCATGCTCCCTCCACACAGACAGAGTGCTTTAAGATGTCAATTCGGGGCGCGACGGCGATCAGTTTCTGCACCGGGCCTAAGTAACTACTCGGCAGCTGCTCCATAGGACATAACCTGACGCAAAGATCCTTCATGGCTGGTTGTGCCATCTGATGAAACTCCATCAGTTTTTTCAGCTCATCAGAGACAAGGAGAGGTTTCTCCGGGGCTTGGAATTGCGCCCAAAACAACCTTTGCACGGCATCCCCCCTCCTTGGATGCTTAATGCCTTAAAGCATTAGCCGCACTCTTTGAGAGGTCCGCAAACGGGCGTGGAAAATGCCGTACTTGGATAAACAATGAATTTTTTCCGCCAACGACACATTGCAGTAAGTATCTCTTACCATCCACAATTTCATTGATTTCGTGGATCCCGTTCTGATGGCCATGTGCCTCCCTCCATGCCTCCTGAAGTACTACAGTTGCACAGGACAGCTCGGAAGCGTGTTCCTTATTTTTCTGCACAAGGACCTCACACTTAGTGATGGCATCCTTGATCTATTACCTCACTTCAGTGACACCCTAGCGTCATGCTTGTCAATGGCAGACCTCGCCGACAAAAGTTTGGAAGCCACCTGATCGGTTGTCACCTTCTGTTCGAAAGCTTCTCGCCTTGCTTTGATCAGCTCGGCCTTGAGCTTCTCGAACCCCGTGGCTGTCGCTAGAGTCGTCATACCAATAATTCACACTTAAGGATACAAATGAAAATTCCTCACTTTAATGAGACAATCAAAAGATAATAGTCTAGTTCGAACTTGCCTTGTGCGTCATCAAACCGCTTGTTAAGAAGGTCGAGTTCTTCCTTGGAGCTCCTATGCTTCTGATTCATTTCCTCCAACTCCACGGAGTTGTGGGATTCTGCCGATGACGAAGTCTGCATAAATACGTGTCACACTCCTAAGTTATCATATTTTTTGAATCGTCTCCTAGGTTCTTTTTATCATCCTACTATTGTCTTGGAGGCTATGGTTCACTTTTTACAATTATATGGCGTGTTTTGCGCACTACTTCGACCCTTGCATGAGTTTTTCGAACTCACAAAGGGCTCGGGGGCTACTAAATACGGGGATTGCAAGTAAACTCATAGAAAATTAAAACTATTTGGTAAAAAAAGATACGGTATAAAATTACCATGAAGCGTGTCAACAGACCGTCGAAGGCCTCTTTCAGTCTGTTATCAATGGATCGAATACTTTGTAGAACCGCACTTAGTAGAGTGCGGTGTTCCTCGGGTATGTAAGTGTCATTTGGACCCTCTTCCATCATGGTCGACCACCCGGTTTGGGGCCGCTCCATTGTGAACGGCTCTAGGTGTGGCGCTGTAGTTTCCTCTCTAGGAGAAGCTGGTGCGAATGGTTCCGGATGTTGAGAGGTCTCTGGAATTGTATTCAAAGAAGACCTGGATAGCCCGGGCTCTCCCTCTTTGCTTGCTTGAGGGATTCATCCTCCTGGTCTTCGGCGGCCGAGGTGTTAGCCTCGGTCATGATGTCATTACCCCCGGCCCTGGTTTCCGGTTTGGGGGTTCTCTCGAGCCACTACCTCCCCAATCTCCTCGATGACGGGGGAAGGTGTGTTGTGTGAGGCGGTTATGCCTCCATTAGGTTGTCTGGTAAGGAACCCCCTCCGAAATTTGATCCATAGGGAAACCATGTGACGGGCTATGGTAGGGAAAGAAAGCATGTAGTCAATATGTAAAGCCCAAGATGCGGTCCTACCTTATTTTGGCGCGAGAGCCTCTACATGGATAGAAACGCATATCGTCGTTTTGCAAGAATGGATATCATTACAAGTAAATGTACTAAAAATATGAGTATAAGGAGTTGGCTTACACTCGCCACAAGCTACACCGAAGTCACATCAGTACAATACATACAATCATCATGAAGAAGAGCAGGATCCGACTACAGACGAAAACAACCGATAAAACAACGACATCCATCCTTGCTATCCCAGGCTACCGGCCTGGAACCCTTCCTAGATCGACGAAGAAGAAGAAGAAGAAACTCCAAATGAACAATCATCATGCTCACGTCAAGTAAATATTTACATGTACCTGCAACTGGTCTTGTAGTAATCTGTGAGCTACAGGGACTCAACAATCTAATTTCCAAAGGTATCAAGACTAGCAAAGCTTAATGGGTGAGGTATGGTTCAGTGGTAAGGTTGCAGCAAGCGACTAAGCATTTATTTAAGGTGGCTAACTTATGAGTACAAGAATACGAGGGGGGGAAGATCTACGCATAACGTACGTGAACTAATAATGATCAAATGAATGATCGTGGACAGCTACTTACGTGAAACTTAACCCCACCGTGTCCTCGATTGGAGAAGGAGCTCACAAAAGAGATAATCACGATTACGTACTCAGTTGGCAAGTATTAATTAAGTTTACTTCAAGTTATCTAGAACCGGATGTTAAACAAAGCTTCCATGTTGCCACATAACCGCGGGCATAGCTTTCCGAAAGATTTAACCCTGCAGGGGTGCTCCAACTGGTCCATCACAAATTACCACAAGTTGCATAGAAATCCTCGATCACGAAACTCGCGATTTCTTCGGAATCCTTAGTGGAAAACTTCAACTCTGAGATTACCCAAAGTTTCACCAGAATCCCGATGCACAAGACATTTCGTAAAATGTAAAATTATTCCAGCAAGGCCGCCCGACGTGCCTATAGTCCCAATAGGAGTCGCGTATCTCGTTCTCAAGATACGGCCGGATGAGCTAGATTTCGGGTTGGCTAAACCCCGGGTGACCAGGGGGCGCCGGACATCGGTCAGGTTGGACCAACACTTATGAGGAGCACTGGCCCGGGTGTTGGTTAATTATCCGCGGGTGCCGGCAGGTCCCTATGCTTTTTATTAGGTTATTAGGTAAATGTAATACCAAAGTTGGGCCTTGCGAGACCAGTTTTAATCTAAGACAAATTATCAAGGGGGTCCCCATAACAACCCCGATCGTCTTAGGAGCGCTCAATTATGGAATATAACACCCGTAGCCAAAACTAAGGCGGCAAAGGTGGAACAAAACACCAGGCTAGAAAGCCGAGCCTTCCACCTTTTACAAGTTATATAGATGCATTAAATTAAATAGAATTTAATAGGGTGGTATAACAAGGTGTAAGTGCATCTAGTGCCCTTAGTGATTTGGGTGGTTTCATGACTTATAGATTAAGTATCTAATGTGTTCATGAGTGTACACATGATCTATAAGTCGCTGATGATTCTGAGTTATACGATGAATGTCGACCCCTAAAAATGTATATCTTCGGCTGAAGAAATTGGTCTGATGCTGAAGATTTGGATCATGAAGAAATTGCTATGAAATAGATATTCCTCATGAAGATATTGAAGATGAGGAATTCGGTGTGTCCTGAAGAAAATTTGTTTGAAGACTTTGAAGCTTGAAGATTTATTCTTTCTGTTTTATTTTCTTCACTCTTGAGTCATAGGAACACCGTACTGTTAAAGGGGGTCGAGGTAACACTTCGGAATGAATTTCCTCATGATGCTCAACCCAAGCCTAATACTACAAAAGCCTCAAGTGAGGAATATGAGAGACATGAGGACTCTCACAGTTGAGGGTCCCGACCGTTACCGCAATTTGCGCCACATCACTGATCTTATCCACACCAACGGTCATAATATTTAATGGCATTTATGTCATGGCATGTCGGGATGCTCCCAGGCTATAAATAGCCGCCCCCACAACCATTAGCTGGTTGGCTGCTCCGTGAAAAACTGACACTTGTCATTGAGAGGAACCCAAATTCCTCAGAGTCTTCGAGAGTAAATCATCAGTGAGGAAATACCCCAAACATCAAAACACAAACTAAAACCAAGTGATTGAGCATCACTGAAGGATTTGTTCCTGTGTGGAACTGAGGCCTTTTACCTTTGAGGACTGTGCATCCTCCAGACGGTTAGGCGTCATGGTCTAGAGCAATCCAGCAGTCAATTGTGGATCGCTAGGTGACCGAGTTTGTGAGGGTTTGGAAGTCTACCCTAAAGAATTACCACGAGTGCTGGGCGAGGACTCTCTGTCCTTAGCTCATGGAGAATACGGTAGGGATTGTGTATCCCGGGACTGTGTGTCTTTTGGTTTCAATACCAAGCCTCTCTAAACCAGACATACGACTGTCACAACAGTTGGAACTGGGTCATCAACCACTGTCTTCACTGTGATACGGGTTCTATTTCTTCAACTCTTTCAATTCCTCAATATTGTATCTTGAAGATTTTCATTGTATCTGTTTGAAGAATTTGCTGAAGACCTTCTCTGAATTTCCTCAACCTCAAATTCTTCACGCTAGTTAATCCTCACCTGCTTACTCTGTGCCTGCGTACTATGCAAACTGCTTTTCATATTCCTCATCGAGGAAACTACTGTAGTACTACTGTTGTTTCCGCTGCAAGTTATTCATTAGTGAGGAATTTCCTCAAAAGGAATTTCCTCAGCGATGAAATTCTGAAAATCTCCTATTCACCCCCCTCTAGTCGATATAACGCACTTTCAATTGGTATCAGAGCAAGGTACTCCCTTGTTCTGTGTGATTTTGGTTTAATCACCTGGAGTTTTAGTTATGTCGACTGCCGGAATGATCAAGGTTACTACAGGATGTCCTACTTTCGAAGGAAAGGACTTTCCCTTCTGGAAGACCAAGATGCGGATGCATCTACAAGCTATTGACAATGATCTCTCGTATATTGTGGAACATGGTGTTCCCCTCATCACTGCTACTGTCTATGCCGCTGATGTGAAGAAATTCGAGCAACTTGATTCTCAAGCAAAGAATATCATTTGCGACCATCTGAGCAAAGGTCAGTATGGCAGAGTGAGTGCTTTGGGCTCAGCAAAACTAATCTGGGAAAGGCTGTCCAAAGTCAATGAAGGAGTATCAACTCAGCGTGACTCTCGTGTTGATGTTCTTCGCAATTTCTTCAATCGCTTAAAGAGGCTTGACAATGAAAGCAGCCAAGATACCTTTGATCGCCTCACTGACATATCAAATGAACTGCAAGCAATGGGAGCTCGAGACATTACTGACCATGAAGTTGTGAAGAAACTGCTAAGATCTTTGGATTCATTATTTGATACACTGGTTCTAATGATTCAAGAAAGACCAGACTATAAGATGCTTGATCCTGCTAATCTTCTCGAAAGACTCAATACTCATGAATTCCAACAGGAAGAAAAGAGAGATCTATATGGACCAAGCTATTCTAGACCTCATGCAGTGAAGCCCAAAGCAATTTCCTCATCTGAAGAAGAAGACTCGGATTGCAGCATTGGTGATCCTGAAGAACTTGGACAGGATCTTGAATGCTCGTGAGGAAATTCCAGAATTTTACAAGACGTGGCCAATATGGTAAATCTTCAAGAAGAGATATGAGGAAATCAGAATCTTCATCTGACGACTACAAGAAAAGAACCTGCCACAAGTGCAAGAAATCAGGTCACTATATTGCTGATTTTCCTCGTTGGGTGAAGGAATCAAAGAAGAAGAACTACAAGGATGAAAGTTCCGATGACTCAAAGAAAAAGAAGAAATCTTCAAAATCCTCACTCTCAAAGTCCTCATCGCACAAGAAGACTAGTTTCAGAAAGGCTCGGGCACTTAGATGAAGAATGTGATGAAGAGGAGGGTTCTGAAGAAGACTCAGTATCTGGTGTGGCTAGTCTAGCACGGGCTACCACATACGTTAGCAAGTCAATCTTCAACCTTGAAGAAAACGACAAGGCCATCTACACTGATGACCATGCTGATGACTTCGGTCCAACCTATTGCTTCATGGCAAAAGGTTCAAAGGTACCGAATGACACTTCCTCCTCTGATTCAAGTGACTATGAACCTGATGATTATAAAAAAACCTAGTTACAGTAAACTTGCCAACATTGCAACTAAACAACAATCTCCCGTTGAAAAGCTTCAGAAACTGCTAGACAGAAGCGATGACCTGTTGAATCCTGAAATGAATCTTATCCAAATCCTCACTGAAGATATGAAAAGCCTTCACTGTAGATTTGATAATCTTCAACATCATCATGGCACACTCCTTGCTGATCATGAGAAACTTTCCTATGAATTCCTTAAAAGGAAACTTGATCTTGATAAGCTGAGGATGTCTCATGATGATCTTCGAATGAAAAATGATTCATTACTCGCTCAACAGTTTAGTGCCGCTCAGGTTGAATTCATTCCTCTATGTCTTAAATGCATCGAATGTGAAACTGCCAATTCTTCACCAGAATCATCAAATGCTTCTATTGCTACAAATTTTTCAACTGCTCATGTGGTATCAAATTCCTCACTTGAGGAAACCAGAAATGTTACTGATGAAAATGCACGACTGAAGGAATTGTATGTGACAGGCATCTACAAAAGTCTTAAAGGGAACCAAACCCTTTGCTATGTGCTCAAAAAGCAGATTTTGAGCACGAACCCAAGGAAAGAAGGAATTGGCTTTGAAAGGAAATTGAATGCCAATGGATCATACTAGAAACCTGAGCAGTACCCCAAAACCTCATGGGTTACTGCTAAAGGGCCTCATGTTGATCCATCCAATCTAACAGGCTTTCCATGTGAATTATCCTATTCCTTAGATGAGTCATTTGACTCCAACTATAAACTGTTCAAAAATCAATCTGGTGAAGTATTTGCTTCATATGTTAGAACTAACTGCAGGAATGGACCACCCCTGAGGAAAATCTGGGTCCCCAAAACTTGCCTTGAAGATCTTCAGGTGAATGTCCTCATGACACCACCTGTGAAGAATCTGAACCCCAGATCAAATCCTTAGGAGGACCAAAGACTTCAAGAAGATCAAAATCCTCAACTGGTCAAAACTATGCTCGTACTCGTGCTAATGCTTCTGATATGCAGGGAAATTACAAGGGATATGAATATGACCATTACTCTTCAAATCATTATGTTCATAAATCCTCAAAGAACTTCTCTTCCTATTCATTTGAGTACTCTAACCCCCCTACTGTAAAGAGAAGTGCATTAGCTTCAATGCCTCCTTTCTCATATGGTGCTTGCAGGATGATGAATTCTTTACCACCCCTTCAGATGTGGGTGGTGACGAAATTGAACTAATCACTTCTGCATGTCAGGTCTCCAGATGAAAATTATCATCTGAAGAATTTGCTGGAGACCTGAGTAAAATGCTTGATAGGACGCAAGCTAACATTGATGAAATGAAAACATTTCACACGTCCTCAAAATTACTGTTTATGATGAAATTCTTATCTTACGAAATTGATATCATATTCTTCAAGTCTGAAGCATATGAGATGGTAAGCTGTACTAATTCATCTACAAGATGACAAACCCAAGAGTACTGAGTGGGTTCTTGATAGTGGCTGCATACACCACATGACTGGTGACAAAAGCTTGGTGATGAATATGTCACTGACTCCATCACCACCGAAGCAAATCACTTATGCTGACAAAGGTAAAAGCAAGGTATTGGAACATGGCAAAGTGGCTATTTCCAAGGACACACACATGGACAAAGTGATGCTTGTTGAATCCCTTGGATTTAACCTCATGTCAGTCTCAATGCTTTGTGATCTTGATATGGTTGTTATCTTTGGAAAATATATAGATGTGTTATCATCATGGAATTTGACAGACCCAAAGTCTTAGAAGGTGTTAGAAGAGGGGATTTGTACATTGTTGATTTCTCTACAGGTCCTCAAGAAGCCATTTTCTTATTAGCAAAAGACCTCAGAAGGCTAGCTATGGCATCGAAGACTTGGTCATGCAGGCATGAGGAACTTGCACACGTTGGCGAAGAAGAAGCATGTCATTGGCATCGAATCAGTCAAATTCCTTAAGAACCACCTCTGCGGTGCTTGTGAGTCTAGAAAAATGACCATATCCAAACACGCCTCGAAGACTATCATGAATCGTCCATTTGAATTTCTTCACATGGATTTATTTGGACCTACTCATTATGCCACTCTAACAAATTCAACATCTCTATACGGCTTTGTTTTAATTGATGATTACTCTAGATATACTTGGGTGCATATCATTTTGTATAAAACTGAAGTGTAGGAAGTCTTCAAACGGTTTTCCTCAAGGGCCTCGACGAACTTCGGTGTCAAGATCAAACACATCAGGAGTGATAATGTAACATAATTCAAAAACACTGGTCTTGATGATTATCTTGATGGACTTGGTATTACTCACGAATTGTCTGCTCCTTATACTCCTGAGCAGAATGGCGTCGTCGAAAGAAAGAACAGGACTCTGGTTGAGATGGCATGAACCATGCTTGAAGAATATCAGACTCCTCATCACTTCTGGCTTGAAGCAATCAACACTGCTTGCCATATCATCAATAGGGTATATCTTCACAAACTCTTCAAGAAAACGTCATATGAACTCCTCACTGACAAGAAACCCAATGTAAGTTATTTCAAAGTCTTCGGTGCTAGGATTAGAGATCCTCACCATAGCTCATAGTTTGCACCTAAAGCACATGAGGGTTTTATGCTCGGTTATGGAAAAGACTCGCACACCTAGAGAGTCTTCAACAATTATCACAACAAGGTTGTTGAAACTGTAGATGTGCGGTTCGATGAAACTAATGGCTCGCAAAGAGAGCAATTGCCTCCTGAACTAGATAAATTGTCTCCTGAGGAAGCAATCAAGCTCAAAGCTACTAAAGACATTGTACCTACTGAGGAAATTGCTGAAGAAATCCCTCGCAACACTGATGAAAATCAAGAAGATGCTCCTGAGGAAATTGCTCCTGAAAAAATTCCTCAGCTCAGACGAAATCCTCAACCAGGTCATCCAAGGATTGCAAATTAAGTAGACCTTGACAAAATCCTCGATGACATCAACGCGCCAGGTCCTCTCACTCGCTCAAAAGCTTCAAACTTAGTTAACTTTTGTGGGCATTCTTCCTTTGTGTCAATCACAGAACCTTCAAAAGTTCCTCAGGCTTTCATGGAACCTGAGTGGATTCAAGCCATGTAAGATGGACTTCTTAAATTCAAGCTAAATAACGTGTGGGAGCTCGTCAAACGACCAGATCCTCGCAAGCACAATATCATCGGCACCAAGTGGATTTTCTGAACCAAGCAAGATGAGGATGGTCAAGTGGTGAGGAATAAGGCACGACTTGTAGCCCAAGGCTACACATAGGTTGAAGGAATTGATTTCAATAAAACTTTTGCACCTGTTGCTAGACTTGAAGCTATTCGAATACTACTTGCTTATGCTAATTATCATAACATTATCTTATATCAAATGGGTGTGAAAGTGCATTCCTCAATGGTAAGCTTGAGGACGAAGTATATGTTGCTCAGCCCCCAGGTTTTGAGGATCCAAAGAATCCAGACAAAGTCTTCAGACTCAAAAAGGCAGTCTATGGTCTCAAGCAAGCCCCTTGGGCATGGTATGATACATTGAAGGAATTCCTCATGAAGAAAGGCTTCAAACCTGGTTCACTCGATCCAACTCTTTTCACAAAATTCTATGGCAATGAACTATTTGTGTGCCAAATATATGTCGATGACATCATATTTGGATGTACTGACAAACGTTACAGTGATGAATTTCCTTACATGATGAGTGAAGAATATCAGATGTTTATGATGGGGGAGCTGAAATCTTCTTAGGTCTTCAAATTCGTCAACAACGCAATGGTATCTTCATATCACAGGAGAAATACCTCAAGGATGTTCTGAGGAAATTCAACATGCATGAATGCAAATGCGCCAACACTCCCATGCCTACCAACGGCCACCTCTGCACTGACGAAAATGGTAAAGAATTCGATCAGGAGGTATATCGCCCAATGGTTGGCTCTTTACTGTATTTTTTTGCACTTAGGCCAGATATAATGCTTAGTGTTTGCATGTTTGCACGTTTTCAAGCAAAACCGATGGAATCACACCATAAGGCTGTGAAGCATATTCTTCGATACTTAGGTCACACACCAACACTAGGATTATGGTACCCCAAGGGCTCAAATCTTCTTCTCGTGGGATATTCTGATTCTGACGATGTTGGTGACCGTGTGGATGGCAAGTCAACTTCTGGCACTTGTCATTTCCTCGGAAGCTCATTAGTGCATCTAGTTCCTTTAGTGATTTTGGTGGTTTGAAGACTTATATGTTAAGTATCTAATGTGTTCATGAGTGTACACATGATCTATAAGTCAATGAGGAGTTTGAGTTATACGATGAATATCGACCCCTAAAAATGTATATCTTCGGCCAAATAAATTGGTCTGATGCTGAAGATTTGGATCGCAAAGAAATTGCGATGAAATTGATATTCCTCATGAAGATATTGAAGATGAGGAATTCGGTGTCCTGAAGAAAATTAGTTCGAAGACTTTGAAGCGTGAAGACTTATTCTTTCTGTTTTATTTTCTTCACTCTTGAGTCATAGGAAGACCCTACTGTTAAAGGGGGTCAAGGTAACACGTTGGAATGAATTTCCTCATGATTCTCAACCCAAGCCTAATCCTACAAAAGCCTCAAGTGAGGAATATGAGAGACATGAGGACTCTCAAAGTTGAGGGTCCCGACCGTTACCGCAATTCGCGCCACATCACTGATCTTGTCCACACCAACGGTCATAATATTTAAGGGCATTTATGTCATGTCATGTCGGGATGCTCCCAGGCTATAAATAGCCGCCCCACAACCATTAGCAGGTTGGCTGCTCCACAAGAAACTGACACTTGTCATTGAGAGCAACCCAAATTGCTCAGAGTCTTTGAGAGTAAATCATTAGAGAGGAAATACCCCAAACACCAAACCATAAACACAAAACAAAATGATTGAGCATCACTGAAGAATTTGTTCGTGTGTGGAACTGAGACCTTTTACCTTTGAGGACTGTGCATCCTCCAGACGGTTAGGCGTCATGGTCTAGAGCAATCCAGTAGTCAATTGTTGATCGCCAGGTGACCGAGTTTGTGAGGGTTTGGATGTCTGTCCTGAAGACTTACCACGAGTGTTGGGCGAGGACTGTGTGTCCTTAGCTCAAGGAGAATACGCTAGGATATGTGTCTCCTGGGACTGTGTGTCCCGGGACTGTGTGTCTTTTGGTTTCAATAGCAAGCCGCTCCTAACCATACGTACAAGTGTCACAAAAGTTTGAACTGGGTCATCAACCACTGTCTTCAGTGTGATACGGGTTCTATTTCTTCAACTCTTTCAATTCCTCAATATTGTATGTTGAAGATTTTCATTGTCTCTGTTTGAATAATTTTCTGAAGACTTCCTCTGAATTTCCTCAACCTCAAATTCTTCACGCAAGTTAATACTCACCTGCTTACTCTGTGCCCGCGTACTGTGCAAACTGTTTTTCATATTCCTCATCGAGGAAACTGCTGTAGTACTACTTTGCACTCCTGATCCTTTGTTGTTTCTGCTGCAAGTTATTCATCAGTGAGGAATTTCCTCAAAAGGAATTTTCTCAGCGATGAAATTCTAAAAATCTCCTATTCACCCCCCTCTAGTCGATATAACGCACTTTCACAAGGAAACCTTGTTATCACATGGAAGCAACTGCACCTGCAACTAGCAATTCTAACACATGGTTAAGCAAGCGGTAACACAGTCAATCAGTGGTTTGCTATGTTGTAGAAGGTTGAAGGTTTCATGGCAATGTTGTGAGGCTAATATTTAACAGGTGGTAGGCAACGAGACATATCGAAAGAAACGATACAATCAGCATGGCATTGATAGTAATGGTATTTTAGAGAAATGATCATCTAGCCTGAGATCCCTCTTGGAAGAAGAACGACTCCGTGAAGCAGACGAGCCGACATAGTCGAACGGATCCTCACATTCCGACACGCTTGTGGAACGCCATCGAGACGAAGCAAACCGGAAACAAGCATCAACACACGATATTCAGCACACCATGCATGATATGATGCACACCCTAATATGATGCATGTCGAGTTTAAATTATGCAAGGCATGGCATGACAATTCACAAGAATCAAACACTACACGTAATGTGAAGCTCAATATGCAACGAGTTGCATATTGAAGAAAATCCGTGTTTAGTTATTTATTTCACTCTCGTTTATTTCCATGGCAATATTAAATGTTGTTAAACATGGCAAGGGCTGAATCACAAATTAAACTACCTATCTAGGCATTTTAAATGAGGCCGGAAATGACATATATCATCTCCGAAATGACCCGACACGTTCACTTTGTAATCTGACCAGATTTTTCCTAATAACATATTATATTAGTTTAACGACAAAACAAAGTGGTTCACATGATTCTACTCATCGTTCTAGTCCTCTTACATATATGGCCCATCTCGAACGGAGCTGCGGTTAAATAACTACGTGCTAAACCGTTTCTAACACGTCAACACGCAAACTGATGTAAACAACACACTAAATAGTTTTAAATATGTATGAGAGTTAGAAAATATTAATCTACGCAAAATTCTAGCCAATTTACATATATAACTCGTCGTGATCCGACGCACGGATTAAAACATACCTTCATTTGGAAAATATGTGTTTTTGTGAAAATACTAAAATCGCAAGACCTTAAAAAAACTAACGGGCGAAAACAACTATGCACAGTGTAGCTATATTACGCACAAGGTGGGGTTTAGAGGCTCGCGCTCACCTCGCGGCCTCGTGCCGGATCTGGTGGAGAAGAGAGAGGCCGGCTGGGGGTGCTGCTGGGCCTCGGCCTTGGATTCGCTGGAGGAGGCCGGCCCATGGGGTGAGCTGGCCTGGCCAACGCAGTGCATAGGGGCAAGGAGGACGACTCGTCTCCTTCCTGACACGAGCAATTCATGGTGCATCGGCTGTCGCCAGGGTCGCCGGCGGGAGGAGAGCTTCGGCGTGACGTTGGATGGACAGGAGGCCCAGAAGGGGGGATCGGGGCAGATCCAGTGCGGCTCGATCGGATCTTGCCGGCCGGAGGGCTGCAGGGGCGCGACGACTGCTGGGCACCATGGTCGCGAAGCGATGTGGGGACGAGGGGCAGTGACCTGCGTGGGGGAAAAAGGCGCGACACATCGGGAGGAGCTAGTGCTCAGGCGGGAGCTGGGCACTGCGGTGGACGGCGGCTCATGCGAGCTCCTGGCTGCTCCGGGCGGCGAGGCAGCCCAAGGCTCAGGAGGAGCCAGGGTTCTCCCACTCAAGATCGAAGGAAGCGGCACAGATGGGCCTGCCCGGGCCCGATCTGGGCTTGGCGGGCCCGACGGGTGGAGGGAGGAGCTGAGGGGTTGGATCAGTAGCGACTAGGGTTTGGGTTGGTACGGGAACCGAGGTAGGAGAGAGGGAGGAGCTAGATTAGGCAGGTGGGGTTGTTTATATAGGGAAAGGGGCTAGGGTTAGGGGATCTCGGCCTCATTCGAACCTTTCGATCGTAATCGGACGGCTCCGAACACGGGGTAGGGTTAGGATGGATTAGTGGTTGTGTAGAGGGGGTGTTGGCTAAGACGAGAGGGAAATTATGACCCGTGACACGCATTTAAAAACATTGAAAAACATCCGATAATAACCGATGACGGTGCCGCTACGGTCGACCGTTCGGGTATCAAACGGACTCCGATTGCGAGGAAAATTGGCAGGCGGCCTGCCTACATTAAATTAAGACCGTACACCAAGTTTCAACCCAATCCGAGAGTATTTTATAAACACTTTCAAAAACAATATTTTCAATTATGTCGCGGGCGCGTGCGTGTGTGGTTGGTCTCAAAACGGTCAACAACAAAAACAGAGAGAACTGACAACTAATAACGGATGCAAGTTTTGAAAATTGGCGGCAACGGAGTGCCGATTCAATGGGGATGATGCGAATGATGTGATGATGAATGTGGCAGGCAAACTAGCAACACGGTGATAACGGAATATAAGGGGAATCTTTTGGAGCGTCGGTCTCGGGGTATCACGACTCTCCTACACTAACAAGAGATCTCGCCCCGAGATCTAAGAACGAAAAGGGGAAGAGGAAGAGACAGAGCAAATGTTAAATCTTAGTTGCTTCTTGAAAAACAAGTGAAACTAATGAACCCTGAAGGATGGCAGAGATGAAGAATGACATGAGGAACAATCAAGAACTCAGACAAAATTTCGGTAGCACTCCGATAGGTAAAGAGGACAAAAATTTGATACGATGGAAAGATCATGAAAAGATTCACAACAAACCAACTAAACTAAATAAGCAAGGAGAGAACATGATCTTGATAGAAAAAGATGATAGATTCAAGAGAGCAACATCACCACAACTCCGGAATAAGAGAATATAAACTAGATCATCGAGAAGACAGAATGAAGAAGAAATGAAAACTACTATCACAATTGAACTTGAAGAGAATCCTACAAAGGAGGATTGGATGGAGTTGTTGGAAAATCAACAATGAAAAGAACAAGCTTGTAGTGGACTTATGAGAACTCATCTCAATTAATGAGGTGACAAGCAGCCACTAACAGAAACAATGATTGATTGGGAGAACAAGATATGCACAACTTATTTCACCAAGAGGAAACATTGAAAACTTGGGTTAATGACAAGCAGCATGATTGAAACAATCCATAGGAAAAGCTTTAGGTGAAGTCTAAACCAAGATAGCTCAATGAAGAAATCATGGGTTGAAAATATCTCATGATCATAGAATCGGTGGGTCTACATATTTAATTCTTGAAACAACTCTCTTCGAGACTCCTCCACTAACAAGGATGGTATAATACCACCACAAAGGATAAAGGAGGAACAATTGCACTTTGAAATGCAAGACAAAGAATACTTTAGGTACTCCAACAAGAATCTTGAAGAACACTTGAGAATGAATGAAACCTTGATGAACCACCATGAAGGACCTCCGGAATAGAAGGATGGTAGAAAAGAATTGAAGCATGAAAAAAATAAGATTGAGGCCTTGCAAATATTTAGATGAATTTTCACGAAGAGATGCTAAGAAAACTTGGAACTCCGGAGAATAAAAGATGAGCACTTGGAGAAAAGAATTGATATCATGAGCCACTCCGGAAGAAGAATTGCAATCATTTGATGAAACAAGAATAAGAATTATGTTATTCTTATCCTTCATCAAGTTAAATTGATGACAATCCACAGATTTAGCATACCACTTATTCTTCTTGAAAAGGTTGAGGAGAGATATGAGCACAAACTTGAAGAAGTTTTGAAAGAAACACCGGTAAGAATTTGAAACGAAAGGGATACCAACAATGAATGGAGATACATGAGAATGCAAAGATCATGATCCACCTGAGAGAAAAACTTGAACAAGGCACCAGAATAATTGAGAGACGAACGAAGAGAAAACAATTGAGAAGAATTTGAGGATGAAAGTTGAAAGCCGAGAACGAACAAATCTTCTGAAATGCTTGCCTTCAGAGGATCGAGAATGAAAACCAATCTGAAATGCACCAGATAGCAAGAAAGGGATTAATCATGATTGGAAACAATTCAAGATGATAACACAAAGCTGAAATGATAAATCTTCAAGAGAATAGACCAAGATTTAAGAGAAACACTCCTTCGGTCTTCCAAGCTAAGAATGATGAGAAGGGACAGAACCAGAATTACTGGGACACTCCGGAAATAATGCTTATGAAAAGTTGAGCTAATGATGAAAATAATTTGAAGCGAACTTGGAGAATGAACATGACTGATAATTCTTGGCCTTGGCCAGCCACTCCTGTTGAAACAATTTGGGGGAGAGGTTAGATCTCCAAAAAGAAAATCGGAACTATGGGACAGAAATAGTACTCAGACATACCTCGACTAGAGGTGTCTTCTCGTCCAGACCTCTGTCTTCGTCCTCGGCTGGCCACACTTATTGGGCCTTGAATAAAGCCTGCAATACGTCCATGTGGGTCGTGCGGAAGAACTTGTTTATGACTTTGGGGTCATCAAGCTTGTAAACCCACATCGGATTTACCTGATGCTCGCACGGTAATGTGCATTGATGAAGAGCAACTTGGATAACATCAGTTAGTTGGATGTATGCCTCCACCATCTATTTGAGGCATTTTTGCATCATCTTCACATCCCTAGAATACCCCCAGCCTATGCCTTTCTTGACCCACGAGGTTAGCCTCACTGGAGGCCCGGACTTGAAATCGACGGGGGCTGCCCAGTTCGGCTCTCGTGGCTCGGTGATGTAGAACCACTCCTTGTGTCAGCCCTTGATAGTGTCTATCAAGGTGCCCTCTATCCATACAACTTTGCAAAGCTTGCTTATCACCACCCCTCCGCAATCGGTGTTCTAACTGCTCACCGATTTTGGCTTGACGTTGAACGTCTTGAGCTAGAGCCTGAAATGCGGATGAACCTGGAAGAAAGCTTGAATACGATGATGAAGGACGTAATGTGCATGATGGAATTGGGAGGGAGGTCATGGAAATCCAATCCATAGTAGAACATGAGGCCCCTCACAAAAGGATGGAGGGGAAAGCCTAGGCCCCAGAGGAAATGCGGAATGAACACTACTCGCTCACTCGGCCTTGGTGTCGGGATCACCTGGCCTGCCTCCACCGCCCGATAGACAATGTCGGAGGAAAGGTACCCGGAACACTTTAGCTCCCGGATGTTAGCGTCGGAGACGGTTGACACCTCCCACTTACCCTGAGAGCCGTCCATGGTGCTAGTTCGAAGACGGAGACGAGAAAGGAGAGCGTAAAGGGGATTAGATATGAGCGCTCGAGCTTGGAGGGGGCGAGAGAGAAGCTGAGGATGGAGGTGGTAAAGATATTTGGATCTTTGTTCCTTTTACAAGGGACTGTAATAACAAGGGTCCCTGTTACTGCACCTGTTGCACCGCCACCACCCCCCCCCCTCGAAAAATTATCGAGCCATTGTGCACGTAGGTAAGCCTATGCAGTTATTCCTATCCTAGTAAATGCGGAAGCACGATCTACTCGAGAGAATGTAACCCTTGAAACATGGCCCCAAGCCGCGGTTCGAGACGACCTTTCGTCAGGAAAGCCTACCAATTGAGAGACTATTCACACACGGGCTTTTAAATGCCTTTGCTAAAAAGATGCCGATTTTAAAAGATATGCAGGTTACTTAAGCGATCAAATCAGAGTCAGCCGAGCATGAGTGGAACTCACCTTGCAAGCTGGTTACTATCGATATGTGGTGCAGCCGAAGACTGAGCACATCGGCATTGAAGTCTAGTTTGGGGGCTACGGGGGAGTCAGGTATTTTGGGGTCCTTGCGTGGTCGGTTAGTCAATGTCAGGTGGGCCCATTGGGCCGCACTATAGAAGCCGGGCCTCACGATGACCTCTACTCTTGAAGGAATATCCCGAAGATTGGTGTGTACTTCAAGCTTAGAAAGACTAGGTCAGGTCATCTAATCCCGATTATAGTCGGTAACTTGGAAACCCTAGGGTCCCTCATGTCTATATAAACCAGAGACCCCTATCCATGTAGAGGAGGCTGAATCATCGAGGGTTTAGCATATACGAACTCGAGGTAGATCTACTCTGTAATCATCTTCATCAATACAATCAAGCAGGACGTAGGGTATTACCTTCATAGGAGGGCCCGAACCTGGGTAAACCATTGTCTCCCCCTTCTTCCTACAACCCATCGATCCAAGGTCCACAGTTTGGTACCCCCTGCCCGAGATCTGCTGGTTTTGACACCAACAGGGGGGAGGACGAACAAAGTGCAGCCCCATGCAGGATTAGGAATACAACTTAGAGGGAAGAGTCATTTCCCCCAGATGTCCTTCCCCGATTTTGTGAATGGTTGGCAAGACTCCTGGTTTTATTGCAAGGACATCCGAGTCGGTGAAGATCAGTCGGGTCTTCCACCTTACTCGGCTGAGCGAGTCCAGT
Source organism: Hordeum vulgare subsp. vulgare (assembly GCF_904849725.1). Lineage (NCBI taxonomy): Eukaryota > Viridiplantae > Streptophyta > Magnoliopsida > Poales > Poaceae > Hordeum > Hordeum vulgare. The sequence continues at coordinate 482,787,607 of NC_058519.1, forward strand.
CGGCTCCTTCTTTAACTGTGTTGAAAGAGGAGAAGGTGGATGTATACATTCTGGTTATCACGATGGTTGTGCTGCTACGGAAGGGTGTCAATGTTGGGGAACATTGCATGGGAAACAAAAAAATTCCTACGCGCACATAAGATATATCCATGGTGATGACCATCTACGAGAGGACAAATCGGATCCACATACCCTTGTAGATCGCTAAGCGGGCAGCGTTAAGAAAGAGGTTGATGTAGTCGAACGTCTTCGTGTTCCAAAGGAAAAGCCGCCCCACGGTCCAATCATGATCTAGTGTCGAACAGACGGCAGCTCCGCGTTCAGCACACATGCAGCTCGATGACAATCTCCGCCTTCCTGATCCAGCAAGAGAGACAAAGAGGTAGCTGAATTCTCCAATACCACGACAGCGTGACGGTGATGATGATGCAGCTAATCCGGTAGGGCTTTGTCGTGCAGTACCGGAATAACCTACGGGGTGTCACGCAGTAATGGAGGGAGAGGGGATGCGTCGTGGCTTGAGGTGCGGCTAGCCTCTCTACCCTCCACTGTATATAGGAGGGAGGGAGGGGTGGCGCCCTAGGGAAAATCCCTAGGGTTCGGCCGGCACACACAAGGAGGGAGGAGTCCTCCTCCTAGTGGGTTTGCCCCACCTCCTATCTCTTTGGCACATCAGCCGAATAGACCTATTGGGCTCATCGGCAAGCCCACTAGGGTCTGGTGTGCCACATTTTGGCCTATTTGGTCCCCCTCCGGGTGGGTGACCCCTCCCGGTGGAACCCCGGAACCCATTCGCCACTCCCGATACTTTACAGGTAATGCCCGAAATATTTTCGGAAGCCAAATACACCTTTCCTATATATCAATCTTTGTCTCTGGACCATTCCGGAACTCCTCGTGATGTATGGGGTATCATCCGGCACTCCGAACAACATTCGGTCACCAACATATATAATTCAACCATACTGAAACGTCACCGAACCTTAAGTGTGCAGACCCTGCGGGTTTGAGAACTATGTAGACATGACCGAGACACTCTCTGGTCAATAACCAATAGCAGGACCTGGATGTCCATATTTGATCCAACATATTCTACGTAGATCTTAATCGGTTGAACCTCTATGTCAAGGATTCAGTTAATCTCGTACAACATTCACTTTGTCCTTTCAATTTGTTACTTGCCCGACATTTGATCGCCGATATCTCTATACCTATTTGAATCTCGTTACCGGTAAGTCTCTTTACTCGTTCCGTAATACAAGATCCTGTGGCTAACTATTTAGTCACATTGCTTGCAAGGTTTGTTGTGATGTTGTATTTCCGAGTGGGCCCTGAGATACCTTCTCCTTCATACGGAGTGACAAATCCCAGTCTTGATCCATGCTAACTCAACAGACTCCTTCGGATATACCTATAGAGCACCATTATAGTCACCCAGTTACGTTGCAACATTTCATACATGGAAGGTATTCTTCCAGTATCAGTGAGTTACATGATCTCATGGTCACAAGAACATATACTTGACATGCAGAAAAACTTTAGCAATAAAAATGACACGACCACATGCTACGATCACAGTTTGGGTCTTGTTGATACGTCTCGAACGTATCTATAATTTTTTTATTGTTCCATGCTATTATATTATCTGTTTTGGATGTTTTATATGCATTTATATGTTGTTTTGCATTATTTTTGGGGCTAACCTATTAATCCGGAGCCTAGTGCTAGTTCCTGTTTTTTCCACGTTTTTGTGTATTGGAGATAAGGAATATTAAACGGAGCCAAACGGAACAAAATCTCCGGAAAGATTTTCTTGGACCAGAAGACACCAAGCAGACTTGGAGTAGGGGGCAGGGCATCTGTCGGGAGTCCATAAGCCTACAGGGCGCACCCTCGGGGTGGCCGTGCCCCTGGCTTGTGGGCCCCCTGCAGGTATCCTAACCCTAATCTGTGGCCTATAAATTCCCAAATATTCCCGTATTGCCAAAAAGAGCCACGAAAATATATTTACGCCGCCGGGAGCCTCTGTTCCCGTGAGATCCAATTTGGGAGCCTTTTCCGGTAATCTGCTGGAGAGGGAATTGATCACGGAGGGCATCTACATCAACTCCATTGCCCCTCCGATGATGTGTGAGTAGTTCATCACAGGCCTATGGGTCCATAGCTAGTAGCTAGGTGGCTTCTTCTCTCTCTCTCTGATCTTCAATACCATGTTCTTCATGATCTTCATGCTAATCTATCCGATGTAATACTCTTTTGCGGTGTGTTTGTCGAGATCCGGTAAATTGTGAGTTTATGTTCAGATTATCTATGAGTATTACTTGAGTCTCTTCTGAATTCTTGTATGCATGATTTCATATCTTTGCAAGTCTCTTCGAATAGTTGGTTTGGTTTATCCAACTACATTGGTAATTCTTGCAATGGGAGAAATGCTTAGGTTTGGGTTCAATCTTGCGGTGTCCTCACCCAGTGACATAGTAGGGGTAGCGAGGCACGTAATGTATTATTGCCATCGAGGATAAAAAGATGAGGTTTTCATCATATTGCTTGAGTTTATCCCTCTACATCATGTCATCTTACTTATTGCATCACTTCGTTCTTCATGAACTTAATACTCTAGATGCAGGCATGAGTCAGTCGATGTGTGTGTTGGGGTAACGTAGCATAAATTCTAAATTTTCCCACGCCATATTCAGATCTTCCTATGGAGAGACCAAGAATGAGAGAGGGGAGAGTGCATCTTCATACCTTTGAAGATCGCTAATTGGAAGCGTTGCTAGAACGTGGTTGATGGAGTCGTACTCGCGGCGATTCAGATCACGGTGTGATTCCGATCTAGTGTCGAATCATGGCACCTCCGCGTTCAAACCCAAGTGCAGCCCGGTGACGTCTCCTGCACCTTGATCCAGCAAGGAGGAGGGAGAGGTTGGGGAAGATCTCCGGCAGCACGACGGCGTGGTGTCTATGGAGAGACGAGGTCTCTCGGCGGGGCTTTGCCAAGCACCGTGGGATAGGAGGAAGAAAAGAGATAGGCCCACCAGACTTAGGGCTTCCCCCCTTTCCCTCTCTAGGCGCCTTGGGCTGGGTGTGGGGGGGCGCACCAACCCACCCAGGGGCTGGTTCCCTCTCACACTTGGCCCATGTGGCCCCTCCCGGTGTGCCTCCGGAACCCTTCCGGTGGTCCCGACACTTTGCCGGTGGTGCCCGAAACATTTCTGGCGTCCAAACCCATCCATCCTATATATCAATCTTTACCTCCAGACCGTTCCAGAGCTCCTCGTGACGTCCGGGATCTCATCCGGGACTCGAACAACCTTCGGTAACCTCGTATAGAAATTCCCTATAACCCTAGCGTCATCGAACCTTAAGTGTGTAGACTCTACGGGTTCGGGAATCATGCAGACATGACCGAGACACTCTCCGGCCAATAACCATCAGCGTTATCTGGATAACCATGGTGGCTCCCAGATGTTCCACGATGATCTCATCGGATGAACCACGATGTCAAGGATTCACTCAATCCCGTATACAATTCCCTTTGTCTGTCGGTATTGAAGTTGCCCGAGATTCGATCGTCGGTATACCCATACCTTTTTCAACCTCGTTACTCGTTCCGTAGCACGTCATCTTGTGACTAACTCCTTAGTCACATTGAGCTCATGATGATGTTCTACGGAGTGGGCCCAGAGATACCTCTCCGTCACACGGAGTGACAAATCCCGATCTCGATTCATACCAACCCAACAGACACTTTCGGAGATACCCGTAGTGCACCTTTATAGTCACCCAGTTACGTTGTGACGTTTGATACACCCAAAGCACTCCTACGGTGTCTGGGAATTGCACAATCTCACGGTCGTAGGAAAAGACACTTGACATTAGAAAAGCTTTAGCATACGAACAATATGATCTAGTGCTATGCTTAGGAATGGGTCTTGTCCATCACATCATTCTCCCAATGATCTGATCCTGTTATCAATGACATCCAATGTCCATGATCTGGGAACCATGATCATTTATGGATCAACGAGCTAGCCAACTAGAGGCTTGCTAGGGACACATTGTGAGCTATTTATTCACACATGTATTAATGTTTCCTGTTAATACAATTATAGCATGAACAATAGAAGATTATCATGAACAAGGAAATATGATAATACCCATTTTATTATTGCCTCTAGGGCATATTTCCAACAGTCTCCCACTTGCACTAGAGTCAATAATCTAGTTACATTGTGATGTATCGAACACCCATAGCATTGTGGTGTTGATCATGTTTTGTTCGAGGAAGAGGTTTAGTCAATGGATCTGCAATATTCAGATCTGTGTGCACTATACAAATATCTATTACTCCACTCTGGACATGGTCCTGGATGGAGTTGTAGCGGCATTTGATATGCTTGGTCTTTCGGTGAAACCTGGGCTCCTTGGATATGGCAATAGCCGAGTGTTATCACAGAAGAGTGTCATCGGATCCGACACACTTGGAACCACTCCAAGGTCGGTGATGAGCTCCTTCATCCAAATCCCCTCATGAGCCGCTTCTGAAGCAGCTATGTACTTCGCTTCACATGTAAATGCTCCCACGACTTCTTGCTTGCTGCCGCACCAGCTCATTGCCCCGCCATTCAAAACATATACGTATCTGGTCTGTGACCTAGAGTCATCCGGATTTGTGTCGAAGCTAGCATCACGTAACCCTTTACGACGAGCTCTTCATCACCTCCATAAACGAGAAACATCTCCTTAGTCCTCTTCAGGTACTTAAGGATATTCTTGACCGTTGTCCAGTAGTACATACCGGGATCACTTTGGTACCTCCCTACCAAACTTATGGCAAGGTTTATATCAGGTCTGCTACATAGCATGGCATACATTAGAGAGCCTACGACGGAAGCATAGGGGACAATACTCATCTTCTCTCTATCTGCTGCCGTGGTCGGCGACTGAGTTTTACTCAATCTTATACCTTGCAAAACTGGCAAGAACCCCTTCTTGGAGTTTTCCATATTGAACTTCTACAATATCTTGTCAAGGTATGTACTTTGCGAAAGACCTATGAGGCGTCGCGATCTATCTCTATAGATCTTGATGCCTAATATGTATGGAGGTTCTCCAAGGTCCTTCATTGAAAAACTCTTGTTCATAAGGCCTTTAAACTCGCCAATAACTCTATATCATTCCCCATCAATAATATGTCATCCACATATAATATGAGGAAAGCTACAGAGCTCCCACTCACTTTCTTGTACAGACAGGATTCTCCATAAACCTGTATGAACCCAAACGCTTTAATCACCTCATTAAAGCAAATATTCCAACTCCGAGATGCTTGCACCAGCCCATAGATGGAGCGCTCGAGCTTGCATACCTTGTTAGCACTCTTAGGGTCGACAAAACCTTCTGGTTGTATCATATACAACTCTTCCTTAAGATACTCGTTAAGGAACGCTGTTTCGACGTCCATTTGTCAAATTTCATAATCATAAAAGGCGGCAATTGCTAGCATGATTCAGACTGACTTCAGCTTCGCTACGGGAGAGAAAGTCTCATCGTAGTCAACTCCTTGAATTTGTCGAAAACCCTTTGCGACAAGTCGAGCTTTGTAAACGGTCACATTACCGTTTGCATCAGTCTTATTCTTCAAGATCCATTTATTTTCTATGGCTTGACGATCATCGGGCAAGTCCACCAAAGCCCATACTTTGTTCTCATACATCGATCCTATCTTGGATTTCATAGCCTCAAACCATTTGTTGGAATCTGGGCCCGCCATTGCTGCTTCATAGTTCGAAGGTTCACCGTTGTCTAACAACATAATTTCCATCACATGGTTGTCGAACCACTCTGGTGCGGAGAGTACCCTTGTGGACCTTCGCGGTTTGGTAGCAACTTGATCCGAAGCTTCATGATCATCATCATTAACTTCCTCTTCAGTTGGCGTAGGCGCCACAGGAACAATTTCCCGCGCTGCGCTACTCTCCGGTTCGAGAGGGAGTGTAATTACCTCATCAAGTTCTACTTTCCTCCCACTTACTTCTTTTGAGAGAAACTCTTTCTCTAGAAAGGATCCATTCTTGGGAACAAAGGTTTTACCTTCGGATCTAAGATAGAAGGTATACCCAATAGTTTCCTTAGGGTATCCTATGAATACGCATTTCTCCGCTTTGGGTTCGAGCTTTTCTAGTTGAAGTTTCTTCACATAAGCATCGCAGCCCCAAACTTTTAGAAACGACAGCTTAGGTTTCTTGCCAAACCATAGTTCAAATGGTGTCGTCTCAACAGATTTAGACGGTGCCCTATTTAAAGTGAATGCTGTAGTTTATAATGCGTATCCCCAAAACGAAAGCGGTAAGTCGGTAAGAGACATCATAGAACGTACCATATCTAATAAAGTGCGATTACAATGTTCACACACTCCGTTACGTTGCGGTGTGCCAGGCGGCGTCAGTTGTGAAACAATTCCACACTTCCTTAGGTGTGTGCCAAACTCGTGACTCAAATATTCTCCTCCACGATCAGATCATAGACACTTAATTTTTTTGTCAGGTTGATTCTCAACCTCACTCTGAAATTCCTTGAACTTTTCAAATGTCTCAGATTTTTCTTCATTAAGTAGATATACCCATACCTACTCAAATCATCGGTGAGAGTGAGAACATAACGGTAGCCACCGCGAGCTTCAACGTTCATTGGACCACATACATCAGTATGTATTATTTCCAATAAGTCTGTCGCTCTCTCCATTATTCCTGAGAATGGAGTCTTAGTCATCTTGCCCATGAGGCATGGCTCGCATGTGTCAAATGATTCAAAGTCAAGAGACTCTAATAGTCCATTAGTATGGAGCTTCTTCATGCGCTTAACACCGATATGACCAAGGCGGCAGTGCCACAAGTATGTGGGACTATCATTATCAGCTTTACATCTTTTGGTACTCAAACTATGAATATTTGTAACGTCACGATCAAGATTCACCAAGAATAAACCATTCAGCAGAGGAGCATGACCATAACATATATCACTCATATAAATAGAACAACCATTATTCTCTGACTTAAATGAGTAGTCGTCTGATCACCATTGGCACCAACGTGACACCATGATCTCCATCATCATGGTCTCCATCATCGTGTCTCCGTGGAGCCGTCACGCCAACTACTACTACCACTACTACTATAGCTAACCGTTAGCAATGAAGTAAAAGTAGTAAACACATGGCGTTGCATCTCATACAATAAATTAAGACAACTCCTATGGCTCCTATCGGTTGTCATACTCATCAACATGCAAGTCGTGAATCCTATTACAATAACATGATCATCTCATACATCACACATGCAACATCACAACTTTGTCCATATCACATCACATGTCAAACTATGCAAAAACAAGTTAGACATCCTCTAGTTGTTGTTGCAAGTTTTACGTGGCTGATTTGGGTTTCTAGCAAGAACGCCTTCTTAACTACGTGACAGCCACAACGATGATATGCCGAAGCTGTTTACCCTTCATAAGGACCCTTTTCATCAAATCCAATCCGACTAGAGTGGGAGAGATAGACACCCGCTAGCCACCTCTTATGCACGGTGTGCATGTCGGCAGGTGGAACCTGTCTCACGTAAGCGTACGTGTAATGTCGGTCCGGGCCGCTTCATCCCACAATACCGCCGGAAAAGAATAAGACTAGTAGCGGCAAGCAATTGACAAATCAGTGCCCACAACCTTTTGTGTTCTACTCGTGCATAGAATCTATGCATAGAAAACCTGGCTCGGATGCCACTGTTCGGGTAACGTAGCATAAATTCAAAATTTTCGTACGCCATATTCAGATCTTCCTATGGAGAGACTGGAGAGACCAGCAACGAGAGAGGGGAGAGTGCATCTTCATACCTTTGAAGATCGCTAAGCGGAAGCGTTGCTAGAACACTGTTGATGGAGTCGTACTCACAGCGATTCAGATCGCGGTGTGATTCCGATCTTGTGTCGAATCACGGCACCTCCGCGTTCAACACACGTGCAACCCGATGACGTCTCCTGCACCTTGATCCAGCAAGGAGGACGGAGAGGTTGGGGAAGATCTCTGGAAGCATGACGGCGTGGTGTCTATGGAGAGAGGTCTCCCGGCAGGGCTTCGCCAAGCACCGTGGGAGAGGAGGAAGAAGAGAGACAGGGCTGCGCCGAGAGAGATTCAAAACCGTTTTCTCAAAGGCCAAAAACCCCCCGCTATATATAGGGGGAAGGGAGGGTGGCGCCCCTTTAGGGTTTCCCACCCTAAAGGGGGCGGCAGCCCTAGATGGGAGAGGGGGGTGGCGACCACGAGGGGGAGAGGGGGGTGGCGCACCCCTCGTGGGCCTTAGGCCCACCACACTTAGGGTTTCCCTCCTTTCCCTCTCTAGGTGCCTTGGGCTTGGTGTGGGGGGCGCACCAGCCCACCCAGGGGCTGGTTCCCTCTCACACTTGGCCCATGTAGCCTCCTGGGGCTGGTGGCCCCTCCCGGTGTGCCTCTGGAACCCTTCGGTGGTCCCGGCACTTTGCTAGTGGTGCCCGAAACATTTTCGGCGTCCAAACCCATCCATCCTATATATCAATCTTTACCTCCGGACCATTCTGGAGCTCCTCGTGACGTCCGGGATCTCATCCAGGACTCCGAACAACCTTCGGTAACCTCGTATAGCAATTCCCTATAACCCTAGCGTCATCGAACCTTAAATGTGTACACCCTACGGGTTCGGGAATCATGCAGACATGACCGAGACACTCTCCGGCCAATAACCATCAGCGGGATCTAAATACCCATGGTGGCTCCCACATGTTCCAGGATGATCTCATCGGATGAACAACGATGTCAAGGATTCAATCAATCCCGTATACAATTCCTTTTGTCTATGGTATTGAACTTGCCCGAGATTCGATCGTCGGTATACCCATATCTTTTTAAATCGCGTTACCGGTAAGTCACTTTACTCGTTCCGTAGCACATCATCCTATGACTAACTCCTTAGTCACATTGAGCTCATGATGATGTTCTACCATGTCGTCCCAGAGATACCTCTCCATCACACGGAGTGACAAATCCCGATCTCGATTCGTACCAACCCAACAAACACTTCCGGAGATACCCGTAGTGCACATTTATAGTGACCCAGTTACGTTGTGACGTTTGATACACCCAAAGCACTCCTACGGTGTCCGGGAATTGCACAATCTCACGGTAGAAGGAAAAGACACTTGACATTAGAAAAGCTTTAGCATACGAACAATACGATCTAGTGTTATGCTCAGGAATGGGCCTTGTCCATCACATCATTCTCCAAATGATGTGATCCCGTTATCAATGACATCCAATGTCCATGATCAGGAAACCATGATCATCTATTGATCAACGACCTAGCCAACTAGAGGCTTGCTAGGGACACATTGTGATATATTTATTCACACATGTATTACTATTTCCTGTTAATACAATTATAGCATGAACAATAGACGACTATCATGAGCAAGGAAATATGATAGTCACCATTTTATTATTGCCTCTAGGGAATATTTCCAACGATGTGGAGTAATAGTAGTAGATGCAAAATCATTTTGGTCTACTTGACACGGACGTGATGCCTATATGCATAATCATTGCCTTAGATATCTTCATAGTTATTCTCTTTTCTATCAATTGCTCGACAGTATTTTGTTCACCCACCATATTATTTCGCTTTATGAGAGAAGCCACTAGTAAAATCTATGGCCCCTGATTCTATTTTCCATATTATATTTTCAGATCTATAAACAAAAAATACCAAAAATACTTTGCTGCAATTTATTTACTTTTGTTTCCGCAATCCTTTATATCTATCTCTATGAGATCTCATCCTTGCAAATAACGCTGAAGGGACTAACAACCCCTTTATAGCGTTGGGTGTAAGTGGTTGATTGTTTCTGTAGGTACTACTATTGGGGCCTTATTTATTGCTCCTACTGGATTGATACGTTGGTTGTGAACAAACTAAGGGAAATACTTATCTACTTCGTTGCATCACCATTTCCTCTTCAGGGCAAAACCAACGCAAGCTCAAGAGGTAGCACTTGTCCATCACATCATTCTCCTAATGATGTGATTCCGTTATCAAGTGACAACCCTTGTATATGGCTAGGAAACCTTAATCATCTTTGATCAACGAGCTACTCAACTAGATGCTTACTTGGGATAGTGTGTTGTCTATGTATCCACACATGTATCTGAGTTTCCATTCAATATATTCTAGCATGGATACTAAACTATTATCTTGAACAAGGAAATATAATAATAACTATTTTATTATTGCCTCTAGGGCATATTTCCAACAGTCTCCCAGTTGCACTAGATTCAATAATATAGCTCACATCATTATGTGATTTACAAGGTAACAAAACGAACACCCATACACTTCTGGTGTTGATCATGTTTTACTCGTGGAAGAGGCTTAGTCAACGGGTCTGCAACATTCAGATCTGTGTGAACTTTGCAAATACTTATGTCCTCCTACTTGATCTAATCACGGATGGAATTCAATCGTCGCTTTATGTGTCTGGTCCTCTTGTGAAACCTTGGTTCCTTGGCTAGAGCAATGGCACCATTGTTGTCATAGAACAAAGTCATTCGATCGAGTGCACTCGCCACAACTCCAAGACCTGTCATGAAGTGCTTCATCGAGACTGTTGGAAATATGCCCTGGAGGCAATAATAAAATGGTTATTATTATATTTCCTAGTTCATGATAATTGTCTATTGTTCATGCTATAATTGTATTAACCGGAAACTGTAATACATGTGTGAATATATAGATCACAATGTGTCCCTAGTGAGCCTCTAGTTGGCTAGCTCGTTGATCAATAGATGATCATGGTTTCCTGATCATGGACATTGGATGTCATTGATAATGGGATCACATCATTGGGGAATGATGTGATGGACAAGACTCAATCCTAAGCATAGCACTAGATCGTGTTGTTCGTCTGCTAAAGATTTTCTAAATGTCAGGTATCATTTCCTTAAACCATGAGATTGTGCAACTCCCGGATACCATATGAGTGCTTTGGGTGTACCAAACTTCACAATGTAACTGGGTGATTATAAAGGTGCACTACGGGTATCTCCGAAAGTGTTTGTTGGGTTGTACGAATCGAGACTGGGATTTGTCACTCCGTGTGACGGAGAGGTATCTCTGGGCCCACTTGGTAATTCATCATCATATTGAGCTGAGTGTCACTAAGGGGTTCGCCACGGGATGATGTGTTATGGAATGAGTAAAGAGACTTTCCCGTAACGAGATTGAACAAGGTATAGGAATACCGACGATCGAATCTTAGGCAAGTATCATACTGGTAGACAAAGGGAATTGCATACGAGATTGATTGAATCCTTGACATCGTGGTTCATCCGATGAGATCATCGTGGAGCATGTGGGAACCAACATGGATATCTAGACTGCGTTGTTGGTTATTGGCCGGAGAGATGTCTCGGTCATGTGTGCATGTCTCCCGAACCCGTATGGTCTATACACTTAAGGTTCGATGACGCTAGAGTTGTAAAGGGAATAGTATGTGGTTGTCGAAGGTTGTTTGGGGTCCCGGATGAGACCTCAAACATCACGAAAAGATCCGGAATGGTCCGGAGGTAAAGATTGATATATAGGAAGTCCTATTTTGGTGACCGGAAAAGTTTCGGGCTCATCGGTAGTGTACCGGGAGTACGAGGAGGGTGTCGGAGGACCCCGGGAGGGGTGTGACGACCAAAGGAGCTCATGGGCTGTTACAGGAGATGGACCATCCCTTATTGGGCTGGCCAAGGCCTTCCCTAAAGACCCATGCACATAGGGATAAAGAGATAAGGCATAAAGGCTTAAAAGGAAAGGGAAAAGAGTCCTTCCAAGGAGTCCACCTCCTTTGTGGGAGGGGGACTCCTCCCTAGCTTCGGCCGAACCCCTCCTCCTTGGAGGAGGGGCCAAGGCAGCCCTCCCTCTCCCTCCTCCTATATATACTTGAGGTTTTAGCCTTTTGGGGACACACAATTGATCTCTCCCAAGGCACAACCCTACCTCTCTCTTCTTCCTCCTGCGCAACGCTTGGCGAAACCCTGCCGGAGAACCACATAGCTCCACCGCCACCACGCCGTCGTGCTGCCTGAGCTCTTCCTCAACTTATCCTCTCTCCTTGCTGTATCAAGAAGGAGGAGACATCACCGGTCTGTATGTGTGTTGAACGCGGAGGTGTCGTGGTTCGGCATATAGATCGGAATCCACCGCGATCTGAATCGCTGCGAGTACGACTCCATCAACCGCGTTCATACTAACGCTTCCTCTTAGCGATATTCAAAGGTATGAAGATGCTCTAATACTTCACTCGTTGCTGGTTTCTCCATAGATAGATCCTTGTGTGGCGTAGGCAAATTTTTGAAATTACTACGATCCCCAACAGTGGCATCCGAGCCAAGGTTCTATGCGTAGATTCTATGCACGAGTAGAACACAAAATTTGTGGGTGCTGATTTTGTCAATTTCTTGCCAATACTGGTCTTATCTTGATTCGGCGGCGTCATGGGATGAAGCGGCCCGAACCGACTTTACACGTAATCTTACGTGAGACTGGTTCCACCGACTGACATGCACTAGTTGCATAAGGTGGCTAGCGGGTGTCTGTCTCTCCAACTTTAGTTCGATCGGATTTGATGAAGAGGGTCCTTATGAAGGGTAAGTTTCATTGGCATATCAACGTTGTGGCTGTCACATAGGTAAGAAACGTTCTTGCTTGAAACCCTAACCAGCCACGTAAAACTTGCAACAACAATTAGAGGACGTCTAACTTGTTTTTGTAGGGTATGCTATGTGATGTGATATGGCCAAAAGGATATGATGTTACATATGTGATGTATGAGATTGATCATGTTCTTGTAATAGAATTGAAGACTTGCATGTCGATGAGTATGACAACCCGCAAGAGCCATAGGAGTTGTCTTAATTTGTTGTCTGAGATGCAACGCCATGTTGATTACTTTACTCTATCGCTAACGGTTAGCTATAGTAGTAGAAGTAATAGTTGGCGTGACGACTTTGCGACGACACAGTGATGGAGATCATGGTGTCATGTCGGTTGGATGATGATCATGGTGCCCCGAAGATGGTGATCGAAGGAGCAAGATGATATTGGCCATATCATGTCACTATATGATTGCATGTGATGTTTATCATGTTTTACATCTTATTGCTTAGAACGACCGTAGCAAAGATAAGATGACCCCTCATTAAAATATCGAGATATGTATTCCCCTAAGTGTGCACTGTTGCGAAGGTTCGTTGTTTCGAAGCACCACATGTTGATCAGGTGTGATAGATTCTAACGTTCGCATACAACGGGTGTAAGCCAGTTTACACACGCTGAACACTTAGGTTGACTCGACGAGCCTAGCATGTACAGACATGCCCTCGACTACGGGAGACCGAAAGGTTGAGGATGAGTCATATGGTTGATACGATCAGCATAGAGATACTCACCATTGATGACTAGTCCGTCTCACGTGATGATCGGACACAGGCTAGTCGATGTGGATCATGTAACACTTGGATGACTAGAGTGATGTCTATCTAAGTGAGAGTTCATTAGTAATTTGATTAAACAAACTTAATTATCATGAGCTTAGTCTAAATTTGTCTTTAAAAGTATTGTAGATCCAATGGCCAACGCAAATGTCCCATTCAACTTCAACGCGTTCCTAGAGAAAACCAAGCTGGAAGACAATGGGAGCAACTATGCGGACTAGGCTCGTAACTTAAAGCTCATCCTCATGGCTTCCAAGAAGGCATATGTCCTTGATGCACCACTAGGTGATCCTCCCGTTCCCGCGACAGACCAAGCCGCTAGGAATGCCTGCAGTCGCAGAGTGATGACTACTCTCTCGTTCAGTGTGGCATGCTTTATAGTTTAGAACCGGGGCTCCAAAGGCGTTTTGATCAACACGGAGCATATGAGATGTTCGAGGAGCTGAAACTTGTTTTTCAAGCTCATGCCCGGGTCGAGAGATATGAAGTCTCCGACAGGTTCTTTAGTCGTAAGATGGTAGAAAATAGTTCTGTCAGTGAGCACATACTCAGAATGTCTAGGTTGCACAACCACTTGACTCAACTGGGAGTTGAACTCCCGGATGATGCAGTCATTGACAGAAGCCTCCAGTCGCTTCCACCTAGCTATAAAGGCTTTGTGATGAATTACAACAGGCAACGGATGGAAAAGACTATTTCCAAGTTGTATTCAATGCTGAAATCTGCGGAGGTAGAAATCAAGAAAGAGCATCAAGTGTTGATGGTCAATAAGACCACCAGTTTCAAGAAGGGCAAGCGTAAGAAAAGCTTCAAGAAAGACGGTAAAATTGTTGCCGCGCCCGGTAAGCCAGTTGCCGGGAAGAAGTCAATGAAAGGACCTAAGCCAAAGACTGAGTGCTACTACTGCAAGGGAACCGGTCAATGGAATCGGAATTGCCCCAAGTACTTAGCGGACAAGAAGGCCGGCAACGTCAAAGGTATATGTGGTATACTTGTTATTGATGTGTATCTTACAAGCGCTCGTAGTAGATCATGGGTATTTTATACCGGTGTTGTTGCTCACATTTGCAACTCTAAGCAGGAACTGCGGAACAAGCATAGGCTGGCTAAGGACGAGGTGACGATGCGCATCGGGAATGGTTCCAAGGTCGATGTGATCGCCGTCGGCACGCTAGCTCTACATCTACCTTCGGGATTAGTTATAAACCTTAATAATTGTTATCTAGTACCAGCTTTAAGCATGAACATTGTATTGGGATCTCGCTTGATGCAAGATGGCTACTCATTTAAATATGAAAATAATGGTTGTTCTATTTATATGAGTGGTATGTTTTATGGTCATGCCCCGATGGTTAATGGTTTATTCCTAATGAATCCCGATCGTGATGATACACATATTCATAGTGTGACTGCTAAAAGATGCAATGTTGATAATGATAGTCACACATACTTGTGGCACTGCCGCCTTGGTCATATCAGCGTGAAGCGCATGAAGAAACTCCATACCGATGGACTTTTGGAGTCTCTTGATTTTGAATCATTTGACACATGCGAGCCATGCCTCATGGGCAAGATGACCAAGACACCATTCTCCGGAATAATGGAGCGAGCGACCAACTTATTGGAAATAATACATACCGACGTATGCGGTCCAATGTGCGTTGAAGCTCGCAGAGGCTATCATTATATTCTCATCCTCACTGACGATTTGAGTAGATATGGGTATGTCTACTTAATGAAGAACAAGTCTGAAACCTTTGAAAAGTTCAAGGAATTTCAGAATGAGGTGGAGAATCAATGTGACAAGATAATAAAGTACTTACGATCCGATCATGGTGGAGAATATTTGAGTCACAAGTTTGGCACACACCTAAGGAAATGTGGAATTGCTTCACAACTCCCGCCGCATGGCACACCGCAGCGTAACAATGTGTATCAACGTTGTAATCGCACTCTATTAGATATGGTATGATCTATAATGTCTCTTACCGATTTACAGCTATCATTTTGGGGCTATGCATTGAAAGCTGCTGCATTTACTTTAAATAGGGCACCGTCTAAATCCGTTGAGGCGACACCATATGAATTATGGTTTACCAAGAAACCTAACCTGTCCTTTGTGAAAGTTTGGGGCTGCGATGCTTATGTGAAGAAACCTCAACCAGAGAAGCTCGAACCCAAAGCGGAAAAATGCGTCTTCATAGGATACCCTAAGGAAACTATTGGCTACACCTTCTATCTTATATCTGAAGGCAAGATCTTTGTTGCTAGGAACATATCCTTTCTAGAGAAAGAGTTTCTCTCGAAAGAAGTGGGAGGAAAATAGAACTTGATGAGGTAATTGTACCTCCTCTCCAACCGGATAGTAGCGCAGCACAAGAAAATGTTTCTCAGGCGCCGACACCGGCTAGATATGAAGTGAATGATGATGAACATGACACTTCGGATAAAGTTGCTATTGAACCTCGAAGGTCGATAAGGGTACATTCCGCACCAGAGTGGTACGGCAACCCTGTCATGGAAATCCTGATGTTAGACAACAGTGAACCTTCGAACTATGCAGAAGCGATGGCGGGCCCGGATTCCAACAAATGGCTTGAGGCCATGAAATACGAGATAGGATCCATGTATGAGAACAAAGTATGGACTTTCGTGAACTTGCCCGATGATCGTCGATCCATAGAAAATAAATGGATCTTCAAGAAGAAGACTGACGCGGATGGTAATGTGACCATCCATAAGGCTCGACTTGTGGCTAAGGGTTATCGACAAGTTCAAGGGATTGACCATGATGAGACCTTCTCACCCGTAGCGATGCTGAAGTCGGTCTGAATCATGTTAGCAATTGATGCATTTTATGATTATGAAATCTGGCAAATGGATGTCAAAACAACATTCCTGAACGGCTTTCCTAAAGAAGAATTGTATATGATACAGCCGAAAGGTTTTGTCGATCTTAGCAATGCTAAGAAGATATGCAAGCTCCAGCGCTCCATCTATGCGCTGGTGCAAGCATCTCGGAGTTGGAGCATTTGCTTTGATGAGGTGATCGAAGCGTTTGGGTTTATACAGACTTATGGAGAAGCCTGTATTTACAAGAAAGTGAGTGGGAGTTCTGTAGCATTTCTCATATTATATGTGGATGACATATTGTTGATGGCAAATGATATAGAACTATTGGAAAGCATAAAGGCCTATTTGAATAAGAGTTTTTCAATGAAGGACCTAGGAGAAGCTGCTTACATATTAGGCATCAAGATCTACAGAGATAGATCGAGACGCCTCATAGGTCTTTCACAAAGAACATACCTTGACAAGATATTGAAGAAGTTCAATATGGATAAGGCTAAGAAGGGGTTCTTGCCTGTATTACAAGGTGTGAGGTTGAGTGTGACTCAACGACCGACCATAGAATAAGATATAGAGAAGATGAGTACAGTCCCTATGCTTTAGCCATAGGCTCTGTTATGTATGCCATGTTGTGTACCAGACCTGATGTGAAACTTGTCATAAGTTTGGTAGGGAGGAACCAGAGTGATCCAGGAGTGTATCCTTGGACAACGGTCAAGAACATCCTTAAGTACCTGAAAAGGACTAAAGATATGTTTCTCGTTTCTGGAGGTGCCGGAGAGCTCGTCGTAAAGGGTTACTTCGATGCTAGCTTTGACACAGATCTGGAAGACTCCAAGTCAAAAACCGGATACATGTATATTTTGAATAATGGGGCATTTAGCTGGTGCAGTTGGAAGCAAAGCGTCGTGGCGGCATCTACATGTGAAGCGGTGTACATCGATGCTTCAGAAGCAGCTCAGGAAGGAGTCTGGATGAAGGAGTTTATCACCAACCTAGGAGTGATTCCAAGTGCGTCGGGCTCAATGACTCTATTCTGTGACACGACTAGAGCTATTGCCATTGCAAAGGAGCCCAGGTTTCACAAGAAGACCAAGCACATCAAGCGCCACTTCAACTCCATTCATGAATACATCCAGGGTGGGTTTATAGATATTTGTAAAGTACACACAGATCTGAATGTCACAGACCCGTTGACTAAACCAATTCCACGGGCAAAGCATGATCAACACCAGAACTCTATGGGTGTTAGATTCATCACAATGTAATTAGATTATTGAATCTAGTTCAAGTAGGAGACTGTTGGAAATATGCCCTAGAGGCAATAATAGAGTGGTTATTATTATATTTCCTAGTTCATGATAATTGTCTATTGTTCATGCTATAATTGTATTAACCGGAAACTGTAATACATGTGTGAATATATAGATAACAATGTGTCCCTAGTGAGCCTCTCGTTGGCTAGCTCGTTGATCAATAGATGATCATGGTTTCTTGATCATGGACATTGGATGTCATTGATAACTGGATAACATCATTGCGGAATGATGTGATGGACAAGACCCAATCCTAAGCATAGCAATAGATCGTGTTGTTCGTCTGCTAAAGCTTTTTCTAAATGTCAAGTATCATTTCCTTAAACCATGCGATTGTGCAACTCCCGGATACCGTAGGAGTGCTTTGGGTGTACCAAACATCACAATGTAACTGGGTGATTATAAAGGTGCACTACGGGTATCTCCGAAAATGTCTGCCGGGTTGTACGAATCGAGACTCGGTTTTGTCACTCCGTGTGACGGAGAGGTATCTTTGGGCCCACTCGGTAATTCATCATCATAATGAGCTCAGTGTGACTAAGGGGTTAACCACGGGATGATGTGTTACGGAACGAGTAAAGAGACTTGCCGGTAACGAGATTGAACATGGTATAGGGATACCGACGATCGAATCTCGGGCAAGTAGCATACCGGTAGACAAAGGGAATTGCATACGGAGCTCATTGAATCCTTGACATCGTGGTTCATATGATGAGATCATCTTGGAACATATAAGAACTAACATGGATATCCAGACCCCGCTGTTGGTTATTCGCCGGAGAGATGTCTCGGTCATGTCTGCATGTCTCCCGAATCTGTAGGGTCTACACACTTAAGGTTCGATGAGCTAGTGTTGTAAATGGAATAGTATGTGGTTACCGAAGGTTGTTCGGAGTCCCGGATGAGATCCCAGACTTCACGAGGAGCTCCGGAATGGTCCTGAGGTACATATTGATATATAGGATGTCCTGTTTTGGTCATCGGAAAAGTTTATGTCTCATCGGTGGTGTACCGGGGGTGCCTGGAGGGTGCCGGAAGAACCCCCGGTAGGGGTGTGACGACCAAAGAAGATCATGGGCTGTTAGAGGAAGTGGACAAGCCCTTATTGGTCTGGCCAAGGCCTTCCCTAAAGTCCCATGCGCATAGGGATAAAGAGATAAGGCAAAAAGGCTTAAAAGGAAAGGGAAAAGAGTCCTTCCAAGGGAGTCCACCTCCCTTGTGGGAGGAGGACTCCTCCCTAGCTTCAGCCGAACCCCTCCTCCTTGGAGGAGGGGCCAAGGCAGCCCTCCCTCTCCCTCCTCCTATATATACTTGAAGTTTTGGCCTTTTGGGAACACAAAATTGATCTCTTCCAAGGCGCAACCCTACCTCTCTCTTCTTCCTTATGCGCAGCTCTTGGCGAAGCCCTGTCGGAGAACCACATAGCTCCACGGCCACCACACCGTCGTGCTGACGGAGCTCTTCCTCAAGTTCTCCTCTCTCCTTGCTGGATCAAGGAGGAGAAGACGTCACCGGGTTGTACGTGTGTGGAACGCGGAGGTGCCGTGGTTCGACACATAGATCGGAATCCACCGCAATCTGAATTCCTGCGAGTACGACTCAATCAACCACGTTCATAGTAACGCTTCCGCTTAGCGATCTTCAAAGGTATGAAGATGCTCTACTACTTCACTCATTGCTGGTTTCTCCATGGATAGATCCTTGTGTGGCGTAGGATTTTTTTAAAATTACTACGATCCCCAACACACACACCTTTAGTTGCCTCCGCGACAGCTATGTACTACGCTTCGCATGTAGAATCAGCTACCACGCTTTGATTGAAACTGCGCGAGTTGACCACACCCCCATTGAGAATAAATACGTATCCGGTTTGTGACTTAGAGTCCTCCGGATCGGTGTCAAAGCTTGCATCGACGTAACCGTTTACGACGAGCTCTTGGCCACCTCCATAAACGAGAAACATTTCCTTAGTCCATTTCAAGCACTTCGGAATATTCTTAACCACTATCTAGTGCTCCATTCCTGGATTACATTGAAACCTTCCCATCATACTTATGGCAAAGCTGACATCAGGACTTGTGCACAGTATTTCATACATGATAGAGCCTATGGTTGAAGCATAGGGGACGACACTCATCTTTTCTCTATCTTCTAAAGTTACTGGGCATTGAGTCTTACTCCACTTTATACCTTGTAGCAGAGGCAAGAACCCTTTCTTGGACTATTCTATTTTGAACTTCTTCAAAACTTTGACAAGGTATGTGCTCTTTGAAAGTTCTATCAAGCGTCTTGATCTATCTCTATAGATCTTGATGCCTAAGACATAAGCAGCTTCTCCTAGGTCCTTCATTGAATTTTTTTATTAAAATAATCATTTACGCTTCCCAAAACGTCTATATTGTTTCCAATTAGCAATATGTCATCCACATCTAATATTAGTAACGCTATAGAGCTCCCACTCACTTACTTGTAAATACAAGCTTCTCCATAAACTTGTATAATCCCAAATGCTTTGATCACCTCATCAAAGTGTTGATTCCAACTCCGAGATGCTTGCACCAGGCCATAAATGGATTGCTGGATTTTCATACTTTATCAGCATTCTCTGGATCAACAAAACTTTCCAGTTTCATCATATAGAACTCTTCCTTAAGGAAACCATTAAGGAACGCTGTTTTGACATCCATCTACCAAATTTCATAATTGAAAAATGCAGCTATTGCTAACATGATTCTGATAGACTTAAGCATCACTACGGGTGAGAAAGTCTCATCATAGTCAACTCCTTGAACTTCTGAAAAACCCTTTGCCACAAGTCGAGCTTTATAGACGGTGACATTACCGTCCGCGTCCGTCTTCTTCTTAAAGATCCATTTATTCTGAATGGTCTTTCTCCCTTTAGGTAATACTTCCAAAGTCCATACTTTGTTTTTATACATGGATCCTATCTCGGATTTCATGGCCTCTACCCAATTTTTGGAATCCAGGCCCTCCATTTCTTATCCATAGCTCGTAGGTTCATCGTGTCTAACAACATGGTTGATAAGATAGGGTTACCATACCACTCAGGAGCAATACATGCCCTTGTTGACCTACGAGGTTTGATAGCAACTTGATGTGAAGTTTCATGATCATCATCATTAGCTTCCTCTTCACCTGTTGTAGGTTCCACAGAAACATGTTTCCGTGTTGCGCTACTCTTTGGCTGAAGTAAAGGTTCTATAACCTCATCAGGTTCTATTTTCCTCCCACTCAATTCTTTCGAGAGAAACTCTTTCTAAAGAAAAGCTTTGTTTTTAGCAACAAATACTTTGCCTTCGGATTTGAGATAGAAGGTGTACCCAACTGTCTATTTTGGGTATCCTATGAAGACCCACTTTTCCGCTTTGGGTTCCAGATTTTCAGGTTGAAGCTTTTTTTATATAAATATCACATCCCCAAACTTTAAGAAACGACAACGTTGGCTTCTTGTCAAACCACAGTTCTTATGGCATCGTCTCAATGGATTTTTATGGTGCCCTATTTAAAGTGAATGCAGTTGTCTCCAATGCATAACCCCAAAACGATAATGACAAATCGGTAAGAGACATCATAGAACGCACCATATCTAATAAAGTACGATTACGACATTCGGACACACCATTACGCTGTGGTGTTCCACGTGGTGTCAACTGTGAAACGATTCCACATTGTCTTAAGTGAATGCCAAACTCATAACTCAGATATTTTCCTCCTCGATCAGATCATAGGAATTTAATCTTCTTGTTACGATGATTTCAACTTCACTCCGAAATTGCTTGAACTTTCCAAATGTTTTAGACTTGTGTTTCATCAAGTAAATATAACCATATCTACTCTAACCATCTGTGAAGGTGAGAAGATAACGATAACCACCGCGCGCCTTTTACGTCCATTTTGCATGATACTTTTATATCAATATTTATTGCATTATGGGCCGTTAATACACATTATGGTACAATACTTATGCCTTTTCCCTCTTATTTTACAATATTTACATGAAGAGGGAGAATGCCGACAGCTGGAATTCTGGACTAAAAAAGGAGCAAATCTAAGAGACCTATTCTGCACAGCTCCAAAAGTCCTGAAAATTTACGGAGAAATGTTTTGGAATATATAAAAAATAATGGGCGAAAGAAGTACGGGAGGGGACCCACCAGGTGGCCACAAGCCAGGGTAGGCCGCTCCCTGCAGGCTTGTGGGCCCCCTGGCAGGCGTCCGGTGAGCATATTCTCCGATATGAAGGGTTTTTACCTGAAAAAATCACATCAGAGCTTTCTGTACTCGACGCCGCCGTCTCGAGGTGGAACTTCGAAATAACCAATCTAGAGCTCCAGCGGAGCTATTCGACGGGGGAAACCTCCCTCCCCTAGGGGGAAATCGAAGCCATCATCATCACCAACTATCCTCTCATCAAGAGGGAATCAATCTCCATCAAAATCTTCATCAGCACCATCTCCTCTCCAAACCCTAGTTCATCTCTTGTATCGATCTTTGTCTAAAACCTCAAATTGGTACATGTGGGTTGCTAGTAGTGTTGATTACTCCTTGTAGTTGATGCTAGTTGCTTTATTTGGTGGAAGATCATATGTTCAGATTCTTAATGATTATTAATACTCCTCTGATTATGAACATGAATATGCTTTGTGAGTAGTCACGTTTGTTCCTAAGGCCATGGGATAAGTCTTGTTATAAGTAATCATGTGAATTTGGTATTCGTTCGATATTTTGATAAGTTATATGTTGTCTCTCCTCTAGTGGTGTCATGTGATCGTCGACTACATGACACTTCACCATTATTTGGTCCTAGAGGAAGGCATTGGGAAGTAATATGTAGATGATGGGTTGCTAGAGTGACAGAAGCTTAAACCCTAGTTTATGCGTTGCTTCGTAAGGGTCTGATTTGGATCCATATGTTTAATGCTATGGTTAGATTTATCTTAATTCCTATTTCGTAGTTGTTGATTCTTGCGAGAGAGGTTAAAAAGTGGGAGGTTTCTCCAAGTAAGGGCAGCACCCAAGAAATGGTCCACCCACATATCAAATTATCAAAGTAACGAACGCAAATCATATGCGCGTGAAAACTAGCTTGACATAAATCCCCATGTGTCCTCGGCAGCGCTTTTCTTTATATAAGAGTTTGTCCAGGCTTGTCCTTTTCTACAAAAAGGCATGGGCCACCTTGCTGCACCTTAGTTACAATTTTTACTTATTACCCTTTACAAATTACCTTATCACCAAACTATCTGACACCGATAATTTCAGTGCTTGAAGAGAATACCTTACGGAAAACCGCTTGTCATTTCCTTCTGCTCCTCGTTGGATTCGACACTCTCAATTATCGAAAGGACTAGGATAGATCCCCTACACTGGTGGGTGATGTCATCTATGTAACCCCGGCAATGGCGCCAGAAATACTTCTGCTACTGCAACAAAAGACCTTCCAACGGTGCCAGAAATAGGCACGTCGACGGGAGAATACTTGGCTTGATCCTTCTACTGCAGCTACGCCTTAAGGGACTTCCTAGGCAAGTGTGCAAAGGATTTACCCCGTGGCCTTGGAGCCTTGCGTTGGTGTTCCCTCGAAGCGAAAAGGGTGATGTAGCGTAGCGGTGGTAAGTATTTCCCTCAGTTTGAGAACCAAGGTATCAGTCCAGTGGAGGAGTATCTCAAGATCCTTGAACAAACACAAAAACTTGCTCCCAAAGCTGTGAAGGGGTTGTAAATCCCTTATAGATTGTTTGCCAAGTGAGAAATGAAAGCAACAAAGTAACAAAGCAAAGTAAAAGCGGAGATGTAAACGATGGATGTGAATAGACCCGGGGGCCGTAGTGTTTACTAGTGGCTTCTCTCATGAAAGCAAGTAGACGGTGGGTGAACAAATTATTGTCGAGCAATTGATAGAACCATGCAAAGTCGTGACGATGTCTATGCAATGATTATTTCTATAGTCATCACGTCCAAAACAAGTATACTGATACTGTCTACATCTACTACTATTACTCCACACGTCGACCGCTATCCAGCATGCTTCTAGTGTATTAAGTCCATAAGAACAGAGTAACGCCTTAAGCAATATGACATAATGTAGAGGGATAATGTCAAACCAATGATAAAAACCCCATCTTTTTACCCGTGATGGCAACTACTTGATGTGTGCCTTTCTGCCCCTACTGTCACTGGGAAAGGTCACCACATGGAAGAACCCAAAACCAAGCACTTCTCCCATTGCAAGAATCATAGATCTAGTTGGCCAAACAAAACCCAAGACTCGGAGAGACTTACAAGGATATCAAATCATGCATATAAGAAATCAACAAAGACTCAATTCATCGGATCTCGACAAACACACCGCCAAAGAAGATTACATCGGATAGATCTCCATGAAGATCATGGAGAACTTTGTATTGAAGATCCAAGAGAGAGAAGAAGCCATCTAGCTACTAACTACGAACCCGTAGGTCTGAAGTGATCTACTCACGAGTCATTGGAGGGGCGATGATGATGATGAAGAGGCCCTCCAACTCCAAAGTCCCCTCCGGCAGGGCGCCGGGAAGGGTCTCCAGATGAGATCTCGCAGAAACGGAAGCTTGCGGCGGCGGAAAAGTATTTTCGAGGATCTCCTGATTTTTTGCGGAATATTTGGGAATTTATAGGCCAAAGACCTAGGTAAGGGGGCGGCCAGGGAGACCACAAGCCTGCCCACCGCCGCCTCCCCCTGGTGGCGGAGTGGGGGCTTGTGGGCTCCCTGGAGCCCACCTGGCCTGGCCCAAAGGCCCCCTGATCTTCTTCCATTTGGGAAAAAATCATTTCATGGTTTTTCTTCCGTTTGGACTCCGTTCCAAAATCAGATCTGAAAAGAGTCAAAAACACGGAAAAAACAGGAACTGACACCTCGCACTGAATTAATAAGTTAGTCCCAAAAAAGATATAAAAGGTACATAAAACAACCAAAGAAGACAAGATAATAGCGTGAAACCATCAAAATATATAGATACGTTTGAGACGTATCAAGCATCCCCAAGCTTAACTCCTGCTCGTCCTCGAGTAGGGAAGTGATAAGAATGAATTTTTGATGCTTTCATGCTACCTAGCATAGGTGTCCTTTGTAATTCTTATTATGTGACGTGATTGTTCAAATCCATTAGATTAAAAACAATAGTTTGCTATTGACGTGGAAACAATAATAATTCAAGCAAACTAGGAAGGTAATCATGAACTTTCAAAATAACAAGGCCAAAAGAAAGTTATCCCTACAAAAGCATATAGTCTGGCTATGCTCTATTATCATTGCACAACGAATTTAAATCATGCAAAACCCTGGTATTGGCCAAGTAATTGTTTCACACCTTTACTTTCTCAAACCTTTTCAACTCTCATGCAATACATGAGCGTGAGCCACGGTTATAGCACTATAGATGGTGTGGAATGTAGTGGAGGTTGCAAGACAAAAAGGAGAAGATAGTCACATTAACTAGGCATATCAATGAGCTGTGGAGATGCTCATCAATAGATATCAACGTGAATGCGTAGGGATTGCCATACAATTGATGCACTAGAGCTATGAGTATGTGAAAGCTCTTAAAGAAAACTAGTGGGTGTGCATCCAACTTGCTTGCTCACGAAGACCTAAGGCAATTTTGAGGAATCCTATCATTGGAATATACAAGCCAAGTTATATAATGAAAATTTTCCACTAGCTATATGGTGGTGACAAAACGAGAGACTCTCAATCATGAAGATAATGGTGCTTAATTTGCACAAGTGTGGAAAAAGTGGTAGCATTGTCCCTTCTCTCTTTTTCTCTCATTTTTTTATTTTGCTGGGCTCTTTGGCCTCTTTTTTTTGTTGGGCTTCTTTGGCCTCTTTTATTTCCTCACATGGGACAATGCTCCATTAATAATGATCATCACACTTTCAACTCAAAACTTAGAGTAACGATGACTCTAAATGGAATGCCTTCGGTAATGTACCGTGGCAATGATCTAGCATGGCATAGCCATCAATGGAAACATCATGCTAGCTATCTTACGATCATGCAATGGCAATGTAGACGTGGTGGCACATGTCATGGTGGTAGTTGCATGGCAATATATCTCGGAATGACTTTGAAAAAGCCATAGTAGGTAGGTATGGTGGCTGTTTTGAGGGAGGCTAATGGTGGGTTTTTTTGCACCGGCGAAAGTTGCACGGCACTAAGAAGATAGTGATGGTGGAAGGTGAAAGTGCATCTAAACCATGGACTCAACATTAGTCATGAAGAACTCATATACTTGTTGCAAAAGTTTTAGTAGTAATCGAAACAAAGCATTCAACGCATACTCCTAGGGAAGGGTTGGTAGGTATAAACCATCGCGCGATCCCGACCGCCACGCAAAGGATGACAATCAATAGACTAATCATGCTCAGATTTCATCACATAGCGGTTCACCATACGTGCATGCTACGGGAATCACTAACTTCAACACAAGTATTTATAGATCCACAACACCTTACTAGCATGACTTTAATATTACCATAACCACAACTCAAAACTAATTGAGATGAATCAAACTTCTCTAACTATGCAATGCACATGAAGGTGGAAGTTTTCGTATCCCTTTGGATAACTACCCCTTTTGTGACTACTTTCAAAGCATATATCAACTACCAAGCCACGCACCGCTGTGCTCTAAAAGATATGAGTGAAGCACATACAACAAAAGTATCTAGCTCAAAAGATATAAGTGAAGCACATGTGAGCTGAATTGTCTACCAAAAGATCTAAGTGAAGCTCAACAAAATCACGGTGTGTGCATGTCTCTCTCTATAGGTGTGCAGCAAGGATGATTGTGACACAACAAGAATAAAAGACTCCTACGATACAAGACGCTCCAAGCAAAAACACATAACATGTGGTGAATAAAAATAGAGCCCCAAGTAACGTTACCGATGGATTGAAGACGAGAGAGGGGATGCCTTCCCGGGGCATCCCCAAGCTTAGGCTTTTACGACATCCTTGAATCTCTTGGGGTGCCTTGGGCATCCCCAAGCTTGAGCTCTTGCCACTATTTATCTCTTTGTCCATAAGAACTTCACCCAAAACTTGAAAACTTCACAACACGAAACTTAAACAGAAACTCGTGATAACATTAGTACAAGAAAGCAAACCACCATTTCCTTAGGTACTGTAATAAACTTAAATTTTACTTGTGCTGATGTTGGGTTACTGTACTTTCAATCTTCCATGGATAATACCCCCCGATACTATCCATAGTTTCATCAAAATAAGCAACCAACACAACAAAAACAGAATCTGTTAACAGCAGACCAGTCTGTAGCAATCTGTATATTTCGTAGACCTCTGGTACTTCAAACAGTCTGAAAAATTAGACAGTCTGAAGAATATGTGTAGCAATCAGAAGAAAAAAGAATAAACTCAAAAGCTCTTACAGAAAAAAATGAAAATTCTTTTCGTGAGCAGAAAGTTTCTGTCTTTTCCAGCATGACCAAACGATCATCCCCAAGACTAATCATAACGGTTTTGCTTGGCACAAACGCAAAAAAACACAAAAAACACAATCATAACAGAATTATGAAAGTGTGGAAAACACAAAACAGAAAGAAAAAGGATAAATTCGTTGGGTTGCCTCCCAACAAGCGCGTTTGTTTAACGCCCTTAGCTAGGCAAAAAGTGATGGAATCACGTATAGTCATCTTTGGTGCTGAAACCATAGGTAGCCCTCATCATAGATTCATAAGGCAATCTTATTTTCTTTCTAGGAAAGTGATCCATGCCCTTCTTTAAAGAAAATTGAAATCTAATATTCCCTTCCTTCATATCGATGATAGCACCAATAGTCCTTAGGAAAGATCTACCAAGAATAATGGGACATGAAGGATTGCAATCTATGTCAAGTATGATGAAATCCACGGGTACATAGTTCTTATTTGCAACAATAAGAACATCATCGATCCTCCCCATGGGTTTCTTGACAGTAGAATCCGCAATATGCAAATTAAGAGAACACTCTTCAATCTCATGAAAACCAAGAATATCACATAAAGACTTTGGAATCGCGGAAACACTAGCACCCAAATCACACAAAGCATTGCACTCATAGTTTTTTATCTTGATTTTGATAGTAGGTTCCCATTCATCATGAAGTTTCTAGGTATAGAGACTTCTAGTTCGAGCTTCTCTTCAAGAGATTTCATCATAGCATCTACGATATGCGCGGTAAAGGCTTTGCTTTGGCTATAAGTGTGTGGAGAGTTTGCAATGGATTGCATCAAAGAAATGCATTCAAACAAGGAGCAATTATCATAATTGAATTCCTTGAAATCCAAAGTGGGAGTTTCATTACTACCCAAAATTTTGACTTCTTCTACTCCACTCCCCACACCTTTATCATCAAGATAGGTGGACTCCGAATCATTGGGGCGTTTTTCAACCAAAGTGGATTCATATCCAGCCCCTCCATAAGTAGGGTTGACACGCGAAAACAAAGATTCAAGAGGAGACACACCAAGCACTTTAAGATCTTCGTGATTTGCATCACTAGAACGCACCCTTTTAAACCATTCATGTCTAGCGCGAATTTGGGTGGTTCTTTCTTTGCTCTCATTCATGGAGATACGCATAGCTTTCAAAGTTTCATCCAAGTTGACCTTGGGAGGAGCGCATCTAACTTTCAAAGCACCAATATCACAAGACATCCTATCAATGCTCTTAGCCAAATCGTCTATTTTGAGTAGTTTTTCCTTTATGGACGCATTGAAAATCTTTTGAGAGTTGATGAACTCTTTGATATTACTCTCTAAATCAGAGGGTAATTTGTTGTGATTTCCACAAGTGTTGTTGTAGGAATTGCCATAATTGTTAGAGGAGTTACTAGGAAAATGCCTAGGAACATAGTTTGCTCTAAAAGCATTATTGTTGCCAAAATTGTTCCTACCAACAAAATTCACGTCCAAACTAGCGTTGCCACTCTCAATCAAAGAACATAGTGGCATGTCATTAGGATCTACGGTAGCATTTCTACTAGCAACCAAATTCAACAACTCGTCCATCTTAGCACTAAGGGAGTTAATCTCTTCTATAGTGTGCACCTTTTTGCTAGCAGGCGACCTTTCAGTGTGCCACTGAGAGTAGTTGGTCATGATATTGTCTAGGAGTTTTGTAGCGTCTCCTAACGTGATTTCCATGAACGTTCCACCTGAGGCGGAGTCCAAGATATTGCGAGAAGCGGAATTCAAGCCAGCGTAAATGATTTGTATAATCATCCACAAACTCAGGCCATGAGCGGGACAATTTCTATTCATAAGATTCATCGTCTCCCAAGATTGTGCAACGTGTTCATGATCAAGTTGCTTGAAATTCATGATATCGTTACGTAAGGAGATTGTAACATCCCAAAATTATAAATTTTGGAATGTTAATATAATTATTAGATCGATTGTTTGTTTGTTTGCTGAGTGACTGAAACTTGTGTGAAATTTGAAACTTTTCGAAACTTTTGAATGAGAGGGAATAAAATGACTTTCCCCTTCTCCGGTGAATTCAAATTCAAGCTTTTAAAGCAAAGAGAGAAGATGACATGACTTCTTCAACTATAAATAATTTGAAGGAGATATTTGCATTTGAATTCTCTTGCATTTTATTTGTTTTCTTCATGCAAGAAATGCCGGGAAATACTTTCTGTCAAACAGAAAAAAAGAGGAGGAACATGACCCTCGAACCCACGGGCATTTCGAAAGTTATTTGAACCCTCAAACTTAGAGGATCACTTGAAAATTATTTGCGAAAGAAAATAAACCTTTTAGGCAATTTTGTGAAAATAATTTTTTCTGAAGTTTTTATTTTTGCCGTGGAAAAATGCCCATCATATATATTTTATTTTTCTGATAATTTTAGTATATAAAAACTCTTTATTCCGAATTGATTTGATTTCCTTTTTAACGTTTTAGTTTCCTAGTTTTGAAAATAGGAATAGAATCGTTTTATTAGGAAACCCCAAGTGGCCCATTAAGACACTTTCCAATCCTAGCCCAAGAACATCATCTTCTTCCTCCTTTCTTTTTCACGTCATAGAGATTTTTGCCTTCCATGGAGAGGAGATCCCCACCTCCGGGATTCGCGAAATCCTTTCCTTCCCAGCGCCTCTCGTCGCCTCTATAAGAAGCCCCACGTCCTCCTCGTTCCATTCCCGTTGAAACCGCCGCCTCTCCTCACCTCTAGCTCGCGCACCCCTCGCGGGAGTCGTCACCGGAAAACTCGCCAGAGAACTCCACCACCGTCGGCCTCCTCCACCACTCCTCCGTGCCGAGCCCCCCTCACCTCGCCGGCCCCTCCCCACCCTTCGGCCACCCTCCTGCACCCCCCCTCCACCACCCCCTGCTGCCCCTTCTCCACCTCCCCATCGCCATTGCCACGAGCAGCAGCACACCAGCAGTTTTCCTCCCCCACTCGCCCCCTACAGCCACCCCTCCACCTCGCCACCACCCCCCCAGGAGCCCCACCGCCCCATGCCACCCCCTTCGCCCCCCTTCCTCGTCGGCGACCCCCCACCGAAGCCCCACCCCATCGGCCACCATTACCTGCGAGGGAGCTCTCCCAGCCGAAGGTAACCTCTCCTCTCTCTGTTATTTCTCTTTTATTGTTTTGTAGCCCTTAGATCTCTAGTAGATGGTGTAGATTAGATCTTAGGATAACCTTTCGGTTTAGAGTAGAAAACCAGCGGTTTTTATTTCACTTATGTTTTAGCCAGCCAGTTTTATTAGCCTCGGCAGTTTGCTCCAAACATTGCAACAAACAGCACCCGCAGCCTATAGCAACATGCCACGTGTACCCCCCTGTTAGATACTAGTTAGTTTCAATTTTCTGCCTATTTGCAAAAACAGAAAAGTTTCTGTTTTGTTTTGGCCACAACTTTTGATTCCAAGTCCAATGACATTGATTCTTTTTCCAGTAGCTCAAAAATTTCCTGTAGTTTTGAAATACATATAATTTGTCTATGTTTGAAATTTTCAAATATAAGTTAGATCAGATTTAGTTTAAACCATGTTTTGCCTATTCCAGGAGTTTAAAAATAGCTTTTAATCTGATTCCTTTTGGTACTGATCACTAGTGATCTTATTTATCAGTGGTAAAAATTTCAGATTTGTTTGAGTATCTTAGCTCAGTGTTTCTTACGAAACAAGTTCTGTTTCACCTCTTTTAGGATTTCGGCTAATTCCTTTTCTACTTTTGTTTTAAAATATTTTCTTTATTATTTCAGAAAGATTATTGTTTTGTTTATGTTAATTAACAGTAGTTTTGCAACAAGTTTTTATTTTAGTTTTATTTGTTTTCGTGAAATCAATTCTAGTTCCTTAGTAACTTGCAATTGGTTTCCGCATTGTTTCAAATCCCGTTTGGGAATACTTTCAAAAAGTTTTGTGAAAAATACTTTATTTTATCTTAGTTAAATTTTTATCTTAGTTCCTTGTTATTATTTTCTGTTAGAAAAAAACTATTTAGTGTTTGACGTAGTAGAAGACTCCCTAGTCTTATTTGACGCTTCTTTCGGTTTCTTATTCGCTCTCTCTCTCTCTTTTGTTTTGATTGCTAGAATGATTGCTAGTATGAGTGCTTATGTGATTGATATGTTTGCTATATAGATTTCGTCGGAGAGTGACGAGTAGTCTATCAAGTTATTTTCTCGAGAAATTCTTCTTCGTCTACATCACCAGGCAAGTCACTTTGATCATACTATCACCTATGTTTTATGCATCGTAGTTCTACCATCCTATGCCCAATTGCATGCTGCTTAGGTACTTGGAAATTTTAGTATAGATTGTAGTATCATGTGGTAGGCACACAACAACCCCGATACTTGGCCCGGGACGACAAACTTTATATTGCTATGCTTGAGTAGACGGGAGTTCGGTTGAGTGCATAACACGAGTGATGCGAGGTTGATTAAATAATCAAGACCGGTTAAGACAAGATTTTCAAGACCTCGGACGCAATGCAACACTGGGTGAAGGACGGTTGATCGGCTCCCTGGAGAACCCTGTGGATGCCCGAGATGCTGGGGACGGCCATGACATCCTGCGGAAAGCTTCACCCAGGCTCAAAGAGACGGACGGATATTTTCAAGACCCAAGGCTTACGTGCACAACCACAATTCATTATGGGCTCTGGCTTGGTTGGACAACGCGGCGACTCTGGACAGGCGGTGCTAGTAGATGTAGACGAACGGTAGGAATGGATGGGCACCGACAGGGATTCAGAGGGACCCATTGAAAGACCATGTTTTGATCATCCGGTCTTCAAACACCCTGAAGTGCGAGGACATACACGGAGGCGATCAAATCTTGTGGGGAACGTGTGCAAAACTCTGCAGAGTACTCAAACCTAATCGACTAGCCGTGTCCACGGTCATGGACGACTTGAGCCAAAGGAACTGAGGTTATCTGGAATTCTCAACACCATTATATATATTTGATGAGGGTAATATTTATAACTTGGGTATGAGAACTGGTTGGCGGAACCATCTCGTTAACAACCAGCCTTGTAGTAATATTTTGCTTTTAGCCTCTCTTGATGTAGGAGAAAACTTGCTTTTCGCTAAAAACTTATAGCCCCACCTGCCATATATGCATATAGTATAGATAATTACTTTTCACCCCTCTCTTATGTGACTTGCCGGCATATTCAATATGCTGACCTACACGGCTGCAACGTCTTATGTTGCAGATATTTTTCTTCGACGAGTAAGAGTACGATTCAGGGTTACGGTCTACACTCAACTTGCCGTTGGTGTTTATTGGGACTCCACTCCCTTGACTGCTTCCGCTGAAATAATTAAGGTATATATCAGTTTTACGCTATTTACATGTGATTGCACTTCGATATATACATTGATGTACTGTGTGTGCCAGCATAGTGATCCAGGGATGGCACAGAAACACAGAGTCTTGACTCGTCTTGAGTCGGGTCGCTACAGAGATGATCTTAGCCAGCGGAAAATACTTGGATATGTAAGCATCTTTGCACTTATCCCAAGAATCGATACTATTTTTAGGCAAGGAAGAAAACCAAGTTTTTGCGCGATCTCGCAATGAGAAAGGAAAAAGTTTCAACTTAATCACGTCATTATTCACAGCTCTTTTCTTTTGCATATCGCAAAGCTCAATGAAGGTATTGAGATTGACATCTTCACTAGGAAAGCCAAAGAATTGCTCTTTCATAACAAGATTCAGCAAAGCTGCGTTGATTTCATACGATTCTGCACTAGTGGCGGGAGCAATCGGAGTACTAATAAAATCATTATTATTAGTGCTCGAGAAGTCGCAAAGTTTTGTGTTTTCAGCCATGATGACTTCAACAAACAAACAAGCACACAAGCAAGCAAGAAAACCGGCAAAGGCAAAAGAAAACGGCGAAGGCGAAAGGCGAATGAAAACGACAAATGTGAAGTGGGGGAGAGGAAAACGAGAGGCAACTGGCAACAAAAGTAAATGCAAGAGAAGAGTTTTTGAGACCTACTTGGATAGATCTTGATTTCTCCTCCCCGGCAATGGCACTAGAAATACTTCTGATGTCAGCTGTGTATCCCCGGCAACGGCGCCAGAAATACTTGTGCTACTGCAACAAAAGACCTTCCAACGGTGCCAGAAATAGGCACGTCGACGGGAGAATACTTGGCTTGACCTTTCTGCTACGGCTACGCCTTAAGGGACTTCCTAGGCAAGTGTGCAAAGGATTTCCCCCGTGGCCTTGGAGCCTTGCGTTTGGTGTTCCCTCGAAGCGGAAAGGGTGATGTAGCGTAGCGGTGGTAAGTATTTCCCTCAGTTTGAGAACCAAGGTATCAATCCAGTGGAGGAGTATCTCAAGATCCCGCACAAACACAAAAACTTGCTCCCAACGCTATGAAGGGGTTGTCAATCCCTTATAGATTGTTTGCCAAGTGAGAACTGAAAGCAACAAAGTAACAAAGCAAAGTAAAAGCGGAGATGTAAACGATGGATGTGAATAGACCCGGGGGCCGTAGTGTTTACTTGTGGCTTCTCTCATGAAAGCAAATAGACGGTGGGTGAACAAATTACTGTCGAGCAATTGATAGAACCGCGCAAAGTCGTGACGATATCTATGCAATGATTATTTCTATAGGCATCATGTCCAAAACAAGTAGACCTATACTGTCTCCATCTACTACTATTACTCCACACGTCGAACGCTATCCAGCATGCATCTAGTGTATTAAGTCCATAAGAACAGAGTAACGCCTTAAGCAAGAGGACATGATGTAGAGGGATAATCTCAAACCAATGATAAAAACCCCATCTTTTTACCCTTGATGGAAACTACTTGATGTGTGCCTTGCTGCCCCTACTGTCACTGGGAAAGGTCACCACATGGCAGAACCCAAAACCAAGCACTTCTCCCATTGCAAGAATCATAGACCTAGTTGGCCAAACAAAACCCAAGACTCGGAGAGACTTACAAGGATATCAAATCATGCATATAAGAAATCAGCAAAGACTCGAATATATATCATAGATAATTTGATCACAAATCCACAATACACCGGATCTCGACAAACACACTGCCAAAGAAGATTACATCGGATAGATCTCCATGAAGATCATGGAGAACATTGTATTGAAGATCGAAGAGAGAGAAGAAGCCATCTAGCTACTAACTACGGACCCGTAGGTCTGAAGTGAACTACTCACAAGTCATTGGAGGGGCGATGATGATGATGAAGAGGCCCTCCAACTCCAAAGTCCCCTCCGGCAGGGCGCCGGGAAGGGTCTCCAGATGAGATCTCGCGGAAACAGAAGCTTGCGACGGCGGAAAAGTATTTTCAAGGATCTCCTGTTTTTTGCGGAATATTTGGGAATTTATAGGCCAAAGACCTAGGTCAGGGGCGGCCAGGGAGGCCACAATCCTGCCCACCACCGCCTCCCCCCTGATGGCGGAGTGGGGGCTTGTGGCCTCCCTGGAGCCCACCTGGCCTGGCCCAAAGGCCCCGTGATCTTCTTTCGTTCGGGAAAAAATAATTTCGGGGTTTTTCTTCCGTTTGGACTCCGTTCCAAAATTAGATCTAAAAAGAGTCAAAAACACGGAAAAAACAGGAACTGGCACTTGGCACTGAATTAATAAGTTAGTCCCAAAAAAGATATAAAAGGTACATAAAACAACCAAAGAAGACAAGATAACATCGTGAAACAATAAAAAATTATAGATACATTTGAGACTATTGATAGACTATTTTCTGGCGTCGTTGCTGGGGAGTGAAGCGCCTTTGGTAAGTGGAACTTGGTAAGGAAAACATTATATAATGTGCTAAAATTTACTGTCATTTGTCACTATGGAAAATAATCCATTGAGGAGCTTGTCTAGGTATCTTCAACCCGACCAGAAGCACAAAGAGATGCTCCTCAACCTCCTGCACCTACTGAAAATATTT
This sequence comes from Hordeum vulgare subsp. vulgare, assembly GCF_904849725.1. NCBI lineage: Eukaryota > Viridiplantae > Streptophyta > Magnoliopsida > Poales > Poaceae > Hordeum > Hordeum vulgare. The sequence goes on from NC_058519.1 coordinate 482,822,799, forward strand.
ATTATGAAATTTCTTCGGGTATGATAGAAAAACTGCTAGCTAATTCTTATGCAGGAGATGGAACACTACATTGTGATTTGCACCTAATCTATGTAGATGAAGTTTGTGGATAATTTAAGGTTGCAGGTCCGTCCGAGGAAGATGTCAAGAAGAACGTCTTTACTTTATCTTTGAAGGAAAAGGCATTGAGATGGTATAGGCTATGTGATGATATTGGATCATGGAACCATAATAGAGTGAAATTGAAATTTCATCAGAAGTTTTATACTATGCATCTAGTTCATCGTGATCGGAATTATATTTATAATTTTTTGCCTCGTGAAGGAGAAATAGTATCTCAAGCTTGGGGGAGGCTTAAGTTAATGTTATATTCATGCCCCAATTATGATCTCCCGAGAGAAATTATAATTCAGAATTTTATGCTCGGCTCTCACGTAATGATCAATCCATGCTCGACACTTCTTGTGTTGGTTCCTTTATGAAGAAAAATATTGAATTCAAATGGGACTTATTGGAAAGAATTAAACACAACTCTGAAGATTGGGAACTCAATGAAGGTAATGAGTGAGGTATAAGACTTAAGTTTGATTGTGTTAAATCCTTTATAGACACCGATGCTTTTCGTGATCTTAGCACTAAATATGGACTTGACTCTGAGGTAGTAGCTTCATTTTGTGAATCTTTTGCTACTCATGTTGATCTCCCCAAGGAGAATTGGTTTAAATATCATCCTCCCGTTGAAGTTAAAGTGGTAGAACCTATTAAAGTTGAAGAAGAAACTACTATTTGTAATGATGGTCCTATTATTCCTACTGCTTATATTGAGAAGCCACCATTTTCTGTTAGGATAAAGGAACATGTTAAAGCTTCAACTGTGGTTCGTAAGAGTTGTACTAGAACACCTATACCTCCTGAGAAATTAAAGTTGAACTTAATATTGCTATGGTTAAAGATCTCTTGGTTGATAATATTGATGGGCATGTCATTCACTTATGTGATGAAGCCGCTAAAATTGCTAGACCTTATACTAAGGGTAAACATAGACCTGTTGTTGGCGTGCTTGTTGTTTCTGTTAAAATAGGAGATCATTGTTATCATGGCTTATGTGATGTGGGTGCTAGTGTGAGTGCAATTCCCTTTACCTTATACCAAGAAATTACGAATGATATTGCACCAGCCGAATTAGAGGAAATTGATGTTACCATCAAGCTTGCTAATAGAGATACTATTTCACCAATTCGTATTGTTAGAGATGTTGAAGTCTTGTGTGGGAAAATAAAGTATCCTACTGATTTTCTTGTTCTTGGTTCCCCACAAGATGATTTTTGTCCCATTATATTCGATAGACCCTTCTTGAATAATGTTAATTCTAAGATTGATTGTGAAAAAGAAACGGTTACTGTAAGTTTTGAGGATAGATCTCATGAGTTCAATTTCTCTAAATTTCGTAGACAACCACATGAAAAAGAATTGCCTAGTAAAGATGAAATTCATGGTCTTGCTTCTATCGCTGTGCCTCCTACCGATTTATTAGAACAATATTTGCTAGACCATGAAAATGATATGTATATGAATGAAAGGAATGAAATAGATAAGATTTTTTTTGATCAACATCCTATTTTGAAACACAACCTACCTATTGAAATACTTGGGGATCCTCCTCCACCTAAGGGTGATCCCGTGTTTGAGCTTAAGCAATTACCAGATACTCCGAAGCATGATTATCTTGATGAAAAAGAGATATATCATGTTATTATTAGTGCTAACCTTTTAGAGCATGAGGAAAAGAGATTATTGAAAACTCTGAGGAAACATCGTGCCACTATTGGATATACTCTTGATGATCTTAAGGGCATTAGTCCCACTCTATGTCAGCACAAAATCAATATGGAACCATATGCTAAACCAGTTGTTGATCACCAACAACGATTAAATCCTAGAATGAAGTGGTAAGAAATGAAATACGAAAACTTCTGGAGGCAGATATAATTTATACTATTGCTGATAGTAGATGGGTTAGTCACGTTCATTGTGTCCGTAAAAAGGGAGGTATTACTATTGTTCCTAATGATAAAGATGAAATGATCCCACAAAGAATTGTTACAGGATATAGAACCATAATTGATTTTAGGAATTTAAATAAAGCTACTAGGAAAGATCATTACCCCCTACCTTTTATCAAATGCTACAAAGACTATCCAAACATACACATTTTTTGCTTTCTAGATGGTTACTCTAGTTTCTCTCAAATACCTTATGAAAAGAGGATCAAGAGAAGACCACTTTTACTTTCCCTTTCGGTACCTTCCCTTATATACATATACCTTTTGGTTTATGCAATGCACCTACTACCTTTCAAAGATGTATGATGGCTATATTCTCTGACTTTTGTGAAAAAATTGTTGAGGTTTTCATGGATGATTTTTCCGTTTACGGAACTTGTTTTCATGATTGCTTGAGCAACCTTGATCGAGTTTTGCAGAGATGTGAAAAAGCTAATCTTGCCTTGAATTGGGAGAAGTGCCACTTTATGGTTAATGAAGGCATTGTCTTGGGACACAAAATCTCCAAAAGATGTATTGAAGTTGATAAAGCTAAAGTTGATGCTATTGAAAAGATGTCGTGTCCAACAGATATCAAAGGTATAAGAAGTTTCCATTGTCATGCTGGTTTTTATAGAATATTTATTAAAGACTTCTCTAAAATTTCTAAGCCTCTCACCAATATTTGGAAAAGGATATTCCAATCGTTTTTTATGATGATTGTGTAGAAGCATTTGAAATTCTTAAGAAAGCCTTGCTCGCTGCACCTGTTGTTCAACCACCTGATTGGAACCCACCCTTTGAAATTATGTGTGATGATAGTGATTATGATGTTGGTGTTGTTCTACGACAAAGAGTTGATAAGAAATTAAATGTCATCTATTACGCTAGTAAAACTCTAGACAGTGCTCAAAGAAACTACGCTACCACTGAAAAAGAATTTTTTAGCAGTTTTGTTTGCTTGTGGTAAGTTTAGACCTTATATTGTTGATTCCAAAGTAACTGTTCGCACTGAACATGCTGCTATTAAGTACCTTATGGAAAAGAAATATGATAAACCTGGACTTATTAGATGGGTCCTTCTGCTACAAGAATTTGATTTGCATATTATTGATAAAAAGGGCCCTGATAATCCCGTAGCAGATAGCTTGTCTAGACTAGAAAATGTTCTTAATGACCCACTACCTATTCATGATAGCTTCCCTGGTGAACAATTAGTTTTCATAAAGGCTTCACGCAATGCTCCTTGGTATGCTAATGATGCTAATTACATTGTTGCTAAATTTATACCGCCTAGTTTTACGTACCAACAAAAGAAAAAGTTCTTCTATGATTTAAGACATTACTTTTGGGACGATCCACACCTTTATAAAGGAGTATAATGTATTATTAGACGTTATGTACCTGAGCATGAACAGGGACGAATCCTTCACAAGTGTCACTCCGAGTCCTAAGGAGGACACCACGCGGGAGATAGAACTGCACACAAGGTATTACAATCTGGTTTTTATTGGCCTACTCTCTTCAAGGATGCTCGTAATTTTGTCTTGTCTTGTGATGAATGTTAAAGAATTGGAAATATTAGTAGACGTCAGGAAATGCCTATGAATTACTCTCTTGTTTTAGAACCATTTGATGTTTGGGGTTTTGATTATATGGGACCTTTTCCAAAATCCAACGGGTATACTCAAATTCTAGTGGTGTTGATTATGTTACTAAGTGAGTAGAATCTATTCAAACTAGTAGTGCTGATCATAACACTTCTATTAAAATGCTGAAAGAAGTTATTTTCCCTAGATTTGGAGTCCCTAGATATTTAATGACTGATGGTGGTTCACAGTTTATGCATGGTGTTTTCTATAAATTGCTTGCTAGGTATGATGTTAAGCATAGAGTTGCATCTCCTTATCATCCTTAGTGTAGTGGGAAAGTAGAATTGAGCAATAGAGAAATTAAGTTGATCTTGCAAAAGATTGTTAATAGATCTAGAAAGAATTGTTCTAAGAAATTTGATGATGCATTATGGGCTTATAGAACCGCTTACAAAAACCCTATGGGTATGTCTCCGTATAAAATGGTTTATGGTAAAGCATGTCACTTACCTCTAGATCTAGAACATAAAGCTTATTAGGCAATTAAAGAACTTAATTGTGATTTTAAACTTGTTGGTGAGAAGAGGTTATTTGACATTAGCTCACTTGATGAATGGAGAACCCAGGCCTATGAGAACTCTAAGTTGTTTAAAGAAAAGGTTTAGAGATGGCATGATAGAAGGATACAAAAGCGTGAATTCAATGTAGGTGATCATGTCTTGCTATACAACTCTTGTTTAAGATTTTTTGCAGGAAAACTTCTCTCTAAATGGGAAGGTCCTTACATTATCGAGGAAGTTATCGTTCCGGTGCCATCAAGATCAACAATGCCAAAAGCACAAATCCAAAGGTGGTAAATGGGCAAATAATTGAACATTATATCTCAGGTACTCCCATAAATGCTGAAACTAATATTATCAATACCATAACTCCGGAAGAATACATTAGGGAGACCTACTAGAACGTCTCGGACCTCGAAAAGGAATATGTATGTGCTACGGTAAGCAAACCGACTCCAAAGCGTTTTCTATGGCAATTTTTACCAGTTTTGGAATATTTAAAAAATTAGGAAAATTTAAAGCACTCTGAAGCGTGCATGTGGAGGCGACAAGCCAGGGGGTGCGGCCTACCCCCCTGCCGCGCCCTGCAGGCTTGTGGCCACCACGTGCACCCCTAGACTCCGTTTTCTTGTGGAATACTCCTTCGGGTCGGCAAAAATTCATTATATAATATCCCTAAGGTTTTGGCCTTTGTATCTCGACAATATCTCATGTTTTCGTCTTGAGCAGTTTTTGCAGCAGATTTAGAGTAAGATGTCGTCCCAAGATTCCAATGGGGAGAGCTATGTATCACACTATCTTGCCAATCCCAAGCTCTACAGGGATGTAAATCCCTATGGATTGTGCTCGGAGGAGGAACAGGAGACATGCAAGTATGCGGAACAAAGATCGGGTGAAGTGGAGATTCCCTTACCTCGACCCGAAGATATGCATGTGGAGTTCAAGAAGTCGAGCCTCCCAAATACAAGGAGAAAACCCAAGGTTTTATTTATCCCTTCTCATTTTCCGCAGGAGAGCAAGGGTGAATTATGTCAAAGGATAAGGAGGCTCGAGCTATAAGTAGACGATTTGAGGGAACAAAATTTCATGCTTAAGTGGAAACTCGATAAGCTTTCAACCCCACCAACAACTCCAACATCACCACCTTCGAAGAAAGACAACTCAACACATGGGTATGGGCACTCACCTTGGCTTGTGCCAATCTTGGGGGAGGTGGCCCGTATCGTATCACCATTACACCTTTTTACCTTTTTTTGTTTTTTTGTTTTTCTTTGTTCGATCCGTTTAGTTATATCTTGATCTAGTAGAATAAAGTTTTAGTGTGATCTAGTTTTAAGTTTTTGTTTTATCTTTGCCCTTATGTAAGCAAGTCCGAGATTTATATAATAAAGAATAGTTTTGAATTGAGGGCTTTTCTTGCTTGCTATGATCTAGAGAAAAAGAAATAGAAACAAGTATAGAATAAAAGTAAAAGAACATGCATAATGATCTTATGGGACTGATAACTTCACATATAAATAGTATGTTGATTGGAATTTGTTGTGAGTTGACAAACAAAGCTATTGGTAATTGTTGCAATTAGAAGGAAGTAATAAAGAATGAGAGGTTCACATATAAATATATTATCTTAGACATCTTTTATGATTGTGAGCACTCATTAAAATATCATATGCTAAAAGGTTGATGTTGGACAAGAAAGACAACATAATGAGTTATGTTTGCTTCTTTCCGAATAGAAGTTATATGGTTGTAGATCCTTCAACATGTGTCGCTTGCTTCCACCTCATATTATGCAAAAGAAACTCTTGCACCAAGTAGAGATACTACTTGTGCATCCAAAAACCTTTAACTCAGTTTTGCCTTGAGAGTCCACCATACCTACCTATGGATTGAGTAAGATCCTTCAAGTAAGTTGTCATTGCTGCAAGCAATAAAAATTGCTCCTTAAATATGTGTGGTTTATTAGTGCGAGGAAATAAAACTTTATACAAATTTGTGATATAGAAGAAATAAAAGCGATAGACTGCATAATAAAGTTATTTATCACACGGGGCAATATAAAGTGCTGTTCTTTTTCATTAAGAGATTGTGCATCCAACTATGAAAGCGCATGAACACCTCTGCTTCCCTCTGAGAAGGGCCTATCTGTTACTTATACTTTCTAGTACTTACCTTTATGTAAGAGTCGTGGTGATTTTCACCATTTCCTTTATTTCGCCTTTATCTTTTGGCAAGCATCATGTGTTGGGGAATCATCTAGACAAATATATCCACTCGGATGTAGGTGATCATGAGTTATTATTGTTGACGTTACCCTTGAGGTAAATAGTTGGGAGGCAAAAACATAAGCCCCTATCTTTCTGTGTGTGTTACTGAAGCTTTGACCTCATAGGTACCGCGTGAGTGTTAGCAATTATGAAAGACTATAAGATGATTGAGTATGTGCATTTGCCTTACAAGCTCTTATATTGACTCTTTCCTATGTTGCGATAAATTGGAATTACTTCAATGACTGAAATCATAGTTTGTTAGTTCTCAGTAGAGTTATTGATGCATATTCTGCCTTGTGAATGAATTGTTACTCTAGTATAAGATATTCTATGTGAATATGTATTGTTGTTCTAAAGATAATCATGATGCCCTCATGTGTGTATTTTATTTTATCGACACTTCTCTCTAAACATGTGGGCGTATTTATTGATCTCGGCTTTCTCTTGAGGACAAGCGAGGCCTAAGCTTGGGGGAGTTGATACGTACATTTTGCATCATGCTTTTATATCAATATTTATTGCATTATGGGTTGTTAATACACATTATGGTACACTACTTATGCCTTTTCTCTCTTATTTTACATGATTTACATGAAGAGGGAGAATGCGTGCAGCTGGAACTCTGGACTGGAAAAGGAGCAAATCTAAGATACCTATTCAGCATAACTCTAAAAGTCCTGAAAAGTTACGGATAACTGTTTTGGAATATATAAAAAATAATGGGCGAAAGAAGTACTATAGGGGACCCACTAGGTGGCCACAAGCCAGGGGCGCGGCCTACCCCCCCTGGCCGCGCTCTGGAGGCTTGTGGGCCCCCTGGCAGGCCTCCGATGCCCATCTTCTCCTATATGAATGGTTTTGACCAGGAAAAAACCACATCAGAGCTTTCAGGATGCGATGTCGCTGTCTCGAGGAGGAACTTGGGCAGAACCAATATAGAGCTCCGGTGGAGCTATTCCGCCGGGGAAACTTCCCTCCCAGAGGGGGAAATCAAAGCCATCGTCATCACCAAAAATTCTCTCATCGAGACGGGATCAATCTCCATCAACATCTTCATCGGCACCATATCCTCTCCAAATTCTAGTTCATCTCTTGTATCCGATCTTTGTCTCAAACCTCACATTGGTACATGTGGGTTGCTAGTAGTGTTGATTACTCCTTGTAGTTGATGCTAGTTGGTTTATTTGGTTGAAGATCATATGTTCAGATCCTTAATGATTATTAATACTCATCTTATTATGAATATGAATATGTTTTGTGAGTAGTTACGTTTGTTCCTCAGGTCATGGGATAAGTATTGTTATAAGTAATCATGTGAATTTGGTATTCATTCGATATTTTGATAAGTTATATGTTGTCTATCCTCTAGTGGTGTCATGTGAACATTGACTACATGACACTTCACCATTATTTGGGCCTAGAGAAAGGAATTGGGAAGTAATAAGTAGATGATGGGTTGCTAGAGTGACAGAAGCTTAAACCCTACTTTATGCGTTGCTTCGTAAGGGGCTAATTTTGATCCATATGTTTAATGCTATGGTTAGATGTATCTTAATTCCTATTTCGTAGTTGCGGATGCTTTCGACAGAGGTTAATCATAAGTGGGATGTTTGTCCAAATAAGGGCAGAACCCAATCACCGGTCCACCAAGATATCGAATTATCAAAGTAACGAACGTGAACATATGAGCATGATGAAAACTAGCTTGACATAAATTCCCATGTGTCCTCGGGAGCGCTTTTCTTTATATAAGAGTTTGTCCAGGCTTGTCCTTTGCTACAAAAAGGATTGGGCTACCTTGTTGCAACTTAGTTACAATTTATACTTGTTACCCGTTACAAATACCTTATCACAAAACTATCTGTCACCGATAATTTCAGTTCTTGCAGAGAATGCCTTACTAAAAACCGCTTGTCATTTCCTTCTGCTCCTCGTTGGGTTCAACAATCTTACTTATCGAAAGGACTATGACAGATCCCCTACACTTGTGGGTCATCACGCCTCTATGCTCATTGGTCCGCGCACATCAGTATGTATGATCTCCAACAAGTCACTTGCACGCTCCATTGTTCCGAAGAACGGAGTCTTAGTCATCTTGCCCATGAGGCATGGTTCACATGTGTCAAGTGATTCAAAATGAAGTGACTCCAAAAGTCCATCAGCATGGAGTTTCTTCATGCGTTTTATACCAATATGACCTAAGCGGCAGTGCCACAAGAAAGTGGCGCTATCATTATCAACTCTACATCTTTTAGCTTCAGTGTTATGGATATGTGTGTCATCACTGTCGAGATTCAACATGAACAAACCCCTCACATTGCGTGCATGACCATAAAAGATATTACTCATATAAATATAACAACCATTATTCTCTGACTTAAATGAGTAATTGTCTCGCAATAAACAAGATCCAGATATAATATTCATGCTTAACGCATCCACTAAATAACAATTATTTTGGTTCGTCACTAATCCCAATGATAATTGAAGTAAGAGTGTGCCGACACCAATCGCATCAACCTTGGAACCATTTCCCACGCGCATCGTCACTTCGTCCTTCACCAACCTTTGTCTATTACATAGTTCCTGCTTTGAGTTGCAAATGTGAGCAACCGAACCGGTATCAATTATTCAGGCAGTACAATGAGAGTTGGTGAGGTACACATAAATAACATGTATATCAAATATACCTTGTTTGCCCTTGGTCGCCTTCTTATCAGCCAGAGACTTGGGGTAGTTCCGCTTCCTATGACCAGTCCGCTTGCAATGATTGTGGGAATTATGCCCTAGAGGCAATAATACATATAGTTATTATTATAATTCCTATATCAAGATAATCGTTTATTATCCATGCTATAATTGTATTGAATGAAGACTTATATACATGTGTGGATACATAGACAAAACACTGTCCCTAGCAAGCCTCTAGTTGGCTAGCCAGTTGATCAAAGATAGTCAGGGTCTTCTGATTATGTACAAGGTGTTGTTGCGTGATAAATGGATCACGTCATTAGGAGAATCACGTGATGGACTAGACCCAAACTAATAGACGTAGCATTTCGATCGTGTCATTTTGTTGCTACTGTTTTCTGCGTGTCAAGTATTTGTTCCTATGACCATGAGATCATATAACTCACTGACACCGGAGGAATGCTTTGTGTGTATCAAACGTCGCAAAGTAACTGGGTGACTATAAAGATGCTCTACAGGTATATCCAAAGGTGTTCGCTGAGTTAGTATGGATCAAGACTGGGATTTGTCACTCCGTTTGACGGAGAGGTATCTCGGGCCCACTCGGTAATACAACATCACACACAAGCCTTGCAAGCAAAGTGACTTAGTGTAAGTTGCGGGATCTTGTATTATGGAACGAGTAAAGAGAGTTGCCGGTAAACGAGATTGAAATAGGTATGCGGATACTGACGATCGAATCTCGAGCAAGTAACATACCGAAGGACAAAGGGAATGACATATGGGATTATATGAATCCTTGGCACTGAGGTTCAAATGATAAGATCTTCGTAGAATATGTGGGATCCAATATGGGCATCCAGGTCCCGCTATTGGATATTGACCGAGCAGTCACTCGGGTCATGTCCGCATAGTTCTCGAACCCGTAGGGTCTGCACACTTAAGGTTCGACGTTGTTTTATGCGTATTTGAGTTATATGGTTGGTTACCGAATGTTGTTCGAAGTCCTGGATGAGATCACGGACGTCACGAGGGTTTCCAGAATGGTCCGGAAACGAGGATTGATATATAGGTTGACCTCATTTGATTACCGGAAGGTTTTCCGAGTTACCGGGAATGACGAATGGGTTCCGTGTGTTCACCGGGGGGGGGGGGGGGCAACCCACCCCGGGGAAGCCCATAAGACTTGGGGGTGGCGCACCAGCCCTTGGTGGGCTGGTGGGACAGCCCAAGAAGGCCCTATGCGCCAAAGGATAAGAAATCAAAGAGAAATAAAAAAAGGGGAGGTGAGAAAGGAGAGAAGGACTCCACCTTCCAAACCTAGTTGGATTCGGTTTGGAAGGGGAGGACTTCCCCCCTTGGCTCGGCCGACCCCCTTGGGGCTCCTTGAGCCTCAAGGCAAGGCCCCTCCCCTCCCACCTATATATACAGAGGTATTAGGGCTGATTTGAGACAACTTTTCCACGGCAGCCCGACCACATACCTCCACGGTTTTTCCTCTAGATCGCGTTTCTGCGGAGCTCGGGCGGAGCTCGGGCGGAGCCCTGCCGAGATCAGATCACCACCAACCTCCGGAGTGCCGTCATGCTTCCGGAGAACTCATCTACCTCTCCGTCTCTCTTGCTGGATCAAGAAGGCCAAGATCATCGTCGAGCTGTACGTGTGCTGAACGCGGAGGTGCCATCCGTTCGGCACTAGACCATGGGACGGATCGCGGGACGGTTCGTGGGACGGTTCACGGGGCGGATCGAGGGACGTGAGGATGTTCCACTACATCAACCGCGTTCACTAACGCTTCTGTTGTGCGATCTACAAGAGTACGTAGATCAGAAATCCCCTCTCGTAGATGGACATCACCATGATAGGTCTTCGTGCGCGTAGGAAAATTTTTGTTTCCCATGCGACGTTCCCCAATAGTGGCATCATGAGCTAGGTTTATGCGTAGATGTCTTCTCGAGTAGAACACAAAAGTTTTGGTGGGCGGTGATGTGCGTTTTGCTGCCCTCCTTAGTCTTTTCTTGATTCCGCGGTATTGTTGGATTGAAGCGGCTTGGAACGACATTACTCGTACGCTTACGAGAGACTGGTTACATCGCTACGAGTACCCCCGTTTCTCAAAGATGACTGGCAAGTGCCGGTTTCTCCAACTTTAGTTGAATCGGTTTTGACCGAGGAGGTCCTTGTATAAGGTTAAATAGCAATTCATATATCTCCGTTGTGGTGTTTGCGTAAGTAAGATGCGATCCTACTAGATACCCATGATCACCACGTAAAACATGCAACAACAAAATTAGAGGACGTCTAACTTGTTTTTGCAGGGTATGCTTGTGATGTGATGTGGCCAACGATGTGATGTGATATATTGGATGTATGAGATGATCATGTTGTAATAGATAATATCGACTTGCACGTCGATGGTACGGCAACCGGCAGGAGCCATAGGGTTGTATTTAAACTAACGTTTGTGCTTGCAGATGCGTTTACTATTTTGCTAGGATGTAGCTTTAGTAGTAATAGCATGAGTAGCACGACAACCCCGATGGCGACACGTTGATGGAGATCATGGTGTGGCGCCGGTGACAAGAAGATCGTGCCGGTGCTTTGGTGATGGAGATCAAGGAGCACGTGATGATGGCCATATCATGTCACTTATGAATTGCATGTGATGTTAATCCTTTTATGCACCTTATTTTGCTTAGAACGACGGTAGCATTATGAGGTGATCTCTCACTAAAATTTCAAGACGAAATTGTGTTCTCCCCGACTGTGCACCATTACTACAGTTCGTCGTTTCGAGACACCACGTGATGATCGGGTGTGATAGACTCAACGTTCACATACAACGGGTGCAAAAAAGTTGCACACGCGGAACACTCGGGTTAAGCTTGACGAGCCTAGCATGTGCATACATGGCCTCGGAACACATGAGACCGAAAGGTCGATCATGAATCATATAGATGATATGATTAGCATAGGGATGCTTACCACTGAAACTATACTCAACTCACGTGATGATCGGACTTGAGCTAGTGTAAGTGGGTCATGAACCACTCAAATCACCAGAGAGATGTACTTTTTGAGTGGGAGTTTAGCAAGTAATTTTATTAAGTTAAACTCTAATTATCTTGAACATAGTCTAAGTCCACTTTGAATATATTTGTTGTAGATCATGGCTCACGCGACAGTCACCCTGAATTTTAATACGTTCCTAGAGAAAGCTAAGTTGAAAGATGATGGAAGCAACTTTGTAGACTGGGCTCATAATCTTAAGTTGATCCTACAGGCTGGGAAGAAGGATTATGTCCTTAATGCTGCGCTAGGAGATGAACCACCCGCTACGGCTGACCAGGATGTTAAGAACGCTTGGTTAACACGTAAGGAGGACTACTCAGTAGTTCAATGTGCAGTCTTGTATGGCTTAGAACCGGGACTTCAACGTCGCTTTGAGCGTCATGGAGCATATGAGATGTTCCAGGAGTTGAAGTTCATCTTTCAGAAGAACGCCCGGATCGAGAGGTATGAGACCTCCGATAAATTCTATGCTTGCAAGATGGAGGAGAAATTGTTTGTCAGTGAACATGTGCTCAAAAAGGCTTGGGTACTCAAACCGTCTAGCTGAGCAGGGGATTGAACTCCCGCAAGAGGCTATCACTGACAGAATCCTTCAATCACTGCCACCAAGCTATAAGGACTTTGTGTTGAACTACAACATGCAAGGGATGAACAAGTCACCCGGTGAGTTGTTTGCGATGCTGAAAGTCGCAGAGTCTGAACTCCGTAAAGAGCATCAAGTGTTGATGGTGAATAAGACCACTAGTTTCAAGAGAAACGGCAAAGGCAAGAAGGGTCATTCAAAGAAGAGCAGCAAGCCTGTTGCCAATCCGACGAAGAAACCTAAAGCTGGACCTAAGCCTGAAACAGAGTGCTAGTATTGCAAGGGTATGGGTCACTGGAAGCGAAACTGCCCCAAGTATCTGGCTGATAAGAAGGCGGCCAAAGAAAAATCAGGTATATTTGATATACATGTTATTGATGTGTACTTAACCGGCTCTCGTAGTACTGCCTGGGTATTCGATACCAGTTCTGTTGCTCATATTTGCAACTCGAAACAGGAACTGCGGAATAGGCGAAGGCTGGCGAAAGATGAAGTGACGATGCGCGTAGGAAATGGTTCCAAGGTTGATGCAATCGCCGTCGGCACAGTTTCACTTCAGTTACCATCGGGATTAGTTATGAACTTGAATAATTGTTATTTAGTGCCTGCGTTGAGCATGAACATTATATCTGGAAATTGTTTATTGCGAGACGGTTACTCTTTTAAGTCAGAGAATAATGGTTGTTCTATTTCTATGAGTAACATCTTTTATGGTCATGCACCCAATGTGAGAGGATTGTTCATATTGAATCTTGATAGTGATACACATATACATAACACTGAGACCAAAAGAGTTAGAGTTAACAATGATAGCGCCATATTTTTGTGGCACTGCCGCTTAGGTCATATTGGTGTAAAGCGCATGAAGAAACTCCATGCCGATGGACTTTTGGAGTCACTTGACTTTGATTCACTTGACACGTGCGAACCATGCCTCATGGGCAAGATGACTAAAACTCCGTTCTCCGGAACAATGGAGCGTGCGAGTGACTTGTTGGAAATCATACATACCGAAGTGTGCGGTCCGATGAGCGTAGAGGCACGCGGCGGATATCGTTATTTTCTCACCTTCACTGACGATTTGAGTAGATATGGTTATGTCTACTTAATGAAGCACAAGTCTAAAACATTTGAAAAGTTCAAGCAATTTCAGAGTGAAGTTGAAAATCATCGTAACAAGAAGATCAAGTTCCTACGGTCTGATCGTGGGGGTGAATATCTGAGTTTCGAGTTTGATGCTCACTTAAGACAATGTGGAATTGTTTCACAGTTGACACCGCCTGGAACACCACAGCGTAATGGTGTGTCCGAACGTCGTAATCGTACTTTATTAGAGATGGTGCGATCTATGATGTCTCTTACCGATTTGCCGTCATCGTTTTGTGGTTATGCATTAGACACGGCTGCATTCACTTTAAATAGGGCACCATCAAAATCCGTTGAGACGACACCATACGAACTGTGGTATGGCAAAAGGCCAAAGTTGTCGTTTCTTAAAGTTTGGGGATGTGATGCTTATGTCAAAAATCTTCAACCTGAAAAGCTGGAACCCAAAGCGGAAAAGTGCATCTTCATAGGTTACCCAAAAGAGACAGTTGGGTACACCTTCTATCTCAAATCCGAGGGCAAAGTGTTTGTTGCTAAAAACGGAGCTTTTCTCGGGAAGGAGTTTCTCTCGAGAGAATTGAGTGGGAGGAAGATAGAACTTGATGAGGTTGTCGAACCTCTCATCCCTCTAGATGGTGGCGCAGGGCAAGGGGAAACCCGTGTCGTTGCGACGCCGGTTGAGGAGGAAGTAAATGATGATGATCATGAAAATCCGGTTCAAGTTCCTGTCGAACCACGCAGGTCGACGAGACCACGTGCTGCTCGAGAGTGGTACGGTAATCCCGTTTTGTCAATCATGTTGTTGGACAACAATGAACCTGCAAATTATGAAGAACCAATGGTGGGCTCAGATTCCAACAAATGGCTAGAGGCCATGAAGTCCGAGATAGGATCCATGTATGAAAACAAAGTGTGGACTTTGGAAGTACTACCTGAGGGCCGCAAGGCTATTCGGAACAAATGGATCTTTAAGAAGAAGACGGACGTTGACGGCAATGTGACCGTTTGTAAAGCTCGACTTGTGGCAAAGGGTTTTTCACAAGTTCAAGGAGTTGACTACGATGAGACATTCTCACCCGTAGTGATGCTTAAGTCCGTCAGAGTCTTGTTAGCAATAGCTGCATTTTTCGATTATGAAATCTGGCAGACGGATGTCAAAACGGCGTTCCTTAATGGATTCCTTAAGGAAGAGTTGTATATGATGCAACCCGAAGGTTTTGTCGATCCTAAGAATGCTGACAAGGTGTGCAAGCTCCAGCGATCCATTTATGGACTGGTGCAAGCATCTCGGAGTTGGAACAAACGCTTTGATGAGGTGATCAAAGCATTTGGGTTTATACAAGTGGTTGGAGAATCTTGTATTTACAAGAAAGTGAGTGGGAGCTCTGTGGTGTTTCTAATATTATATGTGGATGACATATTGCTGATTGGAAACAACGTAGAGTTTTTGGAGAGCATAAAGGATTACTTGAATAAAGTTTCTCTATGAAGGACCTAGGAGAAGCTGCTTACATTCTAGGCATTAAGATCTATAGGGATAGATCAAAACGCCTGATAGGACTTTCACAAAGCACATACCTTGATAAAGTTTTGAAGAGGTTCAAAATGGAACAGTCCAAGAAAGGGTCCTTGCCAGTTTTACAAGGTACGAGATTGAGTAAGACTCAGTTCCCAGCAACTGATAAGGATAGAGAGCATATGAGCACCATCCACTATGCTTCAGCCATAGGTTCTATCATGTATGCAACGATGTGCACTAGACCGGACGTTAGCCTGGCCATAAGTATGGCAGGCAGGTTCCCGAGTAATCCAGGAGTGGATCACTGGACAGCGGTCAAGAATATCCTAAATACCTGAAAAGGACTAAGGAAATGTTTCTCGTGTATGGAGGTGACGAAGAGCTCGCCGTAAAGGGTTACGTCGATGCAAGCTTTGACACAGATCCGGACGACTCTAAGTCGCAGACCGGATACGTATTTATTCTTAATGGGGGTTTGGTAAGCTGGTGCAGTTCCAAGCAAAGCGTCGTAGCAGATTCTACATGTGAAGCGGAGTACATGGCTGCCTCGGAGGCGGCTAAGGAGGGTGTCTGGATGAAGCAGTTCATGACGGATCTTGGAGTGGTGCCAAGCGCACTGAATCCAATAACCTTGTTCTATGACAACACGGGTGCCATTGCCTTAGCAAAGGAACCACGGTTTCACAAGAAGACCAGACACATCAAACGACGCTTCAACCTCATCCGTGACTACGTCGAAGGGGAGGACGTAAATATATGCAAAGTGCACATGGATCTGAATATAGCAGACCTGCTGACTAAACCTCTTCCATGGGCAAAGCATGACCAACACCAGAACTGTATGGGTGTTAGATTTATTACAATGTAATTCGCATGATGATGTGAGGGCTAGATTATTGACTCTAGTGCAAGTGGGAGACTGTTGGAATTATTCCCTAGAGGCAATAATACATATAATTATTATTATAATTCCTGTATCAAGATAATCGTTTATTATCCATGCTATAATTGTATTGAATGAAGACTTATATACATGTGTGGATACATAGACAAAACACTATCCCTAGCAAGCCTCTAGTTGGCTAGCCAGTTGATCAAAGATAGTCAGGGTCTTCTGATTATGTACAAGGTGTTGTTGCTTGATAACTGGATCACGTCATTAGGAGAATCACGTGATGGACTAGACCCAAACTAATAGACGTAGCATGTTGATCGTGTCATTTTGTTGCTACTGTTTTCTGCGTGTCAAGTATTTGTTCCTATAACCATGAGATCATATAACTCACTGACACCGGAGGAATGCTTTGTGTGTATCAAACATCGCAACGTAACTGGGTGACTATAAAAATGCTATACAGGTATATCCGAAGGTGTTCATTGAGTTAGTATGGATCGAGACTGGGATTTGTCACTCCGTGTGACGGAGAGGTATCTCGGGCCCACTCGGTAATACAACATCACACACAAGCCTTGCAAGCAAAGTGACTTAGTGTAAGTTGCGGGATCTTGTATTACGGAACGAGTAAAGAGACTTGCCGGTAAACGAGATTGAAATAGGTATGCGGATACTGACGATCGAATCTCGGGCAAGTAACATACCGAAGGACAAAGGGAATGACATACGGGATTATATGAATCCTTGGCAGTGAGGTTCACACGATAAGATCTTCGTAGAATATGTGGGATCCAATATGGGCATCCAGGTCCCGCTATTGGATATTGACTGAGGAGTCACTCGGGTCATGTCTGCATAGTTCTCGAACCCGCAGGGTCTGCACACTTAAGGTTCGACGTTGTTTGATGCGTATTTGAGTTATATGGTTGGTTACCGAATGTTGTTTGGAGTCCTGGATGAGATCACGGACGTCACGAGGGTTTCCGGAATGGTCCAGAAAAGAAGATTGATATATAGGTTGACCTCATTTGATTACCGGAAGGTTTTCGGAGTTACCGGGAATGTATCGGGAATGACGAATGGGTTCCGGGTGTTCACCGGGGGGGGGGGGGGGGGGGCAACCCACCCCGGGGAAGCCCATAGGCCTTGGGGGTGGCGCACCAGCCCTTGGTGGGATGGTAGGACAGCCCAAGAAGGCCCTATGCGCCAAAGGATAAGAAATCAAAGAGAAAGAAAAAAAAGGGGAGGTGGGAAAGTAGAGAAGGACTCCACCTTCCAAACCTAGTTGGATTCGGTTTGGAAGGGGAGGACTTCCCCCCTTGGCTCGGCCGACCCCCTTGGGGCTCCTTGAGCCTCAAGGCAAGGCCCCTCCCCTCCCACCTATATATACAGAGGTATTAGGGCTGATTTGAGACAACTTTTCCACGGCAGCCCGACCACATACCTCCCCGGTTTTTCCTCTAGATCGCGTTTTTGCGGAGCTCGGACGGAGCCCTGCCGAGATCAGATCACCACCAACCTCCGGAGCGCCGTCACACTGCCGGAGAACTCATCTACCTCTCTAGGAACAAAGTTGCTTCCATTATCTTGCAACTTAACTTTCTCTAGGAACGCATTAAAATTCAAGGGTGCTACTGTGCGAGCCATTGATCTAGAACATAAAATTGGCAAAGATTACTTAGACTAAGTTCAGATAATGAGTTTAGTTAATCATATTGCCAATAAAATCCCACTCAAATTGACACCCCTCTAGTCATTCGAGTGACACATGATCCAAATTCACTAACTCATGTCTGATCATCATGTGAGTTGAATTAACTTCAATGGTGAACATCTCTATGTTTATGATATCTACTATATGACTCGTGTTCGACCTTTCGGTCTCTTGTGTTCTGAGGCCATGTCTGTACAAGCTAGGCTCGTCATGTTTAACCCGAGTGTTCCGCATGTGTAACTGTTTTGCACCCGTTGTATGTGAGCATAGAGTCTATCACACCCGATCATCACGTGGTGTCTCGAAACGACGAACTTTCACAACGGTGCACACTCGGGGAGAACAAAATTTTATCTTAAAATTTTAGTGAGGGATCACCTCATAATTCTACTGCCGTCCTCAGAAAAATAAGGTGGATAAAAGGATTAACATCACATTCAAATCATAAGTGACATAATATGGCCATGAACTTGTGCTTTTGATCTCCATCTTTAAAGCACTAGCATGATCTCCATCGTCACCGGTGCCACACCATGATCTCCATCATTGTGACGCCATCGAGGTTGTCGTGCTAAATATGCTATTAAGGACATTAAAACCGAGCCCTTTGCGAGCATTCTCACGCTATTAGGCATTTCAACCATCGGATTTCGTTTCTGGGTCATTCATGACCGTCTCATGCACTACTTCATTGCCACCGCGTGGGCCAAACCTCGGCCGTATGTCCGTGGCCGCTATTCCATCCGAGCCTTGGTGGTCTCTCAATAATTTTGGTGGGTTGACGTCCGATGCTGAGCGAACGGTCGCGATACAACTCTGTATCCACCTCCGAGCCTTGCCCCTATTGAATCACGGCCCGACCTATCGTCTCTCCTCTCTCTTTCTCGGCCGCAAAACGGGGGTGTGCTGCCACCGCCGCTATTCTCTCCGGCTCACCGCCCCAGTCGCTATTCTCTCTGGTTCACCGCCACAGACCTCTGCGGTCGACCAGTAGATGTCGTCCTCCTTCTCATATATTTCCTCTCGCAAGCGCAGCGAGGAGGGGCTCCGTCTCATCGCGGATATTTGGCTCCATGATCGGGTCATCACGCTCGCCGGTCTACAGAACCCAGCGAATGTGCACATATTCTGGCATGTTCCTTGTGTACCATCCCCTCCACCACTACTCCCCCAAACTAACGCGAATGTTCTCCTCCGCTGTAGTGGTGCCTGCCACTGCCGTCCAACCTCCATATTGCGGGAGAAATTGGGGAGAATTTGTGCCAATGCATCCAATAATCTCATTTCAGCAACGATGGTGGATGGACGGGAGGCGTCGGATCTTTTCCACCTCCACACCTCCTTCCTCTCGTGATCCTCATGTGTCTTTCTTCTTTGATCTGGCCTAGCTGTGGTCACCACTGGTAAATCTTTTTGTAGCACTTCATTCTTTCCATTCCAAGTTTTTGTGTTTCCGATGTGTTGTGCCATTATTTCTTTGGTCTCCGCTGTAGAGAGGAGAATGAAAGAAAAATCTTATTTATGCACCGAGTTTGCATCCAAATTCCAAAGCCACAAGGTTGATTTCTCTGTTGGAGAGTTGACGTATCGTCTTTTTTACAGGAGTTACTTCTTGCATGGATAGAAGAAACATAATAACTAGCGTTGTTCAATGTGCTATCAACTCAAACATATACCAATCTCACATTTGTGTAGTTGGTTCTCATCACTATTCCGGTCAACTAATTTGGGCAACTCTTCGATCCTGATTCTAACCGAACTGCTGACCTTCGATCCGGTCCAGTCAGTCAAATCGGCAGAGGAAAAAGCATAACACGTGATCCGGGAAAAGGCGAAGGAAGGACCTGACTAATCGATCCGGCGCAAAGCGATGCAAGGCTCATTTTCGGTTGGTTATGTGGATGGTGGCGAGGGCCTCACTCGGCTCTTCGGGAGTTCACATCACGCCCCTATGCGCCTCCCCACCTCACTACTCGACAAAATATGAAGGTACCTTGTTCCCCCTTAAGGTTTGATTTTCTTGTATTGTTTGTGATCCACTTTCTTATCTGATCCACTTTCTGATTGTTGTAAGTGCAACCTTAATTTATTGTTTACAAGTTTTAACAGGACCGTGGTATAGATTGATTGGTTTGTTTGATCGATGAGAGCACAACAACAAGGTATGCAACATGGAGTTTACCTAGAAAGCCATGTCGATGTGCCGCAGTAGCCTGTAGATCATATATTCATACTCTGAATGTAGTAAGTTTTACAGCTGATGATTTCCTGATTCTATTGCCATATGTTTACTAGATGTATGTATCTTCTGAAACATGTGATGTAGTCTTAATATGCGTCGGCAATGTCTTCTTGAGTGAGAAATTGCTCCATCCACTTGGTAATACTGAGAACAGATTCACGATTCATGCTTCAAAACTTTTGTTAGAACAGTTTTAACCAAAATAGAAATGAGTACACTCTTTAGTCCAGTATAGGTAATCTAGGACAATAAAAATGTAGCTTCTTCTAGCTTTCTCACAAATATTTTGTCTCTATTTTACTTTGAAGCCACCTAGTAGTTCTATGTTGTTGCACCAATGGGCTATGGTTTTTTCGACTGGATTTGGGTGATAGAATTATCGATTCTTCTGAATGATGTTCTACCTGCTCATTTTTAAACTCATGGAATAAAAACTTTTTCTCAACCAAATTAAAAAAACTCGTGATCTTTTTCCATTACCAATAATTTTCATCTCATATTTCTAACAAAAACAGATATTCTTTAAATTTCACCTTGCATACATCCATACACATAGTTCCTACTGTTCCATATATTTTATAAACTCCTATCCTTCAATTGACAATATTGATGTCAACCTTAAGAGAGAATAAAGTTTTATTAGTAAGCCACTTTACTGAACTGTGTATGTTCTCTGAAAGAGTTGACAACCCTTTGCAGCTTGTCTTATTGTTTGTTTGAAGCAACAACATCAGGCCCGTTGTGCATATATCAGCTCTTTCATTTGGGGTCCCTTTTCCATGACCCCTTTCACGGCTTCGTAAGAATGATACGGTAATAATTCACCGCCAAATTTGTTTGAGAAATGTGAGACCTAGGTGTACGCTTACTGATGCTTTAAGGTAGCTAACGTGGTTCAATGGATTGTAATATACAGTATTCATATTTGCTTTCACCCTTTTACATAATATTTATAGTAATTATTGCTTGTCTTTGCAGAAAAGGCAGGCACTGCAACTTCAATCGTTATGCACGAACAAACCTGAATGTGACATGTTTTCCGAAATGTTGTCTTTTGAATCTTTGAAGTTTTTGTCTTACCTGAATTTGAGTTGTCATGTCAATCAGTTGACTTGTTAGAGAAAGTAAAGTAGTTGTCCCTTGCACTTATTTGTGCTAGAGCCTGTTGTAGGAAACTGAAGGCCTATCACATTCTCTTTATAAAATCAAATCCTAAGAAGGCCAGAGCTTCTATGTCTTGCGTATTTCTTAACCTCCACGGGTTTGCAATGAATCATCCACTATAATACCTTGACAATAATAAACAAAATTTCTATTCATATATTTACATCAACTACTATTTTACTATTGGAAAAATGGATGGGCGCAGCAACGCGCGCCTTCAATGATTAGTTACTACTAAAGCTGGTGAACTAGCGATAAAGCAAAGCATCACCGAGTGCAAAATAATTAAAGACAACCCTATGGCTCCTACCGGTTGCCGTAGCATCGACCTGTAAGTCGATATTTAACTATTACAACATGATCATCGCATACATCAAATATATCATATCATGACTTTGGCCATATTGTATCACAACATATCCTGCAAAAACAAGTTAGACGTCCTCTAATTTGTAGTTGCATGTTTTACGTGGCTGCTATGGGTATCTAGCATGATCGCATCTTACAAACACAAAACCACAACGGTGATATACAAGTTGCTATTTAACCTTCTCCAAGGACCGACTGTGTCAAATCCGATTCAACTAAAGTAGGAGAAACAAACACCCACCAGTCATCTTTATGCAACAGGTTGCATGTTAGTCCATGGCACTAGTCTCTCGTCAGCGTACGAGTAATGTTGGTCCGGGCTGCTTCATCCAACAATACCGTCGAATAAACAAAAGACTAAGGAGGGAAGCAATCTGAATATCAACGCCCACAAACTCCTTTGTGTTCTACTCGAGATGTCATCTACGCACAGACCCAGCTCATGATGCCACTGTTGGGGAACGTTGCATAGGAAACAAAAAAATTCCTACGCACACATAAGATCTATCCATGGTGATGACCATCTACGAAAGGAGAGATAGGATCCACATGCCCTTGTAGATCGCTCAACCAGAAGCGTTAATAAACGCGGTTAATTTAGTCGAACGTCTTTGCGATCCATATCACAAGCCGTCCCGCGATCCAACCACGATCTAGTGACGAACGGACGGCACCTCCGCGCAGCACACATGCAGCTCGATGATGATCTCCGCCTTCTTGATTCAGCAAGAGAGACGAAGAGGTAGTAGAATTCTCCGATAGCACAACGACGTGACGGTGATGATGGTGGAGCTAATCCGGCAGGGCTTCGTCGTGCACTACCGGAATAACCTACGAGTTTTCACGAAATAGTGGAGGGAGAGGGGTTGCGCAGTGGCTTGAGGTGCGGCTAGCCTCTTTACCCTCCACTATATATAGGATGGAGGGAGGGGTGGCGCCCTACAGAAAATCCCTAGGGTTCGGCCGGCGCACACAAGGAGGGAGGAGTCCTCCTCCAATTCGTTTCGTTGGAGGAGTCCTCCTCCAATTCGTTTCGTTGGAGGAGTCCTCCTCCTAGTGGGTTTGCCCCACCACCTCTCTCTTTGGCACTTCGGCCTAATAGGCCTATTGGGCTGGCTGGCCATCCCACCAGGGGCTGGTGCGCCACCTTTGGGCCTATTTGCTCCCCCTACCGGTGGGTGGCCCCTCCGAGTGGAACCACGGAACCCATTCGTCACTCCCGGTACTTTACAGGTAATGGCCAAAATCTTTCCGAAAGCCAAATACACCTTTCCTATATATCAATCTTCGTCTTCGGATCATTTTGGAACTCCTCGTGACATCTGGGATCTCATCCAGGACTCCGAACAACATTCATCACCAACATATATAATTCAACTATACCGAAATGTCATCGAATCTTAAGTGTGCAAACCGAGCGGGTTCGATAACTATGTAGACATAACCGACACACTCTCCGATCAATAACCAATAGGGGGACCTAGAGGTCCATATTGGATCCTACATATTCTACGAAGATCTTAATCGGTTGAACCTCTATCTCAAGGATTCAATTAATCCCGAATAACATTCCCTATGTCCTTTCGGTATGTTACTTGACCGAGATTAGATCGTCGGTATCCATGTACCTATTTGAATATCATTACCGGCAAGTCTCTTTACTTGTTCCGCAATACAAAATCCCGTGGCTAAATCTTTAATTAAATTGCTTGTAAGGCTTGTTGTGATGTTGTATTACCAAGTGGGCACCGAGATACCTTCTCTGTGATACGGAGTGACAAATCCCAGTCTTGATCCATGCTAACTCAATGGACACCTTCGGTGATACCTGTAGGGTACCTTTATAGTCACCCAGTTACATTGCAACGTTTGATACACACAAGGTATTCTTCCAGTGTCAGTGAGTTACATGATCTCATGGTTATAGGAACGTATACTTGAGATGCAGAAAAACAGTAGCAATAAAAATGACACGATCACATGCTACGTTCATAGTTTGGGTCTTGTCCATCACATCATTCTCCTAATGATGTGATCCCATTATCAAGTGACAACCCATGTCTATGGCTAGGAAACCTTAACCATCTTTGATCAACGAGCTACTCAACTAGAGGCTTACTAGGGACAGTGTGTTACCTATGTATCGACACATGTATCTGAGTTTCCATTCAATATAATTCTAGCATGGATAATAAATGATTATCTTGAACAAGGAAATATAATAATAACTATTTTATTATTTCCTCTAGGGCATATTTCCAATAGTCAAGAGGATGGATCTTCTGGAAGTCTTCTTTGAACAGAGGATCCAACCCCTGCAGGCCAAAGGCCACCCCATGTGGAGGTACGGAGGACCGAATGACCCTACCCGCGTTCACCCAGAGGATATCGGGGTGGAGGAGTTGGAGAACATGCTCAAATCCGTGACCCCCATGCAAGACAATCCTAGGGGCACAAGGTTGGTGCCTCCTTTCTGGGAGGAGAATCCACCGAATAAGGTAAACTTTCATACGTTTGATCCGAGTGAACTTCATTGTTGTTGTCTTCTGAATTTGTTTGTAAACTTGTTTTCTCCATTTGGCGGGCCTTCATGACGTTGGTCAGTTCCACGCCGACGGTTGACCGCATGCTGATTGATGTGGAAAGTGACACCGAGTGTCCACAGGGATCGAAAGGTGACGAAGATGATGATGATGAAGAGTAGACCGAGGAGAGTGATGACGATGTAGAACATGTGGACGAGGCGGAATCTTCTCTGCCCGATGAAGTCTCGCCTGAGGCTCGCACCAAGGCACGCCACGACCCTGAAGTCCGTACTGGGGGTGCGAAGAGCCCGATGGTGACAAAACCTACCATGTCGGTCATGCCGACCCGTAGTTCCAAATGGGGCCGGAATGAGCCCGAGGTGTCGCCGGAGAAGGCCGCTAAGCAGCCCAAGACCATAGCATCCAAGCCTCGGAAGGCCGTCCTGCCGTGCATCAAGGTTATTGTACCAGTGGGTTCGGCATAAGTATTCTTGCCGAGTGGTTTTTTTTTATGGATCAAGGTACTCCGAGTGATGGTTGACTTCCTTGTTGTTTTTGTTCATTTCCTTGTTGAGATTCGAACTCAGGGGCGTGTGCGAACATCTCTCGCGGGCTCGCCACACCTAGCTTGCTACTTGCTATGGATGGCAGAGAACTCACTCGATGGTGAGAAAGACACAGAACACGACAGTTTACCCAGGTTCGGGCTGCTGAGAAGCGTAATACCCTACTCCTGCTTTGGTGGACTGCCTCTCGTGGAGGTTGGTGGATGAGCTAGTACAGTGTTCTCGGGCCTCCGGAGGCTGGGTGTCCTTTGTGCGGTGCGAGTGGCCGAATGAATGGATTGGGGATCCCCGCTACGAAGTAACCTATCCTCTAGATATAGCGGCAGTCCGGGTCCTCTTCCCTTATCATTTCGGTGGGAAGGGATCCCACAACGGCCAATTCCGAAGGGGGACAAGGGAACATGCTTACCATGTCCAAAAGGTGGTCTTTGCATGCAAAGTGGCTGTCAGCGCAGCAGGGACGGGTCCATGGGTGACGACCATCCTACCGGTGGGTGCTACGTCGATACAAACCTTATGTCGTCTCTTGAGCTTGCGTTGGTTTTTCCCTTGAAGAGGAAAGGGTGATGCAGCACAGGAGCAGTAAGTATTTACCTCAGTTTGAGAACCAAGGTATCAATCCAGTAGGAGAATCTCGTCAAGTCCATAGTACCTGCACAAACACAAAGAGCTTGCACCCAACGCTATAAAGGGGTTGTCAATCCCTTCAAGATTGATTGCAAAGTGAGATTTGAAGGCGGAAAGTGCAACGAAGTAAAAGAGTAGGGCTAAAAATATGGTGTGAAGTAGACCCGGGGGCCATAGTGTTCACTAGAGGCTTCTCTCAAAATAGCAAATATTATGGTGGGTGAAAAAATTATTGTCGAGAAATTGATAGAACCGCGCAAACTCATGATGATATCTAAGGAAATGATCATACATATAGGCATCACGTCCGAGACAAGTAGACCAATACTTTCTACATCTACTACTATTACTCCACACATCGACCGCTATCCAGCATGCATCTAGTGTATTGAGTTCATGACAAACAGAGTAATGCCTTAAGCAAGATGACATGATGTAGAGGGATAATCTCAAACCAATGATGAAAACCCCATCTTTTTACACTTGATGGCAACAACACGATGCGTGCCTCGCTACCCCTTCTGTCACTGGGTAAGGTCACCGCACGGTATGAACCCAAAACTAAGCACTTCTCCCATTGCAAGAATCATAGATCAAGCTGGCCAAACAAAACCCACAACTCGAAGAGAATTACAAGGATATGAAATCATGCATATAAGAGAACAGAAGAAACTCAAATAAGATAATCTGATCATAAATTCACAATTCATCGGATCTCGACAAACACACCGCAAAAGAAGATTACATCGGATAGATCTCCATGAAGACCATGGAGAACTTTGTATTGAAGATCCAAGAGAGAGAAGAAGCGACCAAGGGGGGCGCCTCCCAGGCTTGTGGGATCCCTGGGCCACCTCTTCCCTAGGTCTTTCGCCTATATATTCCCAAAAATTTCCGAAAAAATCAGGAGATCATCGAAACTACTTTTCCGCCGCCGCAAGCTTGTGTCTCCGCAAGATCCCATCTGGGGCACGTTCTGGTGCCCTACCGGAGGGGGGATTCGGATACGGAGGGCTTCTTCATCAACACCTTGACCTCTCCGATGATGCGTGAGTAGTTCACCATAGACCTACGGGATGGCTTCTTCTCTCTCTTGGATCTTCAATACAAAGTTCTCCATGATCTTCATGGAGATCTATCCGATGTAATCTTGTTTTGCGGTGTGTTTGTCGAGATCCGATGAATTGTGGATTTATGATCAGATTATCTATGAATCCTATTTGAGTTTCTTCTGATCTCTCTTATGCATGATTTCATATCCTTGTAATTCTCTTCGAGTTGTGGGTTTTGTTTGGCCATCTTGATCTATGATTCTTGCAATGGGAGAAGTGCTTGATTTTGGGTTCATACCGTGCGGTGACCTCACCCAGTGATAGAAGGGGTAGCGAGGCATGCATCGTGTTGTTGCCATCAAGGGTAAAAAGATGGGGTTTTCATCATTGGTTTGAGATTATCCCTCTACATCATGTCATCTTGCTTAAGGCATTACTCTGTTCGTCATAAACTCAATACACTAGATGCATGTTGGATAGAGGTCGTTGTGTCGAGTACTAGTAGTAGATGCAGAAAGTATCGGTCTACTTGTCTCGGACGTGATGCCTATATGTATGATCATTGCCTTAGATATCGTCATGACTTTGCGCCGTTCTATCAATTGCTCGACAGTAATTTGTTCACCCACCGTAATATTTTCTATTTCGAGAGAAGCCTCTAGTGAACACTATGGCCCCGGGGTCTACTCCACACCATATTTTCAGCCTTACTTTTTTTCTTCGTTGCACTTTCCGCCTTCAGAACTCACTTTGCAATCAATCTTGAAGGGATTGACAACCCCTTTATAGCGTTGGGTGCAAGCTCTTTGTGTTTGTGCAGGTACTCTGGACTTGACGAGATTCTCCTACTGGATTGATACCTTGGTTCTCAAACTGAGGGAAATACTTACTGCTCCTGTGCTGCATCACCCTTTCCTCTTCAAGGGAAAACCAACGCAAGCTCAAGAGTCGACACAAGGTTTATGTCGACGTAGCAGTTGTCAGGTGAGGCGACGTGGGCGACAACGCTCCCGACGTCCCACTTCATGGCCCCCGAGGGGTGTGCGACGCTCGCACTCCGACGACGGTTGGTGGCCGTGGTTCGCCTATAAATCTGCCCCGCCCTTGGCAAGGGGGAGGCACCGCAATCTAGAGCTTCCTCTTTGCTTCCTTTGCTCCACCGAGAAAAACCTCTTCTCCCCTTCGTTTCTTCTTCTTCCATGGCATCTCCAGGAGGCGATCCTGGCCGGGGGAAACGCGAGGCTCCCTCCGCGCCCTCGTCCACCCCCGAGAGCAGCGGCGGAGGGCCCTTAGGGTCGCCGCGCGTCAGCCGCCGCTGGGCTGTGACCGACGAGTAAGTTCCTCGCTTGCAGCCCCTTTCCTTGTTGTCCCATGTGTTGCTTGGTAGTTGATATTCCCTTTTCTCCAGAGCGCCTGCAGCCAAGAATCTCAAGCTCGGCGAGCTTCAGAAGGAGGCGGAGGGGCTGTGGGCTCAGCTCGAGAGTGGCGAGGCCGCCCTCCAGGCCGCCCGCCAGGGCGAAGCGGAGGCCAAGGCGGAGTTTGTGTCGCTGCAGAGGCAGGTCCAGGAGATGGCCGACGTCTTTCAGGCCTCCCAGGACGAGGCGGCGTATGCCCGGATGCTGGAGTCCCAGCGTGCTAGGCAGTTCAAGAGCATCGCCGGCAGGGCGGCAGGCGCGATGCGCCGATTCGTGGGGGATGCCCTGTTGCTGCCAAGGGTCAGTAGCGATGGGGGCTACCTCGCCTTCTTCTAGAGGGTGGTAGAGATGCTGGAGGTCGGCGTCTCCCGTGTGAAGGAGGACAACGCGTCCGACGCGTGCGATCTTCTGGGCCTTGCCTTGATGCTCGTCTTCTCCAACCTACGATGCCTCGTCCTGCAACTTGATGTCCAGCGTGTCGTCGAGCCGGTGCCCGCCGAGTCCCGGCATCTTCTCCGGGACGAAGTGCACCCGCTTGTGGACTCCCTGGTGGAGCGGTACGTCCGGGTGGCCGTCTCCAGTGAGGAGGAGGGCTCCGACGCCGAACCTGTCGGTGCCAAGGGCGGTGTCGGCGACCTCTCCCCCTAGGCGTCCCCCAGCTTGTGTCTTCCTGCCCCTGTAATGTTGAACCATGAACTCTACCATGCCAGGCGTTATACTTTTGTATGTTACCGTCGTCGTTCTCTCTTTTTCCTTTCACTCTCGAATCGATGGCTTGGCTCCCTCACATAGGGCCCGTCGATGACCCAGCCGTTGCTCGGGGACAGCGATGCTAGGGCCTTCAGGAGGTCCCATCCTCCTGAGGCATCGTTTGCACTGCTGTACGCTTGGTCGATGGCCTCGTTCCTCACCGCATCTTAGTCCTTAGGCCCCGCATCCTTTTATTAGCACGCGTGTTTTAAATTTGTTCTTGGATCGATGTGAAACCAGGTGGCCCTGTCTGGGCCTGCGGTGTACTTAGCTTGTGGGTTTGCACCGCCTCTTCCGTAGCTCCTCCTTAGTAGCTCCTTCTTAGGTGACGGGACGGGGAGGAGAGACTTCCGGCACTCTATGTCTACGAGTCCCGCTCTCGCACATTTCCCTGCCACCGTGAGGCGCAACCCATTACCAAGGTTGTTGCTCACGGGGCCAAGCCCTGACGCCCTGGGTGCTGACATGGGCGACACCTGGGTGGTCGAGTGGCTTTGCGACCAATAAGGCCCCTCAGGCACGTTTCTCAGGAGCCCCCTTGACACTGAAGCCGCTCTACGTCAATAGGCCCCGGTCCTGCACATTTCCCCACCGTCGTTAGGTTCGACGCAGCTCACGGGGCGGGGCCCCGCCGCCCCCGACACCAACCAGAGTCCAGGACGACACAAGGGGTGGCGATTGGCCTTATGACCGGTAAGGCTCCTGAGGCTCGATGCTCAGGAGCCCCCTTTGGTGTTTGAGTGATTCCCCATTCCGTCCCTTTCTTCATCGCCCCAGGGTGCCTTGAGGCCTCCCAAGACTCTTTGTGGTGGCATCGTGCTTGATCCGGACCCCCGAGCGGGGGTCGACCGCTGAAAACATTCGCCCCTGGAACGGCAAGTCCTTGCTTTCATGCTCCTTAGCGCCTAGGGGCGATGCAGAGCGTTTAGCTCCTTAGAAAATGTCATCTAGAAAAAGTGGCTTCAAAGCCGGCAAAATGAGAGAGTGCAAGAGAAAATCCCCCCCCCATTTTATTTTTCAAACATCAACTCTGAAATCAACAAATTTAAGTCCAACAAAGGATAATTCAAGCTCCACGAAGAATCAAGCAAACGCCGCGTCCGATACCTAGGCTAACCTCCGCCGCCATCTCCCCCCAACTGCGGGCATAGTCATTGGCAGACTAAGTTGATTGTCTCCGTCTTCTCCCCGGCGTGGAGCGTAGGGCTGCCACTAGGTGTGGGATGGACCCCTTCCACGTCCTCGGGGGGCCCTGGGCATAGAGAGCCTTGGCTCGTTATTATGTGAGAGTGTCACGGTGGGTGTGTATCTAGGAGGTCGTGAGGACGCTTTGGCCTCACTAGTGTCCCTACCCCCGAGGCATAGGCGCCTGATTCCTTTGGGTCATTGGTGGACCGTGTTGATTTCCTCTGTCTTCTACCCAGCGTGGAGCATAGGGCTTCCACTAGGCGTGGGATGGACCACTTCCGCGTCCTCGGGGGCCCTAGGCATATACAGCCTTGGCTCATTATTACGTGAGAGTGTCACGGGGTGAAGTAGGTTCCAGAAGGATTGAAGGACGATGCAGATGTGCCACGAGTTGATGCAGGTCTCGCGGGGACTCTAAAGCGAACACGAGGGCGCTCCGGCTTGGCGATATTTCCTCCTTCTCTTGAGACTAGTTGAGGGCTTTTCTATTGCTCTACGTGGGCAGGTCTCAGTCCCGCATATTTCCCTGCCATTGTGAGGCGCCTCATGGGGCAAGGCCCTGACACCTATGATACCGACCGAATGTGCCTAGATGGCACCAGGGTGGCCAAGTGGCTTCTGATCGGTAAGGCTCCTAAGACGCGATGCTCAGGAACCCCCTTCGACGTTCGAGCGGCTTTGCGTCACCAAGACCTGGGCCCGCACATTTCCCAACCGCCGTTGCTTGCGACCGAATGGACGAACACAGCTATGGGGTCAAGCCCTGCCACCCTTGATAACGAACGAATGTTCGTGGACGGCATCAAGGGTAGTAGTTAGCCTTATGACCGGTAAGTCCCCTGAGGCTCGATGGTCAGGAGCTCCCTTTTGAGGCTCAAGCGGCCCCCATTTCATCCTATTGATTGTGGCCCTTGGGAGTTGCGGGGCCTCCCCAATTCCTGCGATGGGGCGACACGCACCGGCCGGAGCCCCCGGGCGGGGGGGGGGGGAGGAGGTGGGTAGATCTCCCAAAGATGCAAGCAAGGGTAAGATGTCAGATCGCCGAATGGATGCAGTAGAAGTCATGGGAGCATGCGTAAATGATATGATGGACAGAGGCGTGCCTTGAACACTTGAGGTTTATGCGGCCAGCAGACACCCCTTAGAGTAGTGAACCGAAAAATTACCTCGCATAGCTTCTTTGCGCCTGAGGGGCGCCTCGTGAGTCCTGGACCTCAACGCCCACACCAGCACCGTAGTCGCCGCGGGAGACCCACGCCACATGTGTCTTGTTGCTTTCTCTGCCTTGTCCTCCGCAGGCCGGGGACCCAGTTCTTCGAAGTTCCTCCGCGTGGGCGGCGGCTGGCATCATGCTCCATGACTTGGGGGTGCCTCCCTGCCCGCGCCTCTTGGGCCCAGTGCTCCGCAATTGGGAGCCCTATGGTGCGGCTCAAGGGGGACCCCCAGAGCGTTCCCTACTCCCGAGGAGGACTGGCGCCTGGGGTGGATGCGTGAGGCTCTTCCTCAATGTGAGGATTAGGTGATGATACACAACACAGTATGTAAGGATCCACGTAGGTGTTCGATCGACCTCCAAAGCCGTTTAGCAGCGCGACGGTGGCGGTCCCTCTGTGCAGCGGGGGGAGGTCCCCCGGTCGCGTTGCTCGGAGTTCTTCTTGCGATGGCCCTCCGCACGAAGTCGCTTGTTTCTATTGCCGCTGTTGGGTGGTCCTGGCACTGCCCGATGCAGACTCCCCCCTTGGTACCCTGGCGTGTCTCCATTTTCGTAGTTTGCCCACGCCGACGCCTCCGCCGCCCGCTGCTGGCTGCGCTTGAGGGAGCGCTCCTGCCTGGCCGCCTCGGGTTGTCGGGGGGCGACCTAGTCTTGGTGATGCGTGCTGGTGTGTGCATCGAACATCATGACGTTCTCTTCATGCCCCTGTTTGTTGCTAGCATGCTGCTCCTCGAGGCCGGCCACTGGAATATGGAGGAGGAGGGCAGCATGCGACGCGTCTCCCTCGGCCCCGCCCAGCCCAGGAGGGGCCCCGCCGCTTCCAGGCCCGAGGACCGACACGAGGTGCAAGCCCCTGGCGCTGGGCGCCTGCGAACTTGAAGAAGAGTGGGGTCGGATATCCTTCTGGGCGATGGTGATCAGCTCCGTGATGGGGTCCGCCCAGGCATCGTAGCCCCCTTACATCAGTCGTTGGCGGAGCATCTCACTCATCATCTGCAACGTGTCGTGCACGCTGAGGTCCCCCAAGTTGATGCGGCGCATCGTGGATACCTACCGGGGGCGCCGCCCAGCTGTCGTGCGCCTAGGTGGCACGAGTGGTTGCGACGGTGGAGATGATGTTGACGATCTGGTACGAGCCGCGTGGTACCACAACATCGGTACAGGTACTTCCGGCCTCTGTGGTATGACGGTTGGAAGACAGATCGATGAGGCCCAAAGAAGCTTGTTGGGCGCCGGTCATCAGAGCAGTGGGGCTTAGGGAAGACGAAGCTTGGAGAAGACCTTGACACGCCCCTACCTGGCATGCCAAATGTTGCATTTCGATCTCCGCAAAACCCTAAATATTCGAACTCAGGGGCGTGTGTGAAGATCTCTCGCAAGCTTACCTCACCTAACTCGCTACTCGCTTTGGATGGTAGAGAACTCACTCGATGGTGAGGAAGACACAGAACACGACAGTTTACCTAGGTTCGGGCCGCTGAGAAGCGTAATACCCTACTCCTGCGTTGGTGGATTGCCTCTCATGGAGGTTGGTGGATGAGCTAGTACAATGTTCTTGGGCCTACGGAGGCTGGGTGGCCTTTGTGCGCTGTGAGTGGGTGAATGAATGGATCGGGGATCCCCGCTACAAAGTAACCTATCCTCTGTATATAGCGGCGGCCCGGGTCCTCATCCCTTATCGTTTCGGCAGGAAGGGATCCCATAATGGCCAACTTCGAAGGGGCAGGGGAACATGCTTCCCCTTTCCAAAAGGTGGTCTTTGCCTGCATAGTAGTTGTTGGCGCAGCAGGGACGGGTGCAGGGGTGACGTCCGTCGTGCCGACGGGCGGTGACGGCCTTGTTGCACCAGGATGGAAATCTTTTGAAGATGCCTTGGGAACCCGAGTACGTCCTTCCCTCCTTTGCACGAAAGGGGAGACTGCACCGTCCTGCAATCTGTTGCTCGCCTGTCCTTCCCCTGCGTCACTCTCGACTCCTGAGACCGGGTCTCGCCTTGAAATATCCGCCGCTCCGGAGGGGTCCTGAGGAGGCCCCATGCGGGTCTTGATGTTGTTCCTCCTTGTGAGGCTTGGCCCCACGCAAGGGCCTTACCTTGAGTGGTGCCAGGCCTGTTGGTTTTTGGCTGATGAAGTGGGCCAACCCTGGGCCGCAGGCAGGAAGGTCTGGGTACCTCCATTCCCAGAACGCCGACAGTAGTCTTAGAGTTATCATTTATGTACTTCACATACTTGTGTTTGTTGATGACAGACTGCATACGGGATCGGGAGACGTAATGATGCCATGGAGCGGGAGGTGCAGGACCTGCATCTCAGTCTTGGTGTTGAAAAGGGCAAGAGTGAATGTTTGGAATAGGAGAAACATGCAGTCGAATGTAAACCTTTCCCGTACGACTGTCTTATGGTTTGATCTTTCTCCCCATTCGACTGAGGTTATTTTACCAGATCGCCGTTGTGAGAGGTTGAAGACTTATATTTCTTTAGTTACCATGAAGGAGGCCCTGGAGAAGAGGGATGAAGAACTGGCATCGGACTGGAAGGAGGCCAACCAAAAAAACAAAGAAACGGAAGCCAAGCTCAAGACAGTCCAAAATCTTGAAGAGGAAAACCCGCTCTTGAAGGTTGTCGCAAAAAAATCTACTAAAGAACTTGTAGAGCTGAAGAAACATTACGCCGAATGGGAGACAAAGTTCAAACAGGTCACCGACAAGAGGGCTGAGTTGGGGCAGTTTGTTGAAGACTTTGGCAAATAGATGAGCAAGAAACTTAAAGGTACTATGAATCCGAATGATCCCTCACGGTACCTTTATGATTTATGAGTGATGTTTCCCATCCTTTGCTTTTTATTCTGCACCCAGCCTTCTGTATTGATGTTAATTAGGAGACTGAGAGGATCGAGAAGGAGTTGTATCCAAAGCGAGGGCTATAGAAGGACGGTTCTGCTCTGGCCCTCCTCAGACTGGAGGATCGTATCGAGTACGTGTTAGGCTGCTTCCAGTGGATCCAATCGGCTGCATTGGAGATCGATCAAGAGGTTACTCCTGGTGAATAACTCCCCAAGGAAGCTCAAACCATTGTGTACTCAGTGAAGGCAATCCCTGGACGATTGCAATCTTGGAATAAATCAGTGGCGTGGGTCCAAGAGAAACTGTAGAACCTCAGGGTCGACAACAGAAAGAGCACCAAATTTGAGAACTTTATCGAGATGTTCACGGTGGCTGTCGCCCGGATCGCTGATGAGATCGACCTCGACACCTTCATGGAATCACTGGAGTCTTCATCTTCTAAGTGATGCTCGGGAAAACATTAAGTTTAATTTGCCTCGGAAAGCCGAGTGGTTAATGTAACCTCCAAACTTTGATTGAGCATTGGGCTCATTTTATCCGCACTTTTTTCTTGAATCATAACACGGTTTTATTTGTTATGTCTTTCTTCGAATTTGGATCCTTTAACTTTTGATGGAATTGTCCATCGTGACGTCTGAGTGTGGATTATCCCTTCATTCTGAGTCATTTCTACTTGGGAAAAAGTGGGTTTGCAGCCAAGTCCCCGAGCATCGAGGTTGTCCTTGCTCTGGTCAGGTTTTGGCTCAGGCAAACACAGGTTCGCAGCTGAGGAATGATTGTCATGTTCATCTTGGAGTCCGAATGAGGGTCGTGCTCACAGTCGGAACCGTTTGTACTTAGACAAAAGCGGGTTCACTAGGAAGCCCCCGAGTGTGCAGTTTGTCCTCACCCGGGGTGGATTAGGACTTAGGCGAAAACAGGTTTGCAGCTAAGGAACGATTGTCCTATTCATCTTGGTAGCCGACTCAAGGTCATGCCCACACTCAGATCCGTTTGTACTTAGGCAAAAATGTGTTCGATGCAAAGCCCCCGAGCGTGGAGGTTGTCCTCACTCAGCGTCGGTTTTATCTTAGACGAATTATGATTCGCAACCAAGAAGTGAAGATAGTCCGTGCGGACTAGACGATGGTCCTGTCCATCGTGGTGTCCGGATATGGGTCGTGCCCACACTCAGAACCATTTATACTTAGGAAAAGTCAAGTTCGCTACTAAGCCCCCAAGCGCGGAGGTTGTCCTCACTTGGGGTGGGTTAGGACATAGGGGAGAATAGGTTCACATCAAAGAAATGATTGTCTTCTTCTTCTTGGTAGCCGAGCTAAGGTCATGCCCTCACTCGGAACCGTTTGTACTTTGGCGAAAATGGGTTCGCTCCTAAGCCCCCGAGTGTGGAGGTTGTCCTCACTCGGATTTGTGTTTTAACTTAGGCAAATTATGATTGGGAACCAAGACATGGAGGTAGTCCTTGTGGACTAAGCAATGGTCCTATCTAGTGGTGTCCGAGTGCGGGTCATGCTCGCACTCGGAACCGTTTAACTTAGACGAAAGCAGGTTCACTGCTAAGCCCCCGAGTGTGGAGATCGTCCTCACTCGCGGCAGGTTCTGAGGGAGATGCCTCACCGGAGTGAGAAGTTTGACAAAAAAGGTGAAGAAACAAAACACTTTATTCAACAAATCATTCGGAGTTGTTACAGGAGGAAAGATACATGTTCTATGTATAGAACTTGCGGAGCAGGTCCATGTTCAGGTTCTGGGCTCTTCCATCTCTTTTTTTAAGTTGTAAATCCGATAAGCTCCATTGTGTAGGACCTTGGAGATTGAAAAGGGACCTTGCCATGGAGGTGCCAACTTGTGGGGCTTTTGTTGTTCCAGTCAGAGGACCAGGTCACCCTCCTAGAAGGCTCGCCATCTTACTTGTTTATCACGATAACGGCTCACATCATGCTAATATAGCGTTGACCGGATACGGGATAATTCTATATTTTCTTCCAATTGATCAAAACTGCCTTGTTGTGTTGCCTCGGCTTCAGCCTCATTGTATTCCTCCACTCAAGGGGAGTTGTGACGTAAGTCAATTGGCAGAACAGCTTCAGATGCTTACACCATGAAGAAAGGGGTACGCCTGGTGGAACAATTCAGAGTCGTCCGCTGATGACCCATGAGTATAGGGGGTCAATCATAGTCCTTTTGATAAGTAAGAGTGTCAAACCCGACGAGGAGCGGAAGGAGATGACAAGCGGTTTTCAGCAAGGTAATTCCTGCAAGCCCTAAAATAGCGGTAACAAGTTGTTTGATAACAAGATAAATGTAATAAGTGACAAGTAGCAATAGTAACGATAGGTCCACCACGGTATCCCAACCCTTTTGTGGAAAAGGACATGCCAGAAAAGTTTCTTATAATAGGCAAAGCGTTCTTGAGGGCACACGGGAATTTCATCTAGTCACTTTCATTGTGTTGGGTTAATTCACATTCGGTATTTTGATAATTTGGTATGTGGGTAGATCGGTACTTTGGTGTTTTTCTTACTTGAAAAAACCTCCGACTTATGATTAACCGTCCCGCAAGCATCCACGACTATGAGAAAAGTATTAAGAATAAATTTTAACCATAGCATTAAACATAGGGGTCCTAATCAGCCCCTTACGAAGTAGTGCATAGACTGGGGTTTAATTTTCTGTCACTCCCACAAACTACTCCACAATGCATTGCCTTAGGCCCAAAATATGGTGAAGTGTTATGTATTCAATGTTCACATAACACCACTAAGGGAATCACACCATTCATATCATCAAAATATCGAACGAATATCAACTTCACATGACTACTTGCAACATGATTTATCATGTGTCCTTAAGAACAAAAGTAACTACTCACAAGTGATAAACATTTTCATGATCAGAGAGGTATTATATAGCATAATGAATCTAAACAAATGATCTTCCACCAAATAAACCATAAAGCATCAACTACAAGATGTAATTAACAATACTAGACACACCCCAGGTACCAATTCGAGGTTCCGGTACAAGATTGACTACAAGAGATGAACTAGGGTTTTGAGAGGAGATGGTGCTGACGAAGATGTTGATGAACATTGGCCTCCCCAAGATGAGAGGGTTGTTGGTGATGACGATGGCCTCGATTTCCCCCTCTGGGAGGGAAATTCCTTCGACGGAATCACTCCGCCGGAGGGCAAAAGTGCTCAAGCCCAGGTTCCGCCTCGAGACGGCGGCACTTCTTCTCAAAAGTCCTCTCCTTAATTTTTTTAGGTCGAAAGAGAATTTATACAAGAAGATGGGCACCAGAGCTGGGCCAGGTGGCACTCTAGACATTAGGCCGCACAAGGGGTGCCAAGTGCCCTGGTGTCTAGAAACCGCATGATGGCCACCCTCCAGCACTTCTTCGTTCCAGTATTGTTTATTTATTATAAAATAATTCTCTATATATTTTTATCCCAATTGGAGATGTGCAGAATAGGTATGTGTGATGATTTTTTAGGTCGAGAATTTCATCTGTCGGTATTCTCCCACTTGATCTAAACCTTGCATATTATGAGAGAAAAGTCATTAGAATTATTCCACCAAGTGGCAAAATGCGTAAAACACTATAAATAGCAGTAACAAAACATCATGCAAAATGGACATATAAACTCCCCCAAGCTTAGACCTCGCTTTTCCTCAAGCGAAAGCCCATAGCAAAAATCATGACCACATGCATTGAGAGAGTGAGGTGTTGATAAAAACAAATTATGGACATAGCACCATAATGCTCGTTATTGTAACAACAACAAAAACTTTATAAAATACTTCATCACAACATTCTCATCGTATAACTTTTATCATAAAGGCTTCTTATAAATAAGTAGAAATTCATCACAACATTGAAGTATGAAGCATAAACTCTATTAAAACTAATAAACTACGTTCTCAGTCAACTTTGCAACACAATTCATCATATTTTCAGGAAGGGACACATGTCGGAGCTTTTAAGCAAGTCTACATACTGAACCATCATTTAGTCTTCTATGATTGCTAACACCCACCACATACATATGAGCAAAAGGTTTCAACCGGACACATAGAAAGATAGGGGCTTATAGTGTTGCCTCCCAACGTATTCACCTAAAGGGTGATCTCAACAATAATAATTCATGGCCACCCACTTTCAGCTGGATATATATGTTCAGATCTTTCCTCACCACATGATGCTTGCCAAACAGAAGATAGAGGAAGAAGAGT
This sequence comes from Hordeum vulgare subsp. vulgare, assembly GCF_904849725.1. Taxonomy (NCBI): domain Eukaryota; kingdom Viridiplantae; phylum Streptophyta; class Magnoliopsida; order Poales; family Poaceae; genus Hordeum; species Hordeum vulgare. The sequence goes on from NC_058519.1 coordinate 482,861,033, forward strand.
AAAATACTTCGACTACTGCACAAAAATATATACATAAAGGTAAAAGATAGGCCCTTCGCAGAGGGAAGCAGAGGTTGGCATGCGTTTTTTGATTGTATTCTAAATCTTTTTATTGCAAAGGAACGTTATGTTATATTGCACCTTGTGATGGAAACCTTTATTATGCCATCACAAGTTTGTACAATGCTTAATTTCCCTTACTCCAAATGATCAAACATGTTTAGAAGAAATTTTTATTGCCTTGTGCATCGATGACAACTTAGTTGAAGGATCTTACTCAATCCATAGGTAGTTATGATGGACTCTTGAAACATGGGTTTGGGTTTAAGGTTTTGGATGCACAAGTTGTATCTCTACTTAGTGCGGAGTTTTTGGCGAGCAGAGGTATTGGGCAACCACCACATGTTAGAGGATCTATAACAATATAACTTATGTGTGAATGTGAACAAGCATAAATCATTACGTTGTCTTCCTTGTCAAATGTTAATAGTTTTGGCATATTATAATTAATGGGGGCTCACAATCATAAATGATGTCAAGGATAGTGTTGCATCACCGACCAATGCTATGTTTGTCAATATTCAACAAATTTTACCACTTATAGTTTTCCTTAAGTGATGTCACTATTTACTACTAGATTGGCATATGATCATTTTCATTATTTCCCCTTATGTTGATTGCAGCAAGGAAGTAAAGAAGCAAAACTCAAACTACACTTTATTATATAACTCTCACTCGATTACATAGATAGATAGATAGATAGATAGATAGATAGATCACTAAGCTAGCACTCAAAAGGGAAAGATTGAACTAAACTTTTATTTGACTAGATTTTAGAATATCAAAAGATCAAACTAGGATGTATAAAGATAAAGAAGGGTGATGGTGATACGATATCGTGGCGCCTTCGCCAAGCTTGGCACAATCCAAGGGGAATGCACATACCTGTGTACTCAAGTCTCCTTCTTTGGTGATGACGATGGAGGTGGTGGTGAGGATGAGGTAGCGTCAAACTTGTCCTCCGGCTTCCATGGCAGTGGCTAACCATTAACAAGAGGCATGGGTCTCTAGAGTCCTCCAACATGTAGCAAAACTCATACCTTTAAACCTTGCTTCATACTCAAAGATTAGGTTTTGAAGATCGAAGACTTGGCTTTGCGGAAAATTGACTTGATCATTGAGGGTGAATACGATATCCTCCAAGGGCCTACCATCCACATTTAGATCACGGGTCAATTTCGTGATCATGGTGTGGTTGGCACTAAGTCCATGCTCCATTATACCTTGGCACGTGAAGACCTCCTGCTCCACCGCCTCGAGCCTAGCTTCCATGCTTCCCATCTTCTTCAGCCCTTGAACATCCCGGATGTGAAGCACCCCATCATGCATCTCAATGTTTTGAGGGTGATTAATCACCTCCGGTAACTAGGGATTGATGACCTTCTCGAAGAACGTGTCCTTGAAGGAGCTTGATGAGGCGACGGTAATCTAGATCTGCCAGAAAAACATCACGTAACAAGAACAGAGGATTTCTCCGTGGTACTAGGGTCACATCATCGGTAGATATATAGAGAGAATTTTTATACAAGGAAATACGTGTTCCACAAGAAAACAGAGTCGGGAAGGTGCTTGAGGGGCTCACTAGACATCAGGTCACGCCAGGGGGGCTTGGCGCACCTTGGTGTCTAGTGGACACCTGGATTGCCTTCCCATGTGTTTCTCAGTTTCCTAATTTTTCTAAAATTCCAAAAGTGCTAGAATTTTTTTACGGATTTTCCTGAGCTCGTTTACTTACCGTATCACATACCTCCTCCTTTTAAGGGTTGTGGAGTGTTCTGGAAGGTTTCCCTAATGTGCTCCGCCGTTGTCAGGGTTTGGATAATATTTCTTTCAACATTAATTGGTGTACCTGAAATATATTGCTTTATTCTTTGTCCATTGACCACCTTCGGGTTAGTGCCTTTGGGATTATTGTTCTTAATAGCTCCACACCGATACACTTCTTCAATGATATATTGTACTTCGCATTTGGATAGAAGTTTTCTGGAAAAAATCTAAGACGAGAATTGTACAGCACAACATATTCACCAACTTTGAATTCTCGCTATTAACTTCTTTTGTCATGCCATCTTTGAATATATATTTTTCTTTGAATAGTATGGCATTTTCATAAGCTTGGGTTCTCCATTCATATAATGAGCCAATATCAAATAACCACTTTCCACCAGCAAGTTTGAAATCATAGTTTAGTTCTTTAATTTCCCAATAAGCTTTATGTTCTAACTCAAGAGATAAATGACATGCTTTCCCATAAACCATTTTATAAGGAGACATACCCATAGGATTTTTATAAGTTGTTCTATAGGCCCACAATGCATCATCTAAGTTCTTAGACCAATTCTTTCGGGACCTATTGACAGTCTCTTGCAAGATTAATTTTATTTGTCTATTGCTTAAATCTACTTGAACAGTAGATTGAGGATGATAGGGAGATGAAATTCTATGGTTAACATCATATCTAGCAAGCAACTTACGTAAAGCACCATGAATAAAATGTGAAGCACTATCAGTCACTAAGTATCTAGGGACTCCAAAACATGGGAAAATTAACATCCTTAAGCATCTTAATAGAGATGTTATGATCAACAGTATTGGTTGGAATAGCTTCTACCCATTTAGTGACATAATCAACACCAACCAAAATATGTCTATTCCCATTAGAGGATAGAAAATGTCCCATATAATCAAATCCCCAAACATCAAACGGTTCAATAACAAGTGAATAATTCATAGGCATTTCCTGACGTCTGCTAATTTTACCAACTCTTTGAAATTCATCACAAGAGAGGACAAATTTACGAGCATGTTTGAAAAGAGTAGGCCAATAAAATCGAGACGGTCATATCTTGTGTGCAGTTTTATCTCCCGCATGGTGTCCTCCATAAGCCTCGGAGTGACACTTTCAAAGTATTTGTTCCTGTTCATGCTCAGGTATACAACGTCCAATAATACCATCTACTCCCTCTTTATAAAGATGTGGGTCATGCCAAAAGTAATGTCTTAAATCAACAAAGATTTTTTTCTTTTGTTGATAGGTGAAACAGATGGTATGTATTTAGCAACAATCTAATTATCATAATCAGCAAACCATGGTGTATTATGAGAAACATTGACCAGAGCTAGTTGTTCATCAGGAAAGCTATCATCAATAGGTAGTGGGTCATTAAGAACATTTTCTAACATAGACAAGTTATTAGCTACGGGGCTCTCACCTCCTTTCCTATCAATGATATGCAAATCAAATTCTTGTAGCAAGAGAACCCACCTAATAAGTCTAGGATTAGCATCTTTATTTTCCATAAGATATTTACTAGTAGCATGATCAGTGTGAACAATTACTTTAGAGTCAACAATGTAAGATCTGAATTAATCACAAGCAAATACAATTGCTAAGAATTCTTTTTCAGTAGTAGCATAATTTCTCTGGGCACTGTCTAGAATTTTACTAGCATAATGAATAACATTTAGTTTCTTATCAACTCTTTGTCCTAGAACAACACCAACGGCATAATCACTACCATCACACATTATTTCAAAAGGTAAGCTCCAATCACGTGGTTGAACAATAGGTGCAGAATTAACGCTTTCTTAAGTGTTTCGAAGGCTTCTATACAATCATCTTCAAAAATAAAAGGAACATCCTTTTGTAATAAATTAGTAAGAGGCCTAGAAATTTTAGATAATTCTTTGATTAACCTCCTATAGAAACCAACATGAGCAAGGAAACTATGGATACCTTTAATATCTTTTGGGCATGGCATCTTCTCAATTTCATCAACTTTAGCCTTATCCACCTCAATACCCCGTTCAAGAATTTTATGACCCAAGACAATACCTTCATTCACCATAAAGTGGCACTTCTCCCAATTCAAGACAGGGTTAGTTTGCTCATATCTCTACAAAACTCGATCGAGGTTTCTTAAGCAATCATCAAAATAAGTTTCGTAAACAAAAAAATCATCCATGAAGACCTCAACAATCTTTTCAGAAAAATCAGAGAATATAGCAGTCATACATCTTTGAAAAGTAGCAGGTGCATTGCATAATCCAAAAGGCATACGACTATAAGCATAGGTTCCAAAATAACAAGTAAAGGTGGTTTTCTCTTGATCATGTTGTGATACATGTATTTGAGAGAAACCGGAATAACCATCTAGAAAGCAAAAAATGTGTTTGCTTCGATAATCTTCGTAGCATTTGGTCTATGACCGGTAAAGGATAATGATATTTTCTAGTAGTTTTGTTTAATTTCCTAAAATCAATTACCATTCTACAGCGAGTCACAATTCTTGTGGAATGAGTTCATTTTTATCATTACGAACAACAGTAATACCTCCTTTCTTAGGGACACAATGAACGGGACTTACCCATCTACTATCAGCTATGGAATAAATTATACCTGCTTCTAGGAGCTTTAATATTTCATTTCTCACCGCTTCTTTTATTTTGGGATTCAGTCTTCATTGGTGATCGACAATGGGTTTAGCATCTGGTTCCATATTTATCTTGTGTTGACAGAGAGTGAGACTAATGCCCTTAAGAGCATCAAGGGAGTACACCCAATAGAAGCTTGATGCTTCCTTAAAGTTTTTAAGAATCTTTCTTCTTCATGCTCTGTAAGGTTAGCACTGACAATAACAGGATATATCTTCTTTTCATCAAGATAAGCATATTTCAAAGTGTCAGGCAATTGCTTTAATTCAAACACATGATCACCCTTGGGTGGAGGAGGACCTCCTAGAGTTTCAACAGGCAAGTTGCGTTTAAGGATAGGTTTTTGCTTAGAGAACATATTATCTATTTCATTTCTTTCATTTATATGCATATCATTTACATGGTCTAGCAAATATTGTTCTAATGGATCAGTAGGAGGAAGGGAAATATAAGCAAGACCAATTACTTGATCTTTACTAGGCAATTCTTTGTCATGGCGTTGTTTATTAACTTGGAGAAATGAAACTCATGAGACGTACCACCAAAATTAACACTGCCAGTTTCCTTTTTGCAATCTATTTGAGCATTGACAGTATTCAGGAAGGGTCTACCAAATATTATGGGACAAAAATAATCTTGTCGTGAGCCAAGTACCAGAAAATCAATAGGGTATTTTACTTTTCCACACAATACTTAAACATCTCTAACGATCCCAAGTGGTGTAACGGTGTCTTTGTTAGCAAGTTTAATAGTAACATATATGTCTTCTATCTCAGCGGGTGTTATCTCATCCATAATTTGTTGATATAAGGTGAAAGGGATAGCACTAATACTAACACCCATATCACATAAACCATGATAGAAACGATCTCCTATTTTGACTGAAATGACAAGCATGCCAACAACAGGTCTATTCTTGTCTTTAGTACCTGGTTTGGAAATTCTAGTAGCTTCATTACAAAAAATAAATAGCATGCCCATTTTCTACCAAGAGATCTTTAACCATAGCAGTACTAGGTTCTACCTTGATTTGCTCAGAGGGTTTGTGTCGGTGCACTAAAGGCTGAGGTCCCTAGTGCGCCAGACTTGTGCACGGGCACGAAGAGCCCCTGCCGGCACGGCATGGCAGGACCTAGTCAAGATGCAACCCCCAAGATTATCAAGGCCTCGGCAAGCCCGCCTTGCCGGGAAGATGACCAAGGTCGCGCCCATTTGGTGGGCGTGATGAACTCACCAAGTACAAGACCCCGGCAAGCTCCCTTATCGGGATGACGACTGAAGCCCCCGGCAAGCTCCCTTGCCGGGATGAAGACTCAAGGCCCCGGCAAGCTCCTGCCAGGATGACGGGCCTGGCCACTGGTGGGCAACCGCCCTTGCCACAGTGCCACCACCTCCAAGTGCCAACACATTCCGCATGCGCTAGTGCAGCGTCCAGGTGTCAAAACACCTGGATACGTGTCTTCACCAGCACATCACTGACAAGGACAAGATATGCATTAAATGCACCTGACAGCGGTAGATGGATAAGCACCACCCTAGGTTCATTGTAACTCCTCGTAAACCTACCACCGAGCACTGCAGGCGACCCCTTTGCCTATGAAAGGAGGCCCTTAGCTCATTTCGAAAGAGGTTAGACTCTTTGGACATCGACCCACAAGACGATCATCAATGGTCATTGTAACAATCGACAACATAACGCTTAATACAACCAGACAAGCAGGACGTAGGGTTTTATGCGTAAGCGGCCCGAACCTGGCTAAAAAGGCTTGTCGGGTGCTGATTGTTAGCTCTGCTATTCAAGTCACCTCTCCCCACCCTACGATCACAAGGGTTTCATGTTGATTCCCATAGGTGTCGACCTCGCATCACCGACGGTTTGGTTATTCTAACATAACTTTATTGAACCACAGTTGAATCTTTAGCATGTTCCTTTATCCTAACAGGGAAAGGTGGTTTTTCAATATAAGGAGTAGGCACAACTGGGTTAACATTGTAAATAATAGTTTCAGTCTCAACTTTAATTGGTTCTTCAATATTTTCTTTAATAGGTGGATAATATTTAAACCATTTCTCTTTAGGGAGATCAACATGAGCAACAAATGTCTCACAAAATGAGGCTACTATCTCACAGTTAAGTCCATATTGAGTGCTAAAATCATTGAAAGCATAGGTATTCATAAAAGATTTAACACAATCAAACTTAGGTTTTATACCTGACTCTTTACCTTCGTCGAGCTCCCAATCTTCATAGTTGTGTTTAATTCTTTCCAAAAGATTCCACCTGAATTTAATAGTCTTCTTCATAAAAGAACAAGAACAGGAAGTATCGAGCATGGTTTGATCATTATGAGAAAGCCGAGCATAAAACTTCTGAACAGTGATTCCTCTTGAGAGCTCATTATTGGGGAACGAATATAACATTAACTTCAGCCCCCCAAGCTAGAGCGATACTTTCTCCTTCACGAGGCCAAAAATTATAGATAAAATTCCGATCACGATGAACAAGATGCATAGGATAAATGTTTTGGTGAAACTCCAATTGCAATCGATTCCCATTCCAAGATTCCGTATCATCACATAGCCTATGCCAAATCAATGCTTTTCCCCAAAAATATAAAGGGAAAACCTTCTTCTTGACTTCATCTCTGGATAAACCTGCAAGCTTGAATAATCCACAAACTTCATCCACACATATTAGGTGCATATCAGGATGTTTTGTTCCATCTCCTACATAAGGATTAGCTAGCAGTTTCTTTATCACCCCGAAGGAACTTCATAGTAAACATTTTCAGTAGGTTCAGCAGGTTGAGGGACAAATCTTGGTGTTTCCGGTTGAGGTGAAGTTATCCCGAACAAACCCCTCAAAGGATTACTTTCCATAGTGACAAGTAACAGTAAATTTTAGCACGTAATAACAATTTTCCCTTACCAAATTCCGCTTACCAAAGGCGCTTCACACCATAGCAATGGCACCAGAAATGAGTCTTGATTACCCAAAAGTATAGGGGGTCAACTATAGTCCTTTCGGTAATTAAGAGTGTCAAACCCAACGAGGAGCGGAAGGAAACGACAAGCGGTTTTCAGCAAGGTAATTTCTGCAAGCACTGAAATAGCGGTAACAAGTTGTTTAATAGAAAGATAATTGTAACAAGTGACAAGTAGAAATAGTAACAATAGGTCCAGCAAGGTAGCTTAATCCTTTTTATGGAAAAGGACAGGCCAACAAAATTTCTTATAATAGGCAAAGCGTACTTGAGGGCACACGGGAATTTCATCTAGTCACTTTCCTCATGTTGGGTTAATTCGCGTTCGATATTTTGATAATTTGATACGTGGGTGCACCGATGATTGGGTGCTATTCTTACTTGAACAAACCTCCCAGTTATGATTAACCCTCCTGCAAGAATCCGCAACTATGAGAAAAGTATTAATAATAAATTCTAACCATAGCATTAAACATAGGGATCCAAGTCAGCCCATTACGAAGTAGTGCATAGACGGGGGTTTAAGTTTCTGTCACTCTCGCAACCCACCCTCTAATTAATAATCCACAATGCATTCCCTTAGGCCCAAAATATGGTGAAGTGTTATGTAGTCGATGTTCACATAACACCACTAAGGGAATCAAAACATTCATATCATCAAAATATCAAATGAATATCAACTTCACATGACTACTTAAAACATGATTTATCTCGTGGCCTCACGAACAAAAGTAAGTACTAACAAATGATAAACATGTTCATGATCATAGAGCTATTATATAGCATAACGAATATGAACATATGATCTTCCACCAAATAAACCATAAGCATCAACTAAAAGATGTAATTAACACTACTAGACACACCTGAGGTACCAATCTAAGGTTCCAGTAGAAGATTGAGTAGAAGAGATGAACTAGGGTTTTGAGAGGAGATGGTGATGATGAGTATGTTGATGAAGATTGGCCTCCTCGAGATGAGAGGGTTGTTGGTGATGACGATGGCCTTGATTTCTGCCTCCGGGAGGGATGTTCCTCCGACGGAATCACTTTGCCGAAGGGCAAAAGTACTCCTTCCCAGGTCCCGCCTCGAGACGGTTGCGCTTCATCCCGAAAGTAATCTGTTTAATTTTTTAGGTCGAAGGAGAATTTATACGAGAAGATGGGCACCAAAGATAGGCCAGGTGGCCCATTAGACTTTAGGCCGCGATAGGGGTGCCTGGTGTGCCCTTGTGTCTAGTGGCCGCCTGGTGGCCACCCTCCGACACTTCTTCGTTCTAGTATTTTTAATATATTATAAAATAATTCTGTGTAAATTTTCAGCCCAATTGGAGATGTGCGGAATAGGTATCTCTCACGTACCTTTTTCAGGTCTAGAATTCCATCTGTTGGCATTCTCCCACTTGATGTAAACCTAGCATATTATGAGAAAAAAGGCATTAGAATTATTCCACCAAGTGGCAAAATGCATAAAAACACTCTAAATAACAGTAACTAAACATGATGCAAAATGGACATATCATCCGCATACCCCACAATATGGATGGAAATTCTTCTACCCATGCGTGTGCAACGTACTTGAGATCTCTCATTAGTCGGGGCTTCAACCCTTGCAGTATCATACCATTCGCATGCTCGGCCTGTCCATTCGACTGCGAGTGAGCCACAGAGGCATAATTGACTCGAGTACCTTGGGAATGGCACAACTCGCGGGACTCGTCAGAGTCAAAATTGGACCCGTGAGGGAGTCCGGAACCAAGGGGTCCTTGGACGGTCGGCCCATCTCTTAGAAGTCAAACTAATGGGTTGTGCTATTGAATACTAGACTGCGTAATGACCTCGCATTCAAGAAGGAAATCTTCGAAGACTGGCGTGTCATCCAAGTTAAGTATTCTAGGTCGGCGCCTCTGTCCCCGATTTGAGGTCGGTTATGTGTAACTCTAGGAGCCAGTGGTGACGATATAAACGAGCGGGTTTCATTCGTGTAGCCAAGTTGACTCATCTAGGATTTTAGCTCATACGATCTCGAGGTAGATCAACTCTGTTATTCTCATACACATCAATATAATGAAGTAGGACGTAGGGTTTTACGTATTCAAGAGGACCCAAACCTGGGTAAAACATTGTCTCCTTCGTCCCGTGTAACCCATGGATCCAAGGTCCATAGCTCGGGACACCCTACCAGAGATCCGTCAGTTTTGACACCAGCATTGGTGCTTTCATAGAGAGTTCCGATGTAGGATCATGGGAAGGATTGATGGCAAGCTTAGTCATCGGCGACGATCTTCGCATTCGGAAGCATTTTTTTGCATGTCGGTCCGGCTAGCTGCCTTGGCCAGGTCGAAAGCTTCACCACCAGCCAGGAAGTCAAGTTCGGGAGCCTAGATTTCACCACCGACCCCCGGGGAGATCTTGTGTTAACAAAGCTCCTAGCTCTTTTCGAGGAGCCCACGAGCCCCGATGCTTCGCCTTCGGAAGCCGTGGATCCCACTACTTGGACGAGTTTTACCCTTGGTCTGGCCTTAAAGCCCGATGTGGTCGATACGCCCACGTTCGTCTCAGCCGAACACAGCCTAGGAGCATCTTCTAACGGCCCCGGTGCATCAGTACTGCGAGCTAACCCCAAGCACTCAAACGGTATGGACTATGCCAAGACCCCGTTACTACACGAGTTGCTCGGCCCGATCCAATCTATGGGTATGATCAGCGACCAATCTCCGATCTATGATCGAGTCGGGCTTAGACCCGATGACAGGGAAATTTGCGTCCCACCCATCACGCATTTGGTCGCCACCATCGAGTGCCCGCTAAGGGCTCCCACACATCAACTACCAGAACTAAGGACGGTCTACATTCCGGTTATTGATCATCCGGACTCCTCCAATAATCTGGGATACAGATATCGTCCTGAGAAAAGCTCGAGGCCAGTGGCCGATCCAGCACGTGACCCAAAATCAGTGCAGCACGGTCTAGTTCTAACCACGAACCCTGAGCCTACCGTGCTAAACCCCACTAAAGAGCGGACACAGTCGCCGAAATCTCGAACCCACATCAAATGGAAAAAATTATCCCACCCACCACCCAATTCGAACATCCCTCCGAAAAAGCAGAAGAGTTTGGTTTATTGGGCCCATACAATGTTATACAACGACCAGAGGAATCAATACATCACTCATGGGCCAAATTCCTCCTCAACAAGGATGGGAAGAGGGCCGCGGCGAGCAGGAGATGATCAACGCCTTCCGGCATAATTGTCATGATGAGGGCATCCTCAACGCCCTCGACTGTTGCCGAATTCGAACCTTCGTCGAGCTGTCAAACCTGATACTCAAATATTGCGCCATGGAAAGCACTTGGCAAATACAACAAATGTGTACGGAGCCTGGCCATATCGAGCAAACCATAGAAATCCAGAGAAGGTGCACACCCCCATGAACGGGGCAGAGTGCATATGGGCCTGCAGAGAAAAGGAAAAACACGGACGAGAGATGGATCGGTCCTCAACGTACTACTGGACAAGACATGCCCCCATACACTCGGCCCCGCCTAACACAAGCTCCACCCACACCCTTCGAGCATGTTGGGTCGTCACACAAGTTGCAAAAACTGGAGAAGGCATCCTCAAGGCCCCTCTTATGAAGGAACGGTTAGGCATGCCACCTGATAGCAACACAAATTTCCTAATGATCTTTGAAACGTTTTCCTCAAAAAATCAAAGAAAGATAGCTCTTCGAGAACTCCATCGAATCCACCATGTGATGGCAGCAAACCCATGGTCGGACACACCAATTGCTTTCAGCAAGGACGACCAGGGGATCACCGGCACAGGCCGAACACCTGCCGCCCTAGTCTTAAACCCCATAGTCAATGGCTTGAGGCTAAATAAGGTGCTAATGGACGGTGGTAGCAGTCTAAACCTCATTTACGAGGACACGCTGGGAAAAATGCAGTTTGATAGGTCTCGAATCAGAAAAACAATACCACCTTCCAAGGTATCATCCCTGGGAAACAAGCACGTTGTCAGAGACGAGTAACACTCGACGTGGTATTCGACACGCCCGAGAACTACCGATTGGAAGAACTTATTTTTTTCATAACGTACCCTTTCAAGTGGTTACCATGACATGTTACGATGTGAAGCATTCACAAGATTCCAGGCCATACCACACTACGGATACATGATGCTCAAAATGCCAGGGCCAAACTGTGTGATCACAGTCATAAGTGACCCCAACAGAGCCCTCCAAGCTAAAAATAAAACAGCATCCCTGGCCCTTGAGGTACTAGCAGAAACCGTCACCACAGAAGAACTCACTACACTCCATTCCATAGTGTACAAGGACGACGTGATCCTCGGTAAGCGGCCCAAGTCCACGTCCTTCAAACCTGCGGACGAGGTCATCAAATTGCACGTGCACCCAACGGACCCCAATAAAACCGCGTTCATTGGACCCTAGCTGGACCCACAATTGACGAAGCATTGCGCACCTTTTTACACGAAATTGGGACATATTCTCCTGGCACCACTCAGACATGCCAGGAATCCCTCGGGGGCTGGCGGAACATAGCCTCAATATAATAGCAGGCTTTAAGCCTATCAAACAGGCCTTGCACCGATTTCCAAACCAAAGCGTCAAGCTATGGGTGAAGTACTTGCCAAACTACTAGAAGTCGGGTTCATTAGAGAAAGCAAACATCCTGAATGGCTAGCAAACATGGTCATGGTACCAAAGAAGGACAAATCTTGGAAGATATGCGTTGATTTCAAAGACCTCAATAAGGCATGCCCTAAGGATCCTTTTCCCTTACCCCGAGTAGACGAAATTATTGACGCAACTACCGGAGACGACCCTCTATGTTTCCTCGATGCTTAGTCCAGATACCATCAGGTTAAAATGAAGGAATCTTACCAGGCTGCAACCGCCCCCTTTTGGGCCATTTTTTTAACATAATTCCTTTCGGGTTAAAAAAACATGGGCGCTACTTACCAGCGCATGATTCAGACATGATTGGAGAAACAAATCGGCAACAAAGTAGACGCATAGGTGGATGACATGGTCGTCAAGACCAAGCACGTCAGCTAGCTAGTAGATGACCTCAGGCATACCTTTGCCAACCTACGAGAATACGACATACGGCGTAACCCAAACAATTGTGTCTTCGGGGTCCCACCCGGCAAACTTCTCGGATTCATTGTGTCGCATAGAGGAATAGAGGCCAATGTGGCCAAGATCCAAACCTTGTCACAACTTGCCATCCCTACAAAGGTGTAGCATGTCCAAAAATTGGCAGGCTGCATGGCGACCTTGAGTCGGTTCATCTCTCGCCTCGGCGAGAAAGCCCTCCCACTTACGGGCTGCTTAAGAAGGCCAAGAACTTTGAATGGACCGATGAGGCTGCGACGGCTCTGGAGGAAATGAAAATGCTTCTCACTAGCAACCCCATTCTAGCAGCACCCCATGCGGGGGAACCAATGTTGCTATACATGTCGACTACCAATCAAGTGGTCAGTGCGGTCCTCGTCGTAGAATGGGAGGCCGAGGGTAACCAACTATGGATACAAATGTCGGTCTACTATGTATCTGAGGTGCTTACCCCCATGCAAAACCAGATACCCACACTATCAGAAGATTGCCTACACGGTGTTTATGGCATCACGCAAGCTCGGGCACTATTTCAAAAAATGTGCGGTCATGATAACATCCGACGTACCCCTGAACGACATCATTAACAACAAGGACACCACTAGCCGAATACCTAAATGGGCCATCGAGCTCCTGCTATTCGAGATCACATACAAGCCATGATGATCCATCAAATCTCAAGTGCTCGCCGACTTCGTTGCTGAGTGGATAGAGGCAGAGCTCCCCAAAGAGTATAGCACTTACGCTCATTGGACCATGTACTTTGACGGGTCCAAAACGCTTGCTGGACTTGGGGATGGGGTGATCCTCACATCCCCTGCTAGGGATAATGTATAATATGTACTACAGATCATGTAGCTGACTCGAATAACGTGGCAGAATACGTGGCACTACTACATGGTCTTCGGATGGAAACCTCAATGGGGATACAACGGCTCGAGGTACGGCAGGACTCCAACCTCGCTATCTCACAAATCAACGGCAAATACGATGCAAAAAATGGAAGCATACATAAATGTTGTCCTTAAGATATCAACATGGTTCAAGGGATTGGAATTCCACCACGTCTCGAGAGAAAACAACCAAGCAGCGAACGTCCTAGCCCGCTTAGGCGCAAAGCGTGACCACGTCCCCAAAAACACATTCCTAGAGAGGCTTTTCAAGTCATCTGTGTATGTCAAGAGGAGGTTAGAAGCACAAGATCTGATGGTGTAGAATAGGTTGTACCCCCCATAGCCGAGCCAGATGATCAAATCGTTGGTGGACCTACAACTGAAGAAACAACTTCAACTCACGAGGTCATGGCAGTGATCACGCCATGGCCCGAGCCTTTCCTTGCTTACCTTTTGCACAAAGAACTCCCTGACGACCAGACCGAGGCGAGATGCATCATCCCTTGATCAAAGGCCTACTATGGCCATGAGGGTGAGGTATATAAGAAAAGCAACACAGGAGTCCTCCAACGGTCCATCTACGAGGAAGAAGGGAGGCAACTTTTTGCCTAAGTACACGTAGGTATGGGCGCCACCATGCAGTGGCACGGGCCCTAGTCAGCAAAGCTTTCTAAGCTGGTTTCTTCTGGCCGACATCCCGAACAAGTTCACCAACAATCCCCAACAATCGTCCCCAACAATCGTCCAGCAACTGTGTGGGTGTCCACTTTTTGCAAATCAAAGCCACATGTCCCCAACGTCTCTTCGAACAATTCTGATCACCTGGCCCTTTGCGGTCTGGGTTCTGGACATGGTCGGACCACTTAAAGGGGGGCCAAGAAAAAGAAATACCTCTTGGTTATGGTTGACAAGTTCACCAAATGGATCGAAGCAAAGCCTGTAAGCTTCACCAAAGTAGGGCCGGTCATCGACTTCATATCAAGTGTCGTACACCATTATGGTGTCCCGCAGAGCATAATAACGAATAATGGATCCAATTTTACCGTCGAGGAGGTCAAAGATTGGTGCAGAAACTTGGGCCTCAAGCTCGACTATGCCTCGGTATATCACCCCCGCACCAATGGACAAGTCGAACGAACCAGTGGGCTCACTATGAGTGGTATCAAACATCGGCTGGACCGGTCTCTTAAAGAATCCGACTGCCACTCGGTGGAGAAGCTCGACTTTGTACTATGGGGACTTCGTACCACCCCGAATAGTTCAACAGGGCACATGATACATCTCCAACGTATCTATAATTTTTGATGGTTTCATGCTATTATCTTGTCAAACTTTGGATGTTTTGTATGCCTTTTATATGTTTTTTGGGACTAACTTATTAACTCAGTGCCAAGTGCCAGTTCCTGTTTTTTCCGTGTTTTCGACCCTTTTCAGCGGAGGATTTTAAATGGAGTCCAAACGGAACGAAACTTCCAAAAAAAAATTCTGAAATAGAAGACGAACTTGAGAACCAAGGCACAGGATCACGAGGGACCCCACAAGCCCCCTAGCCGCGGCCAAGGGGGCCCACGCCTCCCAGGCTTGTGGGATCCCTAGGCCTCCTCTGCCCTAGGTATTTCTCCTATATATTCCCTAAAATCCCACAAAAAATCAGGAGATCATCGAAAGTACTTTTCCGCTACCGCAAGCTTCTGTCTCCGCAAGATCCCATCTGGGGCACGTTATGGTGCCCTGCTGGAGGGGGGATTCGGATACGGAGGGCTTCTTCGTCAACACCATGACCTCTCCGATGATGCGTGAGTAGTTCACCATAGACCTAATGGTCCATAGCTAGTAGCTAGATGGCTTTTTCTCTCTCTTCGATCTTCAATACAAAGTTCTCCATGATATTCATGGAGATCTATCCGATGTAATCTTTGTTTGCGATGTGTTTGTCGAGATCCGATGAATTGTGGATTTATGATCAGATTATGTATGAATCTTATTTGAGTTTCTTCTTATCTCTTATATGCATGGTTTCATATCCTTGTAATTGTATTCGAGTTGTGGGTTTTGTTTGGCCAGCTTGATCTATGATTCTTGCAATGGGAGAAGTGCTTGGTTTTGGGTTCATACCGTGCCGTGACCTCACCCAGTGACAGAAGGGGTAGCGAGGCACGTATCATGTTGTTGCCATCAAGGGTAAAAAGATGGGGTTTTCATCATTGGTTTGAGTTTATCCCTCTACATCATGTCATCTTGCTTAAGGCATTACTCTGTTCGTCATGAACTCAATACACTAGATGCATGCTGGATAGCGGTCGATGTGTGGAGTAATAGTAGTAGATGCAGAAAGTATCGGTCTACTTGTCTCGGACGTGATGCCTATATGTATGATCATTGCCTTAGATATCGTCATGACTTTGCGCGGTTCTATCAATTGCTCTACAGTAATTTGTCCACCCACCGTAATATTTGCTATTTTGAGAGAAGCCTCTAGTAAACACTATGGCCCCCGGGTCTAATTCACACCATATTTTCAGCCTTGCTCTTTTACTTCGTTGCACTTTCCGCCTTCAGATCTCACTTTGCAATCAATCTTGAAGGGATTGACAACCCCTTTATAGCATTGGGTGCAAGCTCTTTTGTGTTTGTACAGGTACTCTGGACTTGACGCGATTCTCCTAGTGGATTGATACCTTGGTTCTCAAACTGAGAGAAATACTTAGTGCTCCTGTGCTGCATCGCCCTTTCCTCTTCAAGGGAAAAAACCAACGCAAGCTCAAGAGACGACAGAAGGTTTCTGTCGCCGTAGCAGCACACACCATTTTTCATGGTGTACGGGGCCGAAGTAGTTATCCCTTGCGACATCATCCACGAGGCACCTTTGGTGCGCAGGTACGAGGAAAGAGAGGCCGAGTTAGATCGTCAAGATGACTTAGACGCATTGGAAGGCGAGCGTGATATAGCTCGGGCCCGATCTACTTTTTATCAACAACAGGATCGATATTATCATAGCAGAGAAGTTTGGGCAAAAACATACAACATGGGTGAACTCATTCTATGTCTCCCAAAGAAGTAGAAGCATAAACTTAACCCCAAGTGGGAAGGCCCTTTCCTAATTGATTAAGTCTTGACAGGAGGAGCTTATCGCGTGTGCAACCTAGAGAACATCCGCTTCGAGCCAAACCCATGGAACACAGCCCGCCTTCAGCATTTGTACGGCTAGACTGATGTCGTTACCTTATTTATACCCTTGCATTTTTCCTTTTTCCAGTTTTTCTTCCCTACTTTTGTAGGATTCCTTAGATTTTCGTAGGATATGTTCGGATCAACTGAACTGCTTCAAGCATTTATCAGAACACGTTCATGATAAATATAATGTCCAAACTCAATAGCACCTGGGGGCTTCTACAGGGAAGCCGTTCAATGTATTTATTTCTCCTACATCTTTATGTACTATATCCCTCGACTGAACATTGATTTATGCCACCATATGCATCCATTGGACTTAAGATTCTTGCAATGTTGGGTTGTATTGCTCCTATGCTTACCCACTATGTTCCCGAATGTTCGCCTAGGGGGTAGAGGGAGCACCTCTACAATTGTTACAAGCGGTTCACCCAGATACATACCTTAGACGAGTGAAGCCAAAAGTGTTGGGGAACGTCGCAAGGGAAACAAAAAAATTCCTACGCACACGCAATACCTATCCATGGTGATAATCATCTACGAGAGGGGAGAGTGCATCTACATACCCTTGTATATCGCTAAGCGGAAGCGTATATAACATGGTTGATGTAGTGGAACATCTTCGCGATTCAAATCACAGCCCATCCCGCTATCTCATCACGATCCGTCCCGAGATCCCATCACGATCCATCCCGATCTAGTGCCGAACGGACGGCACCAACGCGTTCAGCACACGTAAAGCTCGATGACGAGCTCCGCCTTCTTGATGCAACAATAGGGGCGAAGAGGTAGATGAGTTCTCCAGTACTGCGGCATGGTGGTGGTGGCAGTGGATCTATTCCAGCAGGGCTTCGCCTAAGCGCTACTTAAAATCGATCTAGAGGAGAAATAGATCTATAGAGAAGTAGAGGGAGCACGTGGTTGTTTTTCTGTGTCTCAAAAACCCTCAATACCTCTAGTATATATAGGAGGTAGGGAGGGGAGGAGGCAGCCTAAAACCCTCAAGGTTTGGCCGAAATTGGAGGTGGAGGAGTCCTACTCCAATCCTACTAGGAGTAGGATTCCTCCTTTCCACTTGGAAACTCTTTCCACCTTTTCCACCTTTGGGTTTTTTGCATCTCAAACCTCATGGGCCTTAGTGGGAGCTTATGCCAGCCCACTAGGATCTGGTTTGTATCCTCCCACAGCCCATAAGGCCCCTCGGGGCGTGACGCCCCTCCTAATGGTCCCCGGTACCCTCCCGGCACTCCCGGTACACTACCGATGAGCCCGAAACTTTTCCGGTGACAAAAACAGGACTTCCTATATATCAATCTTTACCTATGGACCATTTCGTAGATCCTCGTGATGTCTGGGATCTCATTCCGGACTCCGAACAACTTTCGGTTACCAACACATATAACTTAACTATATCGAAACGTCACTGAACCTTAAGTGTGCAGACTCTGCGGGTTCCAGAACTATGCAGACATGACCTGAGACACTCTCCGGTCAATAACCAATAGCAGGACCTGGATGTCCATATTGGATCCTCCATATTCTACGAAGATCTCTATCGGTTCAACCTCTATGTCAAGGATTCAGTTAATCCCGTATGTTGTTCTCTTTGTCCTTCGGTATGTTACTTGCCCGAGATTCGATCCTCGGTATCTCCATACCTAGTTCAATCTCGTTACCGGCAAGTCTCTTTACTCATTCTGTAATACAAGATCTCGTAACTAACTCCTTAGTCACATTGCTTGCAAGGCTTGTTGTGATGTTGTATTACCGAGTGGGCCCCGAGATACCTCTCCGTCACACGGAGTGACAAATCCCACTCTTGATCCATGCCAACCCAACAGACACCTTTGGAGATACCTGTAGAGCACCTTTGTATTCACCCAGTTACATTGCAATGTTTGATAACACACAAGGTATTTCTCCGGTGTCCGGGAGTTGCATGATCGCATGATCATAGGAACAGATACATTGACATGTAGAAAACAGTAGCAATAAACTCACATGATCATATGCTACATTTATAGTTTGGGTCTTGTCGATCACATCATTCTCCTAATCATGTGATCCTGTTATGAAGTGACAACACTTGCCTATGCCCATCAAACCTTGACCATCTTTGATCAACGAGCTAGTCAACTAGAGGCTCACTAGGGACCGTGTGTTGTCTATGTATCCACACATGTATTTGAGTTTCCAATCAATACAATTCTAGCATGGATAATAAACGATTATCATGAATAAGGAAATATAATAATAACCAATTTATTATTGCCTCTAGGGCATATTTACAACAGTCTCCCACTTGCACTAGAGTCAATAATCTAGTTCACATCGCTATGTGATTTTGATGAATCTAACACCCATACAGTTCTGGGGTTTGATCATGTATTGCTTGTGAGAGAGCTTTTAGTCAACGGGTCTGAACCTTTCAGATCTGAGTGTGCTTTACAAATCTCTATGTCATCATGTAGGTGCTGCTACCAACGTGCCATTTTGGAACTATTCCAAATGACTGCTCCACTATACGAATCCGGTTTACTACTCAGGGTCATCCGGATTAGTGTCAAAGCTTGCATCGACATAACTCTTTACGACAAACTCTTCAATCACCTCCATAATCGAGAAAATTCCTTAGTCCACTAGTTACTAAGGATAACTTTTGACCGTTGTCAAGTAATCCATTCCTGGATCACTTCTCTACCCCTTGACAGATTCATGGCAAGGCACACATCAGGTGCAGTACACATCATAGCATACTATAGAGCCTATGGCTAATGCATAGGGGACGACCTTCGTCCTTTCACTTTCTTCTGTCGTGGTCGGGCTATGAGTCTTACTCAAATTCACACCTTACAAACAGCCACGAACTCCTTCTTTGTCGATCTATTTTGAACTCCTTCAAAAACTTATCAAGGCATGCATTTCATTGAAAGTTTTATCAAGCGTCTTGATCTATCTCTATAGATATTGATGCTCAATGTTCAAGTAGCTCAATCCAGGTTTTCCTCTGAAAACACCTTTTCAAACAACACTATATGTTTTCCAGAAATTCTACATCATTTCCGATCAACAGTATGTCAACCACATATACTCATCAGAAATTCTATAGTGCTCCCACTCACTTGCTTGGAAATACAAGTTTCTCACAAACTTTGTATAAACCCAAAAGCTTTGATCATCTCATCAAAGCATATATTCCAACTCCGAGATGCTTGCACTAGTCCATAGAAGGATCGCTGGAGCTTGCATACTTGTTAGCATTCTTAGGATCGACAAAACCTTCTGGTTGTATCACATACAACCTTTCCTCAAGGAAACCATCGAGGAAACAATGTTTTGACATCCTATGTGTAATATTTCATAAATAATACAGCAACTGCTAACATAATTCCAATAGACTTTTAGCATCGCTACGAGTGAGAAAGTCTCATCATAGTCAACTCTTTGAATTTGTCGGAAACATCTTTGCGACAAGTTGAGCTTTCTTAAATGGTGACTTTGACCATCATTGTCTCTCTTCTTTTAAAGATCCATCTGTAATTAATAGTCTTACGACCATCAAGTAGTTCTTCCAAAGTCCACACTTTGTTTTCATACATGGATCCTCTCTGGGATTTCATGCCCTCCAGCCATTTGTTGGAATCCAGGCCCACCATCGCTTCTCCATATTTCGTAGGTTCATTGTTGTCCAGCAACATGACCTCCAACACAGGGTTACTGTACCACTCTAGAATAGTACTTGACCTTGTTGACCTACTAGGTTTGAAGTAACTTGATCCGAAGCTCCATGATCACTATCATCAGCTTCCAATTCAATTGGTGTAGGCGCCAAAGGAACAACTTCATGCGCCCCGCTACACACTAGTTGAAGTGACAGTTCAATAACCTCATCAAGTTTCACCATCCTCCCTCTCAATTCTTTTGAGAGAAACTTTTTCTTGAGAAAGGACCCGTTTCTAGAAGCAAACACTTTGCTTCCGGATCTGAGATAGGAGGTATACCCAACTGTTTTGTTTGTCCTATGAATATGCATTTATCCGCTTTGGGTTCGAGCTTATCACGCTGAAACTTTTTCACATAAGTGTCGCAGCCCCAAACTTTTAAGAAACGACATCTTAGGTTTCTCCAAACCTTAGTTCATACGTTGTCATCTCAACGGAATTACGTGGTGCCCTATTTAAAGTGAATGTGGTTGTCTCTAATGCTTAACCCAAAACGATAGTGGTATTTCAATAAGAGACATCATAGTTTGCACTATATCCAATGTGGCGTGGCTATGATGTTTGGACACACCATCACACTATGGTGCTCCAGGTGACATGAGTTGCAAAATAATTTCCACATTGTCTTAACTGTGTACCAAGCTCGCAACTTAGATATTAATCTCTATGATCATATCGTAGACATTTTTATCTCTTGTCACGACGATCTTCACTCTGAAATAGCTTGAACTTTTCAATATTTCAGACTTGTGATTCATCAAGCAAATACTCATGTATCCACTCAAATCGTCACTGAAGTAAGAACATAATGATATCCACTGCGTGCCTCAGCACTCATTGGACTGCACACATCAAAATGTATTACTTCCAACAAGTTACTTTCTTGTTCCATCTCACTGGAAAACGAGGCCTTCAGTCATTTTGCCCATGTGGTATGATTTGCATGTCTCAAGTGATTCAATAATCAAGTGAGTCCAAACGATCCATCTGCATGGAGTTTCTTCATGTGTTTATACCAATATGACTCAAGTGGAAGTGCCACAAGTAAGTGGTACTATCATTACTACTTTATATATTTTGGCATCAATATTATGAACATGTGTATCACTACGATCGAGATTCAATAAACCATTCATTTCAGGTGCAAGACCATTGAAGGTATTATTCAAACAAGCAGAGTAACCATTATTCTCTTTAAATCAATAACTGTATTGTGATAAACACAATCTAATCATGTCTATTCTCAGTGCAAACACCAAATAAAAATTATTTAGGTTTAACACTAATCCCGATGGTAGAGGGATCATGCGATGTTTGATCACATCAACCTTGGAAACAGTTCCAACACATATCGTCACCTCGCCTTTAGCTAGTCTCCGTTTATTCCGTAGCTTTTATTTCGAGTTACTAACACTTAGCAACCGAACCGGTATCTAATACCCCGGAGCAATGGGGAGTACTAGTAAAGTACACATCCATATCACGTATATCCAATATACTTTTGTCGACTTTCCAACCTTCTCATCTACCAAGTATCTAGGGTAGTTCCGCTTCAGTGACCGTTCCCCTCATAACATAAGCACTTAGTCTCGGGCTTGGGTTCAACCTTGGGTTTCTTCACTAGAGCAGCAAATGGTTTGTCATTTTCATGAAGTATCCCTTCTTGCCCTTGCCCTTCTTGAAACTAGTGGTTATACTAACCATCAACAATTGATGCTCCTACTCGATTTCTACTTTCGTAGTGTCAAACATTGCGAATAGCTCAAGTATCATCATATATATCCTTGATATGTTATAGTTCATCACGAAGCTCTAGTAGCTTGGTGGAAGTGACTTTGGAGAACCATCACTATCTTATATGGAAGATCAACTCTCATTCGATTCAAGAGATTATAGCAGTCATACAATCTGAGCACATGCTCAACGATTGAGCTTTTGTCCCTTACTTTGTAGAAAAAGAATCTTGTCGGAGGTCTCATACCTCTTAACAAGGGCACGAGCATGAAACCCCAATTTCATCTCTTGGAACATCTCATATATTCCGTGATGTTCAAAAAGTCTTCGGCGCCTCAATTCTAAGCCGTTTAAGCATTACGCACTGAACTATCCTGTAGTCATCAAAAACGTGTATGCCAGATGTTCACAACATCTACAAACGACGGTCTGGGTTTAGCACACTGAGCGGTGCATTTAGGACATAAGCCTTCTGTGCAGCAATGAGGACAATCCATAGTTTACGGACCCAGTCCACATAATTGCTACTATCATCTTTCAACTAAATTTTCTCTAGGAACATATCAAAAACACTAGAGCTACAGCGCAAGCTACAACATAATTTGCAAAGACATTTTGACTATGTTCATGATAA
Organism: Hordeum vulgare subsp. vulgare; assembly: GCF_904849725.1. Classification (NCBI taxonomy): domain Eukaryota; kingdom Viridiplantae; phylum Streptophyta; class Magnoliopsida; order Poales; family Poaceae; genus Hordeum; species Hordeum vulgare. The sequence continues at coordinate 482,883,808 of NC_058519.1, forward strand.
TTGATTTTAGCTAATCATATTACTAATAACTCCCACTCAAATATACATCCATCTAGTCATTCGAGTGGCGCATGATCCATATGCACTAACTCAAGTCCGATCATCACATGAGTTGAGTATAGTTTCAGTGGTGAACATCTCCATGTTGATCATATCAACTATATGATTCATGCTCGACCTTTCAGTCTCTTGTGTTTCGAGACCATGTCTGTACATGCTAAGCTCGTCAATTTTAACCCGAGTGTTCCGCGTGTGCAACTGTTTTGCACCTGTTGTATGTGAACGTTGAGTCTATCACACCCGATCATCACGTGGTGTCTCGAAATGACGAATTGTCGCAACGGTGCACAGTCGGGGAGAACACAATTCTATCTTGAAATTTTAGTGAGGGATCGCCTTATAATGCTACCATCGTTCAAAGCAAAATAAGGTGCATAGAAGGATTAACATCACATGCAAATCATAAGTGACATGATGTGGCAATGAACTTGTGCTTCTTGATCTCCATCACCAAAGCACCGGCATGATCTCCATCGTCACCGACGTCGCACAATGATATCCATCATCGTGCCACCATCGAGGTTGTCGCACTATCTATGCTATTACTACTATAACTACCACCTAGCGATATAGTAAAAACATCTGCAAGCACAGACGTTAGTTTGAAGACAACCCTATGGCTCCTACAGGTTGTCGTAGCATCAACGTGCAAGTCGATATTTTAACTATTACAACATGATCATCTCATACATCCAATATATCATATCATGTCTTTGCCCATATCAAATCACATGCATACCCTGCAAAAACAAGTTAGACGTCCTCTAATTTGTTGTTGCATGTTTTACATGGCTGCTATGGGTATCTAGTATGATCGCATCTTACTTACGCACAGCCACAACGGTGGTATGAAAATTGCTATTTAACCTTCTCCATGGACCACCTTGGTCAAATCCGATTCAACTAAAGTTCAAGAAACAGACACCGGCCAGTCATCTTTATGCAACTAGTTGCATGTGAGTCGATGAAACCGGTTTCTCATAAGCGTACGAGTAAAGTTGGTCCGGGCCGTTTCAATCCATCAATGTCGTTGAATCAAGAAAAGACTAAGGAGGAAAGCAAATTGAACATCAACGCCCACAAACTCTTTTGTGTTCTACTCGAGATATCATCTATGCATGAACCTAGCTCATGATGCCACTGTTGGGGAGCGTCGCATGGGAAAGAAATTTTTTCCTACGCACACGCAATACCAATCCATGGTGATAATGATCTACGAGAGGGGAGAGTGCATCTACATACCCTTGTAGATCTCTAAGCGGAAGTGTATATAACGTGGTTGATGTAGTGGGACATCTTCGCGATTCAAATCACAGCCCGTCCCGCGATCTCATCACGATCCGTCCCGCGATCCCATCACGATCCATCCCATCTAGTGCCGAACGGACGGCACCTCCGCGTTCAGCACACGTACAGCTCGATGACGATCTCCGCCTTCTTGATCCAGCAAGAGAGGCGAAGAGGTAGATAAGTTCTCCAGAATGACGGCATGGTGGTGGTGGTGCAGGATCTATTCCAGCAGGGCTTCGCCTAAGCGCTGCTGAAAACCGATCTAGAGGAGAAATGGATCTAGAGAGAAGTAGAGGGAGCACGTGGCTGTTTTTCTGTGTCTTAAAAACCCTCAATACCTCTAGTATATATATGAGGGAGGAAGGGGAGGAGGCAGCCTCAAACCCTCAAGGTTTGGCCAAATTGGAGGTGGAGGAGTCCTAGTCCAATCCTACTAGGAGTAGGACTCCTCCTTTTCACTTGGAAACCCTTTCCACCTTTTCCACCTTTGGGTTTTTTGCCTCTCAAACCTCATGGGCCTTAGTGGTAGTTTATGTAAGCCCACTAGTGGCTGGTTTGTATCCTCCCACATCCCATAAGGCCCCTCGGGGCGTGACACCCCTCCCGATGGTCCCCAGTACCCTCCCGGCATTCCCGGTACACTACCGATGAGCCCGAAACTTTTCCGATGACCAAAACAGGAGTTCCTATATATCAATGTTTAGCTCCGTACCATTCCAGAGCTCCTCATGACGTCTGGGGTCTCATCCGGGACTCCGAATAAATTTCGGTTACCAACACATATAACTCAACTATACCAAAATGTCACCGAACCTTAAGTGTGCAGACCCTGCGGGTACGAGAACTATGCAGACATGACCTGAGACACTCTTCGGTCAATAACCAATAGCGGGACCTGGATGTTCATATTGGCTCCTACATATTCTATGAAGATCTCTATCGGTTGAACCTCTATGTCAAGGATTTAGTTAATCCTGTATGTTGTTCCCTTTGTCCTTCGATATGTTACTTGCCCGAGATACGATCGTCGGTATCTCCATACCTAGTTCAATCTCGTTACCGGCAAGTCTTTTTACTCATTCCATAATACGAGATCCCTTAACTAACTCCTTAGTCACATTGCTTGCAAGGTTTGTCGTGATGTTGTATTACCGAGTGGGCCCCGAGATACCTCTCCGTCACACGGAGTGACAAATCGCAGTCTTGATCCATGCCAACCCAACAGACACCTTTGGAGATACCTGTAGAGCACTTTTATAGTCACCCAGTTACGTTGCGATGTTTGATAACACACAAGGTATTCCTCCGGTGTCCAGGAGTTGCATGATCACATGGTCATAGGAACAGATACATTGACATGCAGAAACAGTAGCAATAAACTCACACGATCATATGCTACGTTTATAGTTTGGGTCTTGTCCATCACATCATTCTCCTAATGATGTGATCCCGTTATCAAGTAACAACACTTGCCTATGGCCAGGAAACCTTGACCATCTTTGATCAATGAGCTAGTCAACTAGAGTCTTACTAGGGACAGTGTGTTGTCTATGTATCCACACATGTATTTGAGTTTCCAATCAATACAATTCTAGCATGGATAATAAACGATTACATGAATAAGGAAATATAATAATAACCAATTTATTATTGCCACTAGGGCATATTTCCAAGAAAAAGCTAGCGTTTATTAAGAGACAACTTGGTCGGCTACGAATGAGGTTCATATAATCGGCAATCTTCACCACAAAAGGGGATTATTCCTCCCGAAATTGCACATATCCACACTGCACGAATACATAGCTATAAAATCTACGTTTTATGTAGTAGCCCGAAGAAAAGGAACCCATCGAGGAACTATTTTCTTTAGAAGATGTTTCTTATGTCGTATCGTAATATAACATAATACCCCCGTGCGCTCTCTGTCTGTTTGCACCACATGGCCAGATTGCCTGGTTCTCGGAAATTAGCTTGCTACCGCAGGATACACAGTACGGAACACTGTCCGGTTATTAACAGGGGAGGTAGAAGCTGATGGCTGGTTAAATACCGAGTTTTTGAGCACGGAAGGAAGTGCCTTGATACACAAATACAAAATTACATATAATCTTGTGCTAGGAGATTGGCCGAGATGATGTATTATGACATCTAAGGTGCATTATTCTTGTGAAAGGCGGGCGGCGGGCATCACTTGGTCATATACCAGGTGAAGAGGAATCCCGTTACCATCCGACCATGCCGGCCCACCCCGGGCCATATGCTCTGGATTAAGCTAGGTAAAACGGGTCTTCACCATAGCCCACGCCTCTCGAGATCCTTCTCGGTAGGCCGAAGTCTTCCATAGCTCAAAGCGACTCTGGGGTACTTTGAACCGCTCGGCACGCTCATCCATTCCTGACGGAGGATTTTCATTTGGCCATAACGCTTTGATCATGTTCCTCATAGCCTTTCGAGCCTGCTCAAGCATAATGGATAACTCCTTTAGAAGCCCCCCGAAATATCTAACTTCTTCCTCGAGACGTCCACTCAAGAGACCTGATGAAAAGGAGTTGCGTGTTTTTATGATCAACGCAATAAAAAGTGATTTATCACATTCCAGGTTGGGATTTTGCTTACAGAATATGCCGCCCTTGAATTTTTGATTCTCTTCATGGTTTTGCACCAATTGAGCTTTCAAATTCTCAATTTATTTAGCTTATCATTTATTCCCCTCCTTGAGTTGGTTCTTTTCCTCATGACTTTGCTTTAATACGCGAAGACCAGCTTCAAGCTGAGATTCGGCATACCTCTAAGAATCTCTGGATGCATCTTTTTTTCGCAATTGGCTTATAAATTCGCCTGCTATGACAAAGTCCTTTGTTATAAAGGAAAACCCATTAAAGTTTAGCACATTTTAAATAATTTTACTCACTGTGCTTCTCCGGTGAATTTCTTCACCTCCTCTAGTTCGGCCTTGCTGGCTCGCAATTCAGCCTGGCTTAAGTCGAAATCCTTGGACAATTTTTCATTCTCCTCCTTTAGAGCCTGCATGGTGGCAAACTATTATCTCGACCCTTAACTCGATCATCCCAACCAAATTAAGGCTCGGGGGCTACTAGGTTCAAACTTATGTCCGGTTATCATAAACCAATCACTCACCTGTAGATTGGAAGACATCAGCCTGGCCGCTTCCTCGAGTCCGGCTCGTGCAGCCCCAAGGCATGCATCTGCTGAGCTGAGAGCGTTAAACTCTTGTTCAGGAAAAACGGGGTGACGCAATGACTCTTTTCACCACCGATGATTCATTGTGCTTTCAAATTCGGAATTAGTTGTCGAAACCCCTTCGGGGTCGTCAGCGAGTCGGTCCATATTTGGGACTCTTGCGTTAGCCGAAGACCTTGGGTTTTGATGACTGCCTAACATTTCGGCATCATCTTCGAACGAAGTAGGTTGCACACGTTTCCTGAGTATTTTGGCCTAGGGTCGTGAACAATTAAGGCAATCATTACCGTAATGGGTAGGGATTGATATGTATACCTCTCGGTCGATGGGACCGCCGGCATGTTTTTCGTTGTTGCCCCTTATCCAGGATTCCTGTTCTCGCTTGATGCAACCCCAGCCGGTATAGCCTGCGATGGAGTTTGGCGCGTGGAACAACGACCCTTGGGGGTAGAGACAAGAACACTTGGGAGGACGGGAGGCATGGCCGCTCTTCGGGTGTTGGCTTTCCTTTTGTTCGCTACAAGCGATGGGAGAGACCTGGGGTTGTCAGCCTAAAGGGCCACCTTGAGTTCGTCGACACTTTCCTGATAAAATACTCCATCCTCAAAAATGATTGAAATCTCTGGATCCTCATGGAATCTGGGGTCATCGTCATGGAAGTAATTATCAGGATGGGGGGCAGGACACCAGACAGTCTCAATCCAACGCCTCGAGGTCTGCTAAGGAGGACAAGAGGTTATTGATCGGAAAAATCAAGAATAAGCATCCGAGCTAAGAGAACATAATCACACTTACCCATTCAACGGGATTATATGCCGAGAAGTCGTCCCTGATGGTGAGGCAGGCAAAATCTTCTTTTTTCCCCTTGAAGAGGTCGGACAGAATAACTCTTAAGGCTTCCTAGTTGTCCCGTCCCTGTAGTCTGGAACGGGTAGTGTCGCTTGTCCAGTTATAGCATCACAAGGGGTGCATGCGCTGTTGTAATGGTTGGACGCACTGGGTAAGTACCACGTCCATCACCTCAATGATGGTCATCCCGCTGTGAGCAAGTAACATCACCTTGGCGGTTAGGCATTTTACTTCAGAGCTCTTTTCTTGGGATGAACTCACACGCCACCAGCGGAAACTCTTTTTAAGGGGGCCTCAGAATATTCGGGGAGACCCCTCCGAACTGGGTTGAATAGGGAAACGTCTTCAATATAAAACCATTCCGAAGATCGCTCGTTAGTTTCCTTCTTTGGGGTCCCAACCGGGTATCCTATACCGGCTATAAGCCACACTTAGGCTCCGCCCACTTCCCGAATTGATTTTTCCTTAGTCCGAGGAATGAGGCAAAAGTATTTTCTCCATAGGTCGAAGTGAGACTCGTAGCCCAAGAACATCTCGCACAGGGCTACGAAGCGTGAGATGTCATGGATTTGGCCGGGTGTGAGGTTGTGGAGTTGTAGCCCATAGAATTTCAATAAGCCCCTCAGTATGGTGTGGACTAGAAAGCCCATACCTCGAAGGAGGAAAGAGACGAAGCACATCTTTTCACCCATTTGAGGCGTACGGAAATTCTCTGCGAAGGCCTCGCCGTTTGCGGAGGTCAAACCAGCACGAGTGGGCGTAAGATCCGACATGGGAAGATATCCTTGTATTTTGAGCTCGCACAACTCGAGCGGGGAAACGAAGCATCTTGCCCAGTATCGTGGGAAGGGGCCAAAGCGTCGCAGGAGAAACTCGCCATGGCTCTAGGCACTGAAGCTTTAGAATTTCTTGATGGTGTTTGGAAGGTGATTATCACCTAGGACGGATCTTGATCTGCTTATAAAAGGTCTTTTCTCCCTCGGTAACGAGTGGCGGTTCCATGAAGGACTGCTGGATTTCTTGTCTTTATTAATACGCACAAGAATCAAGTGCCTCTATCGATCTTTGAGTGGAAATGTTAAAGGTCGAGGGCCCAGCGGCACTTTGATAATCGAGAACTAGTCGCTGACTAAATCATCACTATACGAATCAAAAGGGATAGAGGAACTCGCCTCGCAATCCGATTACTCTGGATACGAGGAGTTGTTGAAGACCATACACATCAGCGTTGGATGCTAGTTCAGGGGCTACTGAGGGAGTCCGGGACTAAGGGGTCCTTGGAAGGTCGGCCCATCTCTTAGATACCGACATAATTGGTCGTGTTGTTGAAGACAAATTGGTAATCTTCGAGGGGCAGGTGCTTCATCGCAATGAAGTTGTCGCTGCCACCTATCTGGATGGCCAATAGATAATCTTCAAGCCAAATTTCTGGCTTAGACTCGTCGTAGAACTTATTGATCCCTGTAGCCAATCGATAGTTGGAGGGGATCCCCTCTTCGCGGATGTGTGTGCCAAAACACTCAAGGCCAGAGACCCCCCCCCCCCCCCGGCTTGCTCGCGACCGGTCAACCATGTTATGCGTGATTATAGACCTCGTGTTGAACTGGTGAGCTCGGTAGTCGTCGTCTTCATAACCCATGTGCCGATTGGGGCTTGGACTGTGGTCGTGGGGCCTGTGTCCAAGTGAACCACTCATCGGGGAGGTGTTCTGCCTCTGATCCCCATACGGTCCTCTCAGAAGAGGAGGAGATCTTTGGCGTATTCCAAGTGCATGAGGGATGTGTGCCAACTGCATCGTGTCTGCTTGGACGGACCTGTTATGGATGCGATACCGCGATTGTGATACCGTGGAGTTCTGCTGCAAGGCACTCTTCAATAGAGTGTGGATGTGTTGAATGCCTTCCTCGGCCGCAAAATCACTCGGCTGAATGGAATCAGAGATCTGAGTGGCTCCGACCAGGTTCTACAAAGGTGTTTGCATCACCTCAATGTTACACTTGCGGTCGTTCGGAAACAACTGCCGGCGGTTGCGACTGGAACTCGGCTAATCCCTCGCGGCTCAGGTGTCGAGTGAGCGCTGAAGACGCTCGAGTCGCTCGCGCTCGGCCAGAGTGGCCTCGCATGCATTCTCAAGTGACGTCTCCTCTGGGGTGTTCCCGGTGATGGGAGTACGAAGAACCCCATCGCTCCTCCGCTGAAGTTCCTCCCACTGCTGCTCAGTGAGCAGCTGAGGAACGTGGTGGCTGATGTTGCCATGACGATGCTCGCCACCATCGTGTCCGTCAGAATTCTCTGTAGAAGAACTAGGCGTTCCTCCACTGGTTGTGTCGTCCATCAAGACCTCCGTAGCATCCCCGTTGCATTCGTAGTCAGAATCGTAGAAGGAATCGTCGCTTGACAAAGGGAAAACGCTGACGATGAGCTCGTTTGAATCGAGCATAGCCACATGCCCTGATGTGGCCTGAAGGGCCACCACATGCTTCATTCACCATTGCACTCGTTAGTGACCGGAGCGCTTGAGACAAACCGCAGCAGGACGTGGGGGCACTAAATGATACGGTACCGACGGATGTCGGGTCAGGACCCCGTGTGCCGCCTCGCTGAACTGCGAAGCACCTCGAGCGCGTAGAGCGTCGGTGTCGAGCGGTGCATCCTGCAGCCACGCAGAGTCGTCGACGATGAAGCTGAGAGAACCAAAGAGGATTTCGTCAACGAGTGTCATCAGGATGACGGAAAGGATGGAAATTCCAACTGTGCCTTGCTAAACACGCAGCCCCATGGTGGGTGCCAACTGTCGTAGAATGATCATGACAATATTACCGGGGGTGCGAATGAGGGGCGAAGCCTACCTACATCACAGTGGTTGCACTAGGATGTACGAGTTTGGGCCCCACTCGAGACTGGTAACGACCCTATGTCTCGAGCCCGGAGGCTAGTGTTTGCTTATGGGGGGTGTGAGATTACAGAATGCTCAACCTTGTCCAGGAGCTCGGATGCGGCTTATATAGAGTGCGCCACGACCGGCCGAGCACGATTACAAGGGTGATTTAATGCTAATAACTATGGAAATTACTAGTAACAACAGCTCTAACTCTGGCGTTACTAGTAACGTTGGTCTTCACTCCACTTCATGTGGTAGTTTAAGTCTGTGGTCATTGTAGTCTCTTCGTCATCCATACCTTGTTGTAGTCCGAGTGTCGGGTCACATCCGACTGACCGAAGATAGTCCGAGTGACCTTGAGCAACCGAGTGAGAACCTGTTTGCCCGAGTGAGACCGTGACTGCACCGGTATCTTTGAGGACATTGATGTCCATGTGAGGCCTTAGGTGGGCCCTCAAATGCAGGTCCATGAGCCTACCCCTAATGTACAATCCCATCAACTAGCTCACCTATATTATAGTATATTGACTTGAGGAGCCAAGCAACAATGCTTGATCATAGGTCATACTCATCGTTAAGATCAAATGGGGTTACCATTCATTAAGCATTTTAATGTCTTCATACCACTCGAGTTGCTTTACCTCATGACTTGTAGTAAAGCTTTATCAAGGATATGAGTACATACCTTTGCAACCGAGTGAGTCTAGCTCAAGTCTGAAGCATCAATGATGTTCAACTCACTCCTCAAGTGAAAAAACACTTTCTGATCAAGTGGATTTGTAAAAATATCGGCCAATTTTTTGTCGATACGAACATGCTTGAGATTAATATCTCCTTCCCGAACATGATCACAAATGAAATGATGTCAAACCAGATGGGATCACGGCGGAACAAAGACTTGCATCGACAGAAAAAGTGCTTCGGGTGGCTCTCTGATGTTTTTTCCACCATATTAGGATTTATAGGAAGGGAAATAGGTCAGGAGGCCGAGGGAGGTGGTCCCAAGCCATCACGGTGTGGCCATCCCCCTAGGCGCGCCCTGTTGGCTTGGCGCCATATCTTGTGTCCTCTGGTCTCCCTCCAAAACTTCTATGTCTTATTTTTGTCTCGAAAAAACATCAAAAAGTTTTGTTGAATTTGGACTTCGTTTGGTACTGATTTCGTGAAAAGCCAAAAACACGTAGAAAACAACAACTAGCACTAGGCACTGGGTTAATAGGTTTGTTCCTGAAAAAGATATAAAACATCACACAAATGCATAAAAAGTTTCCAAGATTGATAATATAATAGCATGGATCAATAAAATATTATAGATACGTTGGAGATGTATCAGCATCCCCAAGCTTAATTCATGCTCGTCCTCGAGTAGGTAAACAATAAAAACATATTTTTTTATGTAACATGCTACCTAACATGTAATCTTATTCAGGTATGATCACTGAGAAATGATGAACTAATAAACATCAACATAGTAATATCCATAAAAATGAGTAACACAATCATCAACTTTCAAAATAAATGATCCCTAAAGAATGTTACGCCCCATTCTTTTTATCATATTAGCATGGCACGGCTCCATCTTTACAACATAAATACAAATGTTGAGCACGAGGGTGTTAAGTCAGGCAATTGGACCGTACTTTTTAACGTGCTTCTGTATTTTCAACCTCACTCAATACATGAGCGTGAACCATAGACATACCATATAGGTGGAATAGAGTATAGTGGTAGTTATGAAAGGAGTAAAAGTGGAGAATAAAGTCTTAGATCAACTAGGCGGACGAACAGGCTATGGAGATGCCCATCAATCGATATCAATGCGAGGAGCAGGGATTGCCATGCAACGAATGCACTAGAGCTATAAGTGTATGAAATCTCAACGGAAGCTAAGTGGGTGTGCATCCAACTTGGTTACTCATGAAGACCTCATGCATTTGAGGAAGCCCATCATCGGAATATGCAAGCCAAGTTCTATAATGAAAAATTCCCACTAGCATATGAAAATGACAAATCGTGACACTCTGTATATGAAAAACATGGTGCTTTCTCTAAGCACAAGTGTGGAAAAATAGTTAGTAGCATTCTCCCTTCTCTCTTTTCTCTCACTTATTTCAATTTTCTCTCTGTTTTTTCTCATTTTTCTCTTTCTTTTCTTTTCTTTCTTTCTCTTTTTGTTTCTGTCCGGAGTCACATCCCAACTTGTAGGGGAATCATAGTCTCCATCATCATTTCCTCACCGAGACATTGCTCTAATAATGATGAACATCACACTTCTGTCTACTTACAACTCGATATAACAACTCAATAATGATGAGTGACTCTATATGAATGCCTCTGGCAATGTACCAGGATGTGTAATGTGTTGGGGAACGTCGCATGGGAAACAAAAAAAATTCCTACGCTCACCAAGATCTATCTATGAAGACTCACATCTACGAGAGGGGAGTGCATCTACATACCCTTGTAGATCACTAAGAAAAAGCGTATATAACACGGTTCATGTAGTCGAACATCTTCACGATCCAAATCGCAATCCGTCTCGCAATCCCATCACGATCTGTCCCATGATCCCATCACGATGTGTCCCGATCTAGTGCCGAACAGACGGCACCTCCGCGATCATCACACGTACAGCTGGATGACGTTCTCCGCCTCCTTGATCCAGCAAGCAAGGGTGGAGAGGTATATAAGTTCTCTGGCAGCACAACGGTGTGGGGGTTGTGGTGGTGAACTAATCCGGTAGGGCTTCGCCGAGCTCTGCCGAACTAATCTAGAGGAGGAAGGCGATCTAGAGAGGAGAGGGCAACACGTGGCTTTTCAGGTGGTGGTTGCCCTCAAAACCTCCACTATATATAGGAGGAAGGGGTGGGAGGAGGCGCCCTAGGGCTTCCCCAGGGCCTTTGGCCACCGGCCAAGGAGGTGGGCGTGGGGAGGAGTCCTACTCCAACAAGGACTCCTCCACCCTCCACCTTTTTCCTCTTGGGCACATGGGCCCCTTATGGGGTCGGCTACCCAGCCCACCAGGGGCTGGTGCACAAACTCTTGGGCCCATGTGCCCCCTGGGGTGGGTGCGCCCCTCCCAGTGGACCCCCGGAACCCATTCGTCACTCCCGGACACTACTGGAAATACCCGAAACCTTTCTAGAACCCAAATACCACTTTTCTATATATAAATATTTACCTTCAAACCATTACTATATATAAATATTTACCTCCGGACCATACCCTTTGTGACATCCAGGATCTCATACGGGACTCCGAAAAACTTTCGGTTATCACCACACATAACTCATTAATATTAAATCGTCACCGAATCTTAAGTGTGCAGACCCTGCGGGTTCGAGAACTATGCAAACATGACCGAGACACTCTCCAGTCAATAACCAATAGCGGGACATGGATGCCCATATTGGCTCCTAGATGTTCTACGAAGATCTTTACGGTCGAACCACGATGTCAAGGATTCAATCAATCCCGTATACTATTCCCTTTCTCCATCGGTATGTTACTTGCCCGAGATTCGATCATTGATATGTGCATACCCAGTTCAATCTCGTTACTCGCAAGTCTCTTTACATGTTCTATAATACAAGATCCTGTGACTACCTCCTTAGGCACATTGCTTGCAAACTTCTTGTGATGTTGTATTACCGATGGGCCCTAGACAAATCCCAGTCTTGATACCCTCAGAGATACTTGTAGAGGACCTTCATAGTCACCTAGTTACATTCTGATGTTTTACACACACAAGGCATTCCTCCGGTGTCTGGGAGTTGCATGATCTCATGGTCATAGGAACATATACTTGACATGTAGAAAACGGTACCAATAAACTGGCACGATCATATGCTACGTGCATAGTTTGGGTCTTGTCCATCACATCATTCCCCTAATGATGTGATCCTATTATCAAATGACAACTCATGTCTACGGCCAAGAAACCTTGACAATCTTTGACCAACGAGCTAGCCCATCACATGCTCACTAGGGACATAACGTTGTCTATGTACCCACACATGTATTTGAGTTTCCAATCAATACAATTCTAGCATGGATAATAAACGATTATCATGAATAAGGAAATATAATAATAACTAATTTATTATTGCCTCTAGGGCATATTTCCAACACAATGATATAGCATAGCAAAGATATCAAAAAACGAACAAGCCGTGGAAATATCATGATAGCTATCTTACGATCATGCAAAGCAATATGACGATGAACAAACAAGTCATGTGATGTAATGGTAGAAGTTGCATGGAAATATACTTCGGAATGGCTATGGAAATGCCATGATAGTTAGGTATGGTGGCTGTTTTGAGGAAGATATCCTGTGGCTTATGCGCAACAAAGTGTATCATGTTGCGGGGTTTGGATGCACCGGTGAAGATTGCACCGATCCTTGAGGTGAGAATGGGCAATGCACGGTACCAAACAGGCTAGCAATTATGGAAAGGTGAGTTTGCATACATACATGGATTCACATTAGTCATAAATAACTCGTATACTTATTGCAAAGCCTTATTATCTCTCTTGAAGCAAAGTACTACTTGCATTACCCTAGGGAGGAGGTTAGTAGGATTTAACCATCGGGTGCCCCCGACCTAAACAACACTAGGATATCAACAAGGAATAAGAATGCTCACACGTCATCACCATGCCATTACCAATTTTTAGATGAACAACAAGTTAACACCCTTTAACTATCGATATTTCCACTAACCAACAACCATGTACTCATGCCCTTTCATATTACCACATCAATATCATTAACCCACAATTTCTCTTTTATGTGCTATATGAAAGTTTTTATTATATCCTCCTTGAATACATATCATTCTTGAACTAGTATTATAACCCATGAAAATTACTATTCCCCATATTAGAATCTCAAACAAATATAAGTGAAGAATGAGAGTGCAATTATTTCTAAAAAATCTACATGCCACCATGCTCTAAAAGATATAAGTGAAGCACTAGAGCGACTTCTTAGCTCAAAAGATACAAGTGAAGCACATAGAGTGTTCTAAAAAATCATGATAAACATGTGTCTATATCAAGTAGGTGTGTCCAACAAACCATCATTTTGCAAAAGTTAAACAACAAAAAATTATAATACACAACGCTCCCAGCGAAACACATGATATGTGATGAATAAAAATGTAGCTCCAAGTGACATACCGATGGAATGAAGGCGAAAGAGGGCATGCCTTCCGGGACATCCACAATCTTAGACGGTTGAGTATTCCTAGGATATTGCCTTGGGGTGCCTTGGGAATCCCAAAGCTTGGAGTCTTTCCGCTCCGTATTCCTTGCTATCCCACAAACAACAGCGCCAGAAATTAACACGTTGACAGAGGTTGGGCTTGCGTTGGTTCTTCCCTTGAAGAGGAAAGGGTGATGCAGCACAGGAGTAGTAAGTAATTCCCTCAGTTTGAGAACCAAGGTATCGATCTAGAAGGAGGGTCTCGTCAAGTCCAGAGTACCTGCGCAAACACAAACAAGCTTGCACCCAACGCTTCAATCCCTTCAAGATTGTTTGCAAAGTGACATCTGAAGGCGGAAAGTGCAACGAAGTAAAAAGTGTAAGGCTGAAAATATAGTGTGGAGTAGACCCTGGGGGCCATAGTGTTCACTAGAGGCTTCTCTCAAAATAGCAAGTATCACGGTGGGTGAACAAATTACTGTCGAGCAATTGATAGAACCACGCAAAATCATGACGATATCTAAGGCAATGATCATGCATATAGGCATCACGTCCGAGACAAGTAGACCCATACTTTCTACATCTACTACTATTACTCCACACATCGACCGCTATCCAGCATGCATCTAGTGTATTGAGTTCATGACAAACAGAGTAACGCTTTAAGCAAGATGACATGATGTAGAGGGATAATCTCAAACCAATGATGAAAACCCCATCATTTTACCCTTGATGGCAACAACACGATGCATGCCTCGCTACCCCTTCTGTCACTGGGTGAGGTCACCGCACGGTATGAACCCAAAACCAAGCACTTCTCCGATTTCAAGAATCATAGATCTAGTTGGCCAGACAAAACCCACAACTCGAAGAGAATTACAAGGATATGAAATCATGCATAAGAGAGATCAGAAGAAACTCAAATAAGATTCATAGATAATCTGATCATAAATCCACAATTCATCACATATCAACAAACACACCGCAAAAGAAGATTACATCGGATAGATCTCCATTAAGATCATGGAGAACTTTGTATTGAAGATCCAATAGAGAGAAGAAGCCATCTAGTTACTAGCCATGGACCCGTAGGTCTATGGTGAACTACTCATGCATCACCGGAGAGATCATGGTGATGATGAAGAAGCCCTCTGTGTCCGAATCCTCCCTCCGATAGGGCACCAGAACGTGCCCCGGATGGGATCTTGCGGAGACAGAAGCTTGCGACGGCGGAAAAGAGATTGCGATGATCTCCTGATTTTTTCTGGAATTAACGGGAATATATAGGCGAAAGACCTAGGTCAGTGGACGTCCAGGGGGCCCACAAGCCTGGATGGCGCCCCCCTGGCCGCGGCGTGGGGGCTTGTGGGCCCCTGGGCTCCCTTGCCTTGGCTCCCAAGTTCCCCGATCTTCTTCCGTTCCAAAAAAATCTTTTCGGCGATTTTCTTCCGTTTGGACTCCGTTTCAAAATCTCCTATGAAAGGGGTCAAAAACATGGAAAAAAATAGGAACTGGCACTTAGCACTGAGTTGATAAGTTAGTCCGAAAAAATAAATAAAAGGCATGCAAAACATCCAAAGTTGGACAAGATAATAGCATGAAACCATCAAAAATTATAGATATGTTGGAGACGTATCAAGCATCCCCAAGCTTAACTCCTGCTCGTCCTCGAGTAGGGAAGTGATAAAGAATGAATTTTTGATGTGGAATGCTACCTAGCATAGTTGTCCTTTGCAACTTCTTTCACGTGACAAGAATGTTCAGATCCGTAAGATTCAAAACAATAGTTTGCTATTGACATGAAAACAGTAATACTTCAAGCAAACTAGCAAAGTAATCATGAACTTTCAAAATAACAAGGCCAAAGAAAGTTATCCCTACAAAATCATATAGTCTGGCTATGCTCCATCATCCTCACACAACTAATGTAAATCATGCACAACCCCGGAATTGGCCAAGTAATTGTTTTCGCACTCTTACTTTCTCCAACCTTTTATAACTATCACGCAATACATGAGCGCGAGCCATGGATATAGCACTATAGGTGGAATAGAGTGTGGTGGTGGTTGTGAGACAAAAAGGAGGAGATGGTCACACTGACTCGGCGTATCAATAGGCTATGGAGATGCCCATTAATAGATATCAATGTGAATGAGTAGGGATTGCCATACAAGAGATGCACTAGAGCTATAAGTATGTGAAAGCTCAAGAGGATAACTAGTGGGTGTGCATCCAACTTGCTTGCTCACGAAGACCTAGGGCAATTTTGAGGAAGCCCATCATTGGAATATACAAGCCAAGTTATAAAACGAAGATTCCCACTAGCATATGGTAGTGACAAAGCAAGAAGCTCTCAATCATGAAGAACATGGTGCTAACATGAAGCACAAGTGTGGAAAAAGATAGTAGCATTGTCCCTTCTCTTATTTTCTCTCTTCTCTTTTTTTTCATTTGGGATCTTAGGCCTCTTTTTTCTCTTTTTTTTGGGGGCTCTTTGGCCTCTTCTTTTTTTATTTTTTTTATTTCCTCACATGGGACAATGCTCTAATAATGATGATCATCACACTTTTATTTACTCACAACTCAAAGATCACAATGATGATGACTCCATAGGAAATGCCTCCGGCGGTGTACCGGGATGTGCAACGATCTAGCATGGCGTATGACGTTGAAACATCTCGCTAGCTATCTTACGATCATGCAATGGCAATATGAGAGTGACGGCACAACTCATGAGACGGAACGGTGGGAGTTGCATGGCAATATATCGCGGAATGGCTATGAAAATGCCATAGTAGGTAGATATGGTGGCTGTTTTGAGGAAGGAATTTGGTGCGTTTGTGCACTAGCGAGAATTGCGCGGCACTAGAGAGGCTAGCAATGGTGGAAGGTGAAAGTGCATCTATACCATGGGCTCACATTAGTCATGAAGAACTCACATACTTATTGCGAAAGTTTTTATTAGTAATCGAAACAAAGTGCTAAACGCATACTCCGAGGGGAAGGGTTGGTAGGTGTAAACCATCGCGCGATCCCGACCTCAACACAAAGGATGACAATCAATAGATCAATTATGCTCCGACTTCCTAACATAGCAGTTCACGATACGTGCATGCTACGTGAATCACTAACTTCAACACAAGTATCTCTAGATTCACAACACCCTACTAACATAACTCTCAATATTACCGAATCCACGTCTCAAAACTAATTGAGAGGAATCAAAACTTCTCTTTCTACTTAATGCACATGACGATGGAGGTTTTTGCATCCTCTTTGGGTACCTAGCACATTTGGGACTTCTTTCATAGCATAAGCCAACTACCAAGTCATGCACCGCCGTGCTCTAAAGATATAAGTGAAGCACGAGAGCAAAAGTATCTAGCTCAAGAGATATAAGTGAAGCACTAGAGCAAAAGTATCTAGCTGAAAAGATATAAGTGAAGCACTAGAGCAAAAGTATCTAGCTCAAAAGATATAAGTGAAGCACTATGAGCATTCTAGCAAAATCATGATGAGTGCATCTCTCTCTCAAAAAGGTGTGCAGCAAGGATGATTGTGACACAATAAAAAGAAAAGGCTCCTAAGATACAAGACGCTCCAAGCAAAACACATATCATGTGGTGAATAAAAATATAGCTCCAAGTAATGTTACCGATGGATTGAAGACGAAAGAGGGGATGCCTTCCCGGGGCATCCCCAAGCTTAGGCTTTTTGGTGTCCTTGAATTTGGCTTGGGATGCCTTGGGCATCCCCAAGCTTGAGATATTTCCACTCCTTATCTCTTTGGCAATGGGAACATCACCCAAAACTTGAAAACTTCACAACACAAAACTTAAACAGAAACTTGTGATAACATTAGTACAAGAAAACCAACTACCACTTCTTTTGGTACTGTAGCAAACTTGAATTCCATCCATATTGATGATGGGCTACTGTATTCTAACTGTTCTATGGCTAGTACCCCCCCCCCCCAATACTAACCATAGTTTCATC
Source organism: Hordeum vulgare subsp. vulgare (assembly GCF_904849725.1). Classification (NCBI taxonomy): domain Eukaryota; kingdom Viridiplantae; phylum Streptophyta; class Magnoliopsida; order Poales; family Poaceae; genus Hordeum; species Hordeum vulgare. The sequence continues at coordinate 482,901,294 of NC_058519.1, forward strand.
AAAACAAGAAACCAACTCAACAAAAACTTAATCTGTCAAAAAGAGACCAGTCTGTAGCAATATGTACACTTCGTAGACTTCTCGTACCTCAAAAAAATCTGAAAAATTACGATGGCCTAGGAAAAAAGCATATCAATCAGAAGAAAAAAGAATCAACTCAAAATCTCTTTCTGAATAAACATGAAAAATCATCTCGTGAGTGAAAAGTTTCTGTCTTTTTCCAGCAGGATCAAACAACCATCACCAAGACTAGTCATAAAGGTTTTGCTTGGCTCAAACACAAAAAGAAACACAAAAAACACAATCACAACAGAATTATGATGGTGTGGACTCAACAAAACAGAAAGAAAAAGATAAATTCATTGGGTTGCCTCCCAACAAGCGCTATTGTTTAACACCCTTAACTAGGCATAGAAGTGATAGAATCACGTATCGTCGCCTTTGGTGCTCAAACCATAAGTGGCCCTCATCATGGATTCATAAGGCAATCTTATTTTCTTTCTAGGAAAGTGTTCCATGCCCTTCCTTAAAGGAAATTGAAATCTAATATTCCCTTCCTTCATATCGATGATAGCACCGATAGTCCTTAGGAAAGGTCTACTAAGAATAATAGGGCAAGTAGGATTCCAATCAATGTCAAGCACAATGAAATCCACGGGTACATAGTTCCTATTTGCAACAATAAGGACATCATTGATCCTTCCCATGGGTTTCTTGACAGTATAATCAGCAAGATGCAAATTAAGAGAACACTCTTCAATCTCATTAAAACCCAGAACATCACATAAATACTTTGGAATCGCAGAAACACTAGCACCCAAATCACACAAAGCATTGCACTCGTAGTTTTTTATTTTGATTTTGATGGTAGGTTCCCACTCATCATGAATCTTTCTAGGGATAGAGACTTCCAATTCAAGTTTCTCTTCAAGAGATTTTATCATAGCTTCGACGATATGATCGGTAAAGGCTTTGTTTTGGCTATAAGCGTGTGGAGAGTTTAACATGGATTGCATCAAAGAAATGCATTCAATCAAGGAGCAACTATCATAATTGAATTCCTTGAAATCCACGGTAGTAATTTCATTGCTACTCAAAGTCTTAACGTATTCTACTCCACTTTTAATGCTTTTGGCATCAAGATAGATGAACTCCGAATCATTGGGGAACTTTTAAACCAAAGTGGATTCATATCCAGCCCCATAATCATTAGGTTTGACACAAGAAAACAAAGATTCAATGGGAGTCACACCAAGCACTTTAAGATCTTCGTGATTGTCATCACGAGAACACGCCTTTTTAAGCCATTCATGTCTAGCACGAATTTGGGCGTTTCTTTCTTGGCTCTCAATCATGGAAACACGCATATCTTTCAAAGTTTCATCCTTGTTGATTCTGGGAGGATCACATCTAACTTTCAAAGCATCAACATCACAAGAAATTATATCCACGCTCTTAGCCAAATCGTCAATTTTGAGTAGTTTTTACTCTATGGACGCATTGAAAATCTTTTGAGAGTTGATGAACTCTTTGATATTACTCTCTAGATCAGAGGGTAATATATTGTAATTTCCATGAGTATTGTTGTAGGAGTTGCCAAAGTTATTAGATGAGTTACTAGGAAAAGGCCTAGGAACATAGTTTCCTCTAAAGGCATTGTTGTTGCCAAAGTTATTCCTACCAACAAAATTAACGTCCAAGCTAGCGTTGCTACTCTCAATCAAAGAAGACAAAGGCATATCATTAGGATCCAAAGGAGCACTTCTACTAGCAACCAAATTCATTAACTCGCCATCTTAGCACTCAACGAGTTAATTTCTTCTATAGCGTATACCTTCTTACTAGTAGGTGACCTTTCAGTGTGCCACTGAGAGTAGTTCGTCATGATGTTGTCTAAGAGCTTTGTGGCTTCTCCTAACGTGATTTCCATGAATGTTCCACCTGAGGCGGAGTCCAAGATATTTCTAGAAGCGAAATTCAAGCCAGCGTAAAAGATTTGAATAATCATCCACAGACTCAAGCCATGAGCGTGACAATTTCTAATCATTAATTTCATTCTCTCCCAAGCTTGTGCAACATGTTCCTGATCAAGTTGCTTGAAATTCATGATATCATTACGGAGAGAGATGATCTTAGCCGGCGGAAAATACTTGGATATATAAGCATCTTTGCACTTATCCCAAGAATCGATACTATTGTTGGACAAAGAAGAAAACCAAGTTTTTGCGTGATCTCGCAACGAGAAAGGAAAAAAGCTTCAATTTAATCACGTCATTATCCACATCTTTTTTCTTTTGCATATTGCAAAGATCAATGAAGGTATTGAGATGGGATGCGGCATCTTCACTATGAAGGCCAGAGAATTGCTCTTTCATAACAAGATTCAGCAAAGCGGCATTGATTTCGTATGACTCCGCACTAGTGGCGGGAGCAATCGGAGTACTAATAAAATCATTACTATTAGTATTCGAGAAGTCACAAAGTTTGGTGCTTTCGTTCATGGTGACTTCAGCAAGCAAGCAAGCACGCAAGCAAACAAAGAGCAGGCGATAAAAAGGGCGGACGAAAAGGGCGAACGAAAAAGGCAAACGAAAAAGCAAATTGGTGAAGTGGGGGAGAGGAAAACGAGAGGCAACTAGCAAACAAAGTAAATGCAAGAGATGAGTTTGCGACACCTACTTGGATGAGTTCTTGATTTGATCTTCCTCCCCGGCAACGGCGCCAGAAATTCTTCTGCTATCCCACAGACAATAGCGCCAGAAATTGACACGTTGACACAGGCTGGGCTTGCGTTGGTTCTTCCCTTGAAGAGGAAAGGGTGATACAGCACAGGAGCAGTAAGTATTTCCCTCAGATTGAGAACCAAGGTATCGATCCAGAACGAGGGTCTCGTCAAGTCCAGAGTACCTGCGCAAACACAAACAAGCTTGCACGCAACGCTTCAAAGGGGTTGTCAATCCCTTCAAGATTGTTTGCAAAGTGAGATCTGAAGGCGGAAAGTGCAACGAAGTAAAAAGTGTAAGGCTGAAAATATGGTGTGGAGTAGACCCTAGGGGCCATAGTGTTCACTAGAGGCTTATCTCAAAATAGCAAGTATCACGGTGGGTGAACAAATTACTATCGAGCAATTGATAGAACCGCGCAAAGTCATGACGATATCTAAGGCAATGATCATGCATATAGGCATCACGTCCGAGACAAGTAGACCGATACTTTCTGCATCTACTATTACTCCACACATCGACCGCTATCCAGCATGCATCTAGTGTATTGAGTTCATGACGAACAGAGTAACGCTTTAAGCAAGATGACATGATGTAGAGGGATAATCTCAAACCAATGATGAAAACCCCATCTTTTTACCCTTGATGGCAACAACATGATGTGTGCCTCACTACCCCTTCTGTCACTGGGTGAGGTCACCGCACGGTATGAACCCAAAACCAAGCACTTCTCCCATTGCAAGAATCATAGATCTAGTTGGCCAGACAAAACCCACAACTCGAAGAGAATTACAAGGATATGAAATCATGCATAAGAGAGATCAGAAGAAACTCAAATAAGATTCATAGATAATCTGATCATAAATCCACAATTCATCGGATCTCGACAAACACACCGCAAAAGAAGATTACATCGGATAGATCTCCATGAAGATCATGGAGAACTTTGTATTGAAGACCCAAGAGAGAGAAGAAGCCATCTAGTTACTAGATATGGACCCGTAGGTCTATGGTGAACTACTCACGCATCATCGGAGAGGTCATGGTGTTGATGAAGAAGCCCTCCGTGTCCAAATGCCCCCTCCGGCAGGGAACCAGAATGTGCCCCAGATGGGATCTTGCGGAGATAGAAGGTTGCGACGACGCAAAAGCGATTGCGATGATCTCCTGTTTTTTTTCTGGAATTTATGGGAATATATAGGCGAAAGAACTAGGTCAGGGGACGTCCAGGGGGGCCACAAGCCTGGATGGCGTGCCCCCCCTAGCCGCGAGGTGGAGGCTTGTGGGGCCCCTGGGGCTCCCCTGCCTTGGCTCCCAAGTTCCCCGATCTTCTTCCGTTCCAAAAAAAAATATTTTCGGGGATTTTCTTCCGTTTGGACTCCGTTTCAAAATCTCCTCTGAAAGGGGTCAAAAACATGGGAAAAAACAGGAACTAGCACTTGGCACTGAGTTAATAAGTTAGTCACAAAAAATAAATAAAAGGCATGCAAAACATCCAAAGTTTGACAAGATAATAGCATGAAACCATCAAAAATTATAGATACGTTGGAGACGTATCATTCCTTAATCCATCGTGATCGCGCCCAAAACTTGAAAACTTCAGCACACAAAAATCAAGAGAAACCTCGTGAGATCCATTAGTACAATAGGCAAAGCATAAACTTTAGGTACTTTTATAAATTGATTCATATTTAGTTATTGCATAAGTTACTGTATTCTAACTTCTCCATGGCTTATACCCCTTGATACAATCCATAGCATCATCAAAACAGGCAAACTATGCAGCAAAAACAGAATTTGTCTAAATAGAACAGTTTGTAATGATCACCACTTAAACCATACTTATTTAACTGATAAAAGTATAAAAAAATTATGATAGGCTGATAAATTTGTATTAGAATACTGTATAAAAAAATTAGATCAAAAATGCATCCCACTAAAGTCACAAAAATTCTGCATTGGACGTAAAAGTTTTTGTTTTTCCACCGTATCAATTCTACTTATCATCCAGATAATCCCAAAGGATTTGCTTGGCACAAAAACTAATTAAAACATAAAAACATAATAATTAAAGTATCAATAATCATATCAACTCAAAATAACAGAACGTAGAACATGAAAAATAAGATAACTATTGGGTTGCCTCCCAACAAGCAATATCGTTTTACACCCCTAGCTAGGCATAATGCATAGTTTCATGTGTTGTCATACTTGACATTTAGTACATAGGTGGCCCTCATGATAGATTCATCAAGTGGTTTAATTATATTCCTAGGGAAGTGTTCCACCCCTTTCTTTAATGGGAATTTGAATCTTATGTTTCCCTCCTTCATATCAATAATAGTACCTATAGTTCGCAAGAAGGGTCTACCAAGTATAATTGGAAAATAAGGATTGTATTCAATATCAAGCACAAAGAAATATAAATGCACATAACTTATATTATCAATAGTAAGAACATCATTTATTCTACCCAAAGGTTTCTTAATGCTAGAATCCACAAGATGGAAGTTAAGGGAAGAATCTTGTATATCGGTGAGACCAAGCACATCACAAAGAGATATAGGCATAGTTAAAACAATATCACAAAGGTCACACAAATCATTAAAATCATATTATTTAAGCTTGATTTTAATAGTAGGTTCCCACTCATCATGCAATTTCCTCATAAGCTTTTATCATCTCTTCTACGATATGTTCACTAAAAGCTTTATTTTGTTCATAGGAATTGGGTGTGCTAATTATGGATCGCAACAAGGAAATACACTATACTAAACGACAACTATCATAATTAAAGCCCTAGTAATCCAAGATAGTGGGCACATCACTAGTTAAAGTTTTGACCTCTCCAAACCCACTTTTTCATTTTTATCATTAGGATCACCACCCTCCAAACAAATGGGACGCCCTCTAGCTAAAGTTGACTCATCTCCAGTCCCTTTATCATAAATTTTAAGATTATTAAATAAATATATAACAGGAGACACACCAATCGTTTTAATATCTTCATCATGATTACGGTAAAAACCAGGTGGAAGAACGTTTTCTAAGAATTCTCGTTTAGCTCTCAACCTAGCGGTCCTCTCCTTGTTTTCATTAATAGAGACTTGAATAGATTTAATGGATGATTCCGTGACAGCAAAACTTCCCCTGCAACGGCACCAGAAGAATGCTGCAAGCACTCTCCGGCAATCAAAACTAGAAGAATGTTGTTGACGGCCCACCAGCGCGTGGGATCGCAACAGTTTTCGAGGGTAGAGTATTCGACCAAAATTTGTTGATCGCCAGGTAGGAGGTGAGAGAATACTCTCGAGTATTAGCAGCTGAATATGTCAGATTCAACCACACCTGAAAGATTTGTATCTGCAAGCAAAGAGTCAGCAGCAAAGTAGTATGATAACAACGGTGTCAGACACGATCTGTTGATGGCAGACTATTCCTAACGATTGTATCAATGGCGCCAAGTTGCCCGTTGACGGAAATTGTCTTTTCCCGTCAACGTCGAGCGAACCAAAATTGTAGAAGGTAGCAGCAGTATAACGAGTAATAGCAGTGGCAAGGAACAGCAGTAGTGACAGCAGTAGCAAGTAGCAACAGTAGAAAGCGACAGTAGTAGCAACAGTAGCAGCAGAGCAAGACAAGTAACACCAGCAGAGCAAAACAAGTAACAGCAACAGTAGGACAAACTCGTTGGCAATGGGTCGGTGATTTGTTTGGATGATATTCATCATGCAACAGCTATAACACGAAGAGATATGTGGCTAGCTCCCGTTCATCAATGTGATGTAGGCATGCATTTCGTGTGTCGTCATACGTGCTTAGGGAAAAGAACTTGCATGACATCTATTGTCCATCCCTCCCGTGGCAGCGGGGTCCAAAAGGAAACTACGGGATATTAAGGTTCTCCTTTTAATAAAGAACTGGACCAACGCATTAGCACTTGGTGAACACATGAACTCCTCAAACTATGGTCATCACCGGGAATGGTTCCGGTTATTGTCACTCCGGGGTTGCCGGATCATAACACATAGTAGGTAACTACAACTTGCAAGATCGGATCTAAAACACACATATATTGGTGACAACATAATAATTTCAGATCTGAAATCATGGCACTCGGGCCCTAGTGACAAGCATTAAGCATGGCAAAGTAGTAGCAACATCAATCTCAGAACATAGTGGATACTAGGGATCAATCCCCACCAAAACTAACTCGATTACATGATAGATCTCATCCTACTCATCACCACCCAACGAGCCTACGAATAGATTACTCACGAACAACGAAGAGCTTCATGGAATTGGAGAGGGAAGAAGGTTGATGATGACGATGGCGACGATTTCCCCTCTCCGGAGCCCAAAACGGACTCCAGATCTGCCCTCCATATGAAGAACAGGTTGTGGCAGCGCCTCCAAATCGCAAACGCGACGAAATATTCTATCTTCATTTTTTCTCGGACGAAAGTGAACTTATAGAGCTAAGATTGGGGGCGGCAGAGCCACGTGGGCCCCACAAGCTTGCCATCCACCACCAGGGGGTGGCGGTGGCAAGGCCTGTGGCCCACTGGCCCACCTCCTCCGGTGGATCTTTGCGCAGGTATTTTTCATATTTTCCAAAAATATTCCCCGTAAATTTTCAGGACGTTCTGAGAACTTTGATTTCTGCACAAAAATAACACCAAGGCAATTCTGCTGAAAACAGCGTCAGTCTAGGTTAGTTCCATTCAAATCATGCAAATTAGAGGCAAAAACAAGGGCAAAAGAGTTTGGAAAAGTAGATACGATGGAGACGTATCAACTCCCCCAAGCTTAAAACCTTGCTTGTCCTCAAGCAACTCAGTTGACAAACTGAGAGAGAAAGAAAAACTTTGACAAAATCTGTTTGGTCTTGTTGTTGCAGCTATGTCTAACTCATAACCAGAATTTCAGCAAGATCACAAGTTAACCACATAAGCAAGTAACACAAAGGTCTCACGGTAAACTAATATCAATGGCATAATCAGCTAACGAGCAAATAATAATGAGTTTCAAATACCAACTCTTCAATCAAAACAAGCATGAAGCAATATGAATTGGTGGTATCTAGCTAGCTCTTTCTGAGACCGCAAAACATAAATGCAGAGCACTTTCAAAGATCAAGGGCTGACTAAACATTGTAATTCATAGCAACGAAGATCCAGTCATAGTCAAACTCAATATCAATCGAAAGCAAAGCATAAAAATCACAGACGTGCTCTCTAATTGGTGCTTAAATAAGAAGAGGATGACTCGATAGGAAAATAAATAGACAGGCCCTTCGTAGAGGGAAGCATTGATTTGCAGAGGTGCCAGAGCTCAAGCTTTGAAAACAGAGATAATAATTTTGGGTGGCATGCTTTCATTGTCAACGCAATGACCAAGAGTTCTCAATATCTTCCATGCTACTCATGCTATAGGCGGTTCCCGAACAGAAAAGTAAAGTTTTAACTCCCCCACCACCAATCAATCACACTCCACGGCTAGCCGAATCCTCGGGTACCGTCCATACTGACATCAATCCGGGGGGAGTCTTGTTTTACAGTTATGTTTTCGATTTAAGCGAGGAACTGGGCATTCCAATTACCGGCCCCTTTCTCGTGAATGACAGTGAATAAACACATGTCGAGGATAACACTCCTAGCATGGAAGATACCAATAGCCCCCTGCCACCACATGAGCGGTTTGAGCATGCAAAACAGATTATTTCTTGAAGGTTTAGAGAGTGGCACATGCAAATTTACTTGGAACGGCAGGTAGATACCGCAAATAGGTAGGTATGGTGGACTCTCATGGAAAAACTTTTGGGTTTATGGAAGTGGATGCACAAGCAGTATTCCACTTAGTACAAGTGAAGGCTAGCAAAAGACTGGGAAGCGACCAACTAGAGAGCACAACAGTCATCAAGATGCAATGAGTTTGACTAACATTGAATGCAAGCATGAACAGGATATAAGTCACCATGAACATGAACATCATAGAGGCTATGTTGATTTTGTTTCAACTACATGCATGAACATGTGCCAAGTAAAGCCACTTGAATCATTCAAAGGAGAATACCATCCTATCTTACTACATCATAGTCATCTCAAAATCTATGTTGGCATTCAAGACAAACCATTATAAACTCTCAGCTAAATAAGCATGGCATCAGAAACTATGATCTCTAAGTTATCATTGCAAACATGGTTCTCTCACCACAAAGTTGAATCTGGAACGACAATCTAGTCATATTTACAAAAACAAATAGATAGAGTTCATACCAGCTTTTCAGTCTCAGTCACTTCATCATATATCATCATTATTGCCTTTCACTTGCAGGATCGAACGATGTGAACAATAATAAGAGTGCTCATGCATTGGACTAAGCTGAATCTGTAGGCAAACACAAAGGAGAAGACAAAGTAATATGGCTCTTTTGAAAGCTAAACAGGTATGCTTGCAAGAACCACTAAACATTGTAACCAACATCTTCTACCTTGACCCAAAGAAAAAGAAAACTATTTACACGGGGAAGCTCCCAACAAGCAAAAGAAGAAAGGAAAATCTTTTTGGGTTTTCTCAAAAGGACACAAAACAAGAAAACGAAAATAAACTAGCATGGATATTATAGTGGCAAAGTGTAAACACCGTCTAACAAAGTGAAAGCATAAGCATGAATGTAAGGTCGGTGAGAACACGTACTCCCCCAAGCTTAGTCTTTTGGCCTAGCTTGGTCTACTCCCAAGGAGGGAAATAACCAGCTCCAGGATACTCCGGAGCAGACTATGGATGCCACTGCTGTGTGAGCTCCTCTGGCTCCCACTGATAAACTCGCGTCTGGTACTGAACTGGCGGCTCAGGCAGGGGCGCCTGTGGTTGGGCCAAGCCCCAATATGCGTAGATGTCCGAGGGCATAATAGTGTACCTTCCTGCATGAACATTGGACAAAGAAGGAGCAGGCAAAGTAATAGTCTCTCGAGTACCCTGACTAAATACCAGGTTATAAATCATCCGTCTACTAGCATCTCTATCCAGAAAATCATGGCGAACCATGCTGTCATAATCCAGATATTTCTCGGGGAGAAGCATCTCTCCTTCCTCTCCCAGTCTAATGGGTATCTCAAAGTGTCTGGCAAGACGGGTAGCATAGATACCTCCATAGACGACACCCTTGGAACGGTTGGTGTTCAACTGCTGGGCTACTATAGCACCTAAGCTATAAGCCTTATCGTTATAAAGGCCTTCGGCAAAACCGAAAGGTCTGGAGAACTAAGTGATCCAGCCTCCCCACGGCCAATCAAACATTTTCCTACAAATAGTGAGAAGTACCGAAGCATGGGAAAATGTATGCTAGCAATTCTAGCGCGAGACACTCTCTCTCCTCTCCAACAGCAATAGTACCAATGAAATCTTCCAAGTCCCGTGGACGAGGGTCACGGATATCCCCAACATAAGGTAATTTGCATACATTGCAAAAATCATGTAGTGTCATGCACTGGGGAACATCGTATACCATGAACTCAACCATGTGAGGATTCTTCCTTGGATAAAAGTTGAAGCTTTGAACAAAAATATTGGTGAGGAGGAGGTATTGTGAGCACTTATCTGCAACGAACGCAGTAAGACCTGTGTTCTCCACCAAGTAATAAAAGTCTTCATAAAGCCCAGCGGCGTGCAAAAATTCATCACTTAGCCACTCGCACGCTCGAACTTCTGTGAATCGAGGGACTACGTACTTGGGTGGTTCTTCTCATCCTCCTTGGGGTTACGGCTTGAAGAGCCTCTCAAGAACCTCCTCATCTTTTCCTTTTTCTAGCTCTGAAAAATTCTAAATTTTTTAGAGACTTCAAAAGAAAAGTGAATAAAGATTAACCCAACTTGTAGCAACTACTCCTACTAGTGCCTAGAGACCGTATCACGCGCTAAAACTACTTGGGACCAGCTAAAATCAACCTTTCTAGCTCAAGAACAGGGTCACCAAGGTAGCAAGAATATGCGAAGGATAAAGCACTAGAGCAAAAACTAATTGGACCAATGGAGGAGTCACTTACCAAGGAGTAATTTCCCCAAAACGGTTCGGAGAATGGTGCTTTGAGCAAGGAGATCGAAAATCATAGCCAAATGAGCAAGAACACATGTTTGAGCTGCGAAACAATTTTTTCTAGAGGTGGAAGAAGAGGCTGGGAGCTGGAATGAGTGGAGGGGGTCCATGTGGGCCCCACAAGCTTGCTAGCCGCCACCAGGGGGTGACGGTGGCAGGGCTTGTGGCCCACTGATCTGGCCGGCAGGCCAGCTCTCAGGCCCAATATTTTTCAAATATTTCAGAAAAAATCATACTAAATTTTCAGGACCATCGGAGAACTTTTATTTTCGACGAATTTTTCTCCGGGACGCTAAAACAGAAAACAGGAAAATTGAACTAAATCTATCGTTTTTTTTCTAAGCAACAGAAAATGAAATCTCAAAACAGAGGTATGTGACTCTTTGACTCATCCATTTCATGGTCATCGAAAGAAATCCGTCAATGGGGTTGATCAAGTCCTCATGACAAAACCTTCTCGAATCGCAAGAGAGAACGGAGAATTTTCGAGTAGCCACTAAGTCACCTCAATGGGGATATGTATCTCCCCAACAAGCAAATCATACTTCATCTTGACACGAGGAATAGGGCATTCAAAGCTCCCAATAAGAATCGATGAAGTCTTTTCGATAGCATTGATGCTATGTACTTGATATCGTTTCTTCGGAAAGTGCACTGTGTGCTCCTTACCGTTGACATGGAAAGTGACATTGCCTTTGTTGCAATCCATAACAGCCCCTGCAGTGTTTAAAAAGGGTCTTCCGAGGATGACAGCCATGGCATCGTCCTCGGGAATATCCAAGATAACAAAGTCTGTTAAGATAGTGGTGTTAGCAACCACAACAGGCACATCCTCGCAAATGTCGATAGGGAAAGCAATTGATTTGTCGGCCAGTTGCACAGAAATTTCAGTGGGTGCCAACTTATCCAACTCAAGTCTATGATAAAGAGAGAGCAGCATAACACTAACAACGGCTCCAAGGTCACATAAGGCAGTTCTTACGTAGTTTCCTTTAATGGAGCAAGGTATAGTGGGCACTCCAGGATCACCAAGTTTCTTAGGAGTTCCACCTTTGAAAGTGTAATTGGCAAGCATGGTGGAGATCTCAAGATTTGGTATCTTCCGTTTATTAGTCATGATATCTTTCATGTACTTGGCATACGGAGACATCTTGAGCATATCAGTTAACCGCATCTGCAGAAAGATGGGTCTTATCATCTCAACGAAGTGCTCAAAATCCTCATCATCCTTTTTCTTGGATGGCTTAGGAGGAAAGGGCATAGATCTCTGAACCCATGGCTCCTTTTCTTTACCATGCTTCCTAGCAGTGAATTCATTCTTATCGTATCTCTTAGGTTGTGGGTTATGAACATTAACCGAAGGTTCAATCTCCACATCCTCATCATTGCTAGGTTGAGCATTATTATGAACATCACTGTCCATATTGTCACCAGGTTCATGTTCATCACCAGATTGTGTTTCTGCATCAGACGCAGAAGTATCATTCGGTTCTTCAGGTGTGATAGTATTTGGTGAACTGGCATGTAGGTTTCTATCATCCTTCTTATTCTCCTTAGGATGACTGGGTGTATCAGCATTGATTCCTTGAGAATCTTGATCAATTCTCTTAGGATGACCTTCAGGATACAAAGGTTCCTGAGTCATTTTGCCTCCTCTAGTAATGACTCTGACAGAGTTGTCATTTAATACATTGAGCAGGTCATTCTGAGCTTTAGGTACTTGTTCTACCTGAGCAGTAATCATAGAGGCATGTTTACTCAGAAGCTTCAGATCATTGACATTTTTGTCTACACAAGCACTTAAATGGCTAAGCATACAAGTACTTTGTTCCAAATGTCTGCTAACATAATCATTGAAACTCTGTTGTTTGGCAACAAAGTTGTCAAATTCATCAAAGCATAGGCTAGCAGGTTTATCAAAAGGAATATCACTCTCATCAAACCTATGCAGAGAATTCACTTCTACTGCTTGTATCGGGTTATCGAGACCATAGATATCTTCGATAGGTGGTAGATTTTTGACATCTTCAGATCTAATACCTTTCTCTTGCATAGATTTCTTGGCTTCTTGCATATCTTCGGGACTGAGGAATAGAATACCTCTTTTCTTCGGAGTTGGCTTAGGAGGTGGTTCAGGAATAGTCCAAGCATTATCGTTGATCAAGATGTTATCCAGTAGGGTCTCAGCTTGTTCTACAGTTTGTTCCCTAAAAACACAACCAACACAACTATCTAGGTGGTCTCTAGAGGCATCGGTAAGTCCGTTATAGAGGATATCAAGTATCTCGTTCTTCTTAAGAGGGTGATCAGGCAAAGCATTCTGTAGCTGGCCGAGCCTCCCCCAAGCTTATGGGAGACTCTCTTCTTGGAGTTGAGCAAAGTTGTATATTTCCTGCAAGGCAGCTTGCTTCTTATGGGCAGGGAAATATTTCTGACAGAAGTGATAGACCATATCCTGGGGACTACTCACACATCCAGGAGCAAGAGAGGTGAACCAGGCTTTAGCGTCATCCTTTAGAGAGAAAGGAGACAGCTTAAGGATATAGTAGTGGCGGATCTTCTCCTCATTAGTGAAAAGGGTGGCTATATCGTGTAGTTTGGTAAGATGGGCTACGACCGTCTCAGACTCATAACCGTGAAAAGGATCAGATTCAACTAGAGACATTATCTCACGATCGGCACAGAATTCATAATCCTTATCGGTGATAAAGATAGGTGAAGTGGCAAACTTCGGGTCGTATTTCATCCTAGCTTTCAAAGAATTTTCCTACCACTTGAGAAGTAACTTCTCAGCGTCATAGGCATACTTACACGCAAGAAAATCCTCAGCTATCTCTCCCTCCATAACGTAACCCAGGTATATCAGGCAATTCATATCTAGGAGAGCTAGATCTAGCAGGAGCAAAAGCAGGTTCTATCTCAATAATATCGGCAGTTTCGGAAGCATCACGAGCATTGGCAGTAACTCTAACAATATGAGCATCATGGAATACCCCTAGTGGAACATCAGGCGAAGTAGTATCTCTAGCAGTATCAACCATAGCATCATTAGGCATAATAGCATCTCTAGCAGTATCAAGCATAGTATCTCTGGCAGTATCAGGCAAAGCAGTATCAGGCATAGTATCAAGCATAGCATCTCTAGCAGTAGCATCATAAGCATCTCTAGCAGTATCAAGCATAGCATCTCTAGCAGTATCAAGCATAGTATCATCAGGCATAGCATCTCTAGCAGCAGGTGATGTCACATACTTACTCCTAACTAAAGGTGAATCAAGTGCAGAGCTAGATGGCAATTCCTTACCTCCCCTCGTAGTTGAGGGCAAGACTTTGGTTTTCTGATCCTTCAGATTCTTCATAGTGATTAGCAGATATAAATCCCAAGTGGCTCAGAGAATATAGCAATACCTCCCCGGCAACGGTGCCAGAAAAATGGTGATTCCGTGACAGCAGACCTTCCCCTGCAACGGCACCAGAAGAATGCTGCTAGCACTCTCCGGCAATCGAAACTTGAAGAATGTTGTTGACGGCCCACCAGCGCGTGGGATCGCAGCAGTTTTCAAGGGTAGAGTATTCGACCCAAATTTGTGGATCACCAGGCAGGAGGTGAGAGAATACTCTCGAGTATTAGCAGCTGAATATGTCAGATTCAACCACACCTAAAAGATTAGTATTTGCAAGCAAAGAGTCAGCAGCAAAGTAGTATGATAACAACGGTGTCAGAAACGATCTGTTGATGGCAGACTATTCCTAACGGTTGTATCAATGGCGCCAAGTTGCCCGTTGACGGAAATTGTCTTTTCCCGTCAACGTCGAGCAAACCAAAATTGTAGCAGGTAGCAGTAGTGTAACGAGTAATAGCAGTGGCAAGGAACAGCAGTAGTGACAGCAGTAGCAAGTAGCAACACTAGCAAGCGACAGTAGTAGCAACAGTAGCAGCACAGCAAGACAAGTAACAGCAGCAGAGCAAAACAAGTAACAGCAACAGTAGGACAAACTCGTAGGCAATGGGCCGGTGATTTGTTTGGATGATATTCATCATGCAATAGCTATAACACGGAGAGATAAGTGGGTAGTCACGTTCGTCAATGTGATGTAGGCATGCATTCCGTGTGTCGTCATACGTGCTTAGGGAAAAGAACTTGCATGACATCTATTGTCCATCCCTCCCGTGGCAGCGGGGTCCAAAAGGAAACTACGGGATATTAAGGTTCTCCTTTTAATAAAGAACCGGACCAACGCATTAGCACTTGGTGAACACATGAACTCCTCAAACTATGGTCATCACCGGGAGTGGTTCCGGTTATTGTCACTCCGGGGTTGCCGGATCATAACACATAGTAGGTAACTACAATTTGCAAGATCGGATCTAAAACACACATATATTGGTGACAACATAATAATTTCAGATCTGAAATCATGGCACTCGGGCCCTAGTGACAAGCATTAAGCATGGCAAAGTAGTAGCAACATCAATCTCAGAACATAGTGGATACTAGGGATCAATCCCCATCAAAACTAACTCGATTACATGATAGATCTCATCCTACTCATCACCACCCAGCGAGCCTACGAATAGATTACTCACGAACGATGAAGAGTTTCACGGAATTGGAGAGGGAAGAAGGTTGATGATGTCGATGGCGACGATTTCCCCTCTCCGGAGCCCAAAACGGACTCCAGATCTGCCCTCCAGATGAAGAACAGGTTGTGGCGGCGCCTCCGTATCACAAACGCGACGAAATCTTCTCTCTTAATTTTTTCTAGGACGAAAGTGAATTTATAGATCTGAGATTGGGGGCGGTAGAGCCACGTGGGCCCCACAAGCTTGCCATCCGCCACCAGGGGGTGGCGGTGGCAGGGCTTGTGGCCCCCTGGCCCACCTCCTCCAGTGGATCTTTGCGCAGGTATTTTTCATATTTTCCAAAAATATTCCCCGTAAATTTTCACGATGTTCTGAGAATTTTGATTTCTGCACAAAAATAACGCCAAGGCAATTCTGCTGAAAACAACGTCAGTCCAGGTTAGTTCCATTCAAATCATGCAAATTAGAGTCCAAAACAAGGGCAAAAGAGTTTGGAAAAGTAGATATGATGGAGACGTATCAATGGACTCATTAATATCATGCTTGGGTGGCAAATTTTTAGTTTTAGGAGTTTCTACATCATGTGCAATTCTATCCATATTTCTAACAATATCGACAACTTTATGAATTTTTCTTGTACCATAGTATTGAAAACTTTTTGAGAACTAATAAATTATTTAATGGTGTACTCAAGATCAGTGGGTATCCTATTATTAGTAGTATAAGAGTTTCCATAGGAATTGCCATAACTATTAGAAGAATTACCGGGGTATGGTGTAGCATTGAAATTTCCTCTATAAGCATTGTTGTTGAAATTGTTTCGAGAGATAAAGTTCACATAAATAGCATCATTATTTTGCTCAATCAAAGTAGATAATGGCATATAATTGGGATCAACATGAGCATGTTTACTAGCAACCATATTTATAAGAGCATCCATCTTTAATAAGATCAAATAAAATAATGGCATATTAATAAGAGCATCCATCTTATAATGGCATATAATTTCTTCAACAGAATTTACCTTGTTGCCAATTGGAGCTTACTTGGTGTGCCATTGAGAATAATTTTTCATGATATTGTCCAGAAGTTTTGTGGCCTATACCAATGTAACCTCCATAAAGGTATCACCTGCAGCAGAATCTAGAAGATTTCTAGACACAAAGTTTAGTCCCGCATATAAATTTTGTATAATTATCCATAAATTTAAGCCATGAGTGGAACAATTTCTAATCATCAGTTTTATTCTCTCCCATGCTTGTGCAACATATTCTTGATCATATTATTTAAAATTCATAATTTGATTACAAAGAAAGATAATCTTTGTGGGAGGAAAATACTTGGCAAAGAAAGCATGTTTACACTTATCCCATGTTCCAATACTATTATGAGGTAAAGATGAAACCAAGCTTTAGCTTTGTCTCCGAGTTAAAAAGGAAATAATTTCAATTTGACTACATCATTATCCATATCCTTTTCCTTTTTCATATCACATAATTCAAAAAAAAATATTGAGATCCAAAGACGGATCCTCATTAAAACTTTCGGAAAATTGCTCTTTCATAATAAGATTTAGCAATGCAACATTAATATCGTAAAACTCCGCACTAGGGGCGGGTAGTATAAGAGTACTAATGAAATCATTATTATTAGTATTTGAGAAGTTACACAACTTGGTATTATCTTGAGACATAATGACGAAACAAGCAAGCGAAGAAAGTAAACTAACAAGTATAGCAAGCAAACAAGTAAACTAGAGAAGATAAATATTTTCTTGTTTTTGATAATTTTATGTAAGCAAATACAAAAACAACTAAAAAGTAGAACAAGTGAACGATAATTTGTGTGAAGGTACTTGATAGGAATTTGTTGATACTCCCCAGCAACGGCGCCAGCAATTCTTCCTGCTACTTGTAAACTGCGTTGGGATTTTCCCGAAGAGGAGGGAAGATGCAGCACAATAGAGATAAGTATTTACCTCAGTGAGAACCAAGGTTATCAAACCAAAAGGAGGACCATGCAAATTCCCATCTGCAGCGCCTACAGACAAAACAGCCACGCGTACACCCAACGCGGGCAAGAGGGTTGCCAATCCCCTTAAACTCGTTACTTGCAAGCGATAAGTTGTGATACATAGATAATATAAATACAAAATAAAATAATAGTAAATAGTATACAACAATATGTTTGCTGTTTAACAATAATATTGGTGAAGACCCGGGGGCCATAGTTTTCGCTAGAGGCTTCTCTCTCGAAGAAAGCATACGGTAGGTAAACAAATTATTGGTGGGCAATTGATAGAAAAGCGCAGAGTTATGCAATATTTATTCACGTCAATGATCATATATATAGGCATCACGTCCATAAGAAAGTAGACAGACTCCTGTATGCATCTACTACTATTACTCCACCCATCGACTACTATCCAGCATGCATCTACAGTATTAAGTAAAACAGATAATGCTTGAAGCAAGATAACATGATGTAGACAAATTAACTCAAATAATATGAATAAGCCCCATATTCTTACCACTAATAGAAGCAACAGAAAAACGTGTCAGGCCCCTTTCTGTCACTCGGATTGAGCACCGCAAGATTGAACCCATTACAATGCACCATCCCCGCCGAAGATAAATCAATCTAGTTGGCCTAAGCAAACCAATAGATCAGAGAGAAATACGAAGATATAATAATCATGCATATATATAACAGCAAAGATTCAATATATTTCAAGAATAATCTGAACATTAACTCACAATTCATCAGATCACAACAAACACACCGCAAAGATGATTACATAGGATAGAGCACCGCCGGAAACGCGGTGATCTTTGCATCGAAGAACATAGAGAGAGATAGATAGCCATCAAGGTACTAACTACAGACTCGTAGGACTGTGGTAAACTACTCATACATCACCATGGAAGCAGCAAGGTTTACATAGAGGCCCTCTGTTTGTCCATGATTGCCCCACCCCTAGTCAGAGGACCGGAATAGAGCTCCAGATGGGATCACGATGGAAGAGAGACTTGTAGCAGCGAAAAAAGAATATCAGGTGGCTTTCTGGTGTTTTCCCAACATATTAGTATTTATAGGAGTGCAAATAGTTTAGGAGGCCGAGGGAGGTGGTCCCCAGCCATTAGGGCGCGACCACCCCCACAAGGCGCGTCCTCTTGGCTTGGTGCCACCTCATGTGGCCTCCGACCTCTCTCCAAAGCTTCCACGTCCTATTTTTGTCCAAAAAATATCAAAATGTTTTGTTTCATTTGGACTTCGTTTGGTACTGATTTCCTAAAAAGCCAAAAACACGTAGAAAATAGCAACTAGGACTGGGCACTGGGTTAATAGGTTAGTTCACCAAAATGATATAAAACAGCATGTAGATGCATATAAAACATCCAATATTTATAATATAATAGCATGGAACAATCAAAGGTTATTGATACGTTGGATACGTATCAGAGACCAGTTCTTCCTTCTTCAACTGGGAACCTATGCCATGGAAGGTGGAGGACAAGCCTACTACTTCACCACCGTCATCACCCAAGAGGTACGCTTGAGTACATGGGTATGGGCACCCCCCTTAGCTTGTTCCAAAATTGGGGGAGGTTCCCTGGTATAGTATCACAATCACATTTAACATCATTACCTATTTCATTTTCATCCTTAGTCATCCTCTGATTTAGAAGAATAAAGTTTTAGTATGATTTAGTCTGAGTCTTTGCTTAGTGATATAACTATCAATCTAATTGAGTTCGAGAGTTATATAATAAAGAGTAGTTTGATTTCATTTTTTTTACCTTCTTGCATCAATCTTAGACATGAAAATAATAAATAAAAAGATCATATGCTAATCCCATGGGTAGTGGTGACTTCACATGAAAAGACTATGATTGATAAAACTTGTTGGGAGTTGGCAAACATAGTATTAGTCATTTGTGCAATTGCATGAAAAAGTAATAAGAGAAGAGAGGTATCACATATAAATATACTATCTTGGACGTCTTCTATGATTGTTATCCCCCATTAATTATTCTATGCATGATCAACTAGTTGACGTTGGACAAGGAAGACAATGTAATGATTTATGTTTTCTTACATTCACATAGAAGTTATATTGTTATCGATCCTCCAACATGTGGTGCTTTCTCATAACCTTTGCTACCAGAACATCACACCAAGTAGAGATATTACTTGTGCATCCATAAACCCTTAAACCCAGTTTCATTCCATGAGAGTCCATTATGCCTAGCTATGGATTGAACAAGATCCTTAAAGTAAGTTGTCAACGATACAAAAGCAATACTAGTTTATCCTAAATATGTATGATATTTTATTATAAGGGAAAATAAGCTTTGTACGATCTTGTCATGGCAAAGAAATAAAAGCAATAGACTGCATAATAAAGGTTGCTATCGTAAGGGGCAATATAAAGTGACATTCATTTACATTAATAGCTTGCACATCCAAATAAAAAGCGCATGACAACCTCTGCTTCCCTTCGTGAAGGGCCTATCTTTTACTTTTCTGCAAGAGTCATTAATTTTCATCCCTATTCCATCCTTATTTACTCTCTACTTGGCAAGCATCATGTGTTGGGGAAAGATCTACACACACACACACACACACATATATATATAGGATGGCCGTTTGGGGCACCTAGGTGCCTGGGCACCTTGCTTATAAACCGTCGGATTACGCTGAGATGTGTGCACTAGTATTAGTACTAAAATGTTTTATTAGGAAAGAATTATTGCTAATTATTGCTTCACATTTAATAGCCACATTAGAATGGAAAGAGAAAATAAACAATTAATAATCACATGCATGGTGCATGCACGTTTCTACACATAATATAAGTCATATTTTATTGCTGTGTTATAACTTTTTTTAGTGAAATGTATGTCACATGATACTATATTCATTTTACAATTTTAAAAACAATAGTTTGTGGGTAGAACATCTCAGGTATATATATATACCTCAAAAAAAGAGTATAGCATTATTAGGTATGTCATCATTAAAAATTATTATTATGGATTTGCCTTCAAGGCATATACCTCCACTAATTGAGAATTGAGTCTGTGCGTACAATATCTTAGGTATGTATGCATTCTCTATATCATTTTCACTAGAGGTATATCATTGTATTTAGAAATAATTCTATATATTTTCGCATAGCCAGGTATATGGGTCGACCAAGTATATTTAATATTTTCCTACCTTTTTTCACATGAACGAGTATATACGTCGGTCGAGTATGTAAAATATTTTTCTACCTTTTTCACATAGCTGGGTATATACATCGACACGGTATTTACATATATACTCATGATAGTTTCAACGTATCTACTTACTCATGATACATACTAGATTTACGTACATACTCATAATATTTTCAAGGTATCTACGTACATATGACATTTTTAAGTATGTTAGTAGGTATTTGAGCTACCCGAGGTATAGTTATAATATTTATTTTGTATAATACCTTGTGTATGTGTACATCTAATACCACGGGTATATTTTTTCTATTAAGTATAATACTTTTGCTATGTGTATATTTTCATTAGATATTGTAGCCCGTGTATGTGTATATTTCCATTAGGTATAATACATTAACATAATATTTCAAATGGAATTATTGTTAGGATAGTAGTGCATGCAAACAAAAAATGGAAATCAATCATTGATAATAAAGGATAGTAGTGCATGCAAATGAAAAATGGAAGCTAGTATTTCATTTATTGCACGCCATGCACTAATAAAAATGGCTTGCCATAATAGACGTCTAGCCCCAAACAATTTACCTATATATATATATATATATATATATCATGATGGATATAGGTGATCATGAGTCATTATTGTTGACATTATCCTCGAGACAAGTGGTGAGGTGGTTAAAAATTATAAACCCCTATCTTCCTATGTGTCTGATTGATGCTTTTGTTTCACAAATATGATGTGAGTGTCAACAATAATAGAAGGCTAAATTATAGTTGAGTATGTGAACTTGCTAAACAAAGCTCTAACGTAGACTCTTTCTGAAATATGATGAATTGCAAGTGCCTCATTGACTAAGAACATAGCTTGTTAGTTTTCAATAAGGTTTGTTGTCTATACTTTAGCATGTGAATAGCTTATCACTTGTTCATGATAAGTTTTATGATATTATATTGTTGTTATAATAATGATCATGATGCTATCATGCCATGATTTGTTTTTATCGACACCTCCCTCTCTAATCAAGTGGTCTTTATTATCGAGTTTGGCTTTCGCTTGAGGACAAGCGAGGTCGAAGCTTGGGGGAGTTGATACGCCTATTTTGCATCATGATTTCATATTGATATTTATAGAGTTTTTTATTTTTGTGCCCCTGGCTCCTTAGCTCTACTCATTCATCCCCGCGCTCTTAACTTTTGCTCAATTTTCCCCACTCCCTTGCCATAAACCCTCATAACTAGGCACAACGGGCGTTGTCGTCGGGTCAAAGGCTTGACCGTTAACTCTGACTAGTGGGGCCACGTTGGACTGTGTCGTCCGTTCGACCTGACAAGTGGAGCCGCGTTGGGTGGTGTCGGTGTTCGACCGTTGGGCCATGGTTTCATTGGGCCGTCCCTTGCATTAAATGTCTGCGCGTGCCGCCAGGACAGAAGCCTGCTATGCATGCACCCGTCAAACCCTGCCTGCATGCGTCGATCGAGCCTGCATGCGCCGATGCCACGATCCCATGATGCGCCGACCGAGCCTGCAAGCGTCGATGCATCCGCCACGATGCACTGACCGAGCAGCTTTCTTGCACGCCAGCCGCCACGGATGCAACGACGGTCACTACCACTGGTTCCTCTCTTCTAGCTAGGTGGCTACATATTTGTGGCTTGTGTAAAAAAAGTCACTCCCTTGCTTAGTTGTACTCATTCATCCCTACTAACAAAGCTTGCTTGCATGCACTAGGTGGTTACTAACAAGGGAACCCTACTAACAAGCCGAGCTCTCTAAGAAAATAATCAACAAATATGTAGTCCCAATATGTAGATGGGTTCCCTATGTAGATAGGGCCAACAAGCCCATAGCACGATCACATAGCTCAAACTAGGAAGAACTTAATAATAGAATAGATAGAAAACTTAATAATATAATTTAAGAAAAGGGCCAACAAGCCCATAGCAACTCCAACATAGTTCAATAACAACTTAACATAACATAGACTAAAAAAAGATAGAGGGTTTAGAACCCTAGCCGCCGCCTTCTCCACCTCGCTCCTCCTCCGGGAGCCCTTTTCACTGCTCCTCCGGGGCGTTGTCGATGGGGTACGGAAGAGTGTGCATGCGTGTCGCGGTGGGGAAGATGTTGTTGTACTCCGTGAACCTGTTCTGGGTGGTGAAAGCGATGAACTCAGAGCCACACCAAAACACCCAGCCGAGGAGGTAGAAGGCGTCGAATGTGTTGGTGAAGTGGGCAAGGAGAGAAACCACCACCTGGTTTTGGATGACCTCCTCGACGCGGAACATGTTGGAGATCTCCTCGGGAGGTGGTGGTAGCCGGACGCGAGGAATAAATCGGTGAAGTTCCTTGCGGTCCTCAGCCTTGATATCGCCCACACACGTAGTGTGCGATAAACGTACACGCCGGTAGGGTAGAGCCTCTCCGGTACGGTGGGTGGGAAGCGGTAGGTTAGTCCGGTGTACTGCATGGCTGAGGGATGTGCAGAAGACGGAGAAGGGGTCGAAGAGCAAGAAGGGTAGATGGATGAGGGATGGCAGAGGCAGAGGGTGGCCTAAATAGCCGTAGTGCTACGTGTTATTTGGTCGTGGCAATAACAGGGTCAAATGTGAAGTTAGTAGCCCATTTTCAAACCCACCGCACCATCGGGAGTGTACACGCATGGGAAACGGTGGTTTGAAAAGAAGAAGAAAAAGAAGCTAATTGCACGCGTGGGAATCTGTGGTCAAACCCTATATTATATGAAAAAATACAATTTTTGAAGAGCTTGTGGCCATTTTGCATGATAAAAACAAAAAAAACAGCCAACTGCTACCTCTTGAGCTTGCGTTGGTTTTTCCCTTGAAGAGGAAAGGGTGATGCAGCACGTAGCAGTAAGTATTTCCCTCAGTTTGAGAACCAAGGTATCAATCCAGTAGGAGTATCAAACCAAGTCTCCACTGTACCTGCGCAAAAATAGCAAACTTGCACTCAACGCTACAAACGGGTTGTCAATCCCTTCACGATTGATTGCTAGGTCAGATCTGAAGGCGGAAAGTACAACAAAGTAAAAGTGTAGGGCTGAAAATAAGATGTGAAGTAGACCCAGGGGTCATAGTGTTCACTAGAGGCTTCTCTCATGATAGCAAATATTACGGTGGGTGAACGAATTACTGTCGAGCAATTTATAGAACCGCGCAAAGTCATGACGATATCTAAGGCAATGATCATACATATAGGCATCACGTCCGAGACAAGTAGACCGATACTTTCTGCATCTACTACTATTACTCCACACATCAAGTGTTATCCAGCATGCATCTAGTGTATTGAGTTCATGACAAACAGAGTAACGCCTTAAGCAAGATGACATGATGTAGAGGGATAAATTCATGCAATAATATAAACCCCATCTGTTTACCCTTGATGGCAACAACATGATGCGTGCCTCGCTACCCCTTCTATCACTGGGTGAGGTCACCGCACGGTATGAACACAAAACCAAGCACTTCTCCCATTGCAAGAATCATAGATCCAGTTGGCCAAACAAAACCCACAACTCGAAGAGAATTAAAATGATATGAAATCATGCATATAAGAGATCAGAAGAAACTCAAATAAGACTCATAGATAATCTGATCATAAATCCACAATTCATCGGATCTCGACAAACAGAACACAAAATAAGATTACAACGGATAGATCTCCATGAAGATCGTGGAGAACTTTGTAT
This sequence comes from Hordeum vulgare subsp. vulgare, assembly GCF_904849725.1. Lineage (NCBI taxonomy): Eukaryota > Viridiplantae > Streptophyta > Magnoliopsida > Poales > Poaceae > Hordeum > Hordeum vulgare. The sequence goes on from NC_058519.1 coordinate 482,925,638, forward strand.
TGAAGATCCAAGAGAGAGAAGAAGCCATCTAGCTACTAGCTATGGACCCGAAGGTCTATGGTGAACTACTCACGCATCATCGGAGAGGCAATGGTGTTGATGAAGAAGCCCTCCGTGTCCGAATACTCCTTCCCACAGGGCACCAGAATGTGCCCCAGATGGGATTTTGTGGAGACAGAAGCTTGCGGCGGCAGAAAAGTATTTTCGTGGCTCTCTCCCGTGGTTTTGGATTTTTTGGGCATTTATAGGCGGAAGAAGTATGGCAGAGGAGCCACAAGGGGCCCACAAGCCTGCTAGGCGCCCCCCCAGGCCGCGGCTAGGGGGCTTGTGGGCTCCCGTGGTGCCCTCTGCCTTGGTTCTCAAGCTCCCTGCATATCTTGTGTTCCGGAAAAAATCTTTTCGGAGTTTTATTCCGTTTGGACTCTGTTTAATATTCTCCTCTGAAAAGGGTCAAAAACACGGAAAAAACAGGAACTGGCACTTGGCACTGAGTTAATAAGTTAGTCCCAAAAAAGATATAAAAGGCATACAAAACATCCAAAGTTTGACAAGATAATAGCATGGAACCATCAAAAATTATAAATACGTTGGAGACGTATCAAGCATCCCCAAGCTTAACTCCTGCTCGTCCTCGAGTAGGGAAGTGATAAAGAATGAATTTTTGATGTGGAATGCTACCTAGCATATTTGTCCTTTGTAACTTATTTCATGTGACATGAATGTTCGGATCCGTAAGATTCGAAACAATAGTTTGCTATTAACATGAAAACAATAATACTTCAAGCAAACTATCAAGGTAATCTTGAACTTTCGAAATAACAAGGCCAAAGAAAGTTATCCCTACAAAATCATATAGTCTGGCTATGCTCCATCATCCCCACACAATGAATTTAAATCATGCACAACCCCAGTATTGGCCAAGTAATTGTTTTTGCACTCTTACTTTCTCAAACCTTTTTCAATTCTCATGCAATACATGAGCGTGAGCCATGGATATAGCACTTTTAGGTGGAATAGAGTGTGGTGAAGGTTGTGAGGCAAAAAGGAGGAGATGGTCACATTGACTCGGCGTATCAAAGGGCTATGGAGATGCCCATCAATATATATCAATGTGAAAGAGTAGGGATTACCATGCAATGGATGCACTTAGAGCTATAAGTGTGTGAAAGCTCAAAAGGAGAACTAGTGGGTGTGCATCCAACTTGCTTGCTCACGAAGACCTAGGGCAATTTTGAGGAAGGCCATCATTGGAATATACAAGCCAAGTTACATAATGAAGATTCCCACTAGTATATGGTGGTGACAAAACAAGAGACTCTCAACCATGAAGAACATGGTGCTATTATGAAGCACAAGTGTGGGAAAAGATAGTAGCATTGTCCCTTCTCTCTTTTTCTCTCTCTCTCTCTTTTGTATGGGCTCTTTGGCCTCTTTCCATATATTTTTTTGTGTGGGCAACTTTGGCCTCTTTTTTTTTATTTCCTCACATGGGACAATGCTCTAATAATGATGATCATCACACTTTCATTTACTCACAGCTCAATGCTTAGAACGATGATGACTCTATAGGAAATGCCTCTGGCAGTGTATCGGGATGTGCAACGATCTAGCTTGGCGTATGACGTTGGAACATCTCGCTAGCTATCTTACAATCATGCAATGGCAATATGTAAGTGACGGCACAAGTCATGAGACGGAACGGTGGGAGTTTCATGGCAATATATCTCGGAATGGCTATGAAAAGGCCATGATAGGTAGGTATGGTGGCTGTTTTGAGGAAGATCTATGGTGGTTTTGTGTACCGGCGAAAGTTGCGCAGCACTAGAGAGGCTAGCAATGGTGGAAGGTGAAAGTGCATCTATACCATGGACTCACATTAGTCATGAAGAACTCACATACTTATTGCGAAAGTTTTTATTAGTAATCGAAACAAAGTGCTAAACGCATACTCCTAGTGGAAGGGTTGGTAGGTGTTAACCATAGCACGATCCCGACCGCAACACAAAGGATGAAAATCAATAAATCAATTATGCTCCGAGTTCCTAACATAGTGGTTCACCATACGTGCTTGTTACGGGAATCACTAACTTCATCACAAGTATTTCTAGATTCACAACACCCTACTAACATGTCTCTTAATATTACCAAATCCATGTCTCAAAACTAATTGAGAGGAATCAAACTTCTCTTTCTAATCAATGCACAAGAATATGAAAGTTTTATTGTATCCTCTTTGGACGCCTATCATCTTTAGGACTACTTTCATAGCACAAGCCAACTACCAAGTTACTCAGAGAGAGGACTCTCAAAAAGATATAAGTGAAGATCGAGAGTTCTTATTTCTCCAAAATATGACACTGCCATGCTCTAAAATATCTAAGTGAAGCACTTAGATAAAAGTTATCTAGCTCAAAAGATATAAGTGAAACACATGTGAGCTAAATTGCCTAACTCAAAAGATATAAGCGAAGCTCAATGAGTATTCTAGCAAATTCACGATGAGTGCATGTCTCTCTCATAAGGTCAGCAAGGATGATTGTGACACAACAAAAAGAAAAGACTCCTATAATACATGACGCTCCAAGCAAAAAACACATATCATGTGGTCAATAAAAATATAGCTCCAAGTAATGTTACCGATGGATTGAAGAAGAAAGAGGGGATGCCTTCCCGGGGCATCCCCAAGCTTAAGCTTTTTGGTGTCCTTGAATTTGACTTGGGATGCCTTGGGCATCCCCAAGCTTGAGCTCTTTCCACTCTTTATCCCTTTGTCCATGAGAAAATCACCCAAAACTTGAAAACTTCACAACGCAAAACTTAAACAGAAACTCGTGATAACATTAGCACAAGAAAACAAACTACCACCTCTTTATGTACTATAGAAAACTTGATTTCTATTTATATTGGTGTTAGATTACTGTATTCTCACTTTTCCATGGCTCGTACCTGCCCCCCCCCCCCCCCCGATACTGTCCATAGTTTCATCAAAATAAGCAATCAACAAAACAAAAACAGAATCTGTCAAAAACAGACTAGTCTGTAGCAATCTGTATACTTCGTATACTTGTGTTATCTCAAAAATTGTGAAACATTTCGACAATTTGGGAAATTGGCATATAAACCAGCATCAAAAAGAATCAACTCAAAATATCTTTCTGGATAAAAATGAAAAATAATTTCGTGAGCGAAAAGTTTCTGTCTTTTTCCAGCATGATCAAACAACCATCACCAAAACTAGTCATAAAGGTTTTACTTGGCTCAAACACAAAAAGAAACACAAAAAACACAATCATAACAGAATTATGATGGTGTGGACGCAACAAAACAAAAAGCAAAAAAGCAAAGATAAATTAATTGGGTTGCCTCCCAACAAGCGCTATTGTTTAACGCCCTTAGCTAGGCATAAGGCGATAGAATCACGTATCGTCGTCTTTGGTACTCAAACCATAAGTAGCCCTCGTCATGGATTCATAAGGCAATCTTATTTTCTTTCTAGGAAAATGTTACATGCCCTTCTTTAACGGAAATTGAAATATAATATTCCCTTCCTTCATATCGATGAGAGCACAAATAGTCCTTAGGAAAGGTCTACCAAGAATGATAGGACATGTAGGATTGCAATCAATATCAAGCACAATGAAATCTACGAGTACATAGTTCCTATTTGCAATAATAATAACATCATTGATCCTTCCCATAGGTTTCTTAACAATAGAATCCACAAGATGCAAATTAAGAGAGCACTCATCAATCTCATTGAAGCCTAGAACATCACATAAAGACTTTGGAATCGCGGAAACACTAGCAACCAAATCACACAAAGCATTGCATTCATAGTTTTTGATCTTGATTTTGATAGTAGGTTCCCACTCATCATGAAGTTTTCTAGGAATTGAAACTTCCAATTCAAGTTTCTCTTCAAGAGATTTCATCATAGCATCCACGATATGATCGGTAAAGGCCTTGTTTTGGCTATAAGCGTGTGGACAGTTTAGCATGGATTGCATCAAGGAAATACCTTCAATCAAAGATCAACTATCATAGTTGAATTTCTTGAAATCCAAAGTAGTAGTTTCATTACTACTCAAAGTTTTGATATCCTCTACTCCACTTTCAATGCTTTTAGCATCAAGATAGATGGACTCCGAATCATTGGGGCGTTTATCAACCAAAGTGGATTCATATCCAGCCCCATCATCATTAGCTTTGACACTAGAAAACAAGGATTCAATGGGAGTCACACCAAGCACTTTAAGATCTTCCTGATTCTCATCACGAGAACACACTTTTTTAAGCCATTCATGTCTAGCACCAATTTGGGCGGTTCTTTCTTTACTCTCATTCATGGAAACACGCATAGCTTTCAAAGATTCATCCATATTGATCTTGGGAGGATCACATATAACTTTCAAAGCATCAATATCAAGAGACATTCTATCAACGCTACTAGCCAAATCATCAATTTTTAGTAGTTTTTCTTCTATGGACGCATTGAAAATCTTTTGCGAGTTGATAAACTCTTTAATATTACTCTCTATATCAGAGGGTAATTTATTGTAATTTCCATGAGCATTGTTGTAGGAGTTACCAAAGCTATTAGAGGGATTACTAGGGAAAGGCCTAGGAATATAGTTTCCTCTAAAAGCATTGTTGTTGCCAAAATTATTCCTACCAACAAAATTAACATCCAAGCTTTCATTGCTACTCTCAATCAAGGAAGACAAGGGCATATCATTTGGATCTAAAGGAGATCCTTTACTAGCAAACAATTTCATTAACTCATCCATCTTAGCAATCAACGAGTTAATTTCTTCTATAGTGCGTACTTTTTTACTAGTAGGTGACCTTTCAGTGTGCCACTGAGAATAGTTTGTCATGATATTGTCTAGGAGTTTTGTGGCTTCTCCTAATGTGATTTCCATGAAGGTTCCATCGGACGCGGAGTCCAAGATATTTCTGGAAGCAAAATTCAAACCAGCATAGAAGATTTGTATAATCATCCAAAGACTCAAGCCATGAGCGGGACAATTTCTAATCATCAATTTCATTCTCTCCCAAGATTGTGCAACATGTTCATGATCAAGTTGCTTAAAATTCATGATATCATTACGGAGAGAGACAATCTTAGCCGGCGGAAAATACTTGGATATATAAGCATCTTTGCACTTGTTTCAAGAATCAATACTATTTTTGGGCAAAGATGAAAACCAAAATTTTGCTCGATCTCGCAACGAGAACGGAAATAGCTTCAATTTAATCACATAATTATCCACATCTTTCTTCTTTTGCATATCGCATAACTCAATGAAGGTATTAAGATGGGATGCGGCATCTTCACTAGGAAGGCCGGAGAATTGCTCTTTCATAACAAGATTCAGCAAAGTAGCATTGATTTCATATGATTTCGCACTAGTGGCGTGAGAAATTGGAGTACTAACAAAATCATTATTATTAGTATTCCAGAAGTTACAAAGTTTGGTGTTTTCAGTCATGGTGACTTCAGCAAGCAGACAAGCACACAAGCGAACAGAAAGCAAGCGAAAGAAAAGGGCGAACGAAAAAGGCAAATATTTTTGTAAATTTTTGTTTTTCAGAAGTGGGGGAGAGGAAAACGAGAGGCAAAAAAGTAAATGCAAGATATGAGTTGGCGACGGCTACTTGGATAAGCTTCACTTGATGCTCCCCGGCAACGGCGCCAGAAATTGGCACGTTGATGGGAGACTATTCTTGACTTGATCCTCCTCCCCCGCAATGGCGCGAGAAATTCTTCTTGCTACCTCTTGAGCTTGCGTTGGTTTTTCCCTTGAAGAGGAAACGGTGATGCAGCACAGTAGCAGTAAGTATTTCCCTCAGTTTGAGAACCAAGGTATCAATCCAGTAGGAGTATCAATCCAAGTCTCCACCGTACCTGCGCAAAAACAGCAAACTTGCACCCAACGCTACAAAGGGGTTTTCAATCCCTTCACGATTGATTGCAAGGTGAGATCTGAAGGCAGAAAGTGCAAAAAAGTAAAAGTGTAGGGATGAAAATAAGATGTGAAGTAGACCCGGGGGGCATAGTGTTCACTAGAGGCTTCTCCCATGATAGCAAATATTATGGTGGGTGAATCAATTATTGTCGAGCAATTGATAGAACCGCGCAAAATCATGACGATATCTAAGGCAATGATCATACATATAGGCATCATGTCCGAGACAAGTAGACCTATACTTTCTGCATCTAGTACTATTACTCCACACATCGAGCGTTATCCAGCATGCATCTAGTGTATTGAGTTCATGACAAACAGAGTAACGCCTTAAGCAAGATGACATGATGTAGAGGGATAAGTTCATGCAATAGATATAAACCCCATCTTTTTACCCTTGATGGCAACAACACGATGCGTGCCTCGCTACCCCTTCTGTCACTGGGTGAGGTCACCGCATGGTATGAACCCAAAACCAAGCACTTCTCCCATTGCAAGAATCATAGATCAAGTTGGCCAAACAAGATCAAGTTGGCCAAACAAAACCCACAACTCGAAGAGAATTACAAGGATATGAAATCATGCATATAATAGATCAGAAGAAACTCAAATAAGATTCATAGATAATCTGATCATAAATCCACAATTCATCGGATCTCGACAAACACACCACAAAAGAAGATTACATCGGACAGATCTCCATGAAGATTGATACGTCCATTTTGCATCATGTTTTCATGTTGATATTTATCGCTTCTTTGGCTGTTATTTCACTTCACGGTACTATTCTTATGCCCTTTCTCTCTTATTTTACAAGGTTTGCATGAAGAGGGAGAATGCCGGCAACTGGAATTCTGGCCTGAAAGTGGAGCAAAGTTGAGATACCTATTCTGCGCAACTCCAAACGCCGTAAAAATCAACGAGAAATTTTTTTCCCGATTTATCAAAAATACTAGGCCGAAGAAGTGCCAGAGGGGCGCCACGGGGTGGCCACAAGCCTGCACGGCGCCCCCCCCCCCAGGCCGCGTCATGCGGGCTTGTGGGCACCCTGCTGGCCCACTTGCCCCCCTCTTTTGCTATATGAAGTGTTTCGTCCAGAAAAAAAATCAGGGAGGAGCTTTTTCGTGGTTTCGCCGCTGCCACGAGGCGGAACTTGAGCAGAACCAATCTAGAGCTCCGGCAGGACTATCCTGCCGGGGAAACTTCCCTCCCGGAGGTGGAAATCGTCGCCATCGTCATCACCAACACTCCTCTCATCGGAGGGGACTCGTCACCATCAACATCTTCATCAGCACCATCTCATCTCCAAACCCTAGTTCATCACTTGTAACCAATCTCCGTCTCGCGACTCCGATTGGTACTTGTAAGGTTGCTAGTAGTGTTGATTACTCTTTGTAGTTGATGCTAGTTGGATTACTTGGTGGAAGAGTTTATGTTTAGATCCTTCATGCTACTCACTACCTCTCTGGTCATGAATATGATTATGCTTTGTGAGTAGTTACTTTTGTTCCCGAGGACATGGGATAAGTCATGCTAATAGTAGTCATGTGAATTTGGTATTCGTTCGGTAATTTGATATGTTGTATGTTGTTTTTCCTCTAGTGGTGTTATGTGAACGTCGACTACATAACACTTCACCATTATTTGGGACTAGAGGAAGGCATTGGGAAGTAGTAAGTAGATGATGGGTTTCTAGAGTGACAGAACCTTAAACCCTAGTTTATGCGTTACTTCGTAAGCAGCTGATTTGGATCCACTAGTTTAATGCTATGGTTAGACTTTGTCTTAATTCTTCTTTCGTAGTTGCGGATGCTTGCGAGAGGGGTTAATCATAAGTGGGATGCTTGTCCAAGTAAGGGTCGTACCCAAGCGCCGGTCCACCCACATATCAAACTATCAAAGTAATGAACACGAATCATATGAACATGATGAAAACTAGCATGACAGAAATTCCCGTGTGTCCTCGGGAGCGTTTTTCCTCCTATAAGACTTTGTCCAGGCTTGTCCCTTGCTACAAAGGGATTGGGCCACTTTGCTGCATAGTTTCTACTTTTGTTACTTGTTGCTTGCTACGAATCATCTCACCACACAATCACTTGTTACCGACAGTTTCATGCTTGCAGATATTTCCTTGTTGAAAACCACTTGTCAGATCCTTCTGCTCCTCGTTGGGTTCGACACTCTTACTTATCAAAAGGACTACGATTGACCCCTATACTTATGGGTCATCAAGACTCTTTTCAGGCGCCGTTGCCGGGGAATGAAGCGCCTTTGGTAAGTGGAACTTGGTAAGGAAACATTCATATAGTGTGCTAAAATTTATTGTCACTTGTCACTATGGATACTAATCCTTTGAGGGGCTTGTTCGGGGTATCTTCACCTCGAACGGAAGCACAAATAGTTGCTCCTCAACCTGCTGCACCTACTGAAAATATTTTCTTTGAATTTCCTTCGGGTATGCTTGAGAAACTGCTGGCTAATCCTTTTACAGGAGATGGAACATCACATCCAGACTTGCATCTAATCTATGTAGATGAGGTTTGTGGTTTATTTAAGCTTGCAGGTGTGCCCGAGGATGAGGTCCAGAAGAAGGTATTTCCTTTATCTTTGAAGGATAAGGCGTTGACATGGTATAGGCTATGTGATGATACTGGATCATGGGACTACAATCGGTTGAAATTGGAATTTCATCAAAAGTTTTATCCTATTCATTTAGTACATCGTGATCGGAATTATATTTATAACTTTTGGCCTCGTGACAGAGAAAGCATCGCTCAAGCTTGGGGAGGCTTAAATCAATGTTATATTCATGCTCCAATCATGAGCTCTCGAGAGAAATTATCATTCAGAACTTCTATGCTCGGCTTTCTCATTATGATTGCACCATACTTGACACTTCTTGTACCGGTTCTTTTATGAAGAGAGATATTGACTTCAAATGGAATTTATTGAAGAGAATTAAACGCAACTCTGAAGATTGGGAGCTTGAAGAAGGTAAGGAGTCAGGTATGAATTTCACGTTTGATTGCGTTAAATCCTTTCTTGAGACAAATACTTTTTGTGACTTTAGCGCTAAGTATGGATTTGACTCTGAGAGAGTAGCTTCATTGTGTGAATCCTTTGCTGCTCATATTGATCTCCCCAAAGAGAAGTGGTTTGAATATCATCCTCCTTTAGAAGTCAATGTAGTTAAACCCAATCCAGTTGAAGAGAGAGTCATTGCCTATAATGATCATGTGGTTCCCAGTGCTTACATTGAGAAACCACCTTTCCCTGTTAGGATAAAGGATCAACCTAAAGCTTCAACTGTGATACGTAGAGGCTACATTAGAGCACCTACAGCCCCTGAGCAAATTAGAGTTGAACCTAGCATTGCTACTATCAAAGATCTTCTGTCTGAAGATGTTGAGGGACATAATATTCACTTCTGTGAAGATGCTGCTAGAATTGCTAAACCTCAGGTTAGAGACAAACATAGGCCTATTGTTGGCATGTCTGTGGTTTCTGTTAAGATAGGAGATCATTGTTATCATGGTTTATGTGACGTGGGTGCTAGTGTTAGTGCAATACCTCAATCCTTATACGATAAATTAAAGACGAGATTGCACATGTTGAGATAGAGCCTATTGATGTCACTATTCAGCTTGCCGATAGAGATACTATCTGCCATGTGGGAATTGTTAGGGATGTTGAAGTCTTGTGTGGTAAAACGAAGTATCCTACTGATTTCCTCGTTCTTGCTACCGCACAAGATAGCTTTTGTCCCATCATATTTGGCAGACCCTTCCTCAAGACTGTCAATGCTCATATTGATTGTGAGAAGCAAACTGTCACTGTTGGCTTTGAAGGTGTGTCACATGAGTTCAATTTCTCTAAGTTTGGTAGACAACCTCATGAAAATAAGTTGCCTAGTAGGGATGAAACTATTGCCTTAGCCTCTATTGTCGTGCCTCCTACTGATCCCTTAGACCAATACTTGCTTGAGCATGAAAATGATATGCATATGGATGAAAGGGATGAGATAGATAGAGTTGTCCTAGAACAATATCCTATCCTTAAGAATAACTTGCCTGTTGAACTGCTTGGGGATCCACCCCCACCAAAGGGTGATCTTGTGTTCGAGCTTAAACAGTTGCCTAATACTCTTAAGTATGCCTATCTTGACGAAAAGGAGATATTTAGGACAGTAAAACTGAGCCTAAACCGAGCAATCTTACGCCCTCATGATTTCTGGCCGTTAGATCTCACATTAGGGTCATTTCTTTCCGTTAGATGCTCTGTCCTAAGGGGCTGCTACTCCCGAAGATAAATCCGCGATTTGTGGTTCATCAGGCCTTTGTCGGCCCATTAACCTCTACCCCAATCGCGGGAGGCGAGAGCCTGTCGTTCGTCTTGATCGACAAAATCAGATCGACTCCTTCTCCCGACCTCTCGTCTCTCTCACGACCAGGCGACGACATACCTAGGGTTGGAGCCGGCGTGGAAGATGGCTCGACTAGGAAGTCGGTGGCCACCAACGACTTCCATCCGGCGTTGTCCCGGTCCTCCTCCCGTCCTTCCTCCCGCCATCTCTCTCTCTCTCCAGGAGGTTCTTCTCTTCGCGTTGTTTAGCTTCCATCCGAGATCTGGAGGAGGAGGCCCGGCAAAATCGAGCGTGTTTGCGGTGGCTCGAAGGTTGTGGCATGCAGCCGCTTGAACTCGCCACTATCAGCATGACTGAGGTGCAGGCACCACCTCGCGTGGTCATGTCCGGCACATCTACTGCAGGTTCATGTTTCCCCATTTTTTCTCCTACTGCTATTCAAGGATTTTTTAAGTTCATTGTTCATGTGTGTTGTATTATAAAATATTTACTAAAGAAGACGGTTATTTCTATGCCAAAGATCTTTTGTTGGTGAATCTATAGGGAAGAAAGAAAGAAAAAATATGTGAATGCAAAGTTTGGATTTGTAGCGAGCAAATGGGCCATGCCAATGCATTGCGTACTATATATAGCAACGATATACATCAGGTTGCTTTTAGAATTAGATTGAATTACTTCGGAGTTACTGAATAACCGAACATTAAAACATGCAAGAAAGTCCTCCGTTTGTTTTGATCCTACAGAAGCCCCTGCAGCCCTACTGTTCTTGATCCCAAATCCCATGACCAAGCCCCACCTCCTGGTTGTCCAATGAAGGAGTCCGCTTCTAAAAAGTGAGTTCTCTTAATCAGTATATATGGCCTCTCCTCACATGTCCTTCCTTCATATTTAAGAGGCCCTCAAGCTTTGTTAGTTTTTTGATAGATATGGAGTTTTAATTTGATAGCCCCAACAATAGTGGGTACCCATGGAGTTATCTATCTTTATTTTCAATCTGACACAATTTTTTCGCCTTCTATCATGTTAAGCTTTATTAATGGATGATATGTGCCATGTTTTTCTTCTTATTCTTTTTCTTCATTTTCATGTGAAAGTATTTGATATATCTTGGGTATGGACGATTTATTTGCAGAATGTCCCGGAATTTGTGAATCTTCGTGTGCAAGAATCAACACAAATGCTGAAACATGATTTTTGCTGAAGGTACTTATTTTTTTCCGTTCCCAAGATTGTCCTCATGTTTGCTTCTAAAAATTAACTTAGCAAGGCTTATGTGACTCATGGAGTTTACTTAGCAAAGATAATATTACCAGTTTATAACTTTTTTAAAGAAGCAGACAAGAAGTGCACTCACTCTACATAGAGAAAATCCCATACTGGGCATTCTTTCCTTTTACTTATTTTTCAGTAACATAGATTTAATTGTATCAACATGTGTTTATGCTTTACAGTCTGACGTCTAACCAGGACTAGCTTTTTTGGTTTTATTTCTTCCTCGTTCATGTATCTCCTCTTCCCTAATTCATCTTCCGTCTATGGAATTTGTTTTGTTCACTAGTGAGGTTGCTTGTGCCAAAATGCAGGACGAATTTAAGCAATAAGTTGCTCTGGGTCAAGCAGCACATCAACTAATTCATCGTGCACTTTTGCTTTAGCGATATATAAATTTTAAATCTATTTACCTAATGTATAATTGTCTAATTGCACTGTTCATGATTGTGAGGCTATAGCCAACTCAATATTTGACACTCTTGCGGATGGAAGCAATGTAATCAATCAAAACTATAACTAAATACGTTCGCGCGTCCTTGCTCAATTTACACTAATATATCACTATATTTATTTGATAGGTAAACACAAGCAGTAACAACAACGACCGGGACACCACTGATGAAAATGAACAGTGGAGTGCAGATTTCTCCTATACTTGATGCAACGATACTACCATTTCTTACTTAGTTATACCCTTGACTAAAATTATTCACTTCATTATCACCGTGATTTTCTTTTAATAATTAAAGGAACACATAGCACCATCTTCAGCCAAGTAAAAAAGAATCACCATCTTCTAACGTTGGAACTCCAAGCAAAAATGATTCAGCCACAGCTAGCAAGAAGTCCTACAAAAGGTCTAAGCTACACCTTAGAACCTTAATTGCTCCATGTCTGCTCAATATTTATTTACAAACAATTCTGTGGATTACAAGGCTGGAACTGAAGCCAACAAATTGTCTTCAGCAAAGAAGATGCATTGATACTAAAAAGATCTTGGATCAGTATTTGAAGTGCTAATAAAGTAATGACAACCTTGTGCATGTGTCCATATTTTTCGAGTGATTTAGTTTTCCCCTAATAAATATATCGCATGTGTACAAATGCTACTTCATGATCAGAACAACATTGTCTTTTGTGCCCTGGATAATTAAACATGCAATTCTACACATATGGTTATTCTACCTCTTAATAATGTTTGGTTCGATAGCCTGGTGCTAATAAAAATGCACTGATTCATATTCTACTCCCTTCGTCCGGAATTATTTGTCATAGAAGTAGATGTATCTAGATATATTTTAGATCTAGATACATTCATTTATTTCCATTTTGGTGACACAAGTAATTCCGGACGGAGGGAGTACTATTCTACCAAGAATATTTCACTCTCCGTGCCATATTATCTCAAATTGTATTAGCATAACGAAATGCACCTTTTTAGTTTCCAGTTAAACTTTCGCCTTGCATAAGCAGAAGCTAACATTTGATCTGACCATCTTAGTCTCTAAATTCATATGACAAATCAAAAATCTTACCCTAAATTCAGCAGTGAAAGCAGCGGACCTGTAGTGCCCACCACTGAAAAAATTGAAGCCTGGAGCTCCTTCCTCTCTTGTATCAAGGTACCTCCTTTTCCGAACGCACGTGGAGTCACAGTAAATGCGGACAAACTTTATTCATCACTTATCCAAAAATTATTTACTAATAAGCTACAGATATATGGTGCAAAATTCCTGCAACAAAAAGATATATGGCGCAAAATGATAACTGAATAGTTATAAATGCTTGAATATTGCACACAAATTAATCACACCATATAATGACCATTAGGCTAACCTATCACAGACTATTCTTAAGTATAGAAATTCTACAATACAAGGTATAATTACAATATAAAAGTTAATCAACAACATGTTTACATATATCTGTACCTTCGCTCATCTGTATCACTACCTAACATTAAATTGCAACAATAGATGGGCGCAGCAACGCGCGCCAGCATGATCTAGTATCCTGTTATTATTAGTGCTAGCCTCTCGGAGCATGAAGAAAAGAAGCTACTAAAAACTCTGAGGAAGCACCGTGTTGCTATTGGATATACTCTTGGTGATCTTAAGGGCATTAGTCCCACTCTATGCCAGCACAAGATTAAAACTGATCCTGACTTCAAACCAGTTGCTGATCATCAAAGGAGATTGAATCCTGAGATGAAAGAAGTAGTGAGAAAATAAACACTAAAGCTCCTGGAAGCAGGTATCATTTATCTTGTTGCTCATAGCGATTGGGTGAGTCCGGTGCATTACGTCCCTAAGAAGGGAGGCATTACCGTTGTCCCTAATGATAAGGATGAATTGATCCCACAGAGGATTATTACTGGCTATATGATGGTGATCGATCTTAGGAATAAAGCCACTAGGAAATATCATTACCCTTTACCTTTTATTGACCAAATGCTAGAAAGGCTGTCCAAACACACACACTTCTACTTTCTAGACGGATATTCTGGTTTCTCCCAAATACCAGTTGCACAATCTGATCACGAGAAAACCACTTTCACCTGTCCTTTCGGTACCTTTGCTTACAGACGTATGCCTTTTGGCTTATGTAATGCACCTGCCACCTTTCAAAGATGTATGATGGCTATATTCTCTGACTTTTGTGAAAAGATTGTTGAGGTTTTCATGGATGACTTCTCCGTTTACGGGTCTTCTTTTGATGATTGCGTCAGCAACCTTGATCGAGTCTTGCAGAGATGTAAAGACACCAATATTGTCTTGAATTGGGAGAAGTGCCACTTTATGGTTAATGAAGGCATCGTCTTAGGACATCAAATTTTCTGAAAGAGGTATTGAAGTCGATAAGGCTAAGGTTGATGCAATCGAGAAAATGCCATACCCCATAGATATCAAAGGTATAAGAAGTTTCCTTGTTCATGTTGGTTTTTATAGAAGGTTGATTAAAGATTTCTCTAAGATTTCTAGGCCTCTTACCAATATCTTGCAAAAGGATATTCCTTTTGTTTTTGACGATGATTGTGAGGAAGCCTTCGAAATACTTAAGAGGGCTTCGATAACTGCACCTATTGTTCAACCACATGATTGGAACTTACCTTTTGCGATTATGCTGTTAGTGTTGTTCTAGGGCAAAGAGTTGATAAGAAGTTGAATGTTATTCACTATGCTAGTAAAACTCTAGACAGTGCCCAGAGAAACTATGCTACTACGGAGAAGGAGTTTTTAGCAGTCGTGTTTGCATGTGAAAAGTTCAGGTCTTACATAGTTGATTCCAAAGTCACTATTCACACTGATCATGCTGCTATTAAGTACCTCATGGAGAAGAAGGACGCTAAACCTAGACTTATCAGATAGGTTCTCTTGCTACAGCAATTTGATTTGCACGTTGTCGACAAAAAGGGTGCTGATAACCCAGTAGCAGATAACTTGTCTAGGTTGCAGGACGTTCTTGATGACCCACAACCTATTGATGATAGCTTTCCCGGTGAGCAACTAAATGTCATCAATGCTTCACGTAGTGCACCATGGTATGCTGATTATGCAAACTATATCGTTGCCAAATATATACCACCTAGTTTCACGTACCAGCAAAAGAAGAAATTCTTCTTTGACTGGAGACATTTCTTTTGGGATGATCCTCACCTTTATAAGGAAGGAGTAGATGGTGTTATTAGACGTTGTGTACCTGAACATGAATAGGGACAGATCCTATAGAAGTGTCACTCCGAGGCCTGCGGAGGACACCATGCGGGAGATAGAACTGCACACAAGGTATTGCAATCAGGTTTCTATTGGCCCACTCTCTTCAAGGATGCCCGTAAGTTTGTCTTGTCTTGTGATGAATGTCAAAAAGTAGGTAATATTAGCAAACGCCAGGAAATTCCTATGAACTATTCACTTGTCATTGAACCATTTGATGTTTGGGGCTTTGATTATATGGGACCTTTTCCAAAATCCAATGGGTATACTCACATCTTAGTTGATGTTGATTACATCACTAAGTGGGTAGAATCTAACCCCACTAGTAGTGCTAATCACAACACCTCTATCAAGATGCTGAAAGAAGTTATCTTCTCTAGATTTGGAGTCCCTAGATATCTAATGATCGACGGTGGTTCACACTTCATTCATGGTGCTTTCCGTAAAACGCTTGCTAAGTACGATGTCAACCATAGAATTGCGTCTCCCTATCACCCTCAGTCCAGTGGTCAAGTAGAGCTAAACAACAGAGAGATTAAACTAATTCTGCAAAAGACTGTCAACAGGTCTAGAAAGAATTGGTCTAAGAAGCTCGATGATGCACTGTGGGCTTATAGAACTGCCTATAATAATCCCATGGGCATGTCTTCGTACAAAATGGTGTACGGTAAAGGATGTCATTTACCTCTTGAGCTAGAGCATAAAGCTTTATTGGGCAATCAAAGAGCTCAACTTTGATTTCAAACTTGCCGGTGAGAAGAGGTTATTTGACATTAGCTTGCTTGATGAATGGAGAACTCAGGCATATGAGAATGCCAAGTTGTTCAAAGAGAAGGTTAAGAGGTGGCATGATAAGAGGATACAAAAGCGTGAGTTCAATGTAGGTGATTATGTCTTGCTATATAACTCTCGTTTAAGATTCTTTGCGGGAAAGCTTCTCTCTAAATGGGAAGGTCCCTATGTTGTTGAGGAAGTATATCGTTCCGGTGCTATCAAGATCAACAACATGGAAGGTAATTGTCCGAGAGTGGTAAATGGGCAGAGAATCAAGCATTATATCTTAGGTACTCCCATTAATGTTGAAAGCAATATCATCAATACCATAACTCCGGAGGAATACCTAAGGGATGTTTATGAGCCTGTTTCAGACTCCAAAAACGAAGAGGTATGTGATTCGGTAAGAAAACAGAGTCCAAAACTTTTCCAGTAGGAAATTTTCTCCGTTTTGTAATATTTGAAAAAAATGAAAAAATTGGAAGTAGTCCGGAAAGTGCGCGAGGAGGCGACAAGCCCGCACGGCGCGGGCCCACCCCCTGGCCGCGCTGTGAGGGCTTGTGGCCACCTCGTGCGCCTCCCGGACTCCGTTTTCATGCAGGGTACTCCTTCTGGTCTGGAAAAAATCATTATATATACTTCTGTTTGGTCTGACCCCTGCATCACGTAGATTTCCTCTGTTTTTCGTTTCGAGCCTGTTTGTGTTGAAGATCTAGATCGCCATGACTTCCCCAAAAGCTCCGAAGGACAAGATCTTCGAGAAGGTCATCAATCCCTACCTCACGGGAGTGCTGCAACACCCTCAATCTATCGAGATGCGTGAGGGGATGTTGCACATCCGTGATGTTGAGGGGCCTAAGAAGACCGGAAGCGTGGAGACGAGGCTCGAAGCAATGGAGCAACAAGTCTTCAAGTGCCAAGGGATGGTGGAGCGTGGACTCAACGCCAACCACATGATGATCACCGAGTTCACCAACAAGCACAGGATTGATGCCAATGACATTGGGAAGCATATCTCCAGGCTCTATGACAAGATTGATCAACTCCAGGGCCACATCTATGACATGTAGAACCAAAACTGTGAGTATGAGTATAGATTTAAATCAATACGGTTGGCTGCAGATTTGAGGATTCCGGAGACTCGTTCATCTTTCCATGATGGAGCACCTATGCCTTGGAAGACGGAGGATCAAACTCATGTTGCAACAACTCCACCATGACCACCAAAGGAAGACAACTGAGCATTGGTATGGTCAATCCCCTTGGCTTGTGCCAAGCTTGGGGGAGTTGCCCCGGTATCGTATCACCATCACATCTTTTGCCTTTACCTTTGTTTTAGTTTTCCTTTTCAGTTTTCTTTTTCTCTAGTAGTTTAAAAGTCTTAGTGTTTTAGTCTTGAGTTTTGCATTGTGTCACCCCCGATGTATTCTTGCTCGTGAGCCATATAATAAAGAGTGTCTTAGTTGAAGGGCTTTGCCTCTTGCCATGATCAAAAGAGTGAGCATAGAACAAAAGCATGAAAGATCATGTAATGATCTTATGGGAAGTGATGGCTTCACATATAAAAAGAATGAGGATTGAAACTTGTTGAGGGTAGGCAAACGTAGACCTTGGTTATTGTTGCAATTAATAGGAAGTGATAAAGAAGGAGAGGTTCACATATAAATATATCATCTCTGACACCATCTATGATTGTGAACACTCACTAAACTATTGCATGCCTAGAAGTAGATGTTGGACAAGGAAGACAACATAATGAATTATGTTTGCTTGGTTCCGAACAATGTTATATGATTAAGAGATCCCCTAGCATGTGACGATTGCTTCCACCTCACATTAGCCAAGCCTCCCGCACTAAGTAGAGATACTACTTGTGCATCCAGAAACCTCCAAACCAGTTTTGCCATGAGTATCCACCATACCTACCTATGGATTGAATAAGATCCCTCAAGTAAGTTCTCATCGGTGCAAGCAATAAAAATTGCTCTCTAATATGTATGATCTATTAGTGTGTGGAAAATAAGCTTTATACGAACCTGTGATGAGGAAGACATAAAAGCGACAGACTGCATAATAAAGTTCTTTATCACAGGAGGCAATATAAAGTGACCTTCCTCCGCACTAAGAGGACACGCATCCAAACCTCAAAAGCGCATGACAACCTCTGCTTCCCTCTACGAAGGACCTATTTTGTACCTTTACTTTTTGCCCCTGAAAGAGTCATGGTGATCTTCACCAATTCCTTATTTTGCCTTTGTCTTGGCTAACATCATATGCTTGGGAAAGATCTATATTCATATGTCAACTTGGAAGTAAGTATTCATGAATTATTATTATTGACATTACCCTTGAGGTAAGCAGTTGGGAGGGAAAACTGTAAGCCCCTATCTTTCTTTGTGTCCAGCTGAAACTTTGATCTCATGAGTACCACGTGAGTTGTAGAAATTGTAGAGAACGAAAGAATGATTGAGTATGTGGATTTGCTTTACAAGCTCTTATTTGACTCTTTCTGATGTTGTGATAAATTGCAATTTCTTCAATGACTAAAGGCTATCGGTTGTTACTTCTCGGTAAGGTTCTTGATCCATGCTTTACTTTTTGAAGGAATTATCACTTTAGCATGAGATATTATATGTTGGTATTGCTGTTCTCATCATGATCATGATGCATGCATGTTCGTATCTTGTTTTGTCGACACCTCTCTCCCTAAACATGTGGACATATTTATTGAGCTAGGCTTTCGCTTGAGGACAAGCGAGGTCTAAGCTTGGGGGAGTTGATACGTCCATTTTGCATCATGTTTTCATGTTGATATTTATCGCTTCTTTGCTTGTTATTTCACTTCACGGTACTATTCTTATGCCTTTTCTCTCTTATTTTGCAAGGTTTACATGAAGAGGGAGAATGCCGGTAACTGGAATTCTGGCCTGAAAGTGGAGCAAAGTTGAGATACCTATTCTGCGCAACTCCAAACGCCGTAAAATCAATGAGGAATTTTTTCCCGATTTATCAAAAATACTGGGCCGAAGAAGTGCTAGAGGGGCGCCAGGGGGTGGCCACAAGCCTGCACGGCGCCGCCACCCCCCAGGTCGCGCCATGGGGTCTTATGGGCACCCTGCTGGCCCACTTGCCCCCCTCTTTTGCTATATGAAGGGTTTCGTCCAGAAAAAAATCAGGGAGGAGCTTTTTGTGGTTTTGCCGCCGCCACGAGGCGGAACTTGAGCAGAACCAATCTAGAGCTCCGGCGGGACGATCCTGCCGGGGAAACTTCCCTCCCGTAGGGGGAAATCGTCGCCATCGTCATCACCAACACTCCTCTCAACGGAGGGGACTCGTCACCATCAACATCTTCATCAGCACCATCTCATCTCCAAACCCTAGTTCATCACTTGTAACCAATCTCCGTTTCGCGACTCCGATTGGTACTTGTAAGGTTGCTAATAGTGTTGATTACTCTTTGTAGTTGATGCTAGTTGGATTACTTGGTGGAAGAGTTTATGTTCAGATCCTTGATGCTACTCACTACCTCTCTGGTCATGAATATGATTATGCTTTGTGAGTAGTTACTTTTGTTCCTGAGGACATGGGATAAGTCATGCTAATAGTAGTCATGTGAATTTGGTATTCGTTCGGTAATTTGATATGTTGTATGTTGTTTTTCCTCTAGTGGTGTTATGTGAATGTCGACTGCATAACACTTCACCATTATTTGGGCCTAGAGGAAGGCATTGGGAAGTAGTAAGTAGATGATGGCTTGCTAGAGTGACAGAAGCTTAAACCCGTTTTTGCGTTACTTCGTAAGGGGCTGATTTGGATCCACTAGTTTAATGCTATGGTTAGAATTTGTCTGAATTCTTCTGTCGTAGTTGCGGATGCTTGCGAGAGGGGTTAATCAGAAGTGGGGTGCTTTTCCAAGTAAGGGCGGTACCCAAGCACCAGTCCACCCACATATCAAACTATCAAAGTAACGAACGCGAATCATATGAACATGATGAAAACTAGCATGACAGAAATTCCCGTGTGTCCTTGGGAGCGTTTTTCCTCCTATAAGACTTTGTCCAGGCTTGTCCCTTGCTACAAAAGGGATTGGGCCACTTTGCTGCACCGTTGCTACTTTTGTTACTTGTTGCTTGCTACTTATCATCTAACCACACAATCACTTGTTACCGACAATTTCAGTGCTTGCAGATATTTCCTTGCTGAAAACCACTTGTCACATCCTTCTGATCCTCGTTGGGTTCGACACTCTTACTTATCGAAAGGACTATGATTGATCCCCTATACTTTTGGGTCATCAAAGATCATGGAGAACTTTGTATTGAAGATCCAAGAGAGAGAAGAAGCCATCTAGCTACTATCTATGGACCCGAAGGTCTATGGTGAACTACTCACGCATCATCGGAGAGGCAATGGTGTTGATGAAGAAGCCCTTCGTGTCCGAATCCCCCCTCCGGCAGGTCACCCGAACATGCCCCAGATGGGATCTTGCGGAGACAGAAGCTTGCGGCGGCGGAAAAGTATTTTCGTGGCTCTCTCCCGTGGTTTTGGATTTTTCGGGGATTTATGGGCGGAAGAAGTAGGGCAGAGGAGCCACAGGGGGCCCACAAGCTTGCTAGGCGCGCCCCCCAGGCCGTGGCCAGGGGGGCTTGTGGCCTCCCCTGGTGCCCTCTGCCTTGGTTCTCAAGCTCCTTGCGTATCTTCTATTCCGGAAAAAAAATCTTTTCGGAGGTTTTATTCCGTTTGGGCTCCGTTTAATATTCTCCTTTGAAAAGGGTCAAAAACACACAAAAAACAGGAACTCGCACTTGGCACTGAGTTAATAAGTTAGTCCCAAAAAGATATAAAAGGCATACAAAACATCCAAGGTTTGACTAGATAATAGCATGGAACCATCAAAAATTATAGATACGTTGGAGACGTATCACCAACACGTTCACAAAAAGCAGAGGCAACACGTTCACAAAAAAACGACGCGATTCGACGGCCCAACTAGAGCTTGGTTTCCTTTTGGTCCCAACACCACCATTTTTCCGCGGAGTCAATGGTGGGCGAGCAGCCGAGCACAACCAACAAGATCGCCTCTCGCGGATCGCCCCACGATCCAACGATGTGGAGCCGTCCTTGTGATCCAACGGCGCGGAGCCTGCACACAGCCTGCCCACCGAATTCCTTCTAGAAGACCACATCCGAGGGTTGTCGCTTGGCTCCAGGGTGTGATCGGACGACTAACATTGGGAGCTAGGGTTAGGCGAAACCCCGCAGGGTTTAGAGGCGTTTTGAGCTAGTCAACGGGGTTACGAAAGCTTTGACCGAGCATAACAAATTTTAAAAAAAACAAAAAAAATATGAAACCTTTGTCGTTCGTTGTTTTATAAGACACACTAACGTGGAAAAATACTAAACTTGGTATATGGTCATTTTCATGAAAAACCGTAGGTGGCACGATCGAGGTCAAATGAGCACCATTAAATTTTATTTTTTTTAAAACATGAAACCTGCGCACAATGTTGTCTTATGTGACATATTACCAACCAAAAATCATAAACTTGGTCTATGGTCATTTTCATGAGAAAACCTTCACACATATGAGCTATCACCTACAAGATTTCATAGAGTTCAAGGAGATGAGGTAGGGTTACATTCTGTTTTTTAAAAATTAAAAAAAATCAAAAAAATCACCAAAGCTTTATTTCAAAGTGAATAAGAAGGATCTGAACTTAGTTTTACATTTTCATATTTTAAACGTGTTTTTAATAGTTTTTATATTAAAGCATATTTTTCAAAAGAAAATGTAAAAATATGAAGATTAATTCAAAAAATAGTGAGACTTCAAATCTACACTATATAGATTGAATAGGTGTTAATACAAAACATTTGGCTCATTTAGAGTAGGTCCAAAAAAACTTGATTACAAATGGGCTGTTTACCCAAGCATGGGAGCTCATTTGGAGCATATTTTGAATCTACACTATATAGATTGAAGCAGCACTGAAACAACATGTGTGATCAGTGAAGCAACACTGAAGTGATCAGTGAAGCAACACTGAAACAACATGTTTGATCATTGCAGCACCTAAACTCTAATTCACAACATCTAAACAGAACTAACCATACACCACAGGCAAATATAAGGACAGACAAATATAGATAGAATAATACGTTACTAGCATCACCATAGATTAAGTTCACACCATAAACTGCCACATTAAGTTTACCATAAGTAACCGGACCCTAACTACCCAAAAGATTAAGATTCACTTCACATCATCGCACCATCACAGCATCATCACATCACTTCACGCCGGAGTCAGGGCCTTCTCGAGTGCAGCATGCTGCCCCTGATCTTATAGTCCTCCCCGCGGATCGCTACATCCTCTGCATGAGACAGAAGGTGATCGAAGCAGACATCCTTGGGCTTTGGCTTGGTGGTGCAGTAGGGGCAGTGCCACTTCTTGAACTTGCAACAAAAGGAAGCAACTCCCTTGGCCTTGATCTTCTGCACCTCCTTGGATGTGAAGGACACCACGTTTCCCTTGTACACATCATCTCCAGAATCATACTGCAAACATGAATGGATTGCATTAATACATTATAGATTCATATACACCATGTCAAAGGAACTAAATGAACAAGGGATAGGCTTACCTCATATTCAGAATCGTCACTAAACGCCTCCTCGTACGGGTCGTAGTCGGCCAACTTCCTCTTTCTCCCCCCCCCAACCATCATCCTCCTGGATATATAATTACATCCATCACTAGTAGCCAATTGAAAATTTAGATATGCACACATGACACATTGATCATAGGGCTAATATAATCCCAATATCAGAAATGTTTTAGAAGTGGGGTTTTTTTATTTCTGTGCCCCTTAGCTCTATGCATTCAAAAACCACATCCATCACTAGTATATCAATGTATTAGATTTTTACACACATTGATCAAAAACCCCAATATGACATTCAAATAACACACATTGAAGAACGGAGCTAATATAACTACATATTGTGGACAAATTTATATACTAATGAATAAAATTTATATACTAATGAATCAAAAACCCCAATATGACAAATTTACACACATTGAATCAAGGCCACCCTTGAATCAAATTTATAACTTCTTAATCAACGCATTCCATTTGGGCATATGACATTCAAAACCCCAATTTGAGTAGCATTCAAAAACAAATCTAATAGGGACCCAATCTAAGGCAACGAATCTGAGTAGCATTAAAATCCCCAATCTGTGAGCACTAAAAACAAATCTAATAAGCATCATAGCATTAAAAAAAACCCAATTTGTTCACAACATCTAGCACTTTTGCAACGAAATTATCCAAATGTAAAAACCCCAATCATTGCAGCACCTAAAATCATAGTTCACAACATAGCATTTTTGCAACGAATTTATCCAACAAACCCTAGTCCAAAAACCCCCGTCCCCACAACCCATACACTACAGAAAACCCCGGCCCATCCGTCAAACCAACTACTCTAACCTTCTGAACTACCATTTGAATCATAATCTAACCAATGCAACTAGGGAGCAATTAAGTCTACAAGCTAAGCAAGTGCAAATACCTGCTCCTCCATGGCAGGCGGCGCAACGGATGCATCTGGATTGACTATGCCGCTCAACGCCTTCACCTTCTGCAGCGATGAGGCAGAGCCCGCCACATCCGCAACGGTTGCAAGTATCCCCGCACCGCCGTGGACGCCGCCGACATCCGCAGTCACCGCGCCTGGACCCTGCAGCTCCACCACATCTCCGGCCGCTGCGCCGGTGTCGCCACGAGCGTCAGCCATCTTATAGATGGAGGCGATGAAGGTGAGGAAGAGGATGTGGTGGGGAGAGAGAGACGGTGCGGTGGAGGCAGTGGAGGAGAGCTAGATGACGCCGGTGAGGGAGAGGAAGACGATGTGGCAGGGAGGGGATTTGGGGGAAAATGGCAGGGGCGATGGAGGTGGTTGCCCTCTTTATATGATGGGACGTTTCGGGCATGCCCATGGACACGTGCTACCCCACGACCGCGGTCTCGCATGCACCCACGTATACGTGGCCCCACTCGTCAGCTAATGGTCAAAGGCATTGACCCGACGGCAACGTCCGTTATAACCCGTTCTGAGGGTTTCGGACAAGGGAGTGGGGAAAAGTGAGCAAAACTTAACACAGTGGGGATGAATGAGTAGAGCTAAGGAACCAGGGGCACAGAAATAAAAAAACCATATTTATAATGTTTTCAAGCATTATTTCACTTTTTAATGCAATCCTTATATCTTTTCTCTCTTATGTTACAAGGTTTACACAAAGAGGGAAACGCCGAAAACTGGAATTCTAGACCCCAAAGGCCATAGAAAAGTTGGAAAATTTCTGGACTCCAAATGATCTGAATCTTCACGGAGATTTTTTATGGAATATATAAAAATTATTGGAGAAAAGAAGTACTATAGGGGGACCACCACCTTCCCACAAAGCAACAGGGTGCGACCACCCCCTGGCGTGCGCTGATGCCTTGTGGGTCCCATAGGCCGCCTCTGGTGCCCATATTCTGCTATATGAGGGGTTTTGACCTAGCAAAAATTAAGAAGATACTTTCGGGAGAAGCGCTACCATCTTGAGCCGGAAACCTGGGTGAAAGGACGTGGATGTCACCTAGAGGGGCGTGAATAGGCGCTTTAAAATAATTACGGTTTAGGCTTGAACAAATGCGGAATAAAACTAACGTTTAATTTGTCAAGCACAAAACCTACAACAACTAGGCTCACCTATGTGCACCAACAACTTATGCTAAGCAAGATAAACAACTAAGTGATAGCAAGATATATGACAATAAACAATATGGATATCACAAAGTAAAGTGCATAAGTAAAGGGTTCGCGTAAGAGATAACCAAGGCACGCGGAGACGATGATGTATCCCGAAGTTCACACCCTTGCGGATGCTAATCTCCGTTGGAGCGGTGTGGAGGCACAATGCTCCTCAAGATGTCACTAAGGCCGCCGTAATCTCCTCACGCTCTCGCACAATGCAAGATGTCGTGATTCCACTAAGTGACCCTTGAGGGCGGTCACCGAACCCGTACGAATGGCAAACCTTGGGGGCGGTCACCGATACCCGTACAAATTGCTCGGGGCAATCTCCAGAACCTAATTGGAGACCCCCGACGCTTGCCCGGAGCTTTACACCACAATGATTGAGCTCCGAGACACCACCAAGCTTCTAGGATGCCAAAGCATCCACAAAGAACAATATCTAGGGTACTAAGTACCAAAGGTAATAAGCTTCTCAAACTTCACTTCCACGTATCACCGTGGAGAACTCAAACCGATGCAACTAATGCAATGGCAAGGGCACACATAGTGCCCAAGTCCTTCTCTCCCAAATCCCACCAAAGCAACTAATGCTAGGGAGGAAAATGAGAGGAAGAACAAAGAAGAACACAAAGAACTCCAAGATCTAGACCCAAGGGGTTGCCCTCACTTAGAGGAGAAAGTGATTGGTGCAAATGTGGATCTAGATCTCCTCTCTCTTTTCCCTCATGAACTAGCAAGAATCATTGGAGGGATAGAGAGTTAGCAATGTCGAAGAAGGTCAACAATGGGGGAAGAACACGAGCTAAAGAGATAAGGTTCAATGGGGAAGAAGACCCCCTTTTATAGGTGGGGAAAAATCCAACCGTTAAGCCTCACAGCCCGCACAGAGCGATACTACAACTCATGGGAGCGGTACTACCGCTCGGTAGGTTCACCAACCTTGTTGAAGCCAAAAAGGATGCAAAAACAGTCCGACGGAGCGGTACTACCGCTCCTGGAGCTAGCGGTAGTAAAAATTTACTACCGCTCCGGGGGCGGTACTACCTCTCAGGGGGCGGTACTACCGCTACAGGAGCGGTACTACCGCTGGATACTGAAACTGTTGTAACTTTCGCATACGGACTCCGAATTCAACGAAACCAAGTTTGTTGGAAAGCTAACGACATGGCCTAACACAATCTTGACAGAAAAACCAATAAGAAGCAAGTGAGAAAATTCCCATAATAAAATGGTGAGAACCCTTCTTCGAATAAGACCGGTAAAAACTCCCAACATCGAAAACATCATAGAAGATGCATATGGACTTCGTTTTCGATGAACTCGAGCGTGTCATGAAGATGACCATAAGATCTAAAACTCACAAAGAGAAATATAAAACAAGAACCAAGAAGTATGATGTAAGGATGCAAATGGTTTGAGCTCTCAACGAACGATACGATCACGCTACTCACTTGAGAGCCCCCCTTGACAGTACGACAATCTATCCTAAAACAAAAAACCTATAAAGGGCAAACCTATACCTTGCACCTCGTCCTCTTGAGCTAGATGACGATGATCTTGGCTTCCTCAAGATGGACCACCTTTCTTGCTTGCGTTGGCTTGATGAAGACTAGTTGATTGCTCCCCCATACACACTATGGGTGAGCCGCTCTTCAGCATATCTTCACAAGTCCATTGCCACCATCCTCCATCACTTGACGTCATCCTCCATGGGTTGTATGAGATATTCCTCTTGACGCAAGCCCATGGAAACACACCTAACCCCACATAGAACTATCAAGAAGACCATGGGTTAGTACACAAATACGTACTGGACAATGTTTACCATACCATGGGATTACTTGATCCCTCTCGGTACATCTTGTACGCTTTGTGTGTTGATCATCTTGATTTACCCTTTGTCTGGCGATCTTGATCAACCTTGTGTCTCTATGACCATTCTTTGGATAATACCTTGAATCCCACATTGGTTATCATATAAACTCCTTGAACCCAACAGATGGACTTCAAGAAGTGCCTATGGACAAGTCCTATAAATATAACTTCAGGCAACCATTAGTCCATAGGAATTGTCATCAATTACCAAACCTACATATGGAGACATATGCTCTAACAATCTCCCCCATTTTGGTAATTGATGACAACCACTTCAAGAGAGTTTATATAAGGAAATAAGCATAACCAAGCGCACACATACAAAGCAATAATGCATGCGTGCAAGATGTAAATGCTTGCACAATAAAAAGCAAAACCCTCTAAACATATCCAAAGTAAACTCTCTAAACTTCTCCCCCATTGGAATCGATTGCCAAAATGGACGAAAAGTTTAGAAAGCCAATATAGTAGGTGGTCCTCCAAAAAGTGTGTACTTCTCAGCAAATGAGTGAAAAGAAATACATAAATACAATGATAAGTAGTTGGAGGAAAACAAACTATATTGAGGACCCAAAGATTGCAAACGAAGGATCGTATGGCACAAATACATACAAAATAGAAGCAAGCAATCAAAAGATACCATATGGAACAAACAATCACATGGTCCTTCGAACCACATGAATAAAAGATACTATGATGAAGGCAAAGGAGTGTTTTATCAAAACTAGAGAAGCTCCCCATGATTTGTGCACTAATGAGAGATATTTTGTATTTGATTCAAGTGCACAAAATAGGATCGTTGCTCCCCCAAAATTAATAAAAACACACAACGAGTGCAAGGAGATAGATGAGACAATAAGCATATCACTTGCACAAAACAAATGGTTGAGCAACATGTAAAAGAAGAAACTTAAGAATAGGCTCAACCAAAATAATGTGTGTGAGTCATGGCAAATTACTTGAGAAGACTAAGATAAGGATGAGCATTACTCATCAACATAGTCTTGATGAAATGAGAAACAAAGTGCAAGACATATCATTCCCACACACACATACTAGAAAATGGGTTCACAAGCTTACTAATAAACAAAATAAGAACCAATGCTTGTGACAACCCATGGTGAAGATAGGAAATAAGAACCTTGTCAAGAGGAGGAATACCAATCGAAATGGCAAAACCCTCATCAAGACAAGCATGAGGAAAAATAATCTTCACGGCCAAAGAGTGCATCAAGATGTAGGAAAATAAGATACACACTCAAGACAAATCCTTTCACGAAGCCACTAAAACTAAATAAGGAAATGCAATGGTGGACATGAAAGAAAATAGGATATCAATTAGAGATGTAACTTCTCTCATGTGTAAAAGATTCTAAGTAGAAGACAATCATGATGATATATATCCACAAAGAAGGATGTACACACGAAATGGTTATAAGAAGGAACAAACAAGGTATCCAAAAGGAAGTCATAAATATATCAATAAGATCTTCGCTTGGAAGCATAACACATGGCCTAATATTTTCTTATTGTACAATATGAAATTCCAACATACGAACATCAAAGACATCCCAACTAGCAATAAGACATCATCGTTTGGATGCTTTGAGAAAGGAAACAAGTACTACAAGAATGAATAAAGAGATTCATGCCATGATGCAACCTGGAAAAGAAAAGACAGGTTTGGGCCTTTGCAAGAAATGAATGCATGAAGTAGATACTTGTTACCGAGACAACAATGGATTTATGTAGTAGATAGTTGTTCGTTGATCAACCTAACTTGGCTCCAATAATCACATGGTCTCAACACCTTCCTTGTAGATGAGCCGAGCATCCAACGCATCTCCAATTGTTCCTGGAACAAAAAAACAAACAAAATGGTGCCCAAGCTCATTGGGACCAAAGAGTTAGAAAACCAACAATACATAGGACAAACTCCACATACATTTGTGCACAAGGATATGAATTTGAATTTCATGCACACTTTAGCCAATTTATGACAAGGTGGAGTTTCCCCTAGATATTGGGTCAAAGAAAGAAAGCAAGAAAAATAAGCTATATATAGTAGATATGCATGCTCAAGGCTTTCAAGAATCAACTCAACACAAAGTTGATAATACACCAAAAGACAAGGTATCAAGTGATAATAAGATACCAAACGAAAAACTATCACTTGAAGGATATCAATTAAAAGATACCTCAAGGAATGAGATATCCATTTACACATGCCAAATAAAAGGAAACAAGATACCAATTGAAGGAAAACAAACATGAGGTATCTAGTTTCCAAAAGAAAGCTAGGTTGCAACAAACCAAACCCTCGACAAATTTGTTGGAATTATGCCCTAGAGGCAATAATAAATATAGTTATTATTATAATTCCTGTACCAAGATAATCATTTATTGTCCATGCTACAATTGTATTGAATGAAGACTTATATACATGTGTGGACACATAGACAAAACACTGTCCCTAGCAAGCCTCTAGTTGGCTAGCCAGTTGATCAAAGATAGTCAGGGTCTTCTGATTATATACAAGGTGTTGTTGTTTGATAACTGGATCACGTCATTAGGAGAATCACGTGATGGACTAGACCCAAACTAATAGACGTAGCATGTTGATCGTGTCATTTTGTTGCTACTGTTTTCTGCGTGTCAAGTATTTGTTCCTATGACCATAAGATCATATAACTCACTGACACCGGAGGAATGCTTTGTGTGTATCAAACGTCACAACGTAATTGGGTGACTATAAAGATGCTCTACAGGTATACCGAAGGTGTTCGTTGAGTTAGTATGGATCGAGACTGGGATTTGTCACTCCGTGTGACGGAGAGGTATCTCGGGGCCCACTCGGTAATACAACATCACACACAAGCCTTGCAAGAAAAGTGACTTAGTGTAAGTTGCGGGATCTTGTATTACGGAACGAGTAAAGAGACTTGTCGGTAAACGGGATTGAAATAGGTATGCGGATACTGACGATCGAATCTCGGGCAAGTAACATACCGAAGGACAAAGGGAATGACATACGGGATTATATGAATCCTTGGCACTGAGGTTCAAACGATAAGATCTTCGTAGAATATGTGGGATCCAATATGGGCATCCAGGTCCCGCTATTGGATATTGACCGAGGAGTCACTCGGGTCATGTCTGCATAGTTCTCGAACCCGCAGGGTCTGCACACTTAAGGTTCGACGTTGTTTCATGCGTATTTGAGTTATATGGTTGGTTACCGAATGTTGTTCGGAGTCCCGGATGAGATCACGGATGTCACGAGGGTTTCCGGAATGGTCCGGAAACGAAGATTGATATATAGGATGACCTCATTTGATTACCGGAAGGTTTTCGGAGTTATCGGGAATGTACCGGGAATGACGAATGGGTTCCGGGTGTTCACCGGGGGGGGCAACCCACCCCGGGGAAGCCCATAGGCCTTGGGGGTGGCGCACCAGCCCTTAGTGGGCTGGTGGGACAGCCCAAGAAGGCCCTATGCGCCAAAGGATAAGAAATCAAAGAGAAAGAGAAAAAAAAGAGGAGGTGGGAAAGGAGAGAAGGACTCCACCTTCCAAACCTAGTTGGATTCGGTTTGGAAGGGGAGGACTTCCCCCTTGGCTCGGCCGACCCCCTTGGGGCTCCTTGAGCCTCAAGGCAAGGCCCCCCCCCCTCTCCCACCTATATATACGGAGGTTTTAAGGCTGATTTAAGACAACTTTTCCACGGCAGCCCGAGCACATACCTCCACGATTTTTCCTCTAGATCGCGTTTCTACGGAGCTCGGGCGGAGCCCTGCCGAGATCAGATCACCACCAACCTCCGGAGCGCCGTCACGCTGCCGGATAACTCATCTACCTCTCTGTCTCTCTTGCTGGATCAAGAAGGCCGAGATCATCGTCGAGCTGTACGTGTGCTGAACGCGGAGGTGCCGTCCGTTCGGCACTAGATCATGGGACGGATCGCGAGACGGTTCGCGGGGCGGATCGAGAGACGTGAGGACGTTCCACTACATCAACCACGTTCACTAATGCTTCTGTTGTGCGATCTACAAGGGTACGTAGATCGGAAATCCCCTCTCGTAGATGGACATCACCGTGATAGGTCTTCGTGCGCGTAGGAAAATTTTTGTTTCCCATGCGACGTTCCCCAACAGTGGCATCATGAGCTAGGTTCATGCGTAGATGTCTTCTCGAGTAGAACACAAAAGTTTTTGTGGGCGGTGATGTGCGTTTTGCTACCCTCCTTAGTCTTTTCTTGATTCCGCGATATTGTTGGATTGAAGCGGCTTGGACCGACATTACTCGTACGCTTACGAGAGACTGGTTTCATCGCTACGAGTAACCCAGTTGCTCAAAGATGACTGGCAAGTGTCGGTTTCTCCAACTTTAGTTGAATCGGATTTGACCGAGGAGGTCCTTGTATAAGGTTAAATAGCAATTCATATATCTCCGTTGTGGTGTTTGCGTAAGTAAGATGCGATCCTACTAGATACCCATGGTCACCACATAAAACATGCAACAACAAAATTAGAGGACGTCTAACTTGTTTTTGCAGGGTATGCTTGTGATGTGATATTGCCAACGATGTGATGCGATATATTGGATGTATGAGATGATCATGTTGTAGTAGATAATATCGACTTGCACGTCGATGGTACGGCAACCGGCAGGAGCCATAGGGTTGTCTTTAAACTAACGTTTGTGCTTGCAGATGCGTTTACTATTTTGCTAGGATGTAGCTTTAGTAGTAATAGCATGAGTAGCATGACAACCCCGATGGCGACACGTTGATGGAGATCATGGTGTGGCGCCGGTGACAAGAAGATTGTGCCGGTGCTTTGAGGATGGAGATCAAGGAGCACGTGATGATGGCCATATCATGTCACTTATGAATTGCATGTGATGTTAATCCTTTTATGCACCTTATTTTGCTTAGAACGACGGTAGCATTATGAGGTGATCTCTCACTAAAATTTCAAGACGAAATTGTGTTCTCCCCGATTGTGCACCGTTGCTACAGTTCGTCATTTCGAGACACCACGTGATGATCGGGTGTGATAGACTCAACGTTCACATACAACGGGTGCAAAACAGTTGCACACACGGAACACTCGGGTTAAGCTTGACGAGCCTAGCATGTGCAGACATGGCCTCTGAACACATGAGACCGAAAGGTCGATCATGAATCATATAGATGATATGATTAGCATAGGGATGCTTACCACTGAAACTATACTCTCAACTCACGTGATGATCGGACTTGAGCTAGTGTAAGTGGGTCATGAACCACTCAAATGACTAGAGAGATGTACTTTTTGAGTGGGAGTTTAGCAAGTAATGTGATTAAGTTAAACTCTAAATTATCTTGAACATAGTCTAAGTCCACTTTGAATATATTTGTGTTGTAGATCATGGCTCACGCGACAGTCACCCTGAATTTTAATACGTTCCTAGAGAAAGCTAAGTTGAAAGATGATGGAAGCAACTTTGTAGACTGGGTTCGTAATCTTAAGTTAATCTTACAAGCTGGGAAGAAGGATTATGTCCTTAATGCTGCGCTAGGAGATGAACCACCTGCTACGGTTGACCAGGATGTTAAGAACGCTTGCTTAACACGTAAGGAGGACTACTCAGTAGTTCAATGTGCAGTCTTGTATGACTTAGAACTGGGACTTCAACGTCGCTTTGAGCGTCATGGAGCATATGAGATGTTCCAGGAGTTGAAGTTCATCTTTCAGAAGAACTCTCGGGTCGAGAGGTATGAGACCTCCGATAAATTCTATGCTTGCATGATGGAGGAGAATTCGTCTGTCAGTGAACATGTGCTCAAAATGTATGGGTACTCAAACCGTCTAACTGAGCTGGGGATTGAACTCCCGCAAGAGGCTATCACTGACAGAATCCTTCAATCACTGCCGCCAAGCTATAAGGGCTTTGTGTTGAACTACAACATGCAAGGGATGAACAAGTCACCCGGCGAGTTGTTTGCGATGCTGAAAGTCGCAGAGTCTGAACTCCGTAAAGAGCATCAAGTGTTGATGGTGAATAAGACCACTAGTTTCAAGAGAAACGGCAAAGGCAAGAAGGGTAATTCAAAGAAGAGCGGCAAGCCCGTTGCCAATCCGACGAAGAAACCCAAAGCTGGACCTAAGCCTAAAACAGAGTGCTACTATTGCAAGGGTATGGGTCACTGGAAGTGCAACTGCCCCAAGTATCTGGCTGATAAGAAGGCGGCCAAAGAAAAATCAGGTATATTTGATATACATGTTATTGATGTGTACTTAACCGGCTCTCGTAGTAGTGCCTGGGTATTCGATACCGGTTCTGTTGCTCATATTTGCAACTCGAAACAGGAACTGCGGAATAGGCGAAGGCTGGCGAAAGATGAAGTGACGATGCGCGTAGGAAATGGTTCCAAGGTTGATGCAATCGCCGTCGGCACAGTTTCACTTCAGTTACCATCGGGATTAGTTATGAACTTGAATAATTGTTATTTAGTGTCTGCGTTGAGCATGAACATTATATCTGGATCTTGTTTATTGCGAGACGGTTACTCTTTTAAGTCAGAGAATAATGGTTGTTATATTTCTGTGAGTAACATCTTTTATGGTCATGCACCCAATGTGAGAGGATTGTTCATATTGAATCTTGATAGTGATACACATATACATAATATTGAGACCAAAAGAGTTAGAGTTAACAATGATAGCGCCATATTTTTGTGGCACTGCCGCTTAGGTCATATTGGTGTAAAGCGCATGAAGAAACTCCATACCGATGGACTTTTGGAGTCACTTGACTTTGATTCACTTGACACGTGCGAACCATGCCTCATGGGCAAGATGACTAAAACTCTGTTCTCCGGAACAATGGAGCGTGCCAGTGACTTGTTGGAAATCATACATACCGATGTGTGCGGTCCGATGAGCGCAGAGGCACGCGGCGGATATCGTTATTTTCTCACCTTCACTGACGATTTGAGTAGATATGGTTATGTCTACTTAATGAAGCACAAGTCTGAAACATTTGAAAAGTTCAAGAAATTTCAGAGTGAAGTTGAAAATCATCGTAACAAGAAGATCAAGTTCCTACGGTCTGATCGTGGGGGTGAATATCTGAGTTTCGAGTTTGCTGCTCACTTAAGACAATGTGGAATTGTTTCACAGTTGACACCGCTTGGAACACCACAGCGTAATGGTGTGCCCGAACATCGTAATCGTACTTTATTAGAGATGGTGCGATCTATGATGTCTCTTACCGATTTGCCGTTATCGTTTTGGGGTTATGCATTAGACACAGCTGCATTCACTTTAAATAGGGCACCATCAAAATCCGTTGAGACGACACCATACGAACTGTGGTATGGCAAAAGGCCAAAGATGTCGTTTCTTAAAGTTTGGGGATGTGATGCTTATGTCAAAAAGCTTCAGCCTGAAAAGCTGGAACCCAAAGCGGAAAAGTGCATCTTCATAGGTTACCCAAAAGAGACAGTTGGGTACACCTTCTATCTCAAATCCGAGGGCAAAGTGTTTGTTGCTAAAAACGGAGCTTTTCTCACGAAGGAGTTTCTCTCGAGAGAATTGAGTGGGAGGAAGATAGAACTTGATGAGGTTGTCGAACCTCTCATCCCACTAGATGGTGGCGCAGGGCAAGGGGAAACCCCTGTCGTTGCGACAACGGTTGAGGAGGAAGTTAATGATGATGATCATGAAACTCCGATTCAAGTTCCTGTCGAACCACGCAGGTCGACGAGACCACGTGCTGCTCCAGAGTGGTACGGTAATCCCGTTTTGTCAATCATGTTGTTAGACAACAATGAACCTGCAAATTATGAAGAAGCAATGGTGGGCCCAGATTCCAACAAATGGCTAGAGGCCATGAAGTCCGAGATAGGATCCATGTATGAAAACAAAGTGTGGACTTTGGAAGTACTACCTGAGGGCCACAAGGCTGTTCAGAACAAATGGATCTTTAAGAAGAAGACGGACGCTAACGGCAATGTGACCGTTTATAAACCTCGACTTGTGGCAAAGGGTTTTTCACAAGTTCAAGGAGTTGACTACGATGAGAAATTATCACCCGTAGCGATGCTTAAGTCCGTCACAATCATGTTAGCAATAGCTGCATTTTTCGATTATGAAATCTGGCAGATGGATGTCAAAACGGCGTTCCTTAACGGTTTCCTTAAGGAAGAGTTGTATATGATGCAACCCGAAGGTTTTGTCGATCCTAAGAATGCTAACAAGGTGTGCAACCTCCAGCGATCCATTTATGGACTGGTGCAAGCATCTCGGAGTTGGAACAAACGTTTTGATGAGGTGATCAAAGCATTTGGGTTTATACAAGTGGTTGGAGAATCTTGTATTTACAAGAAAGTGAGTGGGAGCTCTGTGGCGTTTTTAATATTATATGTGGATGACATATTGCTGATTGGAAACAACGTAGAGTTTTTGGAGAGCATAAACGATTACTTGAATAAAAGTTTCACTATGAAGGACCTAGGAGAAGCTTCTTACATTCTAGGCATTAAGATCTACAAGGATAGATCAAAACGCCTGATAGGACTTTCACAAAGCACATACCTTGATAAAGTTTTGAAGAGGTTCAAAATGGAACAGTCCAAGAAAGGGTTCTTGCCAGTTTTACAAGGTACAAAATTGAGTAAGACTCAGTGCCCAGCAACTGATGAAGATAGAGAGCATATGCGCTCCGTCCCCTATGCTTCAGCCATAGGTTCTATCATGTATGCAATGTTGTGCACTAGACTAGATGTTAGCCTGGCCATAAGTATGGCGGGTAGGTTCCAGAGTAATCCAGGAGTGGATCACTGGACGGCGGTCAAGAATATCCTGAAGTACCTGAAAAGGACTAAGGAGATGTTTCTCGTGTATGGAGGTGACGAAGAGCTCACCGTAAAGGGTTACGTCGATGCAAGCTTTGACACAGATCCAGACGACTCTAAGTCGCAGACCGGATAGACTTTCCCTCCTATGCTCTGAGTTCCAGTATCGATAAGAATTTGAGTTCTTATTGTTCTTATGTTATGGTATGAATATACCATACCAATTCGTTATGTATGGATGATGGATGAGATTCCATGGATAGAGAGCCAGTTCCAATAGACTTATGGAATGTTCCCGTTCGTGTGCATCCAGCAGGAATTGAACCCGCAAATTTACCAATTATGAGTTGGGCGCTTTAACCATTCAGCCATGGATGCTTAACAGGGATCATCGTACATCGTAAATAACCAATTTTCATATAGAAAGACATATCATAGAAAAATGAAATCGAAAATATTCCGAGATGGCAAATATTCGGAGATGACTATGAAAACACCTCTCTGGATCCTCGAATTGAAAGAGAGATTGAGGGGGTGCGGTAAGCTGGTGCAGTTCCAAGCAAAGCGTTGTAGCAGATTCTACATGTGAAGCGGAGTACATGGCTGCCTCAGAGGCGGCTAAGGAGGGTGTCTGGATGAAGCAGTTCATGACGGATCTTGGAGTGGTGCCAAGCGCACTGAATCCAATAACCTTGTTCCGTGACAACACGGGTGCCATTGCCTTAGCAAAGGAACCACGGTTTCACAAGAAGACCACACACATCAAGCGACGCTTCAACCTCATCCGCGACTACGTCGAAGGGGAGGACGTAAATATATGCAAAGTGCACACGGATCTGAATGTAGCACACCCGCTGACTAAACCTCTTCCACGGCCAAAGCATGATCAACACCAGAACTGTATGGGTGTTAGATTTATTACAATGTAATTCGCATGATGATGTGAGGGCTAGATTATTGACTCTAGTGCAAGTGGGAGACTGTTGGAATTATGCCCTAGAGGCAATAATAAATATAGTTATTATTATAATTCCTGTATCAAGATAATCGTTTATTGTCCATGCTACAATTGTATTGAATGAAGACTTATATACATGTGTGGATACATAGACAAAACACTGTCCCTAGCAAGCCTCTAGTTGGCTAGCCAGTTGATCAAAGATAGTCAGGGTCTTCTGATTATATACAAGGTGTTGTTGTTTGATAACTGGATCACGTCATTAGGAGAATCACGTGATGGACTAGACCCAAACTAATAGACGTAGCATGTTGATCGTGTCATTTTGTTGCTACTGTTTTCTGCGAGTCAAGTATTTGTTCCTATGACCATGAGATCATATAACTCACTGACACCGGAGGAATGCTTTGTGTGTATCAAACGCCACAACGTAATTGGGTGACTATAAAGATGCTCTACAGGTATATTCGAAGGTGTTCGTTGAGTTAGTATGGATCGAGACTGGGATTTGTCACTCCGTGTGACGGAGAGGTATCTCGGGGCCCACTCGGTAATACAACATCACACACAAGCCTTGCAAGCAAAGTGACTTAGTGTAAGTTGTGGGATCTTGTATTACGGAACGAGTAAAGAGACTTGTCGGTAAACGAGATTGAAATAGGTATGCGGATACTGACGATCGAATCTCGGTCAAGTAACATACCGAAGGACAAAGGGAATGACATACGGGATTATATGAATCCTTGGCACTGAGGTTCAAACGATAAGATCTTTGTAGAATATGTGGGATCCAATATGGGCATCCAGGTCCCGCTATTGGATATTGACCGAGGAGTCACTCGGGTCATGTCTGCATAGTTCTCGAACCCGCAGGGTCTGCACACTTAAGGTTCGACGTTGTTTTATGCGTATTTGAGTTATATGGTTGGTTACCGAATGTTGTTCGGAGTCCTGGATGAGATCACGGACGTCACGAGGGTTTCTGGAATGGTCCGGAAACGAAGATTGATATATAGGATGACCTCATTTGATTACCGAAAGGTTTTCGGAGTTACCGGGAATGTACCGGGAATGACGAATGGGTTCCGGGTGTTCACCGGGGGGGCAACCCACCCCGGGGAAGCCCATAGGCCTTGGGGGTGGCGCACCAGCCCTTAGTGGGCTGGTGGGACAGCCCAAGAAGGCCCTATGCGCCAAAGGATAAGAAATCAAAGAGAAAGAGAAAAAAAAAGAGGAGGTGGGAAAGGAGAGAAGGACTCCACCTTCCAAACCTAGTTGGATTCGGTTTGGAAGGGGAGGACTTCCCCCTTGGCTCGGCCGACCCCCTTGGGGCTCCTTGAGCCTCAAGGCAAGGCCCCCCCTCTCCCACCTATATATACGGAGGTTTTAGGGCTGATTTAAGACAACTTTTCCACGGCAGCCCGAGCACATACCTCCACGGTTTTTCCTCTAGATCGTGTTTCTGCGGAGCTCGGGTGGAGCCCTGCCGAGATCAGATCACCACCAACCTCCGGAGTGCCGTCACGCTGCCGGAGAACTCATATACCTCTCCGTCTCTCTTGCTGGATCAAGAAGGCCGAGATCATCGTCGACCTGTACATGTGCTGAACGCGGAGGTGCCGTCCGTTCGGCACTAGATCGTGGGACGGATCGCGGGACGGTTCGCGGGGCGGATCGAGGGACGTGAGGACGTTCCACTACATCAACCGCGTTCACTAACACTTCTGCTGTGCGATCTACAAGGGTACGTAGATCGGAAATCCCCTCTCGTAGATGGACATCACCATGATAGGTCTTCGTGCGCGTAGGAAATTTTTTGTTTCCCATGCGACGTTCCCCAACAAAATTTTCATGATGGCACAAAGCATCATAAAGAGCAAGACTTGCCTCCCATCAACACACACTTGATGGGGATCAAAAGATTTTATGATGGGCGAATAAAGAGAGTGTTCTAAATAAAATAGGATAGCTCCCCCAAGGGATGTGCATTATATAGAATTTGCATTTAAATAAAAAATGCACAAGATGGGATCATCACTTTCTCTATATCTATAAAAACACTAGACATGTTAAAATAGATCCACAAGAGGCAAGAAAGACAAACGAAACACAAAATCCAATGTAAAGACGATTAGCAATTCCTACCACATGATGGGAATACCAATTGTCAAGGAGAAGAAGTATTTTGGAAATGATACTCATTGGTAGATCGCAAATATATCCAATATCATCTTTACCCATATCAACACTAAGTGGCAATACCTCAAATGTACACATTCTCCAGGCTTGTAATATGCACATAGCATATTACTCCCCCATAATGTGATAACCCAATAATATTAACAAGTGGCAAATTAAAACCAACAATAGATAATTAATGGACCATATAGAATTTGAATTTCTCATGAGTAAGACATACCACATAGAAACTAGATAATCTTGAAATATCAATCCTAAGTGGTATTCCCCATGTATACACATTTATAGGATTGTGAGGTGTGCAAAGCACATCACTCCCCCACAATGGGATAATCCATTAATCTCTCACAAGAGCCAACAAAGATACAAACAAGATGCAAAAAGGCTCAATACAAGACTCGCATGTACATGATATGCAAACCAACATACACATACTCGATTACTCAACATAAGCAAGTTGGAAGCACAACATGTACAAACACATGCAAGGTACCAAACCACAACATGCAAAGGGCAAGCAACTAACAATGTAAACAGTTTAAGTACAAGTTACCGTAAGGAGGCACATTGGATATAAGATAGAAACTCGATAATCCAAATGACTTGGCTTGAGAAAATATGAATGATGAAGACCCCTTAATTCTTCATTATGTATCCAAGTCTCTAATGTCCTCCACAAACACATATTGATCAAGTTTGAGCTTGTTGGTCCCCAACCACGTTGGGTCCTAAGAGGTTAGTCACAATAGGCTTGGCAACCCAAATGGTACTTTTCTTGACACCACTTTGAGTACCAACAAACTTGGCAAACACATTGCCAACCTTATCCTTCCCAAGCGAATAGATATCATCAATAATGATTGGGTTGGATAAATTACCTCTCGTGCAATAAGAAGTGAAGTGACCCTTCTCACAACATAAGTAGCAACATCTACCCTTTAATTTCTTCCATATTGATTTCTCAACACGAGGAGTGTTGGCTTGGGTCTTCTTGGGAAGGGGCCTTTCTTCAACTTGTATTTGAGTTTGTGAGTGCACTTGTGGCCTCTTCCCTTGTTTCTTGTGACTTTGGGGCTTCTTCTTTAGTGGGCAAGATCTAACATGGTGCCCTTCAATTTTGCACTTGAAGCAAATAATCTTGGTAGAATTCTTGACTTGTTCTTGGCCCTTCTTCTTGAAGCTTTTGGACTTATTCTTCTTGTTGGAGTTGAATCCAAGTCCATATACATTTGGGGATTTTTGCCCACACAAGACATTGTTGAGTGTGGACATTCCTTCATGACTCTATTCCAAGTCTTTCTTCAAGGAAGTGACTTGGGCCTTGAGCTCTTTGATTTCCTCTACATGGTTAGTATCAACACAAGTACTAGAGGAAGTATAGGCTTCATTGTTAGAGCAACAAGGCATGGGAAGTAATTCATCACAAGATGTAGCAACATTGTGAGTAGATGAATTACGAGGACTAGCACATGGCAATATAGCTTTTTGACTAGAAGTAGTGCTAATGTCCACATGAGGCTCACTCGATGTTACCTTGGTAGTAATAGCCTCATGAGATAATTTTAGCACATTATGGGATACTAGAAGATCATCGTGAGAGCTTGTGAGCATTACATGACTTTCTTCCAATTTCCCATAATTTCTAGATAGCAACTCGAGATGAGCCCTTAGCTCAACATTCTCCTTTAAAATGGATGCTTCACAAGAAGTAGAATTAGTAGCACAAGCATCATTATTAACAATAAGAGGAGAAGGCAACTTGGCAAGCTCTTTAGCATATGAAGCTTCAAGTTGAGCATGAGACTCGGTGAGTTCGATGAGTGAACTCTTAATAGCTTTTGAGCCATTTTCGAGGTGCTCATAGTCCTCAACGAGTTTAGCATGTGCAACTTCAAGCTTATCATTTTTAGTTCTAAAATCATTAGCCACCTCGAGAGCTCTATCATGGGATTCCTTTAATCTAGATAATTCTATAGCAAAGGTTTCCTCAAGAGATTCCTTGGTGGTTTGTTCATTTTCAAGAGCTTGAGATAGCTCCGCGATCTCGTTAGCGTATTCACGCTCATGACCTTCCATTGTCTCAATGGTGGCCTCATGCTCCTCGAGATGAGCTTCCAACTCCTCAATGTATTTCTTGCCCTCAGTGGAAACAGACATGATTTCCAAGAAGTTGGAACAAGCAAGTTTATTCTTATAAAGAGATTTAAAAATCATTTCACCCTGAATTTTTAAGGATGCAATATTATCACTCTCTTCATCATTATTCTCATCCCCATTATCATCAACATAGATGATGATGTAGGATCCCTTGAAGCATCATTCAAGGCCACATCTTGTTCCATGGAGTGATGAATTTCCTCTACATTGTTAGCACAACAACTTGAGGAAATATATACATTTTTATCATGGCAACAAGATATAGGAAGCATATCATCATGAGATTTAGTCAAGCAGTTTTTACATGATATGCAAGGACTATCAACACAAGCATGTAAAACATTTAGAGTGCTCGAAGTTTTAATGCCCAAAGATGAAGCATTTCAATAATATAGTAATGAAGGATCATCAACAATAAACCCACTATCATCGTTGCAATGATCACCACTACTCACCATATCATTACCTTGTGGCAATCCACATGTAGGTGAAGTAGATGAAGTTGAGAAGACCACACGACTGGAGGTGTAGGGAGAACAATTATTCCCACAAATCTTGGACATACCATATTTATCTTGAAGCTTTGTCCACAACTCATGAGCATCCCGGAATGGCATGATTTTAATTATAACTACATTGCTCAAAGCATCAAAAAGCACATTAGAAGCTTGAGCATTGAGATAAGAGTTTTTCTCATCCTCGAAAGATATATTTTGAGAATCCTTTGGAGGATAAAAAACCCATATCAACAATTCGCTCTAAATTTGGGTCCAAGACCCGAAAGTGATTAAGCATGCGAATTACCCAAACATCAAAATTTGTGCCATCGAAACTAAGAGTGTCAGTGAATCCTAAACCCCTAGTCGACATCCTTACTCTCTAGGTGGTTAAACCTAATAAAGAGAGACCTAGCTCTGATACCAATCGAAAGTACGTGGATGTCGCCTAGAGAGGGGGTGAATAGGCGCTTTAAAATAATTACGGTTTAGGCTTGAACAAATGCGGAATAAAACTAATGTTTAATTTGTCAATCACAAAACCTACAACAACTAGGCTCACCTATGTGCACC
The DNA here is from genome assembly GCF_904849725.1 of Hordeum vulgare subsp. vulgare. Classification (NCBI taxonomy): domain Eukaryota; kingdom Viridiplantae; phylum Streptophyta; class Magnoliopsida; order Poales; family Poaceae; genus Hordeum; species Hordeum vulgare. The sequence goes on from NC_058519.1 coordinate 482,967,644, forward strand.
AACAACTTATGCTAAGCAAGATAAACAACTAACTGATAGCAAGATATATGACAATAAACAATATGGCTATCACAAAGTAAAGTGCATAAGTAAAGGGTTCGGGTAAGAGATAACCGAGGCACGTGGAGATGATGATGTATCCCGAAGTTCACACCCTTGCGGATGCTAATCTCCGTTGGAGCGGTGTGGAGGCACAATGCTCCCCAAGATGCCACTAAGGCCACCATAATCTCCTCACGCTCTCGCACAATGCAAGATGTCGTGATTCCACTAAGGGACCCTTGAGGGCGGTCACCGAACCCGTACAAATAGCAAACCTTGGGGGCGGTCACCGATATCCGTACAAATTGCTCGGGGCAATCTCCACAACCTAATTGGAGACCCCGACGCTTGCCCCGAGCTTTACACCACAATGATTGAGCTCCGAGACACCACCAAGCTTCTAGGACGCCAAAGCATCCACGAAGAACAATATCTAGGGTACTAAGTACCAAAGGTAATAAGCTTCTCAAACTTCACTTCCACGTATCATCGTGGAGAACTCAAACCGATGCAACTAATGCAATGGAAAGGGCACATGGAGTGCCCAAGTCCTTCTCTCCCAAATCCCACCAAAGCAACTAATGCTACGGAGGAAAATGAGAGGAAGAACGAAGAAGAACACGAAGAAATCCAAGATCTAGACCCAAGGGATTCCCCTCACTTAGAGGAGAAAGTGATTGGTGGAAATGTGGATCTAGATCTCCTCTCTGTTTTCCCTCAAGAACTTGCAAGAATCATTGGAGGGATTGAGAGTTAGCAATCTCGAAGAAGGTCAACAATGGGGGAAGAACACGAGCTAAAGAGATAAGGTTCAATGGGGAAGAAGACCCCCTTCTATAGGTGGGGAAAAATCCAACCGTTAAGCCTCACAGCCCGCACAGAGCGGTACTACCGCTCATGGGAGCGGTACTACCGCTCGGTAGGTTCACCAACCATGCTGAGGCCAAAAAGGATGCAAAAAACAGTCCGACGGAGCGGTACTACCACTCCTGGAGCTAGCGGTAGTAAAACATTACTACCTTACTACCTCTCCGGGGGCGGTACTACCGCTACAGGAGCGGTACTACCGGTGGCACCAGGAGCGGTACTACCGCTGGATACTGAAACTGTTGTAACTTTCGCATACGGACTCCAAATTCAACGAAACCAAGTTTGTTGGAAATCTAACGACATGGCCTAACACAATCTTGATAGAAAAATCAATAATAAGCAAGTGAGAAAAGTCCCATAATAAAATGGTGATAACCCTTCTTCGAATAACACCGGTAAAAACTCCCAACATCGAAAACATCATAGAAGATGCATATGGACTTCGTTTTCGATGAACTCGAGCGTGTCATGAAGATGACCATAAGCTCTAAAACTCACAAAGAGAAATACCAAACAAGAACCAAGAATTATGATGCAAGGATGCAAATGGTTTGAGCTCTCAACGAACGATACGATTAAACTACTCACTTGAGAGCCCCCCTTGACAGTACGACAATCTATCCTAAAACAGAAAACCTATAAAGGGCAAACCTATACCTTGCACCTCGTCCTCTTGAGCTAGATGACGACGATCTTGGCTTCCTCAAGATGGACCACCTTTCTTGCTTGCGTTGGCTTGATTAAGACTAGTTGATTGCTCCCCCATGCACACTATGCGTGAGCCGCTCTTCAGCATATATTCACAAGTCCATTGCCACCATCCTCCATCACTTGACGTCATCCTCCATGGGTTGTATGAGATATTCCTCTTGACGCAAGCCCATGGAAACACACCTAACCCCACATAGAACTCTCAAGAAGACCATGGGTTAGTACACAAATACGTACTGGACAATGCTTACCATACCATGGGATCACTTGATCCCTCTCGGTACATCTTGTACACTTTGTGTGTTGATCATCTTGATTTACTCTTTGTCTGACGATCTTGATCAACCTTGTGTCTCTATGACCATTCTTTGGATAATACCTTGAATACCACCTTGGTCATCATATAAACTCCTTGAACCCAACAGATGGACTTCAAGAAGTGCCTATGGACAAATCCTATAAATATAACTTAAGGCAACGATTAGTCCATAAGAATTGTCATCAATTACCAAAACCACGTATGGATATATATGCTCTAACACTCGGCAGAAGCACTTTTCTCTCCGGCACAACAATTCAATGGGGGGAACTTTCCTCCGGGAGGGAGAAATCAAAACCATCGTCGGCACCAACGCCTCCTCCTTCGTGAGAGGACCAATCTTCATTAACATCTTCATCGGCACCATCTCATCTCAAACCCTAGTTCATCTCTTGTATGCAATCTTTGTCTCAAAACCTTAGATTGGCACCCGCGGTTTAATAGTAGTGTTGATTACATCTTGTAGTTGATGCTAGTTGGTTCACTTGGTGGAAGATAATATCTTCAAATCCTTAATCATATTCATTATACCTCTAATCTTGAACATGGTGATGATTTGTGAGTAGTTACCTTTGTTCTCTAGGACATGGGATAAATCTTGTTATAGGTAATCGTGTGGAGTTGATATCTGTTTGATATTTTGATGATATCTATGTTGTTTCTTCCTTTAGTGGTGTCGTGTGAACATCGACTACATGACACTTCACCATATTTGGGCTTAAGGGAAGGCTTTGTGGAGTAATAAGTAGAGATGGGTTGCTAGAGTGACAAAAGCTTAGACCCTAATTTATGCTTTATTTTGTAAGGGGCTGATTTGGATCCACATGTTTCCTGCTATGGTTAGAGTTATCTTAATTCCTCTTTCATAGTTGTGAATGCTTGCGAGAGGGGGTAATCATAAGTGGGTTGTTTGTTCAAGTAAGAACAACACCCAAGCATTGGTCTACCCACATATCAAATTATCAAGGTAACGAACGTGAATCAACTCAACATGAGGAACGTGACTAGACGACAATTCCAATTTTTCCTCGAGAGCACCTTGCTTTATACTACCTCCGTCCCAAAATAAGTGTCGTTGATAGAGTATAAAATTTGTACTAACTTAGTACAAATTTTGTGATACTTATTTTGGGACAGAGGGAGTATAAGAGAACTTTCAGGCTTGTCCTTTTCTACAAAAAGGATTGGGACAATTTGTTGCACCCTTCCTACTATTGTTACTTTTTACTTGTTACGAATTATATTGCTACAAAACTATCTATCATTATTACTTACAACACTTGCAAAGAATACCTTGCTGAAAACTGCTTATCATTTCCTTCTGCTCCTCGTTGGGTTTGATACTCTCGCTTATAGAAAGGACTACGATTTACCCCCTATACTTGTGTGTCATCATGGTCCTAAGAAAGAAAGACATCATTGTTAATTGCTATAAGATAATGGTTGACAAGCTAAAATAAGTGGACCTGAGGTAATTGTGGCCTTGATAATGCTCTACCTCCCGAATGATCGAGCAAGTTGTCTGATCCCATGAGGTGATGCTAAGGTCTCGAAGCTTGGACACATATAGATCCATCTAGCTGCCCACTTCCTCAAATGGTTGTAGATCTAGGTGGAGGTCACCTCCTGGCCATAGCACTCGAACACCTGTTTCACAAGGGTGTTCGAGTGCACTTCCTTGAAGCTCTTGCGAGTCCTAACACCACTATATATGAGCTCACACATCTCGTTAAGCACGAATGTGGACATGAACGGGTGCCACTTTCATGAGGTCCCTCTACCATCCTTCTTTGCCTTTGCGACTGTCATTTGTGGAGTGGCAGAAGCAACATTTGGCACAACGAGCACAAATTTTGTAGGCACAAAAGTAGGACCCATGTCTTCACCCTGGAACACATCTGAATCAGGAGGCATCTGGCCATCGATGGGGGGAGTTCTCGACATAGGACGACGAGAATTGGCTCTCATACATGACAATGGCCTGACTAACTTCTTGCGTTTACATGACCATGTATTACATCATACACATGGACAGTAAGCATAGAACACACTACTGGACCTTCTAGCTAAACACATCACAATATGAGCATCATACACCAACAAGCATTCTATCAATCAATCACAACTAGCTACCAATTCATTGTGTTCAATACTATGATACAAGCCTAGCATGCTACAAATCCATCACCAATAGCTAGCACAACATGAAAATGTCACATATCGGTAGTGTATAATGCTACAAGATGGTCATAGATCAAACCCTACCACATGCTCTCAGTTCTAGCTTGAACGAGTTCAAAGAAGGGGGATGATTGACCTCATGAAGACCATCATTTCAAGTCGAGGGAGACATAGAGCAGGTCGGAGAAGAGAAGGGCACGATTAGTCGCCACCATGGATCACCGGCCAGAGAAGAAGTGTTGCTTACCTCCTCGTTAGTGTCGTTCCGCTTCGGAGAGAAAGTTCGAGGTCGGGGGGGAGGGGGGTTATGGCGAGAGTTTGCGTAGTGAGGTGAAGATTGCTATATATGGCGACTGAATTGGCGGGAGATAACCCGAAATCCTCCCGTTGATTTTTGGGGGATGCACGCGAGCTCGGCCATCTTCGTGATCACATGAGCTTCACCTCTTCCCCCCTCTTTGGTCGAGCCTGACTCACTAGAAACTGTTGCTTCAACGGTTCTTAGGTGCGAGGCAAGCCAAACTGTGAAGTCAAGCAACACAAAAAAACTAACTTTTTTCATGCGGGCAACCGGACGCTTAGTGAGATGGCATGATCCTTAGAGCAACTCCAATGCGGTGACCCAAACAGACGCGAGCTTTGTCCGGTTTTCGTCCGTTTGGGTCGGTCACGCAAAAGTGCAAGTCCGCTTTTTGATTTGGGTCGGTTGGTGCGTCCAACTCTGGCCCGACCCATATTTTCAAAAAACAGACTTAAAATAAAAGAAAAACATCACGTACAAAGTAAATCATAATTAAACATTAAACGCCGGTCAACAACAACTAGCCAGAGTCCACATCAACATTAAAATCAATAATTAAACTTTAAAAAAGTTCGCACCACCCCCACACCCAGCCCTAGGTGTCATCGTTGTCTGAGCCAGAGCTGGTGAGGTCGACTAGCTTCGGCGCTGGACCAACCCAGGGGAACACAGTCACGCAGGCCAGGGACACGTCAGCCTGTTGTGCCAGTTGCACCATCGTTTGGGCTGCTGCGGCGCTGGCACAACGCTCCTCCTTCTTCTTGTGGCGCTCCTCCTGCTTGCGCTCCAACTTCATGAGCCTCTCGCCGTCAGCGCGTTTGTCCGCTAATGCATGCTGCCTCCAGCGCTCGAGGTAGGCGGTCGCCTGCGCCGGCATCGCGTCGAGCCAAACATGGGGCGCACGGACCCACTCACGTACCTGTTTGGTTCATACGTAGCGTTGCGTCGACTTCATCGGTGGTGGCTCGGCCTTAGGCGTCGGTGGAGTGGGCCTCGGCGGCAAAGGTGGCACGATGTAGTCATCGACCGCATAAAGGGTGAGGGCCTCCGCCGACCTCACCTGGTAGTCTACCTCCTCTGCCTCCGCCTTGCGCCGCTCCTTAATGGAGATATGCATGGCCGTCGCCAGCGCCTCCTGGTATACAGCCTCCTCCCGCTCCTCCTCTTTCGGCCTGACGACGGGCGGCGAGCCAACAGTAGAGGGTTGGTGTGGTGCTCTTGAACACCGAGGCGGCGTTGCTTCTCGTGCTCGAGGGAGAACCACCTCTCCCAATTGGGAGAATCCAGAGCGTACGCCGGCACCCGATGTTGTTCCGACATGAGCAACTCCCGACAACGGCGCACCTCATTGGTGTGTGCCCGCTGCGTCCGCCGCACCGTCGACATCGAGATTCGTTGCGGATCGAGATGCCAGTCGTCCGGTAGGGTGACGTCCGGGTAGGACACCGATTGCATGTACAACAAGTGCCAACGCGTCTCGTGCATCGAAATATGCACGCGCTGCTGCACGGGGCGGGCAGGCGCCGGTGGAGATGGAGGAGGATGCGTAGGGGTGATCTTCCCTTTGCTCTTGTGGGAAGCATTGAAGAACCCCATGACTAGGGTTTGGTTGTCACCGGCGAGGGACCACGCGTGGGGGGGGGAGAGATTTGGACGGACAATGGAAGTGGATGAGCCCCCTCCCCCGTGCGTCCATTAAAAAAAGAACGGCGACGCGGCGGTTCCACCCACTGCTAGGAGGGCCTGAAGTAGGTGGGCGCATTTACTATGACCGCATACAGTGGTTGGTCGGCTGACTTGTGGGGGCGCGACAGACACCGAGGGAACGCGCGACGCATCCGCTTCATGTCTGCGGCAACTCATTTCAGAAATGCCTTGGCGCAGACACGAAAATGACGCATTTTGGGTTTAGGTCGGCGCGTTGGGCCGACATTCTTGTCCGCGGCGACCCAAACGAACATGGACGAAAGAAATGGGTCATCTCGTTCAGGTTGCTCTCACGGCATAACCAATGCACCCCAAGGTGATGTCCCGTATGTCATATAGGATCATAATATATGTCCGGACAGTCTAAAGTGATCCTTAGGAGAAGGCGAGTGCTTCAGAAGAAAAAACATGGTTCTATACAAAAAGTTAAAATAGAAAATAGAGATACATATGTATCAGAGTCCTTTTTCTTTGATGATGTCCATTAGTAAGAGTTCACATTGAAGAGAAAAATATCAATTTAGACGTCTCAATTTTTTTTTGGCATCATGGACATCTGCACCATTGTACATATCCTCGCAGACCAACTTCGTGGGACCGCTTGTCAGCTGGAGCTTCACCCGCCAGAGCCAGACTAGCAAGGCGCTTCCAGCCAACCACGCTCGCACACCGCAGGGTATCCACCCACTCGTGTTTGTGTTGCGTGCCCCGCCAAACACCCCCACTCGATCCGGCTGCGACCGCGACCTCCTCGCCGCCCCCAGCGCCACCGCCGCGCCATGGACCCGGACGCGGTGCGGCGGACCCTCGAACCCACCGCTTCCCCCGCGGACATCTCGGGTTCCACTCCTTACGACTCCTTCGTCATCAGCGGCGTCCGCCTCGAGGCCGCCGAGCACGGCCGCGTCCTCTGCTCCTTCGTCGTCACCCCCCGTATAGCCGTAAGCCACGCGCTCCCTCCCCGCTGAAACCACAAGCGCCAGCTTCCTTGCTCCTTCGGTCTTCACACGCTGACGTGACGGCGCGTGGTGTTTGGTTCGAATTTTGGTGATTCGTTTGCAGAGCCCCCAAGGGTACCTTCTCAGCGGCGTCACGGCATCGCTCGCAGACCAGTTGGGCTCGGCCGTGTTCTTCTCCAGCGGGGTAGGCACGAGCGGGGTCTCCCTCGAGATCAGCGTGTCCTACGTCGACACCGCCGCCATCGGGGTGAGACTTCAATTTCTCTCTCCCTTACTAAGGCTTCAGACACTGATCCTGTTCGTCATCAACATATTTTAGTTTATGCTGGATGAAATTTTTGGTGATGAAACTTTGATTCTGTCAAATTTGACGTGCGATTCGTGCTAGAATTCTGCCCTGTGAACTTGCTGGGGCATTGGACTTGGGGAGTAATTGAGTCGCAATGAGGCTCCTACCATGTTGTTTCTATTCAGATTTCAGAACGCTTTAGGGCGCATCTTATTTCTTAGGCGAGGAATTGGATCTGGTGTTAGTAATTACACTACGTCCTGCTGATAGGGGCGAAGCCAGCCAAAATTCTTTAATGTGGGCATCATATACTACATTGGTTCAACACTAATTACTTTTTGATAAGTAACTTACCATCCGTTTTACGTAATGTTTGGGTCAGCTGACTCCAACACTATAGTGCAGTTTCAGTTGAAAGTCAAAATTAGACTATTGTTCTGGAAGTTGCAATTGGGTATGCTTGTCATGACTTGGGTGTTAGGAACATTTTTATGCCTAGCTGAAGGTGTCACTTAGGTGTCGACTGGGATCTCAGTGGTACCTCCATTGGTATCGTATGTACAACTAACCAGTTTCTGATGGTAACAAGTTGTTGGAACTTGGAAGAAGACTTGATTGAACTGGGGTTAGTTTTGGCAATTACTTTGAACTTGGTGTGAGTTGTTAGAAATTCTTGTTTGCTGCCTCTTTTTCATAATAAGGATTTGACCTGGAGCATAAGCAGTAGAGTGTATTGTGTTGGCATAACAACCATGCAACATTTTTGTACTTGTTCATGAATGATTAGGTATGCTCATAGGTGACAGAAGTTAGGAGGCTCTAAATACTTATTCTTCAGTTTTCCTTAATGGTGACCATATAGCAATCTAATGGAGTGCCCTTTTATATAGAGAGTAGTTAAGAAGCTTTTGTCTTTTTGAGATGACTCATGCTATGGTGATACAATTTCTGTTTTATTGGTGGGTTTTTTCCCATCTTAAATGTTGGTTATATTGTTCATTACTAATTATTACGTGCAATCTTTTAGTTTGGCATTGTGATACTCCTAATTGTTTTCTTTTCTCATCTTCCAACAAATCCACTTTCCTTGTTTCGACACCTTTTGAGCGGCGTTCCTATTGCATGCCAAAGTATATAATTTAATGAAAATAATTTCGAGATTGGCTAAATTTTGTGCTCAAGTATATATGCTTACTTTCAGTTCATAGGGTTTAATACCTACTAGAAGGGTTGGACGCGCTTTGCTACGCTGTTGGTGTTGTTGGATGTCTTCACAAATTAATCACTCTGTTTCAAAATATAAGATGCATTATGTTTTAAAAAAGTCAAATCTTTTTAATTCAATCAAATTTATAGAGAAATATATCAAAATTTGGAACCATAATGTATAATATAGAAGAATTGAATAAGAATGACCGGTCGAAATCGGATGACTTAATTCTAATGGAGACCTCAATTGAACGTGAGCTCTTCAAAACTAGGGAGCTTAGTGTTATAGAGGATGGGAAATGATGTGACATGGATTGATTTGAAGTGCATGGCTGTTATGGCTCAGGTGGATGCCTCCAAGTTGTTGATCGGGATTGGATGTGCCAGGCTGGTTGCCTAGAGGTTCACTGCGCAAGCCTTAGTTTGGTGACCTCCAGGCAAAAGCCTAGCACTGACTTCAGATGATGGCGTCCTTGGACATTGTTGCCCTCCTTGGAGGCATCTTCGTGGAGCCCCTTCACCTCCCTTGTCATTTGAATCTCGAGTTCTCCAGGTGAAATCTCAAGTTTCGGCTTTGGTTGAAGCGGGCGTCGGGGGCGTGCGTTCTCCTGCACTGTTGTCGCTGGCTAGGCTGGTGTGTGTGCCTTTGGGATGCATGGTGACTGCTCTGGCAGCTTGGGTGGTAGAGATGTTGGTTCATTGGGTGTGCGGCCTTGGGGCCAGTGTGGAAGTCAGAGTGGTGGCTTCGAAGGTCACCTTTGTGATGCAAGGTGTCTGCTTTGGTTGCTCAGGCGACACAGTCGTTGGCTCGTCGGGTGCATGGCCCTGGGCTGATGGGGTGCATTCGCCGAGGTTTATATGCCGGAGTGGAGACTCTGGGTCGTGTTATAGGGTGTCGACTCCAGCTAGTTGAGTGGCAGAGTCGCCGTCTCGTTTGGGGCGTGGCCTCGGGGCTGGCATGGTGTTTGGTTTGTATGTGTCGGTTTTCGTTCAGTTTTCTCTCTCAATGAAATGGCAGAGCTCCCGTCGAGTCCTCAGAATTTTTGTTGGTACTATGACTTCTTTTTTGTAAAATAAATAAACACAGAGCATTGCAACTACAACCACTTCTATTTTTGTACGGGACACATTTGATCATATTTTTGCATAATAATTGCATACCTACATGTTCTAACATGATACACGTTTATGAAGTTTTTAAGATGCACAAGTACATAAACCTTAAACTCAGTCACCCACCCTTGCATGCACATTTGCTTTTTCCCAAATAATTTTTCATTGGTTAAAAATTAAAATTAACTTAAAACTTTGATTGCTTGTATATTCATAGTCTTCTAGAAAGGTGAAAGTTGGTACTCTGAAGAGTTAACTTCGGTGAACATGGGAGAATGACATCTCAGTTGGCAACATAAAAGGACCAATACTTCTTACCTTGCAGTCATTTTTATAATATAAGTATTAAGCGAAAAGATGGTTTAGTTCAATGCACCTGCATTTCTATGTTTTTTTGTTTTGTTTCCTTTGATGAATTCCATTCAGATTGGAGCTTGCTGGGTACAAAATGGTTCCTAGAACCAGTTTAGGGTCACAATTACTGTAATGTTGTCTAGATATTGCTCTGAAGAACCAAAACGGCCTTTTCAGGTTGCTTGGCTACAAGTTTTTCACCCCAAAAGGCAGCTTTGGCCAATTTATTGCTACAAGTAGTATGAGACGGCTTGATTAATTTCGAACGTACCTTTGTAATTTCGCTGTTATGCTATCTTTAGTAGTTACTTGACATGCCGTAAACTCTTTGATTAACTTTCCCAGGAAGAAATAGAGGTTGAGGCGAAGCTATTGCGTGCTGGAAAATCAGTGGGTGTTATCTCTGTTGATTTCAGGAAGAAAAGGAGCGGCAAATTGATGGCTCAGGCGCGTCATACAAAGTACCTTGCTGTATCTAGCAGATTGTGAGGATTCCCTTCTGTTGTAAGATAAAAAAAAACATGGTTCCGCTGCCCTTTATCGATAGACAAGAGCAACAGGATGTAGTGGTGTATTGTTTAAGAAAGTCTGGTTATATATATCAATCTGAAATTCTGTAACACACACTGCTCTGCTCATTTCTTTTTCGCTTTTCAACCTTTGTCACATACTCCCTCCGTTCCTAAATATAAGACCTTTTAGAGATTACACTATAAACTACATACAGATGTATATAGACATATTTTAGAGTATAGGTTCATTCATTTTGCTCTGTATGTAGTCCATAGTAGAATTTCTAAAAGGTCTTGTATTTAGGAACGGAGGGAGTAATATCTTCGAAAGAGTACAGTTCCTGTTTGGACTTTGGAACGCGGGAACTTTGCAGAAAACGGAGCAAGTCCTCCGAATTTCATGCCTAATTCCAGCACCCCAAACAGTGCCCTAAGAATATGGGGCAGCTGGAAAGTAGTACTGTATAACACTTGTAAAATTCTATGCTTTCTTCTGCTGATGGATTACTGTAGTCCGCCCTCATCTTGAGGGAGATAGATTCTTCCCTCATTCATTATTGTACAATTCGCGTGGTGACTAAAAGATGAGTGCCCTTTCCTGTTTCCTCGTTATTGTATATAACTGTCTGAGATAGTTGGTGAGAAGAGGCCCAGCTACCATCATGCTCGCGTATGTGTGCACACGCTATTAAGTTCTTGTGTGCTGTCCCGGACCCTGAGTGCCTCCCGTCCTCTTAACTGCTGGTCGATTTCAGTAGGGAAGCAAGACAAACCAAACCAAAAAATTGGGCAGATTGGTAGAATAGAAGGCTCAACAACCGATGCTCCTTTCTCCCTGCTCTCATGAGGCTGTGATGTACCTAGGCACAGTAGTTGCTAACAAGACAAAAACGTCACTTACGAATGTCCATTCTTGCATTCGGCACCGCTTGCATCATGAATTTGTACGAATCTATCTTTTCCAAAGTGCCAAACCCCGGTGCAGCTCGCTCCCTCCCAAGTCACAACACTATAAGTTTGCCCAAAAGAGTGGTAATGTTGAGTAATATGATTATTAGAAAGTACTTCCTACGTCCGAAATTACTTGTCACAAAAATAAATATAAATGGATGTATCTAAAACTAAAATACACCTAGATACATCCATCCCTACTACAAGTATTTTTGGACGGAGGAAGTATAAATTACTTGTCACAAAAATAAATATAAATGAATGTATCTAAAACTAAAATACACCTAGATACATCCATCCCTACGACAAGTATTTTCGGACGGAGGAAGTATAAAATAGACTAGAATTTGTTTATGTCTTGATTTGTACTTTAAGATAATCATGTATTTATATATATATTTTCACGATGCTCAAGCCATACAACCAACTATTTCATCAATCCATCTATCCCTTCTAACATGGTAACAACCTAACCGATTCAAATCCTAGCCGCCGCCCGTTGCTTTCGCCCCGTGTGCCGTCCTGGGACGGTTTGCCTCCATGACCGCCGTCGGGGGCCGTGCCGTCCGTACCTAGGGTTCGTCTGCCAGTCGTGTTGACCGGCTGCTCTAGAATGTCTTTTTCCCCGATCCTTTGGTTCGGGTTCCTCTCTTCTGCCGGTCGCTTTGATCGGCGTTTTTTTGTTGTTTTTCGATCTAAGATCGGTTTGCGTCGCCTACCACCGTTGTCGATCACGTGCCTCTACTCCGACATCGGTGCGAGCGCCCGACCTCTACTTCGACCCGACGACCCCTCATGATCATCTCCACATGCGTCTGCTTGCCCGTCGCCCTGCACCGGGTGTCGTCGTCCCGCTTCGACCGGGATCTCTCCATCACGACCCGCCTCCATCGTGTCTGTATGATCGCGCAGCCAGCTGCCTCGGGCCGACTTCCTCGGGCCGGGCGTGTCGGTCTTGTTGGTTGCGGCGGGCTGGTTGCCGACTCCGACCGCGTCGGGCTCGTTGGCTGCCGGCTGTTGGCTTCGCCGGCCTTGTCGACTGCCTCAGACCGGCTGCGTCGGGTCGGCTGCCGCCTCCGGCCACGCCAGACTCATAAGCACGTCGTCTCACGCAGGACCGTCGTCACCGACTTCATCTCGGACTCCATCGCCAACCCGCCTCTACCGAGCAACATCTCCAACCTCGCGCGCGATCGGATTGATCACCCGTCGGTTCGTGATCTGCCTCATCTACGCCGTGCGACCAATCTGGCATGTCGGTTGCACGCACCTCCGCAAGTACCGTGAAGACTGTCCCAAGTACACCGCGCCCCTTTATCGATCGAGCAACGGGCTGCCGTTGCGTCGCCCATTGGGCCGTAATGCCACCGCCTTGTGGTTCTCCCTGCGGCTGCACCAACTCGCGTGTTGCCACTACGTTGTCCCTTCGGGCCTAGTGCCGCAACACGCGGTCCCCATGACCCGCAAGTCGTCGCTACACCACCCCCTTCGGGCAATAGTGCCGCGACACGCGGTCCCCGCCGCTGCCTGAGGTCGTCCCCGTGGATGCACCGACCCGCACTCCGCTGTTGTGCCGCTCCTTCGGGCCGTCGCGTTGTGACTCCGCCGCCCCGAGGTCTTCCCGTCGTTGCCCCAACCTGCGTGTCGTCGCTTCGTGGCCCCTTGAGGGCGTAGCACCACGATATGCAGTCCACTCCGCCGTCCCCGCCCCGTCAACTTCTACGTGGCATGCGCCACGCCGACTCCCTTGGCGCGGGAACACCATTGTTCGCGTCGGTCTTCGTCACACTGTCGGGTTCTTCCTCGCCTACTTTGAGCTTCGCCGCCGCGCTCCTAATCAGCCGTCGCCGCCGCTCTTCTTCTACGCCGCTGCAGCTCGCTCACCCGAGTCGCGCCGCCCGTCCACCCCCTTCATCTCCGTCCAGCACCAACTCATCGCTAGCATCGTCGTCGTCTACCCCGACCACTTCATCTACTCCGACCACCGCGGACGACATCAGACCCACGTTGATTTGCACCGTAACCGTCGTTGAGTCATTCTCTACTAGTCCCCCTCGACATGGCGTATCCGCTTGTGTACGTCCCCGTCTCTGCATGTCTCGTGCTGTCAACAACTTCATCTCCGGTATGTTTCTAGGCCTGGCAAATGTGGAACGACGCATCGTCAACATCGCTTTTGTCCGTCTACGCATGCCCGGTGCTGGCAACACTGATGCGTGCCTTCGTCCACAACGTGTCCCCGGGCTTGGGAAACCCGGTGCGGTGCGTCGTCAACAACCCTTCTCCCTGGCGCACCACTACTTCGACACCACCACGCCCATGACTAACTCGATGTCTCGTTGCGCCTGCGGCTCCACGATGACTTCCTCGACATCGGCTACCCCGACTCGACATCGACCACAACGTTCTTCGCACGACTACGTCGATCATGGATACACCATCCTACGCTCTCGGTTACCTCGACATCGGCACAAAGGGCTACCACCTTGCTTGAGCAACCTCATCGCTTTTTCATTCCAGCCACAACTTCCACGATGCATCGACCGTTATGACCATGGGGTGGATGACCGTCGTCTTACCTTCGAATTCTTCTCCAGTCTCACCGTCTGCGTCGCTACCGTTGTGACTACGGGAGATGTTGAGTAATATGATTATTAGAAAGTATAAGATAGACTAGGATTTGTTCCTGCCTTACTTGTACCCTAAAATAATCATGTACTTGTAAGTATATATACCACAAGGCTCAAGCAATACAACCAACTATTCCATCAATCGCTCTATCTCTTCTAACGCATAACATTAAATCCTTGCTTACTGCTCCCTCTGCATCTTAATGTAAGATCTTTTTTTTACACTGTCATCTACTCTACTACAAACTCTGCGAATAAGTTTCGATGCAAATTGAGTTGGCGACACACAGCTGGCTTGGACCAGTACTCCCTCCGTTCCTAAATATAAGTCTTTTAAGAGTTTCTACTAGAAAACTACATACGGATGGATATACACATACATTAGATTATAGATTCGCTCGTTTTGCTCCGTATATAGTACTTTAGTAGAATCTCTAAAAAGGCTTATATTTAGGAACGGAGGAACTAGATGGCATGTATTATGAGGATGGAGATGACTACTGTTCTACTCCCTTCGTTCCTAAATATAAGTCTTTTAAGATATTTCATTATGAGTCTACATACGGAGCAAAATGAGTGAATCTATACTCTAAAATATGTCTATATACATCCGTATGTAGTTCACTCATGAAACCTCTTTAAAGACTTATATTTAGAAACGGAGGAAGTACTAGTAACGAGGCACTAGACGGTTGGGCGTCGCTGTCCCTCCTTTCGCCTTTAGTGCGAGCCAAATCTGCTGTCCCTAGGTGAGCTGAGCGAGCGAGCGAGTCACCCACACAAAACAAGCACGCGTCCTCCATTTTCCCCACTAAAAACAGCGCAAGCTTTTTACCCCACGAACGCACACAAATTGATAGGTGGCCCATGAAAATGTCGTGCACCTTTCTTGTGTCTTCAGATCCAAGGATATATTTTACATGGAAAAAGAGCCTCGTCCCTTTTCCAGTTCATAGGAAGGAAGTAAAAAAAAGGTTCGGCATACAGAATCTGGGCAGCTAAGCTTCCACTGTCTGGAAAGCAACCTCCATATTCATCATTACGTTGTGTCACTGGGGCGACCACTTAGCTGCTTCCAACGATTACATCATTGAGTAGTCATGACACGATATCTCTTGAGCCGTGACCAATGGAGAGATTTTCCACGGGTCTTGATTTTTTTGTTTTCTTGTCGATGAACACTAATTACACTTACCTAAATAAAAAACACTTAATAACTCATACTCGTCTAGTATAATTTACCACGAGGTCGTGATTCATGACAGGACACATCTCCTGGGTCATGACAAGTGGGTACAAAATAATTTCTACGGGTCTTGACTTTCTATACATTTTACAGAAACAAAAGGAGGAGCAAAGAAGATGATGCAAAACAATGGAGTGATATGTGCTGAATTCCTCTGTAACGGATGGGCTCTAGTTACACCCATCATGAACGAACGCTTAATTACACATGTCCGTGTAGTATATAACTTAATTAACTTACTCGGCGTTTGCATCACACGGATGTCGTCTCAGGTGATTGTGCAGGCTGTACGTGTGCTGTGTGCATGTATGCTGCATCACTTTGCTGCCTTGGCCTTCTGGCGCCGATGCGCGGCGGAGATGGTCGTCTTCTCGACGACGAAGAGCCTCTTGAAGATCCTCATGAGCAGCACCCAGCTGCCGCTCCGGCGGTAGTACTGCCCCGTCCCGCCGGCCCTCGACGACGCCCGCAGCATCGGCGCGCACCCGCGCCCGCGCTCCCCGGCCTCCGACTCCGTGTCCGACAGCTCGTCCAGCCCGCACGCCGCCGCCGTCTTCTTCGAGCAAGAACCGGCGCGCCGCAGCGCCTCCAGCTCCTCGTTGAAGTTCTCCCACAGCATGTCCATCTTGTCCTCGCCGTCCGCGCCGGCAGCGCGCACGACCACCCCTTCGTCCGTCTCTCCTCCCCTCTCCCCCTTGGACCGTCGCCCGGCGTCCGACGACGTGGGCTCCTGCTCTTCCATGCCGTCGGCGGGTCGGCGGCTCACCACGGCCACCACCGGTGTGACGGCGACGCCGTCGCCGGGAAACCAGAGCGGCGAGGAGGCGAAGTGCGGGAAGGGGAGAAAGCGGCGGTGGTGATGTAGGAACAGTGGCTCCGCATGCTCTGCCGCGGCGGCCGTTGCAGGGAAGGTGAAGTCGTCCATCGCTGCCCGCGGTCTCTCTATAGATAATCAGCACCTACCTCGCTGTTGCTGTTCGTCTGGCTGGCTGTTGGGACAAGGATATATGAAGCGAATCCGGTTGGCTCGTGCCGCTCGCTAGCTCTCGCTGGTGGTACTTGCTACGAGTGCTCTATCTCGAGCACTATTTATTACGTAGTCGCCACGTTAATATATACTCCCTCCGTTTCTAAATATAAGTCTTTGTACAGATTTCACTAATGGGTTAAATACGAATGTATATAGCATAGTTTTAAATAGCCCGCTATAGCCCCGTTATAGCCTCGTTATAACCTTTTCAGCAGGGTGTCGCTAAATGGTATCATGTACAAATATGCCGCTATAGAGGCTCGCCGCTATTTGCCGTAGTCCGTTATTTAAAACATTGGTATATAGACATACTTTAGAGTATACATTCAATCATTTTACTTCGTATGTAGACATCTAGTAAAATCGCTTAAAAGATTTATATTTAGGAACGGAGGGAGTACATATAAGACTGCAAACAAGTCAAATTTGAGCGAGTTAGAGTTGGCTAAGCTCAACTCATATTAAATGCCACACGAGCTTAAACTGAGTGAAATTTAAAATCGAGTTATAGAACATAACTCATGCTCAGCTCTAGTCGATCTCAACCTAGTTTTGAGCTAAATGAGATGATAAGAATTATAAATACATGGTGATTATTATAACTAGATAAGGCTGAACATGACATAAGAAAGCACTAAAAAATATTATTCCAATCTAAACGTTGATAATTTAAATTTCTTTGAAGTAGTTTGATTTATTTTCTCATAACCAAAAGTTTAGTATCAAAATAAGGTAATGATTTACGACAGATATATAATTGGGAAAACAAATTATAGAACAAAGACCATAATAAGGTCTAAATCTTCTCTGCACTTAATTAAGCTTTCATGTTTGCTGGTAACTAAAGTGAAGAAAATTGTGGACAACATGTCTGGTAATAAATTATTTTAATTTCATTTAATATATGGCATCATCATTTAACATAATACTATTATGTCGAGCTATGAGTCTGAAATCGAGCGAACTAGTATTGGCTCAAGATCGGTTCGTTTCTGGGTCGAGGTACACTCGATCTTCAGTCAAGCTAAAATACGAGTGGATCTCGAGTGGATCACAAGACTCGAGCTTTTCTTGCAGCCCTGTATACATACTTGAGACCGAGATAATGCTGCCATATCGTGGATTTAGAGGCATAAACAGGACATGCCCTCGTGTTATGGACACTAGAGCATATACAACCGTATTAGGCACATACCTATTTGAGTATGAGCAGGAATTAAGTCTAAGAATGTTGATACGTCTTCGTCGTATCTATAATTTTTTATTGTTCCATGTCAATATTATACAACTTTCACATATTTTTGGTAACATTCTATATGATTTATTGGACTAACATATTGATCTGGTGCCAAGTGCGAGTTCCTGTTTGTTGCGTGTTTTTTGTTTCACAAAATATCCGTATCAAATGAAATCCAAACGCGATAAAAATTTGCAGAGAATTATTTTGGAATATATGTGATTTTTGAAAGGTGGAATCAATGTAAACGGAGGCCACAACCTCTAGTAGTTCCATTGGTGAGCTTACCTTAGCTCATATGTGCATCCGTTACATGATAATCCATACTCCTCACATCATATCTATCATTTGGCTTTCTCTCGCCTATGGTTGTCCTCATTGATGTGAGCCTTTCACACCTTTTTGTCTTCCTTCCCCATCATTATTCTATTTGCCATCCTAAGTGCCAACATATCTTTCTTACACTCATCCATTGCATGAGTGCTCAAAGTCAAAAGGGAGAGGATCATTTTGACATGTGCCTGACTAGTGGTGTGGGGATGAGTCAAAATAAGATTTCGAAGGAGACCAAGTGTGAAATTTTAGTAGATTGAGTTCTCAATTAAAAAAAATATATTATGATCTCAACCCGTCTCCCACTTCTTGCACGCAAACACCATTTAGAAACATTCGAGTCACGGACAGTGAGAGCTCTTGCACCTTTATGTTCTTACTTTGTTAATTTCAATACTAGATATAAATTTTTGCTTGTTATTGTCTTGACTTGAATTGCGTATCTTACTTGCTTTACTTTGAAGTTCTTATATGTGTGTTAGCATGTTGATACGTCACCAACGTATCTATAATTTTTTATGGTTCCATGCTATTATCTTGTCAAACTTTGATGTTTTGTATGCCTTTTATATCTTTTTCGGGACTAACTTATTAACTCAGTGCCAAGTGCGAGTTCCCGTTTCGTGTTTTTGACCCTTTTCGGAGGAGAATATTAAACGGAGTCCAAACGGAATAAAACCTCCAAAAAGATTTTTTCCGGAACAAAAGATACGCAGGGAGCGTGAGAACCAAGGCAGAGGCCACAATGGGAGGCCACAAGCCCCCTAGGCGCGACCAGGGGGCCCGCGCCTAGCAGGCTTGTGGGCCCCGTGTGGCTCGTCTGCCCTACTTCTACCGCCTATAAATCCCCGAAAAATCCAAAACCATGGGAGAGATCCACAAAAATACTTTTCTGCCGCCGCAAGCTTCTGTCTCCGCAAGATCCCATCTGGGGCATGTTCTGGTGCCTTGCCGGAGGGGGGATTTGGATACGCAGGGCTTCTTCATCAACACCATTGCCTCTCCGATGATGCGTGAGTAGTACACCATAGACCTTCGGGTCCATAGCAAGTAGCTAGATGGCTTCTTTTCTCTCTTGGATCTTCAATACAAAGTTCTCCATGATCGTCATGGAGATCTATCCGATGTAATCTTCTTTCGTGGTGTGTTTGTCGAGATCCTATGAATTGTGGATTTATGATCAGATTATCTATGAATCTTATTTGAGTTTCTTCTGGTCTCATATATGCATGATTTCATATCCTTGTAATTCTCTTCGAGTTGTGGGTTTTGTTTGGCCAACTTGATCTATGATTCTTGCAATGGGAGAAGTGCTTCGTTTTGGGTTCATACCGTGCGGTGACCTCACCCAGTGACAGAAGGGGTAGCGAGGCACGCATCATGTTGTTGCCATCAAGGGTAAAAAGATGGGGTTTATATATATTGCATGAATTTATCCCTCTACATCATGTCATCTTGCTTAAGGCGTTACTCTATTCGTCATGAACTCAATACACTAGATGCATGCTGGATAGCGGTCGATGTGTGAAGTAATAATAGTAGATGCAAAAAGTATCGGTCTACTTGTCTCAGACGTGATGCCTATATGTATGATCATTGCCTTAGATATCGTCATGACTTTGCGCGGTTCTATCAATTGCTCGACAGTAATTTGTTCACCCTCTGTAATATTCGTTATCTTGAGAGAAGCCTCTGGTGAACACTATGGCCCCCGGGTCTACTTCACATCATATTTTCAGCCCTACACTTTTACTTGTTGCACTTTCCGCCTTCAGATCTCACCTTGCAATCAATCGTGAAGGGATTGACAACCCCTTTGTAGCGTTGGGTGCAAGTTTGCTATTTTTGCGTAGGTACATCGGTGATTCATCTTGATACTCCTACTGGATTGATACCTTGGTTCTCAAACTGAGGGGAATACTTACTGCTACTGTGCTGCATAACCCTTTCCTCTTCAAGGGAAAAAACCAACACAAGCTCAAGAGGTAGCAAGAAGAATTTCTGGCGCCATTGCCGGGGAGGAGGATCAAGTCAAAAATAGTCTCCCGTCAACGTGCCAATTTCTGGCGCCGTTGCCGGGGAGCATCAAGTGAAGCTCATCCAAGTAAGTGTCGCAAACTCATCTCTTGCATTTACTTTTTTGCCTCTCGTTTTCCTCTCTCCCACTTCTGAAAAAGAAAAATTTACAAAAATATTTGCCTTTTTCGTTTGCCCTTTTTCTTCGCTTGCTTTCTGCCTGCTTGAGTGGGATAGTCTACCTTCCCTCATGGCTAGACCTACCGCTTCGAACGATACTCCCGAGAGCGAATTTCTCAATTTTAAACAAAATGAGGAAGAAAACTTAAAGGACGCTTGGTATAGGATTTGCAATGCTCAGAGTAGATCAACTCGTAAGCAATCTACTACCGTCCTACTTCGCAACTTTTATGTGGGTATTTCCCCTTGGAATAGTTATGTTCTTGACACCATCGTAGGTGGAAATTTCTTGGGTAGCCATACCGTTGATTCTTACGATGCTTTAATAAATTTGGTAGGCTCAACCCCACTCATGGTTAATGTAACTACCTTAACTCTCGAACATGTGATGGGTAGCCTGGATATCATTGAAAATAAAGTTGCTACGATCGAACTCTTTGAGAATTTGGATAAAAAGATCCACAATCAAATCACTCAGTATGGATCCAAGGTGGGAATGACTTTGAAAAATTTAAGGGAGAGGGAACCCACACTTAACGAAAAATTAGGTCATGATTCCGCTAGGATTGGCAAACTAGAGGATGTTATAACCAACTTGGGTTCCGCTTTTGCCGCTGTGCAGAACACTCCAAATTTTGCCCACAATAAGGCCACCAAGGCTGTTTTTATTCCTAAAAATAGCGGTGAACCATCTAGTAAGAGATATGAAGACCTTAAGGTGATGAGTGTTCACCCTACTTATGGTTTAAATACCAAAGACGATGATACGTGATTCTATCACCTTATGCCTAGCTAAGGGCGTTAAACAATAGCGCTTGTTGGGAGGCAACCCAATGAATTTATCTTTGCTTTTTGCTTTCTGTTTTGTTGCGTCCACACCATCATAATTCTGTTATGATTGTGTCTTTTGTGTTTCTTTTTGTGTTTGTGCCAAGTAAAACCTTTATGACTAGTTTGGTTATGGCCGTTTGATCCTGTTGGAAAAAGACAGAAACTTTTCACTCATGAAATTATTTTTTATTTTTATCAAGAAAGAGCTTTTGAGTTGATTCTTTTTGCTACTGGTTGATATGCCAATTTCCCAAATTGTCGTATTTTTTCAGAATTTGTGAGATACCATAAGTATACGAAGTATACAGATTGCTACAGACTGGTCTGTTTTTGACAGATTCTGTTTTTTGTTGTGTTGGTTGCTTATTTTGATGAAACTATGGATAGTATCGGGGGGGGGGGGGGGGGGGGGTACTAGCCATGGAAAAGTGAGAATACAGTAATCTAACACCAATATAAATAGAAATCAAGTTTGTACAGTACCTAAAGAGGTTGTAGTTTGCTTTCTTGTGCTAATGACATCACGAGTTTCTGTTTAAGTTTTGTGTTGGTGAAGTTTTCAAGTTTTGGGTGATGTTCTCATGGACAAAGGGATAAAGAGTGGAAAGAGCTCAAGCTTGAGGATGCCCAAGGCATCCCAAGACAAATTCAAGGACACCAAAAAGCCTAAGCTTGGGGATGTCCCGGGAAGGCATCCCCTCTTTCGTCTTCAATCCATCGGTAACATTACTTGGAGCTATATTTTTATTCACGACATGATATGTGTTTTGCTTGGAGCGTCGTGTATTATAGGAGTCTTTTCTTTTTGTTGTGTGACAATCATCCTTGCTTCACACCTTTTGAGAGAGACATGCACTCATCGTGAATTTGCTAGAATACTCATTGAGCTTCGCTTATATCTTTTGAGTTAGGAAATTTAGCTCACATGTGCTTCACTTATATCTTTTGAGCTAGATAACTTTGCTCAAAGTGCTTCACTTAGATCTTTTAGAGCACGGCGGTGTCATATTTTGGATAAATAAGAACTCTCGATCTTCACTTATATCTTTTTGAGAGTGCTCTCTCTGAGTAACTTGGTAGTTGGCTTGTGCTATGAAAGTAGTCTCAAAGGTGATAGGCATCCAAAGAGGATACAATAAAACTTCCATATTCATGTGCATTGATTAGAAAGAGAAGTTTGATTCCTCTCAATTAGTTTTGAGACATGCATTTGGTAATATCAAGAGTTATGTTAGTAGGGTGTTGTGAATCTAGAAATACTTGTGTTGAAGTTAGTGATTCCCGTAACATGCATGTATGGTGTACCGCTATGTTAGGAAGTCGGAGCATAATTGATTTATAGACTGTCATCCTTTGTGTTCCAGTCGGGATCGCGCGATGGTTAACACCTACCAACCCTTTCCCCAGGAGTATGCGTTTAGCACTTTGTTTCGATTACTAACAAAAACTTTCGCAATAAGTATGTGAGTTCTTCATGACTAATGTGAGTCCATGGTATAGATGCACTTTCACCTTTCACCATTGCTAGCCTCTCTAGTGCCGCTCAACTTTCGCCGGTGCATAAACCCACCATATACCTTCCTCAAAACAGCCACCATACCTACCTATTATGACATTTTCATAGCCATTCCGAGATATATTGCCATGCAATTCCCATCGTTCCGTCTCATGACTTGTGCCATCACTTTCATATTGCCATTGCATGATCATAAGATAGCTAGCGAGATGTTTCAACGTCATACGCCAAGCTAGATCGTTGCACATCCCGGTACACTGCCGGAGGCATTTCCTATAAGAGTCATCATTGTTCTAAGCATTGAGCTGTGAGTAATTAAAAGTGTGATGATCATCATTATTAGAGCATTATCCCATGTGAGGAAAAAAAAAGAGGGCAAAGATGCCCAGAAAAAAAATGGAAAGAGCCCAAACAAAAAAAAAGAGAGAAAAAGAGAGAAGGGACAATGCTACTATCTTTTCCACACTTGTGCTTCATAATAGCACCATGTTCTTCATGATTGAGAGTCTCTTGTTTTATCACCGCCATATACTAGTGGGAATCTTCATTATGTAACTTGGCTTGTATATTCCAATGATGGACTTCCTCAAAATTGTCCTAGGTCTTCGTGAGAAAGCAAGTTGGATGCACACCCACTAGTTCTCCTTTTGAGCTTTCACATACTTATATCTCTAAGTGCATCCATTGCATGGTAATCCCTACTCTTTCACATTGATATCTATTGATGGACATCTTCATAGCCCTTTGATATGCCGAGTCGATGTGACCATCTCCTCCTTTTTGTCTCACAACCTCCACCACACTCTATTCCACCTATAATGCTATATCCATGGCTCACGCTCATGTATTGCGTGAGAGTTGAAAATGGTTTGAGAAAGTAAGAGTGCGAACAATTACTTGGCCAATACCGGGGTTGTGCATGATTTATATTAGTTGTGTGGGGATGATGGAGCAAAGCTAAACTATATGGTTTTGTAGGGATAATTTTCTTTGGCCTTGTTATTTTGAAAGTACATGATTACCTTACTAGTTTGCTTGAAGTATTATTGTTTTCATGTCAATAGGAAACTATTGTTTTGAATCTTACGGATCTGAACATTCATGTCACACGAAAGAAGTTACAAAGGACAAATATGATAGGTAGCATTCCACATCAAAAATCCAGTCTTTATCACTTCCCTACTCGAGGACGAGCAGAAGTTAAGCTTGGGGATGCTTGATACGTCTCCAACGTATCTATAATTTTTGATGGTTCCATGCTATTATCTTGTCAAACTTTGGATGTTTTGTATGCCTTTTATATATTTTTTGGGACCAACTTATTAACTCAGTGCCAAGTGCCAGTTCCTGTTTTTTCCGTGTTTTTTGACCCTTTTTAGAGGAGAATATTAAACGGAGTCCAAACAGAATAAAACCTCCGAAAAGATTTTTTCCGGAACAGAAGATACGCAGGGAGCGTGAGAACCAAGGCATAGGCCACGGGGGGAGGCCACAAGCCCCCTAGGCGCGACCAGGGGGGCCCGCGCCTAGTAGGCTTGTGGGCCCCCTGTGGCTCGTCTGCCCTACTTCTTCCGCCTATAAATCGCCGAAAAATCCAAAACCACGGGAGAGATCCACGAAAATACTTTTCCGCCGCCGCAAGCTTCTGTCTCCGCTAGATCCCATCTGGGGCACGTTCTGGTGCCCTGCCGGAGGGGGGACTCGGATACGGAGGGCTTCTTCATCAACACCATTGCCTCTCCGATGATGCGTGAGTAGTTCACCATAGACCTTCGGGTCCATAGCTAGTAGCTAGATGGCTTCTTCTCTCTCTTGGATCTTCAATAAAAAGTTCTCCATGATCTTCATGGAGATCTATCCGATGTAATCTTCTTTTGCGGTGTGTTTGTCGAGATCCGATGAATTGTGGATTTATGATCAGATTATCTATGAATCTTATTTGAGTTTCTTTTGATATGCATGATTTCATATCCTTGTAATTCTCTTTGAGTTGTGGGTTTTGTTTGCCAACTTGATCTATGATTCTTGCAATGGGAGAAGTGCTTGGTTTTGGGTTCATACCGTGCGGTGACCTCACCCAGTGACAAAAGGTGTAGCGAGGCACGCATCGTGTTGTTTCCATCAAGGGTAAAAAGATGGGGTTTATATCTATTGCATGAATTTATCCCTCTACATCATGTCATCTTGCTTAAGGCGTTACTCTGTTCGTCATGAACTCAATACACTAGATGCATACTGGATAGCGGTCGATGTGTGGAGTAATAGTAGTAGATGCAGGAAGTATCGGTCTACTTGTCTCGGACGTGATGCCTATATGTATGATCATTGCCTTAGATATAATCAGGACTTTGCGCGGTTCTATCAATTGCTCGACAGTAATTTGTTGACCCACCATAATATTCGCTATCTTGAGAGAAGCCTCTAGTGAACACTATGGCCCCTGGGTCTACTTCACATCATATTTTCAGCCCTACACATTTACTTTGTTGCACTTTCCGCCTTCAGATCTGATCTTGCAATCAATCGTGAAGGGATTGACAACCCCTTTGTAGCGTTGGGTGCAAGTTTGTTGTTTTTGCGCAGGTACATCGGTGCTTCATCTTGATACTCCTACTGGATTGATACCTTGGTTCTCAAACTGAGGGAAATACTTACTGCTACTATGCTGCATCACCCTTTCCTCTTCAAGGGAAAAAACCAACGCAAGCTCAAGAGGTAGCACATGTCACCATAGAAATTATTGTGTTATCATTTATCTACTCGAGGACGAGTAGAAATTAAGCTTGGGGATGTTCATACGTCCCAAATGTATCTATAATTTCTGCTTGTTCCATGATCTTTTGGGTGACATTGTTATATGTTTTGCTACACTTTTATATCATTTTACACATATTTGGACTAACCTACTAACTCAGTGCACCCAGTGCCAGTTTTTGTCTACTGATGTCTATTTTGCAGGGGCTTTTACCCAATTTTCCGAAGCCCCCAAAATTTGAGGAAAAATATATAAAACATCAGCGTAACGGAAGCTTCGAGATCACCGAAGATGGGCCAGAGGGGGGCAAGGGGCCGCCCAGGCGACCTGTTGGCGCGTCCTACCCCCTGGCCGAGCCAGGAGGGCGCCTGGGTGGGCGCCACCTCCTCCGGTGCCCTCCTAAGGCCTATATTTAGTCCTCTGAGAGGAAACCCTTCCACAACTTCCAGAATCGTGAATTTCTCCATCATTCCACCGTCGCAGCGCTTCCGAGATCGGGAGCGTCAGGAGACCTCTTCCCGCCACCCTGCCGGAGGGAGGATTGACCTCCGGGAGCTTCTCCACCGCCATGGACGCTTCCCGGACGTGCTGTGAGTAGTCCTCCTTGGACCATGGTGTTGGGGAGCGGTGCATGGGAAACAAAAAATTTCCTACGCACACGAAGACCTATCATAGTGATGTTCATCTACGAGAGGGAGATCCGATCCACATACCCTTGTAGATCGCTAATCGGGAAGCGTTAAGAAACACGGTTGATGTAGTGGTACAACTTCGTGATTCAAATCACCGTCGTCCCACGATCCGTCCCGATCTTGCACCGAACGGACGGCACCTCCGCGTTCAGCACACGTACAACTCGATGACGATCTCCATCTTCTTGATCCAGCAAGAGAGACAGGGAAGTAGATGAGTTCTCCGGCAGCATGATGGCGCGCCGGTGATGGTGATGATCTATTCCTACAGGGCTCTGCCCGAGCACCGCAGAAATCCGATCTAGAGGAAGAACTACGAGGTATAGGTTTGAGTTGCACGTGGCAAAGTTGTGTCTCAAAAACCCTAAAACCTCTAGTATATATAGGAGGAGGGGAGGGGCTAGCCTTGGGGCTCAAGAGAGCCCCAAGGGCGCCGACCGAAGGAGGAGATGGACTCCCACTCCAATTCGGTTTGGAGGAGGAGGAGTCCACTCCTTCCTTCCCACCTCCCTCTTTTTTTATTTTCTTTTGGTTTTTCTTTCCTTGGGGCCATAATCCACTTGGGCTGGCCTCACCAGCCTAGTAAGGGCTGGTGCGCCACCCTAGGACTATTGGGCTCACTACCGGGTGGGTGGGCCCCTCCCGGTGAATACCCGGAACCCATTCGTCACTCCCGGTACACTACCGGTAATGACTGAAATCTTTCCGGTGAACAAATGAAACCATCCTATATATCAATCTTCATTTCTGGACCATTCCGGAAACCCTCGTGATGTCCGTGATCTCATCCGGGACTCCAAACAACCTTCGGTCACCAACACCTATAACTCAACTATACTAAAACGTCACCGAACCTTAAGTGTGCAGACCATGCGGG
The DNA here is from genome assembly GCF_904849725.1 of Hordeum vulgare subsp. vulgare. Lineage (NCBI taxonomy): Eukaryota > Viridiplantae > Streptophyta > Magnoliopsida > Poales > Poaceae > Hordeum > Hordeum vulgare. Next base: position 482,994,505 of record NC_058519.1, read on the forward strand.
TTCGAGAACTATGTAGACATGACCCGAGACACTCCTCGTTCAATATCCAATAGCGGGACCTGGATGTCCATATTGGATCCTACATATTCTACAAAGATCTTATCAGTTGAACCTCTGTGCCAAGGATTCCTATAATCCCGTACAACATTCCCTTTGTCCTTCGGTATGTTACTTGCCCGAGATTTGATCGTCGGTATCTCTATACCTATTTGAATCTCGTAACCGGCATTACTCGTTCCGTAATACAAGATCCCGTGACTTACATTTGAGTCACATTGCTTGCAAGGCTTGTATGTTATGTTGTACTCCCTCCGTCCCAAAATTCTTGTCTTAGATTTGTCTATATATAAATGTATCTAGTCAAGTTTTAGTATTTAGGTACATCCATTTCTAGAAAAACTTAAGACAAGAATTTTGAGACGGAGGGAGTATTACTGAGTGGGCCCGAGATACCTCTCCGTCACATGGAGTGACAAATCCCAGTCTTGATCCATGCTAACTCAATGGACACCTTCGGAGATACCTGTAGAGCACCTTTATAGTCACCCAGTAATGTTGTGACGTTTGATACACACAAGGTATTCCTCCGGTGTCAGTGAGTTACATGATCTCATGGTCATAGGAATGAATACTTGACACACAGAAAACAATAACAACAAAATGACACGATCACATGCTACATTCATAGTTTGGTTCTTGTCCATCACATCATTCACCTAATGATGTGATCCAGTTATCAAGTGACAACACTTGCATATGGTCAGAAACTATCCTTGATCAACTCGCTAGTCAACTAGAGTCTTACTATGGACATTGTTTTGTCTATATATCCACACATGCATCTATGCTTTCATTCAGTATAATTATAGCATGGATAATAAACGATTATCTTGAAACAGGAAATATAATAATAACTATTTTATCATTGCCTCTAGGGCATATTTCCAACAGTCTCCCACTTGCACTAGAGTCAATAATCTAGTCTCACATCGCTATGCGATTTACATTGGAATGAATCTAACACCCATACAGTTCTGGTGTTGATCATGCTTCGCTCGTGGAAGAGGTTTAGTCAGCGGATCTGCTACATTCAGATCCGTGTGCACTTTGCAAATATTTACGTCCTCTCCTTCGACGTAGTCGTGGATGAGGTTGAAGCGTCGTTTGATGTGTCTGGTCTTCTTCTGAAACCTTGGTTCCTTTGCTAGATAAATGGCACCAGTGTTGTCACAGAACAGAGTTATTGGATTTAGTGCACTCGACACAACTCCAAGATCCTTCATGAACTGCTTCATCCAAACACCCTCCTTAGCTGCCTTCGAGGCAGCCATGTACTCCGCTTCACATGTAGAATATGCTACGACGCTTTGCTTGGAACCGCACCAGCTTACCGCACCCCCATTAAGAATAAATAAGTATCCGGTTTGAGACTTAGAGTCATGCGGATCAGTGTCAAAGCTTGCATCGACGTAACCCTTTACGGCGAGCTCTTCGTCACCTCCATAAATGAGAAACATTTCCTTAGTCCTTTCCAGGTACTTCAGAATATTTTTGACCACCGTCTAGTGATCCACTCCTGGATTACTTTGAAACCTGCCTGCCATACTTATGGCCAGGCTGACATCTGGTCTAGTGCACAACATTGCATACATGATAGACCCTATGGCTGAAGCATAGGGGATGGTACTCATCTTTTCTCTATCTTCCGCTGTTACTGGACAGTGAGTCTTACTCAACTTTATAACTTGTAATACTCGCAAGAACCCCTTCTTGGACTGCTCCATTTTGAACTTCTTCAAAACTTTATCAAGGTATGTGCTTTGTGAAAGTCCTATTAGGCGCCTTGATCTATCCCTATAGATCTTAATGCCTAATACGTAAGCAACTTCTCCTAGGTCTTTCATTGAAAGACATTTGTTCAAGTAATCTTTTACGCTCTCTAAAAACTCCACATTGTTTCCAATCAGCAATATGTCATCCACATATAATATTAGAAACGCTACAGAGCTCCCATTCACTTTCTTGTAAATACAAGATTCTCCAACAACTTGTATAAACACAAATGCTTTGATCACCTCATCAAAGCGCTTATTCCAACTCTGAGATGCTTGCACCAGTCCATAAATGGATCGCTGAAGCTTGCATACTTTGTTAGCATTCTTCGGATCGACAAAACCTTCGGGTTGCATCATATACAACTCTTCCTTAAGAGAACCGTTAAGGAACACTGTTTTGACATCCATCTGCCAGATTTCATAATCGAAAAATGCAGCTATTGCTAACATGATGCGGACGGACTTAAGCATCGCTACCGGTGAGAACGTCTCATCGTAGTCAACTCCTTGAACTTGTGAAAAACCCTTTGCCACAAGTCGAGCTTTATAAACGGTCACATTACCGTCCGCGTCCGTCTTCTTCTTAAAGATCCATTTGTTCTAAATATCATTGCGACCTTCAGGTAGTACTTCCAAAGTCCATGCTACCTCTTGAGCTTGCGTTGGTTTTTCCCTTGAAGAGGAAAGGGTGATGCAGCACAGTAGCAGTAAGTATTTCCCTCAGTTTGAGAACCAAGGTATCAATCCAGTAGGAGTATCAAGCCAAGTTTCCAAAGTACCTGCGCAAAAACAGCAAACTTGCACCCAATGCTACAAAGGGGTTGTCAATCCCTTCACGATTGATCGCAAGGTGAGATCTGAAGGCGGAAAGTGCAACAAAGTAAAAGTGTAAGGCTGAAAATATGATGTGAAGTAGACCCGGGGGGCCATAGTGTTCACTAGAGGCTTCTCTCATGAAGCAGTTATTACGGTGGGTGAACGAATTACCGTCGAGCAATTGATAGAACCCCGCAAAGTCATGATGATATCTAAGGCAATGATCATACATATATGCATCACGTTTGAGACACCTAGACCGATACTTTCTGCATCTACTACTATTACTCCACACATCGACCGCTATCCAACATGCATCTAGTGTATTGAGTTCATAACAAACAGAGTAACGCCTTAAGAAAGATGACATGACGTAGCGGGATAAATTCATGCAATACATATAAACCCCATCTTTTTACCCTTGATGGCAACAACACGACGCGTGCCTCGCTACCCCTTCTGTCACTGGGTGAGGTCACCGCACGGTATGAACCCAAAACCAAGCACTTCTCCCATTGCAAGAATTATAGATCAAGTTGGCCAAATGAAACCCACAACTCGAAGAGAATTACAAGGATATGAAATCATCCATATAAGAGATCATAAGAAACTCAAATAAGATTCATAGATAATCTAATCATAAATCCACAATTCATCGGATCTCAACAAACACACCGCAAAAGAGGATTACATCAGATAGATCTCCATGAAGATCATGGAGAACTTTTTATTGAAGATCCAAGAGAAAGAAGAAGCCATCTAGCGACTAGCTATGGACCCGAAGGTCTGTGGTGAACTACTCACGCATCATCGGAGAGGCAATGGTGTTGATGAAGAAGCCCTCCGTGTCCAGATCCCCCCTCCGGCAGGGCACCAGAACGTGCCCCAGATGGGATCTTGCGGAGACAGAAGCTTGCGGCGGCAAAAAAGTATTTTCGTGGCTCTCTCCCGTGGTTTCCGGTTTTTCGGGGATTTATAGGCGGAAGAAGTAGGGCAAAGGAGCCACGGGGGACCCACAAGCCTGCTAGGCGCGCCCCCCAGGCCACGGCTAGGGGGCTTGTGGCCTCCCCCGGGACCCTTTGCCTTGGTTCTCAAGCTTCATGCGTATCTTCTGTTCCGGAAAAAAAATCTTTTCGGAGGTTTTATTCCGTTTGGACTCCGTTTGATATTCTCCTATGAAAAAGGTCAAAAACACGGGAAAAATCAGAAACTGGCACTTGGCACTGAGTTAATAAGTTAGTACCAAAAAATATATAAAATGCATACAAAGCATCCGAAGTTGACAAGATAATAGCATGGAACCATAAAAAAATATAGATACGTTGGAGATGTATCAATCATCCCCAAGCTTAACTCCTGCTCGTCCTCGAGTAGGGAAGTGATAAAGACTGATTTTTTATGTGGAATTCTACCTAGCATATTTGTCCTTTGTAACTTCTTTCATGTGAAATGAATATAATGTTTAGATCCAACATGAAAACAATAATACTTCAAGCAAACTAGCAAGGTAATCATGAACTTTCGAAATAACGAGGCCAATGAAAGTTATCTCTACAAAATCATATAGTCTGGCTATGCTCCATCATCCCCACACAACGAATTTAAATCATGCACCACCCCAGTATTGGCCAAGTAATTGTTTTCACACTCTTACTTTCTCAAACTTTTTCAACTCTTGTGCAATACATGAGCGTGAGCCATGGATATAGCACTATAGGTGGAATAGAGTGTGGTGGAGGTTGTGAGGCAAAAAGGAGGAGATGGTCACATCGACTCGGCGTATCAAAGGGCTATGGAGATTCCCATCAATAGATATCAACGTGAACGAGTAGGGATTACCATGCAACGGATGTACTTAGAGCTATAAGTGTGTGAAAGCTCAAAAAGGAGAACTAGTGGGTTTGCATCCAACTTGCTTGCTCACGAAGACCTAGGGCAATTTTGAGGAAGCCCATCATTGGAATATACAAGCCAAGTTACATAATGAAGATTCCCACTAGTATATGGTGGTGACAAAACAAGAGACTCTCAATCATGAAGAACATGGTGCTATTGTGAAGCACAAGTGTGGAAAAAGATAGTAGCATTGTCCCTTCTCTCTTTTTCTCTTTCTCTCCTTTTTTTGTTTGGGCTCTTTGTCCTCTTTCCATATTTATTTGTGGGCAACTTTGGCCTCTTTTTTTTATTTCCTCACATGGGACAATGCTCTAATAATGATGATCATCACACTTTTATTTACTCACAACTCAATGCTTAGAACAATGATGACTCTTATAGGAAATGCCTCCGGCAGTGTACCGGGATGTGCAATGATCTAGCTTGGCGTATGAAGTTGAAACATCTCGCTAGCTATCTTACGATCATGCAATGGAAATATGTAAGTGACGACACAAGTCATGAGACGGAACGGTGGGAGTTGCATGGCAATATACCTCGGAATGGCTATGAAAAGGCCATGATAGGTAGGTATGGTGGCTGTTTTGAGGAAGGTCTATGGTGGTTTTGTGTACCGGCGAAAGTTGCGTGACACTTAGCACAAACACTAAAATAAACACAAAAGACACAATCATAACAGAATTATGATGGTGTGGACGCAACAAAACAGAAAGCAAAAAGCAAAGATAAATTCATTGGGTTGCCTCCCAACAAGCGCTATTGTTTAACGCCCTTAGCTAGGCATTAGGCGATAGAATCACGTATCCTCGTCCTTGGTGCTCAAACCATAAGTAGCCCTCATCATGGATTCATAAGGAAATCTTATTTTCTTTGTAGGAAAATGTTCCATGCCCTTCTTTAATGGAAATTGAAATCTAATATTCCCTTCCTTCATATCGATGACAACACCAATAGTCCTTAGGAAAGGTCTACCAAGAATGATAGGACATGTTGGATTGCAATCAATGTCAAGCACATTGAAATATACGGGTACATAGTTCCTATTTGCAATAATAAGAACATCATTGATCCTTCCCATAGGTTTCTTAACAGTAGAATCTGCAAGATGCAAATTAAGAGAGAACTCATAAATCTCATTGAAGCCTAGAACATCACATAAAGACTTTGGAATCGCGGAAACACTAGCACCCAAATCACACAAAGCATTGCATTCATAGTTTTTGATCTTGATTTTGATAGTAGGTTCCCACTCATCATGAAGTTTTCTAGGAATAGAAACTTCCAATTCAAGTTTCTCTTCAAGATATTTCATCATAGCATCGACGATATGACCGGTAAAGGCTTTGTTTTTGCTATAAGCGTGTGGAGAGTTTAGCATGGATTGCATCAAGGAAATACATTAAAACAAAGAGCAACTATCATAATTGAATTCCTTGAAATCCAAAGTAGTAGTTTCATTACTACTCAAAGTTTTGATATCCTCTACTCCACTTTCAATGCTCTTAGCATAAAGATAGATAGAATCCGAATCATTGGGGCGTTTCTCAACCAAAGTGGATTCATATCCAGCCCCATCATCATTAGGTTTGACACTAGAAAACAAGGATTCAATGGGAGTCACACCAAGCACTTTAAGATCTTCGTGATTCTCATCACGAGAACACGCCTTTTTAAGCCATTCATGTCTAGCACGAATTTGGGCGATTCTTTCTTTACTCTCATTCATGCAAACACGCATAGCTTTCAAAGTTTAATCCATATTGATCTTGGGAGGAGCACATCTCACTTTCAAAGCATCAATACTAAGAGATATTCTATCAACGGTCCTAGCCAAGTCATCAATTTTGAGCAGTTTTTCTTCTATGGACGCATTGAAAATATTTTGCGAGTTGATAAACTATTTAATATTACTCTCTAGATCATAGGGTAATTTAATGTAATTTCCATGAGCATTGTTGTAGGAATTGCCAAAGTTATTAGAGGTATTACTAGGAAAAGGCCTAGGAATATAGTTTCCTCTAAAAGCATTGTTGTTGCCAAAATTATTCCTACCAACAAAATTAACATCCAAGCCCTCATTGCTACTCTCAATCAAAGAAGACAAGGGCATATCATTTGGATCCAAAGGAGCACCTTTACCAGCAAACAATTTCATTAACTCATCCATCTTAGCACTCAACGAGTTAACTTCTTCTATAGCGTGCACTTTTTTACTAGTAGGTGACCTTTCAGTGTGCCATTGAAAATAGTTTGTCATGATATTGTCTAGGAGTTTTGTGGCTTCTCCTAATGTGATTTCCATGAAAGTTCCGCCGGAGGCAGAGTCCAAGATATTTCTAGAAGCAAAATTCAAACCAGCATAGAAGATTTGTATAATCATCCAAAGACTCAAGCCATGAGCGGGACAATTTCTAATCATCAATTTCATTCTCTCCCAAGATTGTGCAACATGTTCATGATCTAGTTGCTTAAAATTCATGATATCATTACGGAGAGAGATAATCTTAGACGGCGGAAAATACTTGGATATATAAGCATCTTTGCACTTGTTCCAAGAATCAATACTATTTTTGGGCAAAGATGAAAACCAAGTTTTTGCTCAATCTCCCAATGAGAACGGAAATAGCTTCAATTTAATCACATCATTATCCACATCTTTCTTCTTTTGCATATCACATAACTCAATGAAGGTATTAAGATGGGATGCGACATCTTCACTAGGAAGGCCGGAAAATTGCCCTATCATAACAAGATTCAGCAAAGTAGCATTGATTTCATATGATTCCGCACTAGTGGCGGGAGCAATCGGAGTACTAATAAAATCATTGTTATTAGTATTCGAGAAGTCACAAAGTTTGGTGTTATCAGTCATGGTGACTTCAGCAAGCACACAAGCACACAAGCGAACAGAAAGCAAGCGAAAGAAAAAGGCAAACAAAAGAGGCAAATATTTTTTGTAATTTTTTTTTAGAAGTGGGGGAGAGGAAAACGAGAGGCAAAAAAGAGTAAATGCAAGAGATGTGTTTGCGACAGTTACTTGGATAAGCTTCACTTAGAATAATCCCTGGTGCCAGAAATTGACACGTTGGAGGAAGACTATTCTTGACTTGATGCTCCCTGGCAACGGCGCGAGAAATTCTTCTTGCTACCTCTTGAGCTTGCATTGGTTTTTCCCTTGAAGAGGAAAGGGTGATGCAGCACAGTAGCAGTAAGTATTTCCCTCAGTTTGAGAACCAAGGTATCAATCCAGTAGGAGTATCAAGCCAAGTCTCCAAAGTACGTGCGCAAAAACAGCAAACTTGCACCCAACGCTACAAAGGGGTTCTCAATCCCTTCACGATTGATTGCAAGGTGAGATCTGAAGGAGGAAAGTGCAACAAAGTAAAAGAATAAAGCTGAAAATATGATGTGAAGTAGACCCGGGGGCCATAGTGTTCACTAGATGCTTCTCTCATGATAGCAGATATTACGGTGGGTGAACTAATTACTGTCGAGCAATTGATAGAACCGCGCAAAGTCATGACGATATCTAAGGCAATGATCATACATATATGCATCACGTCTGAGACAAGAAGCCGATACTTTCTGCATCTACTACTATTACTCCACACATCGACCGCTATCCAGCATGCATCTAGTGTATTGAGTTCATAACGAACAGAGTAACGCCTTAAGCAAGATGACATGATATAGGGGGATAAATTCATGCAATAGATATAAACCCATCTTTTTACCCTTGATGGCAACAACATGATGCGTGCCTTGCTACCCCTTCTGTTACTGGGTGAGGTCACTGCACGGTATGAACCCAAAATCAAGCACTTCTCCCATTGCAAGAATTATAGATCAAGTTGGCCAAATGAAACCCACAACTCGAAGAGAATTACAAGGATATGAAATCATGCATATGAGAGATCAGAAGAAACTCAAATAAGATTCATAGATAATCTGATCATAAATCCACAATTCATCGGATCTCGACAAGCACACCGCAAAAGAGGATTACATCGGATAGATGTCCATGAAGATCATGGAGAACTTTGTATTGAAGATCCAAGAGAGAGAAGAAGCCATCTAACTACTAGCTATGGACCCGAAGGTCTGTGGTGAACTACTCACGCATCATCGGAGAGGCAATGGTGTTGATGAAGAAGCCCTCTGTGTCCGGATCCCCCCTCTGGCAGGGCACCAGAACGTGCCCGAGATGGGATCTTGCAGAGACAGAAGCTTGCGACGGCGGAAAAGTATTTTCGTGGCTCTCTCCTGTGGTTTCAGATTTTTCGGGGATTTATAGGCGGAAGAAGTAGGGCAAAGGAGCCACGGGGGACCCACAAGCCTGCTAGGCGCGCCCCCAGGCCGCGGCTAGGGGGCTTGTGGCCTCCCCCAGGACCCTTTGCCTTGGTTCTCAAGCTTCCTGCGTATCTTCTATTCCGGAAAAAATCTTTTCGGACGTTTTATTCCGTTTGGACTCCGTTTGATATTCTCCTCTGAAAAAGGTCAAAAACACGGAAAAAACAGGAACTGGCACTTGGCACTGAGTTAATAAGTTAGTCCCAAAAAAGATATAAAAATGCATACAAAGCATCCAAAGTTGACAAGATAATAGCATGGAACCATAAAAAATTATAGATACGTTGGAGACCTATCAGTCAACACTTTGTTTTCATACATAGATCCTATCTCGGACTTCATGTCCTCCAGCCATGTGTTGGAATCCGGGCCAACATTGCTTCTTCATAATTCGTAGGTTCTTTATTGTCTAACAACATGATAGATAAGACAGGATTACCGTACCACTCAGGAGCAATACGTGATTTTGTCGACCTGCGAGGTCCGATAGTAACTTGATCCGAAGCTTCATGAGCATCATCATTAGCTTCCTCCTCAACGGGCGTCGCCTTGACAAAGGTTTCCCTTGCCCTGCGCCACCATCTAGAGGGAGCAGAGGTTCTACAACTTCATCAAGTTCTATCTTCCTCTCACTCAATTCTTTCGAGAGAAACTCCTTCTCAAGAAAAGCTCCGTTCTTAGCAACAAACACTTTGCCATCGGATCTGAGATAGAAGGTGTACCCAGCTGTCTCCTTTGGGTAACCTATGAAGACGCACTTTTCCGCTTTGGGTTCCAGCTTTTGAGGCTGAAGCTTTTTTAACATAAGTATCGCACCCCCAAACTTTAAGAAACGACAACTTTGGCCTCTTGCCATACCATAGCTCATATGGTGTCGTCTCAACGGATTTTGATGGTGCCCTATTTAAAGTGAATGCAACTGTCTCTAATGCATAACCCCAAAACAATAACGACAAATCGGTAAGAGACATCATAGATCGCACCTTATCAAACAAAGTACGATTACGACATTCGGACACACCATTACGCTTTGGTGTTCTAGGCGGTGTCAACTGTGAAACGATTCCACATTTTCTTAAGTGAGCACCAAACTCAAAACTCAGATATTCGGCCCCTCGATCAGAACGTAGGAACTTGATCTTCTTGTTACGATGATTTTCAACTTCACTCTGAAATTGCTTGAACTTCTCAAATGTTTTAGACTTGTGCTTCATAAAGTAGATATATCCATACCTACTCAACTCCTCAGTGAAGGTGAGAAAATAACGATATCCGCCACGCGCCTCCACACTCATTGGACCGCACACATCAGTATGTATGATTTCCAACAAGTCACTTGCACGCTCCATTGTTCCGGAGAACGAAGTCTTAATCATCTCGCCCATGAGGCATGGTTCGCACGTGTCAAGTGATTCAAAATCAAGTGACTCCAAAAGCCCATCGGTATGGAGTTTCTTCATGCGCTTTACTCCAATATGACCTAAGCGGCAGTGCCACAAAAACTTGGCGCTATCATTGTTAACTCTACATATTTTGGTCTCAATGTTATGTATATGTGTGTCATCACAATCGAGATTCAATATGAACAAACCTCTCACATTGGGTGCACGACCATAAAAGATATTACTCATAAAAATAGAACAACCATTATTCTCTGACTTAAATGAGTAACCGTCTCACATTAAACAAGATCTAGATATAATGTTCATGCTTAACGCATGCACTAAATAACAATTATTTAAGTTCATAACTAATCCTGATGGTAACTAAAGTGAGACTGTGCCGACAGCAATTGCATCAACCTTGGAACCATTTCCCACGCGCATCTTCACTTCATCCTTCGCCAACCTTCGTTTATTTCGCACTTCGTGCTTCGAGTTGCAAATATGAGCAACATAACCGGTATGAAATACCGAGGCACTACTACGAGAGTTGGTTAAGTACACATCAATAACATGTATATCACATATACCTGATTTTTCTCTGGAAGCCTTCTTATCAGCCAAATACTTGGGGCAGTTGTGCTTCTAGTGACCCATCCCCTTGCAATAATAGCACTCTATTTCTGGCTTAGGTCCAGCCTTGGGTTTCTTCGTCGGATTGGCAACAGTTTTGCCGCTCTTCTTGGAGTTACCCTTCTTGCCTTTGCTGTTTCTCTTGAAACCAGTGGTCTTATTGACCATTAACACTTGATGCTCTTTCCGTAGTTCTGACTCTGCGACTTTCAGCATCGCGAATAACTCGCCGGTTGACTTGTTCATCCCTTGCATGTTATAGTTCAACACAAAGCTCTTTTAGCTAGGTGGCAGTGATTGAAGAATTTTGTCAGTGATAGCCTCTTGGGGGTGATCAATCCCTAGCTCAGCTAGACGGTTTGAGTACCCAGACATTTTGAGTACATGTTCACTGACAGACGAATTCTCCTCCATCTTGCAAGCATAGAATTTATCGGAGGTCTCATACCTATCGATCCGGGCATTCTTCTCAAAGATAAACTTAAACTCGTGGAACATCTCATATGCTCCATGACGCTCAAAACATCGTTGAAGTCCTGGTTCTAAGCCATACAAGGCTGTACATTGAACTACTAAGTAGTCCTCCTTACGCGATTGCCAAGCGTTCAAAACATCTTGGTCAGACGTAGCGGGTGGTTCATCTCCTAGCGCAGCATCAAGGACATAATTCTTTTTCCCAGCTTGTAGGATGAGCCTAAGATTACGAGCCCAGTCTACAAAGTTGCTACCATCATCTTTCAGCTTAGCTTTCTCTAGGAACATATTGAAATTCAGGGTTGCTACTGCATGAGCCATTGATCTACAACATAACATATTGCAAAGTGGACTTAGACTATGTTCAAGACAATTAGAGTTTAACTAATCAAATTACTAATAAACTCCCACTCAAATAGACATCCCTCTAGTTACTTGAGTGTGGCATGATCCAAATTCACTAACTCAAGTCCGATCATCACGTGAGTTGAGTATAGTTTCAGTGGTAAACATCTCTATGCTACTCATACCAACTATACGATTCATGCTCGACCTTTTGGTCTCTTGTGTTACGAGGCCATGTCTGCACATGCTAGGCTCATCAAGTTTAACCCAAGTGTTCCGCGTGTGCAACTGTTTTGCACTCGTTGTATGTGAATGTTGAGTCTATCACACCCGATCATCACGTGGTGTCTCGAAACGACGAACTGTCGCAATGGTGCACAGTCGGGGAGAACACAATTTTATCTTGAAATTTTAGTGAGGGGTCAACTTATAATGCTACCGCCGTTCTAAGCAAGATAAGGTGCATAAAAGGATTAACATCACATGCAATTCATAAGTGACATGATATGGCCATGATCTTGTGCTTCTTGATCTCCATCACCAAAGCACCGACATGATCTTCTTGTCACCGGCGCCACACCATGATCTCCATCATCATGATCTCCATCATCGTGCCGCCATCGAGGTTGTCGTGCTATCTATGCTATTACTACTAAAGCTACAACCTAGCAATATAGTAAACGCATGTGCAAACACAAACGTTAGTTTAAAGACAACCCTGTGGCTCCTGCCGGTTGCTGTAGCATCGACGTGCAAGTCGATATTAACTATTACAACATGATCATCTCATACATCCAATATATCACATCATATCTTTGTCCATGTCACATCACAAGCATACCCTGCAAAAACAAGTTAGATGTCCTCTAATTTGTTGTTGCATGTTTTACGTGGCTGCTATGGGTATCTAGTATGATAGCATCTTACTTACGCAAAAACCACAACGGAGATGTGCAAATTGCTATTTAACCTCTCTCCAAGGACCGCCCTAGTCAAATACAATTCAACTAAAGTTGAAGAAACCGACACCCGCCAGTCATCTTTATGCAACGAGTTGCATGTGGGTCGATGAAACCGGTCTCTTGTAAGCGTACGAGTAATGTTGGTCTGGGCCGCTTCAATCCAACAGTACCGCTAAATCGAGAAAAGACTAAGGAGGGAAGCAAATCGAACATCAACGCCCACAAAAATTTTTGGTTTCTACTAGAGATTACATCTACGTATGAACCTAGCTCATGATGCCACTGTTGGGGAACATTGCATGGGAAAGAAAAAGTTTCCTACGCACACGAAGACCTATCATGGTGATGTTCATCTACGAGAGGGAGATCGGATCCACATACCTTTGTAGATTGCTAAGAGGGAAGCATTAGGAAACACAGTTGATGTAGTGGTACAGCTTCGTGATTCAAATCACCGTCATCCCACGATCCGTCCCGATCTAGCACCGAACGGACGGCACCTCCGCGTTCAGCACATGTACAGCTCGATGACGATCTCCGCCTTCTTGATCCAGCAAGAGAGATGGGGAAGTAGATGAGTTCTCCAGCAGCGTGACGACGCGCCGGTGATGGTGATGATCTATTCCTGCAGGGCTCCGCCCGAGCTCCGCAGAAATCCAATCTAGAGGAAGAACTACGAGGTATAGGTTTGAGTTGCACGTGGGAAAGTTGTGTTTCAAAACCCCTAAAACCTCTAGTATATATAGGAGAGGGGAGGGGCTAGCCTTGGGGCTCAAGAGAGCCCCAAAGGCGCCGGCCGAAGGAGGAGATGGACTCCCACCCCAATTTGGTTTGGAGGAGGAGTCCACTCCTTCCTTCCCACCTCCCTCTTTTTTTTCTTTTGGTTTTTCTTTCCTTGGCGCCATAGTCCACTTGGGCTGGCCTCAGCATCCCACTAAGGGCTGGTGCGCCACCCTAGGACTATTGGGCTCACTCCCGGGTGGGTGGGCCCCTCCCGGTGAATACCCGGAACCCATTTGTCACTCCCGGTACACTGCCGGTAATGCCTGAAATCTTTCCGGTGACCAAATGAAACCATCCTATATATCAATCTTCGTTTCCGGACCATTCCGGAAACCCTCAAGATGTCCGAGATCTCATCCGGGACTCCGGAAAACCTTCAGTCACCAACACCTATAACTCAACTATACTAAAGCATCATTGAACCTTAAGTGTGCAGACCCTGCGGGTTCGAGAACTATGCAGACATGACCCGAGACACTCCTCGGTCAATATCCAATAGCGGGACCTGGATGTCCATATTGGATCCTACATATTCTATGAAGATCTTATCACTTGAACCTCTGTGCCAAGGATTCATATAATCCCGTACAACATTCCCTTTGTCCTTCGGTATGTTACTTGCCCGAGATTTGATCGTTGGTATCTCTATACCTATTTCAATCTCGTTACCAGCAAGTCTCTTTACTCGTTCCGTAATACAAGATCCTGTGATTTACACTTGAGTCACATTGCTTGCAAGGCTTGTATATGACGTTGTATTACCGAGTGGTCCCCGAGATACCTCTCCATCACACGGAGTGACAAATCCCAGTCTTGATCCATGCTAACTCAACGGACACCTTCGGAGATACCTGTAGAGCACCTGTATAGTCACCCAGTAACGTTGAGAAGTTTGATACACACAAGGTATTCCTCCGGTGTCAGTGAGTTACATGATCTCATGGTCATACGAATGAATACTTGACACGCAGAAAACAATAGCAACAAAATGACACGATCACATGCTATGTCATAGTTTGGGTCATTTCCATCACATCATTCTCCTAGTGATGTGATCCAGTTATCAAGTGACAACACTCGCATATGGTCAGAAAACCTTATCCATCCTTGATCAACTGGCTAGTCAACTAGAGGCTTACTATGGACACTGTTTTGTCTATATATCCACACATGCATCTATGCTTTCATTCAATACAATTATAGCATGGATAATAAACGATTATATTGAAACGTGAAATATAATAATAACTATTTTATCATTGCCTCTAGGGCATATTTCCAACACATGGGTCCACGACCAGGAGCTATGTTATGTCTTCTCTCCAATCTTGTGCTTCAATGGTTTGTCCTTGTGACCTCCGCTACATGATCAAGGCATCTATGTAACTCTCTTGCTATTGCGATGCTCGGTTTGTTGGGATCCGATGGATTATGATATTATGTTTAGATTTTTATGAGTTATATATTTGATTATCATTTTATATTATGTTCCTTAGTGATTCATGCATGTTCTCCGTTGCTATTTATTGCTTTGGCCGAGTAGTAGATTGTAACTCTAAGAGGGAGCGTTATGCATGATTGTGGGTTCATGCCCCTCGATGTCTAGCTTGAGTGACTCAAACGTGAGACTAGGGGATGCGCTATTGCCATGAGGGAGAAAACAACGGTGCTTGTGACCATGGTTGCAAGGATTGTTTACCTTACGCATAGTTTGTTAATGCAGGTGTCTATTGCTTTGAGTTTACACTTTAGGTGGGGCTCGCAACTTAATACCAGCGAGATGTTCTGGATAGATATCTCAAGGCGGATGATTAGTAAGTAGATGCTGAAGAATGAACAATCTACTTGTCTTGGCGTAATGCGCATTACTATTGAACCTCTAACTATAAAGTAGCATAATTAGCATTGTGGTGCGTTCATAATTCTGTCAATTGCCCAACTGTGATTTGTTTACCCAAGCATAGTTGTTTGTCGTCTTTTGGGAGATAGACATCACTAGTAAACATCATGTGACTCCGGTTCATATCACCATCATTGTTTACACCTCCATCATTTACCGTTTTCATTTACTTTTCCGTTGCAATCACTATTACTTTTCCCGCTTGTGTTTTGATCCTTTGCAAACTACAAGGCCGGAAAGATTGACAACCTATCTGTACTCGTTGGGAGCAAAGTTATTTGTGTGTGTGCAGGTCCACGTCTTCTGCTAGCGCCAGGGTGTAAGACACCTACTTGTTGATCCTAGGAGTCCTCCTGGTTCGATAAACCTTAGAGTCTCTGTGTGAGGGAAAACTTGCTGCTGACTACATCTCAACCTTCCACTTGGGGTAACCAACAAGGTGCGAGAATTATATACATCATCTCGTCATCAAGCAAAGTTTTCTGGCGCCGTTGCCGGGGACTCTAGTCTTCAAGATAGGGAAGTTGCACACTATCCTTTACCTTTCCTTTTCAATCTTGTTAGTTTGGTTTTCAATTTTTGCTTTAGAGTCTTATACTAAAAACCACAAAAAAATTAGTTGCTTTGTTCTTGCTTGTTGCTGCTGCTATGGGTTCCACTAAAAACACCAAGTTGTGTGACTTCACTAGTCACAACAATAATGAGTTTATCTGCACTCCTATTGTTGCTCCCGTCACTGGAGCTACCTCCTATGAGATTAAACCTGCTTTACTGAACCTAGTTATCAAAGATCAATTCTCCGGTGCTGGAGATGATGCTGCTTCGCACTTGAACAATTTTGTTGAGATCTGTGATATGCTAAAATATAAAGAAGTAGATGGTGATATTGTTAAACTTAAGCTGTTTTCCTTTCTCCTTGAGAGGAGGAGCTAAAGTGTGGCTTCAATCTTTTCCTAGGAATAGCATAGATTCTTGGGATAAGTGCAAAGATGCTTTTATTGGGAAGTATTACCGCCTGCTAAGATTATCCAGTTGAGGATTAACATTATGAATTTTAGGCAATTGGATAATGAACATGTTGCTCAAGCTTGCTCAAGCTTGGGAACGTATGAAATCTCTTTTTAAGAATTTTCCTACACATGGTTTGACAACTTGGATGGTTATCCAAACTTTCTATGCAGGATTGAACTTTACCTCGCGGAATCTGTTAGACTCGGCCGCGGGAGGAACCTTTATGTCAACTACACTTGGTGCTGCCACAAAGTTATTGGATGAGATGATGACAAATTATTCTCAATGGCACACCGAGAGAGCTCCAACAGGTAGGAAGGTAAACTCTGTTGAGGAGATCTCCTCCCTTAATGATAAGGTTGACATGATCATGACTCTACTTACTAAGAAAGTTCCTATTGATCCTCATGATGTTCCTTTAAATTCTTTGGTTGCTCAAGAAAAAGAGCAAGTTGATGTTAATTTTATCTCTGGGAACAACTTTAATAACAATGCTTATAGGAGTAATTTTGGTAGCAATCCTAGACCGTTCCCATCAAACAACTATGGGAACAGCAACACCTTTAGTAACACTCCTAATGATAGAAGAATGCCTAGTTATGAAAAACTTTTAGAGATAGAGAAGGCCTTCTCTAGACAATTAGATGAGCATTCTTCTATCTTGAAAAACATTGGAAGACAACTTGAGAGACTTAATAGTGAGATTACCAATCTCCAAACTAGACTCACCACCACGGAGACCCAATTCTCCAATATGTCTTACACACATGCCACTTTGATAAATCAAATGGCGGCCAAACCCGAAGTGGTTGCATCTCAAGAAGAGGAAGATAGGATTAAGAACCTTCCTACATACACTACCATTGTTACTATACAAGTTGTTGAGGACCTCAAAACTTTTAGCACCCATCACACTACTAGTCCCAATGGACCTATTAATGGTGATGCTAATACCTCAACTATAGGACAAGAAGGTCCTTTGAATTTAGAGACTACCAAAATAATGAGCTTAGATGACATTACTACCACTTTAATTAATGGTAGTAACCTTGATTTTGAAAATTGTAGTCTCTCCGAAGTCATCACCTTTTTGCAAAGAATGGCTAAAGACCCCCACACTAGTACACTCAATATTGCCTTCACTGAGCATATTACCAATGCTCTTATCAAAGTTACGGAGGAGAAGCTCAAGATAGAGACTTCTATTCCTAGAAAACTAGAAGATGGTTGGGATCCTATGGTCAAGATTAAATTGAATAATATTTCTTGCTTTGCTTTGTGTGATGTTGCAGCTAGTGCTTCCGTTATGCCCAAAAGAATGTACGATATGCTTGATTGGAAACCTTATGATCCATATTCTTTTGGTGTTAGTCTTGTTGATTATTCCATAAAGAAACCTTTAAGGAGAACTCATGATGTTCTTATTATTGTCAATGATAATTATGTGCTAGTTGATTTTCTTATTATGGACATTGAGTTTGATCCTTCATGTCCAATTATTTTGGGACGTCCTTTTCTCCGCACCGTTGGTCTATCATTGACATGAAAGAGGAAATCATTAAATTCAAATTTACCCTTAAAAAGGGAATGGAACACTTCCCTTGAGAGAAGATTAAGTTACCTTATGAGTCCGTTATTCGGGCAAGTTATTCTTTTGGAGTTGATAACACTTGATCTTCTTGCATTATGCCTAGCTTAAAGGCATAAAAGAAAGCGCTTGTTGGGACGCAACCCAATTTGTTTTTACTTTCAGTTTTAGTGGTCTTGATGCTTGTTACTACTGTAGCAACATCATTGTATCTTTATTTTTAAGCTTTGTGCCAAGTTATAGCCTCCAATTGCAAGAAAGTTCAAAAATTGTGACATGCTGTCCAGAAACAGATTCTGTCTGTCTGACGGAAAATTCGCCAAAAATCACCAGATCATCTTTTTGATTTGAATTTTTTTGACATCATGCTCTAAATAGATGCCTTTCTGGAATCGGTTCTCAGTTTTTTTATTTGAGTTGCGGAAGTGCCCCGAATAAATTATTTACTACCTGATGTTCTGTTTTTCACAGATTCTACCATATTTTGCGTTAACATTGTTTTGAAAATCCTAAGCTCACTTTTTATTTGCAAAAACCTTTTGGTAATCATGATAATCAGTAGATTTTCATGAAAATCTTTATTTCCAGCAGGTAATGAATTATTTTATTAAGGGTACTAACCACTCTAATCAGCTTATGATGAGTTTCGTATGAAGGGAGTTTTCAAGTATGCGATGGGAGATGATGAAAGAAGATATAGGAGTGTCAAGCGCTCAAGCTTGGGGATTCCCCCATGCACCCCAAGAAATATTCAAGGAGACCCAAGCGTCTAAGCTTGGGGATGCCCCCGTGCATCCCCTTCTCTATCAACAATCATCAGTCGTCCATCTCCATGCTATATTTTTATCACTTCATATGTTATGTGCTATGCTTGGAGTGTACCGCTATTTACTTTTTAGTTTGTTTTAGTTTTTCTTGCTGTTCATACCAATTCGGAACCTAGCCTACCTTGTTTGTGAGAGACACACACTCCATTCCACTCTAGAACACAACATAGGTTTTCATGCTTATCCTTTTTGTGTGTTCTTCATCTTTTCATAGCTGCTGTCATGCTTAGCTCTTAGTTTTCATGCTTATCTTTTCAAGAGATTTTATTTAGGTTGCTTTTGGAACTCTCTTGAGTTATCATGCTTATCTTGTTTAGAGAGTTGGCTCGTTGCACTGAGTTGTGTGTCTTGCATGAGTAGGTAATTGAGGTTGCTATTTAAGTATAGTAGTAACTTGTAATAGTTTTGAGGTATTGATTTGAGTAATGTTTGCACTATTGGTGCCAAGATTTTGAGCCTATTAGTGATACGTGTCGTATTTTGGGAAATCCATGTGTTTTTTGAAAACTAAAAATTAGTTGAGAACTCTAGCTACTAAATTGATCGCTAACCTCTGGAGGGGTTGGAATATATAGAGTACCCTCACGTTACCATGAGTCGAGGATGCACAAGGATAACCAAACCCCCAAACACTCCTCCTCGGGGTACTTGTCTCTTTGTGAATTTCCTAACTAGATAGAGAGTTACTGATAATAAGTGTATGAGTTCTTTGGACTACTGTGAGTATTCGATTGTTGGCACTTCCACCATCCATATTTTCCTAGCCTCTTCGGTATCGTGCATGGCCCTTTCTCACATTGAGAGTTGGTGCAAAATCCGCCGGTGCATCTATACCCATGACATGATACGCTCTATCATACATAAGCCTCATTATATCTTTCCTCAAAACAGCCACCATACCTACCTATTAAGGCATTTCCATAGCCTTTCCGAGATACATTGCCATGCAACATCCACCATCTCATGACTTGATCTTCATGTTATATACATGCTTTTGCTTGATCGTAGATCCGCATGATAGTTGGGACTTGCCCCAATTATTGCTACATGACGCGCTAGTATCATTGCATATCCTATTACACCGGCAGAGGCATACATCTGCATACATCATGATAGTTTTCATTGTCTTTATGATGAGTACTTCTTATAAAGTGTGATGATCTTCTTTTTATTCATGTAAAACATAGAGTGTTGCCCTGAAGTGAGGAAAAGATCCCAAAGAGGACAAAACAAAAGACCCCGAAGAGGACAAATGAGAGATAAGTAGAAAGAGCCAAAGAGGCCACAAAAAAAGAAAAAAAGAAAAAAAGACAGAGAAGGGGGCAACACTACAATTCCTTTGAAAGATCCACACTCGTACTCCACTGCTATATTTGTACTACATAGAGATTATCATTAATGCATAACAATGTGGGGACCCTTACACTATAGAACTTGGTTTGCATATTCCAATGATGAGCCTCCTCAAATGAGCTCTAGGTCTTCATGAGCAAACAAGTTGGATACAGCCCCACTAGTTCCATTGGAGAGCTTACCTTAGCTCATATGTGCATCAGTTACATGGCAAACCCTACTCCTCACATCATATCTATCATTTGGCTTTCTCTCGCCTATGGTTGTTCTCATTGATGTGAGCCTTTCACACCTTTTTGTCTTCCTTCCCCATCATTATTCTATTTGCCATCATAAGTGCCAACATATCTTGCTTACGCTCATCCATTGCATGAGTGCTCAAAGTCGAAAGGGAGAGGATCATTTTGACTTGTGCTTGACTAGTGGTCTCGGGATGAGTCAAAATAAGATTTTGAAGGAAACCAAGTGTGAAATTTTAGTAGATTGAGTTCTCAATTAAAAAATATATATTTTATGATCTCAACCCATCTCCAACTTCTTGCATGCAAACACCATTTGGAGACATTCGAGTCACGGACAGCGAGAGCCCTTGCACCGTTATGTTCTTACTTTGCTAATTTCAATACTAGATATAAACTCTTGCTTGTTATTGTCTTGACTTGAATGGCATATCTTACTTGCTTTACTTTGAAGTTCTTATATGTGTGTTAGCATGTCACCATAGAAATCATTGTGTTATCATTTATCTACTCGAGGAACAGCAGAAATTAAGCTTAGGGATGTTGATACGTCCCAAACGTATCTATAATTTCTACTTGTTCCATGATCTTTTGGGTGACATTGTTATATGTTTTGCTACACTTTTATATCATTTTACACATATTTGGACTAACCTACTAACTCAGTGCACCCAGTGCCAGTTTCTGTTTGCTGATGTCTATTTTGCACGGGCTTTTACCCAATTTCCTGAAGCCCGAAAAATTCCAGGAAAAATATACAAAAAATCAACATAAAGGAAGCTTCGAGATCACCGAAGATTGGCCAGAGGGAGGCTAGGAGCCACCCAGGCGACCTGCTGGCACGGCCTACCCCCTGGCCACGCTAGGAGGCCGCTTGGTTGGGCGCCACCTCCTCCGGTGCCCTCCTTTGTCCTATATTTAGTCCTCCGAGAGGAAACCCTTCCACAACTTCGAGAATCGCGAATTTCTCCATCGTTCCGCCGTCGAAGCGCTTCCGAGATCGGGAGCGTCAGGAGACCTCTTCCCGAAACCCTGCCGGAGGGAGGATTGACCTCCGGGAGCTTCTCCACCGCCATGGAGACTTCCGGGACGTGCCGTGAGTAGTCCTCCTTGGACCATGGGTCCATGACCAGTCGCTATGTGATGTCTTCTCTCCAATCTTGTTCTTCAATGGTTAGTCCTTGTGAGCTGCCCTAGATGATCAAGGCATCTATGTAATTCTCTTGCTATTGCAATGCTCGGTTTGTTGGGATCCGATGGTTTATGAGATTAGGTTCAGATTGTTATGAGTTATATATTTGATTATCCTTTTTATATTATGTTCCTTAGTGATTCATGCATGTTTTTCGTTGCTATTTATTGCTTTGGCTGAGTAGTAGATTGTAACTCCAAGAGGGAGCGTTATGCATGATTGTGGGTTCATGCCCCTCAATGTCTAGCTTGAGTGACAGAAACATGAGACTTGGGGATGTGCTGTTGCCACCAGGGAGAAAACAACGGTGCTTGTGACCACGGTTGCAAGGATTGTTTACCTTACACATAGTTCGTTAATGCAGTTGTCCGTTGCTTTGAGTTTACACTTTGGGTGGGGCTCGCAACTTAATACCGGAGAGATGTTGTGGATAGTTATCTCAAGATGGATGATTAGTAAGTAGATGCTGATGAATAAATAGCCTACTTGTCCTGGCGTACTGCCCATTACTATTGAACCTCTTACTATCAAGTAGCATAATTAGCATTGTGGTGCGTTCATAATTCTGTCAATTGCCGAACTGTGATTTGTTTACCCAAGCATAGTTGTTTATCGTCTTGTGGGAGATGTACATCACTAGTGAACATCATGTGACTCTGGTCCATATCACGATCATTGTTTACACCTCCATCATTTACCATTTTCATTTAGTTTTCCGTTGCAATTACTATTACTTTTCCCACTTGTGTTTTGATCCTTTGCGAACTACAAGGCCGGAGAGATTGACAACCTCTCTGTACTCATTGGGAGCAAAGTTATTTGTGTGTGTGCAGGTCCACGTCTTCTGCTAGCGCCAGGGTGGAAGACACCTACTTCTTGATCCTAGGAGTCCTCCTAGTTCGATAAACCTTACAGTCTCTATGTGAGGGAAAACTTGCTGCTGACTACATCTCAACCTTCCACTTGGGGTAACCAACGAGGTGCGAGAAGTATATACAACATCTCGTCATCAGTATTCCATATATGGTCATACATGCTTATGGAAAAGAACTTGCATGACATCTTTTGTCCTACCTTCCCGTGGCGGCGGGGTCCCAATGGAAACTAAGGGATATTAAGGCCTCCTTTTAATAGAGAACCAGACCAAAGCATTAGCACTTAGTGAATACATGCAGTCCTCAAACTACGGTAATCACCGGAAAGAATCCAAGTTATTGTCACCATGGGGGATGCGGATCATAACTCGTAATAGGTGTCTATAACTTGCAAGATAGGATAAAGAACACACACACACACACACACACACACACACACACACACATATATATATATATATTCATGAAAACATAATAAGTTCAGATCTAAAATCGTGGCACTCGGGCCCTAGTGACAATCATTAATCATAGCAAAGTCATCGCAATATCAATCTCAAAACATAGCGGGTACTTGGGATCAAACCCTAACAAAACTAACTCGATTACATGATAGATCTCATCCAAACCATAATCGTCCAACAAGCCTATGATGGAATTACTCACGAATGACAGAGAGCATCATGAAATTGGTGATGAAGGATTGTTGGTGATGACGACGGCGTCGATTTCCCCTCACCGGACCCCAAATCAGACTCCAGATCTGCCCTCTCGAGGAAGAACGGGAGGTGGCGGTGGCTCCTTATCGTAAAACATGATGAACTCTTCTCTCCGATTTTTTATCCCCGAATAGGAATATATAGAAGAGGTAACGAGGTCGGTGGAGCCACAGGGGCCTCACAAGCTAGGGGCGCGCCCTAGGGGGTCGCCCTGCAGGCTTGTGGCGAGGTGGTGGCCCCTCTCCGGTTGATTCTTTCACCAATATTTTTATTAATTCCAAAAATATTCTCCATAAATTTTCAGGTCAATCCGAGAACTTGTATTACTGCACAAAAATAACACCAAGGCAATTCTGTTGAAAACATCGCTAGTCCGGGTTAGTTCCGTTCAAATCATGCAAATTAGAGTCCAAAGCAACGACAAAAGAGTTTGGAAAAGTAGATACGCTGCACACATATCAACTATCCCAAGCTTAAACCTTTGCTTGTCCTCGGCAATTTAGTTGATAAAATGAAAGTGATAAAGAAAAACTTTTACAAACTCTGTTTGATCTTGTTGTTGTAAATATGTCTAACTTATGTGCAGATCTTCCGCTAAGATTATAGACTAACCACATTCAGAATAATATTTAGGTCTCATATTTACTTATATCAATGTCGTAATCAACTAGCGAGCAATAATAATAAGTCTTGGATGACAACAAATTTATCAAAACAATCATAATAAAATATGATAAACTTGTATCTCGCTAGCCCTTTGTGAGACCGCAAAACATAAATGCAAAGCACCTTCGAAGAACAAGGATTGACTAAACATAGTAATTCATGATAAAAGAGATCCAGTCACACTCATACTCAATATCAATTAATAACAAAACATACAAATGATGGATGTGCTCTCTAACTGGTGCCTTTTTATAAGAAGAGGATGACTCAACAGTAAAGTAAAATAGATAGGCACTTCGCAGAGGGAAGTATTGATTTACACTGGTGCGAGAGCTCGAGCTTTTAAAATAGGGATGAATCAAAATTTTGGGCGGTATGCTTTCATGGTCAACATAACAACTAAGAGATCTCAATATCTTCCATGCTAGATACATGATGGGCGGTTCCCAAATAGAATAGTAAAGTTTTTACTCCCCCTCCACCAATCGATCACACTCCACGGCGGGCCAAATCCACGGGTACCGTCCATACAAACAACAATCCTGCGGGAGTTTTGTTTCATTAAATTTTGATTTGACCTTTGAGAATGGAACTGGGCATCCCGATTACCAGCCACTTTCTCGTGAATGATAGTGAATCAACACATATCTTGAGAATAACCCACCTAGCATATGGAAGATACTGACAGCCCCTAGTCACTACATGAGTGATTCGGGCATACAAAACAGAATATTTATTTGAAGGTTTAGAGTATGGCACGTGCAAATTTACTTGGGACGGTAGGTAAATACCGCATATAGGTAGGTATGGTGGAATCAGGTGGAACAACTTTGGGTTTATTGAAACGGATGCACAAGCAATATTCCCGCTTAGTACAAGTGGAGGTTAGCAAGAGACCGGGAAGTGACCAACTAGAGAGCGGCAACAATCATAAACATGCTTTGAGATTAACCAACATTGAATGCAAGCATGAGTAGGATAGAAATAACCACGAACATGAACATCGTGGAGGCTATGTTGGTTTTGTTTCAACTACATGCGTGAACATGTACCAAGTCAAGCCACTCGAATCATTCGGAGGAGGATACCATTCTGTCATACTAGATCACAACCATTTTAATATGCATGTTGGAACTCAAGACAAACAATTATTCACTCCTAACTAATTAAGCATGGCATAAGTAACAATAATCTCTATTTGTCAATGCAAACATGTTCAATCCATAACGAACTGAATCCAGAACGATAAGCTAATCATATTTAAAAAAACAAAATATGATGAGTTCATACCAGCTTTTCTCCACCTGCTTCACTTCATCGAATATCGTCATTATTGCCTTTCACTTGCACGACCGAACGGTGTGAATAATAATAAGAGTGCACATGTAGACTAAGCTGGAATCTGCAAGCAATACTCAAAGGAGAAGACAAGGTAGTATGGACTCTCTGATAGATAAATGATAATGAATATGAGAGCCACTCAACATGTCATCGTGGTATTCTCCTTACGAGCCAAAGAAAAAAGAAAAATTATTTACACGGGAAAGCCCCCAACAAGCAAAAAGAAGAACAAAAAATCTTTTTGGGTTTTCTATTAACACTACAACTTAAACAAACTAGAAGGTACAGCTAGAACTATTTTTTTGTATTTTATCAAGGTTAATGAGACACACAAGAAGAAAGCAAAAGGAATAAATAAACTACCATGGATGGTACAATGAAAAAGTATGAACACCGCCAAATGGAATGAGTGTGTGAACATGAATGTAATGTCGGTGAGAAATACGTACTCCCCCAAGCTTAGGCTTTTCGCCTAAGTTGGTCTAAGGCCATTGCTGGAAATAACCTTCTCCTAGATACTCCGGGGGACACTGAGGGTTCCACTAGTTTGCAAGTTCCTGCGGCTCCCACTGAAAAACTGGAACATGATACGGGTCAAGTGCTGGTGCAGGCTCAGGTGCTGGGGGTTGCGACGTGCCCCAATATTTGTAATTGTCCTCGGGCATAATAGTTTACCTGCCTGAATGGATATCGAACAAAGAAGAAGCAGGCAAAGCAATAATCTCACAAGTACCCTGACTAAATACTAAGTTATAAAGCAACCTCTTATCATTGTCTTTCTTAATAAAATCACGTGCTACCATCCTATCATAATCTAGATATCTTATAGGAAGAAGCATTTCCTCTTCCTCGTCAAGCCTAATAGGTATCTCAAAGTGTTTAGCTAAACGAGGTGCATAGATACCTACAAATATAGGGTCCTTCAAACGGTTTAGGTTCAACCGTTGGGCCACTATAGCGCCCAGACTAAAAGTTCTATCAGCAAATACAGCGTGGTGCGGAATAGTGAGGTCGGGAGCACTCAGGCTTCCACTCTCGTGGCGACCAACTAAACATCTCCCTGCAAATAATGAATAATAACGTAGAATAGCAAAATGTACGCTCGCCGATCTTGCCTTCGACAACCCTCTGTCTTCCCGTACAGTGATTGCGGAAATAAAATCCTCCATGTCTCTAGGACGTGGTTCACTGATGCTACCCTCAAAAGGTATTTTGCAAGCATTGAAAAAAATCGTAAAGTGACATTTCCTTAGGCACATCATATAAATGAAATTCTACCATGTGAGGATTCTTCCTAGGATAAAAGTGAAACTTTTGCACGAAATTATTAGTAAGTAGGAGATATTGGTCACACTTATCGTTGAGTAAATCGGTGATGCCTGCATTTTCTTCTAGATAGTAGAAATCTTCATAAATTTCGGCCGCCCTCAAGAATGCCTCACTTGGCCATTCACATGGTCAAAGTTCCGCGGTGCGAGGAATATTGTATCTAGGCTTCTCATTTTCATTTTCTTTAAGACCCCGGCTTGAAGAGCCTCTCAACAATCTCCTCATCTTTTATTTCTCTGAAAAATAAATCTGAAATTTTTAGTGACTCCAAATAAAGGTGAACAAAGCTCAATCAAAACTTGTAGCAACTACTCCCACAGGTGCCTACAAGCTATATCATCCATCAAAACTACTTGGGACCCTACAAATTTGACATGCAAGCTCAGGAACAAGGTCACCACAAAAGCAAAAATTTCCAACATATAAAGCACTAGAACAAAAACTAATTGGACCATTGGAGGAGTCACATACTAATGAACAATCCCCTAAAATAATTTTGCAAATGGAGCTTTGAGCAAGGAGATCAAAAATGGCAGCAAGATGAGCTAAAACACGGATTTGAGCAATGGTTGGGATTTTTTTCTAGAGGAAGACGAAGTGGATAGGTACTGGAATAAGTGAAGGGGCCCCACGTGGGACCCACAAGCCATGGGGCGCCCATGGGGGTGGCCGCGCCCTAAGGCTTTTGGCCCACTGGTGCAGTCTCCTGATGTATTCTTAGTATAAAAAATTCTTAAATATTCCAGAAAAAATATATTAAATTTTAAGGGCGTTTTGAGAACTTTTATTTTCACGTCATTTTTCTATTCCACGGATAAAACGAAAAATAGAGAAATAATAGCATTTTTTATAAATTGAGACTAAGGAATAGAAAATAAAGGTTGGGTACAAAAGTTCGTGCTTTCTAAATTCATCCATATCATGCCCGTCAAAAAGAATCCATCGATAAGGTTGATCAAGTCTTATTGACGAACTTTTTGAATGACATCGAACGAGAGAATTTTTGAATAGCACTAGGTTACCACAATGGGGATATGCATGTCCCCAACAATAAGTATATCATATTTCTTCTTGGCAGTAGGGAGAGGGAATTCAATGTCTCCAATAGTAAATGCTGGAAATTTTTCAATGGAGTTGATACTATGGACTTGAAGTTGTTTCCTCGGAAAGTGTACTATATGCTCACTACCATTAACATGAAAAGTGGCATTGCCTTTGTTGCAGTCAATAACAGCCCCTTCAGTATTTAGAAGGGGTCTACCAAGGATGATCGACAAACTGTTGTCCTCGGGAATATCAAGAATAACAAAGTTCGTTAGGATAGTAACGTTTGCAACTACAACAGGCACATCCTCACAAATACCGATGGGTAGAGCAGTTTATTTATCAGACATTTGTAGAGAGATTTCAGTAGGTGTCAACTTATTCAATTCAACTCTACAATATAAAGAGAACGGCATAACACTAACACCAGCTCCGAGGTCACATAAAGCTGTTCTAACATAATTTCCTTTAATAGAAGATGGTATAGTAGGTACTCCGAGATCTCCTACTTTCTTTGGTATTCCACCCTTAAAAGTATAATTAGCAAGCATGGTGGAAGTCTCAGCTTCAGGTATCTTTCTTTTATTTGTAACAATATTTTTCATGTACTTCGCATAAGGAGACATTTTCAGAATATCAGTTAAGCGCATACATAAGAAAAGAGGTCTCAGCATTTCAGCAAAGCGCTCGAAATCCTCATCATCCTTTTTCTTGGATGGTTTGGGAGGAAAGGGCATGGGTTTCTGAACCCATGGTTCTCTTTCTCTACCATCCTTCCTAGCAACCAAATCTCTTTTATCATATCTCTTATTCCTAGGTTGTGGGTTATCAAGATCGATACCAGGTTCAATCTCCACACCATTGTCATTACTAGGTTGAGCATCAACATGAACATCATCATTAATATTATCAGTAGGTTCATGTTTATTACCAGATTGTGTCTCAACATCGGAAATAGAGATATCATTTGGGTTTTCATGTGACTCTATAACAGGTCCACTAGCAGCATGCAAAGTCCTATCATCATTCTTTTTATTTTTATTAGAAGGACCACATGCATCAATATTAACTCTGTGAGAATCTTGCTCAATTCTCTTAGGATGGCCCTCAGCATACAAAGGTTCCTGAGTCATTCTACCACCTCTAGTCACAACTCTAACAGAACGATCATTGTTCTTACTAATCATCTCATTGAGCAAATCATTTTTGTGCCTTAAGTACTTGTTCTACTTGAGTAGTTACCATGGAAGCATGTTTACTAATAACCCTAAGAACATTGACAGGTCTACTCATATAATCACCCAAACGATCAAGCATGTAAGCATTATGTTTCAATTGTCTACTAACGTAAGCAGTGAAATTTTCTTGTTTAACAACAAAGTTACCATATTCATCCAAGCATTAGCTAGCAGACTTATTACAAGGAATATCACCTTCATCAAATCTACAAAGAGAATATACCTCTACTACCTCTGTCTGGTTATCAAGACCATGTATTTATTCAATAGGTGGTAGATTCTTAACATCTTCAGCTTTAATATATTTTTCTTTCATAGATTTCTTTGCCTCTTGCACATCTTTAGGACCGAGGAATAGAATACCTATTTTCTTCGGAGTTGGTTTTGGAGGTGGTTCGGGAATAGTTCAATCATTATCATTGCTCAATATATTATTCAATAGTAGTTCAGCATATTCAATAGTTCGTTCTGTGAAAACACAACCAACACAACTATCTAGGTGGTCCCTAGAAGCATCGGTTAGTCCATTATAAAAGATGAGAGGGTGATCAGGCAAAGCATTAAGTAACTGGAGAAGCCTCCCCAAGCTTGTGGGAGACTCTCTTCTTCAATTTGCACAAAGTTAAATATTTGCTGCAAGGCACCTTGTTTCTTATGGGCACGGAAATATTTTTCAGAGAAGTAGTAATCATATCCCGGGGACTACGCACACAACCAGCAGCAAGAGAATTAAACCATATCTTAGCATCACCCTTTAATGAGAACATAAACAACTTAAGAATATAGTAGTAACGCTTTTTTCCTCATGAGTAAATAGGGTGGCTATCTCATCAAATTTAGTAAGGTGTGACACAAAAGTTTCAGATTCATAACCATGGAAAGGATCAAATTCTACCAAAGCAATTAACTCGGGATCAACAGAGAATTATAATCCTTACCAGTAACACATATAGGTGAAGTAGCAAACTTGGGATCATATTGCATTCTAGGATTCAAAGTTTTTCCTTCCACTTGCATAGCAATTTATTAAGATCATCTCTATCCTTACAAGCAAGAAAGTCCCTAGCTACTTCTCCTTCAATAACAAACCCTCAGGTATATTAGGCAATTCATATCTAGGAGAGCTAGGTCTAGTAGGTGCATCATGATGTTCAGTTTCAATAATTTCATCAGATTCAGAATTATCATCACTTTCAGCATCCACTCTAGCAAATTGTTCATCAAGAAATTCACCAAGTGGCACAATAGTATCAAACAAAGTATCATCATAAGCATCATGCATAGAAGAAGTAGCATCATCAATTACTTGCGACATATCACATTAAGTAGCATGTGGTGGTGTCGCATATTTACTCATAACAAACGGTAAATCAAGTGTAGAGCTAGATGATAGTTCCTTACATGCTCTCGTAGTTGAGGGGTACATCTTGGTTTTAGTGTCTTTGACATTCTTCATTGTGATCAACAGATATAAATTCCAAGTGACTAAGAGAATAAAGCTATGTTCCCCGGCAACGGCGCGAGAAAAAAGGTCTAGATAACCCACAAGTATAGGGGGTCACAACAGTTTTCGAGGGTAGAGTATTCAACCCAAATTTATCGATTCGACTCAAGGGGAGCCAAGGAATATTCTCGAGTATTAGCAGCTGAGTTGTTAATTGAACCACACCCGAAAGACTTAATATCTGCAACAAATTATTTAGTAGCAAAGTAGCATGGAAGTAACGGTAACGGTGGCAAACGTGACAGTATGCGGAAAAGTAACTTAGCAAAGATCAATATGTGGAAAGCTCGTAGGCAACATATCAGTGATGGATAATTATGTCGGATGGCATTCATCATGCAACAGTCATAACATAGGGTGATAGAGAACTAGCTCCAATTCATCAATTTAATGTAGGCATGTATTCCATATATAATCATACGTGCTTATGGAAAAGAACTTGCATGCCATCTTTTGTCCTACCCTCGTGTGGCAGCGGGGTCCTAATGGAAACTAAGGGATATTAAGGCCTCCTTTTAATAGAGAACCGGACCAAAGCATTAGCACTTAGTGAATACATGAACTTCTCAAACTATGGTAATCACGAGAAAAAATCCCAGTTATTGTCACCCTGGGGGATGCGGATCATAAGTCGTAATAGGTGTCTATAACTTGCAAGATAGGATCAAGAACACATATATATTCATGAAAACATAATAGGTTCAGATCTGAAATCATGGCACTCGGGCCCTAGTGACAAGCATTAAGCATAGCAAAGTCATATCAACATCAATCTCAGAACATATTGGATACTAGGGATCAAACCCTAACAAAACTAACTCGATTACATGATAGACCTCATCCAACCCATCACCGTCCAGCAAGCCTATGATGGAATTACTCACGAACAACACACTGCATCATGAAATTGGTGATGAAGGATGGTTGGTGATGACGACGACGTCGACTTCCCCTCTCCGGAGCCCAAATCAGACTGCAGATCTGCCCTTCGAGGAAGAACAGGAGGTGGCGGCGGCTCTGTATCATAAAACACGGTGAACTCTTCTCTCTGATTTTTTCTCCCGGGATAGGAATATATAGAAGTGGAAACGAGGTCGGCGGAGCCATAAGGGCCCCACAAGCCAGGGGCGCGCCCTGGGGGCGCCCTGCACGCTTGTGGCCAGGTGGTGGCCCCTCTCCGGTTGATTCTTTCGCCAATATTTTTTATTAATTTCAAAAACATTCTCCGTAAATTTTTAGGTCAATCCGAGAACTTTTATTTCTGCAAAAAATAACACCAAGGCAATTCTGCTGAAAACAGCGTCAGTACGGGTTAGTTCCATTCAAATCATGCAAATTAGAGTCCAAAACAAGGGCAAAAGTGTTTGGAAAAGTAGATACGTTGGAGACGTACCATGGATACACGATGTAGGGTTTGCAATATGTTCATGATTCACTTATAGTGGGTGGCGAGAGTGAGAGAAACTTACACCTGAGTAAGGGAGTTGTGCGCGTATGGGAGTAAAGAGAACTTGATGTTTAATGCTATGGTCGGGTTTACCTTAATGATTTCCAATTGTTGCGTATGCTTGCTAGAGGTCCAATCATAAGTGCATATGATCCAAGTACGGAAAGTGTGTTAGTGTATGCCTCTCCCTCATTGCACATGATAAGTATCTATCATGTTATATTCAGTTGCCTATGGACAATCGTTTTCTTGCATCACACAAAAATCTTTCTACTAAACAACACCTAACTCTTATTTACTTGTTCTTTGTTATCTTGCAAACCTATCTATTACACCTACTAAGTACTTCTAGTTTTATTCTTGTTTTAGATAAAGCAAACGTTAAGTGTGCGTAGAGTTGTGTCGGTGGTCAATAGAACTTAAGGGAATATTTGTTCTACCTTTAGATCCTCGTTGGGTTCGATGCTCTTATTTATCGATACAAAAGAACCCATATACTTGTGGGTCATGAGTGACCAGGGAGGAATCACCCTTGATGTTTCACGCTTGAGGGGTTGCATGACAGAGTCATTATCGGAAGTGGTGAAGGAGGAATCACCCTCCGTAAACCACCTCCGGTTAACTACACTAGAGAGTTAACATCTAGTGTATATAACGAGGTATCACCCTCTATACTCGATAGTAGCTCTGGAGGGTCGTACAACTGAGGGGTGTGAGGTGATGTGATGGGTCTGGCTCGTTGGTCGATTGGTCGAGTCTTCGAGTCTCCGAGACTTATAGTCATAGAGTCTTCGATGGTGAAGCACGGGAACTCGAACTAAGTGGAGTCACTAGGGATCACTAATCAACATATACTAAGCATTTAATATGTAGTACGGTACAAAAGTAGTTTAACAAAAAAGGCTAGGAGCATGTTATGATATTTCCCGGGTCTTTGAATACTACCGGACATTATATGATCCTAACGCAAACCATGTCCATCATGCTAGGATCATTTTGCAAATGTACGGACATCGTATTCAGATTCGTGGTATTTTTGTGAGCAACTTTCACATATAAATTATTTTCATCTGACTTATAGATTATTTTATAATAATTTTTGAAAGTTTCATTACTATCCTAAATTTGATAGATTTATTTTAAATAAGAAAATCATTTTATTGCATCAACATGACATCATGATAGCATCAGCGAAGAGCAGTCAATTTGACTAGTCAAACTGACCTCTCGGACCGAGCTCTCATAGACACTGGGCTATGAGGGTTAAATTTAACTAATTTAACTAATCTAACTACCAAGGCCCCACCTTTGAGTGTATATTATTTCAAATTAAGTAATTTACTTAACTTAATAGATTAATTAGGCTTAATGACCCTGAGCCCGCGTGTTAGTAGCCCAAGGGGGTATGGCCCACCGGTCAGTGACTTGGCAGTGCCCACTCAACCAATTGACCATGGTCAACTAGCCAACTGGAGCTCCTCGCCCACTGGCGAATGTCACTTGGGGTGGCCTTGTTTGGGATAGGTTAGCGGCGGCGGCCGGAGCAACTCTGGCGAACCCAAAAACACGGCGGAGGCTCGGCCAGGTGTCGGGATTTGGCCACACAGGCTCTTTTTGTGTCCGGAGACACGCATTCAAACATGCGCAATGCCGCCCATCGTTTGGCATCGTCAGGGGTAGCTGATTTGGTCGGACTTGTTGTTGGTGTAGTGTTTTGCTGCAGCGATGTTTGAGCGACGGTGGGGGATGGGCTACGGGGCATGAGGGAAGGTCGTGCATGCGTGCATTCGACTACTGCGAGCTTGAGGATCTTGATGGGGTGCTCGTCCACGATCTACAGCCGATGTGTCCACGACAGAGAGTTCGCGTCGGTAGCATGTTTAGGCAACGGTGGTTGAGCTAGGCGAGGGAGAGGGAGGAGTAGGAGCTCACCGGGCCGTGTAGGTATGCTCAAATGGGCTCGGGGGAGGCACGGGCGATGCATCGATGCGGCAGAAGTATGGCGACTCGAGGAGGAAGAGGGCGGCAAGGAGGCATTACGGTGGCTCCGTGCTTGATCCCATGGGCGATGACGACGTAGCGCGACACGGTGGAGCCGGGGAGCACGACAGCGAGGCGTGGGAGGCTCAGCGGCTATGCGGGCGAGCAGGCGACGACGATGGCCGCAAGGACCATTGCGTCCGGAGGGAGCAGACGACACGAGGGGGAGAAAAGGAAGGGGCTAGGGTTCCGAGGCGTCGGGGGCATCTTATAGGCACTGGCAAGCCGACGGATGGCCGCCAGGGTGACGGGCGCGGCGGGTGGCCATCATCGACTAGCCCACGTGTCCCCCCGTGAGTAGTGGGAGGAAGACAACAGGGAGGTGGGCTGGGCCGGTTGGCTCGGCATGTCCCTGTGGACTAAGGCCGAACACACGCAAGCCTTATTTTTATTCTTGATTTCTTTTTATTTTAGTTTCATTTTATTAAGTTTTGCATTTAATTAAAACAACAAGTAGCTTTATAAAAATATGGGAGTTTGCCCAATATTACTTAAGTAATATTAGACACAGCCACAAAAACTTAGGAGGACCTTTGAAAATGTTTAAAATTTACATAAATCAAAGGGCATTTAATAATTGATTTGGCCTCTATTTTAAATATTTTGAGGCAATAAAGCACTTTACAAAAATGCGGGTTACAATTTTATAATTGCTTAGGGAATATTTGGAACCCATCCATGAGCTTAGTTTTAAGGTTTGCCAAACTATTAAATCCACTCTTCAAATGAACTTGAATTGCAGAAGAAATTGAATTAAGAATTGATTCAAAAAGTGATAAAACTTTGATTAGCAAAAGCATTAGATTAATATCCTGGGTTACTGTACCCTAGTTACAATGATCATTGTAACATGAATCGAGGGGTGTTACAATTGTCCTTCTCCTTCGGCCACAAGGGGTTCCTCAAGGGGTAGGAAGTGTTCCACACCCATTCTTCTTATGGGGCAGGGAGGAATTTCATCACCTATATCATAAAGACCACTTTGATCCACTTGGGAGCAATTATTTTCATCAAACACCATGTTACACGTCTCCTTAATGAGTCCATTGATCTTGTTGAGGACACGGTAAGCATGAGAGTTTGTAGCATAACCAACAAATATGCCCTCTTGAGATCTAGGTTCAAATTTAGACAAACGAGCACCTTTTTGAGAATGAAACACTTACAACTGAACACCCATAATTATTTCAGGTTGGGCTTGTTACCGATAAGAATTTTATAAGGAGTCTTGTTCAAGCCTTTGCGGAGGTAGAGCGTATTAGTTGCATGACATGCGGTGTTCATGGCTTCGGCCCCAAAGTTGTACAAAGATTTTAATTCCGCCATCATTGCCCTTGCCGCGTCCATCAACGTACGGTTATTACTTTCCGCAACACCATTTTGTTGAGGGGTATATGGTGCGGATTATTGGTTCTTGATCCCCTGATCACTAAGAAACTCATCCAAGGTGTAGTTCTTGAACTCGGTGCCATTGTCACTTCTAATCATCAAAATCTTTGCCTCATGTTGACATTGAACTTCATTGGCATAGTTGATGATGGTTTGTTGAGTCTCACTCTTCCTCTTGAAGAAGTATACCCAAGTATATCTCGAGTAATCATCCATAATCACCAAGTTCTTCCCCCAAGACTATCAAAAGACGGAGGACCAAAGATATCCATGTGAAGGAGCTCCAAAATCCTCTTCAAGTACATGATAGTCGTGGGTCAGTGAGTCGTATCATGTAGCTTTCCTTCAATACAAGCATGATTTTGGAAAAACTCACATTTGTTAGTCCAAGAATGTGATTTCCTTTGAGGAGATTTTGCAAATATCTCATATTGACATGGACTAGCCGGCGATGCCAAAGCCATCCCACATCAACTTTAGCCATTAAGCAAGTCGCGGTCTTAGTGGGTCGCTCCACGAAGTTGTCCACATAAAGACTATTCTCGACATCCCCCAACAAAGGCTATTTAAGAGTCTTGCTCCACAAAAGGGTCACGGTGTCAATACCAAAGAAAGTACAAAAGCCCATGAGTGCAAGTTGAAGAACGGAAAGTAAAATGTATGCAAGGGTCTCAATAAGCATGCTATTATGAATGGGAAATTCCGGTGAGATTACCACATTGTCAAGACCCAATACCTTGGAAATTATATCATCACCAAAGGAGACTTGAGTGGCTAGAGATGGGTCAGGATGAATGATACATCTCCAAGATATTTATAATTTTTGATTGTTCCATGCTGATATAATATCATTCTAGAATAATTTTGGGGTATTTATTTACCAATTTATATTATTTTTGAGCACTAACCTATTGACCTAGTGCCCAGTGCTAGTTATTCTTTCAGGTTTTCCATACCAAACGAAGTCCAATATCCCTGAAACTTTTTGGTGATTTTTTGTGGACCAAAAGAAGACCAACGAGCATCGAAAGAAGGCTAGAGGCTTCACGAGGGCCCCACAAGCCAATGGTACATCTCCAACGTATCTATAATTTTTGATTGTTCCTTGCTATTATATTATCTGTTTTGGATGTTTTATATGCATTTATATGTTGTTTTATATATTCTTTGGGACTAACCTATTAACCTAGAGCCTAGTGCCAGTTTCTCTTTTTTCCACGTTTTTGAGTATTGCACATAAGGAATATTAAATGGAATCCAAACGGAATAAAATCTCCGGAAATATTTTTCTTGGACCAGAAGACACGCAACACACTTGGAGTAGGGGGCAAGGAAATTGCCGGGAGGCCACAAGCCTGCAGGGCATGCCCGAGGGGGGGGGGGTGTCTGCGCACCCTAGCTTGTGGGCCCCCTCTAGGTCTCCTAACCTTAATTCTTGGCCTATAAATTGCCAAATATTCCCGTATCTCCAAAAGGAGCAACGAAAATACTTTTACACCACAGGAAGCCTCTGTTCCTGAGATATCCAATCTGGGAGCCTTTTCCGGTAATCTGCCAATGAGGGAATTGATCACAAAGGGCATCTACATCAACTCCATTGCCCCTCCGATGATGCGTGAGTAGTTCACCACAGACCTATTGTCACACCCCTAAAATTTAATAATATTTTTATAACATAAAATATTGACTCGAATAAAATTATTTTGAAAATAATTTGCTTCATGACTCTTTTCAAAGGCTCTTTCCAAAAACTTTTCCTTTCAAGTG
This sequence comes from Hordeum vulgare subsp. vulgare, assembly GCF_904849725.1. Taxonomy (NCBI): domain Eukaryota; kingdom Viridiplantae; phylum Streptophyta; class Magnoliopsida; order Poales; family Poaceae; genus Hordeum; species Hordeum vulgare. The sequence continues at coordinate 483,031,447 of NC_058519.1, forward strand.
GCATTTTAAAGATCATGTAGTGCTTGAGCCCTTGCTTGAGACCATTTTAAATTCTTTATTTAATTAAATGGGATATTATTTTGGACATGTTTATTTAATATCTGGATTCAGGATTTTCAATTAATATTTGAACCATTGCTTTTCCCTAATTTATCAAATTCTTCACCAAGTAAATATGTTTGAAAATTTATGTTGGACCTGAGTGCTTGCATCAAAACATTTCTTTTCTTCTCACAAATTCATTGGAGATTTTCTTTTAAATATTTTTGCCAAGGTTTCTTTTATTCAAAAATGACTTTTATTTCCTTTAAGGGCCTATTTTGCACTACAACCTTTTTACAAATTCTTCTAAAAATTCTATAAAAACTTGAGGATGACGTGCGATGTCCATGGAACATATTTTTGCAAAAACTTAGCCAAGTATTTTGAAAAATTTGAGAACATTAGCCCCTTTTCTATTTTGGCCCAGATTGGAGTTTGTACTACAACCCCTAGTTATAACCTTTCAAAAGTTCTATAAAAATTTGGGGATGTCAAGTGATGCATGAGATTTAATTTTATGCAAAAACCCAACTTTATGCTTTGGGAAAATTTAGCAAAACAACCATTTTCTGTTCTCGTACAGTTTGGTACTTTGTACTGCAACCATGTTTTTCCTTGCTCTATTTGCCTTAAGATTTTGCATGCTTGTGTAACACCCTAACAAAACCTTAACTCCATGAGTTGAGCCCCATTGGATGATTTTAAATGCATGTGATAATAGCCTGAGCTTGCTGTGCAGAATTGTGATTTTCAAAATTTTGCATTTGCTAGTTTTGCTTCTTGCCAAACTAACCTCACCACCATTCTTGGCTCCCAAAGAGACTTTGATCTGGATTTTTTGGCCCCTAACAAAATCATTTTTGTGCAATTAACCTCATGTCGAACACCTTGGGTGCATAGGGAGATTTGGCATTGTTTTTGGGTTGCACTATGGAGTTGTTTACCCAGCCAAACCCTCATGTCCAGAAGCCCTCCCCTTGTCCCCTAGCCTAGCCCCGTGGATTTTCACCAGCTTTGGAACTTGTTTTGGTGCACTCGCATTTCCTCGAGCACTTTCCGTGTATGCCTAGAGCACGCCCGGACCGCACGCTTTGCACGCGTGTGTCCGAGCCATCGAGTCCACGCGTCCCTTGCCCCGTGGTCAGCTGCAGAGTCACGTCAATGCCCTCACCCGACCAATGGTCGCCCTACCCTGAGTCGCGAAGCGCTTCGGCTTGCAGTTCTGGCAGCCTGCCAATGGCAGCGGCTCGTCTAAGTAGTGGTCGGCGCCGCCCGAACCTCCCCATGCGCTAGGTGCCCCGGCCCCACTGCATCGTCTTCATGCTGCCCCGCTGCCCTTGCTGCCGCCCTCCTGTGCGTGAGCATCGCCAGAGCCTGTCCACCGCCATGCTTATCCCCTGCCATCGTCGAGCCTATCAAAAAGCCTCGACAAACTGCCTCGAGCCGGCTATAAGAAGGAGCCCCGAGCTCCCTTGAGCAGCATGCAACCTCCTTTGATCCACAGCTCGCCCCCTCGCTAGAGCGGTAACCCTGCTCCCCTCCGACAGCTTCAGCCACCGCAACCTTCCAGTGAGATTCGCCGCAGCTAAAGCCCCTAACCTCACCCCACCCCACCAGCTGCACTCCCCAAACCCCTCCAAGTTGTTCCGCCGCTCAAACTCGATGCAGAGCTACCGTAGGCTGAACCCATCAGAACCAAAGCCCCCTCCGCCATTGTTGGAACATCACCCAGCCTCGTGCTCTGTCGCACCCCTAGCCTACAAAAATGGATGCGACACCTTCCCCCGAACATGTGCATAGTGGGAGCACATCGTGGGGTGCCCTTTGCCGTCGGTGAGCCTCGCTGGAGCTCGCCACTGCTTCCTGCCCAAGCACGCGCGGGAGGTGGTAGAAGAACCCAAAAAGCGGGCCCCGCCTATCGGTGACACATCCTTAGGCCCTGAGTGGCGCAACCTCGCCTCTGTGCTTTTCTGCTTAGGAAGTACCCTCCTATGAGTACGCCTCCCCTGCCCGATAGCGTAGTTTTGATAAAATTGTGTTCTTTGGTGTTTCTTCTAAAAACAGATTTAAACAGAAACTTAAACCGACCATAACTTTTTATTTATAATTCATAATGGACTGATTGTTTTTCCTCCTCTCTAAAAACTCCTGAGGTTTATTTGCAAATTTATTTATAAATAACTTCAAATAACTTTTATGTGCTGTTTTAAATTTGTGTGTTAATTTAGATATTTTAAAAATAGGATTTTGGAGAGAGGAGACTCACTTCAAGTATTTTGTGTTGCACATCACCCTCCTTAAACTCGAAAGGCAAGCATCTTGAACTCTGATTTTCATAAAGTTGTGTGATGTTTGCTATGGTGCATCTATGGCGTGATTTTGGATCATGTTAATAAAAATCTTGCATGAAATCATACCTTGCATAAAAGTATGTGATGGATATTTTTGTTGTTGATTTTGTTGAAGGCAAGTGTTGAGTGGGTACTGCCTCATTCCTCGTATGCTATGTTGGTCTGGACAACCTCAGAGTAAGGTGTTTCGTGGTGGAAATGAGACCATGGGCTGACATTTCGTGGGACGAGAGTGGTCAATAAATGCATGTCTGGGTGTAATGGTAGTAACCCTGAGATATTTCATCCAGCAAGATTGTATGGTACTAACCCTTGCAGGAACATATTAAACCTCCTAAATCGACCATAGATCGAGTCTTGTCTGTGTGTCACCTTACCTTTCGTGCCGCCGTAGATCTTTCTGAAAGGGAATACGGTCTAGTAGGTCGTAAATTTATTACTAGGTACACACCAAGTAGAGAGGATGGGATGAAGGTATCCATGGCCCTGGACTAAATCCAGTCAACCGATGTCACATCCGTGGAACCCTAACCAAGGTTTAGCATTGTGCTCATATTTTCTTTGCATTGCATCCAAGAAAATGGCAACAAGATCAAAGTAAGTGGTGAAGGGAAACTCAAAACCCTAGCCACTTCTTAATTCAAACGAATTATAAACTTATTCAAATCAATGAACCCAAAATGGCCTTAAGAAAATTTCAACTTTTCTGATAATTCTTGAAAACAAATAAGCAATGAAGGAAACCATTTCCTTTATACTTTTGGCATTTTAAATAAATGCAAAAGACTACTGGTTTCAAGTTTTAAATTTGAATTCAAAGATTTATAGTTTTCAAAAATGCTGAAAACTTTATGGGTGATTGGAAATATTCCAACTAACACCCCAGCATTTTTCAAACTATTTATGGTTTGTTTGTGAAGCCAAAATAAATGGGAAACAGTGTTAGTAAATAAAACAGAAGGAAAAGAGAAAGGAAGAGTTTACCTCTTATCTGTCGCCGGCCCAGCCCACCAGGGGCTCCCCGGTCATCTTCCTCCTCCTGCCAGTAGGCACAGGTGAAAATGAGCACGGCGGCCAAGCCCCGGCCACCTCCTACCTGCCTGCTCGCCGCTGGAGGCCCCCAGGAGTGCCAGCGCGACGCCCCGAGCCTACTTCTCCTCCTCCCCGCGGCCTTATCTCCTCACCTCGGCCTCTCGTTCCCCTTTCCCCTCTCGGATCTCTCTCTCCCCAAAGCTCCGGTCACCGTCGATCCGTCGCCTTCCGGTCCTCCCCGACCGGTAGCTTCACAAGAACTGCCGTGAGCTCCTCTTCCCGTTCCCCCTCTTCCCGAGGCCATTCCCCTCCTCTAACCCAGTTAGCCACCGGAGCCTGAAGGTCCTCGTCGCCGGCCATGTCGTTGCCGTCGTTGTGTTACCCCGCTCGCGAGACCGAGCTCAGAAATGAGCTCCTGGAGCTCTGTAGATGCCGTAGAGCCCTTTCCCCAGCTCGCTAGTGCCCCGCAACGCCACACCCGACGATACCCGAGCCGCAGCCGCCGCTGACCTCGTCGCCGGCATGGATTCCGGTGACCACTGGGTCCAGCTCCTCCCCCTTTAGATGCGGCGCTTCACTAGCTAGCCGTAGCACTAAACCGCGCCCAAAACCGATGCCTGTAGCGTCGTTTAGCTCAACTCCGGCGAGTCCTCCGCCGCGCCCGTGGTCGCCGCCGGCCATATTCCGGTGGGGGCTGACGTGGTCAACTAGTTAGCCCACTAAACACCCCCCTAGCCACTGACAGTGGACCCCAGGGTGGGTCAAACCCCAGTTAGGGGCTGGTCAACTCGGGGATTAGCCCTGGTCACTGACCAGTGGACCCCACTGGTCAGGTTTGACCTAGCCCAGTCTCTGTTGACCAGAGACGTCATTGTGACGTAATAAAGGGATTTTCTAATATAAAAATAATTCCAGAAATGTCTAAAACTTCTAAAAATCATAGAAAATAATCTGTAAGTTCAATGAAAATAATTTATATATGAAAAAGTATCAGAAAAATTCAAGGAATCTGAATATGTCATTTTAAAACATGTTTGAAAATGTTACTGAACCCAAACATGTAGATTAATTAATAAGTTATTTCTTATAAATATTTTGGAGATGGAATTTGGAAATTATTTAAATTTCACTACAAATGATATGATCAAACACTGTCCAAATCACAAACCAGCAACCTAACATATCACTCCATGCATGTTAAAAGCAAGTTGATCGGAGCATCAGGCCGAATCAATTAAAATGGTATCCGAGAATACCTCGTTTGAAGTAATATATGAATTTGATTCAAATCAACTTCAAACCTAATAAATGTTAGCTATAATAGTATACCACTTTGCATCCTCATGCCATGCTCATGCATCATCTTGTTGCATATGCTTGTGATTGATTGTTGTCACTCTTTTCGGTAGGCTCCGCTCCTCCGGATTCCACCGAATATTCGACTGACGGATATTGTCCCTCCTCTGAGCAACAAGGCAAGCAACCATTTTGATCATCCCAATAAATCCCATGTTCTCGCTCCTGCACTTACTTATTGCATTAGGATCAAATGCTTTTGCCACGTTAGTTGAACCCACTTCCTTTGCATGACCTATCCTTGTCACAGTAAATAGCTGAACCTTGCAACCTAGCATACCTGGTAGTTGCTTGAGCCATGATGTGCCTTATCCTGCTATGCATTCTATGCTTAGAGTTGTGTATGGTCTGTCATCTGGGAGATGAACAGAATTGTGAGAATGTGTTCGGTAAGCAAGGGTTGTGTGTTGAACCTGATTTGGTAAAGGTACCGGTGAAAGGCTGTGTAGGAGTACATGGCGGGTTGTTTCATTGGAACCATCCTTAGGAACTGAGTTCCATGTACGTAATCCAAGACGAGATACTACCACATGCTGGGCCCTGAAATATGACCCCGCTCGACTTATTAATCGCTTAGTACTCGGTCCAGGAGTTGCAAGTAGTTTCTGGTGTTTATAGTCAAGCTGGAGGCCGTGCATAGTGCTGACCTGAAAGGTGGGCTGTGATGCGGTAGGCAGTGGCACGGTGTACCAAGTGGCACCCGGATGGTGGGCTTGGGAATCCTGCGCACATCGTTTGGGGCCGTGGCGGAAACCTCGGCCGGACTTCCATGCGGGTTACCCTCAGATAGGCGATAGACCCGGACTAGGTACTAGTGTGGTTAAGGGTCGTGGCCGACTCCCTCGCTGGGCTTCCGCTTGAAGGTTGCCGAGGTGCATGACGTGCACATGGTGATAAGTGGCGAGAGCGTGTGTGACGAAGTACACCCCTGCAGGGTTATGATCTGTTCGAATAGCCGCGTCCGCGGATATGGACTACTTGGAGACATATGTTGTTCATAGATAACTTAAATGGCTACTCATAAAATTGTCAAGATAAGCGTGAGTGTCGTAGACGACATTTCCGTATGGAGATGGAATGATTCCATGATGGAGTATTGTTGTGGTGTTAGTGGACTCATGTGCGAGAGATCAAGTTGTCAGAAGTTGTTTTAAAATGTAAGTTGTCTAGCCACGAGTCAAATGCTGGCTTTCCGCATCAAACCCCACAATACCTTTTGATACATTGCATGAGTAGATAGTTATCCTAAAGTCTTGCTGAGTACCTCCGTACTCATGTTTGTTTAATAATTGTTGCAGAGGTTCTTAATGACCCTAATGGAGGGTTCTTCCTAGACATCGACGACGACGAGTAGCTGGTGTCCCAGCTACGATCTGGCCCTAGGTTGGGTCTGTAGTATAGTCAGGCCATGTGCCTTCTAGTTTCACCTATGTGTACTCATACAGTTTTAAACACTTCCGCTGGTTGTAACTGAATGTCTGCTATGATGGGCCATGAGACCCTTACTGTGTAATATTATGTGTGTGGCTCTTCCGAGCCTTTTAAATAAAGCTTGTATGTTTATGGTTATGTTGTGATGCCATCGATGTATCTATACATATCGGTATGCCATGCGTACGTGTGTCGTACGTGATATGTATGGGGTTCGATTACCTAGCCATAAACTTCAGTAGCACTCCTTACAGGGAAATGCCCCTTTGTGATCCAACGAGCCATGGTAGTTCGCTACTGCTCCAGACACATTGGTTGACCGGCGTGTGTCCTTCTTAGCTGCTGTGTGTGTCCCCTTTGGGGAAATGTCACGCGATGTAATTGAGTCCTTGTAGCTTGCTACGACTCATCTACATTCGCTGGTGACCGACGCCTGCTTTGCTGTGTCATGTATGCCTGTCCCTGTGCGGAACTGCCACTTTGGTTTATGACTAGACATGTCGATCCGGGTTCTTTGTCATTGGATTGCTAGCGACACAGTTGCATACGTGAGTCAAAAGGCGCAAACGGTCCCGGCTAAGGTAAGGCTGCAACCGTGGGGTTAACCGTGCGTGAGACCGCAAAGGGATGTGATGTGTTACAAGCTGGATTCATATGGCTTAGGATCGGGGTTGGTATCAGAGCCTGACTGACTGTAGGACTAGGTTACTAAGCCAAACTGGTCGAAGTTGAGTCTAGAATTTCTTTAGTTATACATAAGGGAATTGTTTGTGGAAGGGAACGTAAGACTCTTGTTCTCTTCTCAAGTTATTCTATTCTGGTCATCCTCGTCTTTTCTGCGGGAATTAAGGACTAGGTTACTCATCTTCTTCTAGGCTCGTGTTTCTGATCGATAGATTATAAGACTACGGGTCAAGAGTTATATTGGGTTCCTTTTATTCCTAGGAAAAAGGAAGTAAGTTTGATGATCAGAGATTTGAACTTGATAGTTGAGTGGTTACGCTATTCCATTTTGGGTTGTCTCAAAATTTGTTTTTGAGCATTTACAACCGTTATGCTGCCCAATTTTGCATTCAGAGCTCTAATGCTTTCGCATTACTCTCTATTTTCAGATTCCCGGCCGTCCTTCTCGTCAGGTGGTACGTCTGACCAGGTGCATTGATGTGCCGGGTCATACGGCCATGCTCGTAAGGGTGATGTCGGTGTGCGGTTACCGCTGGTACCCCGAGTACATAGTGGAGGAACAGTACCGAGACTTCAACCAGAGCCAGTATATGTGCACTGTTAGGGTATTTCCAGATTACCCTGGAGCTGAGGAGCCAATCCATTGGTCCTATGGGTTGGGAGTCACTGTTGACATGGCAGTACAAGATGCTACCTATTCAATGCTGGCCATTATGAGGGCGAGACATGCACTGCTGCAGAATTCAGAGTTCTGCTATGTTCCTGCCTCTCAGCCTGGTGAAGAGGGATACCTTAGCGGAGTCTATTTTGATTCTTCTATGGAGGATCCACTACTGCAGTCCACTTCTGGGATGCTAGAGAACAGAGACAGGGATGCTCGTGCTCTCCGCGTGGAGCTTTATGCTACCCGTGCCCGTGTGTGGACGGCTTTGACGCAGCTGGCACCGGTAGTCCAGACAGGGTACGGAGATATGGAGATGCTGAACCCTGTTAGGACCCATCTTCCGACCCTCGTTGACTGGCCAGCTATAGGAGGAGTCACCCCTCTTCGGGGACCCCTATTACCACCAGTCAGGGGACCGAGGCCACATCCTTGTCCTTATGGATCCCAGGGATCTCAGGCCAGAGTGTTTCCTGATCCGCAGGTTGATCTTCCAGGCCATGGAGGCAATCTCTATGAGATGTTCTATGCGGATGCCTGAGCTGTGTGTGGAGGGATAGTATGGTAGTAGCCGTACGTTCAAAGTCCTGCGTGACTTGTGAAGTATGCCTGTGATGTGAAATGAATTCCGGAGGCCTAGATAAATAATGTATATGATGTAAGCCTCTGATGAGTAGTTTCATAATTTCAGTAGTTTTCTCTTCGATTAAGGTTGTACTGAACTATGTAAGGGTGTGTATGAACCATGGTGTATATATAGCAGATGCTTGTTACCATGTTGTTCGGATATTTATTTCCACATTCCGTGTGTTCAGTACATTCTTAATCCATAGCTAGTATTGATATGATATTGGTCTAAGTTGTGAGTTTGTTTGCCAGGATGGTGTTCACCAGGTTGAACCGTGCCCCTGCTCATGAGCAAGGCGAGGGTAGTCAAGCATCGCAGGAAGACCTGCCTCACCCGCCCTCTCTGGCGGAAGTTATGCTTGAGGCAGAGAGGGATAAAAGAGAGACCAACAGACTGTTAGAGCGTATTGAATAGAATACGGCTCGTCAGCCTAGGAATGCTGCAGTGTCCCTCAACGACTTTGTGAAGCTAAATCCTCCAAAGTTCCATCACTCCGTCGATCCCCTCGACGCTGATGACTGGTTGTGCAGCATCTCACGCAAGATTTGCTCTGCGAATGTTTCTGAGGCCGACAAGGTGACCTTTGCGGCGTATTTTCTGGAAGGACCCGCCAATCTGTGGTGGGAGAACTTTGAAGCTATGCGTCCTGCTGAGCCAGCAGCGACATGGGCAGACTTCAGTGCAGCCTTCCGTCTGCACCATATTCCAGAGGGCCTGATGGACAGAAAGAGAGAGGAGTTCTGTGCTTTCACCCAGGGCAAGTTGACCGTGGATGCCTATAGCCGCGAGTTCGGTAACCTCGCCCGCTATGCAACAGAGGAGGTGTCTACTGACGCTAAGAAGCAAGCAAGATTCCGTAAGGGTCTGAGCCCTGAGCTTCGTCGTGATCTGCGCCTCCATGAGTGTGCAAGCTTTCAAGCCCTGGTCAACAAGGCGATCAGTGCCGAGACTGGTCATACCGACTTTGAAGCCACAAGGAAGCACTCCCGTGACTTTGGCTCGTCATCTGGTTCCGCGTTTCCAAAACGCAGGCTGTGGGTTCCGAACAGTTCTCTGCTGCCAAGATATACCCCGAGGCCATCCTACGTGGCGCCTCAGACGAATCAGACCAACCCTCCAGCAAAAGCTTATGGTGGTCCAGCTAGCAATGCTGCACCACTTGCCAACCAAGTGATATGCTACAAGTGTGGACAACCAGGACACTATTCCCGTGAGTGTCCTCAAAATGTGGTTGCCAAGCAACCAGGAAAGTCCGTCGGGCAAGGCAAGTCGGGCACAGCTTACTATGTGAAGCCAACTCCTGCACGTGGTCGTGTGAACTATGTCTTAGCAGAAGAACCTGCAGAGGATCCCGACGTCATACTGGGTACGCTTCTTGTTAATCATCACCCAACGTCTGTTCTCTTTGACACTGGGTCTTCTCATTCCTTCATTTCAGAAAGTTATGCACAGTTGCATAACATGTCTTTTTGTGATATGCCAATTCCATTGGTTTTTCAAACTCCTGGTAGTAAATGGCAAACCTCTAGGATAACCTATGACAATGAAATTCTAGTAGACAGGCTTGTTTTTCTAGCCTCATTGATAGCCCTGAAATCTTCGGATATTAATATCATCTTGGGTATGGACTGGATGTCAGCCCACTATGCCAAGATTGATACTCATACTAGAAATGTTCAGCTTACCCATCCCTCGGGTGAGATAGTCAATGTCTCTACTCGAGTTGCCAAGTGCCAACTCTATTCCCTCAATGCCAACCCTCTTCCGGAACTTGAAGACATTCCGGTAGTCCGTGACTTCCCGGATGTTTTTCCAGATGAATTGCCAGGAATTCCACCTGACAGAGATGTAGAGTTTGTGATAGATCTTGTTCCGGGAACTGTCCCAATAGCCAGAAGACCATATAAGATGGCACCCCTGGAGCTAGCCGAACTTAAGAAGCAACTAGATGAGGCCTTGAATAAAGGTTTCATTCGTCCCAGCTCTTCTCCTTGGGCTTGCCCCGTCCTATTCGTCAAGAAGAAAGACGGAACGGATCGGATGGTTGTAGATTACCGACCAGTTAATCTGGTCACCATAAAGAACAAGTATCCGCTCCCCAGGATCAATGATCTGTACGATCAGCTCGCTGGATCCTCAGTCTTCTCCAAAATGGATTTGAGGTTGGGATACCATCAAATCAAGATCAAGAACGGGGACATTCCAAAAATGGCTTTTGTTACTCGTTATGACCAATACGAGTACACCGTCATGTCCTTCGGTTTAACCAATACCCCAGCCACCTTCTCTCGTCTGATGAATTCAATCTTCATGGAGTATTTGGATAAATTCGTCGTGGTATACCTCGATGATATTCTCATCTACTCGAAGAACGAACAAGAACATGTCGAGCATCTAAGGCTGGTATTGATGAAACTTCGAGAGCATCGCCTTTATGCCAAGTTTTCAAAATGTGAATTTTGGTTACCAGAAGTGACCTATCTAGGTCACGTAATCTCTGGTAAGGGTATTGCTGTCAATCCCGAGAGAGTTCAAGCCGTCCTTGATTGGACTCAACCTGAATCGGTTAAACAAGTTAGGAGTTTTCTTGGTCTAGCGAGCTATTGTCGCCGCTTTGTCGAGAATTTCTCCAAGGTTGCAAAGCCTCTAACTGAACTGCTCAAGAAGGATAAAAGGTTCAAGTGGACACCACAGTGTGAGCATAGTTTTCAGGAACTGAAAAGACGCCTCACTTCCGCTCGTGTGTTGCTACCACCAGATTTTTCTAAGGACTTTGTTATCTATTGCGACGCCTCGCGACAAGGATTAGGTTGCATTCTCATGCAAGATCGTCATGTGATCGCATACGCATCTCGACAGTTGCATCCACATGAGGATAATTATCCCACACATGACCTTGAGCTTGCAGCTGTGGTCCATGCACTAAAAACCTGGCGACATTACCTTTTGGGTAATCGTTGCGAAATTTTCACTGATCACCGAAGTCTGAAATATATCTTCACCCAGCCGGATCTGAATCTCAGGCAAAGACGGTGGGTTGAGTTGATCTCGGATTACGACTTAGGGATAACTTACACCGCGGGGAAGGCCAATGTTATGGTGATGCACTAAGTCGTAAATCTTATTGTAACAATTTGATGCTACAACAAGGTCAACCACATCTCTATGAGGACTTTCGGAAGTTGAATCTTCATAGTATTCCTCAAGGATTCCTTTCTACCCTGGTGGCGAAGCCTAACCTTAAGGATCAAATTATAGCTGGCCAGAAGCGTGACAAGGGTATATCACGGATCAGGGAGAATATTATAAGCGGAAACGCTAAAGAATTTTCCATGAAAGATCAAGGTGTTGTGTTCTTCCAGAATCGTCTAGTGGTTCCTAAGAACCTACATCTAAGGCAGTTAATTCTTAAGGAGGCCCATGATTCTCCTCTCACCATTCATCCCGGTAGTACTAAGATGTATCTGGACCTACGCCGGAGGTTCTGGTGGACTAGGATGAAGAGAGAAATTGCTGAGTTCGTTGCTAACTGCGACGTTTGTCGTCGAGTTAAGGCAGAACATCAAAGGCCTGCTGGCACCCTTCAACCTTTAGCTATTCCTGAATGGAAATGGGATAAAGTTAGTATGGATTTCATTACCGGATTTCCCAAGACCAACAAAGGAAATAATGCTATATTTGTGGTCATTGACCGTCTCTTCAAAGTAGCTCATTTCCTTCCAGTTCGTGAGAGTATAACAGCTAGCCAGCTAGCGGGGTTATATATCTCTCGAATAGTGTCTCTTCATGGTGTTCCCCTGGAGATTAACTCGGACCGTGGGAGTATCTTTACTTCTCGCTTCTGGGAAAGTTTTCAGAATGCCATGGGGACTCACTTATCTTTTAGCACTGCTTTCCATCCCCAATCAAGTGGTCAAGTAGAAAGAGTGAATCAAATCTTAGAAGATATGCTCCGAGCTTGTGTTATATCATTCGGTATGAATTGGGAGAAGTGCCTTCAATTTGCCGAATTTGCTTATAACAATAGTTATCAATCAAGCTTGGGCAAAGCTCCTTTTGAAGTTCTCTATGGACGAAGATGTCGAACACCTCTTAATTGGTCAGAAACCGGAGAGAGGCAACTCTTTGGCCCGGATATGATCCAGGATGCAGAAGAGCAGGTTCGCATTATTCGTGAAAAGTTGAAAACAGCCCAGTCTCGTCAAAAGAGCCAATATGATCGTCATCATAAGGCTGTGACCTTTGAAGTTGACGAGAAGGCTTACCTTCGGGTTACACCTTTGAAGGGTACCCATCGATTCGGTATCAAGGGCAAGTTGGCTCCTCGTTACATTGGTCATTTTCGCATTCTTGCCAAACGAGGAGAAGTTGCCTACCAGTTGGAACTTCCTCCGCATCTTTCCAAGGTTCATGATGTCTTCCACGTCTCGCAACTCAGGCGTTGCTTTTCGAATCCTATCCGTGAAGTGGACCACGAAATGCTTGATCTCCAAGATAACCTTTCTTATCCAGAATACCTTGTTCGTATTCTCGACCAAGCTGAGCGTACTACTAGACGTCGGAACATTAAGTTTCTTAAAGTTCAATGGTCAAATCATTCTGAGAAAGAGGCAACATGGGAAAGAGACGATCGTCTTCGACTTAAGTATCCTGCGTTATTCCCGACGACTTCTAAATCTCGGGACGAGATTCTTTTGAGTGGGGGTGAGTTGTCTCATCCCTGGAACCCTAACCAAGGTTAGCATTGTGCTCATATTTTCTTTGCATTGCATCCAAGAAAATGGCAACAAGATCAAAGTAAGTGGTGAAGGGAAACTCAAAACCCTAGCCACTTCTTAATTCAAACGAATTATAAACTTATTCAAATCAATGAACCCAAAATGGCCTTAAGAAAATTTCAACTTTTCTGATAATTCTTGAAAACAAATAAGCAATGAAGGAAACCATTTCCTTTATACTTTTGGCATTTTAAATAAATGCAAAAGACTACTGGTTTCAAGTTTTAAATTTGAATTCAAAGATTTATAGTTTTCAAAAATGCTGAAAACTTTATGGGTGATTGGAAATATTCCAACTAACACCCCAGCATTTTTCAAACTATTTATAGTTTGTTTGTGAAGCCAAAATAAATGGGAAACAGTGTTAGTAAATAAAACAGAAGGAAAAGAGAAAGGAAGAGTTTACCTCTTATCTGTCGCCGGCCCAGCCCACCAGGGGCTCCCCGGTCATCTTCCTCCTCCTGCCAGTAGGCACAGGTGAAAATGAGCACGGCGGCCAAGCCCCGGCCACCTCCTACCTGCCTGCTCGCCGCTGGAGGCCCCCAGGAGTGCCAGCGCGACGCCCTGAGCCTACTTCTCCTCCTCCCCGCGGCCTTATCTCCTCACCTCGGCCTCTCGTTCCCCTTTCCCCTCTCGGATCTCTCTCTCCCCGAAGCTCCGGTCACCGTCGATCCGTCGCCTTCCGGTCCTCCCCGACCCTGCCGGCAGCTTCACAAAAACCGTCATGAGCTCCTCTTCCCGTTCCCCCTCTTCCCGAGGCCATTCCCCTCCTCTAACCCCGTTAGCCGCCGGAGCCCGAAGGTCCTCTTCGCTGGCCATGTCGTTGCCATCGTTGTGTTACCCCGCTCGCGAGACCGAGCTCAGAAATGAGCTCCTGGAGCTCTGTAGATGCCGTAGAGCCCTTTCCCTAGCTCGCTAGTGCCCCGCAACGCCACACCCGACGATGCCCGAGCCGCAGCCGCCGCTGACCTCGTCGCCGGCATGGATTCCAGTGACCACTGGGTCCAGCTCCTCCCCCTTTAGATGCGGCGCTTCACTAGCTAGCCGTAGCACTAAACCGCGCCCAAAACCGATGCCTGTAGCGTCGTTTAGCTCAACTCCGGCGAGTACTCCGTCGCGCCCGTGGTCACCGCCCGCCATATTCCGGTGGGGGCCGACGTGGTCAACTAGTTAGCCCACTAAACACCCCCGTAGCCACTGACAGTGGACCCCAGGGTGGGTCAAACCCCAGTTAGAGGCTGGTCAACTCAGGGATTAGCCCTGGTCAATGACTAGTGGACCCCACTGGTCAGGTTTGACCTGGCCCAGTCTCTGTTGACCAGAGACGTCATTGTGACATAAAATGGATTTTCTAATATAAAAATAATTCCAGAAATGTCTAAAACTTCTAAAAATCATAGAAAATAATATGTAAGTCCAATGAAAATAATTTATATATGAAAAAGTATCAGAAAAATTCAAGGAATCTGAATCAAACATGTTTGAAAATGTTACTGAACCCAAACATGTAGATTAATGAATAAGTTAATTCTTATAAATACTTTGGAGATGGAATTTGGAAATTATTTAAATTTCACTACAAATGATATGATCAAACACTGTCCAAATCACAAACCAGCAACCTAACATGTCACTCCATGCATGTTAAAAGCAAGTTGATCTGAGCATCAGGTCGAATCAATTAAAATGGTATCCGAGAATACCTCGTTTGAAGTAATATTTGAATTTGATTCAAATCAACTTCAAACCTAATAAATGTTAGCTATAATAGTATACCACTTTGCATCCTCATGCCATGCTCATGCATCATCTTATTGCATATGCTTGTGATTGATTGTTGTCACTCTTTTCAGTAGGCTCCGCTCCTTCGGATTCCACCGAATATCCGACTAACGGATATTGTCCCTCCTCTGAGCAACAAGGCAAGCAACCATTTTGATCATCCCGATAAATCCCATGTTCTCGCTCCTGCACTTACTTATTGCATTAGGATCAAATGCTTTTGCCATGTTAGTTGAACGCACTTCCTTTGCATGACCTATCCTTGTCACAGTAAATAGCTGAACCTTGCAACCTAGCATACCTGGTAGTTGCTCGAGCCATCATGTGTCTTATCCTGCTATGCATGCTATGCTTAGAGTTGTGTATGGTCTGTCATCTGGGAGATGAACAGAATTGTGAGAATGTGTTCGGTAAGCAAGGGTTGTGTGTTGAACCTGATTTGGTAAAGATACCGGTGAAAGGCTGTCTAGGAGTACATGGCGGGTTGTTTCATTGGAACCGTCCTTAGGAACTGAGTTCCGTGTATGTAATCGAAGACGAGATACTACCACATGCTGGACCCTGAAAGATGACCCCACTCGACTTATTAATCGCTTAGTACTCGGTCCAGGAGTTGCAAGTAGTTTCTGGTGTTTATAGTCATGCCGGAGGCCGTGTATAGTGCTGACCTGAGAGGTGGGATGTGATGCGGTAGGCAGTGGCACGGTGTACCAAGTGGCACCCGGATGGTGGGCTTGGGAACCCTGCGCATATCGTTTGGGGCCGTGGCGGAAACCTCGGCCGGACTTCCGTGCGGGTTACCCTCAGATAGGCGATAGACTTGGACTAGGTACTAGTGTGGTTAACGGTGTTGGCCGACTCCCTCGCTGGGCTTCCGCTTGAAGGTTGCCGAGGTGTATGACATGCACATGGCGATAAGTGGCGAGAGCGTGTGTGAGGAAGTACAACCCTGTAGATTTATGATCTATTCGAATAGCCGCGTCCGCGGATCTGGACTACTTGGAGACATATGTTGTTCATAGATAACTTAAATGCCTACTCATAAAATTGTCAAGATAAGCGTGAGTGTCGTGGACGGCATTTCCGTATGGAGACAGAATGATTCCATGATGGAGTGTTGTTGTGGTGTTAGTGGACTCGTGTGCGAGAGATCATGTTGTCAAAAGTTGTTTTAAAATGTAAGTTGTGTAGCCACGAGTCAAAAGCTGGCTTTCCGCATGAAACCCCACAATACCTTTTGATACATTGCATGAGTAGATAGTTATCCTAATGTCTTGCTGAGTACCTCCGTACTCATGTTTGTTTAATAATTGTTGCAGAGGTTGTTAATGACCCTAATGGAGGGTTCTTCCTAGACATCGACGACGACGAGTAGCTGGTGTCCCAGCTATGATCTGGCCCTAGGTTGGGTCTGTAGTATAGTCAGGCCATGTGCCTTCTAGTTTCACCTATGTGTACTCAGACAGTTTTAAACACTTCCGCTGGTTGTAACTGAATGTCTGCTATGATGGGCCATGAGACCCTTACTGTGTAATATTATGTGTGTGGCTCTTCCGAGCCTCTTAAATAAAGCTTGTATGTTTATGGTTATGTTGTGATGCCATCGATGTATCTATACATATCGGTATGCCGTGCGTACGTGTGTCGTACGTGATATGTATGGGGTTCGATTACCTAGCCATAAACTTTAGTAGCACTCCTTACAGGGAAATGCCCCTTTGTGATCCAACGAGCCATGGTAGTTCGCTACTGCTCCGGACACATTGGTTCACCGGCGTGTGTCCTTCTTAGCTGCTGTGTCTGTCCCGTTTGGGGAAATGTCACGCGATGTAATGGAGTCCTTGTAGCTTGCTACGACTCGTCTACATTCGCTGGTGACCGACACCTGCTTTGCTGGGTCATGTATGCCTGTCCATGTGCGGAACTGCCACTTTGGTTTATGACTAGACATGTCGATCCGGGTTCTTTGTCATTGGATTGCTAGCGACACAGTTGCATACGTGAGTCAAAAGGCGCAAACGGTCCCGGATAAGGTAAGGCTACAGCCGTGGGGTTAACCGTGCGTGAGACCGCAAAGGTATGCGATGTGTTACAGGCTGGATTCCTATGGCTTAGGATCGGGGTCCCGACAGCGTTGGTATCAGAGCCTGACTGACTGTAGGACTACTAAGCCAAACTGGTCGAAGTTGAGTCTAGAATTGCTTTAGTTATACATAAGGGAATTGTTTGTGGAAGGGAACGTAAGACTCTTGTTCTCTTCTCAAGTTATTCTATTCTGGTCATCCTCATCTTTTCTGCGGGAATTAAGGACTAGGTTACTCATCTTCTTCTAGGATCGTGTTTCTGATCGATAGATTATAAGACTACGAGTCGAGAGTTATATTGGGTTCCTTTTATTCCTAGGGAAAAGGAAGTAAGTTTGATGATCAGAGATTTGAACTTGATAGTTGAGTGGTTACACTATTCCATTTTGGGTTGTCTCAAAATTTGTTTTTGAGCATTTACAGCCGTTATGCTGCCCAATTTTGCATTCAGAGCTCTAATGCTTTCGCATTACTCTCTATTTTCAGATGCCTGGCCGTCCTTCTCGTCAGGTGGTACATCTGACCAGGTGCATTGATGTGCCGGGTCATACGGCCATGCTGGTCAGGGTGATGTAGGTGTGCGGTTACCGCTGGTACCCCGAGTACATAGTGGAGGAACAGTACCGAGACTTCAACCAGAGCCAGTATATGTGCACTGTTAGGGTATTTCCAGATTACCCTGGAGCTGAGTAGCCAATCCATTGGTCCTATGGGTTGGGAGTCACTGTTGACATGGCAGTACAAGATGCTGCCTATTCAATGCTGACCATTATGAGGGCGAGACATGCACTGCTGCAGAATTCAGAGTTCTGCGATGTTCCGGCCTCTCAGCCTGGTGAAGAGGGATACCTCAGCGGAGTCTATTTTGATTCTTCTATGGAGGATCCACTACTGCAGTCCACTGCTGAGATGCTAGAGAACAGAGACAGGGATGCTCGTGCTCTCCGCATGGAGCTTTATGCTACCCGTGCCCGTCTGTGGACGGCTTTGACGCAGCTGGCACCGGTAGTCCAGACAGGGTACATAGATATGGAGATGCTGAACCCTGTTAGGACCCGTCTTCCAACCCACGTTGACTGGCCAGCTATAGGAGGAGTCACCCCTCTTCGGCTGATCATTGGCTAAACCTATCTTAGCCAGGTCGCTATCCCTACCCCAGATATTTATGTATCCGCAACCCAGCCTAGCCTACCCAATAGCAAACCATAGTGTCCATCCGACACCTTTTGGCCGTCGGTGCCTAACCTATCAGCCCAGCCTCTAAGCTGTGTGTCTATGACCGATGCCGGAGCTGTCGCATTCCCTAGCGTGCGATGAAAGACTCCCTACCCTATATAGTAACGCCTTGCCTCAACCTAGCAACCCGCAACTTCGAGTCCACTACCCTAGTAACCCCTTGACTTGCAAGATGTCGGGACCCCGATCCTAAGTCATAGAAATCCAGCCTGTAACACATCGCATCCCTTTGCGGTCTCACGCACGGTTAACCCCACGGCTGCAGCCTTACCTTATCCGGGACCGTTCGCGCCTTTTGACTCACGTATGCAACTGTGTCGCTAGCAATCCAATGACAAAGAACCCGGATCGACATGTCTAGTCATAAACCAAAGTGGCAGTTCTGCACATGGACAGGCATACATGACCCAGCAAAGTAGGTGTCGGTCACCAGCGAATGTAGACGAGTCGTAGCAAGCTACAAGGACTCCATTACATCGCGTGACATTTCCCCAAACGGGACAGACACAGCAGCTAAGAAGGACACACGCCGGTGAACCAATGTGTCCGGAGCAGTAGCGAACTACCATGGCTCGTTGGATCACAAAGGGGCATTTCCCTGTAAGGAGTGCTACTAAAGTTTACGGCTAGGTAATCGAACCCCATACATATCAAGTACGACACACGTACGCATGGCATACCGATATGTATAGATACATTGATGGCATCACAACATAACCATAAACATACAAGCTTTATTTAAGAGGCTCGGAAGAGCCACACACATAATATTACACAGTAAGGGTCTCACGACCCATCATAGCAGACATTCAATTACAAGCCAGCGGAAGTGTTTAAAACTGTCTGAGTACAGACAGGTGAAACTAGAAGGCACATGGCCTGACTATACTACAGACCCAACCTAGGGCCAGATCATAGCTGGGACACCAGCTACTCGTCGTCGTCGATGTCTAGGAAGAACCCTCCATTAGGGTCATTAACAACCTCTGCAACAATTATTAAACAAACATGAGTACGGAGGTACTCAACAAGAATTTAGGATAACTATCTACTCATGCAATGTATCAATAAGGAATTGTGGGGTTTCATGCGGAAAGCGAGCATTTGACTCGTGGCTAGACAACTTACATTTTAAAAACAATTTTTGACAACTTGATTTCTCGCACACGAGTCCACTAACACCACAACAATACTCCATCGTGGAATCATTCCGTCTCCATATAGAAATGCCGTCCACGATACTCACGCTTATCTTGACAATTTTATGAGTAGCCATTGAAGTTATCTATGAACAACATATGTCTCCAAGTAGTCCATATCCACGGACGCGGCTATTCGAATAGATCATAAACCTGTAGGAGTGTACTTCGTCACACACGCTCTCTCCACTTATCGCCATGTGCACGTCATGCACCTCGGCAACCTTCAAGCGGAAGCCCAGCGAGGGAGTCGGCCACGACCGTTAACCACACTAGTACCTAGTCCAGGATTATCGCCTATCTGAGAGTAACCCGCACGGAAGTCCAGCCGAGGTTTCCGCCACGGCCTCAAATGATGTGCGCAGGGTTCCCAAGCCCACCTTCCGGGTGCCACTTGGTACACCGTGCCACTGCCTACCGCATCACAGCCCACCTCTCCGGTCAGCACTATGCACGGCCTCCAGCATGACTATAAACACCAGAAACTACTTGCAACTCCTGGACCGAGTACTAAGCGATTAATAAGTCGAGCGGGGTCATATTTGAGGGCCCATCATGTGGTAGTATCTCGTCTTGGATTACATACATGGAAATCAGTTCCTAAGGACGGTTCCAATGAAACAACCCGCCATGTACTCCTACACAGCCTTTCACCGGTACCTTTACCAAATCAGGTTCAACACACAACCTTTGCTTACCGAACACATTCTCACAATTCTGTTCATCTCCCAGATGACAGACCATACACAACTCTAAGCATAACATGCATAGTAGGATAAGGCACATCATGGCTCAAGCAACTACCAGGTATGCTAGGTTGCAAGGTTCAACTATTTACTGTGACAAGGATAGGTCATGCAAAGGAAGTGGGTTCAACTAACGTGGCAAAAGCATTTGAAGCATTTGATCCTAATGCAATAAGTAAGTGCAGGAGCGAGAACATGGGATTTATCGGGATGATCAAAATGGTTGCTTGCCTTGTTGCTCAGAGGAGGGACAATATCCGTCACTCGGATATTCGATGGAATCCGGAGGAGCGGAGCCTACCGAAAAGAGTGACAACAATCAATAACAAGCATATGCAACAAGATGATGCATGAGCATGGCATGAGGATGCAAAGTGGTATACTATTATAGCTAACATTTATTCGGTTTGAAGTTGATTTGAATCAATTCAAATATTACTTCAAACGAGGTATTCTCGGATACCATTTTAATTGATTCGACCTGATGCTCAGATCAACTTGCTTTTAACATGCATGGAGTGACATGTTAGGTTGCTGGTTTGTGATTTGGACAGTGTTTGATCATATCATTTGTAGTGAAATTTAAATAATTTCCAAATTCCATCTCCAAAGTATTTATAAGAATTAATTTATTCATTAATCTACATGTTTGGGTTGAGTAACATTTTCAAAAATGTTTGAAAATGACATATTCACATTCCTTGAATTTTTTTGATACTTTTTCATATATAAATTATTTTCATTGGACTTACAAATTATTTTCTATGATTTTTAGAAGTTTTGGACATTTCTGGAATTATTTTTATATTAGAAAATCCCTTTATTGCGGCACAGTGACGTCTCTGGTCAACAGAGGCTGGGCCAGGTCAAACCTGACCAGTGGGGTCCACTGGTCAGTGACCAGGGACTAATCCCCGAGTTGACCAGCCCCTAACTGGGGTTTCATCCACCCTGGGGCCCACTGTCAGTGGCTAGGGGGGGTGTTTAGTGGGTAATTAGTTTTGGTCGCCCCCACGTCGGCCCCCACCGGAATATGGCCGGCGGCGACCACAGGCGCGGCGGAGGACTCGCCGGAGTTGAGCTAAACGGCGCTACAGGCATCGGTTTTGGTCGCGGTTTAGTGCTACGACTAGCTAGTGAAGCGCCGCATCTAAAGGGGGAGGAGCTGGACCCAGTGGTCACCGGAATCCACGCCGGCGACGAGGTCAGCGGCGGCTGCGGCTCGGGCATCGTCGGGTGTGGCGTTGCGGGGCACTAACGAGCTGGGAAAAGGGCTCTACGGCATCTACAGAGCTGCGGGAGCTCATTTCTGAGCTCGGTCTCGCGAGCGGGGTAACACAACGATGACAAGGACATGGCCGGCGACGAGCACCTTCGGGCTCCGGCGGCTAACAGGGTTAGAGGAGGGGAATATCCTCTGGAAGAGGGGGAACGAGAAGAGGAGCTCACGGCGGTTCTTGTGAAGCTGCGGGCAGGGTCGGGGAGGACCGAAAGGCGACGGATCGACGGCGACCGGAGCTTCGGGGAGAGAGAGATCCGAGAGGGGAAAGGGGAACTAGAGGCCGAGGTGAGGAGATAAGGCCGCGGGGAGGAGGAGAAGTAGGCTCGGGGCGTCGCGCTGGCGCTCCTGGGGGCCTCCAGCGGCGAGCAGGCAGGCAGGTAGTGGCCGGGGCTTGGCCGCCGTGCTCATCTTCTCCTCTGCCTACTGGCAGGAGGAGGAAGATGACCGGGGAGCCCTTGGTGGGCTGGGCCGGCGACAGATAACAGGTAAGCTCTTCCTTTCTCTTTTTCTTCTGTTTTATTTACGAACATTGTTTCCCATTTATTTTGGCTTCACAAACAAACCATAAATAGTTTGAAAAATGCTCGGGTGTTAGTTGGAATATTTCCAATCACCCATAAAGTTTTCAGCATTTTTGAAAACTATAAATCTTTGAATTCAAATTTAAAACTTGAAACAAGTAGTCTTTTGCATTTATTTAAAATGCCAAAAGTATAAAGGAAATGGTTTCCTTCATTGCTTATTTGTTTTCAAGAATTATCAGAAAAGTTGAACTTTTCTTGAGGCCATTTTGGGTTCATTGATTTGAATAAGTTTATAATTCCTTTGAATTAAGAAGTGGCTAGGGTTTTGAGTTTCCCTTCACCACTTACTTTGATCTTGTTGCCATTTTCTTGGATGCAATGCAAGGAAAATATGAGCACAATGCTAAACCTTGGTTAGGGTTCCACGGATGTGACACAAGATGTCTGGCCGCGTTCTTTGCAACGAGACCACCGTGTCCGAGCCTAGAGACTTCATAGTCATCCTCGCCGACCACAGCCGCCAAGTTTTTGGCATAGAAGAGCCTCTAGTATATGTTGTACATGAGGAGACTACGAGTGATGATATTCGTTACTTTTGGGCCTCGGTGCACACCTATGGAGGGAGTCCCTCATTGGAGTGCCCTCACCATTTCACTGGTAGATCCACCACCAGCGAAGCCCAAGCCCATCAGCTTGCAGCCCGAGAGGCTATAGTCCAGCTGCAACATTTGTCGCCGTGGATGAATAGCCGACCATCCTGCTACTATCCTAGTCGTGAAGGCTATGGTAGTCTGTCCCGAGTCGCCATCGAGGACCTTGAGGCAGACCCTGCCCTGGTGCTACTTGTGCGCTATTTGAGAGCGCAGGAGGCACTCATCGTTTAGATCACCTGTGACTTGGTCATGAGCTGCGTGCCAACTGCTCGTCGGACCCCGGCAAGCTATGAAGCCGCAACCGCCTCCAGCAACCAGCACATCTTGGTTGGAAGACCTATTGGATCTCTAAGGTCTACCCCATCATTTATGTTAGCCCACCCGACCATGACCCCGGCGGAGCTTCACCTCAGTTTGGATGCCTTCTACAATGAAGTTGTGCCAAGGGCGCATCGTCCCTGACGTCGCCGCCAACGCAACCCTGCAGCCCCGTTCCATGGCCATGTTGACTCTCGAGCCATGGCAAATGGAGGAGCCTTATTGGTTACTGAGCCCATCAGCTCAGAGGCCAATGAAGGAGAAGCGAGTTCGTCAGAGTAGTTGTCTGGCCTTAGTACCAACTATCCCCCAGTAATGTTGCATTCGCATAATTGTGATAAACCCGTTTTAAATAAAATTGCAGGATGCGTGCACGCCTTTGTTTTTGAAGGTAGATTGCGTAGAACAGTCTGCGTGGCCTTAGATTAAATTTTTCGGCGTGACCATCTAGCCACCAAGCCAGCTAATCGAGTAATGTGTCACTTGGGAGTTGATACCCGAGTTTCCAACCGGATGAACCAGACCAAACCAGTGTCATACTGTGTATCCCTAAGCCAGGCACCTACTGAGACCACCCATAACCGCTCCTAGCACTTCTCACCAAGTGCACTAACCTGAGCCAATCCTCCCCATGACTACCCAGTGGGATTCATTCGGAAATTCTGGATGTAACCCCACAATGGAAACCGTGTTGCCTCGCAACCCAGTATAGAGCAGCCCAGTGTGCCCATCCCTTGTCCTTTAGGTTATCACCATGGGTGTTGACCCACCAACGGGTGGATAAACTCCACACCTTTGCCCGTGAATTTTTTATGATTTCCTAATGGTAGGCCGTTGTTGTCAAGCAAAAAGGGGACACGTTCTCTAGACTCCTTCTAGGAGAAGTAGAATGTGTTCTTCCCCGACCGATAATATTTTCTCGGGAAGCCCTTGCCCGTATACCATTGACCGCCCTCGGAGTGTACGTTAGTCTAGTAGTATGTTTTACTGATGCTAGGTGAGTGACGGTGTACTATTTTGTTTGCACCTGCATATGAGTGACTGTGTGCTATATGATTGCTTCTTTTGCACCTGCAATTGAGTGATCATGATTCCGTGTTTTCATGATTGAATTATTTTCTTTCCCTAAGCAAATCTCGGGGATGAGATTTATTTTTATGGGGGGTAATATCTGTCACATCCCAAAAATTTAATAATATTTTTATAAAATAAAATATTGCCTGGAATAAAATTCTTTTGAAAATAATTTGCTTCATGACTCTTTTCAAAGCCTCTTTCCAAAAACTTTTCCTTTCAAGTGGAATTTTAAAGATCATTTAGTGCTTGAGCCCTTGCTTGAGACCATTTTAAACTCTTTATTTAATTAAATGGGGATATTATTTTGGCCATGTTTATTTAATATATCTGGATTCTGGGTTTTCAATTGATATTTGAACCATTGCTTTTCCCTAATTTATAAAATTCTTCTCCAAGGAAATATGTTTGAAAATTTATGTTGGGCGTGAGTGCTTGCATCAAAACATTTCTTTTCTTCTGACAAATTCATTGGAAATTTTCTTTTTAATATTTTTGCCAAGGTTTCTTTTATTCAAAAATGACTTTTCTTTCCTTTAAGGGTGTGTTTTGCACTAGAACCTTTTTTACAACTTCTTCTAAAAATTCTATAAAAACTTGAGGACGAATTGTGATGTCCCTCGATCATATTTTTGCAAATAATTAGCCAAGTGTTTTGAAAAATTTCCGCACATTAACTCCTTTTCTATGATGGCCCAAATTGGAATTTGTACTACAGCCCCTAGTTATAACCTTTTAAAAATTCAATAAAATTTTTGGGATGTCAAGTGATGCATGAGATTTACTTTTATGTAAAAACCAAACTTTGTGCTTTGGGAAAATTTAGCAAAACAACCATTTTTCTGTTCTGGTCCACTTTGGTACTTTGTACTGCAACCATGTTTTTCCGTGCTCTGATTGACTTAAGATTTTGCATGCTAGTGTAACACCCTAACAAAATTTTAACTCCATGAGTTGAGCCACATTGGATGATTTTAAATGCATGTGATAATAGCCTCAGCTTGTTGTGCAGAATTGTGTTTTTCAAAAATTTGCATTTACTTGTTTTCCTTCTTGCCAAACTAACCTCACCACCATTCTTGGCTCCCAAAGAGACTTTGATCTGGAGTTTTTGGCCCCTAACA
This sequence comes from Hordeum vulgare subsp. vulgare, assembly GCF_904849725.1. Classification (NCBI taxonomy): domain Eukaryota; kingdom Viridiplantae; phylum Streptophyta; class Magnoliopsida; order Poales; family Poaceae; genus Hordeum; species Hordeum vulgare. Next base: position 483,056,432 of record NC_058519.1, read on the forward strand.
AAATCATTTTTATGCAATTAACCTCCTATCGAACACCTTGGGTGCATAGGCAGATTTGGCATTGTTTTTGAATTGCACTATGGAGTTGTTTCCCCAGCCAAACCCTCATGTCCAGTAGCGCTCCCCTTGCCCCTAGCCTAGCCCTGTGCATTTTCACCAGCTTCGGAACTCGTTTTGGTGCACTCACATTTCCTTGAGCACTTGTCGTACACGCCTAGAGCACGCCCGGAGCGCACGTTTTACATGCGCGTGTCCGAGCCACCGAGTCGCCGCGTCCCTTGCCCCCTAGCCAGCTGCAGAGTCGCGTCAACACCCTCCCTCGACCGTTGGTTGCCCTGCCCTGAGCCATGGAGCGCTTCGGCCTGCAGTTCTGGCAGCCTCCCGATGGCAGCGGCTCGTCTAAGTAGTGGCTCGCGCCGCCTGGACCTCCCCCATGCGCCAGGTGCACCGGTCACCCCGTGCATCGTCTTCGTGCTACCACGCTGCCCCTACTGCCGCCCTACTGCGCCTGAGCATCGCTAGAGCTTGTCCACCGCCATGCTTATCCCTTGCTGCCATCAAACCTATCCAAAAGCCTCGGCAAACTGCCTCGAGCTAGCTATAAGAAGGAGCCCCGAGCCCCCTTGAGCATCAGGCAGCCTCCTTTGACCCACAGCTCGCCCCCTCGCTACAGTGGCGACCCTCCTCCCCTCCGACAGCTCCGGCCGCCGCAACCTTCTGGTGAGATTCACCAGAGCAAAAGCCCCTAACCTCACCCCACCCCACCAGCTGCACTCCCCTGACCCCCTTGAAGCCGTTCCGCCGCTCGAACTCGATGCGGAGCTACCGTAGGCCGACCCATCAGAACTGAAGCCCCCTTCCGCCATTGTTGGAACACCGCCCAACCTCGTGCTCTATCGCGCCCCTAGCCTCAAAAAATGGATGTCCACCTTTCCCCGAGCATGTGCATCCCGGATCACGTCGTGGGGTGCCCTGTGCCGCCGGTGAGCCTCACCAGAGCTCCCCACTGCTTCCTGCCCACGCACGAGCGGGAGATGGTAGAAGAACCCGACAGGCGGGTCCCGCGTGTCGGTGAGCCAGCCTCTGTGCTTTCCCGCTTAGGAAGCACCCTCCTCTGAGTACGCCTCCCCTGCCCGATAGCGTACATTTGACAAAACTATGTTCTTTTCTGTTCTTTTAAAACATATTTAAACATAAACTTAAACTAACGAGGAATTTTTATTTAAAATTCCAAATGGAATGATTCTTTTTCCCACCTCTCCAAAAACTCCTCTAGTTTATTTACAAGTTTATTTCAAAAAAAATCAAACAACTTTTATGTGCTGTTTTAAATTTGTGTGTTAATTTAGATATTTTAAAAATATGATTTTGGAGAGAGGAGACTCACTTCAAGTATTTTGTGGTGCACATCACCCTCCTCAAACACCAAAGGCAAGCATCTTGAACTTTGATTTTTCATAAAGTTGTGTGATGTTTGTTGTGGTGCATCTATGGCATGGTTTTGCATTATGTTAATAAAAATCTCGCTTGAAATCATACCTTGCATAAGAGTATGTGATGGATATTTTTGTTGCTGAGTTTGTGGAAGGCAAGTGGTGAGTGGGTACTGTCTCATAGCTCGTATGCTATGTTTGTCTGGACAACCTTAGAGTAAGGTGTGTCGTGGTGGAAAAGAGACCATGGGCTGACATCTCGTGGGACGTGGGACGAGAGTGGTTAGTAAATGCATGTCGCTGTGTGATGGTAGTAACCCTCGGATAATTCGTCCAACAATATTGTATGGTACTAATGTTGGAAATATGCCCTAGAGGCAATAATAAATTGGTTATTATTATATTTCCTTGTTCATGATAATTGTCTATTATTCATGCTATAATTGTATTAGCAGGAAACCATAATACTTGTGTGAACATATAGATCACAATGTGTCCTTAGTGAGCCTCTAGTTGGCTAGCTCGTTGATCAATAGATAATCATGGTTTCCTGATCATGGACATTGGATGTCATTGATAATGGGATCACATCATTGGGGAATGATGTGATGGACGAGACCCAACCCTAAGCATACCACTAGATCGTGTTCTTCGTCTGCTAAAGCTTTTCTAATGTCAAGTATCATTTCCTTAGACCATGAGATTGTGCAACTCCCGGATACTGTAGGAGTGCTTTGGGTGTATCAAACGTCACAACGTAACTGGGTGATTATAAAGGTGCACTACAGGTATTTCCAAATTATCTCTTAGGTCATACGAATCGAGACTGGGATTTGTCACTCCGTGTGACGGAGAGGTATCTCTGGGCCCACTCGGTAATCCATCATCATAATGAGCTCAATGTGACTAAGGAGTTAGTCACGGGATGATGTGTTACGAAACGAGTAAAGAGACTTGCCGGTAACCAGATTGAACAAGGTATATGGATACCGACGATCAAATCTCGAGCAAGTATCATACCGATAGACAAAGGGAATTACATACGGGATTGATCGAATCCTCGACCTCGTGGTTCATCCGATGAGATCACGTGGAACATGTGGGAACCAACATGGATATCCAGACCCCCATAGTTGGTTATTCATCGGAGAAGTGTCTTGGTCATGTCTACATGCTTCCCGAACCCGTAGGGTCTACACACTTAAGGTTCGATGACGCTAGGCTTATAGGGAAATAGTGTACGTGGTTACCGAAGGTTGTTCGGAGTCCCGGATGAGATTTCGGACGCCACGAGGAGTTCCGGAATGGTTCGGAGGTAAAGATTCATATATAGGAAGTGAGCATTTGATCATCAAAAGTGTTTCGGGCGTCATCGGTAATGTACCGGGACCACCGGAATGGTTCCGCGGGTCCACCGGGAAGGGCCACCAGCCCCAAGAGGCTTCATGGGCCAAAAGTGGATGGGAACCAGCCCCTAGGTGGGCTGGTGTGCCACCACTAAGGGCCCAAGGTGCAGCAAGGGGTGGACGGGGCCAAACCCTAGGGGTGCATGCTCCAAGGCCACCCTAGGGTGCCACCCCTCCACCCATCTAGGGCTGCCGCACCCCTTAGGGTGGAGACCCTAAGGTGGGCACCCTCGTCCCTCTCCTCCTATATATAGTGGAGGGTTTGGGACTGTTTTGAGACACAATTCCCTCTCTCCACGGTGCAGCCCTACTCCTCCTCCTCCTCGTCCTCCCCAGTGCTTGGCGAAGCCCTGTCTGAATACCACGCAGCTCCACCGTCACCACGCCGTCATGCTGCCGGAGCTTTCCCTCAACCTCTCCTCCCTCCTTGATGGATCAAGGCGTTGCAGACGTCACCGGGCTGCATGTGTGTTGAACGTGGAGGCGCCGTTGTTCGGCGCATAGATCGGAATCCACCGCGATCAGAATCGTTGCGAGTACGACTCCATCAACCGCGTTCTAGCAACGCTTCCGCTTCGCGATATTCAAAGGTATGAAGATGCTCTACCCCTTTTCTCGTTACTGGTTTCTCCATAGATAGATCCTTGTGGGACGTAGGATTTTTTTTGAAATTACAACGTTACCTAACAACTAACCCTTGCAGGAAAATATTAAACCTCCTAAGTCGACCGTAGATCGAGTCTTGTATTTGTGTCACCTTACCTTTCATGTTGTCACAGGTCTTTTCGAAAGGGAATACAGTCTAGTAGGTCGTAAATCTATTACCAGGTACATACCAAGTAGAGACGCCGGGATGAAGGTATCCATGGCCTTGGACTAAATCGATTCATCCGGTCAGGGGGCAAGGGTGTTTACACTCTGGGACCGAGAGGGAATGGTCGTTCCCTTGTAGCGCGCGGTATAAATTTGATCCCATGCTAGTCGAGGTTGGAGCCTCCCCTCCTTGTGGTTTTTCTCTCGCTGCGTAATCCGAGTGATGTCGGTCTTCGTGTAGAAAAATGGGTGTGTGCTGGTTCTGAGAGTTTTCTTCTAAAAACCGTATGTGGGATTAGTCCGAGTGACCATTGAAACCCATGGGTTGTGGGTAAAGAGTACACCCTGTGCAGAGTCAAAACTACACGAGTAATCGCATCCATGGTCAAGGACGACTGGTTGACTAGTTAAGTGTCGGTCTTCGGAGGAAGTTAATGAAATCGTGAGACTAATCAGGAAATGTGGTGGATGATCATACTATTATTATTACTATGAACTAACCCCTATGATTATGATTCTTGAATATCCGTGGGACATTTCTACCGCCTGGATATTCAATATTTATTATTGTTTCTTATAAGCCCTTTCTATGGTGTCGCTCAGACGCCCAATTGAGGCATGCTTATTATTATTTCTTATAATCCCTTTCTGTGGTGTCGCTCAGACACCCGACTGAGGCATGCTTATTATTATTTCTTATAAGCCCTTTCTTTGGTGTCACTCAGATGCCAGACTCAGGCATGCTTATTATTATTTCTTATAAGCCCTTTCTGTGGTGTTGCTCAGACGCCCGACTATGGCATGCTCGTTATTATTTCCTATAAGCCCTTTCTATGGTGTCGCGTAGACACCCAACTGTGGCATGCTCGTTATTATTTATATAAGCCGGCAACATGTGAGCCCTTTAGGCGGTGTCGCTCCGACACCCGACTGCGGCACGCATATTATTACTTATTCATAGTTAACTTCCTTGCTTGTTTATACAACATTGGTGAAAATTGCTTATCTGCATGAATGCATCCATAAGTTAATTCTTATGGTATGGCACAGTTATTAAGTCGTTTATGCATACATCTCACCTGCTTTAACTTATTTGTTTTCTTGATGTTTGCAAGTACATTCAAAGTACTCACTGGCTTGTCCCTGGCTATTGTATTGGCCAGATTGCATTTGGAGAAGAGCACGATGCCGTCAACCCCGGAACCTAGGAGCCGAGGATAGAAGCCTTGTGAGACAGGAATTTATCTAGGTCAGATGTTCCTGTGGGAATGGAGTCCCATGGACACTAGAGAATTCTTCGAGTCGCTTCCGCCGTCAACCTTCGACTTTTTTCCAAACCAGTAGACCTTTATGGTCTTGTAACCCCGATTTTGTTTTTTTTGCTTGGATATTCTGTATCAAGTGAGTGTCTACCAGTTACACCTACGGGTCCATATCTAGTAGCTAGGTTACTTCTTCTCTTTCTTTGATGTTCAATACCATATTCTTCATGATCTTCATGGAGATCTATCCGATGTAATACTCTTTTGCGGTGTGTTTGTCGAGATCCGATGAATTGTGAGTTTATGTTCAGATTATCCATGAATATTATTTGAGGCTCTTATGAATTCTTATATGCATGATTTCATATCTTTGCCAGTCTCTTCGAATTATTTGTTTGGTTTGGCCAACTAGATTGGCAATTATTGTAATTGGAGAAGTGCTTAGTTTTGGGTTCAATCTTGCGGTGTCCTCACCCACTGACAGTAGGGGTAGCAAGGCACGTATTGTATTGTTGCCATCAAGCATAAAAAGATGGGGTTTTCATCATATTGCTTGAGTTTATCTCTCTACATCATGTCATTTTACTTAATGCGTTACTCTGTTCTTCATGAACTTAATACTCTAGATGCACGCAGGAGTCGATCGATGTGTGGAGTAATAGTAGTAGATGCAGAATCGTTTTGGTCTACTTGACATGGACGTGATGCCTATATGCATAATCATTGCCTTGGATATCTTCATAATTATTCGCTTTTCTATCAATTGCTCGACAGTAATTTGTTCACCCACCGTATTATTTTCCTTTATGAGAGAAGCCTCTAGTAACTTATGGCCCCCGGGTCTATTTTCCATATTATATTTTCAGATCTATATAACATAAATACCAAAAATACTTTGCTGCAATTTATTTACTTTAGTTTTACTTTCAGATCTATCAATATTTTATATTTATCTCTATCAGATCTCATCCTTGCAAATAACTCTGAAGGGATTGACAACCCCTTTATAGCGTTGGGTGCAACTGTTTGATTATTTGTGTAGGTACTACTATTGGAGCCTTGCTTGTTCCTCCTACTGGATTGATACATTGGTTCTCAACAAACTGAGGGAAATACTTATCTACTTCACTGCGTCACCCTATCCTCTTCAAGGGAAAACCAAGGCAAGCTCAACAGGTAGAAGAAGGATTTCTAGCGTCATTGCAGGGGAGGATAAATAGTAAGATCAAGCCTACCAAGTACCCATCACAAACTCATCTCTTGCATTTACTTTATTTGCCTTTTTCCTCTCGTTTTCCTCTCCCCCACTTCACCAATTTTCCGTTTTACTCTCGTTTTCCTCTCCCCCACTTCACCAATTTTCCGTTTTACTCTCCTTTTTCTCGCCGGATCTCTTTTTGTCTACTTGTGTTACCATGTGCCTTCTATTTGCTTTCATATTTTGATATGGATATGGATCCTCGTCCACTTGCTAATCTTTTCAAGAGATCCAATTATGATGAACCAATTGCTAGTTAGTTGAGTGTACTTGATTATCTCCATGAAATTTTGCTTGAGATTCGTGAATCTGAAAATTGTGATGAAGTGATTCACGATGTTTCCTTCAATGAAAAGCATGATTGCAATGATATTGTTATAAATTCTATTAATATCAGTTGTGCTAATGATATGCAAACCCACAAGCTTGGGGATGCTAATGATCATGATTGGGGTGATAATGCTTCTTATGATCTTGATAATTTATTTAATACTCTTGATGAATATGATATCAAAATTGGGTTTGTAAGAGTGTCAACTTTAGGTAAAAAGAATCCCACATATTTGGAGAGTGTTCAATCTTATGATTTTTTTGATAAAAGTAGGTTTGGAGAGGTCATGACTTTAGTTAATGTTAATCCCACTACCTTGGAAGATTGTAAGACTTTTATGCATGTGGATCATGATATCCATGCTTTATGTGATAGGTATATTGTTGAATTTATTCATGATGCTACTAAAAATTACTATGAGAGAGGAACATATGCTTTTACATATTGCAATAATATCAAGTTTCTTCTCTATGTGTTGAAAACTTTGAAGTTATACTTGTTTTCCCTTCCTATGCTAATTAATTCTTGTTCCCATAATATGTTTGTTCACAAAACACCTATGAATAGGAAGTGGGTTATACTTAAATATGCTTGCCATGTGATTCATGATGCTCTGTTTGTGTTTCAGTTCTTTACCTTTATGCGAGCATCATTGAAATCGTTATGCAACAATAGCTAGGGGCGTTAAACAATATCGCTTGTTGGGAGGCAACTCAATTTGATTTTTATGCTTTTGTTTTTGCTAATGTTTTTGAGTGATGAAAACATTATTACCTCTGTAATAATTTTGTTTTATTGTTTTAACTAGTGTTTGAGCCAAGTAAGTCCTTGGGGATGGTTTACGGTGTTTGCAAGTTGATTTTGCTGAAAAACATAAACTTTCGCACTTAGTCCAGGCATTTTATAAATTCGCTGGAATGTGCTTTCATCTGAATTTTTTTACAAAAGATTGGTTTACAAATTTCCCATATTTTCCTAATTTTTCAGAATTTTTGGAGTTAGAGAAGTATTTTAAGTAAACATATTGCTACAGATTGTTCTGTTTTTGACATATTCTGTTTTCTTTGTGTTGTTTGCTTATTTTGACGAATCTATGGGTTGTACCGGGGGGTATGAACCATTGAGAAGTTAGAATACAGTAAATATTACATCAACATAAATAAATAATGAGTTCACAATAGTCCCTAAGTGGTGATTTATTTTTCTTATATTAACGGATCTCATTAGTTTTCTGTTGAGTTTTGTGTTGTGAAGTTTTCAAGTTTTGGGTATAGATTTGATGGACTATGGAATAAGGAATGGCAAGAGCCTAAGCTTGGGGATGCCCAAGTCATCCCAAGTCATATTCAAGGATACCAAATAGCCTAAGCTTGGGGATGCCCCAGAAGGCATGCCCTCTTTCGTCTTCAATCCATCGGTAAATTTACTCGAGGCTATATTTTTATTCACCACATGATATGTGTTTTGTTTGGAGCGTCTTGTATGATATGAGTCTTTACTTTTTAGTTTGTGATAATCATGCTTGCTGCACACATCTTTTGAGAGAGAGACACACACTGAACCATGAATTTATTAGAATACTCTTTATGCTTCACTTATATCTTTTGAGCTAGGCAATGTTGCTCTAGTACTTCACTTATATCTTTTAGAGAACAACACTGTTATGTTTTGTAGAAATTATTAAAATCTCGTAGTTCACTTATATTATTTTGGGAGTTCTTTAAACAGCATGGTAATTGGTTTAGGTTATGAATTTAGTCCTAATATAATAGGCATCCAATAGGGATATAATAAAAACTTTCATATTAAGCGCATTGAATATGATGAGAAGTTTGATTCCTTGAATATAGTTTTGAGATGTGAAGATGGTAATATGAGAGTCATGCTAGTAAGTAATTGTGAATTAGAAAAAACACTTGTGTTAAAGCTTGTGATTCCCGTAGCATGCACGTATGGTGAACCATTATGTGATGAAGTCGGAGCATGACTTGTTTAATGATTGTCAACATTTGTGTGGAGGTCGGGATCACGCGATGGTTAATCCTACCAACCCTTCCCCTAGGAGCATGCATCTAATACTTTTCTTCGATAACTAATAGGCTTTTGCAATAAGTATGTGAGTTCTTTATAATTAATGTTGAGTTCATGGATTATACAAACTCTCACCCTTCCACCTTTGCTAGCCTCTCTAGTACCGCGCAAATTTCGCCGGTACATTAAACCCACCTTCCTCAAAACAGCCACCATATATTTTCCTCGAAATAGCAACCATATCTACCTATTATGGCATTTTCATAGCCATTCCAAGATATATTGCCATGCAACACCACCGTCCTGTTTTTATGACACACACCATCACTTCCATATTGCATATAGTCATACTTTGTTCTAGATATCGAGTTGTAATCTTTGAGTTGTAAATAAATAAAAGTGTCATGATTTGCATTATTAGAGCATTGTCCCGTGTGAGAAAAGGATGATGGAAGCAATGATTCCCTCACAAGTTGGGATGAGTCTCCAGACTTTACAAAAAATAAAAGAGGCCAACGAAGCCCATAAAAAAATAAAAGAGGCCATAGAAGCCCATCCAAAAAAAGAGGAAGAGAAAACGTGAGAGAAAGAGAGAAGGGACAATGCTACTATCTTTTTCCACACTTGTGCTTCAAAGTAGCAGCATGTTCTTCACAGAGAGTCTCCTATTTTGTCACTTTCATATAACTAGCGGAATTACATCTTTTGCACAACAACTTAGTTTTCTTTTTGAGCTTTCATAAACTTATAGCTCTAGTGCATTTGTTGCATGGCAATCCCTACTCACTCACATTAATATCTATTGATGGGCATCTCCATAGCCCGTTGATATGCCTAGTTGATGTGAGACTATCTTCTTCCTTTCTTTTTGCAACCTCTACCACACTCTATTACACCTATTGTAACATCCCAAATTTTGGAATGTTAATATAATTATTAGATTGATTGTTTGTTTGTTTGAGTGATTGAAACTTGAGTGAAATTTGAAACTTTGTAAAAACTTTTGAATGAGAGGGAATAAAATGACTTTCCCCTTTTTTCTGTGAATTCAAATTCATCCATTTAAAATCGATGAGAGAAGATGACATGACTTCTTCAACTATGAAGAATTTGAATGAAGGTGGCATTTGAACTTCTTCGATTTTTGTTTTGCAAATTCTATTTTTCTGCAGTCAAGAAATGTCGGGAATAAATTCTTTCCAAGCAAGAAAGAGAGGAGGAACATGAACCTCCAAAACCAGGGTCATTCATTGAAATATTTTGAGCCAAGAAAACCAAAATTTAATTGAGAAAATATTTGCAAAAAAGAAATAAAGCATTTAGGGATTTTCTGCAAAAACATTTTTTAAAAAGTTTCTATTTTGGCCGTGGAAAAATGTCCATCATTTAGATTTTAGTTTTCTCATAATTTTAGTATATAGAAATTCTATATTCCGAATTTATTTGGTTGCCCTTTTATCGTTTACCTTCCGGTTTTTGAAAATAGGAAGGAAATCGTGTTTAAATGGAAATAAAGAGGTGGCCCATTAAGAACTTTCCAAAAACTGGCCCAACAGGATCTTCTTCTTCCTATGTCTCCTTCCTCACGTGCACATGACCTCCCTTAGCCATGGACAGGGAAATCCTCCTTTCCCGATCTCCCTCTCCCTTCCATCCCAGATCCTCCCACCACCACTATAAGAGAGCCCCGACTCTCCTCATTCCATTTTCCCTCTCACCTCGCCTTCTCCCTGCCCGCAGCCACCTTGCCACCATCCTCCACTTCCCTGCCTCGCCGAGCGACGAGGAGCTCTCCAGCGCCTCCCCTACCCTGTGTCGAGCCCTCCCTGGTACCCCCTGTCGTCACCCCTACCCCCGCTGCACCACCCCACGCCCACCTCTCACCCCATCGCCCCCTACAAGCCCTCCCCATCCCCACCGAGCTCCCTGCCAGGAGCTCCTCGCCAGGACTCCAGGAGCCCGACCGAAGCAACCCCTGACGCCCCCTCACGAGGAGCCCCGCCAGGACCCCCCTCGCCCCTCCGCCCCAAGCACCGGCCCCCTCCTCCGCCGCCCCACTCCGCCGGCGACCAGCCCCCCCTCGCCGGAGCAGCCACCGGAGCTCCCCAGCTCCTCTCATCCACGGTTAGACTCCCCTCTCCCTTTGTTTTATTTTTATTTTTCTTTACCACCGTTAGATCGTGAACCAAAGCATTAGATTAGAACTTGCATAACGCTTCGGTTCTTTTAAAAGAACCGGCGGTTGTCTTTATTTAATTAGTTAGCCGACGTGGTTTGTTTAGTTTGTGAGCGTCCGCTGTTTAGCACCGCAGCGCACACCCTACTAGCCACTCAGGACGCGCCACGTGGACCCCTGTTCGCTAGGTTAGATTTTTCTTTTCTGTTTTTAGTTTTAAAAAAACAGAACCAGTTCTGTTTTTAATTTATTTATAAGTTTTATTCTAGAGATACAATGGATTTGATTCTTTTTGCAGTAGATCACAATTTTCTTGTAGTTTTCGAAAATATATAATTTGTCTATGTTTGGATTTATAAAATTTGAATTAGATCAGATTTGATTTAAATCTTGTTTTGCTTATACCGGGAGTTTAAAAATAGCTTTTAAATTAATTCTTTTTGCTACTATTTCCTATTGATCATATCTTTCAGTAGTTTAAGTTTAAATTTTTTAAATATTTTTACTTGGGGTTCTTACCAAAACACATTCTGTTGTAGTTATGTAAAGAAAATTGCACCACTTTGTGCTATAGTTTTTGTGTGTTAGTGATTTTATTTTTATTGCATCAACTTTTATTGTTGTTTGTTATTTGATTGCTAGTGTGAGTGCTTATGTGAATACTATGTATGATTATATATATTTCATCGGAGAGTGACGAATAGTTCTATCCAGTTATTTCTCGAGAACGATAATTCTTCTTCATCAACCTCACCAGGCAAGTCATTTGATCATGTATTACCTATGTTTTATGCATTGTAGTTCTACCTTTCTACACCCAATTGCATGCAAAGTAGGAACTTGGAAATTATGGTTCTTGATGTAGTATCATGTGGTAGATACCCAACAACCTTGTTACTTGGCCCGGGATGAAGCATTCTATTTTGCTATACTTAAGTAGACGGGGTTTTGGTTGAGAGTCTATCACGAGTGATGCGAGAAATTTTTAATAATCAAGTCCGGTTAAGTCAAGACCTTTCAAGACCTCGTGATGCAATGCAACTCTGGGTGAAGGACAGTTTAGATGGGCTCCCTGGAGAAACCAGTGGACGACCCGGGATGCATGGGGAAGTGCCATGACATCTTGCGGAAAGCTTCACCCAGGCTCGAAGAGATGGACGGAGGCTTCAAGACCCAAGGCTTACCTGCACAGCCACAAGTCATTATGGGCTCTGGCTTGGTTGGACAACGCGGTGACTCTGGATAGGCGGTGCTAGCAGATGTAGAAGAACAGTAGGATTGGATGGGCACCGACAGGGGATCAGAGGGACCCATTGAAAGACCATGTTTTGATCATCCGGTCTTCAAACACCCTGAAGTGCGAGGACATACTCGGAGGCGATCAAATCTTTTGGGGAACGTGTGCAAAACTCTGCAGAATACCCAAACCTAATCGATTAGCCGTGTCCACGGTCATGGACAACTTGAGCCGAAGGAATTGAAATTATCCAGAACTCTCAACACAATTTAATAATGATGTGGGTATTATCGACAACTCGGGTACGAGAATTGGTTGGCGGAACCATCTCGTTAACAACCAACAATGTAGTAATATTTTGCTTTTAACCCTCTCTTGATGTAGGAGAAAACTTGCTTTTCGCTAAAAACTTACAGCCCCACCTGCCATATATGCATATAGTATAGATGATATTTTTACCCCTCTCTTTTGTGACTTGCCGGCATATTCAATATGCTGACCTACACGGCTGCAACGTCTTATGTTGTAGATACTTTCTTCGACGAGTAAGAGTACGATTTAGGGTTACGGTATGCACTCAACTTGTCGTTGGTGTTTATTGGGACTCCACTCCCTTGTCTGTTTCCGCTGAGATTTTAAGGTATATATCAGTTTTACGTTATTTACATGTGATTGCACTTTGATATATACATTGATGTACCGTGTGTGCTAGCATACTGACCCAGGGATGGCACAGATACCCAGGGATGGCACTGTCCATAGCTAGTAGCTAGACAGCTTCTTCTCTCTCTTTGATCTTCAATACCATGTTCTTCATGATCTTCATGGAGATCTATCCGATGTAATACTCTTTTGCGGTGTGTCTGTCGAGATCCGATGAGTTGTGAGTTTATGTTCACATTATCCATGAATATTATTTGAGTCTCTTTTGAATTCTTATATGCAAGATTTCATATCTTTGTAAGTCTCTTTGAATTATTTGTTTGGTTTGGCCAACTAAATTGGTAACTCTTGCAATGGAAGAAGTGCTTAGTTTTGGGTTCAATCTTGCGATGTCCTCACCCAGTGGCGGTAGGGGTAGAGAGGCACGTATTTTATTGTTGACATCAAGGATAAAAACATGGGGGTTTCATCATATTGCTTGAGTTTATCCCTCTACATCATGTCATCTTACTTAATGCGTTACTCTGTTCTTCATGAACTTAATACTCTAGATGCACGCAGGAGTTGGTTGATGTGTGGAGTAATAGTAGTAGATGCAGAAATGCTTTGGTCTACTTGACACGGGCGTGATGCCTATATGCATAATCATTGCCTTGGACATCTTCATAATTATTGTCTTTTCTATCAATTGCTCGACAGTAACTTGTTCACCCACAATATTATTTTCCTTTATGAGAGAAGCCTCTCGTAAAACATACTGCCCCGGGGTCAATTTTTCATATTATATTTTCTGATCTATAAACCAAAAATATCAAAAATACTTTGCTTTATTTACTTTAGTTTTACTTTCAGATCTATCAATATTTTATATCTATCTCTATCAGATCTCATCCTTGCAAATAACTCTGAAGGGATTGACAACCCCTTAATAGCGTTGGGTGCAAGTGTTTGATTATTTGTGTAGGTACTACTATTGGAACCTTGCTTGTTCCTCCTACTGGATTGATACCTTGGTTCTCAACAAACTGAGGGAAATACTTATCTACTTCACTGCATCACCCTTTCCTCTTCAAGGGAAAACCAACGCAAGCTCAAGAGGAAGCAACCAACAGGGCGCTGCTTGGGCGCGCGCCATGATAGATTGTGCCTCCCTCGTGGCTCTCCCGACTCCGTTCTTTAGCTTATAAATTCTCATCTACCCTAAAAACACGAGAGGGTGTCCCAAAACACTTTTTACGCCGCCGCAAGTCTATGTTATGACGGGAGGCCATCTGGAGCTCCATTTCGGCACCCTGCCGGGCCTCTTCATCAACCTTGGTGCCCTCATGATGATGTGTGAATAGTTAACCACAGGCCTACGGGTCCATAGTCACTACCTTGATGGGAATCTCTCTCTCTCTCTTTGATCTTCAATACAATGATCATCATATATTCGCTACTCCATATGATGTAATTCCTTTTGTGCAATGCATTTCTTGGGATCCGACGAATTGTGGGTTTATGTTAAGATTATTCACGATAAATATTTGAGTCTAATCTGAATACTTATATGATTCTTATGTGCATGATTATTATAGCTTCGTAATTCTCTCTGATCTATTGAAATAGTTTGGACATCTAGATCGATATTTCTTCGGTGAGAGAGGTTCATTGTCGTAGATTCAACCTAGCGAATTTCTATAACCCAGTGATAGAAGGGGATAAGATGTGTCTTTATGTCTCTGCTACTAAGGATAAAAGATGGGGTTTATTCATATTTCTTTAGTTTACTTTATCAATATCATGTCATTATTCTCCATGCATTACTTTGTTTTACTTAATACTCTAGATGTATGCTGGATAGGGGTCGATGAGTGGAGTAATAGTAATAGATGCAAGCACGAGTCGGCCAATTTTTTTTATGAACGTGATGCCTATATAGACATGATGATTGTCGTGAATATCGCATAACTATAAGCTTTTCTGTCAATTGCCCAATAGTAATTTGTTTACCCACCGTATGCTATTTTTCATGAGAGATGCCTTTAGGGAAAGCTATGGCCCCCGGGTCTATTTACAACATATTGATAAAACCTTAATTACCTTGTTGCTATTTACTTGTTCTTATTTTATCTTGCTATCTACAATTATCTACACACCTCACTTGCTTGCAAATAACAAGATAAGAGGATTGGCAACCCTTTTGCCCGCGTTGGGTGCATGTTGTTTGTTCTTTTGTGTGCAGCCACTGAAGACGGTTGTGGTTGATATTCCTATTGGTTCGATAAACCTTGGTTTCATAACTGAGGGAGATACTTACCCACATTATGCTGCGATAACTTGTTCCTCTTCACGGAAAACATAATGCAGCTCACAAGTATTATGGAGGATTTCTAGCGACGTGGCCGGGGAATATCATCACCAACAAACAAGTCACTCCAGAGAAAATTTCATTCACTTATTCCTCTTTTTATTTGCTGGTATATTTAGTTTGTCTCATAATAAATAAAAATACAAAAATATTTACCTTTGCTTGCTTTGCTTGTCACTATTTTGCATCTTCGCTCTCTAGTTTACTTGCCTAGTTATGCTATCTTTATCCTTGTTACACCAAAATAGAAAGTAAAATACAAAAATTAAGATAAATGGATCCCCTTCCACTGGATAATCTTTTAAAAAGACCCATTTATGTGCACTAGTTTATGTTTATGAGGTATTGCTTGAAAATCATGAATCCAAAAATTGTGAAAGTTATCAAGTGATTCATGATAGTTCCTTGACTGAAAAGCATGATTGCTATATTTTTTAATTTGAATATGATCCTACATGTAATCATTATGAGAGATTCAAACATGGTTATCGAAATTTTCGTGTTACTCACTTACTTATCTTGATATTCAAATTGTTAATGCTTCATTCTTCCTACTTGCTTATGCTAGACACTTCTTGTCTTGATAAATTGTTTACTTATAAATTGCCTATGCATTGGATGTATGTTAGACTTAACTATTCTTGTTACATGTTTTATGATGCCCTCTTTGTGATTCAATTCTTGTTTTTTATGTGAGCATCATTGAAATTTCAAGCCTATCTTAATGGCTATAAAAAGAGCTTGTTGGGAGACAACCCAATAGTTATCATTTTTTTATGTTAGTTTGTGATAACATGATTGTGTTTTTATGCTGAATTAGTGTTTTTATTTTTTTAATTAGTGTTTGTGCCAAGTAAAGCCTTTGGGATGACTTGCATGATGTGTAGAATTGAAATGGTGCAAAAACACAAACTTTGACGTACGGTGCAGACTTTTTCTGATTTTACTGGAACTTATTTTTAAGCTGAATTTTCTAAAGAAAATTTCTATATAAATTCCTCTGGTCGTCCTAATTTTTCCGAATTGTTGGAGTTATTGAAGTATAGGTTCATTATAGATTACTACATGGTGTTATGTTTCTGTCAAATTCCGTTTTTGCATGTGTAGTTTGCTTGTATTGATGATGCTATGGTTTGTATCGGGGGGGGGGGGGGGGTATAAGCCATGGAGGAGTTAAGATACATTACCCTATGTTAAAATAAAATAAGAATCAACTTGTAACAGCACATGAAAGTATTTGATATGTTGCTTATACTAACAGATTTCACGAAGTTTTGTTGAGTTTTATGTGATTGAAGTTTTCAATTTTTCGGTATTGTCCCGATGGACATAGGATTGAGGAGCAGCAAAAGACTAATCTTGGGAATGCCCAAGGCACCCCAAGGTGATATTATAGGAACACTCAAGTGTCTAAGCTTGGGGATGCCCCGGAAGGCATCCCCTCTTTTCATCTCAATCCATGAGTATCTTACATAGAGCTATATTTTTATCCATCACATGATATGAGTTTTTATTGGAGCATCGTTTGATTTTGTTTGCTTTTACTTTAAGTTTACCACCACCATTGTTTTCTGGAAACACTTATTTGAGAGAGATACCACATCATCACAATTTGTTAGAATACTGTATGTGCTTCCCTTATATCTTTTGAGCTAAGAAGTTGCTCTAGGGCTTCACTTATATCTTTTTTAGCACGGTGGCATGTAGATTTTATAGAAATATTATGCTCTCATTCTTCACTTATATTTGTTTGATAGCTGGAAAAATAGTGAAGGTAATTTGCATGGGTCATAAGACTAGATAAAAACTAGTGAGTGATAATAAAAACCATCATGTAGCACATACAGAGAAATTGTGGGTTTATGATATTGATGTGGTGATATGAAAAGGTGTAAATGCATTATTATCAATTCATATAGGTGTTGATATTAAGAGGTGTTAAACTTCTTGTTCATCTAAAAAATTAAAAAGGCATCATGATGATGTGTGAGCATTTCTATTCCTTGTTGAAATCCTAGTGTTGTTTTGATTCAGAGTCGTGCGATGGTTAATTCCTACCAACCCTCTCCCTCGGGGCATGCGAGTAGTATTTTGATTTGTGATAAAACTAATAAAACTTTTCAATAAGTATATGAGTTCTTCATGACTAATGTGACACCATGGACATATGCAATCTCACCTCCTCGTTTTTCCTACCCTCTTCGGTGTCGTGCATCGCCTCTTCTCACCTTGAGGATCGGTGCGACTTTCACCGATGCATCCAAACCCCGTGACATGACATGCTCTGTTGCACATACACCTTTTTATATCCTCCTCAAAACGGACACCATACCTACCTATCATGTCATTTCCATAACCATTCCGAGATATATTGTCATGCAAATGCCATCGTCACTTCACATGACTAGTTCATTGATCATCATAATTTTTTGCATGATCATATAGAGCTGACATAGTATTTGTGGCAAAGCCAACGTTCATAACATTTTTGATACATGTCATGCTAGATATTTGCACATCCTGGTACACTGCCAGAGGCATTCATTCAGACTCATATTGTCCTATCAGTTTTCATATTAAGTTGTAAGTAAATAAAAGTGTGATGATCATCATTATTAAAGCATTCTCTGAGTGAGGAAATAAAAATGGGGGAGGCCAAATGAGCCTACCATAAAATATGAGTGAGAGCAAAAGAGAGAAGGGACTTTGCTACTATTGTTTACCACACTTGTGCCTCAAAGTGGCACCTTTTTCTTCATATAGAGAGTCTCATGTTATATCATTCATATGCTAGTGGGAATCACTTTTTCGTAAACTAGACTTGTATAGTCCGATGACAGGCTTCCTCAAATGACCGAGGTATTCATGAGCAAGCAAGTTGGATGCACACCCCACTTAGCTTCAGTGGAGCTTTCATACACCTATAGCTCTTGTGCATCATTTGCATGGCAATCCGTACTCTTCGCATAGATATCTATTGGCGGGCATCTCCATAGCTCGTTGGTACGCCTAGTTGATGTGATACTATTGTATCCACTTTTACCCCTTTGAAACCTGCCACCATATTCTATTCTACCTTTATGCTATGTCCAATGGTTCACGCTCATGTATTGCGTGAAGAAGAAAAAGTTGATGCATATTGAAAAGGTACGATCCAATTGCTTGACTTGAACACCGTGGTGCTTGACATTTGTATTAATGTGGTGAAGATGGACCCATGCCTTGCTAATATAACAAATATGGATGGGGGGTAAAACAATCTTTGAGGATCGTATACTTTAAAAAAATAATGATTTGCTTCTTATACCTATAAGTATTGGTGTGTTAATATTTGTTAATTCATAATTTCTCAATGAGCATACATGCATAAGGTTACATCATGGATAGCATGTCACATCAAAAATTCTGTTTTTATCATTTACCTACTCGAGGACGAGCATGAATTAAGCTTGGGGATGCTTGATACCTCTCCAATGTATATATAATTTTTTGTTGTTACATGATTATATATTATCATTCTAGAATACTTTGGGGGTATTTATTTACTAATTTATATTATTGTTTAGCACTAACGTATTGACTCAGTGCCCAGTGCGAGTTGTTGTTTTTTGCGTGTTTTTCACTTTTTGGGTTTTCCTTACCAGACCAAATCCAACTGCCGTGAAACTTTTTGGTGATTTTTTCTGGACCAAAAGAAGACCAACGAGCATCGGAATAAGGCTGGAGGCCACATGAGGGGCCCACAAGCCAACAGGGTGCTGCCTGGGGGTGCACCCTGATGGCTTATGCCTCCCTCGTGGCCCTCCCGACTTCGTTCTTTGGCTTATAAATTCTCACCTACCCTAAAAACATCAGAGGGAGTCCCAAAACACTTTTTAGGCTACCACAAGTGTCTGTTCTAACGGGAGTCTGTCGGAAGCTTTGTTTCGGCACCCTGCCAGAGCGGGGATCGGTCGCGAAGGGCCTCTTCATCAACCTTGCTGCCCTCACGATGATGTGTGAGTAGTTCACCACAGACCTACGGGTCCATAACCAGTACCTAGATGGTAATCTCTCTCTCTCTCTCTTTGATCTTCAATACAATGATCATCGCATCTTTGCTTTGATCCAAACGATGTAATTCCTTTTGTGCGGTGCGTTTGTTGGGATCCGATGAATTGTGGGTTTATGTTCAAATTATTCATGATAAATATTTTAGTCTCCTCTTAATACTAATATTATTCTTATGTGCATGATTATGATAGCTTCGTAATTCTATTCGATCTATTGAAATAGTTTGGCCAACTAGATCGACATTTCTTCGGTGAGTGAGGTGTGTTGTGGTAGGTTCAACCTGGAGAATTTCTATATCTAGTGACAGAAGGGAACAAAATGCGTCTTTGTGTTGCTTCTACTAAGGATAAAACGATGGGGTTTATTCATATTTATTGAGTTTACATTTTCTACATCATGTCATTGTTCTTCATGCATTACTCTGTTTTCCTTAATACTCTAGATGCATGCTGGATAGCGGTCCATGAGTGGAGTAATAGTAATAGGTGCAGGCAGGAGTCGGCCTATTTTTAATGGAAGTGATGCCTATATACACATGCCGCGAATATGGCATAACTATCCGCTTTTCTATCAATTATCCAATAGTAATTGTTTTACCCACCGTATGGTATTTTTCATGAGAGAAGCCATTAGGGAAAGCTATGGCCCCTGGGTTTATTCACAACATATTGATAAAACCTTCATTACCTTGTTGTTATTTACTTGTTTTAATTTTATGTTGCTATCTAAAATTATCTTCACACCTCACTTTCTTGCAAATAACAAGACAAGATGATTGACAACACTCCTGCCCGTGTTGGGCACATGTTGTCTGTTCGTTTGCGTGCAGCCACTGAAGACAGTTGTGGTTAATATTCCTATTGGTTCGATAAAACTTGGTTTCATAAGTGAGGGTAATACTTACCCACATTGTGTTGCGATAACCCATTCCTCTTCACGGAAAACCCAACGTAGATCACAAGTATCAATGAATGTCCACCACCAAGTCCTTGCTTCTGGTCATATGATTTGTTGATCCACTATCAAGCAACCATAACACTCCCCCGGAAGCAAACTCCTACATGAGATCAATGCTTGGATTTAGGTACCCATTCTTTAGTGGGTCCTTTCAAGTTAGCAACAAGGGTCTTAGGAACCCAAATATACCGTTCAATGTACTCATAAGAAGAACCAACAAATTTAGCAAAAACATGTCCATCACTAGCACATCATAACACATAAGAGGGGTTAAAGTCGTCGGCATTGTTTGTTGAGGGGTTTTTGCCCTTCTTGGCGTTACCACTCGCAACCTTGTCCTTCTTATTCTCATGAGTACCTTCGCTAGCTTTGACAAAGGTTTCCTTGAGAGGGGGAGGTTGCTTAGCCTTGACATTCTTGTTCTTCTTGGACTTGGGTGCAAACCCAACTCCTTCCACAACAGGAATCAGCTTCTTTTCCGTCTCCAAAGCAGTTGGCAAAGTGGTGTTCCACTGTCAGCAAAGGCCTTTGCCGTCAGTCTCCTGTCGGCAAAAATTCTACGACTACTGTCGTCGGTAAAGGTCCTTCTTTGCCATCTGCCTGAACAAAGCAGACGGCAAAGGGGTTTGCCGTCAGCCAGAGATACAAGCAGATGGCAAAGCTGTTTAGACGGCAGCCGACACTCAACTACTCTGATAGGTGGCTAATGGAGTATTTGCCCTCTGCCTTCTTTAAGTTTTTTGTCGTTTGCCTTCTTTAAGCTCTTTGTCGTCTGCTTTTTTAAAACCTGCGTCGTTTGCCTTTTTTAAAACCTTTGTCGTCTTCCTTATTAAAAACCTTTGTCGTGTACCTTCTTTAAAACCTTTGTCGTCTACTTTCCGGGGCAGCACACGGCAAAGTACCTATATGGGACAGCCGCCTATTACCCCGGTTTGCACAGCTATCTTCCACGTGCCCCTTTGCCGTCTACCCACTGATGACAAAGGCCTTGCCATCAGCTGGCACACGGCAAAGAGCCCATATTGTCACTGTTTTGTTTATTTTATGTTATTTCACATAACTTATATATAGTTCACATCACATATATGATATATAGTTCACAACACATATATCATATACATATAAACTTCATCAATGCCATTTTTTCATCAATCACAGCACACAGATCGAAAGAACCAACATACAAAGTTTTACACTGTTCGTCCATATATACATAAATATAGTTCCACATTCTTCATCAACTCAAATGAAAAAAACTAAAGCACTCCATCAATGCCATCTTCCATGTAGTAAATCTAATCTGCAAAATGGGAATAAGAAAATTAGAAGAAGAACAACAATATATGACATTTTTGAGCTTATTATGTCATTTTGGAGGAAAATAAGCAAAGTATGTGACCTTTTTGAGCTAACCAAGGTTATTATGCCATTTTTGACCTAACTAAGCTAATTATGTCATTTTAGATGAAAATAAGCTAATTATCTGACATTTATGATGCAACAAATGTTCATATGCCATTTTTGACCTAACTAAGCTAATTATGTCATTTTAGAGGAAAACAAGCTAAGTATACAACATTTATGTGCATACCAAGGTTCTTATGTCATTTTGAGATTATTATGTCGTTTAGGAGGAAGATATGCTAAGTTCTGAGCTAACCAAGGTTCTTGCGATGTTCTTACCTAACTAAGCTAATTATCTCATTTTGGAGCTAAATTAGCTAATTACGTTATTTCAGAGCTAAATTGGCTAATTATGTCATTTTGGAGCTAAATTAGGTAATTATGTCTTTGTTGGGTAAAATATGGTAAGGAGAAGAAGAAAGAGGAGAAGAAAGAGGAGGAGAAGAAGAAGAAGAAGAAGGATAAGAAGAAGAAGGAGAAGAAGAAGGAGGAGGAGGAGGAGGAGGAGGAGAAGACGAAGAAGAAGGAGAGGAAGAGGAAGAGGATGATTACAATACTTTTCTTATTTTGAGCTTATTATGTCATTTAGGAGGAAGATATGCTAAGTTATGAGCTAACAAAGGTTCTTGTGATGTTTTTTACGTAACTAAGCTAATTATGTCATTTTGGAGCTAAAGTAGCTAATTATGTCATTTTGGAGCTAAATTAGCTAATTATGTCATTTTGGAGGATAATTAGCTAAGTATGTCTTTGTTGGGAAAATAAGCTAAGGAGAAGAAGAAAGAAGAGAAGGAGAAGACGTAGGAGGAGGGGGAGGAGAAGGAGAGGAAGAAGGAGGAGAAGAAGGAGGAGGAGAAGAAGACGAAGAAGAAGAAGAAGAAGAAGAAGAAGAAGGAGAATAAGAGGAATAGGATGATTACAATACTTTTCTTATTTTGAGCTTATTATGTCATTTAAGAGGAAGATACGCTAAGTTATGAGCTAACCAAGGTTCTTGTGTTGATTTTTACCTAACTAAGCTAATTATGTCATTTTGGAGCTAAAGTTGCTAATTATGTCATTTTGGAGATAAATTAGCTAATTATGTCATTTTGGAGCTAAAGTTGCTAATTGTGTCATTTTGGAGATAAATTAGCTAATTATGTCATTTTGGAGCTAAATTAACTAATTATGTCTTTGTTGGGTAAAATAACGTAAGGAGAAGAAGAAAGAGGAGTAGAAAGAAGAGGAGAAGGAGAAGAAGAATAACAAGAAGAAGAAGAAGAACAAGAAGAACAAGAAGAACAGGAAGAAGAAGGAGGAGGAGAAGAAGGAGGAGGAGGAGAAGAAGAAGAAGAAGGAGAGGAAGAGGAAGAGGATGATTACAATACTTTTCTTATTTGGATCTGATTATGTCATTTAGGAGGAAGTTATGAGCTAACCAAGGTTCTTGTGATGTTTTTTACCTAACTAAGCTAATTATGTCATCTTGGAGCTAAAGTAGCTAATTATGTCATTTTGGAGCTAAATTAGCTAATTATGTCATTTTGGAGGATAATTAGCTAAGTATGTCTTTGTTGGGAAAATAAGCTAAGGAGAAGAAGAATGAGGAGAAGGAGAAGAAGAAGGAGAAGGAGAAGGAGAAGGAGAAGGAGAAGGAGAAGAAGAAGAAGAAGAAGGAGGAGGAGGAGGAGAAGAAGGAGAAAAACAAGGAGGAGAAGAAGAATAAGAAGAAGGAGAAGAAGAGGAATAGTATGATTACAATGCTTTTCTTATTTTGAGATTATTATGTCAATTAGGAGGAAGATACGCTAAGTTATGAGCTAACAAAGATTCTTGTGATGTTTTTACCTAACTAAGATAATTATGTCATTTTGGAGCTAAAGTAGCTAATTATGTCATTTTGGAGCTAACTTAGCTAATTATGTCATTTTGGAGGATAATTAGCTAAGTATGTCTTTGTTGGGAAAATAAGCTAAGGAGAAGAAGAAAGAAGAGAAGGAGAAGAAGAAGGAGGAGGGGGAGGAGAAGGAGAAGGAGGAGGAGAAGAAGAAGAATAAGAAGAAGGAGAATAAGAGGAATAGGATGATTACAATACTTTTCTTATTTTGAGCTTATTATGTCAAGAGGAAGATACGCTAAGTTATGAGCTAACCAAGGTTCTTGTGTTGATTTTTACCTAACTAAGCTAATTATGTCATTTTTGAGCTAAACTAAGTAATTATGTTATTTTGGAGATAAATTAGCTATTTATGCCTTTGTTGGATAAAATAAGGGAAGGAGAAGAAGAAAGAGGAGGAGAAGGAGAAGAAGAAGAAGAAGAAGAAGGAGGAGAAGAAGAAGAAGAAGAAGGATAAGAAGGAGGAGGAGGAGAAGAAGACGAAGAAGAAGAAGAGGAAGAGGATAAGGATAAGGATGATTACAATATTTTTCTTATTTTGAGCTTATTATGTCATTTAGGAGGAAGATATGCTAAGTTATGAGCTAACAAAGGTTCTTGTGATGTTTTTTTACCTAACTAAGCTAATTATGTCATTTTGGAGCCAAAGTAGCTAATTATGTCATTTTGGAGCTAAATTAGCTAATTATGTCATTTTGGAGGATAATTATCTAAGTATGTCTTTGTTGGGAAAATAAGCTAATGAGAAGAAGAAAGAGGAGAAGAAAGAGGAGAAGGAGAAGAAGAAGAAGAAGAAGAATAAGGAGGAGGAGGAGGAGGATAAGAAGAAGAAGGAGGAGGAGGAGGAGAAGAAGACGAAGCAGGAGGAGAAGAAGAGGAAGAGGATGATTACAATACATTTCTTATTTTGAGCTTATCATGTCATTTAGGAGGAAGATACTCTAAGTTATGAGCTAACCAAGGTTCTTGTGATGTTTTTTAACTAACTAAGATAATTATGTTATTTTGGAGCTAAAGTAGCTAATTATGTCATTTTGGAGCTAAATTAGCTAATTATATCTTTCTTGAACCTAAATTAGCTAATTGCGTCATTTTGGAGCTAATTTAGCTAATTATGTCATAAATGAACTAGAGAAAACTTATCATCGTGGTCATCTAGGAGAAGCATTAGGGTTTCTCGGGCTGGTTGCGTTTCCAGACAGTTGCCATGGAGAAGGGTCGTGCGATGCCGCTCGGGAGTTATTCTGCAGAAAAGATATTTTGCAGTGTCTCGTTAGCATGATGACACTCAAATTTTAATACTACTTTATAATGTCCATTGAAATGAAACTCACCGTGCCAACCGCACAAAAGATGGGCATCGATGAAGAGGGCTGACCGGTCTTCTCGCACATAGACTGCACATTTGATTTTGAAGAGTCTGTCGTATTAGTTAGTAATGAAACACACATTACATACATGATTTGGCTAATGTGAAAAAGGAACTTACCACAAGAAACTCGTATATGGCCCGGTGACCCGCCTCATTTCGGGCCCTTCCCCCTCCTACAACCGAGCCGTGGTCCGGTCCCTCTCCTCAAGAGTAGCTTGAAGAGCAATGTGGTTTGCCACTCTCTCTTTCTGAAGAGCAGCCTGCAACACCATTCCTCGTTACCACTTTAATGTTCGATGGCCACACACACAATAAAATGGATGAAAGTTTTCTGAGTCCGTACAGCTAACCTCGATGGCGAGATCGACTGGCCGTGGACGAGGTGTTATCTCACGAGAGGAGCTCGACACGCATGCCTTGATCTCCGGGAGAGTGAGTGGACAACGTATTATCCCATCTACAATGGCTCTCGAGTCATGGGGCTCTGATACGTCTCAAACGTATCTATAATTTTGATGGTTTCATGTCGTTATCTTGTCTTCTTTGGATGTTTTATGTACCTTTTTATATATTTTTGGGACTAACTTATTAATTCAGTGCCAGTTCCTGTTTTTTCTGTGTTTTTTGACTCTTTTCAGATCTGATTTTGAAACGGAGTCCAAACGGAATAAAAACCCCGAAATGATTTTTTCCCGAACGGAAGAAGATCAGGGGGCCTCTGGACCAAGCAAGGTGGCCTCCAGGGAGCCCACAAGCTCCCACTCCGCCACCAGGGGGAGGCGGCGGTGTGAGGGCTTGTGGACTCCCTGGCCGCCCCCTGACCTAGATCCTTGGCCTATATATTCCCAAATATTCAGCAAAAAATGAGGGGAGCCTCGAAAATACTTTTCCATCGCCGCAAGATTCCATTTCTACGAGATCTCATCTGGAGACCCTTCCCGGCGCCCTGCCGGAGGGGACTTTGGAGTTGGAGGGCTTCTTCATCATCATCATCGCCCCTCCAATGACTCGTGAGTAGTTCACTTCAGACCTACGGGTCCGTAGTTAGTAGCTAGATGGCTTCTTCTCTCTCTTGGATCTTCAATACAAAGTTCTCCATGATCTTCATGGAGATCTATCCGATGTAATCTTCTGTGGCGGTGTGTTTGTCGAGATCCGATGAATTGTGGATTTGTGATCAGATTATCTATGATATATATTTGAGTCTTTGCTGATTTCTTATATGCATGATTTGATATCCTTGTAAGTATCTCCGAGTCTTGGGTTTTATTTGGCCAACTAGATCTATGATTCTTGCAATGGGAGAAGTGCTTGGTTTTGGGTTCTACCATGTGGTGACCTTTCCCAGTGATAGTAGGGGCAGCAAGGCACACATCAAGTAGTTGCCATCAAGGGTAAAAGGATGGGGGTTTTATCATTGGTTTGAGATTATCCCTCTACATCATGTCATCTTGCTTAAGGCGTTACTCTGTTCTTATGGACTTAATACACTAGATGCATGCTGGATAGCAGTCGACGTGTGGAGTAATAGTAGTAGATGCGGAAAGTATCGGTCTACTTGTTTTCGACGTGATTCTTATAGATATAATCATTGCATAGATATCTTCACGACTTTGTGCGGTTCTATCAATTGCTCGACAGTAATTTGTTCACCCACCGTCTACTTGCTTTCATGAGAGAAGCCACTAGTTAACACTACGGCCCCCGGGTCTATTCACATCCATCGTTTACCCCTCCGCTTTTAATTTGCTTTGTTACTTTGTTGCTTTCAGTTCTCACTTGGCAAACAATATATAAGGGATTGACAACCGCTTCATAGCGTTGGGAGCAAGCTTTTGTGATTGTGCAGGATCTTGAGATACTCCTCCACTGGATTGATACCTTGGTTCTCAAAATGAGGGAAATACTTACCACCGCTGTGCTACATCACCCTTTCCGCTTCGAGGGAACACCAACAAAAGGCTCCAAGGCCACGGGGGAAATCCTTTGTATACTTGCCTAGGAAGGCCCTTAAGGCGTAGCCGCAGCTGAAGGTTTCCTGGTGCCATTGACACGACTATTCTTGGCGCCATTGCAAGGGAAGCACAGCTCACATCCGCCTCCCGCCACCAGATATGATCACCAGCTCTGGATCCAAAGGTTCCTGGCTCGGGTTAAAGTCCTCCCCTTTCCTAGCCTTCCCCACGTCCGTGTATTTCACGAGCATGTGGTCGGAGGAGATGTTGGTGAACTTCTCTGGATGATCCAGGTAAGACTCAGAGAATGCCTTGGCCTTCTTGTAGGAGGCAGTATGGGCCATGCCATAAAGGTCGTACAACTCTGGCACCTCCATCCTATTGTGATGCACCTAAAAGAGAGGAACAAAGTATTAGTAAAGGGATCAATCTAGCATGAAGAATTAATTGCATGAATAAGGAAGCAAACCACATACCCAATTCTGTCCGAACTGAATTAAATTGGCGCTGCCTTGATGGTGTGGCACACCAACCATTTGGGCACGCCGATCCTTCGCATTGTCGTGGACGGCTCGCCAGTTGCGTGCGCACCACTCATCCACCAACGCCTCCCAACAATCTATCTTATGTGCACACCATCTCAGGGGCACCTATAAGTTATTAAAAATAATTTGGAGTGCTAGGCCTACGAGTCAAATCAAGAAAACTACGTACAAGGCCTTAATAATAGGTAATTACCTTCATGTACTGATCCTTCTTCACATACTTTCCGCGGCACTCCTTCTTCTGCTTCCTAACACCACGCGTGCTGTAGTAGTATGGAATAGCCTGCAGCCGAGCCTCGTGGCGCAAGTTCTGTAATAGCCGCATGCATTCGGCTTCGAGAATATTGGTTGCCGCCTCCTCACACCTGTAGAAGGTCTGGAATGAAACGAGACAACACCGGTTAGTACAATAATTAACTATATTGTTAATTTTAGATTGTGTAAAAGGAGAATTTACCCAGAAGGTGTTGATCACCATCTCGGCCCTCGTGTGGCACAAGAAACCATCTATCATCTCCTCCAGCGGGGCCTGCGCAGCCTGGTAGTGCTGCCAGGTAAATCCTAGTGTAGGAACCTGACCCTCACCGAGCAACGTGACAAACCCTGGGAAATTATTTCGGCAAAGCACACCAAGGACGGTGTTCGTCTTGCAGACTCCAAGGGGGTGTATCCAACCACTCCGGTATGACAAGGTCAAAGCATTACATATGTGAAGAAACTTGAAGGCAAAAGGTAAAAAAAAGAGTAAATGCACTTACCTATCCCCTTCAGGCTTAATCACCGGCCTCTGCTTAGGGGTCGCCCGTACGATCGGGAGACGTGTACTACCACGCTTGTACACGGTGACCCTGTCCACCATGTCGCCCTCACTATTCGTAGACTCATCCCTGCCACCAACAGAATGGCCACCCGGGCCCTCGGTCCGATCCGGCCCCTCGGTCTCTCCATGTTAGTCGAAGCCTTTATGGTGGGAGTCTCCTGGGACGTAGCCTCGAGAACTGTAGTCTCATGGGCCGAATGCCCGTCGACCCGAGGCTCCTGGACCGGAGTCCAAGTAGCATCCACCATAAACGGGTCCACCATAGTAGTCCTATGCTCGGGTGAATGAGCTGGTGGTGGTGGCGAGGACGGCGTAGCAGTCCGCCTACCTCTCCCGCGGCCACGTCCTGGACATTTGCCCTTCTTCCCTGCCCGACCTCCTCTCACAGTGACCTCCTCTCACAGCGGGTGGTGTCGTCAGACTGTCCGCCAAGGCTCTACAGATTGATAGGGGTGGAATGGAAGTACCACCCCTCGCGCAGGCCGCCTACGAAAAAGAACCCGCCAAGCGATCTGGACCCGCGCCCACCATCTTTCAACACCCGCCATGATAAAGAGTTAAATAAATTAGTACAACATAAAAAAAATTGAATACCTGACATGAATAATAATATGTACATATAAAATTTAAGTTGGAATGCATACAAATTAATAATAGTCTGGATCAATATCATGCGTGTCCTCATGAATGACGTGCTCATCGGATTCAATGGCATGAACTTGTGGAAGGCCTTTGTGTAATCGGTCAAGCATTGACAGGTCATCCGCAGCAGTAACCTCTTCTAGTTCTGGCTCTGCTAGTTTCGGCTCAGGGGTGAAGTCGGATTCACTGTCGCTGTCTACTTCCATGTTCTGGGGTGAAGCACGGCGGTTCTTGAAAAGTTTCTTGGAAAGACGTGTTTCTTGGAAGAATTCTCCGTCATATGTGTCTGGGTTAATGTGAGGTGCATAATCCTCTTCATCTGGGGAAGCTGGTCTAACATGTGGCGGAACTTCATAAACAACATACCAACCATTCAGATTCTTATCAGTTCGGCATGCCCACTGTAGATAGAAAACATGGGTTGCCTGTTGAGCCGTAATATAGACATCGAGAACATCTAAATCTATGCTTGGATTGATTTCGACTAGCCCTATATGTTCATGAGTCCTTCTAGTCTCCTTCGGCTGGAACCAATAACATTTGAATACTACGACGTTCGGTGGGTTTTCACCATAGAATTGAAGTTTATAAATTGCTTCAACTCTTCCATAATACCCGATACCACCTTCACCAATAGCAGAGACACAACAATTTGTAGATTTCCGGCCTGGCATAGATAGCTCTTTGCCAAAGGTACGAAAGTGATACCCGTTAATGTTTCAAATGAACGAACCTTATAGTCAAAACCATTAGTGACTTGTCTCAATTCCACATCCATAGACTCTGAATTAGCCTACAAGTTTAATACGACACGATTGTTGCATTAGCCGCAAGTTAGACCAAGGAATGAAATGGTCCATTATTGATAATTACCGTTTGTTTGAACCAAGAGATGAAACCGGGGCAGCCGCCTCCATGCTTTGCGAGAAGCTCATACTCTTCGACGGAATCATTTTGGATCACCGCTCTATCCGAGAATTTGGCGACGTATCGAATGTATCAAATATCCCGGAATAAGAGCAGTTCAAAGGAATTAGAGGTTACGGAAAAGTGTGCTGAGAACTTCCTCGATGTATGGCCGCACTTCCGTTAGGTTGTTGAAGATATACAACGAAATGTTCCGCCATTCTTCAACATTCAACGCTATTGGTTTTGAAGCACCGGCTTGTGCGAGCTTCCCTTTGAATAGGCTGAGGTTGCATCCACCTTTTTTTGGATCGTCGTCATTGTACCGAGGATTCGGATTATGCAAATGACGATTTTTGGCTTCATAGTGTGTTGTCACAAAGATAGCCACCTCCTCGGTAATGAATGCCTCGGCCATCGATGCTTCAATTCTACGTTTATTTTTACATTTAGCTCAAAGCGTCTTCTGCATCCTCTCAGTTGCAAAGCAACAAAAATTTTGCAAGGGCCCACCCAATCTTGCCTCGGTCGGTAGATGTAAAATCAAATGTTGCATTGGATTAAATAAGCTCGGCGGAAAGATCTTCTCTAACTTGCAGAGCAACTTCCATGCCAACTCCTCCATGTAATCTACCACGCCACGTGACAGTTCTTTCGCACAAAGAACACAGAAGAAATAGCTCGGCTCCAAAAGTACTAGCCATTCATCCTCAGGAATAAAGCCACGTAACATCACCGACATTATCTGCTCAAGCCATATGTGCCAATCATGACTCTTGAGACCAAATATTTTTAATTTTTCAAGACTCGCTCCCCTATTTAGATTCGCTTCAATACCCATTGGGGAACATTGCTATGGCGACAGAAATCCCCGGCAACAGCGCCAAAAATCCTTCTGCTGCCTCTTGAGCTTGCATTGGTTTTTCCCTTGAAGAGGAAAGGGTGATGCAGCACACGAGCAGTAAGTATTTCCCTCAGTTTGAGAACCAAGTTATCAATCCAGTAGGAGAATCGCGTCAAGTCCAGAGTACCTGCACAAACACAAAAGAGCTTGCACCCAACGCTATAAAGGGGTTGTCAATCCCTTCAAGATTGATTGCAAAGTGAGATCTCAAGGCGGAAACTGCAACGAAGTAAAAGAGTAAGGCTGAAAATATTGTGTGAAGTAGACCCGGGGGCCATAGTGTTCACTAGAGGCTTCTCTCAAAATAGCAAATATTATGGTAGGTGAACAAATTACTGTCGAGAAATTGATAGAACCGCGCAAAGTCATGACGATATCTAAGGCAATGATCATACATATAGGCATCACGTCCGAGACAAGTAGACCGATACTTTCTGCATCTACTACTATTACTCCACACATCGACCGCTATCCAACATGCATCTAGTGCATTGAGTTCATGACGAATAGAGTAACACTTTAAGCAAGATGACATGATGTAGAGGGATAAACTCAAACCAATGATGAAAACCCCATCTTTTTACCCTTGATGGCAACAACACGATGCGTACCTCGCTACCCCTTCTGTCACTGGGTGAGGTCACCGCACGGTATGAACCCAACACCAAGCACTTCTCCCATTGCAAGAATCATAGATCAAGTTGGACAAACAAAACCCACAACTCGAAGAGAATTACAAGGATATGAAATCGTGCATAAGAGAGATCAGAAGAAACTCAAATAAGATTCATAGATAATCTGATCATAAATCCACAATTCATCGGATCTCGACAAACACACCGCAAAAGAAGATTACATCAGATAGATCTCCGTGAAGATCATGGAGAACTTTGTATTGAAGATCCAAGAGAGAGAAGAAGCCATCTAGCTACTAGCTATGGACCCGAAGGTCTATGGTGAACTACTCACGCATCATCGGAGAGGTCATGATGTTGATGAAGAAGCCCTCCATATCCGAATCCCCCCTCCGGCAGGGCACCAAAATGTGCCCCAGATGGGACCTTGTGGAGACAGAAGCTTGCGGTGGCGGAAAAGTATTTTCGTGCATCTCTCTCACAGTTTTGGAATTTTTCTGGATTTATAGGCGGAAGAGGTAGGGAAGACATGCCACAAGGGGCCCACAAGCCTGCTAGGCGCGGGCCCCCCTGGCCGCGCCTAGGGGGCTTGTGGGGTCCCCTGCTGGCCCCTGCCTTGGTTCTCAAGTCTGGCACGTATCTTTTGTTTCGGAAAAAATCTTTTCGGAAGATTTATTCCGTTTGGACACCGTTTAAAATCCTCCTCTGAAAAGGGTCAAAAAGACGGAAAAACCACGAACTCGCACTTGGCACTGAGTTAATAAGTTAGTCCCAAAAAAATATATGAAAGGCATACAAAACATCCAAAGTTTGACAAGATAATAGCATGGAACCATCAAAAATTATAGATACGTTGGAGACGTATCAAGCATCCCCAAGCTTAACTCCTGCTCGTCCTCGAGTAGGGAAGTGATAAAGACTGAATTTTTGATGTGGAATGCTACCTAGCATAGTTGTCCTTTGTAACTTATTTCATGTGACATGAATGTTCATATCCATAAGATTCAAAACAATAGTTTTCTATTGACTTGAAAACAATAATTCTTCAAGCAAAATAGCAAGGTAATCATGAACTTTTGAAATAACAAGGCCAATGAAAGTTATCCCTACAAAATCATATAGTCTGGCTATGCTCCATCATCCTGACACAACTAATTTAAATCATGCACAACCCCGGTATTAGCCAAGTAATTGTTTTTGCACTCTTACTTTCTCAAACCTTTTACAATTATCACGCAATACATGAGCATGAGCCATGGATATAGCACTATAGGTGGAATAGAGTGTGGTGGTGGTTGTGAGACAGTAAAGGAGGAGATGATCACATTGACTCGGCGTATCAAAGGGCTATGGAGATTCCCATTAATAAATATCAATGTGAATGAGTAGGGATTGCCATACAAAGGATGCACTAGAGCTATAAGTAAGTGAAAGCTCAAAAGGAGAACTAGTGGGTGTGCATCCAACTTGCTTGCTCACGAAGACCTAGGGCAATTTGAGGAAGCCCATCCTTGCAATGTACAAGCCAAGTTATATAATAAAGATTCCCACTAGTATATGGTGGTGACAAAGCAAGAAGCTCTCAATCATGAAGAACATGGTGCTATTATGAAGCACAAGTGTGGAAAAGGAGAGTAGCATTGTCCCTTCTCTCTTTTTCTCTTTTTTTTATTTGGGCTCTTTGGCCTCTCTTTTTTTCTCTTCTCTCTTTTTTTGGGATCTTTGGCCTCCTTTTTTCCTCACATGGGACAATGCTCTAATAATGACAATCATCACACTTTTATTTACTCACAACTCAAAGCTTAGAACAATGATGACTCTATAGGAAATGCCTCCGGCAGTGTACCGGGATGTGCAACGATCTAACTTGGTGTATGACGTTGAAAACATCTCGCTAGCTATCTTACGAT
This sequence comes from Hordeum vulgare subsp. vulgare, assembly GCF_904849725.1. NCBI lineage: Eukaryota > Viridiplantae > Streptophyta > Magnoliopsida > Poales > Poaceae > Hordeum > Hordeum vulgare. Next base: position 483,089,374 of record NC_058519.1, read on the forward strand.
CATGCAATGGAAATATGATAGTGACGACACAAGTCATGATACGGAACGGTGGGAGTTGCATGGTAATATATCTCGGAATGGCTATGAAAATGCCATAGTAGGTAGTTATGGTGGCTGTTTTCAGGAAGGCATATGGTGGGTTTGTGCACCGGCGAAAATTGTGCGGCACTAGAGAGGCTAGCAATGGTGGAAGGTGAAAGTGCATCTATACCATGGACTCACATTAGTCATGAAGAACTCACATACTTGTTGCGAAAGTTTTTATTAGTAATCGAAACAAAGTGCTAAACGCATACTCCTAGGGGAAGGGTTGGTAGGTGTTAACCATCACGTGATCCCGACCGCAACACAAAGGATGACAATCAATAGATCAATTATGCTCCGACTTCCTAACATAGTGATTCACCATACGTGCATGTTACGAGAATCACTAACTTCAACACAAGTATTACTAGTTTCAGAACATCCTACTAACATAACTCTTAATATTACCAAATCCACGTCTCAAAACTAATTGAGAGGAATCAAACTTCTCTTTCTACTCAATGCACATGAAGATGGAAGTTTTTGTATCCTCTTTGGGTACCTATCACCTTTGGGACTACTTTTATAGCACAAACCAACTACCAAGTCACGCACCGCCGTGCTCTAAAAGATCTAAGTGAAGCACATAGAGCAAAATTATCTAGCTCAAATGATACAAGTGAAGCACGATGAGCATTCTAACAAATTCACGATGAGTGCATGCCTCTCTCAAAAGGTGTGCGTCAAGGATGATTATGACACAAAAAAAAGACTCCTACGATACAAGACGCTCCAAGCAAAACACATATCATGTGGTGAATAAAAATATAGCTCCAAGTAATGTTACCGATGGATTGAAGACGAAAGAGGGGATACCTTCCCGGGGCATCCCCAAGCTTAGGCTTTTCGGTGTCCTTGGATTTGGCTTGGGATTCCTTGGGCATCCCCATGCTTGAGCTCTTTACACTCTTTATCCCTTTGTCCATGAGAACAACACCCAAAACTTGAAAACTTCACAACACAAAACTTAAATAGAAACTCGTGATATCATTAGCACAAGAAAACAAACTACCACCTCTTTAGGTACTGTAGAAATCTTGATTTCTATTTATATTGGTGTTAGATTACTGTATTCTCACATTTCCATGGCTAGGACCCCCGATACTATCCATAGTTGCATCAAAACAAGCAACCAACTCAACAAAAACAGAATCTGTCAAAAACAGACCAGTCTGATGCAATCTGTATACTTTGTATACTTCTGGTACCTCAAAATTTCTGAAACATTACGACTGCCTCGGCAAAAGGCCTATCAACCAACAGCAAAAAGAATCAACTAAAAATCTCTTTCTGAAGAAAAATGAAATATAATCTCGTGAGCGAAAAGTTTCTGTCTTTTTCCAGCAGGATCAAACAACCATCACCAAGACTAGTCATAAAGGTTTTGCTTGGCTCAAACACAAAAAGAAACACAAAATACACTATCATAACAGAATTATGATGGCGTGGATGCAACAAACAGAAAGAAAAAGATAAATTCATTGGGTTGCCTCCCAACAAGCGCTATTGTTTAACGCCCTTAGCTAGGCATTGATAATTCAATGATGCTCACACAAAAGACAAGAACTAAAGCACGACGAGAGCATCATAAAGCATGTGAAAATCACATCTAAGTCTAACATACTTCCTATGCATAGGCATTTTATAGGAAAACAGATTGTCAAGACAACCAATAGTCACCATATGCAAGGAAGAAGAAAGAGACAAGAGCAATCTCAACATAACGAGAGGTGACTTAGTGATATGAAAGTTTCTACCACCATATTTTCCTCTCTCATAATAATTACATGTGGGATCATATTCGAATTCAACTATATAAGTATCACATAGGATATTCTTTTCATGATCCACATGCATGCAAAGTTGACGCTCTTCAAAAATAGTGGGATTATCATCAACTAAAGTCATGACTTCTCCAAACCCACTTTCAATAATTTTGCAAATATCATATTCATCATGAGGTTTAAACAAATTTTCAAGATCATAAGAAAAATCATCACCCCATTCATGATCATTGCAACAAGTAGTGGACATAGGAAAACTAGCATCCCCAAGCTTAGGGTTTTGCATATTTTTAGCATGATTGACACTAATAGGATTTATAGTGAAACCATTGCAATCATGCTTTTCATTCAAGGAGCCCTCGTGAATCACTTCATAAATTTCTTCATCACGATTTTCAGATTCACGCATCTCAAGCAAAACTACATAGAGAAAGTCAAGTGCATTCAACTCACTAGCAATTGGATCAACATAATAGGATCTCTTAAAGAGATTAGCAAGTGGATGAGGATCCATATCAATAGATTTTCAGCAAGCGAAGATGCAAGCATATTGAAGGCACATGGCAACACAAGCAAACAGAAAGCAAGCGAAAGAAAGGGCGAACGAAAAAGGCAAACGAAAAAGGCAAATATTTTTGTAATTTTTTTTCAGAAGTGGGGGAGAGGAAAATGAGAGGCAAAAAAGTAAACGCAAGAGATGAGTTTGCGACACTTACTTGGATGAGTTCTTGACTTGATCCTCTCCGGCAACGGCGCCAGAAATCGGCACATTGACGGGAGGCTATTCTTGACTTGATTCTCCCCGGCAACGGCGCTAGAAATCCTTCTGCTACGGTGACATAAATCCCCGGCAACGGTGCCAGAAATCCTTCTCCTGTCTCTTGAGCTTGCGTTGGTTTTTCCCTTGAAACGGAAAGGGTGATGCAGCACAGGAGTAGTAAGTATTTCCCTTAGTTTGAGAACCAAGGTATCAATCGAGGAGGAGAATCGCGTCAAGTCCAGAGTACCTGCGCAAACACAAAAGAGCTTGCACCCAACGCTATAAAGGGGTTGTCAATCCCTTCAAGATTGATTGCAAAGTGAGATCTGAAGGCAGAAAGTGCAACGAAGTAAAAGAGTAAGGCTGAAAATATGGTGTGAAGTAGACCCGGGGGCATAGTGTTCACTAGAGGCTTCTCTCAAAATAGCAAATATTACGGTGGGTGAACAAATTACTGTCGAGCAATTGATAGAACCGCGCAAAGTCATGACGATATCTAAGGCAATGATCATACATATAGGCATCACGTCCGAGACAAGTAGACCGATACTTTGTGCATCTACAACTATTACTCCACACATCGACCGCTATCCAGCATGCATCTAGTGTATTGAGCTCATGACAAACAGAGTAAAGCTTTAAGCAAGATGACATGATGTAGAGGGATAAACTCAAACCAATGATGAGAACCCCATCTTTTTACCCTTGATGGCAACAACACGATGCGTGCCTCGCTACCCCTTCTGTCACTGGGTGAGGTCACCGCACGATATGAACCCAAAACCAAGCACTTCTCCCATTGCAAGAATCATAGATCAAGTTGGCCAAACAAAACCCACAACTTGAAGAGAATTACAAGGATAAGAAATCATGCATAAGGGAGATCGGAAGAAACTCAAAAAAGATTCATATATAATCTGATCATAAATCCACAATTCATCGGATCTCGACAAATACACCGCAAAAGAAGATTACATCGGATAGATCTCCATGAAGATCATGGAGAACTTTGTATTGAAGATCCAAGAGAGAGAAGAAGTCATGTAGCTACTAGATATGGACCCGAAGGTCTATGGTGAACTACTCACGCATCATCGGAGAGGTCATGGTGTTGATGAAGAAGCCCTCCGTATCCGAATCCCCCCTCCGGCAGGGCACCAAAATGTGCCCCACATGGGATCTTGTGGAGACAGAAGCTTGTGGCGGCGGAAAAGTATTTTCGATGATCTCCTGAAAAACACGGAAAAAATAGGAACTGACACTTGGCACTGAGTTAATAAGTTAGTCCCAAAAAAGATATAAAAGGCATACAAAACATCCAAAGTTTGACAAGATAATAGCATGGAATATCAAAAATTATAGATACGTTGGAGACGTATCAAACATCAAGTGCATTTTGACCGACAAGGTAATTTCCCTCATAGCTAGCCTTCCAAGGTTGAACCAGGACTTTGGCTTCGACTACTTCTGCTTTTCTTTGCCTTCTCGCATGTTTTGTAACAGTCTATGACATAGCGTCTCTTGATCGACTCTAGCCTTAGTATTATCCTTTTTCTTCCATCTAGGCCGAACAATGTACCAAAAATGGCCTCTCTGATATTCTTTTCAGTGTGCATCATGTAGATGTTGTGTGGAAGAAGGAGGTCTTTGAAGTAAGGCAGATCCCACAAGCATGGTTTGTGAGTCCAAGCGTGTTCTGAATTATACCCCTTGAAATACCCTGGATGCTCTGAATCAGGCTTGACGGCATCTAACTGATCCAGGATCTGTTGGCCTGTCAACGCAGGTGGTGCCAAGGTTTTGACAACTTTACCTTTGGTAAAGTTCTTCTTGTCATTTCTGAACTGATGGTGAGGATCCAGGAACTGTCTATGCAAGTCAAAGCAAGACCCACCCGCGTGCAACCAATAAACTAAAGAGCTACCTTGCACAAGGGGCACAAGAACCTTCCATGCACACACCATTCAGAGAATAGCGCATACGCCGGCAAGTCATGCATCGAGTACATGTACCACACATGCATTTTGAAGTTTTCTTTCTAGCGGCATCGTATGTATTGACCCAATTATCCCAAGCTTCTTGCAATTCATCCTTAAGCGACTGCATGTACACATTCATATTCTTCTCTGAATAGTTGGGCCCTGGAATTATCAACGTCAGGAATATGTTCTTTCTTTGCATAATCTGCCCAGGGGGAGACTGAGTCGAATGACAAATACATGCCAACTACTGTATTGGGTTGCCGTCATGCCGAAGGGATTAAACCCATCTGTGGCGACGCACACTCGAAGATTCCTTGGATCTACCGCTTTATCATGATGTAATTCATCAAAATCTTTCCACACTTCCCCATCCAATGTGTGTACCACCATCTTATTCCCATCTGCATCTAGTTCGGTTCTTTTGCCCAATTTGTGCCATGTCATCTGTCTGGCTGTCTCTTCGACCATGAAAAGACATTGAAGCCTTGGTATGATTAGCATATACTGAAGAACATTAACTGCGATTTTGGACTGCCTCTTCTCACCCATACCGTTGTCTACCACAAGAACCTGCAAGACTTGCAATTGGGACAATAGTCCGAGTGTGCATAGTCCTTCCTAAATAAGACATATCATTTCTCACAGGCATCTATCTTATCATAGGGCATCTTAAGTACACGAAGTATTTTGTCCGACTGGTACAGGTTTGCAGGCATGACATGGCCTTTGGGAAGAAAGCGTCCAAATAGTGACATCATCGGGTCGTAGCATTCTCTTCCCAAGTTGAACTCAGACTTCAGAGCCATTACTTGTGCAATGGCATCCAGCTGACAAAGCTCAGTGTGCTCGTGGAGAGGGCGTTTTGAAGACTACAACATTTCATAGAAAGCCTTTGCAGATTCCTCCATCTCATCGTCCAAATCCCGAGCATCATCAAAGTCTTGCACCATGTCTTCGATCCCGGTACCATGCTCGTCGGTGCGACGATGAACCACCTCAGCTCTGGTGCGTTGTACAGACTCACCATGAAATGTCCACACCGTGTAATTAGGCTTAAAACCCCTCCTCTGCAGGTGTTTAATAATTGCAGACTCTGTCCTCTTTTTATAGTTGTCGCACAGTTGACACAGCCACCAGTTTGTTTCCTCGCCATTTGCAAATGCGGCTTTCACTAAGTCCTTGGTTTTTAGAAACCATTCTTTCGTCATCTCTTTCTGACTAGGGTGACCGATGTACATCCAGGCACGATCACTCATCTTGCCTAGCTACTAAACACACAAGAAAATAAATAAATAAATATATATATATATAACTCAGCATATATATTCAGCAGTTAATCAAGTTCGCCAGTTTTATTACGTCCATGCAACCTACACGCTAATAGGTAAAGATAGGTCCTAATCCCACCCGAGTATGTGTAGATCGGGTTTGTTTTCCCATGCTCTGCTCCGGATCCAATGCAAAATTTCGGTAGCACCTCCCCGTTGTCCTCCTGATACACGTCTCAGCAATAAACAGAGAGGATGTGTATCTGGAAAACAACAGGGAGACACTGACTAAATTATGCATTGGATCCGGAACAAAGCATATGGGAAAACGAAACCAATCTACAAATACTCGGGCTATACATGGATAACGTTGGACAATTCAGAAGAATCACGGTTATAAATATATGCAAATGCATGCATATTTATAATTGTAACCCTTTCGAATGGGAGACACATACTGGTCACGCATACTGATAATTTAATGTACCTATATCTAGCAAGTTTCATTCGAAGACCGACCCGGAGAAAATTAAGGGGCGAGGAGGAGATGCCATTTGTACTCACCCATGAACCCAGGGGCAGAGCTCGTCGAACGCATGGGGAGGTCTTCGAACAGCAGACCTCACAGCGACAAGACAACTGCACTCGTAAATCCACCCGATCAACACAAATATTTTGTGTTCATTAATAAAATCAGAAGATACATGACCTAACACAAATATATGACCTATATAGATGTCATTTAGGGTTCCATCAATGTCGAGGAACCCCCTAACTCACTCATCCCTGGCACCCTCAGGTATGGCGATGCACGGTCGAAGGGTCAGCACGCCAACTCTTCCGGTTCCAGAGACCTCTCTTCTCTGCCTCTCCTCTCCTATCCGAGCATTCTCCTGAGGTCCGTGGCCGGCAGCCTCTGGAAGGCTGAAGATCACCTTTTCGGTCAACAAGAGGCCGAAGAGGTGTCGGGGGTCGGGGGTTGGGGGTTAGTGGCGTCGGGGGCGGTGTATTTACAGCTGCGTGGAGTTTCGTGCCGGGGTGTCGGGATGTCGTGTCGGGGTGTCAGGGCGTTGTGTCGGGGTGTTAGGGTGTCATTTTCTTATTCCTCCTCTTCTTTTTCCCTCTTCTTCCTTTTCCTCTTCTTCCTCTTCTTCCTTTTATCCCTTTTCTTCTTCTTCTTCTTCTTCTTGTTGTTGTTGTTCTTCCTCTTCTCGTCTTCTTCTTCTTCTTTTTCTTCTTTTTCTTCTTCTTCTTCTTCTTCTTCCTTCTTTTCCTTTTTCCTCTTCTTATTCTTCCATCTTTCCTTTTTCCTCTTCTTTCTTCTTCTCCTCTCTCCTCCTTTTCTTCTTCTTCTTCTTCTTCTTCTTCTTCATCATCATCATCATCTTCTTCTTCTTCTTCTTCTTCTTCATCTTCTTCTTGTTCTTCTTATTCACTTGGTATCTAGCAAACCACTAAAAACTAACAACTATAATAACTAACAACTAACAACGAACACGAACAACATCCAAATTTTAAATTGGCATTACCACTAACAAAAAACCTAACTAACCTAATTAATAGTAGGTAATTAACAACTAACCTAACTAACCTAGTTAACAAATAAAACGAAAAATGGAAAAAAAATAGGGACTCACGGGATGGATGCGGTCGGGCAATGAGGACGGCACAGCGAGGTGGACCGTAGAGGAGGAGGGGCGCGGGGACGAGGCGGTGCGCTGGGAGGAGGGGCAGTGGTGGAGGAGGGGCGGGGCGGTGGTGAAGAAGGGGTTGTGGGGAGGAGGGGGCGGGGCGATGGTGGAGGAGGGGCACGGAGAGGAGGGGTGGTGGTGGAGGAGGGGCACGATGGTGGAGGAGGGGGTTGCGGCAGGAGGAGGCGGTGGTGGAGGAGGGGTCGTAGGGAGGAGGAGGTCCCGGGAAGGAGGAGGGCGCGGTGGTGGAGGAGGGGGCGCAGGGAGGAGGAGGGATCGAGGAGGAGGAGGGCGCGGTGGTGGAGGAGGGGGTGAGCTCCCGCAACGGGTCGCACGTGGGGAGGAGGGGAGGGAGAGCTCCGGCGCCGGTGGGGGTTTCGGGGGTGAGAGAGAGAGATCCTTTAGGGGAGAGAGGGGGAGTGGGGGTGGTGGCGACGACCGTTAGGGCGCCATCCTATTTGCCGTCTGCCCCCCGATGGAAAAGAGGTACAAAGAAGACAACGAAGATGGTGGAGGTGGTTGGGGCGACGGCCGTTAGGGCGTGATATCCCACAAGTATAGGGGATCGTGTGTAGCCTTTTCGATAAGTAAGAGTGTCGAGCCCAACGAGGAGCTAAAGGTGGGATAAATATTCTCTCAAGTTCTATCAACCACTGACACAACTCTACGCACACTAAATGTTTTGCAATATCTATGAAATAAAACTAGAGTGACAATACGGGTATGAGAGACAGCTTTTCAAGATAATAAATACAAGAAAGTAAATGTTAGTGCTGCAGCAATTAAATATACTAAGTAACCATAAACCAAGAGTACCATGAGTGTGGAAAAGTGGTGGTAATTGTGATGGATTTGTCCATGATCAAATAGTCAAATACAAGGTTGATATTCCTCTTTTATGTGGGAGAGGCAAAGCTAACAAGCTCTCACTATCCAATGATTGCAAGTACTTATGATTGGAACTCTAGCAAACATCCGTAAATACTAGAAGATACATTAAGGTAAAAATACCCAACCATAGCATTAAGATCAAAAGGTCCTCTTTATCCCATATGCTTTGATCACTAGATTGGGGCTCATGTTTGTGTCACTCAAGCAGCCCACCCTCTAGCTTTCTCCACATACTACAAACCCTATGATGTGATCCATGCGTGCATAAACATATGATGGGCACCATAGGACTGTAACAAATTCAATATATAGCTCAAGCCATACATGGATATTCAACAATTAATCATATGACAAAAGGGAACTACACAAACATGACATAGATGCAATAGATCATCTGCAAATAATTTATAACATCAAACACCATGTTTACATAGGGGATTACAGAGGTTTATGGGAAAGTGGACCGCTGTATCTATGGAGGAGATGATGAGGGAGGTGTTGGTGAAGGCGGCATCATGGCGGAGAGGATGGAGAAGGGGCAGCACGTGAGGTGTAGGGCGCCGTCGGCGGCGCATGGGGCTCCTCCTGCGCCGGCCGGCCATCAAGGGGGAGCTCCGCCCCTTAGCCCCCTTCCTCCATGGTTCTTGGTGTTCTAGATGAGCCCTCTCCCATGGAGAGGCCATGGGGGAGGCAAAATTCATGGCTTTTGGTGGCTGCCCATAAATCAGGATTTTCCTCTCCTTATATGAGCTGGGACGATCATCCTTGGCCCTTCGATGGATGGCCCTTTGATCCAAGGGATCTTGGGAACCTCTAGAACCTTCCTAGGGACCCCTCTAAGCCCTAATGAGGTCCCAAAGTCGTGGCTTGTCCGAATCCATCAAATATGGTAAGAGTTGGACTCAATCACGTCACTGATTCCCGTAATCCCGTAATCAGATATTTGTCCTCTAGTAAAACGGGCTTTCTTGGAGCGTCCGAACTCCAAATGGACCGAATGTTATGTCTAGAATTATCATCATAAAATTCCCCATACTTTTGTCTTCTTTGAGATGTTCGTTTGAGGCTATCTTCGTCTCGTGACGTGGTAATCTTTAAAAAGCGTTTTCACACAGATTTCACGAAAGTCCCAATTCGACTCCAACAAGGTTTCCTTTTCTATTTTTGATAGTTCCTACACATAAAAGTGTAAAAGAAGAACATTGTGCACTTTTGCAACTATTAATAGGTTAGTCCAAATAAATCATAAACTTAATATAAAAACAATTATCAAAAGAATAAAAGTTGCATGAAACCATAAAAAATTATAGATACGTTTTGGATGTATCAACATCCCCAAGCTTAGTTCCTACTCGTCCTCGAGTAGGTGAAACGATAAAAACAAAATAATTTTTTAGGTGACATGCTACCAACATAATCTTGATCATCATATTTGGAAAAGCAGCTGTAAGTTGAGATCATAGCACTCTAAACATAGGCAAGATAGATATAATTCTAACAATGAAACTTAGCAACCATGTTGCAACATGAAAGGTAACACAAAATAAATATCATGAATAATAATACACTTGAAAGTTATACGTTTGTTTCGAGCATAAATAAAACATAGCAAAGTGGTATTTCGCTTGTTCTTAAGAGTGGGGCAAAACATAAATGCCAGAACACCTTCAAAGTTCAAGTGGATGACTAGAACAGATAATTTGAGAGCAAGTAATAACACATCATGAATCAATCAATAATAAATTTTGGGACTATGCACATTATACTCAGAATGACAACTATGCTCTCTGAATTGGTGCATAAACTTAGAATATGAAGACTCAACATAAAAGTAAAAGAAAGGTCATTCATAGAGGGAAGCAGGGATTACTCATGTGCTAGAGCTTTTAGAGATTTATTAAATCAATAAGATTGTAAAACAAGCTTTTGGGAGGTGCATAATTCGTCAACGAATTCTAGAAGATAGCCCAATACTTCTCATGCTGGACAACTTTTGAGGAACGGCTCCCAAAGTGGGGACGATCACATCCCCTTAGTCTCCTTTGTTTATCACTATTCTAATTTCTCATGAACAAAGCGTGAAGGAGTTTTTTTGCTATTATCTTTTATAAGCTGGGCGCACTCATGTCAGTCCCTCCTCGTATTAGGGGTTCGCAGATTAGACATGCAAACCCAACATAAAGCTTGTCCAGTATGAGAAGATCATGAATTATCTACTACTTCCTCATGAGCTAAAACATAAGCACACAACAGGAATAATTTTGAAAGTTTAAAAGGTAGAACATGAGAAATTTACTTGAAGTGGCGGTTAAATACCACATGTAGGTAGGTATGGTGGACATATTTGGCAAACTTTCTTTTTGGGAGTTGGATGCACGAGTAGAGCTCATACTCAATACAGGTGGAGGCTAGCAAAAGACTGAGAGCGACAAATTAAGAGAGCAATAATGGCCATAATCATGCATAGCGACAAAAACATTATTAATCAAAGCATAAATGGTATTACAAGTCCAAAACTAAATGATCATAGAAGCTATAAGTGACTGGTTTGTAGTCATAACATGGTGTGAGCATGCGCCAAGTCAACCCAAATGAAGTAGTAAAGGAGAATACCACAATATTATGATTCGATATGATAAAAACAACACATGATTCTTTCAATGGCACATTAAGCACTCTCAGATATTTGAGACAAGTCATGCTACATCAATAACTACTAAGCATATAATTAAGATAATATCTAACATGACATGTTAAACTCTAAGCCACAGTCTAAACGAGCTTCCTATTGCACCACTATAAGAATGAAATATTTTACTCTTCTCCAACACCAATCAACTTTCTTGAAACAACTCTCATAGATAATATTAATTAAAGACCAGAGAGATAATCATATATAACTGAAGCAAACTAACAAGCTCTAAACAAAATATGAGTGGAAAACAAGAGCTAAACGCGGTACTACCAACAAGTGAACACTCACAGAAGAATAAGAGTGAAAACTAGAGTGTTCTAAGCAATTAAAACAGAACGTGTCTCTCTCCAAACTAATATTCTAGGATCCAACCATTTATTATAGCAAAGAAAACTAAACAAACTGAGGAGTAAAGAGCAGGACGCTCCAAGCATAGCATATAACATATGAAGTGATAAAAATATAGTATGGAGAAGGACGAACGGATGATTGCTGATGGAGAAGGGGATACACGGGGGCATCCCCAAACTTAGACGCTTGAGTCTCCTTGAATATTTCTTGTGGTGCATAGGGGTATACCCAAGCTTGAGTGCTTGACACTCCTGGATCTTCTTTCATCATCTTCCATCGCATACTTGAAAACTCCCTTCATACGAAACTCAATATAAGCTGATTAGAGTGGTTAGTGCATAATAAAATAATTCATTCTCTACTGTAAATAAATATTTTCAGGAAGAGATACTATTTATCAAGATTTCCAAAAGGTTTTTTCAAAGAAAAAACAAGCTTAAGATTTGTAAAACAATGAAAACGCAAAACAGGGCAGAATCTGGGAAAAACAGACCAGCAGGTAGTAAATAATTTTTTCGGGGCACTTCTGCAACTCAAATCAAAAAACTCGTAACAGATGCCATAAATTCAATTATATAGAGCATACTGCAAAAACAATTTATATCAAAAAGATGATCTGGTGATTTTTGGCGAATTTGTCCTTCAAGCAGACAGAATCTGTTTCTGGACAGCATGTCACAACTTTTGAACTTTCTTGCAATCGGAGGCTAGAACTTGGCACAAAACGAAGGATAAGGAGAGGTTGATATAGAGGTAACAACTTCCAAGACTCAAAGAAAACAAAAGAAACTGAAAGAAAACACATGAAAACATAAGGAAAACAAAGTGGGTTGCCTACCACAAGCGCTTTTCTTTAATGCCTTTTAGCTAGGCATGGAAAACGGAGGGATGCCTTGGGCAACCCCAAGCTTTGATGATTGAATATTCTTGAATAATTCATTGAGATGCACTTGGGAGTCCCCAAGATTGAGCTTTTCTCTTCTCATTCATCTCGTATCACCATCTCCATTGGATCTTAAATACTACATTCACATAAAACTTGACAAAAACTCATTAGTAGGGTCAGTACTCATTAAATAAAATCCACTCATGTTCAAGCATTGACAAGTTTCATAATATTTACTCAACATTAGCCACTGTATATACTAAGGTGTTCATGATTTCCGTTGTCCGTCGAAAAACTAATGAAACTAATAACACCGAGTACAATATTGAATAAACTAAGAAATCTATCAAAACTGAACAGTTTGTAAAGATGACGTTAGGTAGCTCAAATCGGAAAACTCGAAACTAATGAAAGACATATCATAATCTCAGGTTTACACACAAAAAATTTCAAATCAAAATACTATTCTGAGATTTATCACGATTTTTTACAGTGAAGCACAGGAAATCTGTTTAAACAGAACAGTCAATAAAGATCGAATTATTAGACCTATCTATGCACCTCAAAGTAAAAACTAATTAACGTAACGTAACGTAATAAACAGTACTTTGCACTCAATAAATTTCAGATCAAGATCACGCTCTGGTGATTTTTCAAATTTTCTACGGTGGAGCACGGAAATCTGTTTCTAGGCAGCAAAGTAGCAAACTTGCATCATAAACAAAGTAGAAGTTATCTATACATTTTATTTTTATGGTATAGAGGAATATGTACAATATATACATAATATATACAAGTTTTTAAATGAAAAGCTTACATGGAAAGAATTGTTGTGGTTTCATAGACATGTACACAAGTGTTCAAGGTCAACCCCCACTTAACCATTACTCATCTTTCTAATCACTTTCCTTTTCAAAAACGTTTTTAGATAACAAGTAAACCTAATTTTTTTAGTAATTCGCATTGCCTATCCATATAAAAACAGAGAACAACTTAAAACTAACAGTAAAACTACTTAGAGACAAAGCAAACAAGTGCACATAAGAACAATCACCCCACACTATTGCTCCCCGACAACGGCGCTAGGAAAGGTCTTGATATCCCACAACTATAGGGGATCGTGTGTAGCCTTTTCGATAAGTAAGAGTGTCGAACCCAATGAGGAGCTAAAGGTGGGATAAATATTCTCTCAAGTTCTATCAACCACTCACACAACTCTACGCACACTAAACGTTTTGCAATATCTAGGAAATAAAACTAAAGTGACAATACGGGTATGAGAGAAAGCTTTGCAAGATAATAAATACAAGAAAGTAAATGTTAGTGCTGCAGCGATAAAATATACTAAGTAACCATAAACTAACAGTACCATGAGTGTGGAAAAGTGGTGTTAATTGTGATGGATTTTTCCATGATCAAATAGTCAAATACAAGGTTGATATTCCTCTTTTATGTGGGAGAGGCAAAGCTAACAAGCTCTCACTATCCAATGATTGCAAGTACTTATGATCGGAACTCTAGCAAATATCCATAAATACTAGAAGATACATTAAGGTAAAAATTCCCAACCATAGCATTAAGATCAAAAGGTCCTCTTTATCCCATATGCTTTGATCACTAGATTGGGGCTCATGTTTCTGTCACTCAAGCAGCCCACCCTCCACCTTTCTCCACAAACTACAAACCCTATGATGTGATCCATGCGCGCATAAACCTTTGATGGGAACCATAGGACTGTAAAAAATTCAATATATATCTCAAACCATCCATAGAGATTCAACAATTAATCATATGACAAAAGGGAACTACACAAACATGACATAGATGCAATAGATGATCTGCAAATAATTTATAACATCAAACACCATGTTTACATGGGGATTACAGAGGTTTGTGGGAGAGTGGACCTCTATAGCTATGGAGGATATGATGAGGGAGGTGTTGGTGAACATGGCATCAAGGCGAAGAGGATGGAGAATGGCAGCACGTGAGGTGCAGAACGGCGCCGGCGGCCGGCGGTGGCGCAGGGGGCTCCTCCTTCGTCGGCCGGCCATTATGGGGGAGCGCCGACCCTTAGCCCCTTCCTCCATGGCTTCTTGGTGTTGTAGATGAGCCCTCCCCCATGAAGATGAGGCCATGGGGGAGGCAAAATTCGTGGCTTTTGGTGGCTGCCCAGAAATCAGGGTTTTCCTCTTCTTATATGAGCTCGGACGATCATCCTTGGCCCTCCGATGAATGCCCCTTTGATCCAAGGGCTCTTAGGAACCTCTAGAACCTTCCTAGGGACCCCTCTCAGCCCTAATGAGGTCCCAAAGTCGTGGCTTGTCCGAATCCATCAAATATGGTAAGAGTTGGACTCAATCACGCCACCGATTCCCGTAATCCCGTAATCAAATATTTGTCCTTCAGTAAAACGGGATTTCCATACTTTTGTCTTCTGTGAGATGTCCGTTTGAGGTCGTATTCCTCTCGTAAGGTGGCAATCTTTAAAAAGCGTTTTCAGGAAAGTCCCAGTTTGACTCCAACAAGGTTTCCTCTTCTATTTTTGATAGTTCCTACACGTAAAAGTGTAAAAGAAGAACATTGTGCACTTTTGCAACTATTAATAGGTTAGTCCAAATAAATCATAAACTTAATATAAAACAATTATCAAAAGCATAAAAGTAGCATGAAACCATCAAAAATTATAGATACGTTTTGGACGTATCAGGGCGCCATCCTATTTGCCGTCTACCTGCTGTCTCTTTGTCGTCAGCTCACAGACGGCAAAGTTCTGACTGATGGCACGTGCTCTTTGCCGTCTGCCTGCTTCCTCTTTGCCTTCAGCTGGCAAATGGCAAAGTTCTGACTGATGGCAAATAGTATCTTTGCCATCAGTCTGCTCTTTGTCGTTTGGTTTGTGGCAGCGAACGGCAAAGAGGGTCTTTGCCATTAGCCAACGAAAGACAAAGACCAGGCAGATGGCAAATTATGTGATTCCAATAGTTTTCCTTTGCAACTTCTTCTGTTTGATTTATCAAAAGGTAATTAAGGTTCTTTTCTCCTTGGATTCATGTCAGAAGGACTTTCTCAAGTTGCTCTTTTAACTTGGCATTCTCCTCCACAAGATGCACATACTCACAACAAGGGTTAGTAGCACATGCATTATCATTTAATAGGAAAGGAGGACATGTGGCTATTTCCTTAGTAAGTTTTACTTGGAGTTGAACATGAGACTCTTTTAAATAAGCATGAGCACACTTCAAAGCTTTGTGTGCCTTGTCAAGTGTGACAAACTCTTCCCTGAGTCTATCATGGTCAAATCCAAGAGGAACCTTTTCGGATGGATCACACGAGTAAGAACAAGAGCATGATTATGATCTTTTTGTAAAATAGAAAGGTCATCATTGTGTGACTCCTCAAGAGTCACACGAAGACCTTGCTCTTCCTCAATGGCAATGGAAAGATCCGCAATCTCATCAACATTGTCACGACTATGACCCTCTAATTGAGAGATGGTTTCCTCATGAGTCTCAGTGAGATCACTAGCCTCACCTAGTTGTTCCAAGAGAGCAACAAAATGCTTCTTGGTCTCACCCTTGTTTTTTCTCATGAATTTATCCAAGGGGTTTTCTTTAACTTTTACCTCCTCTTTTTAATGTCCACTATCCATAGAAGAAGGGGTAGTGGAAATGGTAGTTCTGACATTGGAGGTTACCTTGTTGGATGCCTTGTCCATAAGGCACTTGGCAATGTGGTTCTTGTTGGGGGAGTCAAAGAGGGGCACCTTGATTGGAGAAGAGGATGCAGTGTCCACTGTTGCCATTGCCATCACTTCACCACTTGCATCATCATCCTCATCCTCATCGGACATGTACCCTTATTGTGCCACCAACAGCTTTTGAGGCATCTTCTTGGAGAAGTTGTTCTTGTTGGGGAAGGGCTTGGCCTTGTCTTTGCGAATGAGCTTGCAACCATTGTCTTCCCTCTTCTCATATGTAGAATGTGCCACAAAGTGACTCACATTACCACAATTGTAGCAAGTCCTCATGCGTTGCTTTCCCTTGGACCCACTTGTGTTGTTCTTGGATAAGTTGGGCCTTGAGTTTCTTGCCCCAAATTGCCTTGACAGAAGATCCATGTGCTCGTGATAAGCGTATTTGGTGTCTTCGGGACAATCTTCCTCTTTTTTTTCTTCTTCTTCCTCCAAAACAGCCTTGGCCTTCAAATATAGGTTGGAATAGTCTTTTCTTGACCGCTGGACATGAGTTAGAGCATTGTCGGCGGTCTTGTTCAATATGCTTGTGGCAATGAATTAATCCAACACATCGCTTGAGGACAAAGAGTGAAAGTCTGGCCTTTGACAGATGAAGGAGGACATGGCCTTGTTGAATGGCATGATGGCCTTGAGAAACTTATTCTTGATCCAATTGTCATAAACATCCTTGCTTCCATGATCTTGAAGAGCAACGAAAAGTGTTGTCACTCTCTGGTAGAGCTCATGAGGATCCTCATCATCAAGCATCAGAAATTCATTGGCCTCATCAAGAATCACCTCAAAGTTGGACCGTGGAATATTTGAGCTTCCCTTGTACATGGAAACAAAGTGTTCCCAACAATCCTTAGCATGAGTGGAAGGCTGCAAGTGAGCAAGATCTTCAACGGGGACAACTGCTTGAAGGATGAACAAGGCGGAGTGATTGAGTTGATTATCGACATCTTCTCTTGGAGTGAGGTTGTTGGGATCATGACGACAGTACCCTTGCTCAATGATTCTCCAAAGCTATGTTTAGCTGTGATTCAAATGAGACTTGATACGGAAAACCCAATTAGCAAAATCATTCGTAACAATTTTAGAAGGAGTACCAAGGTTAATAATATGATATGGGTGAACCGGTCCTCCATAGACCACGCGAGGGGGAACCGGGGCATAGGTATGTGTCCCGCTCGTTCCTTGAGGCAACTTGTTTTTATCATGACTAGCCCTCTCCTTATCGGAGTTGGCATCCGAGTCCTAAGTAGTGGGGTTAACCACTTGCAATGGATTGTAGAGAGTTTCAGACCATCAAGGAAATCTTTAAACATGGATTTGAGCTTGGTAGCCATAGAGGATTTAATTGAGGAAATTGCCTCGTTTAAATCGTCTCGAGAGACCGTGCTCACACCCATGGATCCGGTAAATCCACAACCCGATCCCCGACGTTAACCATACTCTTTGGGTGGTGAAACCATTAATAAAGAGACGTAGCTCTTATACCAATTAAAAGGATCGATATGGTTGATTAGAGGGGGTGAATAGGAAACTACCATTTTTAACTTTTCTTTAACAAATTAAGTTTAGCAACAAATAGGTTGTCTAGATATGAAACTAGGTGAGCAACCTATATGATGCTAACAACAACAATTACAAAGTAAAGGTAAAAAGTAACCACAAGTGGAACCGATGAATACGAGGATGTGTTACCGAAGTTCCTACCCTTTGAGGGGAAGTATGTCTCCGTTGGATCGGTCTGGAGGCACAATGCTCCCCAAGATGGCACTAAGGCCACCATATTCTCCACGCCCTCACACAATGCGAGATGCCGTGATTCCACTAGTGGTGCACTTGAAGACGGCAACCGGACCTTTACAAACAAGGTTGGGGCAATCTTCACAACTTAATTGGAGGCTCCCAACGAAATCAAGAAACTTCACCACAATGGAATAATGCTTCGAGGTGACCTCTTCCATCTAGGGTGCTCAAACACCCAAGAGTAACAAGATCCACAAGGGATTAGTGGGGGAATCAAATTTCTCTTGGTGGAAGTGTAGATCAAATCCTTCTCCTCCAAACCCTAGAGCATCAACAAGAATCGATGGCTAGGGGGAGAGATCGGGCAAGAATAATCTTAGGAGCAACAACGGAGCTTTTGGGGGAAAGGTGAGGTCTCTTGGAGAAGAACACCCACTTATATAGGAGTGAAGAATCTGACCGTTTTTTGCCCACAAGTCGTGGATAAGCGGTAATACCGCTCAAGGGAGCGGTACTTCCGCTTGCACGGAAGTACCGGGCTTCACACGCAGTTTTACATAGTCAGGGAAGCGGTAGTTCCGTGAGAGTACTACTACCGTTCATGCCAGCGGTACTTCCACTTAGCACTGTAGGAAGCCTAGACTTAGCAGAAATGAGGAGGGTTGCACGGTACTACCGCTGAGAGTTGTACTTCCGCGTATTATTGCCGCTCACTATCTTCTCGAGTGCCGAAGACATCAGAGAGCTTAAAATAAACGGAACTCGGTCGGAAGGGAAGGGCGGCAGTATCACTCGAGTGGTACTACCGCTCTGCTCCGAGTGGTACTTCTGCTAATTATGGGCAAAGGCACCCGAGGACACCAGAGAGGAAATATAAATGATAGTGGACCTAGTACTGCAGGGCGGCAGTACCACTCGGGCGGTACTTCCGCTTATATGACCGTGAGGGCCTTTGGGGCAGAACAAGGGCTCATAAGTGTTAGGAAACGGAGGGGGTGCAAATGTGTACGTGATAGTTCCTCTCAACCTTTCCAAATGTGGATCCCCTCTTGATAGTACGGATTTTTCTATGACTCAAGTCCACCAACACTAAATCGATAGAAAAACATCATCTTCTCTTTTAACCACTCACGGGATGAAAACCGTCTCATGCCACCTGATAATCTGTGAAAGCTTAATGCACACGATTAGTCTGTAAGGAGCATTGTCATCAACCACCAAAACTATTTAGAAAAAATTATGCTCTTACACATTTCGTATTATCAAGAGGATGGCAGTTTTATTAGGGAAAAGATGGGAATTTTTCTTAATTTTCACTAACATGGCATTCTTTATGATTTTTTGTAGAATGGATCAAATAAAGCAGAAAAATAACAACATGTCAATTCTATTATCAAGAGGTTGACAGTTTTATTAGTAAGAATATGATAATTCTATTTTACTTTTAGTTGCATGGTAGTCTATGAATTTTTTTCAAATGGGCCAAATAAAGAAACACAAAAAATACATCATGGGCATTTTGTCTATGGTCGTTGGCAAAAATAGTAGAAAATTTTCTCCAAAACATGGTTTTTCTTCAAATTGAAAACATATCCATGGCAGACTTTGGAAAAAAAATAGATCAATGACACATTTTATTTTTAATCTTACCATTTTTCAAAAATTTATAAATCAATATGACATTTTTATTAAGTAGTGTGGCAGTTTTATAAAGCAAACTAGGCCTCTGGACTAATAGTGGTCGTACTGGCCCTCTCCAGGCCGAATGATCGAGGGGGACGGGGGACGATATGTTAGCTCGAAGTTTCCCTTCTTAGGGAACTAAAGCATTCGCGACTAGTTAGAGCATCTCTAGCACACCTCGTATAATGCCCCGGCCCGTAAAATAACCGTCAAAATTCGGGTCCGCGCGGAAAAGGTTGCTCGATAAGACCCCGCAAACGCGTCGGACCCATAAATAATTTTGTGGGGGTGGTAAAATTCCCACCCTGCTACTGCAACAAAAGACCTTCCAATGGCGCCAGAAATAGGTGTGTCGACGGCACCAGGAATCCTTCTGCTACGGCTGCGCCTTAAGGGACTTCCTAGGCAAATATGCAAAGGATTTACCCCGTGGCCTTGGAGCCCTGCGTTGGTGTTCCCTCGAAGCAGAAAGGGTGATGTAGCGCAGCGATGGTAAGTATTTCCCTCAGTTTGAGAACCAAGGTATCGATCCAGTGAAGGGGTATCACAAGAGCCTGCACAAACACAAAGAACCTGCTCCCAACGCTATGAAGGGGTTGTCAATCCCTTATAGATTGTTCGCCAAGTGAGAACTGAAAGCAACAAAGTAACAAAGCAAAGTAAAAGCGGAGGTGTAAACGATAGATGTGAATAGACCCGGGGGCCGTAGTGTTTACTAGTGGCTTCTCTCATGAAAGCAAGTAGACGGTGGGTGAACAAATTACTGTCGACCAATTGATAGAACTGCGCAAAGTCGTGACGTCATCTATGGCAATGATTATATCTATAGGCATCAGGTCCAAAACAAGTAGACCGATACTTTCTGCATCTACTACTATTACTCCACACGTCGACCGCTATTCAGCATGCATCTAGTGTATTAAGTCCAAAAGAACAGAGTAACGCCTTAAGCAAGATGACATGCTGTAGATGGACAATCTCATATCAACGACAGAGCCCACCTCGTTACCCTTGATGGCAACCACTCAATGTGTGCCTTGCTGCCCCTACTGTCACTGGGAAAGGTCACCAAATGGTAAGAACCCAAAACCAAGCACGTCTCCCATTGCAAGAATCATAGATCTAATTGGCCAAACAAAACCCAAGACTCGAAGAGACTTAAAAGGATATCAAATCATGCATATAAGAAATCAGCAAAGACTCAAATATATATCATAGATAATCTGATCACAAATCCACAATTCATCGGATCTCCACAAACACATCGCCAAAGAAGATTACATCGGATAGATCTCCATGAAGATCATGGAGAACTTTTTATTGAAGATCCAAGAGAGAGAAGAAGCCATCTAGCTACTAATTACGGACCCATAGGTCTGAAGTGAACTACTCACGAGTCATTGGAGGGGCGATGATGATGATGAAGAAGCCCTCCAACTCCAAAGTCCCCTCCGGCAGGGCGCCGGGAAGGGTCTCCAAATGAGATCTCGCGGAAATGGAAGCTTGCGGCGATGGAAAAGTATTTTCGAGGCTCCCCTCATTTTTTGCTGAATATTTGGGAATATATAGGCCAAGGATCTAGGTCAGGGGGCAGCCAAGGAGGCCACAAGCCCTCACACCGCTGCCTCCCCCTGGTGGCGGAGTGGGAGCTTGTGGGCTCCGTGGAGCCCACCTTGCTTGGCCCAGAGGCCCCCTGATCTTCTTCCGTTCGGGAAAAAATCATTTCGGGGATTTTATTCCGTTTGGACTCTGTTCCAAAATCAGATCTGAAAAGAGCCAAAAACACAGAAAAAACAAGAACTGGCACTTGGCACTGAATTAATAAGTTAGTCCCAAAAAAGATATAAAAGGTA
This sequence comes from Hordeum vulgare subsp. vulgare, assembly GCF_904849725.1. Taxonomy (NCBI): domain Eukaryota; kingdom Viridiplantae; phylum Streptophyta; class Magnoliopsida; order Poales; family Poaceae; genus Hordeum; species Hordeum vulgare. Next base: position 483,110,793 of record NC_058519.1, read on the forward strand.
CATAAAACATCCAAAGATGACAAGATAACAGCATGAAACCATCAAAAATTATAGATACTTTTGAGACGTATCACACCCCAACCCGCAAAAACGCAAGTTCTCTCCGTCGCCCCGTCAGTGCCCTGTATATATCGGGACCGGTTGGCGGGTGGGACATTTCAGCCCGCACTTTTCCCCCATCCACTGCCGCCAGGCAGCCGCCTACAACTCCGGCCATACCAGTCGTGGGGATCACGCAGGCGGGCCGCCACACGCGCGGGATTGATGACTATTTGTCGTGTGTGCTGGATCTGGCATTTCCGGCCACCAGCAGTTGCACCAAGCCATGGATTGGTCGGGGAGCACTCCGCACAGCCCTGGCAAAGCGCTAGCGCCGCATGCAAGTACTAGTCAGTCCTCTAGTCGCCATCGACGGTTTGCCGGCAAGGACTCGATCGACCGTTGCCCGTGCTCGGTGCTCACGCAGCGGCTCGCCGGCTTGCCGATGCCGTTCATACAGTGCGACGAGTGCACAGAGAGAGTGTTGCACCTAACATCTAGCACGCGGCAACACCTCGGATGGGTATCCTTCAAATGCAATAACGACGAGGTATATTCTTGTTTTCGTTCGGCTTTGTCAACTTATTTGGTTCAATTCCGGTAGCTTATTGGGATGTTCATGTGTGTAGGAAGGTGGATGCTTATTTTGGTATTGGGAAGAAGAATACATGGATTTATTGATAGGAAGAAACTTAATAGATGTTCGTGCACTCCTTAATACAATTGAGGCTAATAATGCGGCTCTGATACGTCTCAAATGTATCTATAATTTTTGATGGTTTCATGTTGTTATCTTGTCAACTTTGGATGTTTTATATACCTTTTATATCTTTTTTGGGACTAACTTATTAATTCAGTGCCAAGTGACAGTTCCTGTTTTTTCTATGTTTTTGACTCTTTTTAGATCTGATTTTGGAACGGAGTCCAAACGGAATAAAATCCCCGAAATGAATTTTTCCAGAACAGAAGAAGATCGGGGGACTTGAGGGCCAAGGCAGGAGGCCCACAGGGAGCCCACAAGCCCTGTAGCCACGGCCAGGGGGCCACGGCTACCAGGCTTTTGGCCTCCCTGGAGCTCCCCTGCCCTAGCTCTTTCGCCTATATGTTCCCTAAAATCCCAGAAAAAATAAGGGCGTCCACGAAACCACTTTTCCCCCGCTGCAAGCTTCCGTTTCCGCGAGATCTCATCTGGAGACCCTTCTCGGTGCCCTGCCGGAGGGGACTTTGGAGCTAGAGGGCTTCTACATCAACATCATTGCCTCTCCAATGACTCGTGAGTAGTCTACTTCAGACCTACGGGTTCGTAGTTAGTAGCTAGATGGCTTCTTCTCTCTCTTGCATCTTCAATACAAAGTTCTCCATGATCTTCATGGAGATCTATCCGATGTAATCCTCTTTGGCGGTGTGTTTGTCGAGATCCGATGAATTGTGGAATTGTGGATCCGATGAATTGTCGAGATCCTCTTTGGCGGTGTGTTTGTCGAGATTATCTATGATTTATATTTGAGTCTTTGCTGATTTCTTACATGCATGATTTGATATCCTTGTAAGTCTCTCCGAGTCTTGGGTTTTGTTTGGCCAACTAGATCTATGATTCTTGCAATGGGAGAAGTGCTTGGTTTTGGGTTCATACCGTGCGGTGACCTTTCCAAGTGACAGAAGGGGAAGCAAGGCACGCATCGTGTTGTTGTCATCAAGGGTAACAAGATGGGCTTTCATGATAGATTTGAGATTGTCCATCTACATCATGTCATCTTGCTTAAGGCGTTACTCTGTTCTTATGAACTCAATACACTAGATGCATGCTGGATAGCGGTCGACGTGTGGAGTAATAGTAGTAGATGCAGAAAGTATCGGTCTACTTGTTTTGGACGTGATGCCTATATGTATGATCATTGCCATTGATAACGTCATGACTTTGCGCGGTTCTATCAATTGTTCGACAGTAATTCGTTCACCCACCATCTACTTGCTTTCATTAGAGAAGCCACTAGTGAACACTACGGCCCCCGGGTCTACTCACAATTATCATCTCCGCTTTTACTTTTACTTTGCTTTGTTTACTTTTTGCTTTCAGTTCTCACTTTGCAAACAATATATAAGGGATTGACAACCCCTTCATAGCGTTGGGTGCAAGCTCTTTGTTTTTGTGCACGTACTTGTGACTTGACGCGATCCTCCTACTGGATTGATACCTTCGTTCTCAAACTAAGGGAAATACTTACCGCCGCCGTGCTACATCACCCTTTCCTCTTCAAGGGAACACCAACGCAAGGCTCCAAGGCCGCGGGGGAATCCTTTGCATATTTGCCAAAGAAATCCCTATAGGCGTAGCCAGCAGCAGGCTGCATGTGCAATTAGAAAAGAATTAGAGGGTAAGCAACGTTTAATTCTTTAGAATCAAAGCCGAAGAGTAAAGAATGTAAGATCAAGAATCCGCAGATCAACAATGAATGCATGGAGAATATGTTAGTTCAACTAGTGGGAGCAGTTATGGAAGTTAGATATCTTCTAAAATGCCTAATTATGATTCTTGTTTTCTTTGACCTTGCTATTTTAGCAAAGATTTGGTGAATTATTATGTATTCAATGCCTTTGGAGAAAATAAAGAAGCAAAAAAATGTGTTTTCATGCTCGAAATTGAAATGCAAATAACTGATTTACGGGTCAACGGCGGATGACGGTCGAGGAGACCCCGCAAACCGGACCCGTAGAAAAGGATATTCTGAATATCCTTTTTACGGGTCCGTTTTAGGGGTGTGTTCGGTCGCCGCCCACGCCGGCCCGCAAAACCGTTTTTTCACGAACTGTAGACGACTTTTACAGATCGACGATATACGGGGTGTGCTAGAAATGCTCTTATTAGGTTCAAAATAAAACATGCAGACCTAGGTTTCAAAAATTACTTGCGGGAACCAATCTATGATTGGATCGTTAGGAGGATAGTGCTATTCCTTGCACATGAGAGTTTAAGTCACGGAACTAATATTCATGCTCATATTTTTTAGATTTATTTTAAGTCTTTCGATGATGTGCGTATAATAAAAAAAGATGTTTTTTATCGATTATAAAGGCGTATGTGATATTTCGTCAACTCAAAATGATCTGATGGCTTAGTGTATGAAAGATGTGCATAGGAATAAAGTATATACGTGCATTCATATGAATGATTGTATGATGGTGTTCGTGTATGTAAAGACTTCGATTTATTATATGCTAAGAAAAGAAAGTTCCTTGCCGAGTTGGAGAGGGAGCGTGCGTAAACGGCCAGCACACGTGACCGGTCCCGAGCAGGGGTAGATCGGGGGCGCGGATCTACCCAGACAACCGCAAGGTTCGACCGTACGTGTCACACTGTGGCGGCCGTTGGAAACGTACAAACTCAGCCTGAGACAGCACTCACGTCCTCTACGTGCGATTGGCGTACCAGAGCTAGGTCAGCATGTGAGTGTTTTGTGTTGGAGACCGCTTGCCACGACGCCGGATGCGGATCCGATCAACGAAGTAGGTGGGCTGTACCGGCTCGGCTGGGAGCGCGGTTTAGGCCGTAGTGCCGATGGCGATCCTGGTCGGCCGTGCGCCACTGATATGATCGCGTCAGCCCAAGACAAGGCTACGCGTTTGCTTGCTCGGGGCCACGGATGGGTGGACCGCGACGGCGATGGATTGGCGTGGCTGCACCAACCGAGGTAGGCGAATGTGAGGCGAGCTCCGTGTCGGCGGCCCAGGCTGTTCTCGTCGATCTTGGCTGTTGGCTTGGACTGATCCGTGGGGCGAATACAAAATCAGTATTACAGTATTATTTTTCGCCGCAAAAGAGAAAGTGATTGGGCACTGGGCACACAATCTGCCGATGTGGGCGTCGCCCGAGCTCCGTTTACTTCTGCCCAGCACCTGTTTTTGACCTTTGTTTTGCTTTCTGGATCAGGAGCGACCCTATCGTCAGTTTTGACCTTTGTTTTGCTTTCTGGATCAGGGGCGACCCTTTGCGCCGGTTGACGCAAACAAATAGATCAACGCAATAGACTCTAGCCAAAATAACCAAACATACCAGCATCTAGGACTAATAAGTGTTGATATACCATACCAGGATAGAAACAAGGACTAATGCAATCCAGGGGAACTTGGGTCCTGTTTGTTTGAGCTTCACGAACCAGATTCAGCTTTGCCAGTGAAACTGATTCTCGAATTCGAAACAAACAATTATTTCGAATCAGCTTTGCGCAATGTTGGATGTTTTGGACGATGAAATCCTCGACGATACAAACTTATTTCTTCTGTTATATCTTGCTTGTGTTGTCTTTGCTCTATGCGCTATTCTGTCTGCACCATGTACGTGCCGCCTGACGTTGTTCTGCCTCACTTTCTTTCTCTTCCTCTATTTCATGTTGCTTGTAAGTGGTTCATCATTGTAATCCTGGCCAGTTAACGGCTTTGTTAATTTAAAATCGACCGAGATTTGAATCTCCTTCTGGGCTTGACCGATGTATTTCCTCTAAAAACATCAGCTTCGTCAGTGAATCGGAATCTGAAATCTAGAACAAACAGCAGTTTGGAACCAGCTTTGCCACTGAAATTAAATCTGTAGTCAGGCCATTTTCAGTACAATTTGCTAAAAAGCACCTTAAAGTGTACTTCGATGACGAAACTGATGATTCAGGTCCTATCAAAGCTAAAACAAACAAGGTATTACATCATTGTGAATCGTCTTTGCCGAGACGATTTTCTATGCACTAGGAAGCTTGCACGTGCAATGCACGTCTCAAGCGACATCAAATAATTGTTGCCTCTTGGTTTCTTGCCTATCTCCAATCATTCACACAGATTTTGTAGTATAAGTCCTCTCAGTTTTTGCATAGTTACATGATGTATTCGTCATTCTTTATAAATTGATAAGATGATCTAAGGGTAGTACCAACCACCCTCGCGTCTACGTGATGACTAAGGGCCAGTTCTTTTCACCTCATAATTCTTCAAAATCATAATTCGGGAAAACTGCCCATAGAATTGTCCGTCCAATTCTTTTCTGTAATTCTAGCATGTAATTATTGTATGAGTTGTGTGTTGAAATGTCTTAAACGCCCCTAGATTGAAATGGAGAAGGGGTGGCGGCCCGGCGACGCAAGAGCAGGGTGGCTGGTCAGGGAGGCATCGAGATGTGGCGGCCCGACGGGAAGGAGAGGAGGAGAAGGGACGGCGACGGTGCAGGGTGGCTGGGCAAGGAGGCATCGAGATGTGGCGGCCCGACGGGAAGGAGAGGAGGAGAAGGGACGGCGACGGTGCAGGGTGGCTGGGCAGGGAGGCATCGAGATGTGGCGGCCCGACGGGAAGGAGAGGAGGAGAAGGGACGGCGACGGTGCAGGGTGGCGGCCTGGCAACGCAGGAGCAGGGTTGCGGGGTGGGGAGGCGTCGAGATGTGGCGGCCCAGCGGGATGGAGAGGAGTAGAAAGGGCGGTGGCGGCGCAAGAGCAGGGTGGCCGGGTAGAGAGGCGTCGAGATGTGGCGGCCCGGCGGCACAGGGTGGTGGCCCGACGGCGTAGGAGCAAGGTGGTCGGGTGGGGAGGCATCAAGATGTGGCGGCCCGGCGGGATGGAGAGGAGGAGAAGGGGCGGCGGCGAGACAGGGGTGGCCCGATGGCGTAGGAGTATGGTGGCCTGTCCGGGGAGGCGACGGCACAGGGTGGCGGGGATGTGACGGCTGGCGGCGACACTGGGGTGGGGGAACGAAACGGGAGGCTCTGTTTTGGCCCTCTTGCAGTCTGGCCTGAGTGGAAATTTGAACTTAATATCGTCATCCAATAGGGGTGGCAGGCTCTGTTTTGGCCCTCTTGCAGTCTGGCCTGAGTGGAAATTTGAACTTAATATCGTCATCCAATAGGGGTGGCAGTTCAAAACGAAAGGTTTTCTTTTGAGGGGCTGGCTAGAATTGCCCGAATTGCCAGGTTCTCACAATTATGAAATGCACTAGTAATTCTGGTAATTCTCAGATACTTCCTCGGGAAGAAACGAGTTCTTTTACGATTGTAATTTTTCGGATAGTAATGCTTCATAATTGAATCAAAATAACTGGCCGTAAGGGGGGAGCCTAAGCACTTAAACGGGCATAATGGCAATACACCTTGTCCCCTAAGCATCCAAGACGGGATACCTTGTACAAAATGCCATTCACAATATAAGTCACATGACATGAATAGAAAAACATTTAAATCAAAGTAAGCGTCCAAATTTGATTGGGCATATAATAAGTCTATACTTTGTGTGTCGAAAGGAAGTCCAAAACAAACAAAAAAGTGTAAGCAATATAACATAGGAACACTAAAAACGAAATGACTATTGAATAGAATAAAATATCGGGTAATACAATATTTGATACACCATAATGCTTCTTTCTCATTATTATTGTAAAATTACATTCATAATACATTCAAGGAGTCATTGCTATCTTCATCAAGTGCATGCTCTTGATAGTCCAACAACTAATCTGAAGATGATGTTGCAAGTTTTGCAATGCATAAAATATTTTTTGTGCAATTGCACCTTGAATGGTAAAAAGTGTCGGTTCCAGAAAAATCAAGAGCGCAACGATTGATGTGAATAAAAGATGCATAATAACACAAAGGGACTTTTTACCAAAAATATATTCATGTACGTAATTTGCTTACTGAAGATCAAAAATATGTATCAAGATAATAGGACCAAATCATTGATATGTTTAACAACAAACTTTTCATATTCTAGTAAAAGTAAAGGAATGCCACATATTCCCGATTTAAAAAAGGAGTACCAAATGTTCTTTGCTAGAAATTATTTGTGCAATGTTTGCCAATGATATAATATGATCAATACTACCAGTAAGTATGATGGACTAAACATTGAAAAAGCCATATACATAATCTTAGGACAGTTGGGCTATTGAGATGCTAGATATAGTAAATGCCCATGCGAATTGTAATAGTACACTTTCAAACCATCGATTATAGTACTTGTAGTATATTTGAAGAAACATATTTGATGAATAATAATCTTCAAAAAAGAAATATATCTTTTGAGAGGATACAATTGCAGATTGCTGGTGATTAAGATATACTCCCTCCGTCCGGAAATACTTGTCGGAGAAATGAATGTATCTAAACATATTTTAGTTCTAGATACATTCATTTTTATTAATTTTTGTGACAAGTATTTCCAGATGGAGGGAGTATGTAACATGTAGCAAAGCCTCCTTCAGTACCTTCTTTATATTACTGTGTAGGCAAAACTTTATGTTTTATACAAATCTGATACATGCTAGCATGAACTGAAGTAAAACATATATTACTAATATTGTCATACATGCATATAATTGAACTTTTGTTCTCTTGGGATCACATTACTGTCTTACACTTCCTCCGTCCGGAAATACTTATCGGAGAAATTGATGAAAATGGATGTATCCAAAACTGAAATAAGTCTAGATACATCGATTTTTATCCATTTATGCGACAAGTAATTCCAGACAGAGAGAGTACATATAATCAAATTCCCATTTCCAAGACAGCTAACACAGGCTACTATAAAGAATCTCCATTGCGCACCCTGCAAATCCTTGTCTGACTGAACCGAATCACACTGAGAGACATGTTGATCCTTGCATGTATTGTTAGCTGTCCAGATTTTTTACAGAAAAAAAGTCCACTTTCTTTAGTCCTAATTTGATCGAATGTGTTATTTGACACATATATATGTCCTCTTGAGGAGAGGACCTGCTGGGATTCTCAACTGTAAGTGTATATTAATCCTTATAAACAAAATAATTGCAACAACAATTCATTGTTTCCAAACAAGGATTTAAGTCTAGTCGGAACTATATTTGTTTGACTGGTCTGTTCTGGATGATGTATTTATAAGGATTGGTATATGTGTCTCTGAATTATATTTGTTAGTTCCTATGTTTTCCTTGATCATTTTATTGCTATATGATCTGGTAGTCTCTTAAAGTCCAACTTATGTTGCTATATGTGTTGTATAAACTGCTTACAATGCTATAAATAGAGGAGGCATGTTGTTAAAATAGTCCAAGAAGTTGAACTGGCGGGTGACCATAACCTGCACAATGTTCTAACATCAGTTTGTAGACATACATAGTTTTGTTCCTTCCTTTCTTATAGAGACTGTTCCATATTTTTCATAAGTAATAAAAAATAGCTGAAGGATTCTGAAAAATATCACAAATATAAATTTGGGATGACACATACTGAACATTTCTTTGAATGCTTGTATTCCTGAATGTTTTTTTTTTTCGAGAAAATGCAAAAGACTTTTGCGGTTCATTGTATTGAAAAGAAGGGTTTTAGTATAATCCTCCTAGGAGGCATATTTACAAGGTGAACATATGCACACTAGTGGACATCCCATGTTTGTGGCAAGATGGCCCGGAGCCCCAAGGCGCCCGCGCTGGCCCAGAGGTCGGCCTCTTCCTTAATCGTAGCCGCCAGGGAGCTAACCGACAGTGTTGCACCCTCAAACACGCATCTGTTGCTGAAAAGACCTCGATGACGCCTAGAGGGGGGGTGAATAGGCTATTTAAAAACTTCTTCAGATTTGGCTTGAACCTAATGCGGAAATAAACTAAGAGGGTACTTGTCAAACACAAATCCTAAATGCACTAGGCACTGCAACGTGTATCAACAACACGATCTACCAAGATGGACACAATGCAGTTACTAACAAGCACAAGTAAGTTACACAAACTTACTTGAGCTATATCACACGACAAGTAGGTGAACAACACAAGATACTAGATCACACTATATCACACGATATATCAAGGGCTACAAGTATGTACGTGTGGATATAGAGGGTATGCTTGAATGATTAATCTTGTACAAGAAATAGCCAACACAATATAATGAGCACAAACAATATGCAATGTATGTATGCTCAAGTAACACAAGTAAACCACAAGTAAGGAGTTAGGGTTAAGGATAACCAAGGTCACTGAGACGAAGATGTATCCCGATGTTCACTTCCTTGGAGGGAAGCTAGTCACCGTTAGAGAGGTGGATGTTACCACGAAGGCACACCAACGCCACGAAGGCTCACCCTATTCTCCCTTTGAGATAACACCACGAAGGCGTTTCTCAACCACTAGTGGTAAGCCTTTGAGGTGGCTTCCAAACCCTCACAAACTTTTCCGGGGGAAATCACACGAATTGATTCCTCTCCGAAGAACTCCTACCGCCTAGGAGTCTCCAACCTCCAAGAGTAACAAGATCACGGGGAATTCTCAAAACTAGCTCAAATCACAAATAGCTTGGGTTGAGAGAAGGAGAGGGAGACGATCTATCTTTTGATTGGAACAACTCTCAAAGGGGCTCACAAATGCTCTTGGGATCTAAGATTTGGAGTGAGCAAATGTGTGTGAGGTGGAAATGTGTTCTTATGAGGATAAGGCTGTGTTGGGCAACCCTCTCACTAAGTGGGAGGGGGGTATTTATAGAGGGGAGAGAAAAAGAGCCGTTGGGGACACTTTAAGTCACACAGGGTCCGGACGTCCGACAGTTGTCGGAAGTCCGGACGTCCGCGAGGGGTCGGACGTCCGACGGGGGTCGGTCGTCCGAGGCCTGTAGATACGACTGAAACTATTTTGAATTAAACAGCGACCGGACGTCCGACAGGGGTCGGTCGTCCGAGGCCTGAAGATACGACTGAACCTATGTTGAATTTATCAGCCACCGGACGTCCGGAGAGGACCGGAAATCCGAGTTATACAGCTCAACTTCTACTGGTGGTAGGTTCCGGATTTCCGACGGGTGTCGGACGTCCGACGCTCGGACGTCCAGAGGGAGCCGGATTTCCGAGATATAGAACTCAACTTCTACTGGTGCAGGCTTCCGGATTTCCGGGTCTTGGCCGGACATCCGGGCCTCGGACGTCCGGAGGAAGCAGGAAGTCCGAGTTATATGGCTCTGATTTCTCTCGTATAGGATTCCGGATTTCCAAACTAGTCGGTCGTTCAGTCCTCGGACGTCCGGAGAAATCCGGATGTCCGAGGCACTGGTTCTGTTTTCAGATAACAACAAAGCATTGGAGATGTGGTCTGAGCAGAAAGTGATGATGTAGTTTGAGCAAGTTCATCACAAAACCTCTGATCCCCTCTTAATAGTGCGGGATCCCTAAGGACTCAAGAATCATAAAAGAGTACTGATGATCCATACTTGAGTGTATACTTTTATTCGCTGATCATCACTCCGCACAACTAACGTCAAAGGAACTGATACCTTTGAGTTAGCCCTTTCACCTGAGCTTGATGTTGTTGTTCCTTCTTGGCTCAAGTCGAAAGCAAGACATGATGAAGTCTTCAAGTAGCTTTCCCATACACAATGCGGAAAGCCTAGCTTATGTATTCATCTTCATTTGTCCACCATGTGAACATCCACGAGAATCAAGCATGTAGTGCTCAGGAATGCTTATCTTGATCTTGTCCTTGTTAGCACATGAGGTTGTCCTTATCAACATCCTTGTTAGCTTATGTTTCAATGATATATTCGTGCTGATCCACTTGAACTTGCACACCACAATCTTGATGACGATCACCACTTCATTTGTCCACCATGTGAACATCCACAAGAATCAAGCATGTATTGCTCAGGAATGCTTATCTTGATCTTGTCCTTGTTAGCACATGAGGTTGTCCTTATCAACATCCTTGTTAGCTTATGTTTCAATGATATATTCGTGCTGATCCACTTGAACTTGCACACCACAATCTTGATGACGATCACCACTTGACGTCATCCTTCATGGGTTGTATGAGATCTTCCTTTTGACGCAAGCCCAAAGAAAGCGCACCTAAACCCCCACGCAGGAGTCTCACAAAGACCATGGGTTAGTACACAAACACGTAATGGACAATGCTTACCATACCATGGGATCACTTGATCCCTCTCGGTACATCTTATACGCTTTGTGTGTTGATCATCTTGATTTACTCTTTGTCTGAGATCTTGATCAACCTAGTGTTTCTATGACCATTCTTTGGATAATACCTTGAATAACATCTTGGTCATCATATAAACTCCTTGAACCCAACAGATGGACTTCAAGAAGTGCCTATGGACAAATCCTATAAATATAACTTAAGGCAACCATTAGTCCATAGGAATTGTCATCAATTACCAAAACCACATATGGAGATATATGCTCTAACAATCTCCCCCATTTTGGTAATTGAAGACAACCACTTCAAGAGAGTTTATGTAAAGAAATAAGCATAACCAAGCGCACACATACAAGGTAATAATGCATGTGTGCAAGATGTAAATGTAAATGCTTACGCAATAAAAGCAAAACCCTCTAAACATATCCAAAGTAAACTCTCTAAACTTCTCCCCCATTGGCATCGATTGCCCAAATGGACGACAAGTTTAGAAAGTCAAAATAGTAGGTGGTCCTCCAAAAAGTGTGTACTTCTCAGCAAATGAGTGCAGAAAAATACACAAATACAATGATAAGTAGTTGGAGGAAAACAAACTATATTGAGGACCCAAAGATTGCAAATAAAGGATTGTATGCCACAAAGACATACAAAGATGGAGGCAAGCAATCAAAGAATTCCAGATGGAACAAACAATCATATGGTCCTTCGAACCACATGAATAAAAGATATTATGATAGATGCAACATAGTTCTTTATCAAAAACTAGAGAAGCTCCCCATGATTTGTGCACTAATATGAGATTTTTGTATTTGACAGAGGTGCACAAAATAGGATCGTTGCTCCCCCAGAATTAATAGAAACACACAACGAGTGCAAGAAGATAGATGTGACAATAGGCATATCAATTGCACAAAACTAATGGTTGAGCAAAATGTAAAGGAAGCAACTTAAGAATAAGCTCAACCAAAGTAAGAATCTTGTCAAGAGGAGGGATACTAATTGAAAATGGCAAAACCCTCATCAAGACAAGCATGAGGAAAATTAATCTTCACGGCCAAAGAGTGCACCAAGATGTAGAAAAATAAGATACGCACTCAAAACAAATCCTTTCACGTTGCCACCAAAAACCGAAAAAGGAAATGCAGCGATGGACGTGAAAGAAAAGAGGATATCAATTAGAGATGTAACTTCTCTCATGTGACCAAGATTCTAAGTAGAAGACAATCATGATGATATATATATCCACAAAGAAGGATGTACACACGAAATGGTTACAAGAAGGAAGATCACTAGATATCCAAAAAGGAAAGTCATAAATATATCAATGAGATCTTTTGCTTGGAAGCATAGCACATGGCCTAATATTTTCTTATTGTATAATATGAACTTCCAACATACGAACATCAAAGACATCCCAACTAGTAGTAAGACATCATCGTTTGGATGCTTTGAGAAAGCAAACAAGTACTACGAGAACAAATCAAGAGATTCATGCCATGATGCAACCTGGAAAAGAAAAGACAGGTTGGGTCCTTTGCAAGAAAAGAATGCATGAAGTGGATACTTGTTACCGAGACAACATTGGATTGATGTAGTAGATAGTTGTTCTTTGATCATCCTAACTTGGCTCCAATAATCACATGGTCTCAACATCTTCCTTATAGGTGAGCCGAGCATCCAATGCATCTCCAGTTGTTCCTGGAACAACAAAAACAAACAAAATGGTGCCCAAACTCATTGGGACCAAAGAGTTAGAAAACCAGCAATACATAGGACAAACTCCACACACATATGTGCATATAGATATGAATTTGAATTTCATGAACACCTTAGCCAATTTATGTCAGGGTGGAGTTTCACTTATATATTGGGTCAAAAGAGGAAAGCAAGCAAAAGAAGTTGTATATAGTAGCTAGATACGCATGCTCAAGATTCTCAAGAATCAACTCAACACAAAGTTGATAAGTCATCAAAAGACAAGGTATCAAGTGATAATAAGATCCTAAAACAAAAGAACTATCATTTTAAGGATATCAATTAAAAGATACATCAAGGAATGAGATATCCATTGACACATGCCAAATAGAAGGCAACAAGAAACCAATTGAAGGAAAACAAACACGAGGTATCTAGTTTCCAAGAGAGAGCTAGGTTCCAACAAACAAAGCCCTCTAGAAATTTTCATGATGGCACAAAGCATCATAAAGAGCAAGACTTGCCTCCCATCAACACACACTTGATGGGGATCAAATGATTTTATGATGGGTGAATAAAGAGAGTGTTTTTAAAGAGAATAGGATAGCTCCCCCAAGGGACGTGCATTATATAGAATTTGCATTTAAATACAAAACGCACACGATGGGATCATCACTTTCTCTATATCTATAACCACACTAGACATGTTAAAAATAGATTCATAAGAGGCAAGAAAGACAAACGAAACACAAAATCGAATGTAAAGATGATTAGCAATTCCAATCACATGATGGGAATACCAATTGTCAAGGACAAGAAGTATTTTTGAAATGATACTCATTGGTGGATCACAAATATATCCAAGATCATCTTTACCCATAAAACGCAAGCAAATGACACTTGTAGAGCTAACATGCCACCTAGGAACAAGATAATTTACAATATCAACATTAAGTGGCAATACGTCAAATGTACACATTTTCTAGGTTTGTAATATGCACATAGCATATTACTCCCCCATAATGTGATAAACCAATAACATTAACAAGTGGCAAATTAAAACCAACAAGAGATACTTAATGGACCATATAGAATTTGAATTTCTCATGAGTAAGACATACCACATAGACACTAGATAATCTTGAAGCATCAAAACTAAGTGGTATTCCCCATGTATACACATTTATAGGATTGTGAGGTGTGCAAAGCACATCACTCCCCCACAATGGGATAGTCCATTAATCTCTCACAAGAGCCAACAAAAATACAGACAAGATGCAAATAGGCTCAATACAAGACTCACATGTACATGATGTGCAAACCAACATACACATACTCGATTACTCAAGATAAGCAAGTTGGAAGCACAACATATACAAACGCATGCAAGGTACAAAACCACAACATGCAAAGGGGCAAGCACCTAACAATGTAAACAGTTTAAGTATAAGTTACCGTAAGGAGGCATATTGGATATAAGATAGAGACTCGATAATCCAAATGACTTGGCTTGAGATAATATGAATGATGAAGACCCCTTAATTCTTCATTATGTATCCAAGTATCTAATGTCCTCCAAGGTCACCTATTGATCAAGTTTGAGCTTGTTGGTCCCCAACTACGTTGGGTCCTAAGAGGTTAATCATAATACGCTTGGCAACCCAAATGGTTCTTTTCTTGACACCATTTTGAGTACCAACAAACTTGGCAAACACATTGCCAACCTTATCCTTCCCAAGGGAATATGTATCATCAATAGTGATTGGGTTGGATAAGTTACCTTTCGTGCAAGACGAAGCGACGTGACCCTTCTCACGACATAAGTAGCAACATCTACCCTTTGTTTTCTTCCCAGTTGATTTCTCACCTTGGGGAGTGTTGGCTTGGGTCTTAGTGGGAAGAGGCCTTCCTTCAGCTTGTAGTTGAATATGTGATTGAGTTTGTGGCCGCTTCCCTTGTTGCTTGTGACTTTGAGACTTCGTCTTCAGAGGGCAAGATCTAACATGGTGCCCTTTAACTTTGCACTTAAAGCAAATGATTTTGGCCGAATTATTGACTTGTTCTAGGCCCCTCTTGTTCTTGTTTAAGTTTACTCCAAACTCATTTTTGTCATTCGGAGATGTTTGCTCACACAGGACGTTGTTGAGTGTGGGCATCCCTTCATGACACTGTTCCAAGTCTTTCTTCAAAGAAGTGACTTGGGCCTTGAGCTCTTTGATTTCCTCTGCACGGTTAGTATCAATGCAAGTACTAGGGGAAGTGTAAGCTTCAATGTTAGAGCAACAAGGCAAGGAAAGTAATTCATCACACGAGGTAGCAACATTATGAGTAGACGAATTACGAGGACTAGCACATGCAAATATAGTACTTTGACTAGAAGTAGTGCCATTGTCCACAGGAGGCTCGCTTGATGTTACCTTGGTGATGATAGCCTCATGAGCTAACTTTTGCACATTAAGGGATGTTAGAAGATCGGCATGAGAGCTTGTGAGCATTACATGATTTTCTTCCAACTTCCCATAATTGCTAGTTAGTAAATCAAGTTGAGCACGTAGCTCAACATTCTCCTTCAATGTTGATACTTCAAAAGAGACGGGGTTAGATGTACAAGTATCATCAACAATATGAGAGGAGTAAGTAGCGATCAGAGACTTCTCATGAGTAGATTGAAGCTCCTCATAGATCTTAGAGGTTTTGACGAGCTCTCCCTTGACATTCTTGCATTCAAGGAGAAGGGCCTCAAAATCCTTCTTAAGTTTATCATGAGCAACTTCAATCTCTCCTTTTGAAGATCTTAAGTCTCTACATGCTTGATGACTCTTCTCAAGTTCATGTTCAAGTTGTTCACTTTTAGCTTGTTCATGATTAAGTGAATCATTACAATTTTCAAAGTAAGCAAGAACATCTTGGATCTTTGAAGAGCGTTATTTTTAGCTTTATGAAGAATTTTACTGATCACATAGATATTTTAGGTCAAATCATCATCATCATCCTCATCGCAAATATCATCGTTATTGCACAGGGAAGATGATACCTCATTATTACCTCTTGCCATGAGGCACATGTGAACTGGAGGAGTTGATGATGATTCTTTTGGTGAATCAGATTCTTCATTAGTCAAAGGTACTTCATATTTCTTGATTTCCCCTAAATGATTAGTCATAGAACAACTAGGGAGAAACAAGATATTTTGATCAAGAGGACACGAGGAAGCAGGCATATCACCACAGACATTTGTCGAGGGATCTTTAGGTGAAATGCATGACCTATCAGCACAATAATTTACACTATGTGTGGTGCTAGATATGCTCGTGTCCATAGAGGCTATGACATTTTCATCAACATATATTTCTTCACTCACCATGTCATTACCTTGTGAGATTGAAGATGCTGAGGTGTGCAAGCAATCGGATATGGAAGTAGTGGTGGAATCTTTAAGATCGAAAAGAGTGAAGAACTCATGCACCAACTCCTTCATCATAATACCGTCTTCATCAAGATTGGACCCACCATATATATCTTCAAGTTTAGTCCAAACTTCATGAGCTGACTTGCAAGTCGAGATAGACTTAAACACTTCAGGACTTATAGTTCGATGAATGGCAAGAAAAGCCTCACAATCAAGATACATCTCATTAGTAGATGAAGATGCATCATCCTTTTTGTCGGCAATCCCTACAAGAACAATTTGTAAAGTATTTGGGCCCATGGCCCGAAAGTGATGAAGCATACGAATTCTCCATAGGGTATAATTTGTGCCATCAAAGTCAAAGATGCCATTGTGCACTAATCCAATAGTCGACATCGATACTCTCTAGGTCGTGAAACCTAATTAAAGAGAGACCTAGCTCTGATGCCAATTGAAAAGACCTCGATGACGCCTAGAGGGGGGTGCATAGGCTATTTAAAAACTTCTTCAGATTTGGCTTGAACCTAATGCGGAAATAAACTAAGAGGGTACTTGTCAAGCACAAATCCTAAATGCACTAGGCACTGCAACGTGTATCAACAACACGATCTACCAAGATGGACACAATGCAGTTACTAACAAGCACAAGTAAGTTACAAAAACTTACTTGAGCTATATCACACGACAAGTAGGTGAACAACACAAGATACTAGATCACACTATATCACACGATATATCAAGGGCTGCAAGTATGTACGTGTGGATATAGAGGGTATGCTTGAATGATTAATCTTGTACAAGAAATAGCCAACACAATATAATGAGCACAAACAATATGCAATGTATGTATGCTCAAGTAACACAAGTAAACCACAAGTAAGGAGTTAGGGTTAAGGATAACCAAGGTCACTGAGACGAAGATGTATCCCGATGTTCACTTCCTTGGAGGGAAGCTAGTCACCGTTAGAGAGGTGGATGTTACCACGAAGGCACACCAACGCCACGAAGGCTCACCCTATTCTCCCTTTGAGATAACACCACGAAGGCGTTTCTCAACCACTAGTGGTAAGCCTTTGTGGTTGCTTACAAACCCTCACAAACTTTTCCGGGGGAAATCACACGAATTGATTCCTCTCCGAAGAACTCCTACCGCCTAGGAGTCTCCAACCTCCAAGAGTAACAAGATCACGGGGAATGCTCAAAACTAGCTCAAATCACAAATAGCTTGGGTTGAGAGAAGGAGAGGGAGACGATCTATCTTTTGATTGGAACAACTCTCAAAGGGGCTCACAAATGCTCTTGGGATCTAAGATTTGGAGTGAGCAAATGTGTGTGAGGCGGAAATGTGTTCTTATGAGGATAAGGCTATGTTGGGCAACCCTCTCACGAAGTGGGAGGGGGGTATTTATAGAGGGGAGAGAAAAAGAGCCGTTGGGGACACTTTAAGTCACACAGGGTCCGGACGTCCGACAGTTGTCGGAAGTCCGGGCGTCCGCGAGGGGTCGGACGTCCGACGGGGGTCGGTCGTCCGAGGCCTGTAGAAACGACTGAAACTATTTTGAATTAAACAGCGACCGGACGTCCGACAGGGGTCGGTCGTCCGAGGCCTGAAGATACGACTGAACCTATGTTGAATTTATCAGCCACCGGACGTCCGGAGAGGACCGGAAATCCGAGTTATACAGCTCAACTTCTACTGGTGGTAGGTTCCGAATTTCCGATGGGTGTCGGACGTCCGGCGCTCGGACGTCCGGAGGGAGCCGGATTTCCGAGATATAGAACTCAACTTCTACTAGTGCAGGCTTCCGGATTTCCGGGTCTTGGCCGGACATCCGGGCCTCGGACGTCCGGAGGAAGCCGGAAGTCCGAGTTATATGGCTCTGATTTCTCTGGTATAGGATTCCGGATTTCCGAACTAGTCGGTCGTTCGGTCCTCGGACTTCCGGAGAAGGCCGGATGTCCGAGGCACTGGTTCTGTTTTCAGATAACAACAAAGCAGTGGAGATGTGGTCTGAGCAGAAAGTGATGATGTAGTTTGAGCAAGTTCATCACAAAACCTCTGATCCCCTCTTAATAGTGCGGGATCCCTAAGGACTCAAGAATCATAAAAGAGTACTGATGATCCATACTTGAGTGTATACTTTTATTCGCTGATCATCACTCCGCACAACTAACGTCAAAGGAACTGATACCTTTGAGTTAGCCCTTTCACCTGAGCTTGATGTTGTTGTTCCTTCTTGGCTCAAGTTGAAAGCAAGACATGATGAAGTCTTCAAGTAGCTTTCCCATACACAATGCGGAAAGCCTAGCTTATGTATTCATCTTCATTTGTCCACCATGTGAACATCCACGAGAATCAAGCATGTAGTGCTCAGGAATGCTTATCTTGATCTTGTCCTTGTTAGCACATGAGGTTGTCCTTATCAACATCCTTGTTAGCTTATGTTTCAATGATATATTCGTGCTGATCCACTTGAACTTGCACACCACAATCTTGATGACGATCACCACTTCATTTGTCCACCATGTGAACATCCACAAGAATCAAGCATGTAGTGCTCAGGAATGCTTATCTTGATCTTGTCCTTGTTAGCACATGAGGTTGTCCTTATCAACATCATTGTTAGCTTATGTTTCCATGATATATTCATGCTGATCCACTTGAACTTGCACACCACAATCTTGATGACGATCACCACTTGACGTCATCCTTCATGGGTTGTATGAGATCTTCCTTTTGACGCAAGCCCAATGAAAGCACACCTAACCCCCCACACAAGAGTCTCACAAAGACCATGGGTTAGTACACAAACACGTAATGGACAATGCTTACCATACCATGGGATCACTTGATCCCTCTCGGTACATCTTATACGCTTTGTGTGTTGATCATCTTGATTTACTCTTTGTCTGAGATCTTGATCAACCTAGTGTTTCTATGACCATTCTTTGGATAATACCTTGAATAACATCTTGGTCATCATATAAACTCCTTGAACCCAACATATGGACTTCAAGAAGTGCCTATGGACAAATCCTATAAATATAACTTAAGGCAACCATTAGTCCATAGGAATTGTCATCAATTACCAAAACCACATATGGAGATATATGCTCTAACAGTTGCGATGCTTCCAAATCATCCAAGGGACGAGCAAAGCAACGGAAGCCAATCCCGTGTGCATAGGCCTAGGGGTGTCGTGTCGTGCAGAGCACCACCAGTCGTGAAGAGTGGCATCGTTATTGGGCAGCGGGCAAGAGAGGCGCAGCCATGAGAGGATCTCGTGCCACACTTCGCGGCTGAAAGGGCATTCCAGGAGAAGATGATGAATCGTCTCCGGAGCCTGATCGCAAAGAGGGCAGCGTTGTGGGTGCGGCAGGTTGCGCCTCGCGAGGCGGACGGCCGTCCAGCACCGATCGAGGTTGGCAAGCCAGTGGAAAAAGCGCACCCGTGGCGGTGCCCAGCACTTCCAGGTAAGTTTCCAAGCTTGGCATCTCGCGGAGCCATGAAAAGTGGCGAGGTATGCGGACTTGGCGGAGTACTCGCCGTTCGCGGTCCACTTCCAGCGAATGATGTCTGGTGCGTCAGTGAGGACAGTTTCGGCGAGCATGTGCCAGAGGCGCAGGTATTCTCCAATCTCCGGGATGCCAATCATGCCGTGAATGTCCGCGGCCCATTGGTTCGCGTGAAGGCCATCCGCAACAGTTCTTGACTTGCGACGCCGTTTGGGGATGAGATCAAAAAGGAGAGGCGCGATCTCTCGGATTGCACGTCCGTTGATCCATCGGTCCTCCCAGAACAGGGCGCGCTGGCCATTGCCGATAGCCATGGTGGTAGAGGCGAAGAAGAGCGCGCACTCCTCGGGCGCGAAGTGCAGGTCAAGGCCGCTCCAGGCCCTGCCAGCATCGACTCGGCTGAGCCATTGCCACCGCAAGCGAAGGGCGAGGCCAGTGCGCTCGAGGTCGTGAACGCCGAGGCCCCCAAACTGGATAGGCCGGCAGACGCGCCGCCAGTTAACATGACAATTGCCTCGGTGGGCCTCAGCGCGGCCAGCCCAGAGAAATCCTCTCTCAATCTTCTCCAAGAGTTTGATGGTCTTCTTTGGCGGCGCAAGCACAAGGAGCTGATGAATGGGGATCGCGCTCAAGACAGCCTTGGCGAAAGCAAGGCGGACGGCTTTGTTCATGAGCCAGGCCTTCCAAGAGGGCAGCTTCCCAGCGACCTTATCGACGACGGGTTGCAGTTGGGCAGCCGTGGGGCGACACAGCGTGAGCGGGATGCCCAAGTAAGTAAGCGGGAAGTCGACGATGGGGCAGCCCAGGTGCGCGGCAACATGAGAAACGTCCTCGGTGTCGCAGCAGATGAGGGCCGCAGCGCTCTTCTGGAAGTTCACGTGCAGGCCAGAGGCGCGTCCAAAGAGCTGCAGAATCTCCTTCACCGCCGCGATATCGTCCGGCGAGGGGTGGCACAGAAGAATTACGTCGTCGGCGTAGAGGGATATGGTGGGGATGCCGCGGCGCGGATGCAGCTGCTGCATGACTCGGAGCTCGACCGCGCGATGAAAGAGCCTGCCCAACGTATCGACAGCAAGGACAAAGAGCTGCGGGGAGACTGGATCACCTTGGCGCAGTCCACGGCGGTGCCAAATCGCTGGTCCAGGGTTGCCGTTGAGGAGAACCTTGGTGCTGGCCGACGACAGGAGAAGGGCGATCCAACCAAGGAAGCGGTTGCCGAAGCCATGGCATCGCAGCACCTCGAATAGGAAGGGCCACGACACGGAGTCGAAAGCCCGTGCCAAGTCAAGTTTCAGCAGCACGCGAGGGGCACCCCAGCTGATGCAATAGCCGTGCGGATTGACGCACTAGGATGAAGTTGTCGTGAAGACTTCGCCCAGGGATGAACGCATTTTGGACGTTGCTGACGAGGTTGTTGAGCCTGGGGGCTAGGCGGAGCGAAAGCAGCTTGGCCAGGACCTTGGCGACGATGTGAATTAGGCTTATGGGCCTATAATCACCCAGGCCAGTGGCCTCGGCGCACTTGGGGAGGAGCGTGATCAGCGCCTGGTTAAGGCAGCTAAACCCTCGTCCACGCAGCGCGTAAATCTGGTCGAAGACGCATCGGAGGTCATGCTTGATGATCTACCAACAGGATCGGAGGAACTCCGCAGTGAAGCCATCGGGGCCGGGCGCCTTGCGGGACGGCATGCTTTTAATGGCTTGCCAAATCTCATCCTCGCTGAATGGCGCGTCAAGATCTTCCAGGTTTGAGGGCTCTATGAATTGCGACAGGCTAATGGAGCAGTCACGTTGCACGTCCGTCCCAATCCGGCTGTCAAAGTGCTCGAAAGTGGCCGCGGCCATGCAGGTAGGATCAGTGATAGCGGCGCCGTCGACAGAGATGCCATGTATCCGGTTCTTCTGCTTGCGGTATGCGCACTGGCGATGGTAGAATGTAGTGTTCGCATCGCCATCTCTGAGGGAGGCAATGCGAGCGCGCTGCCGGGCGATCGTCCGCTCGAGGGAAGCAAGGCCAAGGTAAGAGAGCTTGAGTTGACGACGCAGCCAGTCCTCATGTGGTGATAGGTCCCGTTGCTCTTGCGCGGCGTCGAAGCGGAGCAGCAGCTCACGCGAGATCGCAAGCTGGTCTCGCACGTTGCCAACGGAATGCGCGCTCCAGCTGGTGAGCTTGCGCGCTGTGGCCTGCATGCGCCGCATGAACCGCTGGAACGGGTCGGCATCATCCACCGAATGCCACGAGGTCGCTACGATCTCCGGGAAACCGACGAGACGAGTCCAGTACTCCTCGAAGTGGAATCGTCGACGCGTTGCTGGGAGTGGCGAGCAGTCGAGCAAGAGGGGGGAGTGATCCGAGACGACCGAGGCCAGGCAACGTAGGTGGCATTCGCAGTGCCGCTCCTCCCAGTCCGTGGAGCACAACACCCGATCAAGGTGGACTAGGGTGGGCGGGTTCTGCTCATTGGACCATGTAAAGCGCCGGCCGCTGAGGTAAATCTCCTTGAGCGCGAGGTCGTTGAGAACGCGACGGAACCGCCCCATCATTCTCCGTTGAGATTGCCGTTGTTCTTGTCTTCGTCACGGTAGATCATATTGAAGTCCCCGCAGATGAGCCATGGCCCGGGGCATGCGTCGCGGACGTCGCGAATCTCCTATAGAAAAGCTATCTTGGCGTTGTTGTCCTGGGGCCCATAGACGATAGATAGCCACCACGGCAAGCTCGTGCTACCAGTTGTGCTAACCCGGACGGAGATGGTATTGGTGGTGAACATCAGGTCCGTGATCGTCACGTCCCGGCTCTTCCACGCCAGTAGTATCCCGCCACGGGTGCCGTTCGCTGGGAGATAAACATATTCATCAAACTCAGAGCCCAACGTCTCAAGGACAGTCGACGAGTAGACGAATTCCATTTTAGTCTCTTGGAAGCAAGCGATCGAAGCGCTAGAAGTTACAACTAGCGAGCGAACTGCCGTACGTCTGGCACGGGCGTTGAGGCCCCGAACGTTCCAGTTGATGATTTTGAGGCCATGATCCATTAGGCAGAGGTCGACAAATGGGCGCGCGACGGCACGGCTAGGCCTCGATCGGGCTGCCCGATATCACCGTGGTGACAGGCGCCGTGGACGGGTCGGCGGGCAGCGTGCGGCCAACGAGCGCGGCAATGGCCGTCAACACAGCATGTGAGAGGGGCGCAGCAAAGACCCCATCATAAGCCTTCATAGCCTCGGCGGAGATCACCTGATCGGTGCCGATGATGCCGAGGGTGCGCAGTATCTGGACCTGCGCACAACGCTCAGCGGTGGGCGGCACGCCGGGTTTGGTCTTCACAGCGGTGGCAGATCGTCCGTGGCGCGGCGAGAAGTTCAGGGGCTGTCGGCGACGTTTGCATCCGGGGTTGGGTAGGGCAGAGCAAGTCTGCTTAGTTGCCGCGGCGAGGAAATCTCCAAGGGTCCAGGAGCTGACAGAGGCCGGCTGCCTGGTACGTCGCAGGGTGATTGGCGGCGTGGCAAAGCGCCCTGCGCTGCGCACCTGAGGCGCATGGGACGCAGGGGTGGATTGCGGCGTTGACGGGCTTGGTGAAGCGGGCGTGGGTATATCCTCTACTAAATTATTATGTTGGCAGAAAATGTCATGAATATAGTCACAACACAAAAAAAGATGATGTACTCCTTTACTAGATTATTTTTTGGCAGAACAAAGTTACACTGATTTTTTCTACTGAATTTTACTGAAACTCAAGAGATCTACAGTTTGAACAAAAAAGGTTCAAAAGTGGGGGTCTCTGCCAGTGTGAACGGTTATATTCCTCGACACATATTAAATGACTGAAAATTTTGCAAAGTGTTGTTAGCATAGGGCTACGACCTCCTCCATGAATGGAGTACATCATCATCCCAAGAGCCAGAGACAATCCATCACTTGCTTCTAGCGTGCCCATTGGCCAAGCAAACTTGGCACACCATTCTGGACTGGATGCACATACGAGCGCAACCACCAGGTAAAGAAGCTACCTTGCATGACTAGTGACAACGAGTGAAGGAGCAAACCCCACCCGCACTCCACAAGGCTCTACAATCCATCACAATGCTTGTCCCCTGGATGATTTGGAAACAGAAGAACGATTGTGTCTTCAACAACACGAGACCCTCAATAGATGCATTAGTTGATAGGATCAAAGTAAAAGCCAAATGTTGGGCACAAGCTGGAGCACAAGGGCTGAGAGTTGTGCTTCCTGTCTCCTGGGACTTCCATTGATGATGAACTGGCCTTGTAACCACCACCTCTTAGGAGGCATGTAATCTCCCACCTTTTCAATGAAATGAAACACAAGTGCTCCTTGCGTTTTCTCGAGAAAAAAAAGCAGCAATGGGACTAACTACATATACGTACTCCTTCTATAGTCTGAAAGTCATTCATTCTTCTCTCTTGAATGAAAGAAATAAAAAAATCTGACTCTCACCAAGTCCTCTTCGAGTGTTTGGTCTTTGGAAGTCCACAAATAGCCAAACTACCAAGACGTGACCATTCTGTATGGTCTACTGGCATGGATACAATTCCAAGGACATCCTATGGGTATGTTGGCATGGCTGGCTCTGCAAATGTCGATGTTCCACAACCATTCCTCCTAGTCAGTTTACTTAATGCAGTCATGTTTATCCAAGTTTGATTGTAGACGTACTGTTCATTGTGCTCATCACAATATGAAGATAAAAATCAACATTATATGAAACGATATAGATCAGAATTATTTTCTAGGGTAAATTACATTTATACAAAATAGATGGAATAAGTTTTTCATGATATCTAACAATGCTTATACTGGACATAAAAACTATAGCCAATTCCAAATAAAAGAACAAGGAGGTGATCTAACATATTTGAGTGAACGACAAAGTTACCTCAGAAGCTATATATTTCTGTACTTCAAGTCATGTGTCCTTACCCATGTCATGATTCCCAAATCCCAAGCTCTATATTTCTGGCACATGGAACTGAGCATATCATATCTTGTCATACGCAGAACAAAGTTTAGTGAAGAACTTGTTAGTCGTTACTCCATCTATGTTGTCCTATCAGACTAAATTATGTGGAGATTGTCCATGTATCTCTACAGTCTTGCAGGTCAAATCAAAGTCTTACTACAGAAAGGCAAAAATAATTTATTCACTATAATTTATCCATATAAAGTACATTGGGTGAATATACCAACTTCCTATTTCTGAATTATCTTAGCTTCATCTAAAAAAAAAATACCTTTTCGTATTATTCCAAGCTCAGCGGTGGGAGGGAGATAATTTCTTAAAATAAGGCCCACGATCTAATTACTAATATACGTATGTAAGCAAGGAGCACCATAATGTAACAGATGTCCAAATAAAAATAGGATGTAATAGAATGGAAAGACGTATGATGTGTTGACATATAGAATGAAAATGCTTCACATCCTCTTCAATGAGATACGAATGAGTCAAAACAGTATCACCTAAACAACCATGATCTTGATGCAGCAGATACACCTATAGTTTTAGATCACGATAGTTGAAATGCAACAGAACAAAGGGGTTGTTGTGATGAAGAACCTGAAAGTATAAATGGCCACCCATATATGGTTGTAATAATATTAAAACATTCAAATATAACCATTGTAGTTGCTTTCTCCTTCAGATGAAGCTTAATTCTACCGTTCACATCAATATCTAGCTGCCTCTTGGCACTTGAGTTCCAAAAGTTATATCAACAATTTACAGTACAATTATAGGCAACTATATTTGGTAGGTAGGTTCTGCATTTGTCTTTCCTTGAAACATAAGTGGGCTGGTTTACATGAATAATTTTGCATCCGGATTAGCAATTTAGCTCGTTCAAGGTTGCCTAAGAGTGAGCAGTTTTCCATAGCTTGCTACTGTCTATGAAGAATTATGTTTTATTGAAATTTTGAATGAATAATTATTCTAAAAAATTTAGTTTAGTCGCCTTCCATCAGTTTTTTTTTTTTGCACACTCAGAGGAATCTCGAGTTAGCTAGTATTGACTTCAACATCTCAAAGAAAGTTGCCCATTGGAAGTTTGGTACTGGACATCAGATAGGACAAATCGAAATTCAAGTGGCAACTACTAATAGAAGAAGAAAAATCAGCAATGATTGACAATCATGTCTCTTTAATATTCAAGGTCGATGCTCCATACCAGTTGACGGAAGGTGGACACTCAAACTTCAGAGAGTGAATCAAACATCATTATACTCGAAACTGATTTAATTCACGGGCACGGTGATTGTGTTGCATGAGCAAATGGAAACATATTTAACTCCCTTTTGCACCTGAAGTGTGTAAACATGACCAATCGACATTGTCATAGCTGGTTGTAGAAATACTAATAAGGTTAAGAATGCACAGCATTTTCAAGCCAATTTGATCATCACTGAACAACAATTTCCCCATATGAATCACAAAGAAATTCCAAACCAGTTTAATCACCACTGAAGGGCATTTTCCATCTCCAAAAGAAGAAGACATTTTCCTCGGATGTTAGTTGAGAGGAAGAGGAGTACTTACTTGCAGTATCCTTTGCTGCTTTTCTTGATTAGTTGCAGCATGGTATGGTGGGCATCTAGAAACAAGGAATGGTTGGTTGCGTGCGTACTTGAGGCGATGACATACTGGTCGTCGGGGGTGACCTTGATCCTGGTGGTGGCGGTCTCGAACCTCAGGTCATGGATCAGCTCGAGCCGCCGTTGGTACTCTGGAAGCAAGCAAGCAGCAACGACACCATGAGTGAATCAATAAAAAAACAGACAACAAAGTGAGAGAGAGAGGGATTCCCGAAGTGGGGGGGTGGCGGCTTGCATGCGTCCTTGCGGAGGGATCGCTTCTTCATATCAAGGACCCACGGGTCGACGTAGTTCTTGACGCCGGTGATGGAGGTGGACTTGAGCGTCCCCACCGCGCCGCCCTTGGCGGCCATGCCCGCCTCTTCTTCCGCTCCATCTACCGATCCATCAGCAAATCGACACGCAGAGCAACTAGGAAAGTGGGCGAGCAGCAGCGGCACCGGCGACCCGAGTGGGCGAGCGGCGGTGGCGTGGGAGCGAGTGGCGGGGGCGTGGGAGCGAGCGAGCGTGGGAGAGGTTTCCAATCGATAACGTGTGGGGGGTGTCAGGTTTCGTTATTAGCAATGGGGTTTCATTAGCCAGGATCAGTTTCGTTAACAACGTATTTAGATCATTGATGACGTGATTAGAGGGTCCAGATTTATAGTTGAATCTGCTCTCTCTTCCTTTTTTTAATGGTAGTAGATGATGGTAGCTACACATTCTTTGACATAAGTGCCTTTTTAATATATGAGGTGTCGAGTTTGAGTTGTATTTACACAGGTGTATTTTTGTTGTATAAAACTGACTTTTTCTCACATTTTTTTGTATTTTTATTATTTTTTTAACACAAGTGTCTTTTTGCTATGTAGAAAGGGTGTTTTCTCACTTCTATTTGTCCTTTTGTTTGCCTTTTTGGTATAATTATCTATTTACTTACTTTCGTTATAGAGTTGTTTTTCATAGTTTAAAATAATTTATGAAAATAATTAGAGCTAAAAATTGAGGTCGTGCGTAGCTATCACCATGATGCTAATTATTGCTGAAGCGAATCTGCATTTGTTCGAATCCAATCAAAGTTTAAGCAAACAAGGCCTTCAACTCCAAGAGCAAGTGTTTAAGTGAAGCCGGAGAGGAAATCTTCACCCACTAGTTGTAAGCATGCCTACACCCTTGTGAAGTTTGGTAAACCTTACTTAGGACCTGTTTTATGAGACTTGCTCCCAACATCTAGCATCTTTTGATTTTCCTTCTTTACCTGCAAAATTCCCCATTTTTGTGATCCAATGACAAATTAATTAGATTAGCACTGTTGGATCATTAACCAATTTCTTCCAAATACAATGTCATTTCTACATCTCCATATAGTCCAAAAATAGAAATAACCCCACCTAAACTTAGTCTCTTTTTGGATAAATTTTAATGAATGTACAATTTTCTAAAACAAAAAATCTGAAAATCGACGACCGTTTTTTAAAATGTACCAAGAATTTCTAAAGTTCAAAGAATCATAAGTTTTGAATAAATACAAACATTTTGAAAATCACAACCAAATTTTGGAAATTTTGAACAATTTTTTAAACCAACCATGAACATTTGTTGAAAAAAGGAACAAAATTTGAAAAGTCAAACATTTTACGAAAACAGAAATACTTTCAAACCACGAACATATTTTAAAATTCTAGAAGATTTTTTGAATTTGTGAACAGTTTTTGAGCCAGGGATATTTTATGAAATTCCAAAGAAATTTTGAAACCATGGTCATTTTTTTAATTTGTCAAGAAACTTTGAAAAACAGGACAATCTCTAAAAATTCCGAAACAAAAAGTGAAACTACCAACATTTCTGAAAACATGAACATGTTTTGAAATCCTAATTTTTTTTGGATATATAAATTTTTTCTGAAAAACATGAATAGTTTTTGAAATTCCGAACAAAAATTGTGAAACCACGAACATTTTTTAAAATTGTGATCAATTTTGCAAGAACAGGAAGGTTTTTGAAATTTCGAACATTTTTTCAAAAATGGGAATATTTTATAAAATTACAAAGAATATTTAGAATTTACGAACACATTTTAAATAGGAAAATATAAAATGAAAATGAAAAGAATAGAATAGAAAGTAAAAAGAAAACCATAAAAAAACTAACCAAAAACAATAGGAAAAAGGAAACTGGCTCAACTCGTATGCTAACTTATCTATAATGGGCCTCGGCCTACTAGAGGGCTTGGCCTCGTTAGCCTGTGCAAAGGTCCACCTATTTGACACAGTATCTCCAACAGGTAGGCAGGGCCGGTCCTAATATTTCTGGGGCCCAGGGCGAAACTGTAACTCTGGGCCCATACTAAGAAGATCAAAATAATCAGCTAATTCTTTTATGAATCATTTTTTTACTTAGTTAATTATTGTCAATATTGTTCCATAAAAATACAAAAATATATATATCAAGTGAAGATTAGTTTGCATTCAAAATGAGTTAATTAAGGGAAACAACATTTGTGAAGGCTTGAAGTTTCAAACTACATTCCCAACATCAAAATATCATTTACCTACCTGACGTCCAGGAGTGTCAGTGGCCTTCTTATATAACCATGTTTTGATGGTAGTTATGCATGCGTGCATGCATGGCGGAGAGCCCAAGACCATCTTCAAATTTCGAAATATACCTACAATTCTTCAAAAAGAAAAAAAAACAGAAGTTAACTTGCAATCATATGATATGACAACAGTTTATCTGAGGAAAGATTAGTATAAAGGCAAAGAACGACTACCATAAACATAGCTGGCAAATTTTAACCGAGAAGGTGATCAGTGTTGTCCCTGCAAAGTCTAAATCGAAGTAAGAAAAAGTCAACCAAAAAACATTGCGACATCAAAAGCAAAGGGAACAGCTGAACCGGAACACAAACTATTTTTTATGCACTGCGGCACATCGAGCCCTGCTAAGAGCTAGCCAGTGATGCATCATTGGAACGCGAACAAATAGGAAAGGGCAAAGATTGAAAGAACAGGGATGGCCTTGTAAGTGGGGTGGCTTGTCTTGCACATGAGAGGGCATCTCGCGAACAGAGATGAGAACTATGGGACCTCGAAGAACACCGGCGAGGCGCATGGCGGAGATTGGATTTTCTTCGGTGGCACCACTCACGATCAAAGTTTCGGGGAAATAGAATCATCGCGAAGCAGGCGAACTCGCGACTGGAAGAAGAAATACGGGCCGACATGGGCTACGTAAGTCTGCGTAACTTCCTCTTGGGAGGGTCTTGGGTCGCAGCGAACCCAAAAGGGGGCCCTTCTAGCACCGGGGCCCCGGGGCGACCGCCCCGTTCGCCCCCCCCCCCCCCCCCCTCTCAGGGTCGGGCCTGCAAGTAGGGTCGCGCTGGATAAATTGTTTTTTTTGCATGTGCAGCCGTTCCGAACGCTCAAGCAAAAACACAAAAAGCGCGTGACATAAATGGTTCATCACGCGGAACGAAACGGCATCGCGCGCTGTTTATTTCGTGCGCCCGCTCCCGCGTGTTGTACACTCGAGTGTCCGCGCCCTGACTTCGACCTACCGCCATATCCAGGCACGGGTGTCGCCACCCACACCTTTCCATATGCTCCGATGACCCGACGACGCGTCCCCGACTATCGTCGCGCCGTCACTGCTTCCTCCACCTCCCTCTGGGCGTCGTTGTCCCTCGATCGCGTCATTCCTCCGACGAACAGCGCTCGACCGCTCACTGCAGCTCGGCGCCAACAAGGTGTTTGACAAAACGCTTGCAAAATATGTACTGCTTCAATTTTACAATTTTTTACATGAATTTGGTGCATGTTGTTTGTAGTTTTTATAGACTGGTTTAAATTCAATATTACAGATAAGTTCATCATATGATTCTTCCGACAAAGAATTTGATATTGAAGGTGAGGAGGAACTTCCAGTGATCCTATGATATTTGATATTGTTGCCTCCTATCATGTCATTTGACGTGTCGAAACACATGACGATCTTCAGAAGGATCTAATCAAGGAGTGATGGGAATGAAATGACCGACAAAACGAGTGATTTGTATGTTTAATGTTGTATTTTTGAACTATTTGTTGTATTGAAAAATAAACTATTTGTTTGGGTTATAATAAAATTGAACTATTTATTATTATTTTTTATGTGTTTGATTTTTTGGTTTTCTTTGAAGTGTCAAATGTTGTTTGTGTTGAAGGCGTGCGGTGTTTTTTTTACAGCGTCAGCTGAAGCGGTTCGCGTGTGTTATATTTTACAGCGACCGCTGAAGCCAGCGCTCTGCCACGCGTAAACAGATGTTGTTTGGGTGATGTATCTTTATCGTTGGAGATACTCTTAGAGGATTTGCAACAGGAGGACGGTCAAGCGGGCGCTCTATGGGCATCGTTGGATGCGAGATGTGTCGCGTGAGCTACCTTCTGATAGTTTGGTGAAATTCTTCCATCTTTGGGAGGCACTTCATGCGATGCAGCCTGAGCCGGATGTGCAGGACGAGGCGGTCTGGAAGCGGTTCAACGGTACTTCATATTCTCCTGCCTCTGCACAAATTTTGTCTGTGCGAAACCAGTTGCTGGATTTTTCATATGATTGGCGCTTCATTGTCGTATTTGGAATCCGGAACGCCCGGTTGCAACATGGGATGCATGACCTTCCTTGTTCCTTCTGCGTGCTTCCTTTGTGAGCAAGAGGAAGACACCACGGATCATATTTTGATGCAGTGTGTGTACTAGACTGGTAATATTATGAGGCTGGTTGTAATGGGGAGTATCATATACTAGTATGATACTCAACTCTTTCTTTCTTCATTTAATTCTATGCCACATCATTAAAGTTGTCTAGTTGGCATGCATGATACTAGCTATGATACTCTCATTACGACCAGCCTATGCAGCGTGTGTACGTACTAGACTCCCATTACGACCAGCCTGATGCAGCGTGTGTACGTACTAGACTGGTATGGTTCGATTGCTTTCAGGTGACACAGCTGGACTTTTCGCTCATACTTTCTAGGATTGACAAACTTGAAGATTGGTGGGGCAGAACTCGAAAGAGGATCCACAAAGAAAAGACGCCAGGATTTGATTCCTTGGCGATGCTCACTTGCTGGACGCTTTGAAAACAACGGAATGCAAAGGTCTTTAATAATCGATCGCAACAACTTCCCATGAGGGACCAGACACGGTTCATCTTTCAAGAGCTAAGAATGTGGGTGAATGCAGAAGGACGAAAGAAAGATTACGGCTATTTGTGAGCAATAGAGTGCAGGTCTAGAAGTGGATGTGTCTTTGTTTTGCTTCGGTTTTTTATTTTGCCTTCTCCCTTCTAGCTGTTCTTCTTCGGACATGTATGTACTGATCCTGAGCTTATATGAGTCGGATAAACAGTAAAATTTCAACAACAAAAAAACAGATATTTTTTTGTGTGAAACACGGACAAATGTTTTGATAGCTGGAAAATTTCATCACCAGATGTCATTCATTGAAAATGTGGCCAAAAAAAAAACCAATCTTCGAAAATATTATTTTTAAACGCATTTTGGAGCATCGATTTTGTCTTTCTTTTTACCACGTTTTCCACTAATGTTGTTTCATGATGAAATTTTACACGCTGTCAAAACATTTGTCGATGTTTCACACACAAAATATTATATTCGTTTTAAGAAAAAACTTATTATTGTTTTTTTGCTGTTACCTGAGCTCAGGATTAGAACATCACTTTCCTTCTTCTTGCTTCTCACTTGGACAGAAGCTTTGTATTATACAAGTGAGAAGCTTTGTATTATACTCTTCCCTTCTATAAAGAAAGGGCACTGCTAGGCCCGGTGCGCCGGCCCAAGTAGTTGCGCCGGTCGTGCCCTAGCCGTCCGATGCAGCCAGCCCTACCGTTCGATCTGCGTTGACTTCTTTTTTTTCGAGCGTAGCCCCACCCCGCCCCGCACTGATGCAAGCCGCCTCGTCCCCACCGCAGCGCCGCAAACCGCACCCCGCAGCGCCGCAAAGCCGTCCCGTCCTCGCCGCTGGTTGTCGTCCTTGCAGCTCCTGTCATGGTCGCTCCCCGTCGTTTTTTTAAAAAGCTTCAACCGCAGAGCCTTCTGCCCCCACGTCGGCCCGTCCCTGATCCGCGGCTGCGGCGGCCGGATCCGCGGCGGCGACAGGCAGGATTAGCTCGAGGAGGGTCTTCCCCATCTATCACGGGACCTAGGGTTTGCTTCAACCATGTTTACATCTAGAATCAACTACTTGCTCCCATGGATTTGGGCTCAAGCTTTGGGATGAGCTTCGTTGCCAGAATACGGTTGCAACAAAACAGAATGACGGATGTAGCAAATTTGTATAATAGTTGTAGCATTTTGCCTCACGTGAAGAAAAAAAATTGTCGGTGGAAGCAACAAAACAATACGGTTGCAACAAAAACAGAACGAGGATGTAACAAAATATATAATGGTTATAGCATTTTCCCATCATGGTTGCAGCTCGCCATGCCAACGGTTATAGCAAAAAAACAATATGGTTGCAACAAAACAGAATGACTGATGTAGCAAATTTGTATAATGGTTGCGGCATTTTTTCATCATGGTTGCAACTCCGTCTACAAACTCCGACGAAGTTTGGTTGCAACTCTCACGGACGTGGTTGTAACTTTTTTTATCAACGGTTGTAGCTTTTTTTTTGAATGCTTGCAGCTTTTGTGATACGTGGTTGTAGCATTCACGACATCATCCCTGCAGATCCTCGTGCAGCAACCTCATCTGCCGGCCATGGGATCACCCGCCCGCCGTCGCCATTCTGGTTGCAGCTCCTCCCGTCTGCGGTTGAAGCTCCCGTGTAGTCGGATGTAACTTTTCCGTCCACCATGGATCTGACGGGAACGAAGAACAGATGTGACAGAGACGAGAGGAAGAATAGGTCGCTGGAGAACGTGCCCGCCACCGCCGCTGCGGGCCCTGTCACCGGATCCGCCGGTCCTGTCACCGGAGCAGCCACCAGCCCTGTCGCCCTCCCAGTCGCCCCTGTCGTTCGAAAATGGTGTGGATGAGATGCAAATGACCGGTTGAAGCAAATCGGTGGTAGGTGAAAAAAAAAACAGTCCACATGAAGCTGCGGGCGTGTTTCGGTCGCTGTAGATCAAACGGACCTAGCGAGTCTGGTGGGACGTGCCGGCTGAAAACGTTTACATAAAGAAATAGTACGCTTTAACTGTCGAAGAAAAAGGAGGTGTGGCAAATAGCACGTTTGTTTCTGGTATAAGTGGCCAAAAGGGAATTGTGTAGACAGTTGAGGGGCCGAAAAACATATTTTTCTCATTTCATTGTCATTAGCTCATTAGAAAAAACGATAATGTGTCAATATGTTATGATATTATTGTTAGTATATCTTCCAGAAAACAGCTTAGTTCAGATTGAGCTATCAAAAATACTAGGAGATAAGAACGAATAGCTTATTGATGGTACCGTCCAAACAAAGTGTCGGATGAAGCTACCGAAACATTCAGAACACAGGTACAGGTTGATTCTACTAGCCACCTCTAAGAGGTGAATTATACACCATAGCCCATAGGTGCCGACACATCATCTCTCAACGCCGGGAGAAGGCGGTTCCTCTCCTGGAAAGTACTTTGGCAGAACGGAATGCACAAAAACTGGACACCACTAGATGGAAACTGATGAACAATGCGCAAGGTTTTTTGGTGGTAGTGCTAGGGTTAATGAGGTACATAGATGACGGGTCATCGCACTAGGATCAAACGCGCATTCTCTTTACATCATTCTCGGGCACACTCGCATCCGCACCATTGCCACGCGCGGTGGCATCACCTGGTTTTGCAACCTACAGATCAACATGGAGCAATCTTCAGAGACAGTCCTACGGTATGTAAAAGAACTTTATGTTCTCGCAAGGAGAAAGAGGTTGCATGTCTACTAGGCATGAGCTCACCTTCTCATCAGGAACAAGAGCATATCTTTCAGAGGGTGACACCCAAATTTTAGCTGAAAACATCACGAAGCACCATCAGTTGTCTGTCTGAAAACACGCACCTGCTAGTATCTGCGGCTAGAGCGCATTTGGTACCAACCAACCTGCAAATGGAATAGCTGCTGAAGACTCCAGCTTCTTGCAACCAGGACCGTCTGGGCTTAGGGCATCAATAATCACAGGTGTGTTCCTTCAGGATTGGGCAAAGATGATATTTTGTTAGTTCACGCTATGACAGGTGATCTAGGGCTAGTTCAAATGAGTGCTTCACTTAAGATGGGGAATAAAAACATTAAACAGGAACCACCTGTCAACTATTTCCCCATGACCGAGTTGTCCACTAGTACCCCTTCCCCATGCAAACACATTTTTCTTTTCTGTGAAAGCAAGAGTGTGCCTCCATCCACAAGCAACTTGGGCAACTTTCTGCAGCACCACCACAAGGTATGGAAGTTTGAAATTATTATTCACGTGAATCAATGAGAGGATTTGAGCATAAATATGCTGGTTATGACTTCTATGAATCATTTAGCACTCCCAAACACATGCCATACCTGTTCCTCAGGAAAATTAACCTGGGCTGGGGAACAGTGATCAGCATTATCGCCAGCTCCAACTTGCCCAAACTGCAGATAAAAATATGAGACGATTAGTGCAGATAAAGATAAACCACCTGGACAAGTGAAAGATGAAACACCGGAAAAATAATATGTCGAAACATAATATGCCAGTACGACCGGTTTTCAGAAAAGTAGTCGGAATTCAAGCCAAGCTCAGCATACAGGCACCGTTTATAACAATAGTAAAATAAATTGAATGAGATTACAAAAAACCAGTCCACCACTAGCTGTAGCATTGTGAAAAAACTTATCAAATGACGACTGGGATAATGAAAGGGCTCAAATCTAGGGATCTGCCAGAACTCCATTCATTCTGACTGGTCATTACTCATTAGTAAACACTAAGTATTGTATAGCCCAATCGATGAGTTATGACTCAACATACTTCCAAAGCCAAGCATCTGTAAAGACTTTCTATCCTATATAAAGTGGTTGAACTTTAGCAAACAATGGTGATTCTCCTAGTAGAAATTATAATAAATGATTGCATTCTGAAACCCGGTTGATCCTGTTTAAATTAATATGAGTCTTATCTTGTTTTCTCTGTGTGGAGGAATCTTTTGATTGTCATGAAATGGTGATGCCGTAGCAACAAATGCATATAAAAAGTTGATTAAGGCTTGGGTACCACATTAGAGATTCATTTCGAGTATTTGGTCTTTTGAAATCGTGAACAAAACCACGCAATAGAAGACTTCCTTGTGTAGTTTTACACAGATACCAACCATACGACGGATAAAGAAAAGTAGATGGACATTGATGATGACCTTGTTCCATCCCCATCCATAAAGTTTTCCATCTGATGTAAGTGCCATTGTGTGCCTCCATCCACCTGAAATCTAAATCAGATAGAGCATATGTATATATTATTAACCTTCTTCACAGACCTCAATCACCAATCAATCAGCACATATGTAGTATGTAACAAAAGAAAACTTGATAGCTCCAAGACTTTAGTCTGGCCCGAGGAATTCTGCAGGCTGAATAGCATATGATAGGTTCTGAGTTGCTTGGAGGACTACAAAAGTAACACCACACTGCCTCTAGATAGCCCTATGAGCTTGCATGAAGATGTAATCATACAGATTGCATCACACAGAATGTAGTTGGTATTAGCTAGTACCTGGGATGTAGAGCTATCCTTTAAGGCTTCTACTTTATGTGGAACTAGATGATCTTCAAAATCGCCATGACCAAGCTGACCATATTTACTCCAACCGTAAGTGTACAAACTACCGGAGGAGGAAACAGTAATGGTATGGCGCCATCCGCATGCAACAAGCACCATCTTGTCTCCCTACAAAAGTGCAAGTAACAAGAATAAAGATAAACCTGGAAGCATAAGAATAAACAGGGCAAGTAAGAAGAAGAGACAAAAAACAAAAAACTAACGCCTTCCATAGTCGGAACTGTAGAAGACAGCATTGCATGTAATTTCAATGAATAAAATCACCTATGGATGACTGGACAGGGATGGCTAGATGGGCATATATAAGCTTCTACTAGTCATCTCAGAGAACAATATGTATTCTAGATGTTTCCATTTAGGCAAGAGATTCTTCTGCAGTGTTAGCTATTTAACTATGAAGCATGAAAATACATGGGTAGTACTGCACCAGACAGGAAGCCAGTCCTTATCTTTGAATACTAGTCCTTCATATTCATCATTAATTAGTTCTATGATGACACTAACAGGGATATGTTGGGTGCTTGATAATACCACTCCAGAACACAGATATAGATGGTTCTCCAAAAAACAAAACAGATATAGATTGAATTTTTTTTTAGAAAAGGAGGCAAAGCCCCGGCCTCTGCATCGAGAGATGCACGCAGCCATAGATTATTCCATTTTTATGTATTAAGTAATGAAGGCATTAGTAGGAGTGCATCTGTGGGTGTAAATGTTAAGCAAGTCATGCCAATTTAGATCATTACCTCCACCGAAGATACTTTTTCAGGAACAAATCGGTCATTCCGATCACCAAGACCCAAGTTTCCATATCGACCCCAGCCCCATCCATAGATATCGCCATCTTCAGTTACTGCAGCAGTATGTTCGGCACCAGCAGCAATCATCTTCACAGAAATACCCTATACATTTTGGACCATTAGCTCTTAATAACCTTGCACATCATATTCATTAGAAGGTCAGCATGTGTACATTCTCACACAAGCTTTATTATATTTGTTGATAAATTTTGAGAAGATAGAAGTATACTTAAAGGTTATTTGTTTAATCATTAACGCGGTGCTATTCACTGATGTCTATATCAGAGTGGTACCTATGTATAAATGACGGAATGCCCATCCCAATAACCTGACAGGATCCCACCTACACTACATGTCATGTTGGTCTGTATAGGAGTGTTGCAAACCATAACAATGATTTTCACATGACATGCTTCCCCGGTAGGGAATCCCTACCGTAACAAAATGCGATCAAAAGATTGTTGTCATGGACAAATATCAAAGAAGATGACACTAGATTATTATTTTTCTTGTACCATATATTTGCATCTGCTATCTAAAAATAGCACATAAGAAGAATATTGCACCTCAAAAGCTTGAATCGTTTGTGGGAGCAGCGAATCTTCAGTAGTTCCAAGACCAAGCTGGCCATTTTGGTTACGCCCCCAACTAAAACAAGCATGTATCAGAAGTTCAGACTAAGTAACAGTCACTCGAAGATCAGCAAGAGCAATGCAGTGCAGGTATCTTATCAATTGCCGAAAAGTCCTCTCAGCAACACATAGTATCTTTTCCATGTTTTGAAAGGCGGCTGGTACATACTGTTGCTAGCCGTCTTACCTGAGCACTTCACCGGCCATGGTGACGGCCAGGCAGTGGCTATCCCCACAGGCTAGCTGCTTGATCTTGATCCCCTGCAGCGCCTTGACCGGCTGGGGCGTGAAGACGTCGGTGGAGTTGCCGTGGCCGAGCCTCCCGAAATCCCCCCACCCCCAGCTGTAGACCTGGTGCTCGTCCTCGGAGTAGGCGGTGGTGTGGTCCGCCCCGCAGATGACGGACGTGATCCCCGGCGCGTCGAAGCCGCTGATCACCGTCGGCACGAGCCGGTCCTCCGCGTCCCCGTGGCCGAGCTGCCCGTCCTCTCCCCTGCCCCACGTGCACAGCACATTGCCCGCTGCAAAGCACAAGCCGCCGCCGCCGCCGCCACGGCACGGACCCGTCAGCACCACGATCCACACTAACACCTGGACCTGGAAAGAATCCCCGCCCTGTGCGCGCCGAGACGACGCTCGACGAAATGCTCCCCATGCCCGGAAAGAAAGAAAGAAAGAAAGAAAGAAAACGGTCCGTTCGACTTACCGAGGAGGGCGACGGAGTGGCTGGCACCGGCGGAGACGAGGACGACAGCGGGCGGCGCTTCGTCGGCGACGGCGGATAGGGCCGCGTCCATCTGCCGATCGCCGATCTGGGCTCTCGCGGCCACCCGAGAGGGGTGAACTCAAGTGAGCGGATGAAAATATCTGGGAGGCCGCCAATAATTATCGGTAATGATTATGCTAAGCGACACCAAGAATGGCGATGGCTAGGGAGGGAGGGAGCCAGGGAGGCCAGGGGCGGGTTTAAAGCGGGCCGGGACCCGGAGGCGAAGGCGAGAAGGGACGGCGGCCGCGGTGGGACGGGATGGGATGGGATGGGCGACCTGCCGACTGCCGTAATAAATGTGCTAGCTAGCGTACGTACAAGCCCATCCCATGTGACGCTTCACAGCGCGCTCCGGTGACTGTAGTAGTAGAAGCTCGGCGAGATGGATTACCGCGCGTCATTAAGGGCGGCAAAGGTGGACGACGACCGCCTCCCTTTGCTTCTTGGCCGGAGAGCGGGCGGGTGTTTCGCTGACGCGTGGCCTCGTGACCGGTGGTGGTCCAGGCCTGCAGCGGGTGGGTCTGCTCTGCGAGAGGTTGGGGGTTTGGGGAATGGAGACGGAGGCGGAGGTGGAGGTGGAGGAGGACCACTCGTTCGGCCCCGGCGAGTGAAGAGACGAGAGCGCGCGACGTCGCCTTCCCCGGCTTATCTGAATTTTAAACTCGCTGCGCACCAACCCCTGCCTTTTTCTCTCGGCTTCCAAATCAGATGGATACGGTTGCGTCTGGATCATCGCCGTACGGGTACGTTGTATGTATCGTGCGTGCCAGGTTTGCCTTTTTTTCTTTTCTTTTTTAAAAAACTAGTACAAATACCCGTGCGTTGCAACGGGCAAAAAATATCATAAAACCTATTTCATGTGTTAGTATGCGTCATTTATTATATATAGTTTTAATAACC
Source organism: Hordeum vulgare subsp. vulgare (assembly GCF_904849725.1). Classification (NCBI taxonomy): domain Eukaryota; kingdom Viridiplantae; phylum Streptophyta; class Magnoliopsida; order Poales; family Poaceae; genus Hordeum; species Hordeum vulgare. The sequence goes on from NC_058519.1 coordinate 483,149,847, forward strand.
ATCATTAATAATTTTAGAACTGAGACATGTTGTGAAAATAACATTTTTTGGAACACATGTTTTTCTGAAATAGAATTTTTGAAACATTGTGATTAATTTAAATGGTCTTTTAAAAAAGTTAGAACGTTTTTTCAGAAAATTTGAATTTTTTTAATAAAAGCATGAACATATTTAAAAGCATAATTTTTTTAGTGCAAGAAGAGTTTACAACACTCCTTATCTTAAAAAGCACACATGCTCGGTGCTAGCACGTATAACAACATCTAGTAGCTTTTGGTCGGTGCAGCCAATTAAAAAAGCATTCCACACTAAGCTATCTCCCACCGCATGGACCTTATCCGCATCACCATTCTTCCAGGCCCTGCTCTCCTTTCTCTTCTTCGTGCTCCAGCCACACACACACCCACGGGAGCGTGAGGTGCTCTAGTCCACTTGGAAATTGGATTGTCCAAATGGTGCACTCCAGAAGAAAGCGGGTGCACATGGGGGCGACTTCTCTGCCACATCGCTGAAGGAATTAGATGGATGGCTAATGAGATTGGTCGGGCCTGCACATGTGGCGGCTGGGTTTGTGGCGGAGGCGTGGCAACGGTGACCGGCGGCTGGGTTTGTGGCGGAGGCGTGGCAACGGTGGCCGGCAGCTGCTTTATGTGGCCGTGCGGATCTGCGCCCAGGCTTCAGGCTCCGGATCGGCGTGGTCGTCGTGTGCAGTCCACCCTCCCACGGCGCCTTGCCGCGGGGCTTCGAGCCTAGATCTCGCTCCCCTACGCGGTCTCTGGCTTGGAGCTCACAAAGTGGAGTGTGCGAGAGGAGTGATTCGGGCAGGAGACTGTTGCGGTTCCTGTCATGGTGCCACTCCAAGGACTCCGCCTGATTGGGGGATGAGGAGCACGACAGGCCGATTGCGGTGCTTGCACGGATGGGTGACCTCCTCGGCCTCGCGTCACCGGTGACAGGGCTGAGCTCCCTTGCGTCCTCGTCGGAAGCAGGCGACCGACGTCCTCCTACGCATACTTGACCCCGCCCCCTCGGCCTCACGTCACCGGCGACAAGGCTGAGCCGAGCTCCCCGAGCTCCCTCGCCTCCTCGCCGAAGCCGACGGCCGGCTGGTCGCCTCCTCGCCAAAGCCGACGACCGGCTGGGAGCTCCCTCGCCTCCTCGGCTCCTCCTGCACATCCTCGCCCCCATCTCCTCGCGCCTGCGCGCCCCCTCCTCGACCCCGCCTCCTCGTGCCCGAGCTGAGATGCCAGCGGTGGGCGTGCGTGGTCTCTGGATAGGATAGGAAGACGTTGACCGCGGGGAGGGGGGATTTTGTAAAAACGAAACGTTTTTCAACTATAAACAATGGACTGCGGGTTTATTCAGCCAAACGACATGGATTTTTTTGTAAAAATGTCTCGGTGGAAATTCCGACGGAAGCGATAGCCTCTTTATTATTAGGTAAAGATATATCGCATTAGAGGTGTTTCGTTGCCTACGTTACACCCAAACAGGATCAATCGGTGCGAAAAATAAAATTTGGTTGCGTACAGAGAGTGTGACTCACACGCGCGCACAAAATGTAGAGAAACCCAGAGCATGGTTTGCTAGGAACACAGAATCAACCGTTTCTGACGAGATATGCTGAGTCGAGCGTAAAATAGGAAACGACGTGTGCAGCGGTGTAAGGGGATTGGATGCAGAGATGGCGGGAGGCTGAAATGTGCTAGCGCGGAATGGTACGAAATCTAGTTTCAACCTTATTTACTCGCTCATCTCATGCTCTAGGACAAGTTCATCCTCAGTTCTTGACAGCGACAGCGGCGACAACTCAGATCTGTGCAAACGACGGAGGCGACACCATCACTGTGTGGCGACAAGAGGTGGATGTCCCCTTCTTCTTGGCCTCTGCCACATCCTCATAGTTGGAATCATGGCCCCCCTTCCGTGTCCTCGTCATCGACTCCGAAGCTAGTGAGCGGCATACACCCCCCTCCCTCCTCATGTGCTACGTCGTTTATTAGGCCCTTGTTGAGATCCCGATCCTAAAGCACACAAATCTAGCATGTCACACATCGTATAGTTTTGCGGCCTCACGTACGGTATACAACGACTGTCACCTTACCTAGGTCGGAACCATTTGCGCCTTTTGGCTCACGTATACGATTATGTCGCTAGTATCCATATGTCAGAGAAGATGGGTCGACATGACTAGTTATAGACCCCAGTGGCACAAACAGTACAGGGATAGACATACATATCCCAGCAATGCACATGTCAGCCATCAACGTGTGTAACTGAGTCGTAACGAGCTACAAGGACTCGAGTAAGCACCGCGTGACATTTCCCCATAAGAACAAACACATGAGTAAAGAAGGATACATGCCAGTTAATCGTATGTGTGTGGAGTAGTAGGAACTACCAAGGCTCAGTGGAAGCACAAAGAGGCATTTCCTTGTAAGGAAGGTTACCATAGGCATACAACTAGGTGTCGAACCCCACACATATCAATGCATTTCAAAACATACACGCAATATGCACGATATATGTAGATACAACATGGCATCACAACATAACTCTATGTTGGAAATATGCACTAGAGGCAATAATAAAATAGTTATTATTATATTTCCTTGTTCAAGATAATCATTTATTATCCATGCTAGAATTGTATTGATTGGAAACTCAAATACATGTGTGGATACATAGACAACGCACTGTCCCTAGTAAGCCTCTAATGAACTAGCTCGTTGATCAAAGATGGTCAAGGTTTCCTGACTATAGATATGAGTTGTCATTTGATAACGGGATCACATCATTAGGAGAATGATGTGATGAACAAGACCCAAACCATAAATGTAGCTGATGATCGTGTCAGTTTACCGCTACTGTTTTATGTATGTCAAGTATTTGTTCCTATGACCATAAGATCATGCAACTCCCGGATACCGGAGGAATGCCTTGTGTGTATCAAACGTCACAACATAATTGGGTGAATATGAAGGTGCTCTATAGGTATCTCCGAGGGTGTCTGTTGGGTTGGCGTGAATCGAGACTGGGATTTGTCACTCCGTATGACCGAGAGGTATCTCTGGGCCCACTTGGTAATGCAACATCGCAATGAGCTTGCAAGCAATGTGACTAAGTAGTTGGTCACGGGATTCTGTATTACGGAACGAGTAAAGAGACTTGCCGGTAACGAGATTGAGCTAGGTATGAAGATACTGACGATCGAATCTCGGGCAAGTAACATACTGATGGACAAAGGGAATAGCATGCGAGATTGATTGAATCCTTGACACTAAGGTTCGACCGATGGAAGATCTTCGTAGAACATGTAGGAATCAATATGGGCATCAAGGCCCCGCTATTGGTTATTGACCGGAGAGTGTCTCGGTCATGTGTGCATAGTTCTCCAACCCGCCAGGTCTACACACTTAAGGTTCGGTGACGACATAAGCATAATTGAGTCATTGTGTTGGTGGCCGAAGGTTGTTTGGAGTCCCGGATGAGATCCCGGACGTGACGGGGAACTTCGGTTAGTCCGAAGGTGAAGATTGATATATAGGATGAAGGTTATTGGAGTACGGAAGTGTTCTGAGGTGTACCGAGGGAATCACGGAGTGCCCAAAGAGGTTTCGAGAGGCCCCGACAATTGTTGGGGGGGCTTATGGGCCAAAGAGATGGGGCACCGCAGCCCACCAGGGGGCTGGGTGCAGCCCTTCTCTCCAACCCACTTCGGCTGAAGGGGTGCGGGCCTGCTTGGGGCACTGCCGGCCCAACTTGGGTGACAAGGCTCCCAAGTGGAGGGGCCACCCTAACCCTAGCCGCCGCCCCTCCCCTCCCTAGGGCACCGGCCCCTGATACGTCCATTTTGCATCATGCTTTTATATTGATATTTATTGCATTATGGGCTGTTAATACACATTATGGTACAATACTTATGCATTTTCTCTCTTATTTTGCAAGGTTTACATGAAGAGGGAGAATGCCGGCAGCTGGAATTCTGGATCGGAAAAGGAGCAAATCTGAGAGACTTGTTCTGCACAACTCCAAAAGTCCTGAAAACTTACAGAGAATTGTTTTGGAATATATAAAAAATATTGGGTGAAAGGAATACATCAGGGGACCCACCAGGTGGCCACAAGCCAAGGGGTGCGGCCTACCCCCTGGGCGCGCCCAGCAGGCTTGTGGCCCCCCTGGCAGGCCTCCGGTGCCCATCTTCTGCTATATGAAGAGTTTTGACCTGGAAAAAATCATATCAGAACTTTCGGGACGAAGCACCGCTGTCTCGAGGCAGAACTTCGGCAGAACCAATCTAGAGCTCCGACGGAGCTATTCTGCTGGGGAAACTTCCCTCCCGGAAGGGGAAATCGAAGGCATCATCATCACCAACGATCCTCTCATCGAGAGGGGGTCAATCTCCATCAACATCTTCATCAGCACCATCTCCTCTTCAAACCCTAGTTCATCTCTTGTATCCGTTCTTTGTCTCAAAACCTCAGATTGGTACCTGTGGGTTGCTAGTAGTGTTGATTACTCCTTGTAGTTGACGCTGGTTGGTTTACTTGGTGGAAGATCATATGTTTAGATCCTTGATGATTATTAATACTCCTCTTATTATGAACATGAATATGCTTTGTGAGTAATTACGTTTGTTCCTGAGTACATGGGATAAGTCTTGTTATAAGTAATCATGTGAATTTGGTATTCGTTTGATTTTTTGATGAGATGTATGTTGTCTCTCCTCTAGTGGTGTCATGTGAACATCGACTACATGAAACTTCACCATTATTTGGGCCTAGGGGAAGGCATTGGGAAGTAATAAGTAGATGATGGGTTGCTAGAGTGACAGAAGCTTAAACCCTAGTTTATGCATTGCTTCGTAAGGGGTTGATTTGGATCCATATGTTTCATGCTATGGTTAGATTTATCTTAATTCTTCTTTCATAGTTGTTAGAGCATATATCTCCATATGTGGTTTTGGTAATTGATGACAATTCCTATGGACTAATGGTTGCCTTAAGTTATATTTATAGGATTTTTCCATATGCACTTCTTGAAGTCCATCTGTTGGGTTCAAGGAGTTTATATGATGACCAAGGTGGTATTCACGGTATTATCCAAAGAATGGTCATAGAGACACAAGGTTGATCAAGATCGTCATACAAAGAGTAATTCAAGATGATCAACACACAAAGCGTACAAGATGTACCGAGAGGGATCAAGTGATCCCATGGTATGTTAAGCATTGTCCAGTACGTATTTGTGTACTAACCCATGGTCTTTGTGAGGGTTCTATGTGGGGGTTAGGTGTGTTTCCATGGGCTTGCGTCTAGAGGAAGATCTCATACAACCCATGAAGGATGGCGTCAAGTGGTGATCGTCATCAAGAATGCGGTGTGCAAGTTCAAGTGGATCAGCACGAAGATATCATGCTTGAAGCTTGCCGTCCATTGTGGTGGCAATGGACTTGTGAAGATATGCTGAAGAGTGGCTCACCCATAGTGAGTATGGGGGAGCAATCAACTAGTCTTCATCAAGCCAACGCAATCAAGAAAAGTGGTCCATCTTGAGGAAGCCAAGATCATCATCATCTAGCTCAAGAGGACGAGGTGCAAGGTATAGGTTTGCCCATGGTAGGTTTTCTGTTTAGGATAGATTGTTGTACTATCAGGGGGGGCTCTCAAGTGAGTAGCTTGATCGTATCGTTCGTTGAGAGCTCAAACCATTTGCATCCTTGCATCATACTTCTTGGTTCTTGTTTGATGTTTCTCTTTGTGAGTTTTAGAGCTGATGGTCATCTTCATGACAAGCTCAAGTTCATCGAAAATGGAGTCCATATGCATCTACTATTATGTTTTCGATGTTGGAGTTTTTGCCGGTTCTTCATTCATAGAGGACTCACATCTCTATATCATTGGCATTTTCATATCTGCATGGTCGCTATTTGGATAGCTCTTGTCGTCCTGAATCCAACAAGCTTGGGTTTGCTCGATTCGGAGCTCATATGCGAAAGTAATGGTTGTTTCAATGGCGAGCGGTAGTACCGCTGGACCTAGCGCTAGTACGCTAGAGTTGGCGGTAGTACCGCTGGCCCTAGCGGTAGTACTGCTAGAGCTGGCGGTAGTACCGCCCCTGGTCAGCGGTAGTACCGATCCAATATTTTAGTACCGTCATCTTTGCGTTTGTACTGCATCGGACATTTTGCGAAGACTTTCTTAGCGGTGGTTGGCCCGGTAGTATCTTTGCGCTACCATGGGATCAGCGGTAGTACCGCTGCAGCCAGCGGTAGTACCGCGGGAGGGTCAGCGGTAGTACCGCCGGAGGGTCAGCGGTAGTACAGCTGGAGCCAGTGGTAGTACCGCTGGGCTCGGGCTGTAAGTGGGGGTAACGGTCTGATTCCTTCCCCCACTATATAAAGGGGGTCTTCTTCCCCCTTGGTCTCATACATCTGTTGAGCTCTTGTTCTACCTCCATTGTTGACATTCTTAGAGCTTGCTAACTCTCAATCCCTCTAATGATTCTTGCTTGTTCTTGAGGGAAAAGAGAGAGGAGATCTAGATCCACATCTCCACCAATCAGTTTCTCCTTTATGTGAGGGGAACCCCTTGGATCTAGATCTTGGAGTTCTTTGTGAGCTCCTTGTTCTTCCTCTCATATTTCTACATAGCTTTCGTTGTTGTGGAGGGATTTGAGTGTGAGGGACTTGACCACTTCGTGTGTTCTTGCCATTGCATTAGTTGCATCGGTTTGAGTTCTCCACGGTGATACGTGGAAGTGAGAAGTTGAGGAGCTTACTACCTTTGGTACTTAGTACCCTAGATATTGTTCTTCGTGGATGCTTTGGCGTCCTAGAAGCTTGGTGGTGTCTCGGAGCTCAATCATTCTGGTGTGAAGCTCCGGGCAAGCGTCGGGGTCTCCAATTAGGTTGTGGAGATTGCCCCGAGCAATTTGTACGGGTACCGGTAACCGCCCCCAAGGGTTGCCACGTGTACGGGTTCGGTGACCGCCCCAAGGTTTGCCATTTGTACGGGTTCGGTGACCGCCCTCAAGGGTCCCTTAGTGGAATCACGGCATCTTGCATTGTGCGAGGGCATGAGGAGATTACGGTGGCCTTAGTGGCATCTTAGGGAGCATTGTGCCTCCACACCGCTCCAACGGAGATTAGCATCCGCAAGGGTGTGAACTTCGGGATACATCATCGTCTCCCCGTGCCTCGGTTATCTCTTACCCGAACCCTTTACTTATGCACTTTACTTTGTGATAGACATATTGTTTATTGTAATATATCTTGCTATCACTTAGTTGTTTATCTTGCTTAGCATAAGTTGTTGGTGCACATAGGTGAGCCTAGTTGTTTGTAGGTTTTGTGCTTGACAAATTAAACGTTAGTTTTATTCCGCATTTGTTCAAGCCTAAACCTTAATTATTTTAAAGCGCCTATTCACCCCCCCTCTAGGCGACATCCACGTCCTTTCAATAGTTGCGGGTGCTTGCGAGAGAGGTTAATCATAAGTGGGATGTTTGTCCAAGTAAGGGCAACACCCAAGCACCGGTCCACCCACATACCAAATTATCAAAGTAACGAACATGAATCATATGAGCATGATGAAAACTAGCTTGACATAAATTCCCATGTGTCCTCGGGAGCACTTTGCTTTATATAAGAGATTGTCCAGGCTTGTCCTTTGCTACAAAAGGATTGGGCCACTTTGTTGCACCATTTTTACATTTGTTACTTGCTACCCGTTACGAATTACCTTATCACAAAACTACCTGTAATCGATAATTTCAGTGCTTGTAGAGAATACCTTAGTGAAAACCGCTTGTCATTTCCTTCTACTCCTCGTTGGGTTCGACACTCTTACTTATCAAAAGGACTACGATAGATTCCCTACACTTGTCAGTCATCAAGACTCTTTTCTGGCGCCATTGCCGGGGAGTGAAGTGCCTTTGGTGAGTAGAATTTGGTAAGGAAAAATCTATATATTGTGCTGAAATTTACTGTCACTTGTCACTATGGAAAATAATCCTTTGAGGGGCTTGTTCGGGGTATCTTCACCCCGACCGAAAGCACAAAGAGATGCTCCTAAACCTGTTGCACCCACTGAAAATATTTATTATGGAATTCCTTCTGGTATGATAGAAAAACTGCTAGCTAATCCTTATGCACGAGATGGAACACTACATCCTGATTTGCATCTAATCTATGTGGATGAAGTTTGTGGATTATTTAAGCTTGCAGGTCTGCCCGACGATGATGTCAAGAATGAGGTATTTCTTTTATCTTTGAAGGAGAATACATTGACGTGGTATAGGCTATGTGATGATATTGGATCGTGGAACTACAATCGATTGAAATTGGAATTTCATCAGAAGTTTTATCCTATGCATCTGGTTCATCGTGATCGGAATTATATTTATAATTTTTGGCCTCGTGAAGGAGAAATAATCGCTCAAGCTTGGGGGAGGCTTAAGTCAATGTTATACTCATGCCCCAATCATGATCTCCCGAGATAAATTATTATTCATAACTTTTATGCTCGGCTCTCTCGTAATGATCAATCGATGCTCGATACTTCTTGTGTTGGTTCCTTTATGAAGAAAGATATTGAATTCAAATGGGACTTATTGAAAATAATTAAACGCAACTCTGAAGATTGGGAACTCGACGAAGGTAATGAGTCAGGTATAAACCTTAAGTTTGATCGTGTTAAATCCTTTATAGACAGTGATGCTTTTCATGATTTTAGCACTAAATATGAACTTGACTCTGAGGTAGTAGCTTCATTTTGTGAATCTTTTGCTACTCATGTTGATATCCCCAAGGAGAAGTGGTTTAAATATCATCCTCCCATTGAAGTTAAAGTGATTGAACCTATTAAATTTGAAGAAGAAACTATTATTTATAATGTTGGTCCTGTTATTCCTACTGCTTATATTGAGAAACCACCCTTTCCTGTTAGAATAAAGGATCATGCTAAAGCTTCAAGTGTGGTTCGTAAGAGTTGTGCTAGACCACCTATACCTCCTGAATAAATTAAAGTTTAACCTAATATTGCTATGTTTAAATATCTCTTGGTTGATAATATTGATGGGCATGTCATTCATTTCTGTGTTGAGGCTGCTAGAATTGCTAGACCTGATACTAAAGGCAAACATAGACCTATTGTTGGTGTGCTTGTTGTTTTTCTGTTAAAATAGGAGATCATTGCTATCATGGCTTATGTGATGTGGGTGCTAGTGTGAGTGAAATTCCCTTTACCTTATACCAAAAATCATGAACGATATTACACCACCTGAATTAGAAGAAATTGATGTTACCATGAAGCTTGCTAATAGAGATACCATTGCACCAATTGGGATTGTTAGAGATGTTGAAGTCTTGTGTGGGAAAATAAAGTATCCTACTGCTTTTCTTGTTATTGGTTCCCCAAAAGATGATTTTTGTCCCATTATATTCGGTAGACCCTTCTTGAATACTATTAATGCTAGGATTGATTGTGAGAAAGAAACGGTTACTGTAAGTTTCGAGGATGTGTCTCATGAGTTCAATTTCTCTAAATTTAATAGACAACCCCATGACAAATAATTGCCTAGTAAATATGAAATTATTGGTCTCGCTTCTATCGATGTGCCTCCTACCGATGCCTTAGAACAATATTTTGTAAACCATGAAAATGATATGCATATGAATGAAAGGAATGAAACAGATAAGATTTTCTATGATCAGCAGCCTATTTTGAAACACAACGTGCCTGTTGAAATACTTGGGGATCCTCCTCCACCCAAGGGTGATCCCATGTTTGAGGTTAAACAATTACCTGATACTCTGAAGTATGCTTATCTCGATGAAAAGGAGATCTATTTTGTTATTATTAGTGCTAACCTTTCAGAGCATGAAGAAAATAGATTATTGAAAACTTTGAGAAAGCACACCACAACTATTGGATATACTCTTGATGATCTTAAGGGCATTAGTCCCACTCTATGTCAACACAAAATCAATATGGAGCGTGATGCTAAACCAGTTGTTGATCACCAACGACGATTATATCGTAAAATGAATGAAGTGGTAAGAAATGAAATACTAAAGCTTCTCGAGGGAGGTATAATTTACCCTATTGCTGATAGTAGATGGGTTAGTCCCGTTCATTGTGTCCCTAAAAAGGGAGGTGTTACCGTTGTTCATAATGATAAAAATGAATTGATCCTGCAAAGAATTGTTACAGGATATAGAATGGTAATTGATTTTATAAAATTAAATAAAGCTACTAGGAAAGATCATTACCCGCTACCTTTTATTGATCAAATGCTAGAAAGACTATCCAAACACACACATTTTTTGCTTTCTAGACGATTATTCTGGTTTCTCTCAAATATGTGTGTCAAAAGAGGATCAAGAGAAGACCATTGTTACTTGCCATTTCGGTACCTTTGCTTATAGACGTATGCCTTTTGGTTTATGCAATGCACCTGGTGCCTTTCAAATATGTATGATGGCTATATTCTCTAACTTTTGTGAAAAGATTGTTGAGGTTTTCATGGATGATTTTTCCTTTTATGAAACTTCTTTTGATGATTGCTTGATCAAGCAGAGATGTGAAGAAACTAATCTTGTCTTGACTTGTAAGAAGTGCCACTTTATGGTTAATGAAGGCATTGTTTTGGGACACAAAATCTCCGAAAGAGGTATTGAAGTTGATAAAGCTAAAGTTGATGCTATTGAAAAAATGTCGTGTCCAACAGATATCAAAGGTATAAGAAGTTTCCTTGGTCATGTTGGTTTATATAGGAGATTTATTAAAGACTTCTCTAAGATTTCTAAGCCTCTCACCAATCTTTTGCAAAAGGCTGTTCCGTTCGTTTTTTATGACGATTGTGTAGAAGCATTTGAAATTCTTAAGAGAGCCTTGATCACTGCACCTGTTGTTCAACCACCTAATTGGAACCTACCCTTTGATATTATGTGTGATGCCAGTGATTATGTTGTTGGTGCTTTTCTAGGGCAAAGAGTTGATAAGAAATTAAATGTCATCCATTACGCTAGTAAAACTCTAGGCAATGCTCAAAGAAACTATACTACCACTGAAGGAATTTTTAGCAGTAGTGTTTGCTTGCGATAAGTTTAGACCCTATATTGTCGATTCCAAAGTAAATGTTCACACTAATCATGCTGCTATTAAATACCTTATGGAAAAGAAAGATGCTAAACCTAGAATTATTAGATGGGTTCTTCTGCGACAAGAATTTGATTTGCATATTATTGATAGAAAGGGCGTTGATAACCCCGTAGCAGATAACTTGTCTAGACTAGAGAATGTTCTTGATAACCCACTATCTATTGATGATAGCTTCCCTGATGAATAATTAGCTGTCATAAATGCTTCATGCAGTGCTCCTTGGTATGCTGACTATGCTAACTACATTGTTGCTAAATTTATACCTCCTAGCTTCACATACCAACAAAAGAAAAAGTTCTTCTATGATTTAAGACATTGCTTTTGGGTCAATCCACGCCTTTATGAAGGAGTAGATGGTATTATTATATGTTGTGTACCTGAGCATGAACAGGGACAGATCCTACACAAGTGTCACACCGAGGCCGACGGAGGACATCACGCTGGAGATACAACTGCACACAAGGTATTACAATCTGGTTTTTATTGGCTTGCTCTCTTCAAGGATGCTCGTATGTTTGTCTTGTCTTGTGATGAATGTCAAAGAATTGGTAATATTAGTAGACGTCGGGAAATGGCTATGAATTAGTCTCTTGTTATAGAACCATTTGATGTCTGTGGTTTTGATTATATGGGATCTTTTCTAAAGTCCAACGGGTATATTCATATTCTAGTTGATGTTGATTATGTTACTAAGTGGGTAGAAGCTATTCAACTAGTAATGCCGATCACAACACTTCTATTAAAATGCTGAAAGAAGTTATTTTCCTTAGATTTGGAGTCCCTAGATATTTAATAACTGATGGTGGTTCACACTTTATTCATGGTGCTTTCCGTAAATTGCTTGCTAGGTATGATGTTAGTCATAGAATTGCATCTCCTTATCATCCCGAGTCTAGTGGTCAAGTAGAATTGAGAAATAGAGAAATTAAATTGATATGGCAAAAGACCGTCAATAGATCTAGAAATAATTGATCTAAGAAACTTGACGATGCATTATGGGCTTATAGAACCGCTTACAAAAACCCTATGGGTATGTCTCTTTATAAAATGGTTTATGGTAAAGCATGTCACTTACCTCTAGAGCTAGAACATAAAGCTTATTGGGCAATTAAGGAGCTTAACTATGATTTCAAACTTGCTGGTGAGAAGAGGTTATTTGACATTATCTCATTTGATGAATGGAGAACCGAGGCCTATGAGAATGCTAAGTTGTTTAAATAAAAGGTTAAGAGATGGCATGATAGAAGGATACAAAAGCGTGAATTCAATGTAGGTGATCATGTCTTGCTATACAACTCTTGTTTAAGAATTTTTGCAGGAAAACTTCTCTCTAAATGAGAAGGGTCTTACATTATCGAGGAAGTATATCGTTCCGGTGCCATCAAGATCAACAACGCCGAAGGCACAAATCCGAAGGTGGCAAATGGGCAAAGAATTAAACAATATATCTCAGGTACTCCCATAAATGTTGAAACCAATATTATCAATACCATAACTCCGGAGGAGCACATTAGGGAGACCTATCAGAACGTTTTAGACTCCGAAAAGGAATAGTATGTCTTACGGTAAGCAAACCGACTCCAAAACATTTCCAATGGCAATTTTTATCAGTTTTGGAATATTTAAAAAATTAGGACAATTTAAAGTAGTCCGAAAAGTTCACGAGGAGGCGACAAGCCAGGGGCACGGCCTACCCCCCTGGGCGCTGATGACCCACAAGTATAGGGGATCAATCGTAGTCCTTTCGATAAGTAAGAGTGCCGAACCCAACGAGGAGCAGAAGGCTCTGATAAACGGTTTTCAGCAAGGTAATAACTGCAAGCACTGAAAGTAGCGGTAACAAGTGATGGTGTAGCGAGGTGAAACGTAACAAGTGAAAAGTAACAAGTAGTAGCAACGGTGCAGCAAGTGGCCCAATCCCTTTTGTAGCAGGGGACAAGCCTGAACAAAGTCTTATAGGAGGAAAAACGCTCCCGAGGACACACGGGAATTTCTGTCATGCTAGTTTCATCATGTTCATATGATTCGCGTTCGTTACTTTGATAGTTTGATATGTGGGTGGACCGGACCTTGGGTACCGCCCTTACTTGGACAAGCATCCCACTTATGATTAACCTCTCTCACAAGCATCCACAACTACGAAAGAAGAATTAAGACAACGTCTAACCATAGCATTAAACTAGTGAATCCAAATCAGCCCCTTACGAAGCAACACATAGACTCGGGTTTAAGCTTCTGTCACTCCAGCAACCCATCGTCTACTTACTACTCCCCAATGCCTTCCTCTAGGCCCAAATATGGTGAAGTGTTATGTAGTCGATGTTCACATAACACCACTAGAGGAAAAGACAACATACATCATATCAAAATACCGAACGAATATCAAATTCACATGACTATTATCAGCATAACTTATCCCATGTCCTCAGGAACAAAAGTAACTACTCACAAAGCATAATCATAATCATGATCAGAGGTGTAATGAATAGAATCAATGATCTGAACATAAACTCTTCCACCAAGTAATCCAACTAGCATCAACTACAAAGAGTAATCAACACTACTAGTAACCTTACAAGTACCAATCGGAGTCGCGAGACGAAGATTGGTTACAAGAGATGAACTAGGGATTGGAGAGGAGATGGTGCTGATGAAGATGCCTCCCCTCCGACGAGAGGACTGTTGGTGATAACGATGGCGACGATTTCCCCCTCCGGGAGGGAAGTTTCCCTGGCAGGATCGTCCTGCCGGAGCTCTAGATTGGATCTGCTCAAGTTCCGCCTCATGGCGGCGGCGAAACCACGAAAAAGCTCCCGAATGATTTTTTTTTCTGGAACAAAACCCTTCATATAGCAAAAGAGGGGGGCTAGTGGGCCGTCAGGGAGCCCACAATCTTGCCCTCCGCCACAAGGGGGTGGCGGTGGCAGGGCTTGTGGCGCCCTGGTGGCCCCCCTCTGGTACTTCTTTCGCCCAGTATTTTTTATATAATACCAAAAAATTCCACGTAACTTTTCACGACATTTGGAGATGTGCAGAATAGTGGACTAAGATTTGCTCCTTTTTCAGTCCAGAATTCCAGCTGCCTGAATTCTCCCTCTTCAAATAAACCTTGCAAAATAAGAGAGAAAAGGCATAAATATGGTACCACAAAGTAATATAACAGCCCATAAAGCAATAAATATCAACATGAAAGCATGATGCAAAATGGACGTATCAACTCCCCCAAGCTTAGACCTCGCTTGTCCTCAAGCGAAAACCAAGTTCCATAAACATGTCCACATGTTGAGGGACGAAGGTGTCGATAAAACATAATACAGACATGAGGGCATCATGATCACACATAGAACATCAATACATCATAAAGATTCTTATGGGAAAGTAAAAATTCCTTCACAAAGCAAAGCATGAAGCAAAAACCTTATCGAGAAGTAACCAACAACAGTCCAAAGTCATTGAAGCAATTGCAATTTATCACAACATCAGAAAGAGTCAAGTAAGAGCTTGTAAGGAAAATCCACATACTCAATCATCTCTTTTGTTTTCCACAATTGTTACAACTCACGAGGTACTCATGGTGTCAAAGTTTCAACTGGACAAAGAGGAAGATAGGGGCTTATAGTTCTGCCTCCTAACTATTTACCTCAAGGGTAAAGTCAACAACAATAAAGCATAAGTACTCAACTCCAAGTTGATATATGAATATAGATCTTTCCCAAGTATGTGACGGTAGCCAAGACAAAGGCAAAAGTAGGGAATTGGTGAAGATCACCATGACTCTTACAAGGGCAAAAAGTAAAGGTACAAGATAGGCCCTTCGCAGAGGGAAGCAGAGGTTGTCATGCGCTTTTGAGGTTTGAATGCGTGTCCTCCTAGTGTGGAGGAACGTCACTTTATATTGCCTCCTGTGATAAAGAACTTTATTATGCAGTCTGTCGCTTTTATGTCTTCCTCATCAGAGGTTTGTACAAAGCTTATTTTCCACACACTAATAGATCATACATATTAGAGAGCAATTTTTTATTGCTTGCACCGATGACAACTTACTTGAGGGATCTTATTCAATCCATAGGTAGGTATGGTGGACTCTCATGGCAAAACTGGGTTGGAGGTTTGTGGATGCACAAGTAGTATCTCTACTTGGTGCGGGAGTTTTGGCTAATATGAGGTGGAAGCAATCATCACATGCTAAGGGATCTCTAATCATATAACATTGTTTGGAACCAAGCAAACACAATTCATTATGTTGTCTTCCTTGTCCAACATCTATTCCTAAGCATGCAATAGTTTGGTGGGTGCTCACAATTGTAAAAAGTGTCTAAGATGATATATTTATATGTGAACCTCTCTTTCCTTATTACTTCTTTTTAGTTGCAACAATGACTGAGGTCTATGTTGATTTATTCTCAACAAGTTTCAATCATCATACGTGTCATATGTGAAGCTATCACTTTCCATAAGATCGTCTCATGATCTTTCGTGCTATCGTTCTTTTCATACTTTTGATCATGGCACAAAGCAAAGCCCTTGACTAAGATACTCTTTATTATATAGCTCTTAAGCTCGAATACATTGGGGGAGAGACAAGCAAAATACTCAAACTAAACACTAAAGACTTATTCCTCTAAGAGAAGAAATAAAAACTGAAAAGGAAAGAACTAAAACAAAGGTAAAATCAAAAGATATAAAGGTGATACGATACCAGGGCAACTCCCCCAAGCTTGGCAGAAGCCAAGGGGATTGCCCATACCAATACTTAGTTGTCTTACTTTGGTGGTGATGGTGGTGGAATTGTTGAAGCAGTCTTGAGCTTGTCTAATTTCCACTTGAGCAAAAAGTTCTGCTCCCTTAGATCGTCATTTTCCTCCTCAAGTTTCAACACTCTATGGCAAAGTTCCTGCTTACTCTCCTGCAAGAAACGAGAAGGGATAAACAAGGTCTTAGGCTTCTTCCTATGGTCAGGGAGGCTTGACTTCTTGAACTCCACATGAGTGCGTCCAGGTTGAGGTAGAGGAGCCTCCTCTTCATCGGAACTCGTTTGTTCCTTCCCCTTCGGCTCATAGTCCTCTTCCTCGTCAGTGGTCCAGCCATATGGTTCCAAGTCCCCATAGACCTTGGGGTTACAAAGGTAGTCAGCCACATAGCTCTCCCCCTCTGAATCCTAAGAAGACATCTTGACCTAGATCTGCGGCAGACAACAAGCTCGAAACGAAAACAGAGGAAAACTGCGCGATACGGAGATCAAAACCTTCGGGCGAGTATATATTGATTTTTTCTGGACCAGAAGGAGTGCTCTGCAAGAAAACGGAGTCCGGGAGGCACACGAGGTGCCCACAAGCCCTCTCTCCGCCACCAGGGGGTGGCGGTGGCCAAGCTTGTGGCCGCCTCGTGCGCTCTCCGGACTGCTTTTTATTTTTCTAATTTTCCAAAAATTCCAAAACGGAGGAAATTTCCTATTGGAAAAGCATCGGAGTCCAATTTCTTACCGAAACAGATACTTCTTCGTTTTCAAGGTCTGAAACAGGCTGATAAACATCCCTTATGTACTCCTGTGGAGTTATGACATTGATGATATTGGTCTCAACATTTATGGGAGTACCAGAAATGTAATGCTTGATTCTTTGCCCATTTACCACTCTAGGAAAATTCCCTTCCGTGTTATTGATTTTGATGGCACCAGAACGATATACTTCCTCGATAACATAAGGACCTTCCCATTTAGAGAGAAGCTTGCCTGCGAAGAATCTTAAACGAGAATTGTATAGCAGGACATAATCACCTACATTGAACTCTCGTTTCTGTATTCGTTTGTCCTGCCATCTCTTAACCTTTTCCTTGAACAACTTGGCATTCTCGTATGCCTGGGCCCTCCATTCATCTAACGAGCTGATATCAAACAACCGCTTCTCACCGGAAAGTTTGAAATCAAAGTTGAGCTCTTTGATTGCCCAATAAGCTTTGTGTTCTAGCTCAAGAGGTAAATGACAGGCCTTACCGTAAACCATTTTATACGGCGACATTCCCATGGGATTCTTATAAGCAGTCCTATAAGCCCATAGTGCATCGTCAAGTTTGCTAGACCAATTCTTTCGAGATCTATTGACGGTCTTTTGCAAGATCAATTTGATCTCCCTATTACTCAACTCCACTTGACCACTAGACTGAGGATGATAATGAGATGCAACTCTATGGTTGACATCATACTTAGCGAGCATCTTGCGGAAAACACCATGAATGAAGTGTGAACCGCCATCAGTCATCAAATATCTAGGGACTCCAAATCTTGGGAAAATGACTTCTTTAAGCATCTTAATAGAGGTGACGTGATCAGCATTTTTAGTGGGGATAGCTTCTACCCACTTAGTAACGTAATCCACAACAACTAAGATGTGAGTGTACCCATTGGAACTCGGGAAGGGTCCCATATAATCAAAGCCCCGGACATCAAATGGTTCAATGACAAGTGAATAGTTCATAGGCATTTCCTGACGCTTACTGATATTCCCTATTCTTTGGCATTCGTCACAAGACAAGACAAACTTACGGGCATCCTTGAAGAGAGTGGGCCAATAGAAACCTGATTGCAATACCTTATGGGAAGTTCTATCTCCAACGTGGTGTCCTCCGTAGGCTTCGGAATGACACTTCTGCAAGATCTGTCCCTGTTCATGTTCAGGCACACAACGTCTAATAACACCATCTACTCCTTCCTTATAAAGGTGAGGATCATCCCAAAAGTAGTGTCTCAAATCAAAGAAGAATTTCTTCTTTTGCTGATAGGTGAAACTGGGTGGTATGTATTTGGCTACGATATAATTTGCATAATCGGCATACCACGGTGCACTATGTGAAGTGCGGATGACATTTAGTTGCTCATCGGGAAAGCTGTCATCAATAGGTAGTGGGTCATCAAGGACATTCTCTAGCCTAGACAAGTTATCTGCTACAGGATTATCAGCACCCTTTCGGTCAACGACGTGCAAATCAAATTCCTGTAGCAGGAGAACCCATCTGATCAGCCTAGGCTTAGCGTCCTTCTTCTCCATAAGGTACTTAATAGCAGCATGATCAGAGTGAATAGTGACTTTGGAGTCAACTATATAAGATCTGAACTTTTCACATGCAAACACGACTGCTAAAAATTCCTTCTCCGTAGTGGCATAGTTTCTTTGGGCACTGTCTAGAGTTTTACTAGCGTAGTGAATGACATTCAACTTCTTGTCAACTCTTTGTCCTAGAATAGGACCAACAGCATAATCACTAGCGTCGCACATGATTTCAAAGGGCAAGTTCTAGTGAGGTGGTTGAACAATAGGTGCGGTTATCAAAGCCTTCTTAAGTATTTCGAAATCTTCCTCACAATCCTCATCAAAAACAAAAGGAACATCCTTCTGCAAGAGGTTGGTAAGAGGCCTAGAAATCTTAGAGAAGTCTTTAATGAACCTTCTATAGAAACCAACATGACCTAGGAAACTTCGTATGCCTCTGATATCTGTGGGGCAAGGCATTTTCTCAATTGCATCAACCTTAGCCTTATCAACTTCAATGCCTCTTTCAGAATTTTTGTGTCCTAAGACGATACCTTCATTAACCATAAAGTGGCACTTCTCCCAATTCAAGACGAGGTTGGTATCTTTGCATCTCTGTAAGACGCGATCAAGGTTGCTAAGGCAATCATCAAAGGAAGACCCGTAAACGGAGAAGTTATCCATGAAAACCTCGACAATCTTTTCACAAAAGTCAGAGAATATAGCCATCATACATCTTTGAAAGGTGGCAGGTGCATTGCATAAGCCAAAAAGGCATACGTCTATAGGCAAAGGTACCGAAGGGGCAGGTGAAAGTGGTTTTCTCCTGATCAGATTGTGCAACAGGTATTTGCGAGAATCCTGAATAACCGTCTAGAAAGCAGAAGTGTGTGTGTTTTGATAGCCTTTCTAGCATTTGGTCGATAAACGACAAAGGATAATGGTCTTTCCTAGTTGCCTTGTTCAGTTTCCGGAAGTCTATCACCATCCTATAGCCAGTAATAATCCTTTGTGGGATTAGTTCATCCTTATCATTAGGAACGACGGTGATACCTCCCTTCTTAGGTACGCAATGTACCAGACTTACCCAATCACTATGAGCAACAGGATAAATGTTTCCTGCTTCCAGAAGCTTTAATATTTCTTTTCTAACGACCTCTTTTATCTTAGGATTTAATCTCCTTTGATGATCAGCAACTGGTTTAGAATCAGGATTGGTTTTAATCTTGTGCTGACATAGAGTAGGACTAATACCCTTAAGATCATCAAGAGTATATCCAATAGCAGCACGGTGCTTCCTCAGAGTTTTTAGTAACTTTTTCTCTTCATGCTCTGAGAGGAGAGCACTAATAATAACAGGATATATCTCCTTCTCATCAAGATAGGCATACTTAAGAGTATCAGGCAACTGTTTAAGCTCGAACACAGGATCACCCTTTGGTGGGGGAGGATCCCCAAGCAGTTCAACAGGCAGATTATTCTTGAGAATAGGATATTGTTCTAAGACAATTTTATCTATCTCACCTCTTTCCTCCATATGCATATCATTTTCATGCTCAAGCAGATATTGCTCTAAAGGATCCATAGGAGGTACGACAATAGAGGCAAGAGCAATGATTTCATCCCTAACAGACGACTCTTTTTCATGGGGTTGTCTTCCAAACTTGGAGAAGTTAAATTCATGAGACACACCCTCGAAACTAACAGTGACGGTCTCCTTAATGCAATCAATGTGAGCATTGACAGTGTTGAGAAAGGGTCTACCGAATATGATGGGACAAAAGCTATCTTGTGCAGTACCAAGGACGAGGAAATCAGTAGGATACTTTGGCTTACCACACAAGACTTCTATGTCTCTCACAATTCCCACAGGCAGATAGTGTCTCTATTAACTAGCATAATAGTGACATCAATGGGTTCTAACTCAGCAGGTGCAATCTCATCTTTGATTTCATCATATAGAGAACGGGGTATTGCACTAACACTAGCTCCCATATCACATAAACCATGGTAACAGTGATCTCCTATCTTGATAGAAACAACGGGCAGGCCAACTACAGGTCCGTGTTTGTCTTTCGTGTGAGGTTTAGCAATTCTAGCGGAGTCCTCACAGAAATTGATAACATGCCCATCTATGTCTTCGGCTAAGAGATCTTTGATAATAGCAACACTAGGTTCAACTCTAATCTCCTCAGGGGGTGCAAGTGGTCTAATGTAACCCCTACGTATCACAGTTGGAGCTTTAGAATAATCCTTTATCCTAGCAGGGTATGGTGGTTTCTCAATGTAAGCACAAGGAACAACAGGATTACTAAAAGCAATGACTTTCTCCTCAACTAGATTGGTTTTGGCTATGTTGCTTTCTACAGGAGGATGATATTTAAACCACTTCTCTTTGGGAAGATCAACATGAGCAGCAAAAGATTCACATAGAGAAGCTACTATCTCAGAGTCAAGTCCATAATTAGCGCTAAAATCTCTAGAAGTGTTTGTCTCAACAAAAGATTTAACGCAATCAAACTGGAAATTCATACCTGACTCCTTACCTTCCTCCAGCTCCCAATCTTCAGAGTTGCATTTGATTCTTTCCAATAAATTCCACTTGTGATCAATATCCTTCTTCATAAAAGAACCGACACAAGAAGTGTCAAGCATGGTACGATCTTCATGAGAAAGCCGAGCATAAAAGTTTCGAGTGATGATTTCTCTCGAGAGCTCATGATTGGGGCATGAATATAACATTGATTTAAGCCTCCCCCAAGCTTGAGCTATGCTTTCCCTGTCACGAGGCCAAAAGTTATAAATAAAGTTCTGATCACGATGTACTAAATGCATAGGATAGAACTTTTGATGAAATTCCAATTTCAACCGATTGTAGTCCCATGATCCCGTATCATCACATAGCCTATACCATGTCAACGCCTTATCCTTCAAAGATAAAGGAAATACTTTCTTCTTTACCTCATCCTCGGGCAAACCTGCAAGCTTAAATAAACCACAAACTTCATGTACATAGATCAGATGAAAGTCTGGATGTGAAGATCCATCTCCTGTAAAAGGATTAGCCAGCAGTTTCTCAAGCATACCCGAAGGAATTTCATAAAATATATTTTCAGTCGGTACCTTAGGTTGAGGAACAACTCCTCGTGCTTCCGTTCGTGGTGAAGATACCCCGAACAAACTCCTCAAAGGAACAGTTTCCATAGTGACAAGTGACAATAAATTTCAGCACAGTATATAGATGTTTCCTTACCAATTTCCACTTACCAAAGGTGCTTCACTCCCCGGCAACGGCGCCAGAAAAGAGTCTTGATGACCCACAAGTATAGGGGATCAATTGTAGTCCTTTCGAGAAGTAAGAGTGTCGAACCCAACGAGGAGCAGAAGGCTCTGATAAACGGTTTTCAGCAAGGTAATAAGTGCAAGCACTGAAAGTAGTGGTAACAAGTGATGGTATAGCGAGGTGAAACGTAACAAGTGAAACGTAACAAGTAACAAGTAGTAGCAATGGTGCAGCAAGTGGCCCAATCCCTTTTGTAGCAAGGGAGAAGCCTGAACAAAGTCTTGTAGGAGGAAAAACGCTCCCGAGGACACACGGGAATTTCTGTCATGCTAGTTTCATCATGTTCATATGATTCGCGTTCGTTACTTTGATAGTTTGATATGTGGGTGGACCGGCGCTTGGGTACTGCCCTTACTTGGACAAGCATCCCACTTATGATTAACCTCTCTCGCAAGCATCCGCAACTACGAAAGAAGAATTAAGACAACGTCTGACCATAGCATTAAACTAGTGGATCCAAATCAGCCCCATACGAAGCAACGCATAGACTGGGGTTTAAGCTTCTGTCAATCCAGCAACCCATCATCTACTTACCAACGAATATCAAGTTCAGATGAATATTATCAGCATGACTTATCCCATGTCCTCAGGAACAAAAGTAACTACTCACAAAGCATAATCATAATCATGATCAGAGGTGTAATGAATAGCATCAAGGATCTGAACATAAACGCTTCCACCAAGTAATCCAACTAGCATCAACTACAAAGAGTAATCAACACTACTAGTAACCTTAGAAGTACCAATCAGAGTCGCGAGACGAAGGTTGGTTACAAGAGATGAACTAGGGATTGGAGAGGAGATGGTGCTGATGAAGATGTTGATGAAGATGCCTCCCCTCCGACGAGAGGAGTGTTGGTGATGACGTTGGCGACGATTTCCCCCTCCGGTAGGGAAGTTTCCCCGGCAGGATCGTCCTGCCGGAGCTCTAGATTGGATCTGCTCAAGGTCCGCCTCGTGGCAGCGGCGAAACCACGAAAAAGCTCCCGAATGATTTTTTCTGGAACGAAACCCTTCATATAGCAAATGAGGGGGGCTAGTGGGCCGTCAGGGAGCCCACAAGCTTGCCCTCTGCCACCAGGGGGGTGGCGGTGGCAGGGCTTGTGGCGCCCTGGTGGCCCCCCTCCGGTACTTCTTTCGCCCAGTATTTTTTATATAATCCCAAAAAATTCCACGTAACTTTTCAGGGCATTTGGAGATGTGCAGAATAGTGGACTAAGATTTGCTCCTTTTCTAGTCCAGAATTCCAGCTGCCTGAATTCTCCCTCTTCAAATAAACTTTGCAAAATAAGAGAGAAAAGGCATAAATATGGTACCACAAAGTAATATAACAGCCCATAAAGCAATAAATATCAACATGAAAGCATGATGCAAAATGGACGTATCAGGCGCGCCGTGGAGGCTTGTGGCCACCTCGTGTACCTACCGGACTCCATTTTCTCGTGGTATACTCTTTTGGGTCGGCAAAAAATCATTATATAATCTCCCGAAGGTTTTGACCTTTGTATCATGACAATATCTCTTGTTTTCATTTTGGGTTGTTTCTGCAGCAGATTTAGAGTAATATGTCTTCGCAAGAGTCGGTCTGGGAGAACCGTGCCTTTCACCTGACACCGGGGGCCGCGGCATTCAGCAAAGCCAACCACTTCGGGCAGGCCATGGAGGAAAAGATGGAGGCTGGCTTGAGAAGGATAGATGCTATGGAGGATGACCAATAAGTTACCTCTCGTTTACAACCTGAAGCCATGTTGGAAGAACTTCAGAGCTGAGCAATTCCGAATTCGGTTATCCCTCCCAATGCTAAATTTCTTACTTATGAAAATATGAAAAAAGAGCGTTGCCTTTTCCCCCGCAGCAATGGAACATTCATGGGTTATGGGAGCTCTAACCGTCACTGGAAAACTTTGCAAGGAAATAATGGATCTCAGACAACGAAATAATAAGCTTGTGGAGGATAACCCCATTCTGAGGGGCATCATCGCCAAGAATATAAAACCGGTAAGTGCATCTAGTGCCCTTAGTGATTTTGGTGGTTTGAAGACTTATAGATTCAGTATCTAATGTGTTCATAATTGTACACATGATCTATAAGTCGTTGAGGAGTTTGAACTATACGATGAATATCGACCCCTAAAAATGTATATCTTTGGCTGAAGAAATTGGTCTGAAGCTGAAGAATTGGATCGCAAAGTAATTGCGATGGAATTGATATTCCTCATGAAGATATTGAAGATGAGGAATCCGGTGTGTCCTGAAGAAAATCAACACGAAGACTTTGAAGCATGAAGATTTATTCTTTCTGTTTTATTTTCTTCACTCTTGAGTCATAGGAACACCTTACTGTTAAAGGGGGTCGAGGTAACACTTCGGAATGAATTTCCTCATGATGCTCAACCCAAGCCTAATCCTACCAAAAGCCTCCAGTGAGGAATATGAGAGACATGAGGACTCTCACAGTTGAGGGTCCCAACCGTTGCCGCTTGCCACATCATCGATCTTATCCACACCAACGGTCATATTATTTAATGGCATTAATGCCAAATCATGCCGGGATGCTCCCAGGTTATAAATAGCCGCCCCCACAACCATTAGCTGGTTGGCTGCTCCGTGAGAAACTGACACTTGTCATTTAGAGCAACCCAAATTCCTCAGAGTTTTCGAGAGTAAATCATCAGTGAGGAAACACCCCACACACCAAACCACAAACCAAAAACCAAGTGATTGAGCATCACTGAAGAATTTGTTCCTGTGTGGAACTGAAGCCTTTTACCTTTGAGGACTGTGCATCCTCGAGACGGTTAGGCGTCATGGTCTAGAGCAACCCAGCAGTCAATTGTGGATCGCCGGGTGACCGAGTTTGTGAGGGTTTGGAAGTCTGCCCTGAAGACTTACCACGAGAGTTGAGTGAGGACTATGTGTCCTTTTCTCAAGGAGAATACGGTAGGGACTGTGTGTCTGGGGACTGTGTGTCCTTTGGTTTCAATACCAAGCCGCTCCAAACCAGATGTACAACTGTCACAGCAGTTGGAACTGGGTCATCAACCACTGTATTCACTGTGATACGGGCTCTATTTCTTCAACTCTTTCAATTCCTCAATATTGTATGTTGAAGACTTTCATTGTCTCTGTTTGAAGAATTTGCTGAAGACTTTCTCTGAAATTACTCAACCTCAAGATCTTCACGCGAGTTAATCATCACTTGCTTACTCTATACGTGCGTACTGTGCAAACTGTTTTTCATATTCCTCATCTTGAAAACTGATGTAGTGATACTTTGCACCCCTGATCCTTTGCTGTTTCCGCTGCAAGTTAGTCCTCAGTGAGGAATTTCCTCAAAAGGAATTTCCTCAATGATGAAATTCTAAAAATCTCCTATTCACCCCCTCTAGTCGATATAACGCACTTTCAATTGGTATCAGAGCAAGGTACTCCCTTGTTCTGTGTGATTTTGGTTTAACCACCTGGAGTTTTAGTTATGTCGACTGGAGGCATGATCAAGGTTACTGCAGGATGTCCTACTTTCGAAGGAAAGGACTTTCCCTTCTGGAAGACCAAGATGCAGATGCATCTACAAACTATTGACAATGATCTCTGGTATATTGTGGAACATGGTGTCCCTCTCATCACTGCTATTATCTCTGCCGATGATGTGAAGAAATTCAAGCAACTTGATTCTCAAGCGAAGAATATCATTTGTGGACATCTGAGCAAAGGTCAGTATGGAAGAATGAGTGCTTTGGGCTCAGCAAAACTAATATGGGAAAGGCTGTCCAAAGTAAATGAAGGAGTATCAACTCAGCGTGACTCTCGTGTTGATGTTCTCCGCAATATCTTCAATCGCTTCAAGAGGCTTGACAATGAAAGCTGCCAAGATACCTTTGATCGCCTCACTGACATATCAAATGAACTGCAAGCACTAGGAGCTCGAGACATTACTGACCATGAAGTTGTGAAGAAACTGCTAAGATCTTTGGATTCTTCATTTGACACTTTAGTTCTGATGATTCAAGAAAGACCAGACTACAAGATGCTTGATCCTGCTGATATACTCGAAAGACTCAATACTCATGAATTCGAACAAGAAGAAAAGAGAGACCTATATGGACCAAGCTATTCTAGACCTCGTGCACTGAAGGCCAAAGCAATTTCCTCATCTGAAGAAGAAGACTCGGATTGCAACATTGGTGATCCTGAAGAACTTGGACAGGAGCTTGCAATGCTCGTGAGGAAATTTCAGAAGTTTACAAGACGTGGCCAATTTGGTAAATCTTCAAGAAGAGATATGAGGAAATCAGAATCTTCATCTGAGGACTACAAGAAAAGAACCTGCCACAAATGCAAGAAATCAGGTCACTACATTGCTGATTGTCCTCGTTGGGTGAAGGAATCAAAGAAGAAGAAGTACAAGGATGAAAGTTCTGATGACTCGAAGAAAAAGAAGAAATCTTCAAAATCCTCATCCTCAAAGTCCTCATCGCACAAGAAGACTAGTTTCAGAAAGGCTTGGGCACTTATTGGCAAGGAAATGGATTCTGAGGCAGAATTTGAGGAATGTGATGAAGAGGAGGGTACTGAAGAAGACTCGGAATCTGGACAAGCTAGTCTTGCACTAGCTACCACATTTGTCAGCAAGTCAATCTTCAAACTTGAAGAAGACGACAACGCCATCCATACTGATGACTATGCTGATGACTTCGCTCCAACCTATTGCTTCATGGCAAAAGGTTCAAAGGTACCGAATGATGCTTCCTCCTGTGATTCAACTGACTGTGAACCTGATGATTATAAAAAACCCAGTTACAGTAAACTTGCTATCATTGCAACCAAACAACAAACTGCCCTTGAAAAGCTTCAGAAACTACTAGACAGAAGCGATGACCTGTTGAATGATGAAATGAATCTTACCCAAATCCTCACTAAAGATATGAAAAGTCTTCAGTCTAGATTTGATAATCTTCAAGATCGTCATGGCACATTCCTCGCTGATCATGAGAAACTTTCCTATGAATTTCTTCAAAGGAAACTTGATCTTGAGAAGCTAAGAATGTCTCATGATGATCTTCGTATGGAAAATGATTCATTACTTGCTCAACAGATCAGTGTCGCTCTGGTTAAATTCATTCCTCCATGTCTTAAATGCATCGAACGTGAAACTGTCAATTCTTCACCAGAATCATCAAATGCTTCTATTGCTACAAATTCTTCAACTGCTCATGTGGTATCAAATTCCTCACTTGAGGAAACCACAAATGTCACTAACGAAAATGCATGGCTGAAGGAATTGTATGTGACAGGCATGTACAAAAGTCTCAAAGGGCACCAAACCCTTTGAGATGTGCTCAAAAAACAAATGTTGAAGAGGAACCCGAGGAAAGAAGGAATTGCCTTTGAGAGGAAATTGAATGTTGATGGATCATACTGGAAACCTGAGCAGTACACCAAAACCTCATGGGTTGCTTCTAAAGGGCCTCCTGTTGATCCATACAATCTAACAGGCTTTG
This sequence comes from Hordeum vulgare subsp. vulgare, assembly GCF_904849725.1. Taxonomy (NCBI): domain Eukaryota; kingdom Viridiplantae; phylum Streptophyta; class Magnoliopsida; order Poales; family Poaceae; genus Hordeum; species Hordeum vulgare. Next base: position 483,176,881 of record NC_058519.1, read on the forward strand.
CATGTGAATTATCCTATTCCTCAGATGAGTCATTTGACTCCAACTATAAACTGTTCAAAACTCAATCTGGTGAAGTATTTGCTCGATATCTTGGAACTAACTGCATGAATGGACCACCCCTGAGGAAAATCTGGGTCCCCAAATGTTGCCTTGAAAATCTTCAGGTGAATGTCCTCATGACACCACCTATGAAGAATCTGAACCCCAGATCAAATTCCTCAGGAGGACCAAAGTCTTCAAGAGGATTAAAATCCTCAACTGGTCAAAACTATGCTCGTACCCATGCCAATGCTTCTTGTATGCAGGGAAATTACAAGGGATATGAATATGAGCATTACTCTTCAAATCATTATGTTCATAAATCCTGAAAGAATTTCTCTGCCTATTCATTTGTGTCTCTAACCCCCTACTGTGAAGAGAAGTGCATTAGCTTCAATGCCCCCTTTCGCATATGGTGCTCGCAGGATGATGAACTCTTTACCACCCCTTCAGATGTGGGTGGTGAAGAAATTAAACTAATCACTTCTGCAGGTCAGGTCTCCAGATGAAAATCATCATGTGAAGAATTTGCTGGAGACGTGAGGAAAATGCTTGATAGGACGCAAGCTAACATTGATGAAATGAAAACATTTCACACGTCCTCAAAATTACTGATTATGATGAAATTCCTATGTGATGAAATTGATATCATATTCTTCAAGTCTGAAGCATATGAGATGGTAAGCTGTACTAATTCATCTACAGGATAACAAATCCAAGAGTACTGAGTGGGTTCTTGATAGTGGCTGCACACACCACATGACTGGTGACAAAAGCTTGCTGATGAATATGCCACTAACTCCATCACCACTGAAGCAAATCACTTATGCTGACAAAGGTAAAAGCAAGGTACTCGGACATGGCAAAGTGGCTATTTCCAAGGACGAGCACATGGACAAAGTGATGCTTGTTGAATCCCTTGGGTTTAACCTCATGTCAGTCTCAATGCTTTGTGATCTTGATATGGTTTTTAATTTGGAAAATATAGATGTGTTGTCATCATGGAATCTGACAGATCCAATATCTTCGAAGGTGTTAGAAGAGGGGATTTGTACATTGTTAATTTCTCTACAGGTCCTCAACCAGCCACATGCTTACTAGCAAAAACCTCAGAAGGGTGGCTATGGCATCGAAGACTTGGTCATGCAGGCATGAGGAATTTGCACACGCTGGCGAAGAAGAAGCATGTCATTGGCATCGAATCAGTCAAATTCCTCAAAGACCACCTCTGCGGTGCTTGTGAGTCTGGAAAAATGACCAGATCCAAACACCCCTCGAAGACTATCATGGCTACTACTCATACATTTGAATTGCTTCACATGGATCTATTTGGACCTACTCATTATGCCACTCTAACAAATTCAGCATCTCTATATGGCTTTGTTATAGTTGATGATTACTCTAGATACACTTGGGTGCATATCATTCTGTATAAAACTGGAGTGCAGGAAGTCTTCAAACAATTTTCCTCAAGGGCCTCAACGAACTTTGGCGTCAAGATCAAACACATCAGGAGTGATAATGGAACAGAATTCAAAAACACTGGTCCTGATGATTATATTGATGAACTTGGTATTACTCATGAATTGTCTGCTCCTTATACTCCTCAGCAGAATGGCGTCGTCGAAAGAAAGAACATGACTGTGGTTGAGATAGCACGAACCAGGCTTGAAGAATATCATACTCCTCGTCGTTTCTGGCGTGAAGCTATCAACACTGCTTTCCATATCATCAATAGGGTATATCTTCACAAATTCCTCAAGAAAACCTCATATGAACTCCTCACTGACAAGAAACCCAACGTAAGTTATTTCAAAGTCTTCGGTGCAAAATGTTGGATTAGAGATCCTCACCATAGCTTAAAGTTTGCACCTAAGGCACATGAGAGTTTTATGCTTGGTTACGAAAAGGACTCGCACACCTACAGAGTCTTCAACACCTATCACAACAAGGTTGTTGAAACTGTAGATGTGCGGTTTGATGAAACTAATGGCTCGCAAAGAGAGCAATTGCCTCCTGATGCAGATAAGCTGTCTCCTGAGGAAGCAATAAAGCTCAAAACTACTGAAGACATTGTTCCTACTGAGGAAATTGCTGAAGAAATCACTCCCAGCACTGATGAAAATCAAGAAGATGCTCCTGAGGAAATTGCTCCAGAACCAATTCCTCAGCCCAGACAAAATCCTCAACCAGCTCATCCGAGGATTGCAAATGAAGTGGAACTTGACAAAATCCTCGATGACATCAATGCTCCAGGTCTTCTCACTTGCTAAAAAGCTTCACACTTAGTTAACTTTTGTGGGCATTCTTCCTTTGTGTCTATCACAAAACCTTCAAAAGTTGCTGAGGCTTTCATGGAACCTGTAACATCCCAAATTTTGGAATGTTAGAATAATTATTAGTTTGTTTGTTTGCTTGCTTGAGTGATTGAAACTTGAGTGAAATTTGAAACTTTTCAAAAACTTTTGACTGAGAGGGAATAAAATGACTTTCCCCTTCTCCGGTAAATTCAAATTCAAAAGCAATGAGAGAAGATGACATGACCTCTTCAACTATAAGAATTTGAATGGAGTTTGCATTTGAATTCTTTCAATTTTTTTTCCTTTTGCTTTTCTATATTTTTATTTCCATGAGAAAATGCCCCGACAAAATTCTTGCACGCAAGAAAGAGCGGAGGAAAATGACCCTCCAAAATGTGAGGCATTTCTGAAATATTTTGAGCCAAGAAGACCCAAGTTTTATGGATAAAGTATTTTGCCAAAAGAAAATAAAGCCTTAGGGATTTTTGTGAAAAAAACATTTTTTAAAAGTTTTTATTTTGGTGTTGGAAAAATCATAAACGAGTAGGAAATATTTTTCTGAAAATTTTGGTATATAAATATTTTTTATTTTGTTTCCTTTTATTATTTTTCTCTTGCTGTAAAAAAAACAACAACAAAAACAAATCGGGGCCAGACTCCTCGATCGCTGGGATCCAAATCCCCTGCCCAACCGCCCAACACCTCCAGCGCACCCCTTCCTTTCTTTATTATTTTCTCTCCTTTCTCTTTCTTTTCTTTCCTTTTTTTTCTTCCTTCTTTCTTCTTCCTTCCTTCTTTCTTTCTCCCGTGACTTTCCTTCCCCAGCGCCACTGCTCCTTCCATGGTGAGCCCCCTGCATCACGGGATCCCTTCCCGATTCCTCCCCTTTCCTCCCGAGATCCCCTCTCTCCCCCTATATAAGCCGAGCCCCCTACACACCCCGTTTTTCCCTGCCGTCGCCTCCCGTCACCGCCCCAACAGCCCCGCCGCTGCCTTGGTGGAGCCAAAGCTCCGAAGCTTCTGCAGCTCGCTGTCGCGCCGCCCTGCGCCACCCACCACCACCAGAGACACCCCTACCCTCTCCTCGTTCCATTCCCCTCCCCAAAACCCAAAGCCCTCCACCCAGCCGCCCCCTGCATCCACCTCGCCGGAGCCGAGCTCCCAGGACCTCCCGCGCCCCCTGCTGCTCCTCCCGTCGCCCCCCTGCACCCCTCTCCATCTCCCCCTCGCCTTCCCCAGGAGCCCCCCTCCTCCACCGACCCCTCCCCACGCCGGAGCCGCCCTCCCCACCTCGCCGGTGTAGTCCCCCTCGCCGGAGTGCCTCCTCCTCACCACTACTCCTCCCTGCCATTGTGCACGAGGTAACTCCCTCTCCTTTCTTTTTTTTTTCTTTTGTTTTACTTCCTACCGTTAGATCTTTAAGCAACGTGCTAGATTAGATCTAGAATACCCCTTCGGTTCTTTTAAAAGAACCGGCGGTTGTTTTTATTAGTAACTTTAGCCGAAGAGGTTTTAGATAGTTTTCGGTCGATTGTTAGATTCCCTCGCAGCAAACACCCATCAGCCAATCAGAAGCTGCCACGTGTACCCCTGTCTGTTAGAATCTGTTTTCTCTTTTTCTGTTTAATTCCAAAACAGAGAAAGTTTCAAAATTGTTTTGATCATAGATTTTGATCCACAACTCCAATGAGGTTGATTCTTTTTCCAGTAGATCACAATTTTTCTGTAGTTTTTAAAAACAAATAATTTGTCTATGTTTGAAATTTTCAAATTTGAATTAGATCAAATTTAGTTTAAACCTTGTTTTGCTTATTCCAGGATTTTAAAAATAGCTTTTAATTTGATTATTTTTGCTACTGATCACTAGTGATCTTAGTTATCAGTGGTAAAAATTTCAGAATTATTTGAGTATTTTAGCTCATTGTTTCTTGTGAAACAATTTCTGTTTCATCTCTTTTAGGATTATGGTTATTTCCTTTTCTATAATTGTTTTTAAATTATTTTCTTTTATATTTTAGAAAGATTATGTTTTGTTTCTGTTAGCTAACAGTAGGTTTGAAACAAGTTTTGATTTTTTATTTTTATATGTTATCATGAAATCAATTCTAGTTCTCTAATAACTTGCAATTGGTTTCTCCACTGTTTCAAATCCCGTTTGGAAATACTTTCAAATAGTTTTGTGAAAAATACTTTATTTTATCTTAGTTAAATTTATATCTTAGTTCCCTGTTATTATTTTCCGTTGGACAAAAACTATTTAGTGTTTGATGTAGTAGAAGACTCCCTAGTCTTATTTGAAGTTTCCTTCGGATTCTTATTCACTCTCTCTTTTGTTTTGATTGCTAGAAAGATTGCTAGTATGAGTGCTTATGTGAATGATATGTTTTTTATATAGATTTCATCGGAGAGTGACGAGTAGTCTATCAAGTTATTTCTCGAGAAATTCTTCTTCGTCAACATCGCCAGGCAAGTCATTTGATCATGTATCACCTATGTTTTATGCATCGTAGTTCTACCATCCTATGCCCAATTGCATGCTGAGTAGGTACTTGGAAATTATGGTTACATATTGTAGTATCATGTGGTAGGCACCCAACAACCCCGTTACTTGGCCCGGGACGACAAATTTCATATTGCTATGCTTGAGTAGACGGGATTCTTGTTGAGAGTTTACCACGAGTGATGCGAGAATAATTTAATAACCAAGACCGGTTAAGTCAAGACTTTTCAAGACCTCGTGATGCAATGCAACTCTGGGTGAAGGACGGTTGATCGGCTCCCTGGAGAAACCAGTGGATGACCCGGGATGCTGGAGATGACCATGACATCCTGCGGAAAGTTTCACCCAGGCTCAAAGAGACGGACGGATATTTTCAAGACCCAAGGCTTACCTGCACAGCCACAAGTCATTATGGGCTCTGGCTTGGTTGGACAACGCGGCGACTCTGGACAGGCGGTGCTAGCAGATGTAGAAGAACGGTAGGAATGGATGGGCACCGACAGGGATTCAGAGGGATCCGTTGAAAGACCATGTTTTGATCATCCGGTCTTCAAACACCCTGAAGTGCGAGGACATACACGGAGGCGATCAAATCTTGTGGGGAACGTGTGCAAAACTCTGTAGAGTACTCAAACCTAATCGATTAGCCGTGTCCACGGTCATGGACAATTTGAGCCAAAGGAACTGAGGTTATCTGAAATTCTCAACACAGATCATAATATTGATGTGGGAATTATTGACAACTTGGGTACGAGAATTGGTTGGTGGAACCATCTCGTTAACAACCAACAATGTAGTAACATTTTTCTTTTAGCCCTCTCTTGATGTAGGAGAAAACTTGCTTTTCGCTAAAAACTTATAGCCCCACCTGCCATATATGCATATAGTATAGATGATTACTTTTCACCCCTCTCTTATGTGACTTGCCAGCATATTCAATATGCTGACCTAGACAGCTGCAACGTCTTATGTTGCAGATATTTTTCTCCGACGAGTAAGAGTACGATTCAGGGTTACGGTCTACACTCAACTTGCCGTTGGTGTTTATTGGGACTCCACTCCCTTGACCGCTTCCGCTGAGATATTTAAGGTATATATATCAGTTTTACGCCATTTACATGTGATTGCACTTTGATATATACATTGATGTACTGTGTGTGCCAGCATACTGATCCAGGGATGGCACAGAAACACATAGGCTTGACTCGTTTTGAGTCGGGTCGCTACAGAAGTGGTATCAGAGCACATGTTGACTGTAGGACGTGACCCCTAGAAACTGGAAATTTCTTAGGAAAGGATCTCTCAAAAATTTCTATTTTTCAAGAACACCTTTTACTTCTCTTCTCTTCTGATTTCATCAAACATTCTCTCTCACCTCAAATAGTTAGACAATGCCCTTTCCCCTTTGAACACGTGAAGGATCAACCGACTCCCACTTTAAAGTAAAGAGGATTTCATCATGCAGTTGAAGCTACAACAATTGAAGAATCTCAAGACCCGAAGAACTCGAAGACCCCGAAACGTTCCAATGTTTATTAGAAGTCCAAACCCCAATTATATACCCACGTTAGTTACGATGATTTGTGAGCCGTCATTGGTGTGTTTTTTCCGACGGCCACAAATAAAACCTATTCTCAAAAATATTGTTTGTATTGTGTGTATCTCCCTCCCTCTCTTACCCGTCTCATCCCCAAAACCTCAACCCTACCAGATGGAGTATGAAGCTGGACTTGTAGTCTCTAGACCAATGACCCAGCTGGAGGCTGAAATATGGATTCAGAACATGGAGAACCACTTCGGGAGCAACTTGATCTCAAGGAAGTATGAAGTGGAACACACTCCTCAGTACTTTACCCAAAGTGCTGCTATCTGGTGGAAAATGCACCATGCCATACAAGGATTTAGTGGAGCAGAAACTTGGGACGAATTCAACAACACTCTGTTAAGATCCCGACTTATTTGGAAGTGCTATGACAATCCGAAGGAGAAGACTTGTGCATGCAAGATCTGTGGAGAAATAGGACACACCCAGGAAGAACACAAGGATGGATGCACTCATTGTGAAGAAAATCACCCAGCTGAGGAATGCCCAAGTAGTCAGGTGACTTGTTTCCTTTGTGAAGGAACCACCCACTACCCAGCTCAATGTCACATTTACCCCAAGGTACAACAAGTTGTCCAGCAGCAGAAAGAAGCAATGAAGGAAACACTCAAGAAGAAGATTCTAGAAGAGCCGGTGATGAACGAAAATATTGAAGACCCTGATGGACAAGGTTTGACCAGATTTTTCTCCAATGCATGCTACTCATGTGGAGAAGAAGGACATTATTCACAGGATTGCACGAAGGGAAGCCAAGAGTATTTGGGAAACTTCCCGACGGAAGAAGTGGAGTTTGATCCACCTGAAATAGAATAACTAGCCAAAATAAAGGAGTCCAGAAAGAAGAAAAAGTACCCTCAAAAGAGCCAAATCTCTATAGATATAGACCTGAGTCATGTCATATGTTACAAGTGTATGGAATTCGGCCACCACAAATACATGTGCTCAGGAAGGAAGCCGGAAACCCAAGGAGCAAAAGCAAACGCTAAGATGCCTCGAGACTTGTCAGAACTCATTTTGCTTTCGTTGCAAGGAAGCAGGACATTTTGCTAGCGATTGTCCACAAAGGAAGAAAGCTAAAAAGGAGTAGTTAAGTTTTGACCGCGACAATTAGTGTAATCTGAAGAACTCTTGTTTTTCAAGAGATCATGGAGTGAAATTTTTGTAACAGTAGTCCCTGAGATTGTAATAACATCATGAATAAATGGAATTTATTGTCTCATGATTGCATATGTTGAAACTGTATGCGTTGTTTCTCTACGAACAAAGATCTCTGAACATTTATGAGGATATGAGAAAAATATGGTCTATGCAGGCATGAGTATAATTCATTTAAGTGTGGTAGTAATCGGTAAACCCCACAGGATCCACTGAGTAGGAATGTACCATAACTACCAAGGAGACATATACATTCCTCTGAGTACCTATTTACTGACACTTGCAGATGACAACTCTCTACGAGTCATTCCTCAAGGGCCCAAAAACGATCATGACCCTGAAGAGTGACCATGATTACCCAAAAATCCTGAAGGACATGATGAAGCACATTCATCTTGAAGGAGATGCAGTCTACAAAGGCTACCCATTCGTGGAAAGTGGAGTAGAACTTTGGTATGTGGAAGTACACCTCCATCATGTGAAAGGAGTTTGTCCAAAGACAATGGGGCAATACTTTTTCATTTCACGTGTACCACGAGCAACCTTCTTTGATGCTGTTCGTGAAGCTGCCATGGAAGCCATACGTCAGATTGGAGAAATACTTGAAGCAAGACTCCGTCATACCCAGGAATACCTGAGTGAGGTACATGCGGAGATGATGGAGATGAAGCTCATGACTACCATGATGAAGCGAAAGATGGATGATTTCAAGGAGCACCTCGGAAAGTTCGAGTGGAACTAAAGTACCTCCAAGAGAGACAGATGAATAAAGTTGGCAGAAATTCTTGACCATACCGAACACTGTGGATGGCAGCATTTGTAATAAATTACTTTTGAGTTAGAATTTTGAAGAAAGCAAGGATGTAATAAAGGATTGATTATGAAATGAATATGATTTATGGAAGAAGCTATGATGGATCAGCAAACGTTTTCTTAGGAACATACGAAAGCGAGAGAGTGGTGAAGATACGATAGATGTTTTGTTCAGCTTGCAGGACCATTGGATCTATCCGAACTTCGTTCGTGGACAAGAGAACTCTGCAACGCATGTGAGGATGCCCAAGTGTTAGAATACGAGATTCACTAAGCCTTATACAAGGTAATGATTTCAGTGCGACATGGCTTGGCCACCATGACGACTTACTATTATCATTCTCTTGCTATTCGGAATGGTAAATCTGAGAGACTTACCCATAGTGAGAGACGACGTTCTTTGAAGCTTTTGTTTAAGCCTTAGAATGGTATGATGAAAGCCCAATGTACATGGCACTTGTTGTCACACGTAGGAAATTTTACGGTGAGGATGAAACCAAGACCCCTCTCTCTGTAGGATAGCCACAAATGGTAGACCACCATGAGAATCATCGATAGGTTATTTAGAACTGATCACGAGACTGTGAGTTAAAGAAGACCCAGTAAGGGAAGAAGCTTATATCCACAGAAGAACCCTCAATGTTGATGGAAACGTTATGAATATAACGGGAGAGCATCACCAAAGGATTTAATATGAAGACTGTGCGAAGTCAGTTGCCAAAACCCGAGAGGATCGTTAAAACATTTTGAGGGACCAATAATCTTCATTTTAAGTGTGGTAGCATCCCACCTTGCCGGAGATTGGATTTGTTAGAAGACCCCCAAACCCTAACCTTTCTTTCTAGCCTCTTCGAATCTCGAGACGAGATTCATTTTAAGTGTGGTAGGTTTGTAACATCCCAAATTTTGGAATGTTAGAATAATTATTAGTTAGTTTGTTTGCTTGCTTGAGTGATTGAAACTTGAGTGAAATTTGAAACTTTTCAAAACTTTTGAATGAGAGGGAATAAAATGACTTTCCCCTTCTCCGGTAAATTCAAATTCAAAAGCAATGAGAGAAGATTACATGACTTCTTCAACTATAAGAATTTGAATGGAGTTTCCATTTGAATTCTTTCAATTTTTTTTCCTTTTCCTTTTCTATATTTTTATTTCCCCGAGAAAATGCCCCGACAAAATTCTTGCACGCAAGAAAGAGCGGAGGAAAATGACCCTCCAAAATGTGAGGCATTTCTGAAATATTTTGAGCCAAGAAGACCCAAGTTTTATGGATAAAGTATTTTGCCAAAAGAAAATAAAGCCTTAGGGATTTTTCTGAAAAAAAACATTTTTTAAAAGTTTTTATTTTGGTGTTGGAAAAATCATAAACGAGTAGGAAATATTTTTCTGAAAATTTTGGTATATAAATATTTTTTATTTTGTTTCCTTTTATTATTTTTCTCTTGCTGTCAAAAAAACAACAACAAAAACAAATCGGGGCCAGACTCCTCGATCGCTCGGATCCAAATCCCCTGCCCAACCGCCGAGCACCTCCAGCGCACCCCTTCCTTTCTTTATTTTTTTTGTCTCCTTTCTCTTTCTTTTCTTTCCTTTCTTTTCTTTTCTTCCTTCTTTCTTCTTCCTTCTTTCTTTCTCCCGTGACTTTCCTTCCCCAGTGCCACTGCTCCTTCCATGGCGAGCCCCCTGCATCACGGGATCCCTTCCCGATTCCCCCCTTTCCTCCCGAGATCCCCTCTCTCCCCCTATATAAGCTGAGCCCCCTCCACACCCTGTTTTTCCCCGCCGTCGCCTCCCATCACCGCCCCAACCGCCCCGCCGCTGCCTTGCTGGAGCCGAAGCTCCGAAGCTTCTGCAGCTCGCTGTCGCGCCGCCCTGCGCCACCCACCACCACCAGAGACACCCCTACCCTCTCCGCGTTCCATTCCCCTCCCCAAAACCCAGAGCCCTCCACCCAGCCGCCCCCTGCATCCACCTCGCCGGAGCTGAGCTCCCAGGACCTCCCGCGCCCCCTGCTGCTCCTCCCGTCGCCCCCCTGCACCCCTCTCCATCTCCCCCTCGCCTTCCCCAGGAGCCCCCCTCCTCCACTGACCCCTCCCCACGCTGGAGCCGCCCTCCCCACCTCGCCGGCGTAGTCCCCCTCGCCGGAGTGCCTCATCCTCGCCACTGCTCCTCCTTGCCATTGTGCACGAGGTAACTCCCTCTCCTTTCTTTTTTTTCTTTTGTTTTACTTCCTACCGTTAGATCTTTAAGAAACGTGCTAGATTAGATCTAGAATACCCCTTCGGTTCTTTTAAAAGAACCGGCGGTTGTTTTTATTAGTAACTTTAGCCGAAGAGGTTTTAGATAGTTTTCGGCCGTTTGTTAGATTCCCTCGCAGCAAACACCCATCAGCCAATCAGAAGCTGCCACATGTACCTCTGTCTGTTAGAATATGTTTTCTCTTTTTCTGTTTAATTCCAAAACAGAGAAAATTTCAAAATTGTTTTGATCATAGATTTTGATCCACAACTCCAATGAGGTTGATTCTTTTTCCAGTAGATCACAATTTTTCTGTAGTTTTTAAAAACATATAATTTGTCTATGTTTGAAGTTTTAAATTTGAATTAGATCAGATTTAGTTTAAACCTTGTTTTGATTATTCCAGGAGTTTAAAAATAGCTTTTAATTTGATTATTTTTGCTACTGATCACTAGTGATCTTAGTTATCAGTGGTAAAAATTTCAGAATTATTTGAGTATTTTAGCTCATTGTTTCTTGTGAAACAATTTCTGTTTCACCTCTTTTAGGATTATGGTTATTTCCTTTTCTATAATTGTTTTTAAATTATTTTCTTTTATATTTTAGAAAGATTATGTTTTGTTTCTGTTAGCTAACAGTAGGTTTGAAACAAGTTTTTATTTTTTATTTTTATATGTTATCATGAAATCAATTCTAGTTCTCTAATAACTTGCAATTGGTTTCTCCACTGTTTCAAATCCCGTTTGGAAATACTTTCAAATAGTTTTGTGAAAAATACTTTATTTTATCTTAGTTAAATTTATATCTTAGTTCCCTGTTATTATTTTCTGTTGGACAAAAACTATTTAGTGTTTGATGTAGTGTAAGACTCCCTAGTCTTATTTGAAGTTTCCTTCGGATTCTTATTCACTCTCTCTTTTGTTTTGATTGCTAGAAAGATTGCTAGTATGAGTGCTTATGTGAATGATATGTTTTTTATATAGATTTCATCGGAGAGTGATGAGTAGTCTATCAAGTTATTTCTCGAGAAATTCTTCTTCGTCAACATCGCCAGGCAAGTCATTTGATCATGTATCACCTATGTTTTATGCATCGTAGTTCTACCATCCTATGCCCAATTGCATGCTGAGTAGGTACTTGGAAATTATGGTTACATATTGTAGTATCATGTGGTAGGCACCCAACAACCCCGTTACTTGGCCCGGGACGACAAATTGCATATTCCTATGCTTGAGTAGATGGGATTCTGGTTGAGAGTTTACCACGAGTGATGCGAGAATAATTTAATAACCAAGGCCGGTTAAGTCAAGACTTTTCAAGACCTCGTGATGCAATGCAACTCTGGGTGAAGGACGGTTGATCGGCTCCCTGGAGAAACCAGTGGATGACCCGGGATGCTGGAGACAGCCATGACATCCTACGGAAAGTTTCACCCAGGCTCAAAGAGACGGACGGATATTTTCAAGACCCAAGGCTTACCTGCACAGCCACAAGTCATTATGGGCACTGGCTTGGTTGGACAACGCGGCGACTCTGGACAGGCGGTGCTAGCAGATGTAGAAGAACGGTAGGAATGGATGGGCACCGACAGGGATTCAGAGGGATCCGTTGAAAGACCATGTTTTGATCATCCGGTCTTCAAACACCCTGAAGTGCGAGGACATACACGGAGGCGATCAAATCTTGTGGGGAACGTGTGCAAAACTCTGTAGAGTACTCAAACCTAATCGATTAGCCGTGTCCACGGTCATGGACAATTTGAGCCAAAGGAACTGAGGTTATCTGAAATTCTCAACACAAATCATAATATTGATGTGGGAATTATTGACAACTTGGGTACGAGAATTGGTTGGTGGAACCATCTCGTTAACAACCAACAATGAAGTAACATTTTTCTTTTAGCCCTCTCTTGATGTAGGAGAAAACTTGCTTTTCGCTAAAAACTTATAGCCCCACCTGCCATATATGCATATAGTATAGATGATTACTTTTCACCCCTCTCTTATGTGACTTGCCAGCATATTCAATATGCTGACCTACACGGCTGCAACGTCTTATGTTGCAGATATTTTTGTTTGACGAGTAAGAGTATGATTGAGGGTTATGGTCTACACTCAACTTGCCATTGGTGTTTATTGGGACTCCACTCCCTTGACCGCTTCCGCTGAGATATTTAAGGTATATGTCAGTTTTACGCTATTTACATGTGATTGCACTTTGATATATACATTGATGTACTGTGTGTGCCAGCATACTGATCCAGGGATGGCACAGAAACACAGAGGCTTGACTTGTTTTGAGTCGGGTCGCTACAGAACCTGAGTGGATTCAAGCCATGCAAGACGAACTTCTTCAATTCAAGCTAAATGACATGTGGGAGCTCGTCAAGCGACCAGATCCTTGCAAGCACAATATCATCGGCACCAAGTGGATTTTCCGAAACAAGCAAGATGAGGATGGTCAAGTGCTGAGGAATAAGGCACGACTTGTAGTTCAAGGCTACACACAGGTTGAAGGAATTGATTTCGATGTAACTTTTGCATGTGTTGCTAGACTTGAAGCTATTCGAATGCTACTTGCTTATGCTAATCATCATAACATTATCTTATATCAAATGGATGTGAAAAGTGCATTCCTCAATGGTAATATTGAGGAAGAAGTATATGTTGCTCAGCCCCCAGGGTTTGAGGATCCAAAGAATCCAGACAAAGTCTTCAGACTCAAAAGGGCACTCTATGGCCTCAAGCAAGCCCCTCGGGCATGGTATGATACATTGAAGGAATTCCTCATGAAGAAAGGCTTCAAACCTGGTTCACCCGATCCAACTCTTTTGACGAAATCCTATGACAATGAACTATCCGTGTGTAAAATATATGTCGATGACATCATATTTGGTTGTACTGAAAAATGTTACAGTGATGAATTCGCTTACATGATGAGTGAAGAATATTAGATGTCTATGATGGGGGATCTGAAATTCTTCTTAGGTCTTCAAATTCGTCAACAACGCAATGGGATCTTCATATCACAGGAGAAATACCTCAAGGATGTTCTGAGGAAATTCGACATGCATGAATGCAAAGGCGCCAAGATTCCCATGCCTACCAACGTCCACCTCTGCACTGACGAAAATGGTAAAGAATTCGATCAGCAAGTATATCGCTCCATGATTGGCTCTTTACTGTATTTGTGTGCATCTAGGCCAGATATAATGCTTAGTGTTTGCATGTGCGCACGTTTTCAAGCAAAACCGAAGGAATCACACCATAAGGTTGTGAAGCATATTCTTCGATACTTAGCTCACACACCAACACTAGGATTATGGTACCCCAAGGGCTCAAATCTTCATCTTGTGGGATATTCTGATTCAGACTATGCTGGTGACCGTGTGGATCGCAAGTCAACTTCCGGCACTTGTCATTTCCTCGGAAGATCATTATTCTGTTGGTCCTCAGAGAAGCAGAACTGTGTTTCTCTCTCCACTGCCGAAACTGAGTACATTGCTGTTGGATCCTGCTGTGCTCAATTGCTGTGGATGAAGAAAACCCTCAAGGACTACGACATCAACATGAAGAATGTACCTCTCTACTGCGACAATGAGAGTGCAATCAAGATTGCATACAACCCAGTACAACATTCAAAGACTAAGCACATGCAAATTCTTCATCACTTTCTTCGGGACCATGTCCTCAAGGGCAATATCCTCATCGACCATGTGAAGACTCGCGATCAACTAGCAGATATTTTCACTAAGCCCTTGGATGAGAAAAGGTTTTGCAAGTTGCGGTGTGAGCTAAATATCTCAGAATCTTCAAATGTTTTGTAAAAACATGCACACATCCTAACACTTATGCAAAATTGATGACTTAGATGTGCAACACACCAAGAATCGATTTTATTCAACCAATGAAGAATATTAGTCTTAGTGTGAGGAAATTAATGAAAAATTTGGTTCTCGCGGCCCTACGACAATTGTACGCGGCACCTGTAATCTTCATTCTTATACGGTGGACCACGCCACCACCCAACTTTGATATTCCTCAAGTTGATTTTCTTCAAAGATGATTTTCTTCAATGATGAAATTCATCAACATGACGCTTTGTCACAAAATCCTCAAGTTTTTCAAAATCTTCAAAACACTTGATGATTTTCATTTGCATATATATATATATATATATATATATATATATATATATATAGGGTCGCGCTATTCGTCATCCTGGGTGAGAAATAGTTATTCTTCACCCCCTCTATTTCAACATCAATGCACCGTAATTTTACGTTCCGCAAATTTTATCTTATTTTATACATAAAAAGAGATCGTAAGAAAATTTATAATCACCGTAAAAAATATTTTTGCTACGTAAAATTATGAATGTAAAAACATAGTGAAAACTATACATAAAATGCAATTTTTCTGATTTTATGGCCTATATTTTTTGTTTCTTATGCCAAATTTTACATAGTGGATCAATTTGAATGTAACTATTTGTATTCGAAATGTAATTTATTTATAAAACAATCGTAAGATTACCTCGGGTGAAGAATAACTTATTGTGCACCCTGGATGATGAATAGTATTATTATATATATATATATATATATATATATATATATATATATATATATATATATATATATATATATATATATATATATATATATATGGACTGTGATTTAAAAGTCCTCAACAACATTCACTTATAGCTGTTTCTTCAACTTGATATTTCATCTAAGTGAATGTGATCAGACCCTACTCCCCTCTATGCTATACTCAGCCAGTCTATTCAATTCTTCATATGCGTTCTACTTGAAAGTCTGTTCAAAATCCTCACTGTATCCTTGTCAGCTGAGGACTTTGCAACAGAATCCTCAAATCTTCAAAAATAATTTTTAAATCGTTACATAGTAACTGATCCCCACTTCCGATGATCAGATAAGCACGATCTCCTCCTCTTTAAACTCAAACTACATGTCTCACGCGGAGACGAATGGGCAAGGGCAGTTTGGTCCGAAAGTTTCGGCCGGACAGTTTTCACCTGAGCTATAAATACGTCCTTACCCCCTTCGATCAAAACTCTTCGTTCTCTCTCAACCTTCTCTCCGCCTCAGCAAAAACCTAGCGCCACCGCTAGAAGTTTCGTGCCGGTGAGGAACAACTTCACTGCCTCGACCTCTCCGTCGCCGAACTCACGCCGGAGCCGGAACATCTTCGTCCGCCGCCGCCGTAGTCGTCTTCTGCCGCCAAGTTAGGGCGCAGTGGACTCGCACCGAACATCATCTACTGTTGCTACCTCTGTTCTTCGTGCTTGCTATATAGGGTAAATAAAATCCTATTTTACTGTTCCTTTCGATCTACTATTTTACCTTAGATTCGAGAAATCTGTTTTTCCTCAGTGTCTATCAGCTTCGCACACTCTATTCCTCAAACACTTGATGAATTTCACTAAGCCACTAAAATTCTTCACGTGATTCCCCAGTTGTTCAAATTTTCAAATCTGCACAACTCTGGAACCCCAAGATCAGAGTGATTAGACAAATTCCTCAATCTACTGGTCAAATTCCTCAACTTTATTTTTTTTCAATTTCTTCAAATCTAGGAACGCATATGACCTCTCCAAATTCCTCGCACCTATACTCTATTAACAGGTAGAAAAATGTCAGCTGATGAATCTCTAGGTTCTCGTCAACTTAACTCATTTGCAGCGTTTCTTGAAGAAAATCTGCCAGTGTCATTAGAATCCTGAAGAGTTCAAATTCCTCAGCAAAAGCCTCAGCTGAAGAAAATGGAAGATGACAGAAAACAAAAAGGCGGAAAGAAACTGGAACATAACACTGCAATTGATATCCCTGAGGATATATACCTTGACTACTGCATGCCAGATGAACAAGAATCCATGGAAAAGAGGAAAATCAGGCTTCAAAGAATAGAACGCAGGTGGACTAAGGAGTGGAAGGAGTATCACTTCGTCACTCCCAAGTATACGAGGAAATTCGCCCTCAAGCCACCCTGCAAAAGGCCCCCTCTCGGTTGTCATCAGGTAGCACACACTTCAAGCCTCAAAACTGTTGATGATTATCCTAAGGAGAAAGACAAACACTTGTCTAAACTTCAAAAGAAAGTAGAAGCTGTAGTGAGGAAATCCAATGAGGAATCTGCTGCTGCCACTGGATCCACCTCCTGTGCTGTTGAAGCCTCAGGTACAGCCATTCCTCAAGCGAAAGTTGCACCCCAGAAACCAAAGGCTTCAAAGCCAAAAGAGCAATTGCCTCAGAAGGCTGCTCCTGCTCCAAAACCCTCAGCAACCACACAGGCTTCAATGCCTGAACTAAAGAAGATTGTCAAGCATCAGTCAGCTCACTCCAGTTCCCCGGTGCCTTCTGCCACAAGTTCAGAGACAAAGTCTTCACCTACACCTCTGAAGACTAAAATGAGTGCTGGAAGGGGTGTTAAGCGAAGCCCAAGCAAAGTCATCAATTTCCCTTCTGCATTAGAAGGAAGTGATGAGTTTGATGATGAAACTCTTCAAGCCATCATCAGGAATAAGCAGGAACAAGTTGCACAAGCTTTAGGCAGCTCAATCGCTCTTTCTATGGATCCGAAGGTTCTACTGGACTACATCAATGTCTGGTGTGATGACCCAAACACACCAATTGATGATTTGAAGCTCCCCCCAGGCATCAGTCATATGGTGGCCACATTCATCAATGAGGCCAAATGGAAGGAGACGCAAGCCAAGCAAGCTAAGGCTGCCAAACTGAAGAAGGAGAAATTCCTCAGGTAGAATCTCCTCAGCCTCACGCCT
The DNA here is from genome assembly GCF_904849725.1 of Hordeum vulgare subsp. vulgare. Classification (NCBI taxonomy): domain Eukaryota; kingdom Viridiplantae; phylum Streptophyta; class Magnoliopsida; order Poales; family Poaceae; genus Hordeum; species Hordeum vulgare. The sequence continues at coordinate 483,194,336 of NC_058519.1, forward strand.
GAAGATCTTGTGTCCACCCATGCTGAAGTGAAGACTTTGACAGATAAGTGCTCAAAGCTATCTGACCGTCAAAGTCTCAAGAGCAATTTCATCAACTTTGCTACTAATGCTGTTGATTAATACAACAAGAAAGCTGCTCCTCCAGCTAAACCAAAGCAGCGTGAGCCCAGCTACTCTGTTCAGCTCACGGAGGAAGATGAAGAAGAAGAAACCCATGCTGAGGAAATGCCTCAAGAAAGCTGTGCTGATGTACCGGTTATTTAGGAAATACCTAAGGACATTCCAGCTGATGAGTCTGTGTCACCTGATGAATCTGCTCCAGCTGAAGAAAATGCTTCAGCTCATGAAACCGCCGGGACTGATACTATACCAGCTCCTGAAGAGAAAATACCTTCACCTAAATCCTCAAAGGTAAAGAAAATGGTCCGTCTGCATCAGACGTGAAGAAAACCAAGGCTGCTGAAAAAGAAGCGAAGAAAAGAAAAGCTTCTTCAACCCAAGAATCATCAGAGGCCAAGCGCCTCAAAACTCTTGATGAAAATGCTCCATTGGATGTCGTGCCTCTGAAGGTAGCTCCATCATATACTATGATTCCCTACGAAAGTGAAGATAAGGAGAATCCGATTTATGAGGAAATGAAAAATGCTTAGTCTGAAGAACACACAGATGAGGAAATTCAAATTGATGATATTCCTCAGTCCTTCATTCCTCTCAAGACGCGAGACGAATCTGCTCAAGGATCACTTGCAACAGCTGAAGAATTTGCCTCCTCCTCCAAGCAAATACCTCAAGCTGAGGAAAACCCAGAAAAAATCGTCAGCCCGAGGAAAATCCTCATCCTGAGCAAAACTCTGAACCTGAAGAAAATCCTCAACCTGAGGTGAAGGCTGAAGAAAATCCTCACCCTGAGGAAAACCCCCAACCTGAAGCAGATCCTCAACCTGAGGTACACGCTGATGAAATTTCTCATGCTCCTGTACCCAATACAGAAACTGCTATTGTGGTCGTCAACATTGAGACTGCAATGATAGTATCTCCTCAAGAGAAGCAGCATAATGTTCAGCCAATGCAAAATCAGCCTTTTTTCAAAGAGGCCAAAGTTTCAGAAGGAAGTTTTCTATGAAGAACGAATGTATTTCATCGGCGACAACCCATATGACAAACGTCGCATCAGGCACAAGAAGTTTTGGACAAGGACTCAGCTGAACTACTATGCCTCTATGCTCTGTGGAAGAAACAAAATATTTCAGCACAGGCATGTTCCTCATGTTGAGTTAGAGGAAATTCCTTGCTTCGCCCGAGTCCTCAACGTTCTTCATGAAGCCGGACTGCTGCCCCTCTGCACCGATATCTGTGACTGAAACAGTGATATCATTCTTCAGTTTTATGCTACTTTGCACATCTCTGGAGACCCAACAGATATCAACACTTGGGTGCTGGACTGGATGACTCAGCACACACACTACAAGGCCCCTGCTAATGAGCTATTGCGAGTACTTCCGGTTTCAATATCCTCAGAACATGCTGTGAAGATGTATGATGAACGGGAACTACCAAACAAACTGATGGAAATCCTCATGAAGCCTCTGGCCAAGGATCAACCTCCAAGAATGACTTTTCTGGTTCAAGACTTGAAGTATGAACCGAGGACTGTCTACAAGATTCTGTGTAGTGTCATCGCTCCAATCAAGGGCCCTGATGATAAAGAAGATGTTGTGGGCATCATGAAGAATATCCTCTTCAACATCATCCATGGCATCCCTATAAACCTTCACGACTTCTTCCTGAAGACTCTGGCTGACAATGCTATGTCACCCTTCGACCTGAAGATTTATGCTCCATGGATCACGAGATTCATCAGACGCAGGTCAGGCATCAACTATCATGCTGATTTGAATAATCACACTGGATATATGCCTCCTATCAGAGTCAACAAGAAGACTTTTGAGCCTGTTGAAGGAAAAGGCAAATATGTTATCGATGAAGGAAGTCGGCCCCTTGATGGCCAGTTTTGTGAACCAGATGCATATTCTTCATGGGATGATACTGAAACTCAAGAGCCGTGATAACCCACAAGTATAGGGGATCGCAACAGTTTTCGAGGGTAGACTATTCAACCCAAATTTGTTGATTTGACACAAGGGGAAGCCAAAGAATATTCTCGAGTATTAGCAGTTGAGTTGTCAATTCAACCACACCTGAAAGACTTAGTATCTGCAACAAAGTGTCAGTAGCAAAGTAGTGTGACAGTAACAGTAGCAGTGGTAACAGTAACAGTAGTGACAGCAGTAGCGCTAACAGTAGCAACAGTGACAACAGTAGCGGTAAAGTAACGTAGCAAGGACCGGTAGGAAAAGACTCGTAGGAATTGGATCGGTGATGGATAATTATGTCGGATGACATTCATCATGTAATAGTTATAACATGAGGAGATATGTGACTAGCTCTAGTTCATCAATGTAATGTAGGCATGTATTCCGTATTTAGACATACATGCTTATGGAAAAGAACTTGCACGACATCTATTGTCCATCCCTCCCGTGGCGGCGGGGTCCTAATGGAAATTAAGGGATATTAAGGTCTCCTTTTCATAGAGAACCGGAACAAAGCATTAGCACATAGTTAATACATGAACTCCTCATACTATGGTTATCTTCGAGAGTGGTTCCGGTTATTGCCACTTCGGGGTTGCCGGGTCATAACACATAGTAGGTGACTACAACTTGCAAGATAGGATCAAGAACTCACATATATTGATGAAAATTTAATAGGTTCAGATCTGAAATCATGGCACTCGGGCCCTAGTGACAAGCATTAAGCATAGCAAAGTAGTAGCAACATCAATCTGAGAATATAGTGGATACTAGGGATCAAACCCCATCAAAACTAACTCGATTACATGATAGATCTCATCCAACCCATCACCGTCCAGCAAGCCTACGATGAGATTACTCACGAACCGTGAAGAGAATCATGGAATTGGCGATGAAGGATGGTTGGTGATGACGACGGCGACGATTTCCCATATCCGAAGTCCAGAACGGACTCCAGATCTGCCCTCTAGAGGAAGAACACATGGTGGCGGCAGCTCCGTGTCGTGAAACGCGATGAAATCTTCTCTCTTAATTTTTTCTGGGCGAGAGAGAATATATAGAGCTGGAGTTGGAGGCAGCGAAGCCACGAGGGCCTCACAAGCCTGCGAGGCCTGGCTAGGGGGGGCCTCCTGGGCTTGTGGGCTCCTGGCGCCGTGTCTCCAGGTGATTCTTGTGCCTGTATTTTTTATATATTCCACAAAAAATTCTCGTAAATTTCCAGGTCATTCCGAGAACTTATATTTCTGCACGAAAACAACACCATGACAATTCTGCTAAAAACAACGTCAGTGCGGGTTAGTTCCATTCAAATCATGCAAATTAGGGTCCAAAACAAGGGCAAAAGAGTTTGGAAAAGTAGATACGATGGAGACGTATCAACTCCCCCAAGCTTAAAGCCTTGCTTGTCCTCAAGCAATTAAGTTGACAAACTGAAAGAGACAAAAGAAGAACTTTTACGAACTCTGTTTGATCTTGTTGTTGTAATTATGTCTAACTCATATTCAGATTTCCAGCAAGATCATAAGCTAACCACATAAGCAATGACATTTAGGTCTCATGGTGCACTCATATCAATGGCATAATCAACTAGTGAGCAATAATAATAAGTTTCAAACGTCAACACTTCAATCGAAACAATCATGAAGCAATATGAACAAATGGTATCTCGCTAGCCCTTTCTGAGACCGCAAAACATAAATGTAGAGCACCTTCAAAGACAAAGGGCTGACTGAACATTGTAATTCATGGCAAAGAAGATCCAGTCACAGTCATACTCAATATCAATTAATAGCAAAGCATAAAAATGATAGAGGTGCTCTCTAATTGGTGCCTTTTGATAAGGAGAGGATGACTCAACAGAAACGTAAATAGATAGGACCTTTGCAGAGGGAAGTATTGATTTGTAGAGGTGCCAGAGCTCAAGCTTTTAAAACAAAGATAAATAATTTTGACTGGTATGCTGTCATTGTCAATGCGATGACCAAGAGTTTTCACCATCTTCCATGCTACACATACTATAGGCGCTTCCCAAACAGAAAAGTAAAGTTTTGACTCCCCCCCACCGATCAATCACACTCCACGACTAGCCAAATCTTCGGGTGCCGTCCATTCCAACAACAATCCAGGGGGAGTTTTGTTTGCAATTATACTTTCGATTTGAGCATGGAACTGGGCATTCTGATTACCGACCCCTTTCTCGTGAGCGATAGTGAATAAACACGTATCGAGGATAATACGCCTAGCATGGAAGATACTGACCGCCCCTTGTCACCACATGAGCAGTTCGGGCATACAAAACAGATTATTACTTGAAGATTTAGAGAGTGGCACATGAAAATTTACTTGGAACGACACGTAGATACCGCATATAGGTAGGTATGGTGGACGCAAATGGAATAACTTTGGGTTTATGGAAGTGGATGCACAAGCAGTATTCCCGCTTAGTACAGGTGAAGGCTAGCAAAAGACTGGGAAGCGACCAACTAGAGAGCGACAACAGTCATCAATATGCATTGAAATTAACCAACATTGAGTGCAAGCATGAGTAGGATATAAATCACCATAAACATGAATATCATAGAGGCTATGTTGATTTTGTTTCAACTACATGCGTGAACATGTGCCAAGTCAAGCCACTTGAATCATTCAAAGGAGGATACCATCCTATCATACTACATCATAATCATCTTGAAATTCATGTCGGCATCCAAGACAAACCATTATAAGCTCCTAGATAATTAAGCATGGCAACAGAAACTATGATCTCGAAGTTGTGATTGTAAACATGTTTCTCTCATAACAATGCTGAATTAGGAACGATGAGCTAGACATATATACAAAAACAAAATAGGTCGAGTTCATACCAGCTTTTCCAGGCTTAGTCATTTCATCATATATCGTCATTATTGCCTTTCACTTGCACGACGAAATGATGTGAATCATAATGAGAGGGTTCGTGCATTGGACTAAGCTGGAATCTGCAAGCAAACACAAAGGAGAAGACAAAGTAATATTGCTCTTTGACGGATAAGCAGATATGCATGTGAGAGCCACTAAACATTTTAACGATGGTCTTCTACCTTGACCCAAAGAAAAAGAAAACTATTTACACGGGAAAGCTCCCAACAAACAAAAGAAGAAAGAGAAATCTTTTTGGGGTTTCCTTTTAAATACCACTAAGCAAGCTGGAAAGCAAACTTACAACTAACTTTTTTTTGTTTTTCTCAATTTAAACAAACACAAGAGAAGAAAGCGAGAAAAAGAAACAAACTAGCATGGATGATACAATGGCAAGATGTGAACAGCGACTATGAAAGTGAAAGTGTGAGCATGAATATAAAGTCGGTGAGAAAGAGGTACTCCCCCAAGCTTAGGCTTTTGGCCTAAGTTGGTTTACTCCCACGGCTGGTCTGGGCGATATCCAAAATCAAAACAAACATAAATCCCAAGTGACTTCGAGAATAGAGCTATACCTCCCTGGTAACGGCGCCAGAAAATAGTCTTGATAACCCACAAGTATAGCTGACCGCAACAGTTTTCGAGGGTAGAGTATTCAACCCAAATTTGTTGATTTGACACAAGGGGAAGCCAAAGAATATTCTTGAGTATTAGCAGTTGAGTTGTCAATTCAACCACACATGAAAGACTTAGTATCTGCAGCAAAGTTTTAGTAACAAAGTAGTGTGACAGTAACGGTAGTAGCGGTAACAGTAACAGTAGTGACAGAAGTAGGGGTAACAGTAGCAACAGTGACAACAGTAGAGGTAAAGTAACGTAGCAAGGACCAGTAGGAGAAGACTCGTAGGCATTGGATCGGTGATGGATAATTATGTCGGATGACATTCATCATGTAACAGTTATAATATGGGGAGATATGTAACTAGCTCCAGTTCGTCAATGTAATGTAGGCATGTATTCCGTATTTAGTAATACGGGCTTATTGAAAAGAACTTGCATGACATCTATTGTCCATTCCTCCCATGGTAGCGGGGTCCTAATGGAAACTAAGGGATATTAAGGTCTCCTTTTAATAGAGAACCGGAACAAAGCATTAGCACATAGTGAATACATGAACTCCTCATACTATGGTCATCTCCGGGAGTGGTTCCGGTTATTGTCACTCCGGGGTTGCCGGGTCATAACACATAGTAGGTGACTACAACTTGCAAGGTAGGATCAAGAACACACATATATTGATGAAAACATAATAGGTTCAGATCTGAAATCATGGCACTTGGTCCCTAGTAACAAGCATTAAGCATAGCAAAGTAGTAGCAACATCAATCTCAGAACATAGTGGATACTTGGGATCAAACCCCATCAAAACTAACTCGATTACATGATAGATCTCATCCAACCCATCACTGTCCAGCAAGCCTACGATGAGATTACTCATGAATCGTGAAGAGCATCATGGAATTGGCGATGAAGGATGGTTGGTGATGATGGCGGCGACGATTTCCGCTCTCCGGAGCCTAGAACAAACTCCAGATCTGCCCTCCAGAGGAAGAACAGGTGGTGGCGGTGGCTTCATGTCGTGAAATGCGATGAACTCTTCTCTCTTAATTTTTTCCGGGCGAGAGAGAATATATAGAGATGGAGTTGGAGGTTGCGGAGCCACGAGGGCCTCACAAGCCTGCCAGGCCCGACCTGGGGGGGGGGGCCTCCTGGGCTTGTGGGCTCCTGGCTTCGTGTTTCCACGTGATTCTTGCACCAGTATTTTTTATATATTCCACAAAAAATCTTCGTAAATTTCCAGGTCATTCCGAGAACTTTTATTTCTGCGCAAAAATAGCACCATGGCAATTCTGCTGAAAACAGCTCCAGTCCGGGTTAGTTCCATTCAAATCATGCAAATTAGAGTCCAAAACAAGGGCAAAAGAGTTTGGAAAAGTAGATATGATGGAGACGTATCAAGCCGCCTAGCCGAGTTGCCCCAAGGGTGATGACTAACAGATAACTGCTCCTCAGTGTTCATCAAAAGGTTGATCGCAATCACAGATGGGTCAAACGACAATTCAGTGCCATTGTGAAAACCCTCAATGAGACTGAGAATGCTGTGAAGAAAAATCACTACTATGTTCATGAGGTTTTTGATCGCACCTGGGCCACACTGGCTCATCTGAATACTCAAGAAGAACTTGATGAATTGGAGTTTACTCAGGACTTTGACTGGTCGTGGCCACCCAAGAAGAAATTCAAGCCGATTCCAGTTCCAAACCTTGAGGACAGTTCATTTTCTTCATTCCGTACTGAAGTTTCTGATGAAGAACCAGAAGACACTGCCACTGGCCCAAGGAGGAAGCCCATTACCAAGAATCCTCATGCGTCTTCTTCATCAGCCAAGAAGTGAAAGTCTTCACGGGGTGTTAGTCCTCAGTCTTGCCCCTTTTTCGTCACTTGATGACAAAGGGGGAGAAATCTGAGAGTTAGCCTTCACGCGGGATATATTTTGGGGCTTATGAACTTTATTAAGTTACAAACTCTTGGCTCTTGTGAATTGTTTTATGTAATGAGTTGTAACTTAAGCCTGATGGTACTGTGACACTTTTGAATGTTTTCCTTCGCATGCTTATTCCTTAAAAATTTAATGCACGCAAGCTGAAATTCGTCAGATACCATTTGTCATCATGCATTCTCAAATTCCTCATGGTATATGTCAAATGTATGCATGATTTGCAAGATACACGGGGAGATCTCCATGATATAAATCATCAATGTGCATATGCTGTGAAAAGCAGAATCCTCAAAGTCTGCACATCTTCAGGGGGAGCCTGTGAGTATCTTGATTTCAAATTCCTCAACTGAGTATTTACACTTCATATTTTTATCCCCGTTGAAAACTTAACCTAATTGTCATCAACCACCAAAAAGGGGGAGATTGTAAGTGCATCTAGTGCCCTTAGTGATTTTGGTGGTTTGAAGACTTATAGGTTAAGTATCTAATGTGTTCATAATTGTACACATGATCTATAAGTCGCTGAGGAGTTTGAATTATACGATGAATATCGACCCCTAAAAATGTATATCTTCGGCTGAAGAAATTGGTGTGAAGCTGAAGAATTGGATCGCGAAGAAATTGCGATGAAATTGATATTCCTCATGAAGATATTGAAGATGAGGAATTTGGTGTGTCTTGAAGAAAATCAATACGAAGATTTTGAAGCATGAAGATTTATTATTTTTGTTTTATTTTCTTCACTCTTGAGTCATAGGAACACCGTACTGTTAAAGGGGGTCGAGGTAACACTTCGGAATGAATTTCCTCATGATGCTCAACCCAAGCCTAATCCTACCAAAAGCCTCAAGTGAGGAATATGAGAGACATGAGGACTCTCACAGTTGAGGGCCCCGACCATTGCCGCAATTCGCGCCACATCACCAATCTTATCCACACCAACGGTCATATTATTTAAGGGCATTAATGTCAAATCATGTCAGGATGCTCCTAGGCTATAAATAGCCGCCCCACAACCATTAGCTAGTTGGCTGCTCCGTGAGAAACTGACACTTGTCATTTAGAGCAACCCAAATTCCTCAGAGTTTTCGAGAGTAAATCATTAGTGAGGAAACACCCCAGACACCAAACCACAAACCAAAAATAAGTGATTGAGCATCACTAGAATTTGTTCCTGTGTGGAACTGAAGCCTTTTACCTTTGAGGACTGTGCATCATCCAAACGGTTAGGCATCATGGTCTAGAGCAATCCAGCAGTCAATTGTGGATCACCGGGTGATCGAGTTTGTGTCCTTTGCTCAAGGAGAATACGGTAGGGATTGTGTGTCCTTTGGTTTCAATACCAAGCCGCTCCAAACCAGATGTACAACTTTCACAACAGTTGGAACTGGGTCATCAACCACTGTCTTCACTGTGATACGGGTTCTATTTCTTCAACTCTTTTAATTCCTCAATATTGTATGTTGAAGACTTTCATTGTCTCTGTTTGAAGAATTTGCTGAAGACTTTCTCTGAAATTCCTCAACCTTAAATTCTTCACGCGAGTTAATCATCATCTGCTTACTCTATGCGTGCGTACTGTGCAAATTGTTTTTCATATTCCTCATCTTGAAAACTGTTGTAGTGATGCTTTGCACCCCTGAACCTTTGCTGTTTCCGCTGCAAGTTAGTCATCAGTGAGGAATTTCCTCAAAAGGAATTTCCTCAGTGATGTAATTCTCAAAATCTCCTATTCACCCCCCTCTAGTCGATATAATGCACTTTCAAAACCACCATCTCCAAAGAAAGACAACTAAACACATGGGTATGGGCACCCCCTTGGCTTGTGCCAAGCTTGGGGGAGGTGCCCCGGTATCATATCACCATCACACCTTTTACTTTCTTCATTTTTCTATGTTCGATCCTTTTGGTTATATCTTGATCTAGTAGAATAAAGTGTTAGTGTGACCTAGTTTCGAGTTTTGCTTTATGTCCCCCCTATGTAAGCAAGTCCGAGAGTTATATAATAAAGAGTAGTTTTGAGTTGAGGGCTTTGCTTGCTTGTTATGATTTTGAGAGATAGTAATAGAAAGAAGTATAGAATAAAAGCAAAAGAGTATACATAATGATCTTATGGGGAGTGATGACTTCACATATAAAAAGTATGTCGATTGAAATTTGCTGTGAGTTGACAAACAAAGCTATTGGTCATCTTTGCAATTAAAACGAAGTAATAAAGAAAGAGAGGTTCACATATAAATATATTATCTTAGACATATTTTGTGATTGTGAACACTCATTAAAATATTATATGCCAAGAAGTTGATGTTGGACAAGGAAGACAACATAATGAGTTATGTTTGCTTATTTCTGAATAGAAGTTATATGGTTATATATCCTTAAACATCGGCCGCTTGCTTCCACCCCATACTAGCCAAAAACTTTCGCACCAAGTAGAGATACTAGTTGTGCATCCAAACACCTTTAACCCAGTTTTGCCTTGAGAGTCCACCATACCTACCTATGGATTGAGTAAGATCCTTCAAGTAAGTTGTCATCGGTGCAAGCAATAAAAATTGCCCTCTAAATATGTGTGATTTATTAGTGCGAGGAAAATAAACTTTATACAAACTTGTGATATATAAGAAATAAAATCGACAGACTGCATAATAAAGTTCTTTATCACAAGGGGAAATAAAAAGTGACATTCTTTTGCATTAAGGGATTGTGCATCCAACTATAAAAGCTCATGACAAACTTTGCTTCCTCCTACTTCTCAAACAACAGCGCCAGAAATTGACACGTTGACGGAGACTGGGCTTGCGTTGGTTTTTCCCTTGAAGAGGAAAGGGTGATGCACACATGAGCAGTAAGTATTTCCCTCAGTTTGAGAACCAAGGTATCGATCCAGAAGGAGGGTCTTGTCAAGTCCAGAGTACCTGCGCAAACACAAACAAGCTTGCACCCAACGCTTCAAAGGGGTTGTCAATCCCATCAAGATTGTTTGCAAAGTGAGATCTGAAGGCGGAAAGTGCAACGAAGTAAAAAGTGTAAGGCTGAAAATATTGTGTGGAGTAGACCCTGGGGGCCATAGTGTTCACTAGAGGCTTCTCTCAAAATAGCAAATATCATGGTGGGTGAACAAATTACTGTCGAGCAATTGATAGAACTGCACAAAGTCATGACGATATCTAAGGCAATGATCATACATATAGGCATCACGTCCGAGACAAGTAGACCGATACTTTCTGCATCTACTACTATTACTCCACGCATCGACCGCTATCCAACATGCATCTAGTGTATTGAGTTCATGACGAACAGTGTAAGGCCTTAAGCAAGATGACATGATGTAGAGGGATAATCTCAAACCAATGATGAAAACCCCATCTTTTTACCCTTGATGGCAACAACACGATGCGTGCCTCGCTACCCCTTTCTCACTGGGTGAGGTCACCGCACGGTATGAACCCAAAACCAAGCACTTCTACCATTGCAAGAATCATAGATCTAGTTGGCCATACAAAACCCACAACTCGAAGAGAATTACAAGGATATGAATTAATGGATAAGAGAGATCAGAAGAAACTCAAATAAGATTCGTAGATAATATGATCATAAATCCACAATTCATCGGATCTCGACAAACACACCGCAAAAGAAGATTACGTCGGATAGATCTCCCTGAAGATCATGGAGAACTTTGTATTGAAGATCCAAGAGAGAGAAGAAGCATCTAGTTACTAACTATGGACCCGTAGGTCTACGGTGAACTAGTCACGCATCATCGGAGAGGTCATGGTGTTGATGAAGAAGCCCTCCGTATCCGAATCCTCCTCCGGCAGGGCACCAGAACGTGCCCCAGATGGGATCTTGCGAAGACAGAAGCTTGCGGCGGCGGAAAAGTATTTTCGATGATTTCGTGATTTTTTTGGGATTTTTAGGGAATATATAGGCACAACCCCTAGGGCAGAGGGCGTCCAGGGGGCCCACAAGCCTATGGGCCACGGCCTCCCCCCTGGCCGCGGGGTGAGGGCTTGTGGGGCCCCTGGGGCTCCCCTGCCTTGGCTCTCAAGATTCCCGATCTTCTTCCGTTACGGAAAAAATCTTTTCGGGGATTTTCTTCCGTTTGGACTCCATTTCAAAATCTCCTCTGAAAGGGGTCAAAAACATGGAAAAAAGGAACTGACACTTGGCACTGAGTTAATAAGTTAGTCCCAAAAAATTATATAAAAGGCATGCAAAACATCCAAAGTTTGACAAGATAATAACATGAAACCATAAAAAATTATAGATACGTTGGAGACGTATCAAGCATCCCCAAGGTTAACTCCTGCTCGTCCTCGAGTAGGGAAGTGATAAAGAATGAATTTTTGATGTGGAATGCTACCTAGCATAGTTGTCCTTTGCAACTTATTTCACGTGACATGAATGTTCAGATCCGTTAGATTCAAAACAGTAGTTTTCTATTGAAATGAAAACAATAACAATTCAAGCAAACAAGCAAGGTAATCATGAACTTTCAAAATAACAAGGCCAAGGAAAGTTATCCCTACAAAATCATATAGTCTGGCTATGCTCCATCATCCTCACACAACTAATGTAAATCATGCACAACCCCGGTATTGGCCAAGTAATTATTTTCGCACTCTTACTTTCTCAAACTTTTTGTAATTATCACGCAATACATGAGCGCGAGCCATGGATATAACACTATAGGTGGAATAGAGTGTGGTGGTGGTTGTGAGACAAAAAGGAGGAGATGGTCACATTTACTCGGCGTATCAAAAGTCTATGGAGATTCCCATTAATAGATATCAATGTGAATGAGTAGGGATTACCATACAAGAGTTGCACTAGAGCTATAAGTATGTGAAAGCTCAAAAGGAAAACTAGTGGGTGTGCATCCAACTTGCTTGCTCACGAAGACCTAGGGCAATTTTGAGGAAGACCATCATTGGAATATACAAGCCAAGTTATATAATGAAGATTCCCACTAGCATATGGTAGTGACAAAGCGAGAAGCTCTCAATCATGAAGAACATGGTGCTATTATGAAGCACAAGTGTGGAAAAAGATAGTAGCATTGTCCCTTCTCTCGTTTTCTCTTTTTTTTCATTTGGGCTCTTAGGCCTCTTTGTTTTCTTTTTTTTTGTTTTTGGGCTCTTTGGGATCTTTTTTTTATTTCCTCACATGGGACAATGCTCTAATAATGATGATCATCACACTTTTATTTACTCACAGCTCAAAGCTCACAATGAGGACGACTCCATAGGAAATGCCTTCGGCAGTGTACCGGGATGTGCAACGATCTAGCATGGCGTATGACGTTGAAACATCTCGCTAGCTATCTTATGATCATGCAATGGCAATATGAGAGTGATGACATAAGTCATGAGACATAACGGTGGGAGTTGCATGGCAATATATCTCGGAATGGCTATGAAAATGCCATAGTAGGTAGGTATGGTGGCTGTTTTGAGGAAGGAATTTGGTGGGTTTGTGCACCGGCGAGAATTGCGCGGCACTAGAGAAGCTAGCAATGGTGGAAGGTGAAAGTGCATCTATACCATGGACTCACATTAGTCATGAAGAACTCACATACTTGTTGCGAAAGTTTTTATTAGTAATCAAAACAAAGTGCTAAACGCATACTCCTAGGGGAAGGGTTGGTAGGTGTTAACCATCGCACGATCCCGACCTCAACACAAAGGATGACAATCAATAGATCAATTATGCTCCGACTTCCTAACATAGCGGTTCACCATACGTGCATGCTATGGGAATCACTAACTTCAACACAAGTATTTCTAGATTCACAACACCCTACTAACATAGCTCTTAATATTACCAAATCCGCGTCTTAAAACTATTTGAGAGGAATCAAAACTTCTCTTTCTATTCAATGCACATGAAGATGGAGGTTTTTGCATCCTCTTTGGGTATCTATCACCTTTGGGACTACTTTCATAGCATAAGCCAACTACCAAGTCACGCACCACCGTGCTCTAAAAGATATAAGTGAAGCACAAGAGCAAAAGTATCTAGCTCAAAAGATATCAGTGAAGCACTAGAGAAAAAGTATCTAGCTCAAAAGATATAAGTGAAGCACTATGAGCATTCTAGGAAAAATCACGATGAGTGCATGTCTCTCTCTCAAAAACGTGTGCAGCAAGGATGATTGTGCACAACAAAAAGAAAATAATCCTACGATACAAGACGCTCCAAGCAAAACACATATCATGTGGTGAATAAAAATATAGCTCCAAGTAATGTTACCGATGGATTGAAGACGAAAGAGGGGATGCCTTCCCGGGGCATCCCCAAGCTTAGGCTTTTTGGTGTCCTTGAATTTGGGTTGGGATGCCTTGGGCATCACCAAGCTTGAGCTCTTTCCACTCCTTATCTCTTTGTCCATGAGAACATCACCCAAAACTTGAAAACTTCACAACACAAAACTTAAACAGAAACTCGTGATAACATTAGCACAAGAAAACAAACTACCACTTCTTTTGGTACTGAAGCAAACTTGAATTCTATCTATATTGGTGTTGGGCTACTGTATTCTCACTTTTCCATGGCTAGTACCCCCCGATACTAACCATAGTTTCATCAAAACAAGCAACCAACTTCAACAAAAACAGAATCTGTCAAAAACAGACCAATCTGTAGCAATCTGTATACTTCGTATACTTCTGGTACCTCAGAAAATCTGAAATATTACGACGGCCTGAGAAAAAATCATATCAACCAGGAGCAAAAAGAATCAACTCAAAACCTCTTTCTGAATAAAAATGAAAAATCATCTTGTGAGCGAAAAGTTTCTGTCTTTTTCCAGCAGGATCAAACAACCATTACCAAGACTAGTCATAAAGGTTTTGCTTGGCTTAAACACAAAAGGAAACACAAAAAACACAATCACAACAGAATTGTGATGGTGTGGACTCAACAAAACAGAAAGAAAAAAGATAAATTCACTGGGTTGCCTCCCAACAAGCGCTATTGTTTAACGCCCTTAGCTAGGCATAAAAGCGATAGAATCATGTATCGTCGTCTTTGGTGCTCAAACCATAAGTGGCCCTCATCATGGATTCATAAGGAAATCTTATTTTGTTTCTAGGAAAGTGTTCCATGCCCTTACTTAAAGGAAATTGAAATCTAATATTCCCTTCCTTCATATCGATTATAGCACCGATAGTCCTTAGGAAAGGTCTACCAAGAATAATAGGGCATGTAGGATTGCAATCAATGTCAAGCACAATGAAATCCACGGGTACATAGTTCCTATTTGCAATAATAAGAACATCATTGATCCTTCCCATGGGTTTCTTGACAGTAGAATCAGCAAGATGCAAATTAAGAGAACACTCTTCAATCTCATTAAAACCCAGAACATCACATAAAGACTTTGGAATCGCGGAAACACTAGCACCCAAATCACACAAAGCATTGCAGTCATAGTTTTTAATTTTGATTTTGATGGTAGGTTCCCACTCATCATGAAGCTTTCTAGGGATAGAGACTTCCAATTCAAGTTTCTCTTCAAGATATTTTATCATAGCTTCGACGATATGATCGGTAAAGGCCTTGTTTTGACTATAAGCGTGTGGAGAGTTTAACATGGATTGCATGAAAGAAATGCATTCAATCAAGGAGCAACTATCATAATTGAATTCCTTGAAATCCACGGTAGTAATTTCATTACTACTCAAAGTTTTAACATCCTCTACTCCACTTTCAATGCTTTTAGCATCAAGATAGATGGACTCCGAATCATTGGGGCACTTTTCAACCAAAGTGGATTCATATCCAGCCCCATAATCATTAGGTTTGACACAAGAAAACAAAGATTCAATGGGAGTCACACCAAGCACTTTGAGATCTTCGTGATTCTCATCACGAGAACACGCCTTTTTAAGCCATTCATGTCTAGCAAGAATTTGGGCGGTTCTTTCTTGGCTCTCAATCATGGAAACACGCATAGTTTTCAAAGTTTCATCCATGTTGATCTTGGGAGGAGCAAATCTAACTTCCAAAGCATCAACATCACTAGGCATTCTATCAACGCTCTTAGCTAAATCGTCAATTTTGAGTAGCTTTTCCTCTATGGACGCATTGAAAATCTTTTGAGAGTTGATGAACTCTTTGATATTACTCTCTAGATCAGAGGGTAATCTATTGTAATTTCCATGAGTATTGTTGTAGGAGTTGCCAAAATTATTAGAGGAGTTACTAGGAAAAGGCCTAGGAATATAGTTTCCTCTAAAAGCATTGTTGTTGCCAAAGTTATTCCTACCAACAAAATTAACGTCCAAGCTAGCATTGCTACTCTCAATCTAAGAAGACAAAGGCATATCATTAGGATCCAAGGGAGCACTTATACTAGTAACCAAATTCATTAACTCGTCCATCTTAGCACTCAACGAGTTAATTTCCTCTATAGCGTGTACCTTCTTACTAGTAGGTGACCTTTCAGTGTGCCATCGAGAGTAGTTTGTCATGATATTGTCTAGGAGCTTTATGGAGTCCAAGATATTCCTAGAAGCGAAATTCAAGCCAGCGTAAAAGATTTGTATAATCATCCAAAGACTCAAGCCATGAGCAGGACAATTTCTAATCATTAATTTCATTCTCTCCCAAGATTGTGCAACATGTTCATGATCAAGTTGCTTGAAATTCATGATATCATTATGGAGAGAGATGATCTTAGCCGGCGAAAAATACTTGGATATATAAGCATCTTTGCACTTATCCCAAGAATCGATACTATTTTTGGGCAAAGTAGAAAACCAAGTTTTTGCACGATCTCGCAACGAGAAAGGAAAAAGCTTCAATTTAATCACATCATTATCCACATCTTTTTTCTTTTGCATATCACAAAGCTCAATGAAGGTATTGAGATGGGATGCGGCATCTTCGCTAGGAAGGCCAGAGAATTGCTCTTTCATAACAAGATTCAACAAAGCGGCATTGATTTCGTATGACTCCGCACTAGTGGCGGGAGCAACCGGAGTACTAATAAAATCATTATTATTAGTATTCGAGAAGTCACAAAGTTTGGTGTTTTCATTCATGGTGACTTCGGCAAGCAAGCAAGCACACAAGCGAAGAAAGAGCAGGCTAGAAAAAGGGCAAACGAAAAAGGCGAACGAAAAGGCAAACGAAAAAAGGCAAATTGTGAAGTGGGGGAGAGGAAAACGAGAGGCAACTGGCAAACAAAGTAAATGCAAGAGATGAGTTTGCGACACCTACTTGGATGAGTTCTTGACTTAATCTTCCTCCCCGGAAATGGCGCCAGAAATCCTTCTGCTACTTCTCAAACAATAGCGCCAGAAATTGACACGTTGACAGAGACTGGGCTTGCGTTGGTTTTTCCCTTGAAGAGGAAAGGGTGATGCAGCACAGGAGCAGTAAGTATTTCCCTCAGTTTGAGAACCAAGGTATCGATCCAGAAGGAGGGTCTCGTCAAGTCCAGAGTACCTGCCAAACACAAACAAGCTTGCACTAACGCTTCAAAGGGGTTGTCAATCCCTTCAAGATTGTTTGCAAAGTGAGATCTGAAGGCGGAAAGTGCAACGAAGTAAAAAGTGTAAGGCTGAAAATACGGTGTGGAGTAGACCCTGGGGGCCATAGTGTTCACTAGAGGCTTCTCTCAAAATAACAAATATCACGGTGGGTGAACAAATTACTGTCGAGCAATTGATAGAACCGCGCAAAGTCATGACGATATCTAAGGCAATGATCATACATATAGGCATCACGTCCGAGACAAGTAGACCGATACTTTCTGCATCTACTACTATTACTCCACACATCGACCGCTATCCAGCATGCATCTAGTGTATTGAGTTCATGACGAACAGAGTAACGCCTTAAGCAAGATGACATGATGTAGAGGGATAATCTCAAACCAATGATGAAAACCCCATCTTTTTACCCTTGATGGCAACAACACGATGCGTTCCTCGCTACCCCTTCTGTCACTGGGTGAGGTCACCGCACGGTATGAACCGAAAACAAATCACTTCTCCCATTGCAAGAATCATAGATCTAGTTGGCAAGACAAAACCCACAACTCGAAGAGAATTACAAGGATATGAAATCATGCATAAGATAGATAAGAAGAAACTCAAATAAGATTCATAGATAATCTGATCATAAATCCACAATTCATCGGATCTCGACAAACACACCGCAAAAGAAGATTACATCGGATAGATCTCCATGAAGATCACAGAGAACTTTGTATTGGAGATCCAAGAGAGAGAAGAAGCCATCTAGTTACTAACTATGGACCCATAGGTCTATGGTGAACAACTCACGCATCATCGGAGAGGTCATGGTGTTGATGAAGAAGCCCTCCGTATCCGAATCCCCCTCCGACAGGGCACCAGAATGTGCCCCAGATGAGATCTTGCGGAGACAGATGCTTGCGGCGGTGGAAAAGTATTTTCGATGATCTCGTGATTTTTTTGGGATTTTTAGGGAATATATAGGCGCAACCCCTAGGGCAGAGGGCGTCCAGGGGGCCACAAGCCTGTGGGTCACGGCCTCCCCCTGGCCGCGGGGTCAGAGCTTGTGGGGCCCCTAGGGCTCCCCTACCTTGGCTCTCAATCTTCCCGATCTTCTTCCGTTACAAAAAATATCTTTTCGGGGATTTTCTTCCGTTTGGACTCCGTTTCAAAATCTCCTCTGAAAGGGGTCAAAAACATGGAAAAAACAGGAACTGGCACTTGGCACTGAGTTAATAAGTTAGTCCCAAAAAATATATAAAAGGCATGCAAAACATCCAAAGTTTGACAAGATAATAGCATGAAACCATCAAAAATTATAGATACATTGGAGACGTATCACTTCCCTCTGTGAAGGGCCTATCTGTTACCTTTACTTTCTAGTACTTACCTTTATGCAAAGAGTCGTGGTGATCTTCACCATTTCCTTTATTTCGCCTTTATCTTTTGGCAAGCGTCATGTGTTGGGGAATGATCTTGACAAATATATCCACTAGGATATGGGCGATCATGAGTTATTATTGTTGACGTTACCCTTGAGCTATATAGTTGGGAGGCAAAACTATAAGCCCCTATCTTTCTCTATGTCCGATTGAAGCTTTGAGCTCATAGGTACCGCGTGAGTGTTAACAATTATGAAAGACCATAAGATGATAGGGTATGTGGATTTGCTTTACAAGCTCTTATATTGACGTTTTCCTACGTTGCGATAAATTGGAATTGCTTCAATGACTAAAATCATAGTTTGTTAGTTCTCAATAGAGTTCTTGATTCATATTTTTGCTTGTGAATGAATTGTTAATCTAGCATAAGATATTCTATGTCAATATGTTTTGTTGTTCTAAAGATAACCATGATGCCTTCATGTCCGTATTTTATTTTTATCGACACCTCTATCTCTAAACATGTGGGCATATTTATCGATCTTGGCGTTCGCTTGAGGACAAGCGAGATCTAAGCTTGGGAGAGTTGATACGTCCATTTGCATCATGCTCTATATTGATATTTATTGCATTACTGGCTGTTAATACACATTATGGTACAATACGTATGTCTTTTCTCTCTTATTTCACAAGGTTTACACGAAGAGGGAGAATGCCGGGAGCTGGAATTATGGACCGAAAAAGGAGAAAATCTGAGAAACCTATTATGCACAACTCCAAAAGTCGTGACAACTTACGGAGAATTGTTTTGGAATATATAAAAGATATTGGGCGAAAGGAATACATCAGGGGACCCACTACGTGGCCACAAGCCAGGGGGCGCGGCCTACCCCCTGGGCACACCCTGCAGGCTTGTGGGCCCCATGGCAGGCCTCCAGTGCCCATCTTTTGCTATACGAAGGGTTTTGACGTGGAAAAATCATATCATAACTTTCGGGACAAAGCGCCGCCGTCTCAAGGCGGAACTTTGGCAAAACAAATCTAGAGCTCCGACGGAGCTATTCTGCTGGGGAAACATCCCTCTCAGAGGGGGAAATTGAAGCCATCGTCATCACCAACGATCCTCTCACCGAGAGGGGGTCAATATCCATCAACATCTTCATTAGCAACATCTCCTCTTCAAACCCTACTTCATCTCTTGTATATGATCTTTG
Source organism: Hordeum vulgare subsp. vulgare (assembly GCF_904849725.1). Classification (NCBI taxonomy): domain Eukaryota; kingdom Viridiplantae; phylum Streptophyta; class Magnoliopsida; order Poales; family Poaceae; genus Hordeum; species Hordeum vulgare. The sequence goes on from NC_058519.1 coordinate 483,213,974, forward strand.
TCTCAAAACCTCAGATTGTTACCTGTGGGTTGCTAATAGTGTTGATTACTCCTTGTAGTTGATGCTAGTTGGTTTACTTGGTGGAAGATAATATGTTCAGATCCTTAATGATTATTAATAACCCTCTTATTATGAACATGAGTATGCTTTGTGAGTAATTATGTTTGTTCCTCAGGACATTGGATAAGTCTTGTTATAAGTAATCATGTGAATTTGGTATTCGTTTGATATTTTTATGAGATGTATGTTGTCTCTCCTCTAGTGGTGTCATGTGAACGTCGACTACATGAAACTTCACAATTATCTAGGCCTAGGGGAAGGCATTGGGAAGTAATAAGTAGATGATGGGTTGCTAGAATGACAGAAGCTTAAACCATACTTTATGTGTTTCTTTGTAAGGGGCTGATTTGGATCCATATGTTTCATGGTATAGTTAGATTTATCTTAATTCTTCTTTTATAGTTTTGGATGCTTGCGAGAGAGGTTAATAATAAGTGGGATGTTTGTCCAAGTAAGGGCAACACCAAAGCACCGGTCCACCCACATACCAAATTATCAAAGTAACGAACGCGAATCATATGAGCATGATGAAAACTAGCTTGACAGAAATTCCGATGTGTCCTCGGGAGCACTTTGCTTTATATAAAAGTTTGTCCAGGCTTGTCCTGTGCTACAAAAGGATTGGGCCACTTTGGTGCACCATTGTTACATTTGTTACTTGCTACCCGTTACAAATTACCTTATCACAAAACTATGTGTTACCGATAATTTCAGTGCTTGCACAGAATACCTTACTCAAAACCGCTTGTCAATTTCCTTCTACTCCTCGTTGGGTTTGACACTCTTACTTACCGAAAGGACTACGATAGATCCCCTACACTTGTGGGTCATCAGCCCCTAGGAGGAAACCCTAGGGAGCCCTCCCCTCTCCGTTCCCCCTATATATAGAGAGGTAGAGAGAGGGCAGCCACACGACAATCTTGCCGCGTCGCTGCTGTTGGGGAACGTCGCATGGGAAACAAAAATTTTCCTACGCGCACGATGACCTATCATGGTGATGTCCATCTACGAGAGGGGATGTGTGATCTACGTACCCTTGTAGACCGTAGAGCAGAAGCGTTAGTGAACGTGGTTGATGTAGTGGAACGTCCTCACGTCCCTCGATCCGCCCCGCGAACCGTCCCGCGATCAGTTCCACGATCTAGTGCCGAACGGACGACACCTCCGCGTTCAGCACACGTACAGCTCGACAATGATCTCGGCCTTCTTGATCCAGCAAGATAGACGGAGAGGTAGAAGAGTTCTCCGGCAGCGTGACGGCGCTCCGGAGGTTGGTGATGATCTTGTCTCGGCAGGGCTCCGCCCGAGCTCCGCAGAAACGCGATCTAGAGGTAAAACTGTGGAGATATGTGGTCGGGCTGCCGTGGAAAGTTGTCTCAAATCAGCCCTAAAACCCCACTATATATAGGAGGAGGAGGGGGAGCCTTGCCTTGGGGTCCAAGGACTCCCAAGGGGTCGGCCGAACCTAAGGGGGAAGGTCTCCCCCCAAACCGAGTTCTACTTGGTTTGGAAGGTGGAGTCCTTCTTCCCTTTCCCACCTCCTCCCTTTTTTTTTCTTTTCTCTTTGATTTTTCTTCCAATGCGCATAGGGTTCTTTTTGGGCTGTCCCACCAGCCCACTAAGGGCTGGTGCGCCACCCTCAATGCCTATGGGCTTCCCCGGGGTGGGTGGCCCCCCCAGTGAACTCCCGAAACCCATTCGTCATTCCCACTACATTCCCGGTAACTCCGAAAACCTTCCGGTAATCAAATAAGGTCATCCTATATATCAATCTTCGTTTCCGGACCATTCCGGAAACCTTCGTGACATCCGTGATCTCATCCGGGACTCCGAACAACATTTGGTAACCAACCATATAACTCAAATACGCATAAAACAACGTCGAACCTTAAGTGTGCAGACCCTGCGGGTTCGAGAACTATGTAGACATGACCCGAGAGACTCCTCGGTCAATATCCAATAGCGGGACCTGGATTCCCATATTGGATCCTACATATTCTACGAAGATCTTATCGTTTGAACCTCAGTGCCAAGGATTCACATAATCCCGTATGTCATTCCCTTTGTCCTTCGGTATGTTACTTGCCCGAGATTCGATCGTCAGTATCCGCATACCTATTTCAATATCGTTTACCGGCAAGTCTCTTTACTCGTTCCGTAATACAAGATCCCGTAACTTACACTAAGTCACATTGCTTGCAAGTCTTGTGTGTGATGTTGTATTACCGAGTGGGCCCCGAGATACCTCTCCGTCACACGGAGTGACAAATCCCAGTCTCGATCCATACTAACTCAACGAACACCTTCGAAGATACTTGTAGAGCATCTTTATAGTCACCCAGTTACGTTGCGATGTTTGATACACACAAAGCATTCCTCCGGTGTCCGTGAGTTATATGATCTCATGGTCATAGGAACAAATACTTGACACGCAGAAAACAGTAGCAACAAAATGACACGATCAACATGCTACGTCTATTAGTTTGGGTCTAGTCCATCACATGATTCTCCTAATGATGTGATCCCGTTATCAAGTGACAACACTTGCCTATGGCCAGGAAACCTTGACCATCTTTGATGAACGAGCTAGTCAACTAGAGGCTTACTAGGGACAGTGTTTTGTCTATGTATCCACACATGCACTGTGTTTCCAATCAATACAATTATAGCATGGATAATAAACGATTATCATGAACTAAGAAATATAATAATAACTAATTTATTATTGCCTCTAGGGCATATTTCCAACAATCTCCCACTTGCACTAGAGTCAATAATCTAGCTCACATCACCATGTGATTCCAACGAATCCAACACCCATATAGTTATGGGGTCTGATCACGTCTTGCTCGTGAGAGAGGTTTTAGTCAACGGTTCTGAAACTTTTCAGATCCGTGCGTTCTTTACAAATCTTTATGTCATCTTATAGATGCTGCTACTACGTGCTATTCGGAAATGCTCCAAATATCTACTCTACTATACGAATCCGTTTCACTACTCATAGTTATTCGGATTAGTGTCAAAGCTTGCATCGACGTAACCCTTTAAGACGAACTCTTTAATCACCTCCATAATCGAGAAAAATTCCTTAGTCCATTTGTTACTAAGGATAAATTTTGACCGCTGCTATTGATTCAATCATGGATCACTCTCTGTACCTCTCAACAGACTTTGAGTCAAGGCACACATCAGGTGCGGCACCCAGCATGGCATACTTTAGATTCTACGGCTAAGGCATAGAAGACGACCTTCGTCTATTCTCTTTATTCTGCCGGGGTTGGGTTTTGAGTCTTACTCAAATTCACACCTCATAACGCAACCAAGAACTCCTTCTTTGCTGATCTATTTTGAACTCCTTCAAAAACTTGTCAAGGCATGCATCTTGTTGAAACTTCCATTAAGCGCTTTCGATCTATCTCCATAGATCTTTGATGCTCAACGTTCAAGTAGCTCAATCCAGGTATTCCTTTGAAAACTCCTTTCAAACAACCTTGTATGCTTTACAGAAATTCTACATTACTTCTGATCCACAATATGTCAACCACATACACTTATCAGAAATTCTATAGTGCTCCCACTCACTTCTTTGGAAATACAAGTTTCTCATAAACCTTGTACAAACCCAAAATCTTTGATCATCTCATCAAAGTGTATATTCCAACTCCGAGATGCTTGCACCAGTCCATTGAAGGATCACTGGAGCTTGCATACTTGCTAGTATCTTTAGGATCGACAAAACCTTCTGGTTGTATCACATACAATGTTTGCTCAAGGAAACCATCGAGAAAACAATGTTTTGACATCCTACGTGCAATATTTCATAAATAACGCATCAACAACTAACACAATTCTAATAGACCTTTAGCATCGCTATGAGTGAGAAAGTCTCATCATAGTCAACTGTTTGATCTTGTCGAAAACATCTTTGCGACAAGTCGAGCTTTTCTTAATAGTGACTTATCACCATCATCGTCTGTCTTCTTTTAAAGATACATTTTTACTCAATAGTCCTATGACCATCAAGTAGTTCTTCCAAAGTCTACACTTTGTTTTCATACATGGATCCCCTCTCGGATTTCATGGCTTCCAGCCATTTGTCGGAATCCGAGCCCACCATTGCTTTCTTCATAACTCGTAAGTTCATTGTTGCTCAACAACATGACCTCCAAGACAGGGTTACCGTACCACTCTGTAGTAGTACACGACCTTGTCAACCTACGAGGCTTGTAGTAACTTGATCTGATGCTCGATGATCACCATCATCAGCTTCCACTTCAATTGGTGTAGGCGCCACAGGAACAACTTCCTGCGCCCTGCTACACACTGGTTGAAGTGATGGTTCAATAACCTCATCAAGTTCTACTACCCTCCCACTCAATTCTTTCGAGAGAAACCTTTCCTCGAGAAAGGATCCGTTTCTAGAAACAAACACTTTGCTTTCGGATCTGAGATAGGAGATGTACCCAACTGTTTTGGATATCCCATGAAGATGCATTTATCCGCTTTGGGTTCGAGCTTATCAGACTGAATTTTTTTCACATAAGTGTCGAAGCCCCAAACTTTCAAGAAACGACAGTTTAGATTTCTCTAAACCTCAGTCTATACTGTGTCATCTCAACAGAAATACGCGGTGCTCTATTTAAAGTGAATGCGGTTGTCTCTAATGCATAACCCATAAACGATAGTGGTAATTCGATAAGAGACATCATAGCATGCACCATACCAAATAGTGCGTGGCTATGACGTTTAGACACATCATCACACTATGATGTTCCAGGTGGCATAAACTGCGAAACAATTTCCACATTGTCTTAACTGCATACCAAAACTCGTAACTGAGATATTCATTTCTATGATCATATCGCAGACCGTTTATCCTCTTGTTACGACAAACTTCACTCTGAAACAGAATTGAACTTTTCAATATTTCAGACTTGTGATTCATTAAGTAAATACTCTTGTATCTACTCAAATCGTCATTGAAGTAAGAACATAATGATATCCACTGCGTGCCTCAGCACCCATTGGACTGCATACATCAAAATGTATCACTTCCAACAAGTTACTATCTTGTTTCATCCCAATGAAAACAAGGCCTTGCTCATGTGGTATGATTTGCATGTCACTAGTGATTCAAAATCAAGTGAATATAAAGATCCATCAGCATGGAACCTCTTCATGCAATTTATACCAACATGACTCAAGCGGCAGTGCCACAAGTAAGTGGTACTATCATCATTACCTCGTATCTTTTGGCACCAATATCATGAACATGTGTAACACTACGATCTAGATTCAATAAACCATTGAAGGTGATTATTCAAGAAAATAGAGTAACCATTATTCTCTTTAAATGAATAATCATATTGCAATAAACACGATCCAATCATGTTCATGCTTAATGCAAGCACCAAATAATTATTATTTAGGTTTAACACCAATCCCGATGGTAGAGGGAGCGTGTGACGTTTGATCATATCAACCTTGGAAACACTTCCAACACGTATCGTCACCTCGCCTTTAGCTAGTCTCCGTTTATGTCGTAGCTTTCATTTCGTGTTACTAATCATTTAGCAACCGAACCGGTATCTAATACCCTCATGCTACTAGGAGTACTAGTAAAGTACACATCAACATCATGCATATCAAATATACTTCTTTCGACTTTTGCCAGCCTTCTTATCTACCAAGTATCTAGAGTTGCTCCGCCTCAGTGACTGTTCCCCTCATTACAGAAGCACTTAGTCTCGGGTTTGGGTTTAATCTTGGGTCTCTTCATTAGTGCAGCAACTGTTTTGCCGTTTCACGAAGTATCCCTTCTAGCCCTTGCCTTTCTTGAAACTTAGTGGTTTTACAAACCATCAACTATTGATGCTCCTTCTTGATTTCTACTTTCGCAGTGTCAAACATCGTGAATCACTCAAGGATCATTGTATCTATCCTTGATATGTTATAGTTCATCACGAAGCTCTCATAGCTTGGTGGCAGTGACTTTGGAGAACCATCACTATCTCATCTGGAAGATTAACTCCCACTTGATTCAAGTGATTGTCGTACTCAGACAATCTGAGCACACGCTCAACGATTGAGCTTTTCTCCTTTACCTTGTGGACAAAGAATCTTGTCGGAGGTCTCGTACCTCTTAACAAGGGCACAAGCATGAAATCACAATTTCATCTCATTAGAACATCACTTATGTTCCGTGATGTTTTACAACGTTTTTCGGCGCCTTGCTTCTAAGCCATTAAGTATTTTGCACTGAACTATCGTGTAGTCATCAGAAACGTGTATGTCGGATGTTCACAGCATCCACAGACGACGCTCGAGGTGCAGCACACCGAGTGGTGCATTAAGGACATAAGCCTTCTGCATAGCAACGAGGACAATCCTCGGTTTTACAGACTTAGTCTGCAAAGTTTGCTACTATTAACTTTCAACTAAATTTTCTCTAGGAACATATAAAAACAGTAGAGCTATAGCGCAAGCTACATCGTAATTCGCAAAGAACATTAGACTATGTTCATGACAATTAGTTCAATTAATCATATTACTTAAGAACTCCCACTCAAAAAGTACATCTCTCTAGTCATTTGAGTGGTACGTGATCCAAATCCACTATCTCAAGTCCGATCATCACATGAGTCGAGAATAGTTTCAGTGGTAAGCATCTCTATGCTAATCATATCAACTATACGATTCATGCTCGACCTTTCGGTCTCATTTGTTCCGAGGCCATGTCTGCACATGCTAGGCTCGTCAAGCTTAACCCGAGTGTTCCGCGTGCGCAACTGTTTTGTACCCGTTGTATGTGAACGTTGAGTCTATCGCACCCGATCATCACGTGGTGTCTCGAAACGACGAACTGTAGCAACGGCGCACAGTCGGGGAGAACACAATTTCGTCTTGAAATTTTAGTGAGAGATCACCTCATAATGCTATCGTCGTTCTAAGCAAGATAAGGTGCATAAAGGATTAACATCACATGCAATTCATAAGTGATATGATATGGCCATCATCACGTGCTCCTTGATCTCCATCACCAAAGCACCGGCACGATCTTCTTGTCACCGGCGTCACACCATGATCTCCATCATCATGATCTCCATCAACGTGTCGCCATCGGGGTTGTCGTGCTACTCATGCTATTACTACTAAAGCTACATCCTAGCAAAATAGTAAACGCATCTGCAAGCACAAATGTTAGTTTAAAGACAACCCTATGGCTCCTGCCGGTTGCCGTACCATCGACGTGCAAGTCGATATTATCTATTACAACATGATCATCTCATACATCCAATATATCACATCACATAGTTTGCCATATCACATCACAAGCATACCCTGCAAAAACAAGTTAGACGTCCTCTAATTTTGTTGTTGCATGTTTTACGTGGTGACCATGGGTATCTAGTAGGATCGCATCTTACTTACGCAAACACCACAACGGAGATATATGAGTTGCTATTTAACCTCATCCAAGGACCTCCTCGGTCAATTCCGATTCAACTAAAGTTGGAGAAACTGATACCCGCCAGTCATCTTTGAGCAACGGAGTTACTCGTAGTGATGAAACCAGTCTCTCGTAAGCGTACGAGTAATGTCGGTCCGAGCCACTTCGATCCAACAATACCGCGGAATCAAGAAAAGACTAAGGAGGGCAGCAAAACGCACATCACCGCCCACAAAAACTTTTGTGTTCTACTCGAGAAGACATCTACGCATGAACCTAGCTCATGATGCCACTGTTGGGGAACGTCGCATGGGAAACAAAATTTTTCCTACGTGCACGAAGACCTATCATGGTGATGTCCATCTACGAGAGGGGATGTGTGATCTACGTACCCATGTAGACCGTACAGCAGAAGCGTTAGTGAACGCGGTTGATGTAGTGGAACGTCCTCACGTCCCTCGATCCGCCCCGCGAACCGTCCCGCGATCAGTCCCACGATCTAGTGCCGAACGGACGGCACCTCCGCGTTCAGCACACGTACAGCTCGACGATGATCTCGGCCTTCTTGATCCAGCAAGAGAGACGGAGAGGTAGAAGAGTTCTCCGGCAGCGTGACGGCGCTCCGGAGGTTGGTGATGATCTTGTCTCGGCAGGGCTCCGCCCGAGCTCCGCAGAAACGCGATCTAGAGGTAAAACCGTGGAGATATGTGGTTGGGCTGCCGTGGCAAAGTTGTCTCAAATCAGCCCTAAAACCCCACTATATATAGGAGGAGGAGGGGGGAGCTTTGCCTTGGGGTCCAAGAACTCCCAAGGGGTCGGCCGAACCTAAGGGGGAAGGTCTCCCCCCCCAAACCGAGTTCTACTTGGTTTGGAAGGTGGAGTCCTTCTTCCCTTTCCCACCTCCTCCCTTTTTTTTCTTTTCTCTTTGATTTTTCTTCCAATGCGCATAGGGTTATTTTTGGGCGGTCCCACCAGCCCACTAAGGGCTAGTGCGCCACCCTCAATGCCTATGGGCTTCCCCGGGGTGGGTGGCCCCCCCGGTGAACTCCCGGAACCCATTCGTCATTCCCGGTACATTCCCGGTAACTCCGAAAACCTTCCGGTAATCAAATGAGGTCATCCTATATATCAATCTTCGTTTCCGGACCATTCCGGAAACCCTCGTGATGTCCGTGATCTCATCCGGGACTCCGAACAACATTCGGTAACCAACCATATAACTCAAATACGCATAAAGCAACGTCGAACCTTAAGTGTGCAGACCCTGCGGGTTCGAGAACTATGTAGACATGACCCGAGAGACTCCTCGGTCAATATCCAATAGCGGGACCTGGATGCCCATATTGGATCCTACATATTCTACGAAGATCTTATCGTTTGAACCTCAGTTCCAAGGATTCAGATAATCTCGTATGTCATTCCCTTTGTCCTTCGGTATGTTACTTGCCCGAGATTCGATCGTCAGTATCCGCATACCTATTTCAATCTCGTTTACCGGCAAGTCTCTTTACTCGTTCCGTAATACAAGATCCCGTAACTTACACTAAGTCACATTGCTTGCAAGGCTTGTGTGTGATGTTGTATTACCGAGTGGGCCCCGAGATACCTCTCCGTCACATGGAGTGACAAATCCCAGTCTCGATCCATACTAACTCAACGAACACCTTCAGAGATACCTGTAGAGCATCTTTATAGTCACCCAGTTACGTTGCAACGTTTGATACACACAAAGCATTCCTCCGATGTACGTGAGTTATATGATCTCATGGTCATAGGAACAAATACTTGACACGCAGAAAACAGTAGCAACAAAATGACACGATCAACATGCTACGTCTATTAGTTTGGGTCTAGTCCATCACATGATTCTCCTAATGATGTGATCCCGTTATCAAGTGACAACACTTGCCTATGACCAGGAAACCTTGACCATCTTTGATCAACGAGCTAGTGAACTAGAGGCTTACTAGGGACAGTGTTTTGTCTATGTATCCACACATGCACTGTGTTTCCAATCAATACAATTATAGCATGGATAATAAACGATTATCATGAACTAAGAAATATAATAATAACTAATTTATTATTGCCTCTAGGGCATATTTCCAACAGATGCACCTCCTCTCCCTCGTAGTTCTCTCCTCCAAAACCCCACGACAAAGCCGTGCCAAGCTGTCACCACCAACACCTCATCACGCGGTTGTCCTGCCGGAGGACTCGGGCTGCTACTTCACCATCGCTCGTTGGATCGAGGAGGTGAAGGCGTCACCAAGTTGTACGTGTGTTGAATGCAGAGGTGCCACCTGTTCGACACTTGATTGGGAGATCGCAGGACAGTTTGTGATTGGATCGCAAAGACGTACCACTACATCAACCCCATTCTTGAATGCTCCCCCTTAGCGATCTACAAGGGTATGTAGATTCAATCTCTCGTCTCATAGATGGTCATCACCATGGATAGATAGTGTTTTCACGTAAGAAATTTTTTGTTTCCCATGCAACGTTCCCTAATAGTTACCTTGGTTTCATAACCGAGGGAAATACTTGTCATTGTTGTGCTACATCACCCTTTAAGCTTGGAGGGAAACCAACGCAATCAACGGGGAGTCATTATGTCTTATGACTCATGTTCCCTTGTACTAACAATGCAACTGAGTATGAGGCTCTCCTCCATGGCCTCTGAATGGCTAAGGAGATGAACTTAAGTTGGGTCAGATGTTTAGGTGACTCGGATTTGGTGGCTCAACAAGTGTTAGGGACTTGGGATCCAAAGGATCCTCTCATGACGGCTTACCAGCGCACGATCATGGTCATTTTAGGTTATTTATAAGGTTATAAATTGACCACATCGATCGCCGGTTTAACGAGGCTGCAAGTGCTTTGTCGCGACTCGGCTCACAGCGCAAGCCGGTTCGGCCCAATGTTTTCCTTGACGTGCTTCACAACCCCTTAGTCAAACTACCATCAGAGGAAGATATAGCTATCCTGACTCGGAGGCATAGCTCGTGGTGGCTCTTCATGCTATCCCTGATTGGACTATTCCCTATTTAGCTTATTTGACCCGTGGCAAGCTCCAAGATGAGAAAATCATCGCCCGATAGATTATCACGCACTGCAAATCTATGACTATAGTCAATGGAGAGTTACACCGACGAAGCATTACTAGTGTGTTTCATTGTTGTGTTTCGCATGCAGAATGTTGCGAGATCCTTAATGAAATCCATGCCGGAGATTGTGGTCATCATGCCGGCTCAAGATCATTGATAGTCAAGGCTTTCCGACAAGGTTTTTACTGGCTTACCGCCCACGCTGATGCTGAAGACATTGTGCGAAAGTGTGATGGTTGTCCAAAATTTGCGCGACAAGCTCATGTGTCGGCTCAAGAATTGAGGATGATTCCGATTACTTGGACATTTATAGTCTCGTGGCTTGACATGGTCGGTCCATTCAAACTATCATCACATAAGAAGACCCACCTTTTGGTGGCAGTTGATAAATTCACCAAGTGGGTGGAAGCAGAGCTATCAGTAACTGTGATGCCGAGACAACGGTGATTTTTTTTAAAAACTGATTTTCCATTTTGGATATCCACATAAGTCAGCACACATAACGTTACAAACTTGTCAAAGGCGGCAATGGAATAGTTTGTCAATGAGAGCACATGAGGCTTGATTTAGCCTCGGTTGGACATCCACAATCTAATGGACAAGCTGAATGTGCTAACTAGGAGATATTGTGCGGAATCAAACCTTGGCTTATGGTTCCCCTCAAGAGAACTCCTTGTTGTTGGGTTGAGGAACTTTCCGCAGTACTTTGGAGCATACAAACTACTCCAAACATATCCACAAGCTACACGACGTTTTTCTTAGCTTATGGAGGAGAAGTTGTTTTGCCTAGCAACATCACACACGATTCCCCTAGGATTACCGCTTATGTAGAGGCTGATAATGAACAAGCTCGTGAGGACTTCCTAGATGCGTTGGACAAGGAACGTGAGTCCGCATCCTCAAGATTGGCTATATACTAACAATACCTACGTCGCTATCATAGGCGTAGAGTTCACAGCCGAACTTTCCATGAAGGTGATTTAGTGCTCCGTTTGATCCAAGACCAAACAAACATGCATAAGCTTTCACCACCATGGGAAGGGCCTTTTGTTATCAGCAAGAACCTCAACAATGGGTCATATTACCTAGTTGACATACTGGAACACAAGAAATCCCACATCTCCGAAGACAAGACCAAGATGCCTTATAATATTTCTCATCTTTGGCATTACCATACTTAGAGCCACTGGCTCCAACTCATTGTACATACATATGTATATACCTTCGTGTTAAATATAGTAAAGCCGACACCCTCAAAACTCAGGGTCTCTCTCATTTTATCTCAACCATTGTGCATGAGTCTTTATTATTTGAACATAAGTAACTAGGGGGATCCCGACTCAATGAGTTCACCTTTAATTCCCACTTGACTAAGCTAAATGCCACTATAAATTTGGTTAAATCTGCCTGTATGCCAGATGTTATTCTGAAAAGGTGACCTAGTGTACTCTCGATAAGTCAATCCATATGGACTCTAAACTTATCTAGGTAAAAACACCGACTTAAGTCACGAGAGAGCTCTCTTACACAGAGCAAGGATAAACCATGGGCTATTAAGCCAACTTCATTGAAGCAAGACTTGAGCCTCCAAAGCCAGCCTCATTGCTGAGTATTGCTTATAAATTATAAAATGAAGTATCTCTTTTATGTATCCTAATTTAAAAGTACAAATTCTATCATATTTTTGTCGGGTCATCAATAGACACCCGCGTTATTTCATTGGATCACACGATGACCAGTTATTTACTTGGTTAAAATATGAGGGACTTTGCTATATCTAAGCATGATCTTATTCTTTCAACTCATGATACGCAACAAAAATACGACTTATTAGATATGCACGATGATTGCTAAACAAAGCAAACCCAGTGATAAAGTGGTCACAGAAAGATAACAAATCAAAAGTATTTTGTGCAAGATGGCACAACACACGACGTCTCGGATGGCACGCCCTTGGCACAACTTCATTGCAGAAAGCATCCAAACTATGGTGAAGCTCCGTCGGGGTCATGGTTGGGTCAGCTAACCTAAAGGCTGGGGCAGACCTCACCGATCCAATGGGTCTTCTAACCAATATGGGCTCGTTGCTGGAGGCGGTTGCAGCTTCATGGTTTGTCGGGGGTCCGGCGAGCAGTTGGCATGCGGTTCATGACTAGGCGAGAGGTGATCTCATCGATGAGTGCCTCATACGCTCTCAAATAGCGCACAACCTGCACCAAGGCACGGTCTGCCTCAAGGTCTTTGCTCGCAAGTTGGGCTGGACTACCATAGCCTTCACGACTAGGATAATAACAAAACGATCGGCTATTCATCCATGTGACTGATACGTCTCCAACGTATCTATAATTTTTGAATGTTCAATGCTATTTTATTATCTGTTTTGGATGTTTTATATGCATTAATATGCTATTTTATATTATTTTTGGGACTAGCCTATTAATCTAGAGCCTAGTGCCACTTTATGTTTTTTTTCATGTTTTTGAGTATTGCAGATAAGGAATATTAAGCGAAGTCCAAACGGGATAAAATCTCTGGAATAATTTTTCTTCGACCAGAAGAAACTTGCCAGAGTTGGAGGAGGGGGCAGGAGACATGCCGGGAGACGACAAGCCTGCAGGGCGCGCCCCTGGCTTGTTGGCTCCCTGCAGGTCTCATAACCCTAATCTTTGTCCTATAAATTCCCAAATATTCCCCCAATACCAGAAGGAGACCAAAAAATATTTTTCCGCCGCCGGGAGCCTCTGTTCCCGTGATATCCGATCTGGGAGCCTTTTCCGGTAATCTGCCGGAGGGGGAATCGATCATGGAGGGCATCTACATCAACTCCATTGCCCCTCTGATGATGTGTGAGTAGTTCACCACACACATACGGGTCCATAGCTAGTAGCTAGATGGCTTCCTCTCTCTCTTTGTTCTTCAATACCATGTTCTTCATGATCTTCATGGAGATCTATCCGATGCAATACTCTTTTGCGGTGTGTTTGTCGAGATCCGATGAATTCTGGGTTTATGTTCAGATTATCTATGAACATTATTTAAATCTTCTATGAATTCTTATATGCATGATTTCATATCTTAGCAAGTCTCTTGGAGTTATTGGTTTGGTTTGGCCAACTAGATTGGTAATTCTTGCAATGGGAGAAGTGCTTAGTTTTGGGTTCAATCTTGCGGTGTCCTCACCCACCGACAAAGTAGGGGTAGAGAGGCATGTATTGCATTGTTGCCATTGAGGATAAAAAGATGGGGGTTTTCATCATATTGCTTGAGTTTATCCCTCTACATCATGTCATCTTACTTAATGCGTTACTTTGTTCTTCATGAACTTAATACTCTAGATACAGGCAGGAGTTAGTCGATGTGTGGAGTAATAGTAGTAGATGAAGAATCGTTTTGGTCTACTTGATACGGACGTGATGCCTATATGCATAATCATTGCCTTGGATATCTTCATAATTATTCACTTTTCTATCAATTGCTCGACAGTAATTTGTTCAACCACCGTATTATTTTCCTTTATGAGAGATCCTCTAGTGAAACCTATGCCCCCCGGGTCTATTTTCCATATTATACTTTCATATCTATAAACCAAAAATACCAAAAATATATTGCTGCCATTTATTTACTTTTTTTACTTTTAGTTCTAGCAATATTTTTTATCTATCTCTGTCAGATCTCATCCTTGCAAATCAATGTGAAGGGATTGACAACCCCTTTTCAGCGTTGGGTGCAAGTGTTTGATTGTTTGTGTAGGTGCTAAGATTGGGGCCTTGCTTGTTCCTCCTAATGGATTGATACCTTGGTTCTCAAAAAACTGAGGGAAATACTTATCTACTTTGTTGCATCACCCTTTCCCCTTCAAGGGAAAACCAACGCAAGCTCAAGAAGTAGCAAGAAGGATTTCAGGCGCTGTTGCCGGGGAGGATACATAGCAAGATCAAGCCTACCAAGTACCCATCACAAACTCATCTCTTGCATTTACTTTATTTGCCATTTGCCTCTCGTTTCCTCTCCCCCACTTATAAAGCGATTTTCAGAAAATACCAAAAAGATTTGCCTTTTTATTCGCCCTTCTTCCATTCGTCTTTTCGTTTGATTGCTCTTGTGCTAGATTGCTTGCTTTTCACAATGACTCAAGAGAATACCAAGTTATGTGATTTTTCCACTACTAATAATGATTTTATTAGTAATCCAATTGCTCCCGCCACTATTGCGGAATCTTATGAAATTAATGCCTCTTTGCTTAATCTTGTTGTGAAAGAACAATTTTCTGGCCTTCCTAGTGAAGATGACGCATCCCATCTAAATACTTTTGTTGAGTTGTGTGATATGCAAAAGAAGAAAGATGTGGATAATGAAATTGTTAAATTGAAGCTATTTCCTTTCTCACTACGAGATCGTGCTAAAACCTTGTTTTCATCTTTACCTAAAAAGAGTATTGATTCATGGAATAAGTTAATAACCCACAAGTATAGGGGATCGCAACAGTTTTCGAGGGTAGAGTATTCAACCCAAATTTGTTGATTCGACACAAGGGGAAGCAAAAGAATATTCTCGAGTATTAGCAGTTGAGTTGTCAATTCAACCACACCTGAAAGACTTAGTATCTGCAGCAAAGTATCAGTAGCAAAGTAGTGTGATAGCAACAGTAGCAACAGTATCAGTAGCAGTGACAACAGTAGCAGCAGTGACAGCAGTAGCGACAAAGTAACGTAACAAGGACGAGTAGGAAAAACTCGTAGGCATTGGATCGATGATGAATAATTATGCCGAATGACATTCATCATGCAACAGTTATAACATGGGGAGATATGTAACTAGCTCCAGTTCGTCAATGTAATGTAGGCATGTATTCTGTATATAGTCATACGTGCTTATGAAAAGAACTTGCATGACATCTATTGTCCATCCCTCCCGTGGCAGTGGGGTCCTTATTGAAACTACGGGATATTAAGGTTCTCCTTTTAATAGAGAACCGGAACAAAGCATTAGCACATAGTGAATACATGAACTCCTCATACTATGTTCATCTCCGGGAGTGGTTCCGGCTATTGTCACTCTGGGGTTGCCGGGTCGTAACACATAGTAGGTGACTACAACTTGCAAGATAGGATCAAGAACACACATATATTAACGAGAACATAATAGGTTCAGATCTGAAATCATGGCACTCGGGCCCTAATGACAAGAATTAAGCATGGTAAAGTAGTAGCAACATCAATCTCAGAACATAGTGGATACTAGGGATCAATCCCCATCAAAACTAACTGATTACATGATAGATCTCATCCAACCCATCACCATCCAGCAAGCCTACGATGACATTACTCACGAACGATGAAGAGCATCATGGAATTGGTGATTAAGGAAGGTTGGTGATGACGATGGCGACGATCTCCCCTCTCCGGAGCCCAGGACGGACTCTTGATCTGCCCTCCAGAGGAAGAACAGGATGTGGCGGCGCCTCTGTATCGTAAAACGCGATGAACTCTTCTCCTTGATTTTTTCCTGGGCGAAAGGGACTAAATAGAGCTGGAGTTGGAGGCGGCGGAGCCCCGAGGGCCCCACAAGCCTGCTAGGCGCGGCCAGTGGGAGCCCGCGCCTCCTAGGCTTATGGGCTCCTCGCTCCACGCTTCCGGTTGATTCTTGCGCCCGTATTTTTTATATATTCCACAAAAAATCCTCGTAAATTTCCAAGTCATTCCGAGAACTTTTATTTCTGCGCAAAAACAACACCATGGCAATTCTACTGAAAACAACGTTTGTCCGGGTTAGTTTCATTCAAATCATGCAAATTAGAGTCCAAAACAAAGGCAAAAAGTTTGGAAAAGTAGATACGATGGAGACGTATCATAATTGTAAAGATGTTTTTATTTCCAAGTACTTTTCGCCCGCTAAGATTATTACCCTTAGGAACGACATAATGAATTTTAAGCAACTTGATGATGAGCATGTTGCACTATCTTGGGAGAGTATGAAACTAATGATTAGGAATTGCCCCGTGCATGGTTTGAGTTTATGGATGATTATACAATTTTTTTATGCGGGATTGAATTTTCCTTCTAGAAATATTTTAGATTCTGCTGCGGGTGGTACTTTTATGGAAATCAAATTAGGAGAAGCTACTAGACTCCTAGATAATATTATGGCAACTACACTCAATGGCATACAGAAAGATCTCCTACTAGTAAAAAATTGCATGTTATTGAAGAAATAAATACTTTGAGTGAAAAGATCGATGAATAGATGATTTTTTTGCTAATAAGAGTGCTCCTATTGATCCCAATGATATGCCTTTGTCTTCTTTGATTGGAAGTAATAATGAATCTATGGATGTGAGTTTTGTTTGTAGGAACAATTTTGGCAATAACGCGTATAGAGGTAATTTCAATCCTAGGCCGTTTCCTAGTAATTCCTATAAAAAATATGGTAATTCCTACAACAATTCTTATGGAAATTATATTAAGATGCCCCCTGATCTTGAGAATAATATTAAATAATTCATTAGCTCCCAAAAAGGTTTCAATGCTATGATTGAAGACAAATTGCTCAAGATTGATGATTTGGCTAGGAACATTGATAGAATTTCTCTTGATATTGATTCGTTGAAAATTAGATCTATTCCACCCAAGCATGATATTAACGAGTCTTTAAAATCTATGAGAATTTCTATTGATGAGTGTAAGGAAAGAACCTCTAGAATACGTGCCAAGCGTGAATGGCTTGAAGAGGTGTTTTCTCGTGATAATAATGATGAAGATCTTAAAGTGATTGATGTGACTCCTATTGAATCTTTGTTTTCTTGTATAATTCTTGAAAAGATAGGACTGGAGATGAGTCAACTTTAGTTAAAAGCCATCCCAATGATTCAGAGTTTATAGATCTTAATGCTAAGATTGATAAAAGTGGGATTGAAGAGGTCAAAACTTTAAATAGCAATGAACCCACTCTTTTGGATTTCAAGGACTTTAATTATGATAGTTGTTCTTTGATTGATCGTGTTTTGTTGTTGCAATCCATGTTGAATTCTCCGCATGCTTACACTACAGGAATCAACTTCTTTGTCGTCTACCAAAGCAGACGACAAAGGGGTGTTCCACTATCGGCAAAACTTCTACGACTACTATCGTCGGTAAAGGCCCTTCTTTGCCCCTGCCTGGACAAAGCAGACGGCCAAGGGGTTTGCCGCCAGCCAGAGGTGCAAGCACACAACAAAGTTGTTTAGATGGCAGCAGACAGGAAACTACTCTGTTAGGTGGCTAACGGAGTATTTGTCGTCTGCCTTCTTTAAGTTCTTTGTCGTCTGCCTTCTTTAAGCTCTTTGTCGTCTGGTTTTTTAAAACCTGTATCGTGTGCCTTCTTTAAAACCTTTGTCATCTGGCTTCTTTAAAACCTTTGCTGTCTACCTTCTTTAAAACCTTTGTTGTCTATTTTCTGGGGTAGTAGACAGCAAAGTACCCATATGGGCCAGCCGCCTGTTGCCCCAGTTTGCACAGCTATCTGCCACATGGCCCCTTTGCCGTCTGCCAGGTGATGGCAAAGGCCTTTTCCATCAGCTGCCATACGACAAAGAGCCCATATTGTCATTGTTTTGTTTATTTTATGTTATTTCACAACACTTATATATAGTTCATAGCACATATATGATATATAGTTCACATCACATATATATAATTCACAACACATATATGATATACATATAAAGTTCATCAATGCCTTTTGTTCATCAATCATAGCACATAGATCGAAAGAACCAACATACAAAGTTTTACACTGTTCATCCATATATACATACATATAGTTCCACATTGTTCATCAACTCAAATGAAAACAAAACTAAAGCACTCCATCATTGTTCATCTATATATGTATTTTTTTAGCTTATTATGTCATTTTGGAGGAAAATAAGCAAAGTATATGACCTTTTTGAGCTAACCAAGGTTATTATACCATTGTTGACCTAACTAAGCTAATTATGGCATTTTGGATGAAAATAAGCTAACTATCTCACATTTATGATGTAACAAATGTTCTTATGCCATTTTTGACCTAACTAAGATAATTATATCATTTTAGAGGAAAACAAGCTAAGTATATAACATTTATGAGCTTACTAATGTTCTTATGCCATTTTGATATTATTATGTCATGTAGGAGGAAGATATGCTAAGTTATGAGCTAACCAAGGTTCTTGTGATGTTTTTTACCTAACTAAGCTAATTATCTCATTTTGGAGCTAAATTAGCTAATTATGTCATTTTGGAGCTAAATTAGCTAATCATGTCATTTTGGAGCTCAATTAGCTAATTGTGTCTTTGTTGGGTAAAATAAGGAAAGGAGAAGAAGAAAGAGGAGAAGAAAGAGGAGGAGAAGGAGAAAAAGAAGAAGAAGAATAAGAAGGAGAAGAAGAAGAAGGAGAAGAAGAATAAGGAGGAGGAGGAGGAGAAGAAGAAGGAGAGGAAGAGGAAGAGGATGGTTACAATACTTTTCTTATTTTGAGTTTATTATGTCATTTAGGAGGAAGATACGCTAGATTATGAGCGAACCAAGATTCTTGTAATGTTTTTTACCTAACTAAGCTAATTATGTCAATTTGGAGCTAAAGTAGCTAATTATGTCATTTTGGAGCTAAATTAGCTAATTATGTCATTTTGGAGGATAATTAGCTACGTATGTCTTTGTTGGGAAAATAAGCTAAGGAGAAGAAGAAAGATGATAAGAAAGAGGAGAAGGAGAAGAAGAAGGAGGAGGAGAAGAAGAAGAAGAAGAAGAAGAAGAAGAAGGAGGCGGAGGAGGAGGAGGAGGAGGAGGAGAAGAAGGAGAAGAAGAAGGAGAAGAAGGAGGAGGAGAAGAAGAATAAGAAGAATAAGGAGAAGAAGAGGAAGAGGATGATTACAATACTTTCCTTATTTTGAGCTTATTATGTCATTTAGGAGGAAGATACGCTAAGTTATGAGCTAACAAAGGTTCTTGTGATGTTTTTTTACCTAACTAAGATAATCATGTAATTTTGGAGCTAAAGTAGCTAATTATGTCATTTTGGAGATAAATTAGCTAATTATGTCATTTTGAAGGATAATTAGCTAAGTATGTCTTTGTTAGGAAAATAAGCTAAGGGAAGAAGAAAGAGGAGAAGAAAGAGGAGATGGAGAAGAAGAAGGAGGAGGAGGAGGAGAAGAATAAGAAGGACAAGAAGGAGGAGGAGGAGGAGGAGAAGAAGAAGAAGAAGAAGAAGAAGAAGAAGAAGGAGAAGAAGAGGAAGAGGATGATTACAATACTTTTCTTATTTTGAGCTTATTATATGATTTAGGAGGAAGATACGCTAAGTTATGAGCTAACCAAGGTTCTTCTGATGTTTTTTACCTATCTAAGATAATTATGTCATTTTGGAGCTAAAGTAGGTAATTATGTCATTTTGGAGCTAAATTAACTAATTATGTCTTTCTTGAACCTAAATTAGCAAATTACGTCATATTGGAGCTAAATTAGCTAATTATGTCATAAATGAACTAGAGAAAACTTACCGTCGTGGTCATCTAGGAGAAGCATCAAGGTTGCTCGGGCCGGTTGCCGTGGAGAAGGGTCGTGCGCTGCCTCTCGGGAGTTATTCTGCAGAAAAGATATTTTGCAATGTCTTGTTAGCATGATGACACTCAAATGTTGATACTAGTTTATAATGACCATTGAAATGAAACTCACCGTGCCAACCGCAGAAAAGACGGGCATCGGTGGAGGTGGCTGACCGGTCTTCTCGCACATAGACTGCACATTTGGTTTCGAAGAGTCGGTCGTATTAGTTCGTAATGAAACAAACATTACACGCATGATTTGGCAAATGTGAAAAAGGAACTTACCACAAGAAGCTCGTACATGGCCCGGTGACCCGCCTCATTCCGGGCCCTCTCCTCCTCCAATAACCAAGTCGTGGTCCGGTCCCTCTCCTCAAGAGAAGCTTGAAGAGCAACTTGGTTTGCCACTCTCTCTTTCTGAATAGCGGGCTACAACACCATTCCTCGTTACCGCTATAATAATCGATGGCCACACACAAAATGAAATGGATGAAAGTTTCTGAGTCCGTACAACTAACCTCAATGGCGCGATGGACTGGCCATGGATGAGGTATTATCTGAGGACAGGAACTCGACTGGGGCGCCTTGATCTCCGAGAGAGTGAGTGGACAACATATTATCCCATCTCCAATGGCTATCAAGCCATGGGGCCTCCCGCCACCAGATATCATCACCAACTCTGGATCCAAAGGTTCCTGGCTCGTGTTAAAGTCCTCCCCTTTCCTAGCCTTCCACATGTCCCTGTATTTCACGAGCTTGTGGTGGGAGGAGATGTTGGTGAACTTCTCTGGATGATCCAGGTCAGACTCAAAGAATGCCTTGGCCTTCTTGTAGAAGGTAATATGGGCCATGCCGTAAAGGTCATACAACTCTGGCACCTCCGTCTTATTGTGATGCGCCTAAAAGAGAGGAACAAAGTATTAGTAAAGGGCTCAGGCTAGCGTGAAGAATTAATTGCATGAATAAGGAAGCAAACCACATACCCAGTTCTGACCGAAATGAATTAAGTTGGCGCTGCCTTGATGGTGTGGCACACCAACCATATGGGCACGCCGATCCTTTACATTGTCATGGACGGCTCGCCAGTTGCATGTGCACCACTCATCCACCAACGCCTCCCAACAATCCATCTTATCCGCACATCATCTCGGGGACACCTATAAGTTAGTAAAAATAATTTTGAGCACTACGCCTATGAATTAAATCAATAAAACTATGTACAAGGCCTTAAGAATAGGTAATTAGCTTCATGTACTGCTCCTTCTTCACATACTTTTCGCGACACTCCTTCTTCTGCTTCTTAACACCACGTGTGGTGTAGTAGTCTCGAATAACCGGCGGCCGAGCCTCATGGCGCAAGTTCTGTAATAGCCGCCTACACTCGACCTCGAGAACATTGGCCGCCGCCTCCTCATATCCCTCCTCACACCTGTAAAAGGTCTGTAATCAAACGAGACAACACTGATTAGTAAAATAATTAGCTATATTGTTAATTTTAGATTGAGTAAAAGGATAATTTACCCAGAAGGTGTTGATCACCATCTCGGCCCTCGTGTGGCACAAGACACCATCTATAATCTCCTCCGGCGGGGCCAGCGCAGCTTGGTAGTGCTCCCACATAAATCCTAGTGAATAAACATGACCCTCACCGGGCAACGTGACAAACCCCGGGAAATTTGTCCGGCAAAGCACACCAAGGATGTTGTTCGGCTTGCGGACTCCAAGGGGGTGTATCCAACCCCTGCAGTATGACAAGGTTAACACATTACATATTTGAAGAAACTTGAAGGCAAAAGGTAAAAAAAGAGTAAATGCACTTACCTCACCCCTTCGGGCTTAATCACCAGCCTCGTCTTGCGGGTCGCCGGTACGACCGGGAGATGTGTACTACCACGCTTGTACACGGTGACCCCGTCCACCACGTTGCCCTCACTATACGTAGACTCATCCTCGCCACCAACAGAATGGCCACCCAGCCCCTCGGTCCGATCCGGCCAGGCACCCCATCCGGACGTCTCCATGTTAGCCGAAGCCTCTGTGGCGGGAGTCTCGTGGGACGTAGGCTCAGGAACCGTAGTCTCATGGGCCGAATGCACGTCGACCCGAGGCTCCTGGACTAGAGTCCCTGTAGCATCCACCACAAACGGGTCCACCATAGTAGTCCTATGCTGGGGTGAATGAGCTGGTGGTGGTGGCGAGGCCGACGTAGCAGTCCGCCTACCTCTCCCGCGGCCACGTCATGTACCTCTCCCCTTCTTCCCTGCCCGACCTCCTCTTGCAGTGGGCAACACCGCCGATGAAGAAGGACCCGCGAGTGGTGTCATCAGACTGTCCGCCAAGGCTCTACGAAGAGATAGGGGTGGAATGGAAATACCACCCCTCGCGCGGGCCACCGACGAAGAAGAACCCGTCGAGCGATCTGGACCCGCTCCCACCATCTTTCAAAACCTTCCATGATAAAGAGTAAAAGAATTTAGTACAATATAAAAAATTGAATACATGACATGAATAATAATATGTACATATATAATTTAAGTTGGGATGCATACAAATTAATAACAATCTGGATCAATAAATGCATAATTATCATCACTATTATGTGTGTCGTCATGAATTACGTGCTCATTGGGTTCAGTGACATGAACTTGTGGAAGGACTTTCTGTAATCTGTCAAGCATTGACAGGTCATCCATAGCAGTAACCTCTTCTAGTTCCGGCTTTGCTGGTTTCGACTCAGTGGTGAAGTCGGATTCACTCTCGCTGTCTACTTCCATGTTCTGGGGTGGAGCACGGCGGTTCTTGAAACATTTCTTGGAAAGACGTGTTTCTTGGAAGACTTCTCCGTCATATGTGTCTGGGTTAATGTGAGGTTCATAATCCTATTCATATGGGGGAGGTGGTCTAATATGTGGAGTCACTTCATAAACAACATACCAACCATTTAGATTCTTATGAGTTTGGCATGCCCAAGGTAGATAGAAAACTTGGGTCGCCTGTTGAGCCATAATATAGATATCGGGAACATCTAAATGGGTGCTTGGATTGATTTCGACTAGCCCTATATGTTCATGAGTCCTTCTAGTCTCCTTCAGCTCGAACCAATAACATTTCAAGACTATGACGTTCGGTGGGTTTTCACCATAGAATTGAAGTTCATAAATTGCTTCAACTCTTCCATAATACTCGATACCACCTACACCGGTAGTAGGGACACAACAATTTGTAGATTTCTGGTCCGGCATAGATAGCTCTTTGCCAAAGGTACGAAACTGATACCCGTTGATATTGTATTCCTCAAATGAATGGACCTTATAGTCAAAACCATTAGTGGCTTGTCTCAATTCGGCGTCCATAGACTCTGAATTAGCCTACAAGTTTAATACAAAACGATTGTTGCATTAGCCACAAGTTAGACCAAGGAATGAAATGGTCCATTATTGATAATTACCATTTGTTTGAACCAAGATATGAAACCGGGATAACCACCTCAATGCTTTGCGAGAAGCTCATACTCTTCGACGGAATCATTTTGGATCAACTCTCCATCCAAGAATTTGGTGACGTATCGACTATATCAAATATCCAACAATAAGAGCAGTTCAGAGGAATTAGAAGTTACGGAAAATGTGTCGAGAACTTACTGGATGTACGGCCACTTTTCTGTTAGGTTGTTGAAGATATACAACAAAATGTTCCGCCATTCTTCAATATACAACGTTATTGGTTTCGATGCACCGGCTGGTGCGAGCTTCCCTTTGAATAGGATGAGGTTGGATCCACCTTTTTGGGATTAGCATCATTGTACCGAGGCTTCGCATTATGCAAATAACGATTTTTGGCTTCGTAGTGTGATGTCACAAAGTTAGCCACCGCGTCACTATTGAATGCCTCGGCCATCGAAGCTTCCATTCTATGTTTATCTTTATATTTAGCTCAAAGAGTCTTCTGCATCCTCTTAGTTGCAAAGCACCAACGATTTTGCATGGTCCCACCCTATCTTTTTTTGAAGGAAAACTATAAGGGAAACCCCCCACAACGAGTTTTTTTTTGAAATAATAAGAACCCAAATTTGCGCCCATGGGGACTTGAACCTGGGTGGCTGGGTTGTACATCCACTCCACTAGCCAAGTGAGCTAGGCTCACTTCCTGGTCCCACCCTATCTTGCCTCGATCAGTAGATGTAAAGTCAAATGTTGCATTGGATTAAAGAAGCCCGGCGGAAGATCTTCTCTAACTTGCAGAGCAACTCCGACGCCAACTCCTCCATGTCATCTACCATGCTAGGTGACAGTTCTTTCGCACAAAGAACACGGAAGAAATAGCTCAGCTCCGCGAGTACTAGCCATTCATCCTCGGGAATAAAGCCACGTAACATCACCAACATTACCCGCTCTAGCCACATGTGCCAATCATGACTCTTGAAACCAAATATTTTTAATTTTTCAAGACTCGCTCCCCTCTTTAGATTCGTTGCATACCCATCGGGGAACATCAAGTGCATTTTGACCCACAAGATAATTTCCGTCATAGCTAGCCTTCCAAGATTGAACCAGGCATTTGGCTTCGACCACTTTTGCTTTCCTTTGCCTTCTTACATGTTTTGTAACGGTCTATGACATTGTGTATCTTGATCGACTCTACCCTTAGGGTTGCCCTTTGTCTTCTAATTTATGCCAAACAATGTACCAAAAATGGCCTCTCCGATATTCTTTTCAGTGTGCATCATGTCGATGTTGTGTGGAAGAAGGAGGTCTTTGAAGTAAGGCAGATCCCACAAGCATGGCTTGTGAGTCCAGGCGTGTTATGAATTATACCCCTTGAAATACCCTAGACGCTCTGGATCAGGCTCGAGGGCGTCTAACTGATCCAGGATCTGTTGGCCTGTCAACACAGGTGGTGCCAAGGTTTTGACAACTTTACCTTTGGTAAAGTTCTTCTTGTCTTTTCTAAACTGATGGTGAGGATCCAGGAACTGTCTATGTAAGTCAAAGCAAGAATACTTCCCACGAGCCTGCAACCAATGAAACTGAAGAGCCACCTTGCACATGGGGCACGGAAACCTTCCATGCACACACCATCCAGAGAATAGCGCATACGCCGACAAGTCATACATCGAGTACATGTACCACACATGCATTTTGAAGTTTTCTTTTCTAGCGGCATCGTATGTCTTGACCACATTATCCCAAGCTTCTTGCAATTCATCCTTAAGTGGATGCATGTACACATTAATATTCTTCCCCGGATAGTTGGGCCCTAGAATTACCAACGTCAGGAATATGTTCTTTCTTTGCATAATCTGCCCCCGGGGGGGGGGGGGGAGATTGAGTGGAATGAAAAATACAGGCCAACTACTGTATTGGGTTTTCGTCATGCCGAAGGGATTGAACCCATCTGTGGTGACGCACACTCGAGGATTCCTAGGATCTGCTGCTTTATCCTGATGTAATCCATCAAAATATTTCCGTGCTTCCCCATCCGATGTGTGTACCGCTTTCTTATTCCCATCCACATCTAGTTCGGTTCTTTTGCCCAGTTTGTGCCATGTCATCTGTGTGGCTGTCTCTTCGACCATGAAAATACATTAAAGCCTTGGTATGATTGGCATATACTGAAGAACATTAACTGCGATTTTGGTCTGCCTCTTCTGACCGATACCGTTGTCTACCACAAGATACCTGCAAGACTTGCAATTGGGACAACAGTCCAAGTGTGCATACTCCTTCCTAAATAAGACACATCCTTTCTCACATGCATCTATGTTCTCATAGGGTATCTTAAGTACACGAAGTATTTTGTCTGACTAGTACAGGTTTGTAGGCATGACATGGCCTTTGGGTAGAAAGTATCCAAATAGTGTCATCATCACGTCATAACATTCTCTTCCCAAGTTGAACTGAGCTTTCAAAGCCATTACTTGTGCAATGGCATCCAGCTGACCAAGCTCAGTGTGCTTGTGGAGAGGACATTTTGAAGACTCCAACATTTCATAGAAGGCCTTTGCAGATCCCTCGATCTCATTGTTCGACTCCCGAGCATCATCAAAGTCTTGCACCATGTCTTCGATCCCGGTACCATGCTCGTCGGTGCGATGACGAACCACCTCAGCTCTCGTGCGTTGTATAGACTCACCATGAAATGTCCACCGTATAATTAGGCTTAAAACCCCTCTTTTGCATGTGTTTAATCATTACAACATCTGTCCTCTTTTTATAGTTGTCGCACTATAGATAGCGGCACCAGTTTGTTTCCTCGCCATTTGCAAATGCGGCTTTCACAAAGTTCTTGGTTTTTAGAAACCATTCTTTCATCATCTCTTTCTGACTAGGGTGACCGGTGTACATCCACGCACGATCACTCATCTTTCCTAGCTACTAAACACACAAGAAATATATATATATATATATATATATATATAATTCAATATATATATTCATTAGTTAATCAAGTTCGCCAGTTTTATTATGTCCATGCAACCTACACGCTAATAGGTAAAGATAGGTCCTAATCGCACCCGAGTATATGTAGATTGGGTTCGTTCTATGCTCTGCTACGGATCTAACACAAAATTTCGGCCGCACCTCCCCGTTGTTCTCCTGATACACATCTCAGCAATAAACAGAGAGGATGTGTATCCGGAGAACAACAGGGAGGCACTGACGAAATTATACATCGGATCCAGAACAAAGCATATGGGAAAACGAACCCAATCTACACATACTCGGGCTGTCCATAGATAAAGTTGGACAATTCGGAATAATCACGGTTATAAATATATGCAAATGCATGCATATTTATAACTGTAACCCTTTTGAATGGGAGACGCATACTGGTCATGCATACTGATAATTTAATGTACCTATATCTAGCAAGTTTCATCCGAAGACCGATCCAGAGCCAATTAAGGGGTGAGGAGGAGATGTCATTTGTACTCACCCATGAACGCAGGGGCGGAGCTCATCAAACGCACGGGGAGGTCTTCGAAGAGCAGACTTCGCAGCGACGAGACAACTGCACATGTAAATCCACCCGATCAACACAAATATTTTGTGTTCATTAATAAAATCGAAAAATATATGACCTAACACAAATATATGACCTATATAGATGTCATTTAGCGTTACATCAACATCGAGGAACCCCCTAACTCACTCGTACCCGGTGCCCTAAAGTATGGCGACGCACGGTCGAAGGGTCAGCACGCCAACTCTTTCGGTTCCGAAGACCTTTCTTCACTGCCTCTCCTCTCCTCTCCGAGCATTCTCCTGGTGAGGTCCGCGGCCGGCAGCCTGTGGAAGGCTGAAGATCACCTTTTCGGTCAACAAGATGCCAAAGAGGTGTCCGGGGTCTGGGGTTGGGGGTCAGTGGCATCGGGGGCGCATTTTAACAGCTGCATGGAGTTTCGTGCCGGGGTGTCGGGATGTCGTGACGGGGTATTGAGGCGTCGCGTCGGGGTGTCACGGTGTCGTTTTGTTCTTCATCCCCTTCTTTTTTCCTCTTCTTCTTCTTCATATTCTTCTTCTTCTTCTTCTTCTTCTTCCTTCTTCTCCTTTTTCCTCTTCTTCTTCTTCTTCTTCTTCCTTCTTTTCCTTCTGCCTCTTCTTTCTTCTTCTCCTCTCTCCTCTTTTTCTTCTTCTTCTTCTTCTTCTTCTTGTTCACTTGGTATCTAGCTAACCACTAAAGACTAACAACTAACCTAACTAACAACTAACAACTAACATGAAGAACGTCCAAAATTTAAATGGGAATTACCACTAACAACTAACCTAATTAACACTAGGTAATTAACAACTAACCTAAATAACCTAATTAACAAATTAAACGAAAAAGGGAAAAACATAGGGACTCACAGGAGGTGGGCGGTCGGGCAATGAGGACAGCGCAGGGAGGCCAGCCGTAGAGGAGGATGGGTCGCGGGGAGGAGGCGGTGCACTAGGAGGATGGGTCGTGGGGAGGAGGCGGTGCACTGGGAGGAGGGGCAGTGGTGGAGTGCTTCCACTTGCTCAACAATTAGCAATTGTCTTGCAATGGCCCACCAGCGTGTGGGATCGCGATAGTTTTTGAGGGTAGAGTATTCAACCCAAATTTGTTGGTTCGACACGATGGGAGTGAAAGGATATTCTCCAGTATTAGCAGTTGAGTTGTCGGCTCAACCACACCTAAAAGATTAGTATCTGCAAGCAGGGTATAAGCAGCAAAGGTAGTATGATAGCAACGGTGCTAGGAAACAATCTGTTGATGGCAGATTATTCCTAACTGAAGTATCAATAGAGCCAGATAAGTATTGTAACAGGTAGTAGCAGAGTAACGAGTAACAACAGTGGCATGGAACAGCAGTAGTGACACCAGTAGCAAGTAGCAACAGTAGCAAGTAACAGCAGTGGCAAGTAACAGTAGTAGCAACAGTAGTGGCAGCAGCAGCAGGACAAAGCAAGTAACAGTAGCAGCAAGTAACAGTAGCAGCAACAACAAGTAACAGTGGCAGTGGGACAAACTCGTAGGCAATGGATCGGTGATTTGTTGGATGACATTCATCATGCAACAGTTATAACACGGAGAGATATGTGTCTAGCTCCCGTTCGTCAATGTGATGTAGGCATGCATTCTATGTGTAGTCATACGTGCTTAGGGAAAAGAACTTGCATGACATCTATTGTCCATCCCTACCGTGGCAGCGGTGTCCAAATGGATACTACGGGATATTAAGGTTCTCCTTTTAATAAAGAACCGGACCAACGCATTAGTACTTGGTGAACACATGAACTCCTCAAACTATGGTCATCACCGGGAGTGGTTCCGGTTATTGTCACTCCGGGGTTGCCGGATCATAACACATAGTACATAACTACAACTTGCAAGATCGGATCTAAAACACACATATATTGGTGACACCATAATAATTTCAGATCCGAATTCATGGCACTCGGGCCCTAGTGACAAGCATTAAGAATGGCAAAGTAGTAGCAACATCAATCTCAGAACATAGTGGATACTCGGGATCAATCCCCATCAAAACTAACTCGATTACATGATAGATCTCATCCTACTAATCACCGCCCAGCGAGCCTACGAATAGATTACTCACGAACGATGAAGGGCTTCATGGAATTGGAGAGGGAAGAAGGTTGATGATGACGATGGCGACGATCTCCTTGATCCGGAGGCCAAAACGGACTCCAGATCTGCCCTCCAGGGCAAGAACAGGATGTGGCGGCGCCTCTGGATCGTGAAACGCGATGAACTCTTCTCTCTTGAATTTTTCCGAGACGAAAGGGAATAAATAGCGCTCGAATTGGGGGCGGCAGAGCCATGTGGGCCCCACAAGCCTGGTAGCCGCGGCCAGGGGGGAGCCCGCGGCTACAGGGCTTGTGGCCCACTGACCCGTCCCCTCGGGTGGATCTTTGCGCAAGTATTTTTCATATTTTCCAGAAATATTCTCCGTAAATTTTCAGGACGTTCCGAGAACTTTCATTTGTGCACAAAACAACACTATGGCAATTCTGCGGAAAACAACATCAGTCCGGGTTAGTTCCATTCAAATTAGGCAAATTAGAGTCCAAAACAAGGGCAAAAGAGTTTGGAAAAGTAGATACGATGGAGACATATCAACTCCCCCAAGCTTAAAACCTTGCTTGTCCTCAAGCAATTCAGTTGACAAACTGAAAGAGAAAGAAAAACTTTGACAAACTCTGTTTGATCTTGTTGTTGCAAGTATGTCTAACTCATAACCAAAATTTTAGCAAGATCACAAAATAACCACATAGGCAAGTGACACATAGGTATCACGGTAAACTAATATCAATGGCATAAACACCTAGCGAGCAAATAATAATTAGTTTCAGATACCAACAATTCAATCAAAACAAGCATGAAGAAATATGAATAGGTGGTATCTCGCTAGCTCCTTTTGAGACCGCAAAACATAAATGCAGAGCACTTTCAAAGATCAAGGGCTCACTAAACATTGTAATTCATAGCAACGAAGATCCAGTCATAGTCATGCTCAATATCAATCAAAAGCAAAGCATAAAAATGACAGAGGTGCTCTCTAATTGGTGCTTATAAAAGAAGAGGATGACTCAACAGGAAAATAAATAGACAGGCCCTTCGTAGAGGGAAGCATTGATTTGTAGAGGTGCCAGAGCTCAAGCTTTGAAAACAGAGATAATAATTTTGGGTGGCATGCTTTCATTGTCAACGCAATGACCAAGAGTTCTCAATATCTTTGATGCTACTCATGCTATAGGCTGTTCCCAATCAGAAAAGTAAAGTTTTAACTCCCCCACCACCAATCAATCACATTCCACGGCTAGCCGAATCATCGGGTACCGTCCATACTAACATCAATCCAGGGGGAGTCTTGTTTTACAGTTATGTTTTCGATTTAAGCGTGGAACTGGGCATTCCAATTACCGGCCCCTTTCTCGTGAATGACAGTTAATAAACACATGTCGAGGATAACACGCCTAACATGGAAGATATCAATAGCCCCTTATCACCACATGAGCGGTTCGGGCAAGCAAAACAGATTATTTCTTGAAGGTTTAGAGAATGGCACATGCAAATTTACTTGGAACGACAGGTAGATACTGCAAATAGGTAGGTATGGTGGACTCTCATGGAAAAACTTTTGGGTTTATGGAAGTGAATGCACAAGCAGTATTCCGCTTAGTACAAGTGAAGGCTAGCAAAAGACTGGGAAGCGACCAACTAGAGAGCGACAACAGTCATCAAGATGCAATGAGTTTGACTAACATTGAGTGCAAGCGTGAGCAGGATATAAATCACCATGAACACGAACATCATAGAGGCTATGTTGATTTTGTTTCAACTACATGCATGAACATGCGCCAAGTCAAGCCACTCGAATCATTCAAAGGAGAATACTATCCTATCATACTACATCATAGTCATCTCAAAATCTATGTTGGCATTAAAGACAAACCATTATAAGCTCCTAGCTAATTAAGCATGGCATCAGAAACTATGATCTCTAAGTTGTCATTGCAAACATGGTTCTCTCTCAACAAAGCTGAATCTGGGATGACAAGCTAGTCATATTTACAAAAACAAAATAGATAGAGTTCATACCAGCTTTTCCAGTCTCAGTCACTTCATCATATATCATCATTATTTCCTTTCACTTGCACGATCGAACGATGTGAACAATAATAAGAGTGCTCGTGCATTGGACTAAAGCTGGAATCTGCAGGCAAACACAAAGGATATGACAAAGTAATATGGCTCTTTGAAAGCTAAACAGGTATGCATGCAAGAGCCACTAAACATTGTAACCAATATCTTCTACTTTGACCCAAAGAAAAGAAAACTATTTACACGGGAAAGCTCCAAACAAGCAAAATAAGAAAGGAAAATCTTTTTTGGTTTTCTCAAAAGGACACAAAACAAGAAAACAAGAAAACAAAAATAAACTAGCATGGATAATACAGTGGAAAAGTGTAAACACCGACTAACAAATTGAAAGCATAAGCAAGAATGTAAAGTCGGTGAGAACACGTACTCCCCCAAGCTTAGGATTTTGGCCTAACTTGGTCTACTCCCAAGGAGGAAAATAACCAGCTCCGGGACACTCCGGAGCGGACTGTGGATGCCACTGCTGTGTGAGCTCCTCTGGCTCCCACTGATAAACCGACATCTGGTACTCGACTGGCGACTCGGGCACGGGCACCTGTTGTTGGGCCAAGCCCCAATACGCGTAGATGTCCGAGGGCATAATAATGTACATGCCTGCATAAACGTTGAACAAAGAAGGAGCAGGCAAAGTAATAGTCTCTCGAGTACCCTGACTAAATACCAGGTTATAAATCATCCGTCTACTAGCATCTCTATCCAGAAAATCATGGCGAACCATGCTGTCATAATCCAGATATTTCTCAGGAAGAAGCATTTCTTCTTCCTCGTGAAGTCTAATAGGTATCTCAAAGTGTCTAGCAAGACAAGTAGCATAGATACCTCCATAGACGACACCTTTGGAACGGTTTGTGTTCAACCGCTGAGCTACTATAGCACCTAGGCTATAAGTCTTATTGTTATAAAGGCCTTCGTGCAAAACCGCAAGGTCTGGAGAGCTAAGTGATCCAGCCTCCCCACGGCCAATCAAACATTTTCCCACAAATAATGAAAAGTACCGAAGCACAGGAAAATGTAAGCTAGCAATTCTAGCGAGAGACACTCCTCTCTCCTCTCCAACAACAATAGTATCTATGAAAGCCTCCAAGTCCCGTGGACGAGGATCATGAATATCCCCAACATAAGGTAATTTGCACACGTTGCAAAAATCCTGTAGTGTCATGCACTGCGGGATATCGTATAACATGAACTCAACCATAGGAGGATTCTTCCTCGGATAAAAGTTGAAGCTTTGAACGAAAATATTGGTGAGGAGGAGGTATTGTGGGCAGTTATCTTCAACGAATGCGGTAAGACCTGCGTTCTCCACCAAGCAATAAAAGTCTTCATAAAGCCCAGCGGCGCGCAAAAATTCATCACTTGGCCACTCGCATGCTCGAACTTCTGTGACTCGAGGAACCACGTACTTGGGGTGGTTCTTCTCATCCTCCTTGAGGTTACGTCTTGAAGAGCCTCTCAAGAACCTCCTCATCTTTTCCCTTTTCTAACTCTATAAAATTCTGAAATTTTTAGAGACTTCGAAAGAAAAGTGAGTAAGGATTAACTCAACTCATAGCAACTACTCCTACTAGTGCCTAGAGACCGTATCACACGCTAAAACTACTTGGGACCAGCTAAAATCAACATTTCAAGCTCAAGAACAGGGTCACCAAGGTAGCAAGAATACGCGAAGGATAAAGCACTAGAGTAGAAACTAATTGGACCAATGGAGGAGTCACTTACCAAGGAGTAATTTCCCCAAAACGGTTCAGAGAATGGTGCTTTGAGCAAGGAGATCGAAAATCACACCCAAATGAGCAAGAACACGGGTTTGAGCTACGAAACAATTTTTTCTGGAGGTAGAAGAAGAGGACGGGAGCTGGAATGAGTGGAGGGGGTCCTTGTGGGCCCCACAAGCTTGGTAGCCGCAGCCAGGGGAGGAGGCCCTGGCTACAGGGCTTGTGGCCCACTGGTGTGGCCTCCAAGCCAGCTCTCAGTCCCAGTATTTTTCAAAAAATCCATAAAAAATCATATTTGATTTTCAGGACCATCGGAGAACTTTTATTTTTGGGGTACTTTTCTCCGGGACGCTAAAACAGAAAACATGAAAAACTAAACTAAATCTATCATTTTCCTTCTAAGCAACAGAAAGTGAAAGCTTAAAACATAGGTATGTGACTCTTTGATTCATCCATTTCATGGTCATCGAAAGAAATCCGTCAATGGGGTTCATCAAATCCTCATGACAAAACTTTTTCAAATCGCAAAAGGAAACAGAGAATTGTCGAATAGCCACTAAGTCACCTCAATGGGGATATGAATCTCCCCAACAAGAAAATCATACTTCATCTTAACACGAGGAATAGGGCATTCAAAGCTCCCAATAAGAATCGATGACGTTTTTTCGATAGCATTGATGCAATGTACTTGATATCGTTTCTTCGGAAAGTGCACTGTATGCTCATTACCATTGACATGGAAGGTGACATTGCCTTTTCTGCAATCTATAACAGCCCTTGCGGTGTTTAAGAATGATCGCCATGGCATCATCCTCAGGAATATCCAGGATAACAAAGTTCGTCAAGATAGTAACGTTAGCAACCACAACACGCACATCCTCGCAAATGCCGACAGGGAAAGCAGTTGATTTGTCGGCCATTTGCAGAGAGATTTCAGTGGGTGTCAACTTATCCAGTTCAAGTCTACGATAAAGAGAGAGAGGCATAACATTAACACCGGCTCCAAGGTCACATAAGGCAGTTCTTACGTAGTTTCCTTTAATGGAGCAAGGTATAGTGGGCACTCCGGGATCACCAAGTTTCTTAGGAGTTCCACCTTTGAAAGTGTAATTGGCAAGCATGGTGGAGATCTCAAGATCTGGTATCTTTCTTTTATTGGTCACGATATCTTTCATGTACTTGGCATATGGAGACATTTTGAGCATATCAAATAACCGCATCTCCAGAAAGACGGGTCTCAACATTACAATAAAGCGCTCAAAATCCTCATCATCCTTTTTCTTGGATGGCTTAGGAGGAAACGGCATAGGTCTCTGAACCCATGGCTCCCTTTCTTTACCATGCTTCCTAGCAGTGGAGTCATTCTTATTGTATCTCTTAGGTTGTGGGTTATCAAGATTAATCGTAGGTCCAATCTCCACATCCTTATCATTGCTAGATTGAGCATTATTATGAACATCGCTGTCCATATTGTCACCAGGTTCATGTTCATCACCAGATTGTGTTTCTGTATCAAACACAGAAATATCTTTTGGTTCTTCAGGTGTGACAGTATTTGGTGAACTGACATGTAGGTTTCTATCATCCTTCTTCTTCTTCTAAGGATGACTGGGTGTATCAGCATTAATTCCTTGAGAATCTTGATCAATTCTCTTAGGATGGCCTTCAAGATACAAAGGTTCCTGAGTCATTTTGCCTCCTGTAGTAATGACTCTGACAGAGTTGTCATTTAATTCATTGAGCAAGTCATTCTGAGCTTTAAGTACTTGTTCTACCTGAGTAGTAATCATAGAGGCATGTTTATTCGGAAGCTTTAGATCATTGACATTTCTCTCTACACAAGCACTTAAATGACTAAGCATACGAGTACTTTGTTCAAATTGTCTGCTAACATAATCATTGAAACTCTGTTGTTTGGCAACGAAGTTGTCAAATTCATCAAAGCATATGCTAGAAGGTTTGTCATAAGGAATATCACTCTCATTGAATCTACGCAGAGAATTCACCTCTACTACTTGTATCGGGTTATCGAGACCATGGATCTCTTTGATGGGCGGTAGATTTTTAACTTCTTCAGATCTAATGCCATTCTCTTGCATAGATTTCTTGGCTTCTTGCATATCTTTGGGACTGAGTAATATAATACCTCTTTTCTTAGGAGTTGGCTTAGGAGGTGGTTCGGGAATAGTCCAAGCATTATCGTTGATCAAGACGCTATTCAGTACAATCTCAGCTTGTTCCATAGTTCGTTCCCTAAAAACACAACCGGCACAACTATCTAGGTGGTCTCTAGAAGCATCGGTAAGTCCGTTATAGAAGATATCAAGTATCTCGTTCTTCTTAAGAGGGTGATCAGGCAAAGCATTCTGTAGCTGGATGAGCCTGCCCCAAGCTTGTGGGAGACTCTCTTCTTTGAGTTGAGCAAAGTTGTATATTTCCTACAAGGCAGCTTGCTTCTTATAGGCAGGGAAATATTTCTCATAGAAGTAATAGACCATATCCTGGGGACTACTCACACATCCAGGAGCAAGAGAAGTGAACCAGGATTTAGCGTCATCCTTTAGAG
Organism: Hordeum vulgare subsp. vulgare; assembly: GCF_904849725.1. NCBI lineage: Eukaryota > Viridiplantae > Streptophyta > Magnoliopsida > Poales > Poaceae > Hordeum > Hordeum vulgare. The sequence continues at coordinate 483,249,592 of NC_058519.1, forward strand.
AGAAAGGAAACAACTTAAGGATATAGTAGTAGCAGATCTTCTCCTCACTAGTGAAAAGGGTGGCTATATCGTGTAGTTTGGTAAGATGGGCTACGACCGTCTCAGTCTCATAACCGTGGAAAGGATCAGATTCAACTAGAGAGATTATCTAAGGGTCGACACAGAATTCATAATCCTCATCGGTGATAAAGATAGGTGAAGTGGCAAACTTTGGGTCGTATTTCATCCTAGCTTTCAGAGATTTTTTCCTTCCACTTGAGAAGTAATTTCTCAGCGTCATAGGCATCCTTACACGCAAGAAAATCCTCAGCTATCTCTCCCTCCATAACATAACCCTCAGGTATATCAGGCAATTCATATCTAGGGGAGCTAGATCTAGCAGGAGCAAAAGCAGGTTCTATCTCAATAGTATCGTCAGTTTCAGAAGCATCCCGAGCATTGGGAGTAACTCTAGCAATATGAGCATCAAGGAATACCCCTAGTGGCATATCAGGCAAAGTAGTATCTCTAGCAGTATCAAGCATAGCATCATTAGGCAAAATAGCATCTCTAGCATCATCAGGCAAAGCAGTATCAAGCATAGCATCATGGATAGCAGTATCAGGCATAACATCTCTAGCAGTATCAGGTATAGTAGCATAATAAGCATCATCAATAGCAGTAGCATCTCTAGCATCATCTAGCATAGGCGACATATCAAGATTTCTAGCAGGAGGTGGTGTCGCAAACTTACTCATAACTGAAGGTGAATCAAGTGCAGAGCTAGATGGCAGTTTCTTACCTCCCCTCATAGTTGAGGGCAAGACTTTGGTTCTTGGATCTTTCAGATTCTTCATAGTGATCAGAAGATATAAATCCCAAGTGACTCAGAGAATATAGCTATCCTCAACGGCAACGGCGCCAGAAAAGAGCTGCTTCCAGTTGCTCAACAATTAGCAATTGTCTTGCAATGGCCCACCAGCGTGTGGGATCACGACAGTTTTTTAGGGTAGAGTATTCAACCCAAATTTGTTGGTTCGACATGATGGGAGTGAAAGGACATTCTCCAGTATTAGCAGTTGAGTTGTCGGCTCAACCACACCTAAAAGATTAGTATCTACAAGCAGGGTATAAGCAGCAAAGGTAGTATGATAGCAACTGTGCTAGGAAAGAACTGTTGACGGTAGATTATTCCTAACTGAAGTATCAATGGCGCCAGATAAGTATTGTAGCAGGTAGTAGTAGAGTAACGAGTAACAACAGTGTCAAGGAACAGCAGTAGTGACAGAGTAGCAAGTAGCAACAGTAGCAAGTAACAACAGTAGCAAGTAACAGTAGTAGCAGCAGTAGTGGCAGCAACAGCAGGACAAAGCAAGTAACAGTAGCAGCAACAACAAGTAACAGTGGCTGTGGGACAAATTCGTAGGCAATGGATCGGTGATTTGTTGGATGACATTCATCATGCAACAGTTATAACACGGAGAGATATGTGGCTAGCTCTCGTTCGTCAATGTGATGTAGGCATGCATTCCATGTGTAGTCATACGTGCTTAGGGAAAAGAACTTGCATGACATCTATTGTCCATCCCTCCCGTGGCAGCGGGGTCCAAATGGATACTACGGGATATTAAGGTTCTCCTTTTAATAAATAATCGGACCAACGCATTAGCACTTGGTGAACACATGAACTCCTCAAACTATGGTCATCACCGGTAGTGGTTCCGGTTATTGTCACTCCGGGGTTGCCGGATCATAACACATAGTACATAACTACAACTTGCAAGATCGGATCTAAAACACACATATATTGGTGACACCATAATAATTTCAGATCCGAATTCATGGCACTCGGGCCCTAGTGACAAGCATTAAGCATGGCAAAGTAGTAGCAACATCAATCTCAGAACATAGTGGATACTCGGGATCAATCCCCATCAAAACTAACTCGATTACATGATAGATCTCATCCTACTCATCACCGCCCAGCGAGACTACGAATAGATTACTCACGAACGATGAAGAGCTTCATGGAATTGGAGAGGGAAGAAGGTTGATGATGACGATGGCGACGATCTCCTTGATTCGATGCCCAAAACGGACTCCAGATCTGCCCTCCAGAGCAAGAACGGGATGTGGCGGCGCCTCTAGATCGTGAAACGCGATGAACTCTTCTCTCTTGAATTTTTCCGGGACGAAAGGGAATAAATAGCGCTGGAATTGGGGGTGACAAAGCTACGTGGGCCCCACAAGCCTGGTAGCCGCGGCCAGGGGGGGAGGCCGCGACTACAGGGTTTGTGGCCCACTGGCCCGTCCCCTCCGGCGGATCTTTGCGCAGGTATTTTTCATATTTTCCAGAAATATTCTTTGTAAATTTTTAGGACGTTCCGAGAAATTTCATTTCTGCACAAAAACAACACCATGGCAATTCTGCTGAAAGCAGCGTCAGTCCGGGTTAGTTCCATTCAAATCATGCAAATTAGAGTCCAAAACAAGGGCAAAAGAGTTTGGAAAAGTAGATACGATGGAGACGTATCATGGAGGAGGGGCGATGCGATGGTGAAGGAGGGGGTCATGGGGAGGAGGGGGCGTGGGGAGGAGGGGACCGGGGCGGAGTTGGAGGAGGGGGCATGGAGAGGAGGGGCAGTGGTGGAGGAGGGGGGCACGATGGTGGAGGAGGGGTCGCGGTGAGGAGGAGTCAGAGGTGGAGGAGGGGTCGCAGGGAGGAGGAGGTCCCGGGGAGGAGGAGGGCACGGTGTTGGAGGAGGGGTGCAGGAAGTAGGAGGCCCCGGGGAGGAGGAGGGCGCGATGGTGGAGGAGGGGCGATGGTGGAGGAGGGGCTGCTACTTCTCGAGCTTGCGTTGGTTTTTCCCTTGAAGAGGAAAGGGTGATGCAGCAAAGTAGAAATAAGTATTTCCCTCAATTTGAGAACCAAGGTATCAATCCAGTAGGAGTATCAAGATGAGGCAGCAATGAACCTGCGCAAAAGCAAACAAACTTGCACCCAACGCGATAAAGGGGTTGTCAATCCCTTCACGTTTATTTGCAAGGTGAGATCTGAAGGTGAAAAAAGGTAAAAAGGAATAAAAGTGCAGCAAAGTATTTTTGGTAGATCTGAATATAAGATGTGTAAAATAGACCCGGGGGCCATAGTGTTCACTAGAGGCTTCTCTCATGATAGCAAGTATTACGGTGGGTGAACGAATTACTGTCGAACAATTGATAGAATCGCGCAAAGTCATGACGATATCTAAGGCAATGATCATACATATAGGCATCACGTCCGAGAGAAGTAGACCGATACTGTCTGCATCTACTACTATTACTCCACACATCGACCGCTATCCAACATGCATCTGGTGTATTAAGTTTATAACAAACAGAGTAACACCTTAAGAAAGATGACATGATGTAGAGGGATAAATTCAAGCAACATAATATAAACCCCACCTTTTTACCCTTGATGGCAACAACGCGATGCGTGCCTCGCTACCCTTTCTGTCACTGGGTGAGGACACCGCACGGTATAAAAACCCAAAACCAAGATATTCTCCCATTGCAATAATTATAGATCAAGTTGGCCAAATGAAACCCATAACTCAAAGAGAATTACAAGGATATGAAATCATGCATATAAGAAATCACAGGAGACTCAAATAATATTCATAGATAATCTGATCATATTTCCACAATTCATCGGATCTCGACAAACACACTGCAAAAGAAAGTTACATCAGATAGATCTCCATGAAGATCATGGAGAACTTTGTATTGAATATCCAAGAGAGAGAAGACGCCATCTAGCTACTAGCTATGGACCCGAAGGTCTGTGGTAACCTACTCACGCATCATCGGAGAGGCAATGGTGTTGATGAAGAAGCCCTCCGTGTCCGAATCCCCCTCCGGTAGGGCACCAGAATGGTCCCCAGATGGGATCTTGCGGAGACAGAAGCCTGTGGCAGCGGAAAATTATTTTCGTGGCTCTCTTCTTTGGTTTCGGGATTTTAGAGAATTTATAGGCGAAAGAGGTAGGGCAAAGGAGCCACCGGGGGGGGGCACGAGCCTGCTAGGATCCCCCTAGGGCGCGCCTAGGGGGCTCGTGACTTCCCCCGAGATCTCCTGCCTTGATTCCCAAGTCCTCTACATATCTTCTGTTATGGAAAAAATCATCCCGTAGGTTTTATTCCGTTTGGACTCCGTTTAATATTCTTTTCTGAAAAAGGTCAAAAACACGGAAAAAACATAAACTGACACTAGGCACTAAGTTAATAGGTTAGTCCCAAAAATGATATAAACTGGCATATGAATGCATATAAAACATCCCAAGTTGATAATATAATAGCATGGAACAATCAAAAATTATAGATACGTTGGAGACGTCTCAAGCATCCCCAAGCTTAACTCCTGCTCGTCCTCGAGTAGGGAAGTGATAAAGACCGAATTTTTGATGTGGAATGCTACCTAACATATTTGTTCTTTGTAACTTCTTTATTGTGGCATGAATGTTCAGATTCGTAAGATTCAAAACAATAGTTTAATATTGACATGAAAACAATAATACTTCAAGCATACTAGCAAAGTAATCATGAACTTTTGAAATAACAAGGCCAAAGAAAGTTATCCCTACAAAATCATATAGTGTGGCTATGCTCCATCATCCCCACACAACGAATTTAAATCATGCACAACCCCGGTATTGGCCAAGTAATTGTTTTCGCACTCTTACTTTCTCAAAATTTTTTAACTCTCACGCAATACACGAGCGTGAGCCATGGATATAGGACTATAGGTGGAATAGAGTGTGGTGGAGGTTGTGAGGCAAAAAGGAGGAGATGGTCACATCGACTCGGCATATCAATGGGTTATGGAGATGCCCATCAATAGATATCCATGTGAATGAGTAGGGATTGCCATGCAACGGATGCACAAGAGCTATAAGTGTGTGAAAGCTCAAAAATAAAACTAGTGGGTGTGCACCCAACTTGCTTGCTCACGAAGACCTAGGGAAATTTTGAGGAAGCCCATCATTGGAATATGCAAGCCAAGTTATATAATGAAAATTCACACTAGTATATGAAAGTGACAAAACAAGAGACTCTCTATCATGAAGAACATGGTGCTATTTTGAAGCACAAGTGTGGAAAAAGATAGTAGCATTGTCCCTTCTCTCTTTTTCTCTCATTTTTTTGTTTGGGCTCTCTGGCCTCTCTTTCTTTTATTGTTTTGGTGGGCAGACAATGCTCTAATAATGATGATCATCACACTTTTATTTACTTACAACTCAATACTTAGAATAATAATGACTCTAGATGAAATGCCTCCGGCAGTGTACCGGGATGTGCAACGATCTAGCTTAGCGTATGACGTTGAAACATCTCGCTAGCTATCTTACGATCATGCAATGGCAATATGAAAGTGATAACACATGTCATGAGACGAAACGATGGAAGTTGCGTGGCAATATATCTCGGAATGGCTATGAAAATGCCATAATAGGTAGGTATGGTGGTTGTTTTGAGGAAGGTATATGGTGGGTTTGTGCATCGGCGAAAGTTGCGTGGCGCTAGAGAGGCTAGCAATGGTGGAAGGTGAGAGTGCATCTATACCATGGACTCACATTAGTCATGAAGAACTCATATACTTATTGTGAAAGTTTTATTAGTAATCAAAACAAAGTGCTAAACGCATACTCCTAGGGGAAGGGTTGGTAGGTCTTAACCATCGCGCGATCCCGAGCGGCACACAAAGGATGACAATCAATGAATCACTGATGCTCCGACTTCCTAACATAGCGGTTCACCATACGTGCATGCTACGGGAATCACTAACCTCAACACAAGTATTTCTAGATTCGCAACACCCTACTAACATGACTCTAATATTACCATATCCATACCTCAAAACTAATTGTGAGGAATCAAACTTCTCTTACTAATCAATGCACTTGAATATGAAAGTTTTTATTATATCCTCTTTGGATGCCTATCATATTTAGGACTAATTTCATAGCACAGGCCAATTACCAAGTTACTTAGAGAGAGCACTCTCAAAATGATATAAGTGAAGATCGAGAGTTTTTATTTCTACAAAATATGACACCGCCATGCTCTAAAAAGATTTAACTGAAGCACTAGAGCAAAATTATCTAGCTCAAAAGATATAAGTGAAGCTTATGGGAGCTAAATTGCCTAGCTCAAAAGATATAAGTGAAGCTCATTGAGTATTCTAACAAATTCACGATGAGTGCATGTCCCTTTCAAAAAGGTGTGCAGCAAGGATGATTGTGACAAAACAAAAAGCAAAGACTCCTATAATACACGACGCTCCAAGCAAAACACATATCATGTGGTGAATAAAAATATAGCTCCAAGTAACGTTACCGATGGATTGAAGACAAAAGAGGGGTTGCCTTCCCGGGGTGTCCCCAAGCTCAGAATTTTTGGTGTCCTTGAATTTTACTTGGGATGACTTGGGAATCCCCAAGCTTAAGCTCTTTCCACTCTTTTTTTCCATTGTCCATAAGAACATCACCCAAAACTTAAAAATTTCACAACACAAAACTTAAACAGAAACTCGCGATATCATTAGCATAAGAAAACAAACTACCAACTTCTTAGGTACTCTAGTAAACTTGATTTAAATTTAGATTTATGTTATATTACTGTATTCTCACTTTTCCATGGCTCGTACCCCCCGATACTAACCATAGTTTCATCTAAATAAGCAATCAACACAACAAAAACATAATCTGTCAAAAACAGAACAGTCTGTAGTAATCTGTATATTTCGTATACCTCTAGTATCCCAAAAATTCCGAATAATTATGACAATTAGGGAAATTTGAATATCAATCATAAGAAAATAAAATCAACTCAAAATCTATTTCTGTATTGGAAATAAAAATAATTTCGTGAGCACAAAGTTTCTCTCTTTTTCAGCATGATTAAAACACTAACACCAAAATTAATCATAATGGTTCTACTTGGCACAAACACTAATTAAAACATAAAAACACAATCATAACAGAAGTATGATGGTGTGGACTCAACAAAACAGAAAGTAAAAAGAAAAAATAAATTTATTCATCGGGTTGCCTCCCAACAAGCGCTACCGTTTAACGCCCTTAGCTAGGCATAATGCAATAAGATCAAGTATCGTCATCTTTAGTGCTCAAACCATAAGTAGCTCTCATCATGGATTCATAAGGCAATCTTATTTTCTTTCTAGGAAAGTGTTCCATGCCCTTCTTTAATGGAAATTGAAATTTAATATTCCCTTCCTTCATATCAATAACAACACAAATAGTCCTAAGGAAAGGTCTACCAAGAATAATGGGGCATGTAGGATTGCAATCAATATCAAGCACAATGAAATCTACGGGCACATAGTTCCTATTTGCAATAATAAGAACATCATTGATCCTTCCCATAGGTTTCTTAATAGTAGAATCCGCAAGATGCAAATTAAGAGAGCACTTATCAATCTCATTCAAGCCTAGAACATCACATAAAGATTTTGGAATTGTGGAAACACTAGAACCCAAATCACGCAAAGCATGGTATTCATAATTTTTAATCTTGATTTGTATGGTAGGTTCCCACTCATCATGAAGTTTTCTAGGAATAGATATCTCCAACTCAAGTTTCTCTTCAAGAGATCTCATCATAGCATCAACGATATGATCAGTAAAAGCCTTATTTTGGCTATAAGCATGTGGAGAGTTTAGCATGGATTGCATCAAGGAAATACATTCAATCAAAGAGCAACTATCATAATTAAATTCCTTGAAATCCAAAGTATTAATTTGATCACTACTCAAAGTTTTGATATCCTCTACTCCACTTTTTGCATCAAGATAAATAGACTTTGAATCATTGGGGCGTCTCTCAACCAAAGTGGATTCACATGCAGCCCCATCATCATTAGGATTGACATTAGAAAACAAGGATTCAATAGGAGTCACACCAAGCACTTTAAGATCTTCGTGATTCTCATCACATATTTCAGGTTTAGCAGCCATTTTATTGACTAAGGTAGCTTGTTTATCAAAAATCTGGCCTACCAATTTTTCAAGACGAGCAAATTGAGAATTTAACGCAAGGAATTCTTTGGCCATATCATCAACCTCTTTATTCATATAGGCCATAAAAGAATTTTGCTCCCTTAATTTTCTAGGAAAGTAACTATTATGATAAAACTGTGTAGACATGAAGCTTTTAGCACTAGTTTCAATCTCTTCCAACCTTTTATAGTAAGCATCATAATCATTTGGTTGGCCCATGATGACTTAGCGAGCAGACAGTCACACAAGCAAACATAAAGCAAGCGAAAGAAAGGGCGAACGAAAAAGGCAAATATTTTTGTAAATTTTATTTTTTAGAAGTTGGGGAGAGGAAAACGAGAGGCAAAAGGCAAATAATGTAAATGCAAAAGACGAGTTTGCGAGAGTTACTTGGATATGCTTCACTTGAATACTCCACGACAACGGCGCTAGAAATTCTTCGTGCTACTTCTCGATCTCGAGTTGGTTTTCCCTTGAAGAGGAAACGGTGATGTAACAAAGTAGAAATACGTATTTCCCTCAGTTTGAGAACCAAGGTATCAATCCAGTAGGAGTATCAAGATGAGGCACCAATGAACCTGCGCAAAAGCAAACAAACTTGCACCCAACGCGATAAAGGGGTTGTCAATCCCTTCACGTTTATTTGCAAGGTGAGATCTGAAGGTGATAAAAGGTAAAAAGGAATAAAAGTGCAGCAAAGTATTTTTGGTAGATCTGAATATAAGATGTGTAAAATAGACCCGGGGGCTGATACATCTCCAACGTATCTATAATTTTTGATGGTTCCATGCTATTATCTTGTCAAACTTTGGACGTTTTGTATGCCTTTTATATATTTTTTGGGACTAACATATTAACTCAGTTCCAACTGCCAGTTCGTGTTTTTTCCGTGTTTTTGACCCTTTTCAGAGGAGAATATTAAACGGAGTTCAAACGGAATAAAACCTCCGAAAAGATTTTTTTCCGGAATAGAAGATACGCGGTGAGCTTGAGAACCAAGGCAGAGGGCGCTACAGGAAGCCACAAGCCCCCTAGCCGCGGCCTGGGGGGCCGCGCCTAGCAGGCTTGTGGGCCCCCTGTGGCTCCTCTTCCCTACTTCTTCCACCTATAAATCCCCGAAAAATCCAAAACCATGGGAGAGATCCACGAAAATACTTTTCCGCCGCCGCAAGCTTCTGTCTCCGCAAGATCCCATCTGGGGCACGTTCTGGTGCCCTGCCGGAGGGGGATTCGGATACGGAGGGCTTCTTCATCAACACCATTGCCTCTCCGATGATGCGTGAGTAGTTCACAATAGACCTTCGGGTCCATAGCTAGTAGCTAGATGGCTTCTTCACTCTCTTGGATCTTCAATACAAAGTTCTCCATGATCTTCATGGAGATCTATCCGATGTAATCTTCTTTTGCGGTGTGTTTGTCGAGATCCGATGAATTGTGGATTTATGATCAGATTATCTATGAATCTTATTTGAGTTTCTTCTGATCTCTTATATGCATGATTTCATATCCTTGTAATTATCTTCGAGTTGTGGGTTTTGTTTGGCCAACTTGATCTATGATTCTTGCAATGGGAGAAGTGCTTGGTTTTGGGTTCATACCGTGTGGTGACCTCATCCAGTGATAGAAGGGGTAGCGAGGCACGCATCGTGTTGTTGCCATCAAGGGTAAAAAGATGGGGTTTATATCTATTGCATGAATTTATCCCTCTACATCATGTCATCTTGCTTAAGGCGTTACTCTGTTTTTCATGAACTCAATACACTAGATGCATGCTGGATAGCGGTTGATGTGTGGAGTAATACTAGTAGATGCATAAAGTATCGGTCTACTTGTCTCGGACGTGATGCCTATATGTATGATCGTTGCCTTAGATATCGTCATGACTTTGCGCGGTTCTATCGATTGCTCGACAGTAATTCGTTCACCCACCGTAATATTTGCTATCTTGAGAGAAGCCTCTAGTGAACACTATGGCCCCCGGGTCTACTTCACATCATATTTTCAGCCCTACACTTTTACTTTGTTGCACTTTCCGCCTTCAGATCTCACCTTGCAATCAATCATGAAGGGATTGACAACCCCTTTGTAGCGTTGGGTGCAAGTTTGCTGTTTTTACGCAGGTACATTGGTGCTTCATCTTGATACTCCTATTGGATTGATACCTTGGTTCTCAAACTGAGGGAAATACTTACTGCTACTGTGCTGCATCACTCTTTCCTCTTCAAGGGAAAAAACCAACGCAAGCTCAAGAGGTAGCAAGAAGAATTTCTGGCGTCGTTGCCGGGGAGCATCAAGTGAAGCTTATCCAAGTAAGTGTCGCAAACTCATCTCTTGCATTTACTTTTTTTCCTCTCGTTTTCCTCTCCCCCACTTCTGAAAAACAAAATTTACAAAAATATTTGCCTTTTTCGTTCGCCCTTTTCCTTCGCTTGCTTTCTGTTCGCTTGTGTGCTTGTCTGCTTGTTGAAGTCACCATGAGTGAAAACACCAAACTTTGTGACGTCGCGAATACTAATAATAATTATTTTATTAGTACTCCGATTGCTCCCGCCACTAGTGCGGAATCATATGAAATCAATGCTGCTTTGCTGAATCTTGTTATGAAAGAGCTATTCTCTAGTCTTCCTAGTGAAGATGCCGCATCCCATCTTAATACCTTCATTGAGTTATGCGATATGCAAAAGAAGAAAGATGTGGATAATGATGTGATTAAATTGAAGCTATTTCCGTTCTCATTGCGAGATCGAGCAAAAACTTGGTTTTCATCTTTGCCCAAAAATAGTATTGATTCTTGGAACAAGTGCAAAGATGCATATATATCCAAGTTTTTTCCGCCGGCTAAGATTATCTCTCCCCGTAATGATATCATGAATTTTAAGCAACTTGATCATGAACATGTTGCATAATCTTGGGAGAGAATGAAATTGATGATTAGAAATTGTCCAGCTCATGGCTTGAGTCTTGGGATGATTATACAAATCTTCTACGCTGGTTTGAATTTTGCTTCTAGAAATATCTTGGACTCCGCCTCCGGTGTAACTTTCATGGAAATCACATTAGGAGAAGCCACAAAACTCATAGAAAATATCATGACAAACTATTCTTAGTGGCACACTGAAAGGTCACCTACTAGTAAAAAAGTACACGCTATAGAAGAAATTAACTCGTTGAGTGCTAAGATGGACGAGTTAATGAATTTTTTTGCTAGTAAAGGTTCTCCTTTAGATCCAAATGATATGCCCTTGTCTTCCTTGATTGAGAGTAGTAATGAAAGCTTGGATGTTAATTTTGTTGGTAGGAATAATTTTGGCAACAACAATGCTTTTAGAGGAAACTATATTCCTAGGCCTTTTCCTAGTAATCCCTCTAATAACTTTGGCAACTCCTACAACAATGCTCATGAAAATTACAATAAATTACCCTCTGATCTAGATAGTAATATTAAAGAGTTTATCAACTCGTAAAAGATTTTCAATGCGTCCATAGAGGAAAAACTACTCAAAATTGATGATTTGGCTAGGAGCGTTGATAGAATGCCTCTTGATATTGATGCTTTGAAAGTTAGATGTGCTCCTCCCAAGATCAATATGGATGAAACTTTGAAAGCTATGCGTGTTTCCATGAATGAGAGTAAAGAAAGAACCACCCAAATTCATGATAGGCATGAATGGATTGAAAAGGCATGTTCTCGTGATGAGAATCACGAAGATCTTAAAGTGCTTGGTGTGACTCCCATTGAATCCTTGTTTTCTAGTGTCAAACCTAATGATAATGGGGCTGGATATGAATCCACCTTGGTTGAAAAACACCCCAATGATTCGGAGTCTATCTTTCTTGATGCTAAAAGCATTGAAAGTGGAGTAGAGGATATCAAAACTTTGAGTAGTAATGAAACTACTACTTTGGATTTCAAGAAATTCAATTATGATAGTCGATCTTTGATTGAATGTATTTCCTTGATGCAATCCATGCTAAACTCTCCAAGGCCTTTACCGATCATATCGTCGATGCTATGATGAAATCTCTTCAAGAGAAACTTGAATTGGATGTTTCTATTCCTAGAAAACTTCATGATGAGTGCAAGTGTTTCCGCGATTCCAAAGTCTTTATGTGATGTTTTAGGCTTTAATGAGATTGATGAGTGCTCTCTTAATTTGCATCTTGCTGATTCTACTGTTAAGAGACCTATGGGAAGGATCAATGATGTCCTTATTATTGCAAATAGGAACTATGTACCCATAGATTTCATTGTGCTTGATATTGATTGCAATCCTACATGTCCTATCATTCTTGGTAGACCTTTCTTAAGGACTATTGGAGTTGTCATCGATATGAAGGAAGGGAATATTAGATTTCAATTTCCTTTAAAGAAGGGCATGGAACATTTTCCTAGAAAGAAAATAAGATTGCCTTATGAATCCATGATGAGGGCTACTTATGGTTTGAGTACCAAAGACGACGATACGTGATTCTATCGCCTTATGCCTAGCTAAGGGCGTTAAACAATAGCGCTTGTTGGGAGGCAACCCAATGAATTTATCTTTGCTTTTTTGCTTTCTGTTTTGTTTTGTCCACACCATCGTAATTCTGTTATGATTGTGTCTTTTGTGTTTCTTTTTGTGTTTGAGCCAAGTAAAATCTTTATGAATAGCTTGGTGATGCTTGTTTGATCATGCTGGAAAAAGACAGAAACTTTTCGCTCACTGATACGTCTCCAACGTATCTATAATTTTTGATGGTTTCATGCTATTATCTTGTCAAACTTTGGATGTTTTGCATGCCTTTTATTTATTTTTTGGGACTAACTTATTAATCCACTGCCAAGTGCCATTTCCTGTTTTTCCATATTTTTGACCCCATTCAGAGGAGATTTTGAAACGGAGTCCAAACGGAAGAAAATCCCCGAAAATATTTTTTTCTTGAACGGAAGAAGATCGGAGAGCTTGGGGGCCAAGCCAAAAGAGCGCCAGGGGCCCCACAAGCCCCCACCCCGTGGCCAGGGGGGCCGAGCCATGCAGGCTTGTTGGCCCCTGAAGGTCCCCTGACCTAGATCTTGTGCCTATAAGTTACCAAATATTCCCAAAAAAACCAAGGGAGCATCGTAATCACTTTTCCGCCGCCGCAATCTTCTATCTCCGCAAGATCCCATCTGGGGCACGTCCTGGTGCCCTACCGGAGAGGGGATTCGGACACGGAAGGCTTCTCCATCAACACCATGACCTCTCCGATGATGCGTGAGTAGTTCACCATAGACCTACGGGTCCATAGCTAGTAACTAGATGGCTTGTTCTCTCTCTTGGATCTTCAATACAAAGTTCTCCATGATCTTCATGGAGATCTATCCGATGTAATATTCTTTTGCGGTGTGTTTGTCGAGATCCGATGAATTGTGGATTTATGATCAGATTATCTATGAATCTTATTTGAGTTTCTTCTGATCTCTCTTATGCATGATTTCATATCCTTGTAATTCTCTTCGAGTTGTGGGTTTTGTTTGGCCAACTAGATCTATGATTCTTGCAATGGGAGAAGTGCTTGGTTTTGGGTTCATACCGTGCGGTGACCTCACCCAGTGACAGAAGGGGTAGCGAGGCACATATCGTGTTGTTGCCATCAAGGGTAAAAAGATGGGGTTTTCATCATTGATTTGAGATTATCCCTCTACATCATGTCATCTTGCTTAAAGCGTTACTCTGTTCGTCATGAACTCAATACACTAGATGCATGCTGGATAGTGGTCGATGTGTGGAGTAATAGTAGTAGATGCAGAAAGTATCGGTCTACTTGTCTCGGACGTGATTCCTATATGCTAGATCATTGCCTTAGATATCGTCATGACATTGCGCAGTTCTATCAATTGCTCGACAGTAATTTGTTCACCCACCGTAATACTTGCTGTTTTGAGAGAAGCCTCTAGTGAACACTATGGCCCCCAGGGTCTACTCCACACCATATTTTCAGCCTTACACTTTTTACTTCGTTGCACTTTCCGCCTTCAGATCTCACTTTGCAAACAATCTTGAAGGGATTCACAACCCCTTTGAAGCGTTGGGTGCAAGCTTGTTTGTGTTTGCGCAGGTACTCTGGACTTGACGAGACCCTCTTTCTAGATCGATACCTGGGTTCTCAAACAGAGGGAAATACTTACTGCTCCTGTGCTGCATCACCCTTTCCTCTTCAAGGGAAAAACCAACGCAAGCCCAATCTCCGTCAACGTGTCAATTTCTGGCGTTGTTGTTTGAGAAGTAGCAGAAGGATTTCTGGCGCCGTTGTCGGGGAGGAAAATCTAGTCAAGAACTCATCCAAGTAGGTGTCTGCTAGCAGTCCCCGGCAATCACACTAGAAAAATGTTGTTGACGTGTTCCTGACTTGATGCCTCCACGGCAACGGAGCCAGAACTGGTCCCAGTTGCTCAACAATTAGCAATTCTCTTGCAATGGCCCACCAGCACGTGGGTTCGCGACAGTTTTTGAGGGTAGAGTATTCAACCCAAATTTGTTGGTTCGCCCGACGGGAAGTGAAAGAATAATCTCAAGTATTCGCAATTGAATGTGTCACATTGAACCACACCTGAAAGATTAGTGCCTCCAAGCAAAGTATCAGCAGCAAAGTAGTATGATAGCAACGATGCCAGAAACGATCTATTGACAAGGCAGACTATTCCTAATTGTCGTATCAATGGCGCCAGAAGTTGCCCGTGGACGGGAAATATTCTTTCCCGGCAACGGCGCGAGAAAAAGTATTGTAGCAGGTAGCAACAGTGTAACGAGTAACAGCAGTGGCAAGGAACAGCAGTAGTGACAGCTGTAGCAACTAGCAACAGTAGTAACAGCAACAACAAGAGTAGTAACAGGAGCAGAGCAAAACAAGTAACAGCAGCAGCAGTGGGACAAACTCGTAGGCAATGGGTCGGTGATTTGTCTGGATGGAATTCATCATGCAACAGCTGTAACACGGAGAGATATGTGGCTAGCTCCCATTCGTCAATGCGATGTAGGCATGCATTTCGTGTGTCGTCATACGTGCTTAGGGAAATGAACTTGCATGACATCTATTGTCCATCCCTCCCGTGGCAGCGGGGTCCAAAAGGATACTACGGGTATGTAAGTTCTCCTTTTAGTAAAGAACCGGAACAACGCATTAGCACTTGGTGAACACATGAACTCCTCAAACTATGGTCATCACCGGGAGTGGTTCCGGTTATTGTCACTCCGGGGTTGACGGATCATAACACATAGTAGGTAACTACAACTTGCAAGATCGGATCTAAAACGCACATATATTGGTGACAACATAATAATTTCAGATCTGAAATCATGGCACTCGGGCCCTAGTGACAAGCATTAAGCATGGAAAAGTAGTAGCAACATCAATCTCAGAACATAGTTGATACTAGGGATCAATCCCCGTCAAAACTAACTCGATTACATGATAGATCTCTTCCTACTCATCACTGCCCAGCGAGCCTACGAATAGATTACTCACGAACGATGAAGAACTTCATGGAATTGGAGAGGGAAGAATGTTGATGATGACGATGGCGACGATTTCCCCTCTCCGGAGCCCAAACTGGACTCCAGATCTGCCCTCCAGATGAAGAACAGGATGTGGCGGCGCCTCTGTATCGCAAACGCGATGAAATATTCTCTCTTTATTTTTTCTGGGACGAAAGTGAATTTATAGAGCTGAGTTTGGGGGTGGTAGAGCCACGTAGGCCCCACAAGCTTGGTAGCCGCCACCAGGGGGCGGCGGCTACAGGGCTTGTGGCCCACTGGCCCATCCCCTCACGTGGATCTTTGCGCAGGTATTTTTCATATTTTCTAGAAATATTCTCCGTAAATTTTCAGGACGTTCCGAGAACTTTCATTTCTCCACAAAAAAACACCAATGCAATTTTGCTGAAAACAACATCAGTCGAGGTTAGTTCCATTCAAATCATGCAAATTAGAGTCCAAAACAAGGGCAAAAGAGTTTGGAAAAGTAGATACGATGGAGATGTATCAACTCCCCCAAGCTTAAAACCTTGCTTGTCCTCAAGCAACTCAGTTGACAAACTGAAAGAGAAAGAAAAACTTTGACAAACTCTGTTTGATCTTGTTGTTGCAACTATGTCTAACTCATAACCAGAATTTTAGCAAGATCACAAGTTAAACACATAGGCAAGTGACACAAAGGTTTCACGGTAAACTAATATCAATGGCATAATCAGCTAGCGAGCAAATAATAATGTGTTTTAGATACCAACAATTCAATCAAAACAAGCATGAAGCAATGTGAATAGTTGGTATCTTGATAGCTCTTTCTGAGACCGCAAAACATAAATGCAGAGCACTTTCAAAGATCAAGGGCTGACTAAACATTGTAATTCATAGCAGCGAAGATCCAGTCATAGTCATACTCAATATCAATCAAAAGCAAAGCATAAAAATGACAGAGGTGCTCTCTAATTGGTTCTTATACAAGAGGAGGATGACTGAACAGGAAAATAAATAGACAAGCCCTTCGCAGAGGGAAGCATTGATTTTCAGAGGTGCCAGAGCTCAAGCTTTGAAAACAGAGATAATAATTTTGGGTGGCATGCTTTCATTGTCAACGCACTGACCAAGAGTTCTCAATATCTTCCACGCTACTCATGCTATAGGCGGTTCCCAAACAGAAAAGTAAAGTTTTAACTCCCCCATCACCAATCAATCACACTCCACGGCGAGCCGAATCCTCAGGTACCGTCCATACTAACATCAATCCGGGGGGAGTCTTGTTTTACAATTATGTTTTCGATTTAAGCGTGGAACCGGGCAGTCCAATTACCGGCCCCTTTCTCATGAATGACAGTGAATAAACACATGTCGAGGATAACACGCCTAACATGGAAGATATCAATAGCCCCCTGTCACCACATGAGCGGTTCGGGCATGCAAAACAGATTATTTCTTGAAGGTTTAGAGAATGGCCCATGCAAATATACTTGGAGCGGCAGGTAGATACCGCAAATAGGTAGGTATGGTGCACTCTCATGGAAAAAAATTTGGGTTTATGGAAGTGGATGGATAAGCAGTATTCTGCTTAGTACAAGTGAAGGCTAGCAAAAGACTGGGAAGCGATCAACTAGAGAGCGACAACAGTCATCAAGATGCAATGAGTATGACTAACATTGAGTGCAAGCATGAACAACATATAAATCACCATGAACACGAACATCATAGAGGCTATGTTGATTTTGTTTCAACTACATGCATGAACATGCGCCAAGTCAAGCCACTTGAATCATTCAAAGGCGAATACCATCCTATCATACTACACCATAGGCATCTCAAAATCTATGTTGGCATTCAAGACAAACCATTATAAGCTCTTAGCTAATTAAGCATGGCATCAGAAACTATGATCTCTAAGTTGTCATTGCAAACATGGTTCTCTCACAACAAAGCTGAATCTGGAACAACAAGCTAGTCATATTTACAAAAACAAAATAGATAGAGTTCATACCAGCTTTTACAGTCTGAGTCACTTCATCATATATTATCATTATTGCCTTTCACTTGCACGATCGAACGATGTGAACAATAATAAGAGTGCTCGTGCATTGGACTAAGTTGAATCTGCAGGCAAACACAAAGGAGAAGACAAAGTAATATGGTTCTTTGAAAGCTAAACATGTATGCATGCAAGAGCCACTAAACCTTGACCCAAAGAAAAAGAAAACTATTTACATGGGAAAACTCCCAACAAGCAAAAGAAGAAAGGAAAATCTTTTTGGGTTTTCTCAAAAGGACACAAAACAAGAAAACATAAAAACGAAAATAAACTAGCATGGATAATACAGTGGCAAAGTATAAACACCGACTAACAAAGTGAAAGCATAAGCATGAATGTAAGGTCGGTGAGAACACGTACTCCCCCAAGCTTAGGCTTTTGGCCTAGCTTGGTCTACTCCCATGGACGGTCTTGGCGAAACCCAAAATCATAATGGGTGTTATACGGGAGTGCTGCAGCCACTGTCTGAATAGCTACCTCACGACGACGAGCAGCCGTCGCCTCCCTCTCATACTCCTGTGCCTCTCCTATGGTTATGTTGTATCTTCGTTTTACCTGAAAGTCAAAGAAAGCAGGAGCAAGAAGGGTAATATGGAAAACACGCTGCCGGTTAAATATCAAACGGTATAGGAGGGATTCATCATCCCTCTCAAGGAACTGGTAGCGTGTTAGAGCGACACGATCAAGGTAGGCTGTACGGAGAGGGGGGTCTCCTGAACGGATGGGTACTCCAAGAAAATTTGCTAAGCGCGTAGCATAAATTCCACCAAAGAAATCCCCATCAATGGCATTATTATTCAGCCTCCTTGCTATTATAGCTCCCATGTTGAAACTCCTGTCACCTGTTACTGCGATCTTAAGGATACTAAGGTCGGATGCGCATAGGTGACAATGTGCACCCTTGCCGTTAATGCACCTACCTATGAAGAGGGAAAAGTAGTGCAAGGCAGGGAAATGAATGCTTCCTATGGTAGCTTGCATGATGTCTCTAGTTTCTCCAATAGTTATACTAGAGACAAAATATCCAACCAAAGACTTAGCAGGATCATTAAGACTACCCCCATCGGGTGTCTTGCAAATCCTATTGAAATCCTCCAAATCCATGGTGTAGGATTTATCATACAGATCAAACAGTATGGATGAGTCACGGCCAACTGAAAATTTAAATCTACGCACGAAAGAGGCGGTGAGCATAGCATACCGTTCACATTTATCTAAGAGGAATTCTTCTAACCCGGCGTTGCGGACAAGTGTATCAAACTCATCCTTGAAGCCTCCTTCGATCATGAACTCATCGGAAGGCCATTCACATGGTTGTACCGGTGTGTCCCTTAGTTGATAAGGTTCGGGCTCCCGAAAAGAAAGACAGGGACCCTTCTTACTTGAGGAACCACCATGAAACTTCCTCCTGAACATAATTTCCTTTTGCTGAAAGTTTTGAAGTTCAAGAGAAAAGTGAATGAAGACCAACCACACCTTGTAGCAATTAGTCCTACTAGTGCCTAGAGACCGTATCATGCGCTAAAACTACTTGGGACCAGCTAAAATCAACATTCCAAGCTCAAGAACAGGGTCACCAAGGTAGCAAGAATACACGAAGGATAAAGCACTAGAGCAAAAACTAATTGGACCAATGGATGAGTCACTTACCAAGGAGTAATTCCCCCAAAACGGTTCGGAGAATGGTGCTTTGAGCAAAGAGATCGAAAATCTCAGCCAAATGAGCAAGAACACAGGTTTGAGCTGCAAAACAATTTTTTCTGGAGGTAGAAGAAGAGGATGGGAGCAGGAATGAGTGGAGGGGGTCCCTGTGGGCCCCACAAGCTTGGTAGCCGCCACCAGGGGCGGCGGCTACAGGGCTTGTGGCCCACTGGTGTGGCCCCCAGGCCAGCTCTCAGTCCCAGTATTTTTCAAAAATTCCAGAAAAAATCATACTAGATTTTCACGACCATCGGAGAACTTTATTTTCGGGGTATTTTTCTCCGGGACGCTAAAACAAAAAACAGGAAAAACTAAACTAAATCTATCATTTTTCTTCTATGCAAGAGAAAGTAAAAGCTTAAAACAGAGGTATGTGACTCTTTGATTCATCCATTTCATGGTCATCGAAAGAAATCCGTCAATGGGGTTGATCAAATCCTCATGACAAAACCTTTTCGAATCGCAAGAGGAAACGGAGAATTGTCGAATAGCCACTAAGTTACCTCAATGGGGATATGTATCTCCCCAACAAGCAAATCATACTTCATCTTGACACGAGGAATAGGGCATTCAAAGCTCCCAATAAGAATCGATGAAGTTTTTTCGATAGCATTGATCCAATGTACTTGATATTGTTTCTTCGGAAAGTGCACTGTATGCTCATTACCGTTGACATGGAAAGTGACATTGCCTTTGTTGCAATCTATAACAGCCCCTACAGTGTTTAAATAGGGTCTTCCTAGGATGACAACCATGGCATCGTCCTCGGGAATACCCAAGATAACAAAGTCTGTTAAGATAGTGGTGTTAGCAACCACAACAGGCACATCCTCGCAAATGCCGATAGGGAAAGCAGTTGATTTATCGGCCATTTGTAGAGAAATTCCAGTGGGTCTCAACTTATCCAGTTCAAGTCTACGGTAAAGGGAGAGCGGCATAACACTAACACCGGCTCCAAGGTCACATAAGGTAGTTCTTACGTAGTTTCCTTTAATGGAGCAAGGTATAGTGGGAACTCCGGGATCACCAAGTTTTTTAGGAGTTCCACCTTTGAAAGTGTAATTGGCAAGCATGGTGGAGATCTCAAGATCTGGTATCTTCCGTTTATTAGTCACGATATCTTTCATGCACTTGGCATACAGAGACATTTTGAGCATATCAATTAACCGCATCTGCAGAAAAACGGGTCTTATCATCTCAACGAAGCGCTCAAAATCCTCATCATGCTTTTTCTTGGATGGCTTAGGAGGAAAGGGCATGGGTCTCTGAACCCATGGCTCCCTTTCTTTACCATGCTTCCAAGCAGCGAAATCATTCTTATCGTATCTCTTAGGTTGTGGGTTATCAGGATTAACCGTAGGTTCAATCTCCACATCCTTATCATTGCTAGGTTGAGCCTCATTATGAACATCGCTGTCCATATTGTCACCAGGTTCATGTTCATCACCAGATTGTGTTTCTGCATCAGACGTATAAATATCATTTGGTTCTTCAGGTGTGATAGTATTTGGTGAACTGACATGTAGGTTTCTATCATCCTTCTTCTTCTTAGGATGACTGGGTGCATCAACATTAATTCCTTGAGAATCTTGATCAATTCTCTTAGGATGGCCTTCAGGATACAAAGGTTCCTGAGTCATTTTGCCTCCTCTAGTAATGACTCTGACAGAGTTGTCATTTAATTCATTGAGCAAGTCATTCTGAGCTTTAAGTACTTGTTCTACCTGAGTAGTAATCATAGAGGCATGTTTACTCAGAAGCTTCAGATCATTGACATTTCTGTCTACACAAGCACTTAAATGACTAAGCATACGAGTACTTTGTACCAAATGTCTGCTAACATAATCATTGAAACTCTGTTGTTTGGCAACAAAGTTGTCAAATTCATCAAAGCATAGGCTAGCAGGTTTGTCAAAAGGAATATCTCTCTCATCAAACCTACGCACATAATTTACTTCTACTACCTGTATCGGGTTATCGAGACCATGGATCTCTTCGATAGGTGGTAGATTTTTGACATCTTCAGATCTAATTCCTTTCTCTTGCATAGATTTCTTGTCTTCTTGCATATCTTCGGGACTGAGGAATAGAATACCTCTTTTCTTAGGAGTTGGCTTAGGAGGTAGTTCGGGAATAGTCCAAGCATTATCGTTGATCAAGATGTTATTCAGTAGAATCTCAGCTTGTTCTATAGTTCATTCCCTAAAAACACAACCGGCACAACTATCTAGGTGGTCTCTAGAAGCATCGGTAAGTCCGTTATAGAAGATATCAAGTATCTCGTTCTTCTTAAGAGGGTGATCAGGCAAAGCATTCTATAGCTGGATGAGCCTCCCCCAAGCTTGTGGGAGACTCTCTTCTTTGAGTTGAGCAAAGTTGTATATTTCCTGCAAGGCAGCTTGCTTCTTATGGGCACGGAAATATTTCTCACAGAAGTAATATACCATATCCTGGGGACTACTCACACATCCAGGAGCAAGAGAAGTGAACCAGGCTTTAGCGTCATCCTTTAGAGAGATAGGAAACAACTTAACAATATAGTAGTAGCAGATCCTCTCCTCACTAGTGAAAAGGGTGTCTATATCGTGTAGTTTGGTAAGATGGGCTACGACCGTATCAGACTCATAACCGTGGAAAGGATCAGATTCGACTAGAGAGATTTTCTCAGGGTCGATAGAGAATTCATAATCCTTTTCGGTGATAAAGATAGGTGAAGTGGCAAACTTCGGGTCGTATTTCATCCTAGCTTTCAGAGATTTTTCCTTCCACTTGAGAAGTAATTTCTCAACGTCATAGGCGTCCTTACACGAGAAAATCCTCATCTATCTCTCCCTCCATAACATAACCCTCAGGTATATCAGGCAATTCATATCTAGGAGAGCTAGATCTAGCAGGAGCAAAAGCAGGTTCTATCTCAATAGTATCGGAAGTTTCAGAAGCATCACGAGCATTGGCAGTAACTCTAGCAATATGAGCATCAAGGAATACACCTAGTGGCATATCAGGCAAAGCAGTATCTCTAGCAGTATCAAGCATAGCATCATCAGGAAAAATAACATCCCTAGCATCATCAGGCAAAGCAGTATCAAGCATAGCATCATGAGGCATAGCATCTCTACCAGTATCAGGCATAGCATGTCTAGCAGTATCAGGCATAGCATCATAAGCATCATCAAGCACAGGCGACATATCAAGATTTCTAGCAGGAGGTGATGTCGCAAACTTACTCATAACTGAAGGTAAATCAAGTGCAGAGCTAGATGGCAGCTCCCTACCTCCCCTCGTAGTTGAGGGCAAAACTTTGGTTTTTGGATCTTTCAGATTCTTCATAGTGATCAGCAGATATAAATCGCAAGTGACTCAGAGAATATAGCAATCCCATCCCCGGCAACGGCGCCAGAAAAAAATGCTGCTAGCAGTCCCCGGCAACGACACTAGAAAAATGTTGTTGACGTGTTCCTGACTTGATTCCTCCACGACAATGGAGCCAGAACTGCTCCCAATTGCTCAACAATTAGCAATCGTCTTGCAATGGCCCACCAACGCGTGGTTTCACAGCAGTTTTCGAGGGTAGAGTATTCAACCCAAATTTGTTGGTTCGCCCGACGGGAAGTGAAAGAATACTCTCAAGTATTAGCAGCTGAATGTGTCAGATTCAACCACACCTGAAAGATTAGTGTCTCCAAGCAAAGTATCAGCAGCAAAGTAGTATGATAGCAACGATGCCAGAAACGATCTATTGACAAGGCAGACTATTCCTAATTGTCGTATCAATGGCGCCAGAAGTTGCCCGTGGACGGGAAATATTCTTTCCCGGCAACGGCGCGAGAAAAAGTATTGTAGCAGGTAGCAACAGTGTAACGAGTAACAGCAGTGGCAAGGAACAGCAGTAGTGACAGCTGTAGCAACTAGCAACAGTAGTAACAGCAACAACAAGAGTAGTAACAGGAGCAGAGCAAAACAAGTAACAGCAGCAGCAGTGGGACAAACTCGTAGGCAATGGGTCGGTGATTTGTCTGGATGACATTCATCATGCAACAGCTATAACACGGAGAGATATGTGGCTAGCTCCCGTTCGTCAATGTGACGTAGGCATGCATTCCGTGTGTCGTCATACGTGCTTAGGGAAAAGAACTTGCATGACATCTATTGTCCATCCCTCCTGTGGCAGCGGGGTCCAAAAGGATACTACGGGATATTAAGGTTCTCCTTTGAATAAAGAACCGGAACAACGCATTAGCACTTGGTGAACGCATGAACTCCGCAAACTATGGCCATCATCAGGAGTGGTTCCGGTTATTGTCACTCTGGGGTTGCCGGATCATAACACATAGTAGGTAACTACAACTTGCAAGATCGCATCTAAAACGCACATATATTGGTGACAACATAATAATTTCAGATCTGAAATCATGGCACTCGGGCCCTAGTGACAAGCATTAAGCATGGCAAAGTAGTAGCAACATCAATCTCACAACATAGTGGATACTAGGGATCAATCCCCGTCAAAACTAACTCGATTACATGATAGAGATCATCCTACTCATCACCGCCCAACGAGCCTATGAATAGATTACTCACGAACGATGAAGAGCTTCATGGAATTGGAGAGGGAAGAAGGTTGATGATGACGATGGCGATGATTTCCCCTCTCCGGAGCCCAAAACGGACTCCAGATTTTCCCTCCAGATGAAGAACGGGATGTGGCGGCGCCTCCATATCGCAAACGCGATGAAATCTTCTCTCTTGAGTTTTTCTGGGACGAAAGTGAATTTATAGAGCTGAGTTTGGGGCCGGCAGAGCCACGTGGGCTCCACAAGCTTGGTAGCTGCCACCAGGGGGGCGGCGGCGACAGGGCTTGTGGCCCATTGGCCCATCCCCTCCGGTGGATCTGTGCGCATGTATTTTTCATATTTTCCAGAAATATTCTCCGTAAATTTTCAGGACGTTTCGAGAACTTTCATTTCTGCACAAAAAACAACAGCAAGGCAATTCTGCTGAAAACAGCGTCAGTCCAGGTTAATTCAATTCAAATCATGCAAATTAGAGTCCAAAACAAGGGCAAAAGATTTTGGAAAAGTCGATACGATGGAGACGTATCAGTGTTGCAAACTCATCTCTTGCATTTACTCTGTTTGCCAGTTGCCTCTCGTTTTCCTCTCCCCCACTTCACCAATTTTCCTTTTTCGTTTGCCTTTTTTCGTTTGCCTTTTTCGTTCGCCCTTTTCTCGCGCTTGCTTTTTGTTCGCTTGTGTGCCATGTGCCTTCAATATGCTTGCATCTTCGCTTGCTGAAAATCTAGTGATATGGATCCTCATGCACTTGCTAATCTCTTTAAGAGATCCAATTATGTTGATCCAATTGCTAGTGAGTTGAGTGCACTTGACTATCTTTTTGGAGTTTTTCTTGAGATGCGTGAATCTGAAAATTGTGAAATTTATGAAGTGATTCACGAGGGCTCCTTGGATGAAAAGCATGATTGCAATGGTTTCACTATAAATTCTATTAGTGACAATCATGCTAAAAATATGCAAAACCCTAAGCTTGGGGATGCTAGTTTTGCCATGTCCAGTACTTGTTGCAATGATCATGAGTAGGGCGATGATTTTTCTTATGATCTTGAAAATTTGATTCAGCCTCATGATGAATATGATATTTGCAATATTATTGAAAGTGGGTTTGGAGAAGTCATGACTTTAGTTGATGATAATCCCACTATTTTTGAAGAGCGTCAACTTTGCATGCATGTGGATCATGAAAAGAATATCCTATTAGATAGTTGCATTGTTGAATTCGAATATGATCCCACATGTAATTATTATGAGAGAGGAAAATATGGTGGTAGAAACTTTCATATCACTAAATCACGTCTCGTTATGTTGAGATTGCTATTGTCTCTTTCTTCTTCCTTGCATATGGCAACTATTGGTTGTCTTGACAATCTGTTTCCCTATAAAATACCTATGCATAGGAAGTATGTTAGACTTAGATGTGATTTTCACATGCTTTATGATGCTCTCATTGTGCTTCAATTCTTGTCTTTTGCGTGAGCATCATTGAATTATCAATGCCTAGCTAAGGGCGTTAAACAATAGCGCTTGTTGGGAGGCAACCCAATGAATTTATCCTTTTTCTTTCTGTTTTGTTGTGTCCCCACTTTCATAATTCTGTTTTGATTGTGTTTTTTGTGTTTCTTTTTGTGTTTGAGCCAAGCAAAACCTTTATGATTGGTCTTGGTAATGGTTGTTTGATCCTGCTGGAAAAAGACAGAAACTTTTGGCACACGAGATGATTTTTCATTTTTATTCAGAAAGAGCTTTTGAGTTGATTCTTTTTTGTGCTGATTGATATTCTTTTTCCACAAACCGTGGTAATTGTTCAGATTTTTTGAGCTACCAGAAGTATACGAAGTATACAGATTGCTACAAACTGGTATGTTTTTGACAGATTCTGTTTTTTGTTGAGTTGGTTGCTTGTTTTGATGAAACTATGGTAAGTATCGGGGGGTACTAGCCATGGGAAAGTGAGAATATAGTAGACCATCATCAATATAGATTGAATTCAACTTTGCTACACTACCAAAAGAAGTGGTAGTTTGTTTTCTTGTACTAATGTTATCACAAGTTTCTGTTTAAGTTTTGTGTTGTGAAGTTTTCAAGTTTTGGGTGATGTTCTCATGGACAAAGAGATAAGGAGTGGAAAGAGCTCAAGCTTGGGGATGCCCAAGGCACCCCAAGACAAATTCAAGGATACCAAAAAGCCTAAGCTTGGGGATGCCCCGGGAAGGCATCCCCTCTTTCGTCTTCAATCCATCGGTAACATTACTTGGAGATATATTTTTATTCACCACATGATATGTGTTTTGCTTGGAGCTTCTTGTATCTTAGGAGTCTTTTCTTTTTGTTGTGTCACAATCATCCTTGCTGCACACCTTTTTGAGAGAGAGAGACATGCACTCATCGTGATTTTTCTAGAATGCTCATTGTGTTTCACTTATATCTTTTGAGCTAGATACTTTTGCTCATTGTGCTTCACTTATATCTTTTGAGCTAGATACTTTTGCTCATTGTGCTTCACTTATATCTTTTGAGCTAGATACTTTTGCTCTTGTGCTTCACTTATATCTTTTGAGCTAGATACTTTTGCTTTTGTGCTTCACTTATATCTTTAGAGCACGATGGTGCGTGATTTGGTAGTTGGCTTATGCTATCAAAGTAGTTGATACGTCCATTTTGCATCATGCTTTCATGTTGATATTTATTGCTTTATGGGCTGTTATATTACTTTGTGGTACCATATTTATGCCTTTTCACTCTTATTTTGCAAGGTTTATTTGAAGAGGGAGAATTCGGGCAGCTGGAATTCTGGACTGGAAAAGGAGCAAATCTTAGTCCACTATTCTGCACACCTCGAAATGCCCTGAAAAGTTACATGGAATTTTTGGGGATTATATAAAAAATACTTGGAGAAAGAAGTACCGGAGGGGGGCCACCACGACGCTACAAGCCCTGCCACCGCCACCCCCCTGGTGGCGGAGGGCAAGCTTGTGGGCTCCCTGACGGCCCACTAGCCCCCCTCTTTTGCTATATGAAGGGTTTCGTTCCAGAAAAAATTATTCGGGAGCTTTTTCGTGGTTTCGCCACCGCCATGAGGCGGAACTTGAGCAGATCCAATCTAGAGCTCCGGCAGGACGATCCTGCCGGGGAAACTTCCCTCCCAGAGGGGGAAATCGTCGCCATCGTCATCACCAACACTCCTCTCGTCGGAGGGGAGGCATCTTCATCAACATCTTCATCAGCACCATCTCCTCTCCAATCCTTAGTTCATCTCTTATAACCAATCTTCCTCTCACGACTCCGATTGGTACTTGTAAGGTTGCTAGTAGTGTTGATTACTCTTTGTAGTTGATGCTAGTTGGATTACTTGGTGGAAGAGTTTATGTTCAGATCCTTGATGCTATTCATTACAGCTCTGATCATGATTATGATTATGCTTTGTGAGTAGTTACTTTTGTTCCTGAGGACATGGGATAAGTCATGCTGATAATAGTCATGTGAATTTGATATTCGTTCGGTATTTTGATATGTTGTATGTTGTCTTTTCCTCTAGTGGTGTTATGTGAACATCGACTACATAACACTTCACCATATTTGGGCCTAGAGGAAGGCATTGGGGAGTAGTAAGTAGATGATGGGTTGCTGGAGTGACAGAAGCTTAAACCCCAGTCTATGTGTTGCTTCGTAAGGGGCTGATTTGGATCCACTAGTTTAATGCTATGGTTAGACGTTGTCTTAATTCTTCTTTTGTAGTTGAGGATTCTTGCGAGAGAGGTTAATCATAAGTGGGATGCTTGTCCAAGTAAGGGCAGTACCCAAGCGCCGGTCCACCCACATATCAAACTATGAAAGTAACGAACGCGAATCATATGAACATGATGAAACTAGCATGACAGAAATCCCCGTGTGTCCTCGGGAGCGTTTTTCCTCCTATAAGACTTTGTTCAAGCTTGTCCCTTGCTACAAAAGGTAATGGGCCACTTGATGCACCGTTGCTACTACTTGTTACTTTTCACTTGTTACGTTTCACCTCGCTACACCATCACTTATTACCGCTACTTTCAGTGCTTGCAGTTATTACCTTGCTGAAATCCGTTTATCAGAGCCTTCTGCTCCTCGTTGGATTCGATACTCTTACTTCTTGAAAGGACTACGATTGATCCCCTATACTTGTGGGTCATTAGTAGTCCCATGTGCTAGGTACCCAAAGAGGATGAAAAAATCTCCATCTTCATGTGCATTCAGTCGAAAGAGAAGTTTTGATTCCTCTCAATTAGTTTTGAGACATGGATTTGGTAATATTAAAAGTTATGTTAGTAGGGTGTTGTGAATCTAGAAATACTTGTGTTGAAGTTAGTGATTCCTGTAGCATGCACGTATGGTGAACCGCTATGTTAGGAAGTCGGAGCATAATTGATCTATTGATTGTCATCCTTTGTGTTGAGGTCGGGATCGCGCAATGGTTTACACCTACCAACCCTTCCCCTCGGAGTATGCGTTTAGCACTCTGTTTTGATTACTAATAATTTTTTTTGCAATAAGTATGTGAGTTCTTTATGACTAATGTTGAGTCCATGGTATAGATGCACTTTCACCTTCCACCATTGCTAGCCTCTCTAGCCCCGCGCAACTCTCGCCGGTGCACAAACCCATCAAATTCCTTCCTCAAAACAGCCACCATACCTACCTACTATGGCATTTTCATAGTCATTCCGAGATATATTGCCATGCAAATCCCACCGTTCTGTCTCATGACTTGTGTCATCACTCTCATATTGCCATTGCATGATCATACTAGATCGTTGCACATCCCGGTACACTGCCGGAGGCATTTCCTATGGAGTCATCATCATTGTGATCTTCGAGCTTTGAGTAACTAAAAAGTGTGATGATCATCATTATTAGAGCATTGTCCCATGTGAGGAAATAAAAAAATATAAAAAAAGAGGCCAAAAGGCCCAAAAAGAAAAAAAGAGAAAAGAAAAAAAGAGGCCTAAGAGCCCAAATAAAAAAAATGAGAGAAAAAGAGAGAAGGGACAATGCTACTATCTTTTTCCACACTTGTGCTTCATATTAGCACCATGTTCTTCATGATTGAGAGCTTGTTGCTTTGTCACTACCATATGCTAGTGGGAATCTTCGTTTCATAACTTGGCTTGTATATTCCAATGATGGGCTTCCTCAAAATTGCCCTAGGTCTTCGTGAGCAAGCAAGTTGGATGCACACCCACTAGTTTTCCCTTGAGCTTTCACATATAGCTCTAGTGCATCTCTTGTATGTCAATCTCTACTCATTCACATTGATATCTATTAATGGGCATCTCCATAGCCTATTGATACGCCGCGTCAATGTGACCATCTCCTCCATTTTGGTCTCACAACCACCACCACACTCTATTCCACCTATAGTGCTATATCCATGGCTCGCGCTCATGTATTGCGTGATAGTTATAAAAAGTTTGAGAAAGTAAGAGTGCAAAAACAATTACTTGGCCAATTCCGGGGTTGTGCATGATTTACATTAGTTGTGTGAGGATGATGGAGCATAGCCAGACTATATGATTTTGTAGGGATAACTTTCTTTGGCCTTGTTATTTTGAAAGTTCATGATTGCTTTGCTAGTTTGCTTGAAGTATTATTGTTTTCATGTCAATACAAAACTATTGTTTTGAATCGTACGGATCTGAACATTCATACCACGTGAAAGAAGTTGCAAAGGACAACTATGCTAGGTAGCATTCCACATCAAAAATTCATTCTTTATCACTTCCCTACTCGAGGACGAGCAAGAGTTAAGCTTGGGGATGCTTGATACGTCTCCAACGTATCTATAATTTTTGATGGTTTCAAGCTATTATCTTGTCAAACTTTGGAATTTTTGCATGCCTTTTATTTATTTTTTGGGACTAACTTATTAATCCAGTGCCAAGTGCCAGTTCCTGTTTT
This sequence comes from Hordeum vulgare subsp. vulgare, assembly GCF_904849725.1. Classification (NCBI taxonomy): domain Eukaryota; kingdom Viridiplantae; phylum Streptophyta; class Magnoliopsida; order Poales; family Poaceae; genus Hordeum; species Hordeum vulgare. Next base: position 483,279,367 of record NC_058519.1, read on the forward strand.
TTCCATGTTTTTGACCCCTTTCAGAGGAGATTTTGAAACGGAGTCCAAACGGAAGAAAATCCCTGAAAATATTTTTTATGGAATGGAAGAAGATCGGAGAGCTTGGGGGCCAAGCCAGAAGAGCCCCAGGGGCCCCACAAGCCCCCACCCCGCGGCCAGGGCGGCGGGCCATGCAGGCTCGTGGGCCCCCTGGAGGTCCCCTGACCTAGATCTTGTGCCTATAAATTCCCAAGTATTCCCAAAAAAAATCAGGGGAGCATCGTAATCACTTTTCCGCCGCCGCAAGCTTTTGTCTCCGCAAGATCCCATCTGGGGCACGTCCTGGTGCCCTGCCGGAGGGGGGATTCAAACACGGAAGGCTTCTCCATCAACACCATGACCTCTCCGATGATGCGTGAGTAGTTCACCATAGACCTACGGGTCCATAGCTAGTAACTAGATGGCTTCTTCTCTCTCTTGGATCTTCAATACAAAGTTCTCCATGATCTTCATGGAGATTTATTCGATGTAATCTTCTTTTGCGGTGTGTTTGTCGAGATCCGATGAATTGTGGATTCATGATCAGATTATCTATGAATCTTATTTGAGTTTCTTCTGATCTCTCTTATGCATGATTTCATATCCTTGTAATTCTCTTCGAGTTGTGGGTTTTGTTTGGCCAACTAGATCTATGATTCTTGCAATGGGAGAAGTGCTTGGTTTTGGGTTCATACCGTGCTGTGACCTCACCCAGTGACAGAAGGGGTAGCAAGGCACTTATCGTGTTGTTGCCATCAAGGGTAAAAAGATGGGGTTTTCATCATTGGTTTGAGATTATCCCTCTACATCATGTCATCTTGCTTAAAGCGTTACTCTGTTCCTCATGAACTCAATACACTAGATGCATGCTGGATAGCGGTTTATGTGTGGAGTAATAGTAGTAGATGCAGAAAGTATCGGTCTACTTGTCTCGGACGTGATGCCTATATGCTAGATCATTGCCTTAGATATCGTCATGACTTTGCGCGGTTCTATCAATTGCTCGACAGTAATTTGTTCACCCACCGTAATACTTGCTATTTTGAGAGAAGCCTCTAGTGAACACTATGGCCCCGGGGTCTACTCCACACCATATTTTCAGCCTTACTCTTTTACTTTGTTGCACTTTCCGCCTTCACATCTCACTTTGCAATCAATCTTCAAGGGATTCTCTTTTGTGTTTGCGCAGGTTCTCTGGACTTGACGAGATTCTCCTACTGGATTGATACCTTGGTTCTCAAACTGAGGGAAATACTTACTGCTCCTATGCTGCACCACCCTTTCCTCTTCAAGGGAAAAACCAACGCAAGCCCAGTCTCCATCAACGTGTCAATTTTTGGCGCCGTTGTCTGTTGCCGTAGCAGAAGAATTTCTGGCGCCGTTGCCGGGGAGGATCAAGTCAAGAACTCATCCAAGTAAGTGTCGCAAACTCATCTCTTGCATTTACTTTTTTGCCTCTCGTTTTCCTCTCCGTCACTTCTGAAAAATAAAAATTTACAAAAAAACATTTGCCTTTTTTGTTTGCCTTTTCGTTCGCCCTTTTCTCTCGCTTGCTTTCTGTTCGTTTGTGTGGGATAGTCTACCTGTCCTCATGTCTAGATCCACCACTTCGAACGATACTCCCGAGAATGAAGTTCTCAATTTCAAACAAATTGAGGAAGAAAACTTAAAGGACGCTTGGTATAGGATTTGCAATGCTCAGAGTAGATCAACTCATAAGCAATCTACTACCGTCCTGCTTCGCAGTTTTTATGTGGGTGTTTCTCCTTGGAATAGGTGTATTCTTGACACCATCGTAGGTGGAAATTTCTTGGGTAGCCATACCGTTGATTCTTACGGAGATGTAATAAATTTGGTAGGCTCACCCCCACTCATGGTTAATGGAACTACCTTAACTCTGGAACATGTGATGCGTAGGCTAGACGTCATTGAAAATAAAGTTGCTATGATCGAACTCATTGAGAATTTGGATAAAAAGATCCACAACCAAATCACTCAGTACGGATCCAAGGTGGGAATGGTTTGAAAAATATAAAGAAGAAGGAACCCACAGTTAACGAAAAACTAGGTCATGATTCCGCTAGGATTGGCAAACTAGAGGATGTTATAACCAACTTGGATTCCACTTTTGCCGCTGTGCAGAATACTCCAAATTTTGCCCACAATAAGGTCATCAAGTGTGTTTTTGTTCCTAAAAATAGTGGTGAATCATCTAGTAAGAAAGATCAAGACCTTAAGATGCCGAGTGATCACGCTACTTATGGTTTGAGCACCAAAGACGACGATACGTGATTCTATCGCCTTATGCCTAGCTAAGGGCGTTAAACAATAGCGCTTGTTGGGAGGCAACCCAATGAATTTATTTATTTTTAGTTCTGTTTTGTTGCATCCACACTATCATAATTATGTTATGATTGTGTGTTTTGTGTTCCTTTTTGTGTTTGAGCCAAGCAAAACCTTTATGACTAGTCTTGGTGATGGTTGTTTGATCCTGCTGGAAAAAGACAGGAACTTTTTGCTCACGAGATGATTTTTCGTTTTTATTAATAAAGAGCTTTTGAGTTGATTCTTTTTTATGCTGGTTGATATGCCTTTTTCCCAGGTAGTCGTAATTTGTCAGAATTTTTGAGGTACAGAAGTATACGAAGTATGCAGATTGCTACAGACTGGTCTGTTTTTGACAGATTATGTCTTTGTTGAGTTGGTTGCTTGTTTTGATGAAACTATGGATAGTATCGGGGGGTACTAGCCATGGAAAAGTGAGAATACAGTAATCTAACACGAATATAAATAGAAATCAAGATTGCTACAGTACCTAAAGGGGTGGTAGTTTGTTTTCTTGTGCTAATGATATCACGAGTTTCTGTTTATGTTTTGTGTTGTGAAGTTTTCAAGTTTTGGGTGATGTTCTCATGGACAAAGAGATAAGGAGTGGAAAGAGCTCAAGCTTGGGGATTCCCAAGGCATCCCAAGCCAAATTCAAGGACACCAAAAAGCCTAAGCTTGGGGATGCCCCGGGAAGGCATCCCCTCTTTCGTCTTCAATCCATTGGTAACATTACTTGGACCTATATTTTTATTCACCACATGATATGTGTTTTGCTTGGAGCGTCGTGTATTATAGGAGTCTTTTCTTTTTGTTGTTTCACAATCATCCTTGCTGCACACCTTTTGATAGAGACATGCACTCATTGTGAATTTGCTAGAATACTCGTTGAGCTTCGCTTATACCTTTTGAGTTAGGTAATTTAGGTCACATGTGCTTCACTTATATCTTTTGAGCTAGATAACTTTGCTCTAAGTGCTTCACTTAGATATTTTAGAGCACGGCGGTGTCATATTTTGGAGAAATAAGAACTCTCGATCTTAACTTATATATTTTTGAGAGTGCTCTCTCTGAGCAACTTGGTAGTTGGCTTGTGCTATGAAAGTAGTCCTAAAGATGATAGGCGCCCAAAGAGGATACAATAAAACTTCCATATTCTTGTGCATTGATTATAAAGAGAAGTTTGATTCCTCTCAATTTGTTTTGAGACATGGACTTGGTAATATTAGAGTCATGTTAGTAGGGTGTTGTGAATCTAGAAATACTTGTGTTGAAGTTAGTGATTCCCGTAACATGCACATATGGTGAACCGCTATGTTAGGAAGTCGGAGCATAATTGATTTATTGATTGTCATCCTTTGTGTTGCGGTCGGGATCGCGCGATGGTTAACACCTACCAACCCTTACCCTAGGAGTATGCGTTTAGCACTTTTTTCGATTACTAATAAAAAACTTTCGCAATAAGTATGTGAGTTCTTCATGACTAATGTGAGCCCATGGTATAGATGCACTTTCACCTTCCACCATTGCTAGCCTCTCTAGTGTCGCGCAACTTTCGCCGGTGCACAAACCCACCATATACCTTCCTCAAAACAGCCACCATATCTACCAATTTTGGCATTTTCATAGTCATTCCGAGATAAATTGCCATGCAACTCCCACCGTTCTGTCTCATGACATGTGCCATCACTTTCATATTGCCATTGCATGATCGTAAGATAGCTAGCGAGATTTTTCAACGTCATACGCCAAGCTAGATTGTTGCACATCCCGGTACACTGTCGGAGGCATTTCCTATAGAGTCGTCATCGTTCTAAGCATTGAGTTGTGAGTAAATTAAAGTGTGATGATCATCATTATTAGAGCATTGTCCCATGTGAGCAAATAAAAAAAAGAGGCCAAAGTTGCCCACAAAAATATATATGGAAAGAGGTCAAAGAGCCCAAACAAAAAAAGAGAGAAAAAGAAAGAAGGGACAATGCTACTATCTTTTCCACACTTGTGCTTCATAATAGCACCATGTTCCTCATGATTGAGAGTCTCTTGTTTTGTCACCGCCATATGCTAGTGGGAATCTTCATTATATAACTTGGCTTGTATATTCCAATGATGGGCTTCCTCAAAATTGCCCTAGGTCTTCTTGAGCAAGCAAGTTGGATGCACACCCACTAGTTCTCCTTTTGAGCTTTCAGATACTTATAATTCTAAGTGCATCCATTGCATGGTAATCCCTACTCTTTCACATTGATATATATTGATGGGCATCTCCATAGCCCTCTGATACGCCGAGTCGATGTGACCATCTCCTCCTTTTTGTCTCACAACCTCCACCACACTCTATTCCACCTATAGTGCTATATCCATGGCTCACGCTCTTGTATTGCGTGCGAGTTAAAAAAGGTTTGAGAAAGTAAGAGTGCGAAAACAATTACTTGGCCAATATCGGGGTTGTGCATGATTTAAATTAGTTGTGTGGGGATGATGGAGCATAGCCAGACAATATGATTTTGTAGGGACAATTTTCTTTGGCCTTGTTATTTCGAAAGTTCATGATTACCTAGCTAGTTTGCTCGAAGTATTATTGTTTTCATGTCAATAGCAAACTATTGCTTTGAAGCTTACGGATCTGAACATTCATGTCACATGAAAGAAGTTACAAAGGACAAATAAGCTAGATAGCATTCCACATCAAAAATTCAATCTTTATCACTTCCCTACTCGAGGACGAGCAGGAGTTAAGCTTGGGGATGCTTGATACGTCTCCAACGTATCTATAACTTTGCTGGTTCCATGCTATTATCTTGTCAAACTTTGGACGTTTTGTATGCCTTTTATATCTTTTTTGGGACTAATTTATTAACTCAGTGCCAAGTGCCAGTTCCTGTTTTTCCGTGTTTTTTACCCTTTTCAAAGGAGAATATTAAACGGAGTCCAAACAGAATAAAACCTCCGAAAATATTTTTTCCGGTACAGAAGATACGCACGGAGATTGAGAACCAAGGCAGAGGGCGCCAAGGGAGGCGACAAGCCCCCTAGCCGCGGCCTGGGGGGCGCGCCTAGTAGGCTTGTGGGCCCCCTGTGGCTCCTCTGCCCTACTTCTTCCACCTATAAATCCCCGAAAAATCCAAAACCACGGGAGAGATCCACGAAAATACTTTTCCGCCGCCGCAAGCTTCTGTCTCCGCAAGATCCCATCCGGGGCACGTTCTGGTGCCCTGCGAGAGGGGGGATTCGGATACAAAGGGCTTCTTCATCAACACCATTGCCTCTCCGATGATGTGTGAGTAGTTCACCATAGACCTTCGGGTCCATAGCTAGTAGCTAGATGGCTTCTTCTCTCTCTTGGATCTTCAATACAAAGTTCTGCATGATCTTCATGCAGATCTATCCGATGTAATCTTATTTTGCGGTGTGTTCGTCGAGATCCGATGAATTATGGATTTATGATCAGATTATCCATGAAACATATTTGAGTTTCTTCTGATCTCTTATATGCATGATTTCATATCCTTGTAATTCTCTTAGAGTTGTGGGTTTTGTTTGGCAAACTTGATCTATGATTCTTGCAATGGGAGAAGTGCTTGGTTTTGGGTTCATACCGTGCGGTGACCTCACCCAGTGATGGAAGGGATAGCGAGGCATGCATCGTGTTGTTGCCATCAAGGGTAAAAAGATGGGGTTATATCTATTGCATGAATTTATCCCTCTACATCATGTTATCTTGCTTAAGGCGTTACTCTGTTTGTCATGAACTCAATACACTAGATGCATGATGGATAGCGGTCGATGTGTGGAGTAATAGTAGTAGATGCAGAAAGTATCGGTCTACTTGTCTCGGACGTGATGCCTATATGTATGATCATTGCCTTAGATATCGTCATGACTTTGCGCGGTTCTATCAATTGCTCGACACTAATTCGTTCACCCACCGTAATATTTGCTATCTTGAGAGAAGCCTCTAGTGAACACTATGGCCCCCCGGGTCTACTTCACATCATATTTTCAGCCCTACACTTTTACTTTGTTGCACTTTCCGCCTTCAGATCTCACCTTGCAATCAATCGTGAAGGGATTGACAACCACTTTGTAGCGTTGGGTGCAGGTACATTGGTGCTTCATCTTGATACTCCTACTGGATTGATACCTTGGTTCTCAAACTGAGGGAAATACTTACTACTACTGTGCTGCATCACCCTTTCCTCTTCAATGGAAAAAACCAACGCAAGCTCAAGAGGTAGCAGGGGCCATAGTGTTCACTAGAGGCTTCTCTCATGATAGCAAGTATTATGGTGGGCGAATGAATTACTGTCGAGCAATTGATAGAATCGCGCAAAGTCATGATGATATCTAAGGCAATGATCATACATATAGGCATCACGTCTGAGACAAGTAGACCGATACTGTCTGCATCTACTAGTATTACTCCACACATTGACCGCTATCTAGCATGCATCTAGTGTATTAAGTTAACAAACAGAGTAACGCCTTAAGCAAGATGACATGATGTAGAGGGATAAATGCATGCAACATGAAATAAACCCCATCTTTTTACCCTTGATGGCAACAAAACGATGCGTGCCTTGCTACCCTTTCTGTAACTGGGTGAGGACTCCGCACGGTATGAACCCAAAACCAAGCACTTCTCCCATTGCAAGAGTTATAGATGAAGTTGGCCAAACGAAACCCATAACTCGAAGAGAATTACTAGGATACGAAATCATGCATATAAGAAATCAGAGGAGACTCAAATAATATTCATAGATAATCTGATCATAAATCCACAATTCATCGGATCTCGACAAACACACCACAAAAGAAAGTAACATCGGATAGATCTTCATGAAGATCATGGAGAACTTTGTATTGAAGATCCAAGAGAGAGAAGAAGCCATCTAGCTACTAGCTATGGACCCGATGGTCTGTGGTGAACTACTCACGCATCATCGGAGAGGCAATGGTGTTGATGAAGTAGCCCTCCGTGTCTGAATCCCCCTCCGGCAGGGCACCGGAACTGTCCCCAGATTTGATCTTGCGGAGACAGAAGGTTGCAGCAGGAGAAAAGTTTTTTCTTGGCTCTCTTCTTTGGTTTCGAGATTTTAGAGAATTTATAGGTGAAAGAGGTAGGGAAAAGGAGCCATGGGGGGCCCACGAGCCTACTAGGTGCGCCCCCTAGGGCGCGCCTAGGGGGCTCGTGACCTCCCCCGAGATCTCCTGCCTTGGTTCTCAAGTCCTCTGCATATCTTCTGTTATGGAAAAAATCATCCCGCAGGTTTTATTCCGTTTGGACTCCGTTTAATATTGTTTTCTGAAAAAGGTCAAAAACACGTTAAAACAGAAGCTGGCACTAGGCACTGAGTTAATAGGTTAGTCCCAAAAATGATACAAAATGGCATATGAATGCATATAAAACATCCCAAGTTAATAATGTAATAGCATGGAACAATCAAAAATTATAGATACGTTGGAGGCATATCAGGGGCAAGCTCCGGTAGCGGGTCGCGCGTGAGGAGGATGGGAGGGCGAGCTCCGACGGAGGTGGGGGTTTTGGGGGTGAGAGAGAGATCCATTAGGGGAGAGGGGGTGTGGGTGGTGGGGGCGATGACCGTTTGGGGAGAGAGGGGGTGTGGGGTGGGGCGACGGCTGTTAGGGCGCCATCCTATTTGCCGTCTGCCCCCCGACGGCAAAGAGGTACAAGGCAGACGACAAAGATGGTGGAGGTTGTGGGGGCAACGGTCATTAGGGCACCATCCTCTTTGTCATTTGCCTGCTGCCTCTTTGCCGTCACGTGGTAAACGGCAAAGTTCTGACTGATGGCACGTGCTTTTTGCCGTCTGCCTGCTGCCTCTTTGTCGTCAGCTGGCGGACGACAAAGTTCTGACATATGTCAAATAGTATCTTTGTCATCAGTCTGCTCTTTGTCATCTGGTTTGTGGCACCGGACGGCAAAGAGGGTCTTTGCCATCAGCCAGCAGATGGCAAAGACATGGCAAATGGCAAATTATGTGATTCGAGTAGTGTTATAATCAAAATAAAGCTTTTACTAAACATATTGTGGATGCTATGATGAAATCTTTTGAAGAAAAACTTGAGTTGGGAGTTTCTATACCTAGAAAGCTTTATGATGAGTGGGAACCTACTATTAAGATTAAAATTAAAGATTATGAGTGACATGCTTTGTGTGAATTGGGTGCTAGCGTTTCCATGATCCCAAAAACTCTATGTGATGTGCTAGAATTCCGTGAATTTGATGATTGCTCTTTAAATTGGCATGTAGCGGATTCTACAATTAAGAAACCTATGGGAAGGATTAATGATGTTCTTATTGTTGCAAATAGGAATTATGTGCCTATAGATTTCATTGTTCTTGATATAGATTGCAATCATACATGTCCTATTATTCTTGGTAGACCTTTCCTTAGAACGATTGGTGCAATTATTGATATGAAAGAAGGAAATATTAGATTCCAATTTCCATTAAGGAAAGGCATGGAGCACTTTCCTAGAAAGAAAATAAAATTACCTTATGAATATATTATGAGAGCTACTTATGGATTCCATACCAAAGATAACAATACCTAGATCTATTGCATTATGCCTAGCTAGGGGCGTTAAACAATAGCGCTTGTCGGGAGGCAACCCAACTTTATTTTTATGCTTTTGTTTTTGCTTCTGTTTTTGAGTGTTTCACACATTATTACCTCTGTAATAATTTTGTTTTCTTGTTTTAATTAGTGTTTGATCCAAGTAAGACCTTTGGGATGGTCTCGGTGTTTGCAAGTTTATTTTGCTGAAAAACAGAAACTTTTGCTCTCAGTCCAGGAATTTTGTAAATTCGCTGGAATGTGCTTTTGATCTGAATTTTTTACACAAGATTTATATACAAATTTCCCTGATTTTCCTAATATTTAAGAATTTTTGGAGTTACATAAGTATTTGAAGTATACATATTGCTACACAATATTATGTTTTTGAAAAATTCTATTTTCTTTGTGTTGTTTGCTTATTTTGATGAATCTATGGTTTGTGTCGGGGGTATGAACCATGGAGAAGTTGTAATACAGTAAATATTACACCAATATAAATAAATAATGAGCTCACAGCATTACCTATTAGAGCATTGTCCCGTGCGCGAAAAGGATGATGGAAGCTATGATTCCCTTAGAAGTTGGGATGAGTCTCCGGACTTTACAAAAATAAAAGAGGCCAATGAAGCCCATAAAAAATAAAAGAGGTCAAATATTCCCACCAATAAAGAGAAAAAAGAAAAAAAAAAGAGAAATAGAGAAGGTGCAATGCTACTATCTTTTTCCACACTTGTGCTTCAAAGTAGCACCATGTTCTTCATAGAGAGTCTCCTATTTTATCACTTTCATATAACTAGTGGAATTTCATGTTTTGCACAACCACTTAGTTTTCTTTTTGAGCTTTCATACACTTATAGCTCTAGTGCATTTGTTGCATGGAAATCCCTACTCACTCACATTGATATCTATTGATGGGCATCTCCATAGCCCATTGACACGCCTAGTTGATGTGAGACTATCTTCTCCTCTTTTATGCAACCTCCATCATATTCTTTTTCACTTATAGTGTTATATCCATGGCTCACGCTCATGTATTGCGTAAGAGTTGAAAAGGTTTGAGAACATAAAAAGTGTGAAACAATTGCTTGACTTTCATCGGGGTTGTGCATGATTTAGATACTTTGTGTGGGGAAGATGGAGCATAGCTAGACCATATGATTTTGTAGGAATTACTTTCCAAGGCCATGTTATTTCGAAAAGGTCGCAATTGCCTTGTTAGTATGCTTGAAGTATTATTGTTTTTATTTCAATATTAGACTTTTGTTTTGAATCTCATGGATCTGAATATTCATGCCACAATAAAGAATATTAGATGGGAAAATTTGTTAGGTAGCATTCCACATCAAAAATATTGCTTTTATCATTTACCTCCTCGAGGACGAGCAGGAATTAAGCTTGGGGATACTTGATACGTCTCCAACGTATCTATAATTTTTTATTATTCCATGCTATTTTATTATCTATTTTGGATGTTTTATATGCATTAATGTGCTATTTTGCATTATTTTTGGGACTAACCTATTAATTTAGAGCCTAGTGCCAGTTTCTTCTTTTTCCATGTTTTTGAGTATTGTAGATAAGGAATATAAATGGAGTCCAAACAGAATAAAATCTCCGGAATAATTTTTCTTGGACCAGAAGAAACCTGTCAGACTTGGAGAAGGGGGCAGGAGACCTGTCGGGAGACGACAAGCCTGCAGGGCGCACCATAGGGGAGTCCCGCGCCCCGTGGCTTGTGGCCCCCCTGCGGGTCTCCTAACCCTAATCTTCGTCCTATATATTCCCAAATATTCCCCCAACACCAGAAGGAGACCAAAAAATACTTTTCCGCCGCCGGGAGCCTCTGTTCCCGTGAGATCCAATCTGGGAGCCTTTTCCAGTAATCTGCCGGAGGGGGAATCGATCGTGGAGGGCATCTACATCAACTCCATTGCTCCTCCAATGATGCGTAAGTAGTTCACCACACACCTACGGGTCCATAGCTAGTAGCTAGATGGCTTCCTCCCTCTCTTTGTTCTTCAATACCATGTTATTCATGATCTTCATGGAGATATATCTGATGTAATATTATTTTGCGGTATGTTTGTCGAGGTCTCATTAATTGTGGGTTTATGTCCAAATTATCTATGAATATTATTTGAATCTTCTCTAAATTCTTATATGCATTACTTCATATCTTAGCAAGTCTCTTGGAGTTATTGGTTTGGTTTGGCCAACTAGATTGGTAATTCTTGCAATGGGAGAAGTGCTTAGTTTTGGGTTCAATCTTGCGGTGTTCTCACCCAGTGACAAAGTAGGGTTAGCGAGGCACGTATTGCATTGTTGCCATCGAGGATAGAAAGACGGGGTTTTCATCATATTGCTTGAGTTTATCCTTCTACATCATGTCATCTTACTTAATGTGTTACTCTGGTCTTCATGAATTTAATGCTCTAGATGCACGCAGGAGTCGGTCGATGTGTGGAGTAATAGTACTAGATGCAGAATCGTCCCGGTCTACTTGACACAGACGTGATGCCTATATGCATAATCATTGCCAAAGATATCTTCATAATTATTCGCTTTTCTATCGATTGATCGACAGTAATTTGTTCACCCGCTGTATTATTCTCCTTTATGAGAGAAGCCTCTAGTGAAACCTATGGCCCCCGGGTCTAGTTTCCATGTTATACTTTCAGATCTATAAACCAAAAATACCAAAAACATATTTTTGCCATTTATTTACTTTTGTTTTACTTTTAGTTCTAGAAATATTTTATATCTATCTCTATCATATCTCATCCTTGTAAATAACTGTGAAGGGATTGACAACCCCGTTTTAGCGTTGGGTGCAAGTGTTTGATTGTTTGTGTAGGTGCTAAGATTAGGGCCCTTGCTTGTTCCTCCTAATGGATTGATACCTTGGTTCTCAATAAAATGAGGGAAATACTTATCTACCTTTTTGCATCACCCTTTCCTCTTCAAGGGAAAACCAACGCAAGCTCAAGAAGTAGCCGCGACAAATGTCGCAGCTGGACTATGTTTTCTCGGGCTACAAGCTGGCGGGCTTGGGCTTCGCGGGTGGCTGCTCTACCTGTGAAATGGTAAGGGCACTTGATGATGATTTCATGGATATACTTCTCGCCCCTTGTTGGTTACCCCAAGTGGAAGGTGGAGATGTACTCAGCAGCAAATTTCCCTTACACGGAGACTATAAGGTTTATCGAACTAGAAGGGCTCCTAGGATCAACAAGTAGGTGTCTCCAGTCCTAGTCAGCAGAAGACGTGGACCTGCACACACAACAAATAATTTTGCTCCCAACGAGTACAGAGAGGTTGTCAATCTCTCCGACCTTGTAGTTTGCAAAGGATGAAAACACAAGCGGGAAAGTAATAGTGATTGCAACGGAGAAGTAAATGAAAGCGGTAAATGATGGAGGTGTAAACAATAATGGTGAAATGGACCGGAGTCACATGATGTTCACTAGTGATGTCTCTCTCCCAAAAGACGATCAACAACTATGCTTGGGTAAACAAATCACAGTTGGGCAATTGATAGAATTATGATCGCACCGCAATGCTAATTATGCTACTTGATAGTTAGAGGTTCAATAGTAATGGGCAGTACGCCAAGACAAGTAGACTGTTTATTCATCAGCATCTACTTACTAATCATCCACCTTGAGATATATATCCAGAACATCTCTCCGATATTTGGTTGCGAGCCCCACCCAAAGTGTAAACTCAAAGCAACGGACAACTGCATTGACAAACTATGCGTAAGGTAAACAATTCTTGCAACCGTGGTCACAAGCACCGTTATTTTCTCCCTCGTGGCAACAAGCACATCCCCTAGTCTCATGTTTCTGTCACTCAAGCTAGACATTGAGAGGCATGAACCCACAATCATGCATAACGCTCCCTCTTGGAGTTACAATCTACTACTCAGCCAAAGCAATAAATTGCAACGGAGAACATGCATGAATCACTAAGGAACACAATATAAAAAGATAATCAAATATATAACTCATAACATTCTGAACATAATATCATAATCCATCAGATCCCAACGAACCGAGCATAGCAATAGCAAGAGAATTACATAGATGCCTTGATCATGTAGGGCAGCTCACAAGGACTAACCATTGAAGCACAAGATTGGAGAGAAGACATCACATAGCTACTGGTCATGGGCTCATGGTCCAAGGAGGACTACTCACGGCACGTCCGGGAAGCGTCCATGGCGGTGGAGAAGCTCCCGAAGGTCAATCCTCCCTCCGACAGGGTGCTAGGGAAGAGGTCTCTTCACGCTCCCGATCTCGGAATCACTGCGGCGGCGGAACGCTGGAGAAATTCGCGATTCCAAACAATCTTTGAGGGTTTCCTCTCAGGACTCTAAATATAGGCCAAAGGAGGGCATCGGAGTAGGTGGGACCCACCCAGGCGACCTCCTGGCGCGGCCTAGGGCCTGGCCGTGCCAGCATGGCGCCTGGGAGGCCCATGGCCCCCTCTGGCCCAGCTTTGGTGATCCGGAAGCTTTCGTTTTGCTGATTTTTTATATAATTTTTGTGGAATTTTTCGGGCTTCGGAAAATTGGGTAAAAGCCCCTGCAAAATAGACATCAGCAGACAGAAACTGGCACTGGGTGCAATGAGTTAGTAGGTTAGTCCAAATATGTGTAAAATGATATAAAAGTGTCGAAAAACAAATAATAATGTCACCCGAAAGATCATGGAACAAGCATAAATTATAGATACGTTTGGGACGTATCAACATCCCCAAGCTTAATTTCTGCTCATCCTCGAGTAGATAAATGATAACACAATAATTTATGTGGTGACATGCTAAGACACGTATAAGAACTTCAAAGTAAAGCAAGTAAGATGTGCAATTCAAGTCAAGACAATAACAAGCAAGAGTTTATATCTAGTATTGAATTTAGCAAAGTAAGAACATAAAGGTGCAAGAGCTCTTGCTGTCCATGACTCAAATGTCTCCAAATGGTGTTTGCGTGCAAGAAGTGGGAGAAGGGTTGATATCATAAAATATTTTTTAATTGAGAACTCAATCTACTAAAATTTAACACTTGGTATCCTTCGGAATCTTATTTTTACTCATCCCCAGACCACTAGTCAGGCACCAATCAAAATGATCCTCTTCTTTCAATTTCGAGCACTCATGCAATGGATGAGCGTAAGAAACATATGTTGGCACTTAGGATGGCAAACATAATAATGATGGGGAAGGAAGAAAAAAAGGTGTGAAAGGCTCACATCAATGAGGACAACCATAGGCGAGAGAAAGCCAAATGATAGATATGATGTGAGGAGTAGGGATTGCCATGTAACGGATGCACATATGAGCTAAGGTAAGCTCTCCAATGGAACTAGTGGGGGTGCATCCAACTTGTTTTCTCATGAAGACCTAGAGCTCATTTGAGGAGGCTGATCACTGGAATATGCAAACCAAGTTCTATAGTGTAAGGGTCCCACATAGTTATGCAAGAATGATAATCTCTATGTAGTACCAATATAGTAATGGAGGACAAGTGTGGATATTTCAAAAGTAATAGTAGTGTTGCCCCCTTCTCTCTTTTTTTCTTCTTTTTTATTTTTTGTGGCCTCTTTGGCTCTTTATTTTTATCTCTCATTTGTCCTCTTTGAGATCTTTTGTTTTTTCCACTTTGGGATCTTTTCCTCACTTAAGGGCAACACTCTACGTTTTACATGAATAAAAAGAAAAATCATCACACTTTATAAGAAGTACTCAACATAAAGACAAGTGAAAACTATCATGAGGTATGCAAATGTATGCCTCTGCCAGTGTAGCAAGATATGCAATGATACTAGCGCGTCATGTAGCAATAATTTTAGGCAAGGCCCAACTATCACGCGGCTCTACGATCAAGCAAAAGCATGTATGACATGAAGATAAAGTCGTGAGATGGTGGATATTGCATGGCAATGTATCTCGGAAAGGCCATGGAAATGCCTTAATAGGTAGGTATGGTGGCTATTTTGAGGAAAGATATAATGAGGCTTATGTATGACAGAGCGTATCATGTCATGGGTTTGGATGCACCGGTGGAGTTTTCACCAACTCTCAATGTGAGAAAGGGCAATGCACGGTACCGAAGAGGCTAGCAAAATATAGATGGTGGAAGTGCCAACAATCGAATACTCACATTAGTCCGAAGAACTCATACACTTATTATCGGTAACTCTCTATCTAGTTAGGAAATTCACAAAGAGACAAGTCCCCGAGGAGGAGTGTTTGGGGATTTGGTTATCCTTGCGCATCCTCGACTCATGGTAACGTGAGGGTAGTCTATATATTCCAACCCCTCCAGAGGTTAGCGATCAATTTAGTAGCTAGAGTCCTCAACTAATTTTTAGTTTTTCAAAAACACATGGATTTCCCGAAGTACAACACCTATCACTAATAGGCTAAAGCTCTTGGCACCATTAGTCCAAACATTACTCAAATCAATACCTCAAAACAATTGCAAGTTACTACTGTACTTAAATAGCAACCTCACTTACCTACTCATGCAAGGCACACAACTCAGTGCAACAAGCCAACTCTCTAAACAAGATAAGCATGATAACTCAAGAGAGTTCCAGAAGAAACCTAAATAATAGCTCTTAAAAAGCCAAGCATGAAAACCAAGAGCTAAGCATGTTAGTAGCTACGAAAAGATGAAGAACACACGAAAAAGATAAGCATGAAAACCTATGTTGTGTTCTAGAGTGGAATGGAGCATGTCTCTCTCCCAAAAAAGGTAGGCTAGGTTCCGAATTGTTATGACCATCAAAAAAAAGTAAAACAAACTAAAAATTAAAGAACGAGACGCTCCAAGTATAGCACATATCATATGAAGTGATAAAAATATAGCATGCAGATGGAAGAACTGATGATTCTTGATAGAGAAGGGGATGCACAGGAGCATCCCCAAGATTAGACGCTTGAGTCTCCTTTGAATATTTGTTGGGGTGCATGGGGGCATCCCCAAGCTTGAGCGCTTGACACTCCTGTATTTTCTTTCATCATCTCCCATCGCATACTTGAAAACTCCCTTCATACGAAACTCATCATAAGCTGATTAGAGTGGTTTGTTCCCTTAATAAAATAATTCATTAGCTGATGGAAATAAATATTTTCATGAAAAGATACTGCTTCTTATCAATGCCAACAGGTTTTTGCAAATAAAAAGTAAGCTTAGGATTTGCAAAACAATGAAAACGCAAAACATGGCAGAATCTGTGAAAAAAAGAACAACGTGTAGTACATAATGTATTCGGGGTACTTATGCAACTCAAATCATAAACTCAGAACCGATGCCTGAAAGGCAATTATATAGAGCATGCTTTCAAAAAATTCAGATCAAAAATAAGATCTTGTGATTTTTGGCGAATTTTTCCATCAAGCAGACATAATGTTTTTGTGGACAGCATGTCACAATTTTTGAACTTTCTTGCAATCGAAGGCTATAACTTGGCACAAAGCTTAAAAATAAAGATACAATGATGTTGTTACAGTAGTAAAAAGCACAAAAGAACACTAAAACATAAAGTAAAAAACTCAAAGTAAAAACTCAAAGTAAAGATAACAAGGGTTGTCTCCCTAGAGCTCTTTCTTTATAGCCATAAAGATAGGCTTAAGATTTTAATGATGCTCTCGTAGGAATAAGAGTTGTAGAAAAAATGAGAGCATCAAGAAGAAAATACGAAACACATTTAAGTCTAACATGCTTCCTATGCATAGGAATATTGCAATAGAATAATTCATTGAAGCACAAAGCAATAAACATAGGAAGACAAAACAAGTGCAGCTTCAAAACCTTCAACATAAAGAGAGGGAACTTGATATTATTGAAATATCTATAAGCATCTGTTCCCTTCTCATAATAATTTTCAGTGGGATCATGAATAAACTCAACAATATAAGTATCACATAAAGCATTGTTACCATGATCCACATGGACTTCATGTAGAGGATAAAACTTGGAGTAAAAGAGAGACTGAATCTATTCCCAATCCCGTAGGTGAGAATCATCTAGTAGCCTATACCATTCCAATGCTTTTCCTTTCAGTGACAAGGCAAATAATTTCCTCATGACTCCATCTCTTGTCAAACCTGAAATCTTAAACAACTCACAAAGTTCTGTAAGTTTCAACAAATGAATACTAGGATTGACTATTCCATCTCCTGCATAACAATCATTCCTAATTATTTAAATTATCCCGAGTGGCATTTTGAATGGGATACATTCAGTAGGTGGAGGAGACTTCTCCACCACGGGTGTGGTAAAGCGGCCTTCCCGAAGCAGCGAACTAAGAGTGCAGTTTTCCATAAGCCTAACTAGTGGAGTCACACAACTTAGTGTTCTCAGTGAAACCCATAGCAGCAACAACAAGCAAGAACAAAGAAACTATTTTTTGTGTGGTTTTTGGTATAAGACTCTAAAGCAAAAACTAGAAAGCAAACTAACAATACTAAAAAGCAAAAGTAAAAGATAGCATGCAACTCTCCTATCTTGAAGACTGGAGTCCTCGGCAACGGCGCCAGAAATTTTCTTGATGACGAGTTGATGGATATACTTCTCGCCCCTCGTTGGTTACCCCAAGTGGAAGGTGGAGATGTAGTCAGCAACAGATTTCTCTTACACGGGGACTGTAAGGTTTATCAAACCAGAAGGACTCCTAGGATCAACAAGTAGGTGTCTCCTGTCCTGGTTAGCAGAAGACGTGGACCTGCACACACAACAAATAACTTTGCTCCCAACAAGTAAAGAGAGGTTGTCAATCTCTCTAGCCTTGTAGTTTGCAAATGATCAAAACACAAGCGGGAAAGTAATAGTGATTGCAACGGAAAAGTAAATGAAAGCGGTAAATGATGGAGGTGTAAACAATGATGGTGATATGGACCAGAGTCACATGATGTTCACTAGTGATGTCTCTCTCCCAAAAGACGATAAAAAACTATGCTTGGGTAAACAAATCACAGTTGGGCAATTGACAGAATTATGATCGCACCGCAATGCTAATTATGCTACTTGATCGTTAGAGGTTCAATAGTAATGGGCAGTATGCCAAGACAAGTAGATTGTTTATTCATCAGCATCTACTTACTAATCATCCATCTTGAGATATCTATCCAGAACATTTCTCTAGTATTAAGTTGCAAGCCCTGCCCAAAGTGTAAACTCAAAGCAACGGACAACTCCATTAACGAACTATGCGTAAGGTAAACAATCCTTGCAACCATGGTCACAAGCAACGTTGTTTTCTCCCTGGTGGCAACAAGCACATCCCCTAGTCTCATGTTTCTGTCACTCAAGCTAGAGATCGAGGGGCATGAACCCACAATCATGCATAACGCTCCCTCTTGGAGTTACAATCTACTACTCAGCCAAAGCAATAAATTGCAACGGAGAACATGCATGAATCACTAAGGAACACAATATAAAAAGATAATCAAATATATAACTCATAACATTCTGAACATAATATCATAATCCATCGGATCCCAACGAACCGAGCATAGCAATAGCAAGAGAATTACATAGATGCCTTGATCATGTAGGGCAGCTCACAAGGACTAACCATTGAAGCACAAGATTGGAGAGAAGACATCACATAGCTACTGGTCATGGGCTCATGGTCCAAGGAGGACTACTCACGGCACGTCCGGGAAGCGTCCATGACGGTGGAGAAGCTCCCGGAGGTCAATCCTCCCTCCGGCAGGGTGCCGGGAAGAGGTCTCCTGACGCTCCTGATCTCGGAAGCGCTGCGGTGGAAGAACGATGGAGAAATTCGCGATTCCAGAAAGTCTGCGATGGTTTCCTCTCGCTACTCTAAATATAGGCCAAAGGATGGCAACGGAGGAGGTGGGACCCACCCAAGTGACCTCCTAGCGCGGCCTAGGGCCTGGCCGTGCCAGCAGGCCGCATGGGAGGCCTCTTGCCTAGCTTCAGTGATCCGGAAGCTTCCGTTTCGCTGATTTTTTATATAATTTTTCTGGAATATTTTGGGCTTCGGAAAATTGGGTAAAAGCCCCTACAAAATAGACACCGGCAGATAGAAACTGTTACTCAGTGCAATGAGTTAGTAGGTTAGTCCAAATATGTGTAAAATGATATAAAAGTGTAGCAAAACATATAACAATGTCACCCAAAAGATCATGGAACAAGCATAAATTATAGATGCGCACCGAGGCCCAAAAGTAACGGACAGCATCACTCGCAGGTTCCTCATGCACAATATACACTGGGGGATCGTCTATGCCAAAGACTTGGCGGCTGAGGTCGACGATAATAGCTATGAAGTCTCGAGGCTCGGATGCGGTGGTCTCGTCGCAAAGAACACGACCATGCATCTTGTCGGTCTAGGGTTTACTTGGGTGGGAATCTCAAGGTTGCGGTTAGCTGGGTTGAGGCAAGGCTCTACTACATAGGGTAGAGAGTCTTCCATCGCAAGCTAGGGAGTGCGACACTACAGTGTCGGTCATAGACACAAAGCTTAAGGGATGGGCTAACAGGTTGGGCACCAATTGCCAAAAAGGTGTCGGATGGTCTTGGTGGTTGGCTATTGGGTAGGCTAGGCTGGTTTGCGGATATATGAATATCCGTCCTAGGTATAGCGGCCTGGCTAAGATAGGTTTAGCCAATGGTCAGCCTAGATCAGATACCAAGGTTGTGGTGACCGACTTTTGCTGCCTCTTGAGCTTGCGTTGGTTTTTCCCTTGAAGAGGAAAGGGTGATGCAGCACAGGAGCACTAAGTATTTCCCTCAGTTTGAGAACCAAGGTATCAATCCAGTAGGAGAATCGCGTCAAGTCCAGAGTGCCTGCGCAAACACAAGCGAGCTTGCACCCAACGCTATAAAGGGGTTGTCAATCCCTTTAAGATTGATTGCAAAGTGAGATCAGAAGGCGGAAAGTGCAACAAAGTAAAAGTGTAAGGCTGAAAATATGATGTAAAGTAGACCCGGGGGCCATAGTGTTCACTAGAGGCTTCTCTCAAAATAGCAAATAATAAGGTAGGTGAACAAATTACTGTCGAGCAATTGATATCTAAGGCAATGATCATACATATAGGCATCACGAACGAGACAAGTAGACCGATACTTTCTGCATCTACTACTATTACTCCACACATCTACCGCTATCCAGCATGCATCTAGTGTATTGAGTTCATGACGAACAGAGTAACGCCTTAAGCAAGATGACATGATGTAGAGGGATAAACTCAAACCAATGATGTAAACCCCATCTTTTTACCCTTGATGGCAACAAAACGATGCATGCCTCGCTACCCCTTGTGTCACTTGGTGAGGTCACCGCACGGTATGAACCCAAAACAAAGCACTTCTCCCATTGCAAGAATCATAGATCAAGTTGGCCAAACAAAACCCACTACTCGAAGAGAATTACAAGGATATGAAATCATGCATATAAGAGATCAGAAGAAACTCAAATAAGATTCATAGATAATATGATCACAAATCCACAATTCATCGAATCTTGACAAGCACCCCGCCAAAGAAGATTACATCGGATAGATCTCCATGAAGATCATGGAGAACTTTGTATTGAAGATCCAAGACAGAGAAGAAGCCATCTAGCTACTAGCTATGGACCCGAAGGTCTATGGTGAACTACTCATGCATCATTGGAGAGGTCGTGGTGTTGATGAAGAAGCCATCCGTATCTGAATCCCCCCTCCGGCACGGCACCAGAACATGCCCCAGATGGGATCTTGCGGAGACAGAAGCTTGCAGCGGCGGAAAAGTATTTTCATGGATCTCTTGCGCAGTATTGGATTTTTCCTGAATTTATAGGCGGAAGAGGTAGGGCAGACGAGCCACAAGGGGCCCACAAGCCTACTAGGCGCGGGCCCCCCTGGCCATGCCTAGGGGGCTTGTGGGGTCCCTTGGTGGCCTCTGCCTTGGTTCTCACGTCCCCTGTGTATCTTCTATTCCGGAAAAAATATTTTCGGAAGTTTTATTCCGTTTGGGCACCGTTTAAAATCCTCCTCTGAAAAGGGTCAAAAACACGGAAAAAATAGGAACTCGCACTTGGCACTGAGTTAATAAGTTAGTCCCAATAAAGATATAAAAGGCATACAAAACATCCACAGTTTGACAAGATAATAGCATGGAACCATAAAAAATTATAGATACGTTGGAGACGTATCAAGCATCCCCAAGCTTAACTCCTGCTCGTCCTCGAGTAAGGAAGTGATAAAGACTGAATTTTTGATGTGGAATGCTTCTTGCATAGTTGTCCTTTGTAACTTCTTTCATGTGACATGAATGTTCAGATCTGTAAGATTCAAAACAATAGTTTGCTATTGACATGAAAACAATAATACTTCAAGCAAACTAGCAAGGTAATCATGAACTTTCAAAATAACAAGGCCAAAGAAAGTTATCCCTACAAAATCATATAGTCTAGCTATGCTCCATCATCCCCACACAACTCATTTAAATCATGCACAACCACGGTATTGGCGAAGTAATTGTTTTCGCACTCTTACTTTCTCAAACCTTTTTCAACTCTCACGCAATACATGAGCGTGAGCCATGGATATAGCACTATGGTGGAATAGAGTGTGGTGGTGGTTGTGAGACAAAAAAAGAGGAGATGGTCACATTGACTCGGCATTTCAAAGGGCTATGGAGATGCCCATTAATAGATATCAATGTGAATGAGTAGGGATTTCCATACAAAGGATGCACTAGAGCTATAAGCATGTGAAATCTCAAAAGGAGAACTAGTGGGTGTGCATCCAACTAGCTTGCTCACGAAGACCTAGGGCAATTTTGAGGAAGCCCATCATTGGAATATACAGTCCAAGTTATATAATAAAGATTCCCACTAGTATATGGTGGTGACCAAACAAGAGGCTCTCAATCATGAAGAACATGGTGCTATTATGAAGCACAAGTGTGGAAAGAGATAGTAGCATTGTCACTTCTCTCTTCTTCTCTCCTTTTTTTGTTTGGGCTCTTTGGGCTCTCTTTTTTCTTTCCTGTTTTTTTTGTTTGGGCTCTTTGGCCTTTTTTATTTCCTCACATGGGACAATGCTCTAATAATGATGATCATCTCACTTTTATTTACTCACGGCTCAAAGCTTAGAACGATGATGACTCTATAGGAAATGCCTTCGGTAGTGTACCGGGATGTGCAACGATCTAGCTTGGCGTATGACGTTGAAACATCTCGCTAGATATCTTACGATCATGCAATGGAAATATGAGAGTGACGGCACAAGTCATGAGATGGAACGGTGAGAGTTGCTTGGCAATATATCTCGGAATGGCTATGAAGATGCCATAGTAGGTAGGTATGGTGGCTGTTTTGAGGAAGGCATATGGTGGGTTTGTGCACCGGCAAAAATTGCGCGGTACTAGAGAGGCTAGTAATGGTGGAAGGTGAAAGTGCATCTATACCATAGACTCACATTAGGCATGAAGAACTCACATACTTGTTGCGAAAGTTTTTATTAGTAATCGGAACAAAGTGATAAACGCATACTCCTAGGGGAAGGGTTGGTAGGTGTTAACCATCACGCGATCCCGACGGCAACACAAAGGATGACAATCAATAAATCAATTATGCTCCGACTTCCTAACATAGAGGTTCACCATACGTCCATGTTTTGGGAATCACTAACTTCAACACAAGTACTTCTAGATTCATAACACCCTACTAACGTAACTCTTAATATTACCAAATCCACGTCTCAAAACTAATTGAGAGGAATCAAACTCATGAAGATGGAAGTTTATTGTATCCTTTTTGGGTACCTATCACCTTTGGGACTACTTTCATAGCATAAGCCAACTACCAAGTCACGCACCGCCGTGCTCTAAAAGATCTAAGTGAAGCACATAGAGCAAAATGGTCTAGCTCAAAAGATATAAGTGGAGCACAATGAGCATTCTAGCAAAATCACGATGAGTGCATGTCTCTCTTAAAAGGTGTGCAGCAAGGATGATTGTGACACAACAAAAATAAAAGACTCCTACGATACAAGATGCTCCAAGCAAAACACATATCATGTGGTGAATAAAAATATAGCTCCAAGTAATGTTACCGATGGATTGAAGACGAAAGAGGGGATGCCTTCCCGGGGCATCCCCAAGCTTAGGCTTTTTGCTGTCCTTGAATTTTAGGCATCCCCAAGCTTGAGCTCTTTCCACTCTTTATCCCTTTGTCCATGAGAACATCACCAAAAACTTGAAAACTTCACAACACAGAACTTAAACAGAAACTCGTGATATCATTAGCACAAGAAAACAAACTACCACCTCTTTAGGTACTATAGGAATCTTGATTTATATTTATATTGGTGTTAGATTACTGTATTCTCACTTTTCCATGGCTAGTACCCCCGATACTATCCATAGTTTCATCAAAATAAGCAATTAACACAACAAAAACAGAATTTGTCAAAAACAGAACAGTCTGTAGCAATCTGTATACTTCGTATACTTATGGTATCTCACAAATTCTGAAACATTACGACATTTTGGGAAATTGGCATGTAAACCAGTAGCAAAAAGAATCAACTCAAAAGCTCTTTCTGGATAAAAATGAAAAATAATTTCGTGAGCGAAAAGTTTCTGTCTTTTTCCAGCATGATCAAACAACCATCACCAAACTAGTCATAAAGGTTTTACTTGGCACAAACACAAAAAGGAACACAAAAGACACAATCATAACAGGATTATGATGGTGTGGACGCAACAAAACAGAAAGCTAAAAGAAAAGATAAATTCATTGGGTTGCCTCCCAACAAGCGCTATTATTTAACGCCCTTAGCTAGGCATTGATAATTCAATGATGCTCACACACAAGACAAGAATTGAAGCACAACGAGAGCATCATAAAGCATGTGAAAATCACATCTAAGTCTAACATACTTCCTATGCATAGGCATTTTATAGGAAAACAGATTGTCAAGACAACCAATAGTTACCATATGCAAGGAAGAAGAAAGAGACAATAGCCATCTCAACATAACGAGAGGTAATTTAGTGACATGAAAGTTTCTATCACCATATTTTCCTCTCTCAGAATAATTACATGTGGGAACATATTCAAATTCAACAATATAGCTATCACAAAGGATATTCTTTTCATGATCCACATGCATGCAAAGTTGACACTCTTCAAAAATAGTGGGATTATCATCAACTAAAGTCATGACTTATCCAAACCCACTTTCAATACTATTGCAAATATCATAATCATCATGAGGCTTAAACAAATTTTCGAGATCATAGAAAAAATCATTACCCCAATCATGATCATTGGAACAAGTAGTCGACATAGCAAAACTAGCATCCCCAAGCTTAGGGTTTTGCATATTTTTAGCATGATTGACACTAATAGGATTTATAGTGAAACCATTGCAATCATGCTTTTCATTCAAGGAGCCCTCGTGAATCACTTCATGAATTTCTTCATCACGATTTTCAGATTCACGCATCTCAAGCAAAACTCCAGAGAGAAAGCCAAGTGCACTCAACTCACTAGCAATTGGATCAACATAATTGGATCTCTTCAAGAGATTAGCAGGTGGGTGGGGATCCATATCACTAGATTTTCAGCAAGCGAAGATGCAAGCATATTGAAGGCACATAGCACACAAGCGAACAGAAAGCAAGCGAAAGAAAAGGGCGAACGGAAAAGGCAAATATTTTTGTAAATTTTTGTTTTTCAGAAGTGGGGGAGAGGAAAATGAGAGGCAAAAAAGTAAATACAAGAGATGAGTTTGCGACACTTACTTGGATGAGATTCACCTAGAATAATCCCCGGTGCTAGAGATTGACACGTTGAGGGAGACTATTCTTTGACTTGATCCTCCCCGGCAACGGCGCCTGAAATTCTTCTGCTGCCTCTTGAGCTTGCGTTGGTTTTTCCCTTGAAGAGGAAAGGGTGATGCAACACAGGAGTAGTAAGTATTTCCCTCAGTTTGAGAACCAAGGTATAAATCCAGTAGGAGAATCGCGTCAAGTCCACAGTACCTGCACAAACACAAACGAGCTTGCACCCAACGGTATAAAGGGGTTGTCAATCCCTTCAAGATTGATTGAAAAGTGAGATCTGAAGGCGGAAAGTGCAACGAAGTAAAAGTGTAAAGCTGAAAATATGATGTGAAGAAGACCCCGGGGCCATAGTGTTCACTAGAGGCTTCTCTCAAAATAGCAAATAATACGGTGGGTGAACAAATTACTGTCGAGCAATTGATAGAACCGTGCAAAGTCATGACGATATCTAAGGCAATGATCATACATATAGGCATCACGTCCGAGACAGGTAGACCGATACTTTCTGCATCTACTACTATTACTCCACACATCGACCGCTATCTAGCATGCATCTAGTGTATTGAGTTCATGACGAACAGAGTAACGCCTTAAGCAACATGACATGATGTAGATGGATAAACTCAAACCAATGATGTAAACCCCATCTTTTTACCCTTGATGGCAACAACATGATGCGTGCCTCGCAACCCCTTCTGTCACTGGGTGAGGTCACTGCATGGTATGAACCCAAAACCAAGCACTTCTCCCATTGCAAGAATCATAGATCAAGTTGGCCAAACAAAACCCACTACTCGAAGAGAATTACAAGGATATGAAATCATGCATATAAGAGATCAGAAGAGACTCAAATAAGATTCATAGATAATCGGATCATAAATCCACAATTCATCGGATCTCGACAAACACACCGCAAAAGATGATTACATCGGATAGATCTCCATGAAGATCATGGAGAACTTTGTATTGAAGATCCAAGAAAGAGAAGAAGCCATCTAGCTACTAGCTATGGACCCGAAGGTCTATGGTGAACTACTCACGCATCATCGAAGAGGTCATGGTGTTGATGAAGAAGCCCTACGTATCCGAATCCCCCTCCGACAGGGCACCAGAACGTGCCCCAGATGGGATTTTGCGGAGACAGAAGCTTGCGGCGGCGGAAAAGTATTTTCGTGGATCTCTTGCGTAGTTTTGGATTTTTCCTGAATTTATAGGCGGAAGAGGTAGGGAAGACGAGCCACAGGGGGCCCACAAGCCTGCTAGGCGCGGGCCCCCCTGGCCGCGCCTAGGGAGCTTGTGGGGTCCCCTGGTGGCCTCTGCCTTGGTTCTCACGTCCCCTCCGTATCTTCTGTTCCGAAAAAATCTTTTCAGAAGTTTTATTCTGTTTGGACACCGTTTAAAATCCTCCTCTGAAAAGGGTCAAAAACACGGAAAAAACAGGAACTGGCACTTGGCACTGAGTTAATAAGTTAGTCCTAAAAAGATATAAAGGCATACAAAATATCCAAAGTTTGACAAGATAATAGCATGGAACCATAACAAATTATAGATACGTTGGAGAGGTATCAACTTTTCAGAAAATAATTTTCAGAAAACAGGTCTTTGTGTTCACCAGCCCCAGGACTACTGTTAGCTGGTGGACACTCACTTGATACGGAGAATCCAAGCAAAATAAAAATCTGGGTTACAATACCATGAAGGTCTACTGGTTTGAGCAAAAGTCTGAGGTTGATGGCGGAACCGACTCAAGGAATCTCAAGTGCCCATGGGACTCCATTCCCACAGGAACAGCTGACCTGGATAAATTCCTATCTCACAAGGCTGCTATCCTTGACTCCTAGGTTCCGGGGTTGATGGCATCGTGCTCCTCTCCGAGCGCAATTTGGCCAAGACAACAGCCAGGGACAAGCCAGTGCGTACTTTGAATGTACTCGCAAACATCAAGAAAACAGATAAGTTAAAGCAGGTGAGATGCATGCATAGTCCATTAATAACTCTATCATGCCATAAGAATTAATTCACGGATTCATTCATGCACATAAACTATTTCCACCAATTTTGTATAAACAAGCAAGGAAGGGTAACAATGAATTATTAATAGCATGTGTGCTGCAGTCGGGCGTCGGAGCGACACCGCCTAAAGGGCTCACATGCAAGTAATAATAGTTACCACAGTCGGGTGTGTAAGTTTTTTTTTCGAGAAAGCGCAAAGGACCTTTGCGTTTCATTATATTGAAAAGATAGAGAGAAAGGGCTTATATTAAAGAAATAACAGTTTCCACAGTCGGGCATCTAAGAGACACCACAGAAAGGGATCATATGAAAGAAATAACAGTTGCCACAGTCGGGCGTCTAAGCGACACTATAGAAAGGGCTTATATTAATAATAAACATGGCGGAGTCGGGAGTCTAAGTGACACCACATAAAGGGCTTATATGAGACAATAATAAATATTGAATATCCAAGAGGTAGAACCGCCCCAGGGATATTCAACAATAATAATCATAGGGGTTAGTCCATGGTAAAAAAAATAATAGTTATGATCATCCACCATATTTCATGATTATTCTTTCGTTAACTTCCTGTGAAGACCGACACTCAGACCGACACTTGACTAGGCAACAATCGTCCTTGACCGTGGACACGGCTACTCGAATAGTTTTGACTCTGCACAGGGTGTACTCTTTACCCACAGCCCACGGGTTTCAATACTCACTCAGACTAATCCCGTGTACGGTATTTTAGAAGTAAATTCTCAAGACCAGCACACACCCATTTTTCCACCACGAAGACCTAACTCATGAGGACTACGCTACCATGGAAAAACCATAAGACGGGGAGGATCCAACCTCGACTAGCATGGATCAAATTTATACCGCGCGCTACAAGGAAATAGATCTTCCCTCTCGGTCCCAAACCGGAAACACGCATGCCCCCTAACCGGATTACTGGATTTAGTCGAGGGCCATGGATACCTTCATCCCAGCCCCTCTACTTGGTGTGTACCTGGTAACAGGTTTACGACCTACTAAACCGTATTCCCTTTCGAGAATACCCGTGGCAGCACGAAAGGTAAGGTGAGACATTGACAAGACTCGATCTACGGTCGACTTCGGAGGTTTAAGTTTTCCTGCAAGGGTTAGTACCACATGATTTTGTTGAATGACATATCTCAGGGTTATCACCTTCACACCACGACATACCTTCACTGAGCACTCTCGTCCCACGAGATGTTAGTCCAATGGTCTCATATTCACCACGACACACCTTCCTCCGAGGTTGTCCAGAACACCAAGGCATACGAGGCATGAACTAGTACCAACTTACCATTTGCATCATATAAAAATCAACAACATACCTATCTCGTGCACTCATGCAAGACATGATTTTATGTGGGGGTTTCCTATCAACATAACCGAAATCACGCATACGAATGCACCAGAGCAAACATCACATACTTAGTGAAAATCAGAGTTCAAGATGCTTGCCTTTGGAGTTGAGGAGGGTGGGGTGCACCCAAAATTCTTGGAAGAA
The DNA here is from genome assembly GCF_904849725.1 of Hordeum vulgare subsp. vulgare. Classification (NCBI taxonomy): domain Eukaryota; kingdom Viridiplantae; phylum Streptophyta; class Magnoliopsida; order Poales; family Poaceae; genus Hordeum; species Hordeum vulgare. The sequence continues at coordinate 483,307,646 of NC_058519.1, forward strand.
TTCTGCCATTCTTCAATTGCTATTTTGAAAATAATTCAATTTAACACACCATTCCAAAACAGCATATAAAAATTGTTTAAAAATATTTCAAAAAATTCGTAAAATAAACTAGATGAAATTTTAGATAGGTAGAAAAAAGAATCAATTGATTTGGAGTTTTATTCAGGAAGTTGTGGCGAGTTAAAGTTCCTAGTCAAATCTTTTTTTCAAAAGAAAAAGAATAGAAAACCCTTCGGAGCGAATACGTTTTCCAGAGAAGCAGACGTACTAGGAGAAAAAGCTTCACCCAAAATACGCATTAACGAGAAGAAAGCGCACAAGCGGAGACTACGCCACTCGGGGGGGCAACGATTGGCTCATCGACAGGCGGGGCCCGCTTGTCGTGTTCTCCTCCTTCCTCCCGTGCGCAAGGGACACAGACAGAGACGACTCCGACGGTGATCGCCGGCGGCACAGTGCATCCCTCTTGATGCTCGACCCATCCACGCGCTCAGGGGGACGACCCGCACCGCGTGGAGGGGAAAGAAACACACGGAAGCTCTAGGCTGAGCAGAGCTAGGCCAATGGCGGAAGGAGCTTCGGGCATGCTGGGGACTTGGCTTTCGGAGGCTCCTCGCTAAAATTGGCTAAGTTTTTACAAAAATGTGATCCAGAAACATCATAGTTCATCCACAAATTTTTATAGAATTTTTAGAAGAAGTTATCAAGAGGTTGTGGTGTAAAATAGGTCATTAATGGAATTAAAAGTCATCTTTGAATAAGAGAAACTTTGGCAAAATATTTATAAAAATATCTCTAATGAATTTGTGATAAGAAAAAGAAATGTTTTGATGCAAGTACTCAAGTCCCAACCTAATTTTGAGAAACTTCTACTAGGGGAAGAACCATATAATTGGAGAAAAAAAGGAGTGGTTCTCAGATCAATGGAAAACCAGAAATTAGAAATTTAAACGAACATGCTCAAACAGAAAAGAATATACCCACTTAATTTAAATACAGGATTAAAATGGTCTCAAGTAAGAACTCAAGTACTCAAGGATCTTTTGAAAAAATGCCACTTGAAAAGGAAAGTTTTTGGAAAGACGCTTTGAAAAGAGCTATGAAACAATTAATTTCTCAAAAAAATTATTCTAGGCAATATTTTAATTTATAAAAATATAATTTAAATTTTTGGGTGTGATAGTCATCTTCTGCTGACTCATCTTGATCGATCTAGGGGCCCTTTGGCGTCCAGTAAATAGTCGATAAAGCAGGAAAAATCGAGTCTCCTCGGGTGATAATGGAGGGGTCGACACGAGGAGCAAAGTATTTCTTACGCCGATGAGGAATAAGCTCAAAAGGTTGATATTTCGGTGGGTTGACGCATTTGTTGTCCTTAGCATAGCCAGGTTGATATTTTGACAAATCCAGCTTGTCGGCGAGTTGAGTGGCCAACATACGAGTCTCCTTCACACATCTGGCAAAGTCTATTTTGAGAATTCTGAGCCGTCCAGATTATATTCATGAAACCTATCTTCCATTAAAAGCGGCTCTAACTCCGGCATATATGCCTTGGCACGTGCAAGAGCACCACTGACTCGAGCATGAGCCGCCATTTTTTCAGCTCTTGGATCCGCTGAGGAAGAGTCGACAACATTGTGAGCAAGCTTTTGAGCTCGTAAGGAGTCTTGGCACCGCTGGTCATAGATTTCACAGTATAAACACATCATGTGTGGGGACCCCGACTAGAAAATCGAGTTCGCCGTGCTAGGTGACCCCAAGGATCAATGTTCACTGAACACAGATACCGAATAATAGAGTCTTACATCCAAGTACCGAAATTATTACATCGAACGACCGGAAGGTTGGGTTCAAGAGCAAGGCCTAAGGCCAAATTAAACAGATATATCGAGTAGCGGAAACTCGTAAGGGCTAAGCGGTGCCCATGCCATCAAGCCTACACCGACAGGCATTCTGACTTGGAAGCGTCCTAGATCGCAGGTTCGTCTCCGACGGCGTACTCATCGCCAAACTCCGGTCCTTCCATCTCTGGTCAATGACATAACTAGTGGCAAGCCAATGAGTACTTTGAATGTACTCGCAAACTTCCCATGATATGAATATATAGTAAGGAATAACAACAACATGTATCTTTAGTGGAATACAATGTGGGGGGCATGATCAGGTATATGCAACAAGTTAAAGAATTACTTTTGAAGAACAGGTTACAGATATTGACATATCTGACATGGGTTGAACACACCGGCTCACCCTATATGCCAAGTCATCGTACTTGTCATAACCTCAAGGTTTTAATGAGGGCTAAACCATCCGGGTTTACCCTATATGCCAAGTCATCGAACTTGATCATATTATTGTGATTATCATAACAACACCTTTTTAACACCACACAAACACACACTCTTTTGGTTTATGCGGAAACACTGGACGTAGTTTAAGAAGCACCACCCAACTGTCCTTGACCGTGGACACGGCTATTCGAATAGTTTGACACTCTGCAGAGGTAGTACGCTTGACCCACGAGAAACGGGAAACTTTCGTGTCATCCACGACTCGCGGTATATCACATATACCCGAGGTAAGTACCCGATCATCATCTTTCCCCTGACGATACTAGACAAAGAGGTCCACTCGATTGGTACCCAGCCCACATGTTGTACGTCTTACGAGCACCGACTCTGGACCGTATCAACCATGCAGGGAACAACGGTGTGCCTGGAACTCATAATAATGGCATAGTCGTCCTACCTGGCACGACCCCATCACGAGAGTGACACCGATCACTCCCGCCACTAGTAATGTGGCTCTTTGCTAGTACCGACCAGAGTAATCAACAAAGCCCCGTCCCATAAAGGGGTATCGTGGTCGTACTAGTAAGGTTGGGACGGTCGACACATCATAAATCTAATCCCATTTCTGAAACCATACACACACAAAATCACCGGTGCATCACTTCACCAAAAGTGATCACCAACTCATCATCACCCTCGGGCATTAGTGGCACCCGACGGGGTTTTCATAAACTCTTTATTTAACTCATCATCATGCTTGTGATAATATGCTCTATCTTTACTTGTCATCATGGTAATAACATGACCCTCACGGGGTAGGGTCAAGCTCAATGCAATGATCTTATGACCTTATTAATCAACATGACAGTAGCTTGATCCTCATAGACAGTAGGGTCAGCTCATCATGTTTGTGCTCCGAGGAGACATGTGAATATCATTACTATTATGCAAGTGCTTCGAAGAAGCCTTCGGTACCATCACATCAATGATGAACCGGCACTGTGATCACATGCAACGGGAAAGTACTTGCTATTCTAGCATGCATCATTTCATATGTTTAAGTCATGGCAAAAGGGCTGCTTGCCTTGGTCAGCTAGGTATCCGGGGTCTTCGAGGTCTTCCGCTCATGATCCTCCGTCACTAGGTAACTCTACCGTTGAGAAAGGAATAAATAAATACTAGCTCTCACTAAAACAGATCAAAAAGTGCTTTAAAAAATGTTGCAAGGCTTGAATAAATTCAATTTATTATTTTGGAAAATGTTACCTATAGTTTTATTAGCTAGGCATATTTATTTAAAAGTAAACAGAAGTAAACAAGTGCTTTTTAATATCATTATATTATATCAAAATAGTTTCAGTTTTTGATAAATGTCAACTATTACAGAATCAAATACTACTCATTTTTAGAAAATTACTCGTGGAAGAATCATATTTTTCTATTGGCTAAATATTTTTATAAAAATCATTTAAGTTACTCGATTAAAATAGAAGGAGAAGGCCAGGGGAACAGATCCAGCCGGCCCAGCGAGCAGGCCTGGCCACCAGGCGCGCGCGGGCCAGGTTCAAACCTGACCTGCGAGCCCCTGGGGTCAGCGTCAGCGGCTGCGCGCGCTGGCTGCCCCAAGACACCGACAGGTGGGCTCCACGTGTCGGGTCCTTCTCCTACCTCCAGCCAGAGAGGTGGAGATGGACGCCAGCGAGGCTGCCATTGTCCTCACACAAATCTAGGAACGGGAACGGGTCCCTCGTGCCTCCTCCTACCTGCTCGTGGTCGGGACGTCACCGGAGGTGGTCTGGGTCGCCGGCGAAGAGGTGCCCGTGGCGGAAGGGTTTCGGGTTGGTGTTGAACTAGGGGATAGGGGCATGGATTCGCTCGGGGAAGTTAGGGGAAATGTTCCTGGTGTCAAGGGGAGTGTAATGGGGGGTCGGGCAGCGCAGGAGCCGACGTGTAGCCGGAGATCGACCGGAGCTCCGAGGCGGAGGGGCCTCGGTCGATCTCGAGCACCGGGGCTCTGCGAGCTCGATTAGGTGGCTAGGGAGTGTCTACTGGTTGTGCTGAAGCTGCTTGGAGGGTGCTGGGGTGCCGGGGGGACCTATTTATAGGCCAACGACGGTGACCCGACTCGGGCGCGCCGGTGACTCACCGTGGCGCGCGTGCGAGCACAGTTAGGTACTGGCCGCGAAACCACGGGTTCGGGACGTGGTTTAGGACCTCCTGGTGCAACGGCCGCAGAGGGAAAACAAGTGGGGTCGAGCCGCAGCGACCGTGCATGCTCGGCCGCATCGGGCGCGCACGGGCATGCGTCGCCTGAGCTCTTGCGCGAGGGGGAGAGGTTCCCTGGGGTAGCTTTGCACTGAATGGTTGTCGGGGGAGCGTTTGGACATAACTGGGGAGGTTGGGACCGGCCGGAGCGTCGTCCCCTTGCTGGTGGCTCTCTGCAGCGCGCCCGGAGCGCAGTTTTGGCATGCCACGGCATGCTGGCTCGCTCTGGGGCACTTGGGTCGTGTCCTTCATGTCCTGAGTGTTGCTGGGAGTGTGCCTAGCCGTTGTGTCTTAGTGGGAGCTCGAGCTGGTCAAGGGAGCAAGGAACACTAGTGTTGCCAGTACTGCCCTGCGGCTTAAATGGGAGTTCTTGTCACTTGTGCTTGGAGTTGGGGAGGGGCTGATTGACTGGGTGCTCAGGGTGTTCTGGTGCTCTAACCCACCAAGTTTGGGGCCTTGACATTGGGTAAAACAGTGGCTAGGAGGGTTTTTACCTTCCTGTCGGTAGGTGTTCGACGGTGACTTGGGGTGCTTCCACCCCACCACTGGAAATGAAACTTAACAGGTTTGGTCTTGGGGTAAAAACATGGGGTTCCACCAAATCTGAGCTCCATTGAACAAGTTTGGCTTTGTAAACTTGAAAATGTCTCAAAATGACCAGAACTGTCCTTTACAAAGGGAGTGTGGCCAAACAGAGTCTCACAAATCCCATCTTTGGTGTGAGTCCTCATTTGGGGTGTCAAACACTTGTGCAAAGTTTCAGCTCCATTGGAGAAACTTTGCAATGTAGCGTTGTTCCAACTCTACTCTGGATAGAGAGGGTTTTGGGCTCATTAGGTGCACTTCCCCACCTTGGATCAAGGTGAGATTTTAGGTGAGCACCTAATATGGCTTGGGAGGGCTCCTGTAATTTTATGGGATTTTACTGAGATAATTTCCTTTGGAAACATCTCAAAAAGCTAAAACAGACAGAAATGGTTTTCAGGGTTTTACTCAAATAATATTAATATAAAATAGGGTTTAAAATCTTATATATGGAAAATATATGTCCTTCTGAGCTTCCATGAATTTACTCAGAATTTTCCAAGGCAGGAAAGCAATTTTGCTTGTGGGAATATCATTACTGGCCTTAGAAACACACATAGATATAAAATAGGAAAATAATATTTTAAATCACCAATTAGTGTTTTTAATGAATGAAAATAATATTTGGATCAGATCACCAACTTTGGTTGGAGGTGCCACTTGGCTTCATGAGCTAGTAGTGTATCCCAACATGATGAAGGTGATCTTGATATAAAGGAAAAAGGGTTTTTGAAGAGATCAAAATAATAAGTTTTCATAGGTTTGAGTCATCAAACAAACAAGCATACACTCAAACATGGGTTCACATTGCACTCACAACATTATTTGAAAAAGTTTTAACAAGCTCTGATTTTTGTAACATAAAATACTTGTGGTGAAAAACAGGGTGTGACAGACCTATCCCTCTTACAAGAATCTCGTCCCCGAGATTCCTAAGCTAAGCGCTAAATAGCTCGGGAAATTCTGATCGGAGATAGTCTTCACGTTCCCATGAGGCTTCTGCTTCGGTATGGTTGCTCCACTGAACCTTGAAAAACTTGATGGTGCGGCTTCTGGTGCAACGTTCGGCTTCATCCAAAATGCGGATCGGTCTCTCGCGGTAGGTAAGATCTGGTTGAAGGTCAATAGCTTGAAGATCAATGTCCTTGTAAAGATCGGGACGGTTCGGCACTTGCAAACACTTCAAGTTCTCTCGGACAAGATGAACCTTGTCCCCTGCTTCCTGGAGTGCTTCTGGTCCGAAAACTAGTCCTTCACCGGTTTCGGACCAATTGAGCGGGGTGCGGCACTTCCGCCCATATAACGCTTCGAATGGGGCCATTTGAAGAATGGACTGGTAGCTGTTGTTGTAAGAAAACTCAGTAAACGGCAGGCAGTCTTCCCACTTGGCACCATGGGCCAAAACACAAGCGTGGAGCATGTCCTCAAGTATCTGGTTTACCCTCTCGGTTTGTCCGCCCGTTTGCGGGTGGAAAGCCGTACTGAAGGAGAGTTTGGTTCCGAGAGCTTCTTGAAACTTCTTCCAGAAT